>NW_023276806.1:137315105-138630105 GCF_003668045.3 Cricetulus griseus
AGTTCAGGTAAGATGCAAAGGGCTTTTTTCAGGGATGACCTTGATAACAAAATGGGTTTAAAAGTGATCACATGATTATTCAAATAAATTGAGAACTAAAATCACCTGGAACCTTTGAGGCTACCCTTCTTACATCAGGACGGCGATTACAGAGGGAAATGCACCCCCTGTGCCTTGGATAATTCTCTACTTTTGCATTTTTGGATTAACCAAAGCAAGCATATATGTAGTCTATTATTCAATACATCCTTCCATATAATATGGTACTTAAATTATTTTTATTTTCTATAGCTGTACATCAAATTACAGCATGCAGAAGGGTAAAACATAAGTTTACTATCTTGCATTTTTGCAGACCAAGCTCAGGTAGGATCTCCTCTCAGTGCCACACGAGCACTTGAGGGGCTTAGCTGGGACTGCTCGCTCATGTGAGGTGAAGATCTCCCAAGCTCACATGTCTGAGATGAGGTGTTTTCTGTGTTGCTGAAGAGTAAGTTGAGGTCCCTACTTGTTAACTGTGGGCCAGTGACTATTGGTTTTTAGTTCTAGTTCATGTGGTTATGGAGGTACTTCATGCCATGCCTGCTACGTCTTGATGCATCTCTGGTCTTCTTCCCTGCAGATGGTGTTCTGCTTTGACAGGGCTCGTCTGGTTACAGAAAGCAGTAACTGAGAACCTTTTAGGGGTACTAGTTAGTATAGCTGTAGGAAAGATATACTGTCACATTTACAAATTTACATACTCCAGAGAGAGGATTCATCAAGACTTGTAACAAGGTAGTGTGACCTTTATGACTCATTTATGAACAATGCATAAGTAAGGCTTGACAACTGAAGATAACACCTACACAACTCATTGAACACAGAGAAGTTGAGCTGGTGCCTACATAGAACCTTCACCCCTACACACTAGTGGTCATGGTCCTAGAAGGTACTCTGCATGCTAGCCAAGAAGAAAGCTAAACACCATCATAATCTGCCTGCAAGATGTTCTAGTACAATAGTGGCAAAAAGCTTATGCGAGTAACCAACCAATATCTGACTGAATTTAAGGCCCACTCCCTGAGACGAACCTATCACTGACACCTCTCGAATGGCCAAGAACCTGAGGCCAGATAGACCAGGGACTTTGGGGAAAGACAAATACTAATGTTCTGCTAAAAGAACATAGCCATAAAATGACTCCTAAGGACATTCTGCAATACTCATGGATCAGTGCCTTGTCCGGCCATCATCAGAGCAGCTTCTTCCTGCAGAAGATGGAAACAAATATAGAGACCAATAGCCAGACAATGTGCAGAGAGTAAGAGACCCAGGAACATTGGGTTCTAATGGGATGAGTTGATCAACTCCACCCCCTCAGGGCTCAGGGAACTTTGTGAAGAGTAGGTAGAAAGATTGTAAGAACCATAGGGGACTAAGGACACCAAGGAAACAAGGCCTTTTAAACACAGCAGGATCAATGCACGTATGAACTCACAGAGTCTGTGGCAGCATGCACAGGGCCTGTACAGGTCTACAAAAATGGTGTCCTAGAACTGAGCAGAAGTGGACACAAGTCCACATCTCTAACCTAGAAGCTATCTCCAATAGATAATGACTCACAAATTAAAAAAAAAAATAGTGACATAGTAGCAATTGTGCCTTGGGAGTAGCCAATAACTGTCTAATTTGATTTGAGGCCTACTTAATAGGCAGGAACTCATGTGTAGTACTGTAAATCTAGCAAACTACTTGTGGCTTTTGGGGTCATGAACCCCAGAGGAAAACCTATTGTCTCTACTTTCCTAAACCATCATAATCTCTAGTTGAATTCTAAATACTTACATTATATTCACAGGTAGGTATAACACCTCACTTCTCATTAAAGAAACAGGAGGAAACTGTTACAGAAATTCAGAACTGGTCAAAATGCAGAGAACAAATGGCCATGGGTTGCCTAACCCCAGCTGATACATCTACAACGCAACTCATATGCCTAAGGCTCAAACATCATGGAAGAAGGGGCAGAAAGACTGTAAGATCCAGAGAACTGGGATATCTTTTGTGTGATAGCATCTTCTATATATAATAAACAAGGGGCATTCATTAAATCTCAAACATATGGTCACCTAAACAAGACCTACACAATGACAACACTAGTTGACATGCCAGTGCAGATGGAAGACATCTCACGGACCCTACCCCTAGATGAAGAGATACAAGCAATTAATGCTTACAGAACTAAAATTGGGCTTCTCTAGGTACAAGATTATTCAATCCCAAGTGCATCCATAAGCATAAACACATAGGAACAACACTAAGTGAACTCATTATATATTTATATGTAAGAATGATTAAGGAGGAGGTCATGAATTTGAGAGGAGGAGCATGGGAGGAGTTGGAAGGGGGAGCAGAGGGGATGGAAATTATGTACAGTATCCATGTATGAAATTTTCAAGATACATAAATCAATTTCCATTTTAAATAACCATATGTGATATATAGCATAGTTGAACATTACTAACGATTACCACTAAACATTTGTTATAACCAGGAATTCAGAAATACATTAGCATGCATTTCATCAATGAAACCTTGTGGAAAACCTATGAAAGATAACATTATATTCCCTATTAACAGATTATGGAGGAAAGGTTTAGAAAGGTTCAGTTTCTTGCCCTAAGGTATACAACTTGGTAGTGGCAGAATGAGGATTGTGCCCACATCCTTCTGCAGATGGCATGAACTTTAGCATGGGATATGCAGATTATACTTGCTCCTAGTGTCCTGTACTTCAATATCACTTGTCACAGTCCCAACAAAATAAGTATTGTGAGATAAACTGGCTGTGTCTGGTCCTTTATATATCATTATCACTATCACCACCACCATCATCACCAGCATCATCATCACCATCACCATCAGCACCATTACCATCAGCACCAGCATAACCACCATGATTATCATCACCATTATCATCACCATCATCATCATTATCATCACTATCACCACCATTAATCACCATCATTACCACCACCATCAGCATCATATAGAGAGAGCCATATCCATTTTGTAATTTACCCACAAGCATCAGAAACCCAAAGTCTCAGCGATCATTCCAGGATAGAATCACTGTCATCTCTAAACGGTTGCTTGCTCAGAAGGCTGCAGGAGCTCACTCATGTCACTCAGTCTTTAGCTGATGGTTTTAAGATAGCTGTGACAGCTCTAGGTACTACATCTAAACCATGGCCGGAAGAAAGAGAAAGGAATCAAAATTGCCATTTCTGTCTAATTTTATTAAGAAAACTTAAATTCTTGACCATGAATGTGTTACTTACAATTCTAATTTGTAGGAGTTGCTGAGTGAAGTTTTCTGCAGTCAAAGTTGGAGAATTGTGGAGTGGTTGGTAAGCCACATGCATCTACAGTAAGTAGGGCTTATATCCTCTGTATCCATTCTGTCTTTAGTACCCAACTCGGTAGCCTGTACACAGTAGGCTCGTATGTAATATTGATTGAATGCTTGTTAAATAATATACATAAGGCTGCCAAGATGAGCCGGTGGGTGAAGTGCTTGCCACACAAGCCTGACGACCTGATTTCAATCCTCAGATATCATGGTGGAAGGAGAGAACCAATTCCAAAAGTTATCCTCTGACCTTCATACACAATGCTCAGTCTTAAACACACACACACACACACACACACACACACACACACACACACACACACCATGCACCCCACAGCACAAGCACTAATAATGTTAAGGTATGTGTACACAAAATGCTTAGCATTGTGTTTTGTCTACTAATGGTGACTACTGGTAACTACATTTCCTAGCAATCCCAAATTGTGCATGTATTTGGCAGATGGGTGCTACCTGCTGCTACTTTGGTTGATTCAAGGATAAGTACTGACAGCTGGTGGCTCTGCGGGCCTCATTAGCCAGAAAAGGGCCTGAATAGGGTTTGCTCTAGGGTGGAGAAGTGGAAAATGATGAATTCTCCTTCAACCTCAGCTGGTGCTTTGCAAGCTAAGGGTGGCCAGAGGGGTCAACTGTAGAGATCACTTAACTGCCACCAGATCCATGTGGCTCAGAGAAAAGGATTATTTTCCTGTGATGGGAGGACTCCTGGTGCTGAGTGGAAGAGGGGCAAGAACTTGAAAACCTCACGGCTGCTGCCACCCCCCTTTCTCAGTAGCTTTCCAGTCAGTTGGCTGATCCTTCTTTTCCTCCCTCTCCCCAGGCCCCTACCGATTCCCCTCCCTCTTCTCTGTCTCCCTCTTCCAGTTTCCCTTGTTTCTCTACTCTGGAAATGAATGTTTTTGAACTCTGGAACCCTGGCAAGACCCAGCACCTGAGAACAGGGTGAATGGAGCTAGAATACCAGTAACTGCTTACAAGCTGCCTTCGCCTCCCTGAGCACCGCCCCCCCATGGTGGGTGAGTGCCTTCCTAGGCTAGGGTGACATAACAAAGCACAACCAGGGGCTTAAGCCACCAAAAATCTCAAAGGTTCAGATCAAGGTGCCAGAGATTTGTTCCCTTCTCAAACTGGGAGCAAGCTCCATTCCATGTTTGTCTTTAAGCTTCTGATCATTTGACCACCTTGGACATTCCTTGGCAAGTAGTTATAAAACTCCTATCTTTGCCTCAGTATTCACATAGCATATGCATATGTGTGTCTGTGTCCAAATTGCTCCCTTTTCATAAAGACCCCAGTGATACTGAAGTACAGCCTACCCTGATGGCTGCATCCTAACTTGATTCTCTACAAGACCCTAGTTCTCCATAAAGTCATATTCACGGTCCTGGGGATTGGGATTTAACATTTTCTGAGGGCTACAATTCAACCAATAGCAGCTAGGAACTATTACACATATCACTTAGCTGAACAAAGATCAAGGATGGTCTTTAAGTTTCCTGAAATGTCAGGATGACTCCTAGGTTCCCAGACAAAGCTTGGATCTGTAGGACAAAAGATATAGTAACCTGGACACTTTTATATATGGATGTGTCCCATTTCTACGTGATGTTTTCTAATAAAAGTAATGGATCAAACACAATTAAAGGAGATTTGAGCTTTGTAAAAATTTTTTGAAAATCCCAAATGAAATAAATCTTACACATCAGGAAAACTAGCATCCTGAATTAGTTATGGCTTACAGTGATGTGTACGTTGGCACCTGTAGGCTGTGGGGAGTGGGATTTATTGTTTTCACATGTGAGTCACCATCTCAGGCTATACGTTGGGTACCATCAGCCTTGTTTCATGAGTGAAGAGTCAGTGTCTCAGAATAGTTGTAAAACATGCCTAAAGTAATTTCTGGTAGGGAAAGGTGGGTTCAAGATCCCAACAGATTCCTGGAATTATAAGAGAACCTGCTTAGCTTATGTGTTGGAAAATACAATCTTCATCCTTTTATGTTTCAAGTCAGTTGTTACAAATCACAGTGACTCATTGTGAACAAAATAAGACAAACTAAATGTCCTGGCTAGTTTTATGTCAACTTGACACAAGCTAAAATCACTTGGTGGGGGAGGGAAGAAGCCTGGATAAGATCATAAGATTAGGAAAGCAAGCCTGTGAAGCATTTTCCTAATTAGCAATTGATAGGGAAGTGTCCAGCCCATTATGGGTGGCGCCATCCCTGGGTTGGTAGTTTGGGGTCTATAAGAAAGCAGGAGGAGTAAGCCAGTAAGCAACATTCTTCCATGGCTTCTGTGTCAGCTTCTGCCTCCAGGTTCCTGCCCTGACTCGCTTCAATGATGAACTGTGATACGGAAAAGTATGGTAAATAGACCCTTTCCTTCCCAAGTTGCTTTTGGTCATGGTGTTTAATCCAGCAATAGAAACCCTATATAAGACATTGGAATTTTAATAAAAAGAAAAAATCAAAACAACAGCAAAAAGCCCACGAGGCACAGCACTCAGAAGGGGTTGCTTTGATTCACTGATGTTTATCCTCGTCAGATTCATTGTCTTTGTCTCTGAGGAGAGCAGGAATCTGTAAACTCCAAATGTGGTTAGGAAAAGCATAGGCTGGTTGAAGGAAAAAGCTTGTAGATTCAAGATACCTTTATTCAGATAAATACCAGCCAAACGCAAGCCAGAGCGTGCCCAGGGGCAGCAAGGCAGGGCGGCCAGAGAGAAGGGGCAGCCAAAGAGGAAGAGAGCGTTCCATGTGCTCATGGTGGCTTAAGAGCCCATGCCGAGTCACTCTGACCTCACCTTGACCATGCCTTGACAGGCGTGGTCAGGCACACCTGTAGCCAGCCCTTAGAAGGCGTGGTTACAGTGTCTCCCCCACAGCTGTTTAAATGACATTTACAGGTGTTTAAAATGACATTCTGAATGCGCTTGGGTGTGTGAGTTTTGCCCTTTGAGGGCACTTGAGGGTCAAAGTGGGAACACTTCAGGCCTTGTCTCAATCACTGTCGAAGATGCTTTAAGAAGGGAAATGCACAATTGGAATGTTGGTAATAAAGAGTTTATGAAATGTGTCATTTGTTTAAATACAATTCTTTTTTGTTGTTCTTGTTTTTTGTGTTTGTGTTTTTGTTTTGAGACAGGGTTTCTCTGTGCAACCCTGGCTATCCTGGAATTCCCTCTGTAGAGCAGCCTGGCCTTGAACTCACAGAGATCCACCTGCATCTGCTTCCTGAATGCTCGGATTAAAGGCGTGTGCTCCACCACTGCTCAGCTAAAATGACTCGAGATCTTTAAAAAAAATGCAGATTCCTCATCAAAATACTTAATTGAAATCTTCTTGACTTACAGGTTAAGTAACATTAAAGCGAAGACATGAGAATCTGCTTAAATCACTTTGCTGTAATAGGGTTTTGTAGATAAGAGCCTAATTTAAAATAAATGAACCACTGGCTAGATTTAGCCATTTCCATTATACAAATTTCTACTCTGAATCTATCTGTAGTAATGGATTTTGGACGCCTGTCAAATGGTCAATTGTTTCAGACATTGTACCTCTCTTTGTGTAGGTCTAATAACTGATGAGCAACTTCTAGAAGTTTTATTAATGACAATAGAGATAGGCTTTAGCATAGATGAGAGACTTGCTTAAGTATCAACCCCTCAAATCATTTCTACTCAAGAGTTTCAATGCAGAAAGCTTCGGGACTCATTCAACACATGTGTGCTAAACACTTAGGTAGCCAAGGCATGGTTATGTTTCAGATGTATCTCTGGATACAGGAGACAGAAATAGGCAATGAATAATACACATGCTAAATAATCAGATCTGTTTGAATGAAAGGATCACCCAAATGAACAGGCAACAAAGTGGGGAATGCTATGAGAAAAAGGAAAAAGCAAAACAGATAACACTACCGTTTTCAATCCCAAGGTCATAGAAAACCTCATAGTGAAGGAGGCAACAAAACCCCACACCAGAGCTTTGAAACCAGGTTCTGGTTAGATGAAACTGAGCAGAAACATGCAAGATACACATCATGAACACTGTACACATAGACCCAGGCTCTCAGGGGTTATACAGCCAAGGCCAACTAAGAGGAGTTCTGGGGAAAAAAACATATTCTATACTTTCCCCTGTCCTCCAACTTAATCTTATGTTTGAAACCAAGAAGTGTACAGGGAGAGGAGATGAGAAATCATGTGTTTTTTGTTCTATTGTTGCTAGGAATGAAGGCACTTGGCATGGAGGTAAATGGCAATGGAGACTTGTACATTGGGGTGGCAAATTCTCAGAGATGGGATTAGATGTTCTTTGCTCTGGCAAAAAGTTTGTCAGGATGACCTAAGTGGGGAAGGATTCATTTTGGCATGTGGTATCAGAGGACTCTGCCCATAGTTGTTTGGCTCTGTGTGCTTCATTACTGTGGTGAAGAAGGCATTTGGCAGAAGCTGTTCATGGTGGACAGGAAGCAGAGAGAATATATAGGATGAAGCAAGAATAAGCTACCTGTAGGGGTTGTCCCACCGAGGCCAAATCTCCAGCTAGACCCAATCTCCTAAAGTTTCTAGAATCTCCAAATATAGCACTGTCAGCTAGCAACCAAGGTTTCAAAACATGAACCCATGAGGGGAGTATTTCATATGTAAGGGTTGGTGCCCTAAAGTCTTCTTGCGGAAAAAAAGGTGGAGGTTCAAAGTAAGCCTTGAAAATTCTGCTAGAAGGCGCTTGTGAAGACCAGCCATTCTTGTCTCTGAAGATTCAGATAAGTTTACATTTGAAACAGATCTGGTGTCCTTCAGATGAGCAGCAGAAAAAAAAATAGTTGACTTCATTTTAAGGGAGACATCGGAGGTTTAAATACAACAGAATGATCACAAAGGAGCTGAGGTAGACTTGGGGCATAGCAGATTCCTGTCCCTTGCCTCACACCTGGGAAGATGGTGATTGACAAAGTAGCAGCAAGCATTATTTTAACATCAATTTCTTTCCACAAGCAAATACTTATTGCAGGTTACCCTGCTGGGACACCCCTTGGGGGAGGGGGTGAGAAGATGCAGCACCAATGACTCAGGCACTGGGAGTCAGTGAGGAGCAGAGCATGCTGCAGACTCATTTATTAAGGGAGTTAGACCTGCCTTTATACCCCCTCCCAAGGTCCTGTTTACTCAGGCAGCTGACCCTGCTGCATGTCCTTTCATCATTGGTATCTCTGGGTCAGGTGTCTCTCTCGTTAGTAGTCTCTGGGCGTAGAGGCAGGCTTGGCAGCTTAGCTCAGGGAGGAAGTGCCTGCCATGCATGCTCATTCTGGCTGGCCTGGGCACTGGGTAGGCTGGCCATAGTTTTTCCTACAAATACTGTTGAGTTTTCAAATTATTTTAGCAATTATTTGGTGAAAGGTTACTCTCCAGCAAGAAGCATGCAATCATCAGTGTACCTGATCAGTGGGTCATAAACTTACTGTGTTTCCTTCCATCATCGATAATCTCACTTGTAGAGCCCTGTGTTCTAACGCCAGGCAAATCCTCTGAAGTTTAAAGTTCTGAGTAAACATCCTCTCTCACTATTGAGCATGGCTCTATCACTAAGCAGCAGAAGTGGCCTGGATGCTTTCCTTTAGGTCTATTTTGATAAAAAAAAAATTAAGTTAAACTAAAGAAAAAGCTTGTGCAAGATGTCTCATTTCTATACATTTACTTTAAGATCCTGAATTAAGAGGGAAAAAGGTCTGCTGGAGACAGCGAATGAGTGTAAGGAAAGTCCACGCTATGATGAAGCATGATGACCCCCGGTTTACTGATTAGCCAGGATTTTTCTGATTGCGTATGCATCATCTCTCCCTTGGGGATAAAAGATAAGAAGATTATGCTTTCTTTGTCTAAGCAACATATTACAAGCTTACCCAAGATTAGCCACATTGTAACAATGAAGATTATGCATTCAAGACTCCAGCTATTTGAGTTAAATATTACTCAAATTGAAGTAGACTCCTTAAAATGCCACAAACTAAAAATCAAGTAAACATTAATGAAATACAATTCTAAATATGTCTTCCCCCCTCTCTCTCTTTCTTTGGAGGGATGTAAAGGCTACAGCAAGTAACAATTGGAATTTACTCTGACCCTCTTGTAGTGCTCCTAATGTAGCTTGCAAACAAATTCAAAAGTATTTATGTCACCTCAAATTTTCACTATGACCACGATGAGAATAACACCAGTCCCCTCAGGTAGACCTTTGGGAAATCCTCAGCTTAGAAATTGTAATCGTGTCTGTTTCAAAGTTGAAGAGAATTTTGAAATGTATTGCTCCATCTTGGCTGAGAGCCAGGTTTGTCTACAATTCTCCAGGAACTTTTTCATAACTAGAATGAAATGGCACTTAGTCTAAACTAGGTAATCTTGTCCAATAGCTTTAATAGCAGGGGTTAGTTACTTGAATAATTTAAAGACTATTTTAGTTGGCAATTAAAATTAAATTGCCCTTTCTAACTGTATATAAGTTCATTAAAATGCATATACTTTGGGACTAGTTAATTTTGGTGTGTGATTTTTTTTTAATTCATTTGAAGAGTTTTTATATAATAAAAATTTTGTATAATAAAATAAATATTTTAAAAATAAATATTGAGGAATAAAATAGCTTTCCAAAAACAATTCTGTGATAAAAACCTGAAAAATTGCAAAGCCGCCTGTAACAAGGATGTGGATGGTGAGAGTAGGGTGTGACCATTGAGCAAACAACAGGTATGCTCAGACATGTACGAAAACTCCGTGTTTCACATGACCAATGGAGGTTGATGTGTAGCAGGGCCCTAGGGGGACAGTTCACATCTGGGAGGCCCCTGCCGTATCTGAGGACCACATCTGGCACAGCTCAGTCCTGGAAGTCTGATTGGAGTGAAGATGAAATGAAGAAAGGGCAGACAAGCAAACACAAGTACATAAAAGCTGGGATCGGGTAAACCACATGCTCGTGATGGAGACACATCCTCGAAGGAACAACCTGGAACCTTAGCATCATTTTTTATGTACAGCACAGGGAAAAAGAGCTAGCTCATCTTGGTGGGGTATCTCTGTCAGCAAGGAATCTCAAGCTGTCAACACCCAGGAGGAAGAAGCTGTGGTTGCTGGTTTTTGCACACACTGGTCAATCATTTGTAAACACTTGCCCTTTGACCAAAGGAAGGTGTTGCCAATACCTGAGGACCAAAGCAATGGGGTCTCTGATGTGGCTGTGCATGTCACCAGTACACATTCACTCAGGAATTTATCTTCTCGATACACAAGAGGAACCATGGGGCTTTATGGTAAGGGATTTAGCAGAAGTAGGTGTAGCTGTGCAAACTCAGCTCAAGATTAATGAGTCACTGCTAGAGAGGAGGGGCAATCCTGAGGCTAACAAAGTTTGCATTACTCATACTTCCCTCTGACTTTAGTTGCATCCAGAGCCCAGGGCCAGATCCCAGAAGAAGCATCTGATAAAAAGTTGAACCCACCCACGCGCTGTAAGACACAGACAAGACAGCATGGCTCTGTGGCCTGAAACAGAGGTGAGACAGTGGGTACATTTCTCAGCGCCGTCTAAAGGCAGTTGTCACTGCAGTACTTACACAAAACAATAACCACCAAGACCAGACACCTGGGATCCCCATATCTGCTACTGTATGATTCACTGGGAAGGACCATGGCCACCTGGTTCTATAGTATCATATTAGTGTGACACCATAGCGAGCATTCCCAGAAAGAAAGAGGGAAGGGCAGGGGCTCCTCTGAAGCTGGAAAGATAGGTCCAGTAGAGATCCCTTCTGGGGATTCCCTTCACTGCTCCAGGAACCTGGGGGCGGGGACTGGAACTTCCCATAGTTCATGGGGCCAGACATCCTTCTGTTGAATCTCTTGATCCTGCTGCTTCCTAGCTCCCCGAGTCTCCCAAGGCTGGTGCAGCTGGGAAACACAGGTTCTGACAACAGTGCCTTTAATTCAGGAAGCCCAGCTCTCCACTGGCCTCCCATTACTATCATACTTTAGAAGTGACAACGTTTGATGAGTCCCCACAGGAGTCAGGCAAATTCCAGCAACACTGAAAGATGCTTTTTACCTCAACTGCTTAAGCTGGTTAGGGACAGACAGCATCCATCAAGAAGTACAACCTAATATCAAGAGCTCCTTGCAACCTCCCTTCTATAATGAGCCACTGAGTCACATTGGTTGGACAGACATCTTGCAAGACACCATACAATGAAAGTATCGGAGATGAATACATTTCTTTTTCTACCTGTGTCTAAATAAACCCCCACCCCCTCTGCCGCAGTCCCTCTGGCTGCAGGCCAGATATATCTCAATGTGTATGAAGACATACCCCTCCCTAACACACAACATAAAAAAAGAGAATTATCTGAAGTGGGCCAGGTCATCGAGTGGTACTTCCAGCAACTCCCTGGAGTCCAATCCGCATCCCATAGCTTCCCCGGGAGATGACAAAGTAAGTAATAGCTATAAAAACTTTAAGTGCCCATGTTGCTGTCTCCTGGGTACCATGCAGAGGGAGACAGGCCCCTGATTGCTTCAAAATCTATTTCATACAAGCAGAACTTCAGTGAGGTAAAGCTTGAAGCAGCCTGGCTGAGTGAGTCAGACACCCAGCTTGAAATAAGTTTTCCTCATGGGATCCTGTAGAAAGTACAGATCTTTCCTCTGAATTTGAGTTCCTCTACTGCAAAGTAGGAACCACAATACTCATTGTATAGAACCGCACAGAGGATGCTCTAAAGCTAAGTGCAGCAAGGGACCAGGCATATGGAAGCACTCAAAACGTTGTGCCTGCATTTCTGCATCCTGAGCAGGTGTCTCCCTTACTACAGGGTAACAGGAAAGACAGTGGTATGTGCTTCCAGGAAGTACAAAGAAATCAGAGAGATCAGTAGTTCTGACTATGCCCAGAGCAGTTGTTCTGAACCAGGTCACCGTCCTCTCCTCCAACTCAAGATGCTTCGGCTTCCTTCTGAATCCAAGGACAAGTTGCTGGTTCTTCCCAAAGCAAACCAGAGCTGACAAAGGCCTGTTTGCTGAAGGAAATCCCCAGGAGTCAGAGAGCTGTGGCTACTGCTGAACCTTTGGAATCCTCCTTTTTGGGGTTTGTCAGCAATGCCGATTTCTCTAAAGCTAGACTCTGTTGTCCCTGCTTTTCTCCCTCTCATTTCTCTGTTAAGGTCACTTTCAAGTGTTTGCAACTCTCTCTGACAGCTCTGGAGCTGGGCCTGGAGCTGGGCAGGGTTGGAAAGGAACAGTGATGTACTGCCCTGTGTTGGCCTGGTCGCTCTTGGAACTCAATGGGGTTATGGCATTGGCACCACTTCTCTTGCCCATGGTGTGTCTTCGTTGCTCTAGCCTTTTCATTTCCTCCAAGGTTAAAAAAAAAAAAAAGTGTATTTCTAATTGAAAATAGATAAAATTCCAGGAAATTTGCATTATCCAGTTCTCTGTCCCACAAGCATTTAATGATGCTTTGAGATCATTTGACAATACCATCTGACCCTTGAACAACATTGGAAGAGGGACATTATCCAATTCCCTATAATTACATATAGAATCCATTCCCTATAATGACATATAGAATTCTTGAGGGACAGTAGAAAGTGGATACTATTCAATGCTCCTCTATTTCTGTGACTCCAAAATGCTAGAAAAAAAAAAAAAAAAAAAACAAACTTTTGATGGTCAATGACCCATTGCAATGCATTTTTGTCTTCCCAATGTCTTAAAAGTGGTTAATATGCAGGAAATACTTGGTCATGGTTTACTGAATATGTCAGCACATGAATGCTTACTATAAGCAACAGGCAATAAGGAATCCACTTGGGGAGAAGGGACCACCTCCGTTTGGACGAACATAGATCACATACATATATATCATCAGAAGGCTGTTGCTCAGACATGAAGGAGAGAGGTCCTGGATTTGCAGAAGGAGTTGGCCAGATGAGTCCTGGGCATGATGACAATCCCAGTCTAGGAGACAATAAGAATCAAAGGCCAGCATTAAGACATGAATGGATTTGTGCATGTAGGCCTGGACATGAACCAGTGTCAAAAAAAACAGGAGGATTACAGCAGGCAGGCCTGGAGCAGTGCTTCGCAGCCGCATGTGCATTGTGGATAAGCAGTGCAAGAGAGCTCAAACAGAAATAGAGCAAAGATGTTAAACATCAGAGAGGAATCTGAACATGTCACACAGAAAGGAAAAGTAAGCAGAGAAACACCTTATTGACTCTGTGAGGGAAGGGAAGCTAATAGATGGTTATAATAAGATCAGGAAATAAAAGGAAATCCTCATCAAAGGGATTCCATTCCTTCATGCACAATACAAAGACAAGTTAGACTCCCCCTGAGCAAGGTGGAGCCTCCTTTCTCTTAACACCTTAACAACGGCTTTAGAAAACACAAGTGTTTCTCCACCAAAAGGCATTTGCTGTAAGTGTTGAGTTACAGGCACAAAAGGGGTCAGGAAAAGACCTGGAAAGCCAAGCAAGTAGGGAACAAAAGAAAGCACTGTGCTATCTCTGGTTACTGACAGCTGTGTGTCCTACAGCTTCACAGCATTGTGTAACGTTACAGCTCTTTCATAAATCCACCAGGACACCAGTGTTTACCAAACCCCACCCAAATAACACTGTCCTGACTTCATGGACCTGTGTCCCATGGGGGACAGAGTGGAATGTGACCATCTCTGTACCTTATTTCAAATAAGATACACACACACTTCCAAGGAAGTAAAATGATACTTCATTAACTATCACAACTAGTTATATACTAGTATATGACTAGATACTGCATTTACTAGCTACCTAGCAGAATTCTCTAATCCCAGCCCCCAAATATTTTTGAGGGATATATTCATTCATAGCCTCTTCATGTGGCAATAGGTAGGTTGATTAAAATTTTACTTTTATTACTACCAATTTAGAAAAATACATTCTAATGCCACAGCTCTCTGTTAGCAGTGTTGTGCAAAATTTTAGGAGTATACAACAAATCTGGGAAATATCTACCCATCACCTTTTATGTATGAGCGTAAGATTTTATTGTAGTTCAAGTATTTTTTTTAAAGCAGAGGATAACCTTCAATTCTCTCTGAATTTATTATATCATTATCCTGCTGTCATTAATGTTTTCATTACAGTGGCATATCATAGATTTTATCCTCCTAAATGTCAATTATTTTGTCAAATCAGCAAGAAATCTATTTTTCCACCAAACCCATGTGCTTCACTCTTCTCTATTAATTGCATCATCAGACAATATTCAAATGCTTTCTATTAATTGTATTTAACACTTATATTCCCTTATGAATGAAATTTTACTTTTTTATTTAAAAAAGCTGCATATTTATTTCACTTTCTGATGCTATGCTTGTGCCTTCACACTTTCACAACAATTTTCTGCTCCTCAAAAAGGAAAGCCCTCTTGATCCTGTCATGGGCACACTTGGCACACATGGAGCCACTGTAGGCCCTGCTGACATGCTTCTTTGTCTTCGACAGTCTCATAAGAACTTTTGGTCTGACAGCACAAACCCCTCGAAGTCTGCCTGGGCACACACTGCATGCAAATTTAGGTGTTTTCCCAACCTTCTTGGTATAAAGGTAAACAATCCTGTTGCCAGGGGTTCGAGACAGCCTAGTTTTGTTAGAGACTGTATTGTGGAAAACCCAAGTCATTATGTCAAATGCCGGACCATTCTGAACGCCTCTAAGCACCGTCCCCTGAAAGTTTATTTTTTATTGCCAGAATAACTTTCACATATTTTATATATATATATATATATATATATATATATATATATATATATAGTGTGTGTGTGTGTGTGTGTGTGTGTGTGTGTGTGTGTGTGTTTGTGTTTGTCTTGTATATGGGCATGCATGTACCATGATGTATGTATAGAAGTCAGAGGACAACCAAGGAGAGTTGATTGTATCCTTCTGTTCAGGTACAAACCCAGGTCGTCAGTCTTAGCGGCAAACATGTTTGCCCACTTAGCTATCTCAATGGCATATTTCCTTTGATCTGAATATCTTAATCTTCTTTAATAAACAGACTTAAATAAAAGAAAAAGAGGTATCTTTTCATGTGTTGGAATCAGAAATCTGCATTTCTCGATTGTTCTACTGAAATGGTCATACGCAATTGGATACACATAGGTGTGATTTTTGAACTCAATGTGTGGATAACCCCTCTACGTCTTCTTTGCACCTGTGTTGCACAGCCCCCATGGCTGTGTAAGTAGACAGATCAGATTACAGCATCAAGACAAAACAAAATCCTAGTTGCTATGTGTATTTAAATATTCTATATAAGAGGGGAAAACACAACTTACAAAATATCAAAGGGACTAGAAACCACAAGAACAGTGATGCTAACTTTCCCTCCAGCAGCATCATAGAATAAGCCATACACAACATATTCTGGAAGCTAATTAATAATCTGGATAATAAGACCCTTGCCTTCACCCTTTTACCCAGCTGGTCATCAAAACCTTTGGCGGCAAATGTTTAGTGATAGGTGGTAACAAATTTGTTTCATGTGGGCAAGGACAGTCACTCGAGTGCCTCCCTTTTTGCAAAATAAAGTTAGGTATCTTGTATAATACATGTCCCACTCTATCTAAACTAAATAAAACTGCAACTCAACTTCTTAAGCTATATTCCTAAAGTGCTTATGGCCACTGCATTGCCTTTCAACACAAGATGACTTGTGACAGAAGGGAGCTACAGTGAAGAGACAGTGTCCTTACATGATTTCATGGTTACAGCCATCTTTATAAGTTCATGTCCCTACTTTTATAACTTCCTTCCTCTTTCCATATTTTCTATATAAATTAGTCCCAAACCAAGTAGTTAGTACAAGCAAGGATAGTATCTAGGAGGGTAATAGCATTGTCCTCTCATGGGGTAACAAAGCACAGAAGGGACCAAATGACTATGTATGGATTGTCCAAACTAAGAAATATGGCAAGATTGGCTATTCAGGGAAGGAATAGACTAGAAAAAAAGCAGTCTAAATATGATATGTTGCTAATGGTTACCCAGAATATGGTATCAAATAGCAAGGAAAGCAAGAAGAAAAAGCCAATATATGGCTCACTTCACACATGCAATAAGGATGGGGATAGCAGGTGGTGATAGAGAGAACGAACACTGGTTACATAAAGGAAAACATTGATCCAATGAGTAGGTAAGCTGAAATTTTGGTAGTCAGGGTCCCACGTGTCTCAGCACAGAATCATGATATGGTAAGGAAACAAAGTGAAATATACAGTGCTGAACTGGAATTAGAAGTATTGTAAACTCATATGCAGGAGATAAGTTACAGAAGTGTGTATATTTTACACTTATTCTTTTCTCTGTCCTGGGACCAGCAATACCCCCAAAAGTGCATGTATTGCCAAGATCTTGGTTTCTCTGTTCCATCTCAGGTTTGATGGAAGTTATCATAGCTAGTAAGACTAAGGAAAGCCACATATAGATATAATGAGCCTACTCAAAATTGATTAGTTGAGTTTAACCATGAGGAAATACCAGATGTACTCAACTGAAGTGCATTTTATGAGATACTTGGCTTGTGGCTTTCAAAAGACTCAAGTCATGAACATCCAGGAAAGACTGACAGACAGTTCCAGTGTGGCAGAGTCAAAACAAACAAACAACACAGACCTGAAAGCACCACTTGCAGAAGATTCTTAACTAGGAAACTCATCAGTGTTCAACTAGGATCTCTGGATTGCCTACCAGTAATACACTGCCTTTCCCAGTCTTCTGTTGTTTTTTGAATTATTTTCAGTTGTGTCTACAGTCACGGTGTATGAACCTGAAGGAGGACCTGCATGTACCAGTCCCATAAGCTTAAAGAACTTCCTGGTTAATCTGTTTCAGGCCAGGTGTGGTTCACACCTGTAATCCCAGCACATGGGAGGGTTAGGCACAAGGATGAGTTTAAGGGCAGCTTCAACTGCATAGCAAGTTCCAGGCCAACCTAGGCCACAAGTGGCCCTGACTCAATTAAAAAAATAAGTAAGCAAATAAATAAATGAACCTGTTTGTGTCTGAAGTACACAGACATAGTTGACGTTCTTCGTAGTGAAGACACTAATTACTCCTATATGTTTTTGCTGCATAAACTTGGGAAATATGTTTACAGCAACATGCTCTGGCTACTTTTTTTAACTCCAAGAGCCATGCTATGGGCACAACTCACACATCTTCCAACTTAAATGATGGTGACTAGGTCAGCTTCTTTGCAGTAATATTTGTGGTACATCTCATTTACCAAAATCCCAAACCCTAGTAACTAAATTGTTTCTACTATTTGGTTTTTCTATGATTACTTGAAGATAACCTTGAGCTTGATAAATACTTGCAGTTTTAAGTCCATGAGTCATTTCTCCTTCCTTCTGTAAGACATAACAGGTAATATAACCCACCTATCTTTAGTTAGCTATCACAAGTTCAAGCTGTTTGTTGGACCATACAAACAAATGACAGAAAGAAAATCATAGTGGAATAAACCATGTGTATCTCAGAATAGACACAATTTAGGAAAGTACAATGAAATATGGCTGGCTGAAGGCATCGGGCAGCTTTTGTAACAAGGAGAAATGATGTTAACAGCATCTGGCAATATATTATCAAAGCAGAAACCATGAAATTCAGACTCATGTGGGTGAGTCTAAAAGGATTTGTTCTGAGGGGCTAGTGCATACAGGGTAGTGAGAGGTTGTTGGAGGTCAGTTACCAAGCATTTTGATTGGCATGCCCAGCAGGTTAATTATATTCTGCTGTTGTTGTTGTCTTTATAGATCAAAGTCATGTTTAAGAAAGAGAGCAAAGATTAGGTGAAGACAGGACTGAAGTGTGATGTGTGTGAAGATAAGGCAAAACTGGAGGAGAGCTAGTACAGCATCCAGGCAGCATTAAGATCCCATCAAAGGTGGGCGGGTGGAAGCAGCGGGCAGGTTGACTAAGTGATTTTCACACTAACTAATCAGGGCTCCATGCTTATTGAATATGCCAGTTGATATGAGGAAACAACTTTAGACCACTGGTTTCTGGCTTGAAGGGGTGGGTGATGATAGTGACTGTGAAAACCCTATTGGCTGACTCTACTGACACCATCATATGCCACACAGGACATTGGCTTGTTGCCCCCCAGTGGACATTTTCCCCAGGTATCAAAGCCCCAAACAAGCAGGAATTGACACTGACCAGCCTCTTTTGTAATGTGAGCAGAAATCTTGCTTGAGACATTAAGAAAGTATTAAAACAGAGGCTGGTGAGGATGTGGGAAGGAAGAAACCCTTATTCCCTGCTAGTGAGGTGTAAATTAGTGCAGCCATGGTGGAAATCAGTGTGAAGATTTCTCACAGAATGTCTTAGTGAGGGCTTCTATTGCTGAGACAAACACCATGACCAAAAAACAAACTGAGGAGGAAAGGATTCATTTGGCTTACACTTTTGTATTATAGTTCATTGTTGAAGGAATTCAGGACAGGAAATCAAACAGGGTGGGACCCTGGAGGTAGGAGCTAAAGCAGAGGCCATACATAGAGGAGTGCTTCTTACTGGCTTGCTTCACATGGCTTGCTCAACCCACCTTCTTTTTTTTTTTAATTTTATTTAAATCAGAAACAATCTTATTTTACATAGCAATCCCAGTTCCCTCTTCCTCCCACCCCCCAGCCCATTCCCTGTCCACTCCCCAGGGAGGGTGAGGCCTTCGATGAGGGATCATCAAAATCTGTCAAGTCATTTGGGGCAGGGCCTAGACCCTCCCCCTGTGTATCTAGGCTAAGAGAGTATCCCTCCATGAGGAATGGGCTCCCGAAGTCTGTTCATACTCTAGGGATACATCCTGGTTCCACAACCAGAGACCCCATAGACTACCCAGGCCTCCTACCTGACACCCACATTCAGGGGACCTGGTTTGGTCCTATGTTGGTTCCCCAGCTGTCAGACTGGGCTCCATAAGTTCCCACTTGCTCAGGTCAGCTGTGTCTGTGGGATTTTCCAGCATGGTCTTGACTCCTTTGTTCATCACTCCTCCCTCTCTATAACTGGATTCCAGGAGTTTGGCTCAGCTCTTAGGTGTGGATCTCTGCTTCTGCTTCCATCAGCTACTGGGCAAATGCTCTAGAATGGCAAGGTAGTCACCATTCTCATTATAGGGGAACGGCATTTAAGGTAACCTCTCTACTATTGCTTAGATTCCTACTTGGGGTTATCCTTATGGATTCCTGGACATTTCCCTAGTGCCAGATTTCTCTTTAAAACTATAATGTTTCTCTCTATTGATTCAACCCACATTTTTATCGAACTCAGGACCACCAGTCCAGGAATGGCACCACCCACAATGGGCTGGGCCCTCCCACATCAATTGCTCTTTAAGAAAATGTCTACAGCCTGATCTTATGGAGGCATTTCCTCAATTGAGGTTCCCTCCTTTCAAATGACTTTATCTTGTGTCAAGCTGACATGAAACTAGTCAGCACACAGAACTAAAAGTGGC
The DNA here is from genome assembly GCF_003668045.3 of Cricetulus griseus. Lineage (NCBI taxonomy): Eukaryota > Metazoa > Chordata > Mammalia > Rodentia > Cricetidae > Cricetulus > Cricetulus griseus. The sequence continues at coordinate 137,335,075 of NW_023276806.1, forward strand.
ACTACCATAGGGCCCAGCTCTGTCACTTCTGGTTACAGACCCAAACAACACTAAGTAAACATACCACAGTGATATTTGCCCCTAATATTTATTGCTTCACTATCCACAATAAAAAAGAAATAGAAACATCCTAGACAACCATCAACAGACAGATAGGAAAAACCTGGTTCATATGCACAATGGAATTTTATTCAGCCATAAAGAAGAATGAAATCATGACATTTGCAGGGAAATGGGAAGGACTAGAGATTATTATGTTAAGTGAAATAAGCCAAATGTTTTCTCCCATATTCAGACCCTGAATCATGGTGATGTGTATGAGTGTTTATGGGTAATAAAGCTAGAAGGGGACCATGAGAGGGAAAAAAATAATTGTAGAATATATGTGACACAAAGCAGGAAGGGGGACACGAGAGGGTAAGGGGACCGGCAAAAGGTAGGCAGGGAGACAGGGAAAGGGATTTGGGGGGAGAAGTCAACAACAAAAAAATATAGAAAATTCCATAATAAATCATGTTTCTTTGCATGCAAATTAACAAATGAACAAAATTTAAAACAGTAAAGATTTTTACAGACATTAAGAGAGACAGGGTTTACATCCTTCATCTTGGTTTCTAATACAGTAACTACAGCGGCTGGACTGTGGTGTGGAAGGCTTGTCCAGAGGGGCAGAAAGCTTGGAGTGAATATGGATTCCTCTTTTCTTCTTGGAGCTTTAGTGCCAGCTACACTGGTTTGTCTGCCCCTCGATTCCTTTACACCTTTAAATATCGATTCAGAACTTTATTCATACTAATCAAATCTAATCATAATCAAATCAACCGTTCTCCTTTTTTTAGCAGAACCCTGACTCTACTCAGACACTCACCTTTTTTCAAGGCAACTGCATGTTGCAAGGCAGTCAGGCTTGTCACCCTGGTCCTTCCATTTGCTAGGACATGATTTTGGAAAGTACAGGTGACACAATTCTGGTCAATGGGCTGAGAGGAGGCTCCATGGAAAGTTTTACTTTGTGACTGAGAAGAGGCAAGGGAAAAAATAGCTCCTACCATCTTCTAGGGAGACATTGTGGTCCCTGGAACTTGCATAGCAGCTAACATGGGGTTCAAATCATGGATTGAAAATAACAAGAAGCAAAAGTAGAAAAAAAGCAGAAAGCTTGCTTGATATCCTTTGTCTTCAGCACTGAATGATCAAGAGACTGAACTATTTCCCAAAGGCCCATTCTATACAATGATACATTTTGCTTACTGTTCAAACCAACTGAGTTTCAGGGTAAGAATTGAAGAGGAGGGATTTAGAGGACATGAGGGAGCAGAAAGGTTGAGTCAGGCGAAGAATAGAAGATAGCAAGGATGGAGGTACCATAATAGAGGGAGACATTTTAGGTTTACAGAGAAATCAGGCACTAGGGAAATGTCTGGAGATCTACAAAGATGACACCAGCTAACAATCTAAGCAACAGAGGAGAGGCTATCTTAAATGCCCTCTCCTGATAATAAGATTGATGACTGACTTATATGCCACCTGATAGCCCTCATCCAGCAGCTAGTAGAAGTAGAAGCAGACACCCACAACTAATCACTGAACAGAACTGGAATCTGGATGCAGAGAAGGATGAGTGAAGAGCAAAGGGGTCCAGACCAGGCTGGTGAAACCCACGAAACAGCTGACCTGAACATTGGGGAACTCATGCTCCTCAGACTGATAGCTGGGATACCAGCATGGGACTGATCCAGACCCCAGGAACCTGGGTTTCAGTGAGGAAACCTAGGAAATCCAAAGGACCTCCTGTAGTAGTTCAGTACTTATCCCTACCATAGGTGTGGACTTTGGGAGCCCATTCCACGTAGAGGAATACTCCCTGAGCCAAGACACACAGGGGTGGGCCTAGGCCCTATCCCAAAGGATACGATAGACTCTCATGACACCTTACGGAAGGCCTCACCATCCAGGAGGAGCAGAAAGGATATGTGATAGGTAGGGTTTTAGTTGGTGGGGATTGTAGGGGAGGAGGAGAGGGAGTGGGAACTGGGATTGTCATGTAAAACAATCTTGTTTCTAATTCAAATTAAAAAAGAAAACTTCTCACTGATATTTTGTTGACCTCAAAATTGAAGAGACAGTTTAGGGGTGAAGAACACTGTTAAATACTGTGAAACAGTTTTGCTTTTAAAATGTTGACATAGATGACTGCTACAAATAGTAGGGAACTTGAAATGGGATTGAGGCATAACGCTGCAGCTAGAGGGATACAGTTGGGCCATGGTTTGGAAGAGTTTGGGAACATATGCAAAGAGGTGAGGAGAGATGCCTGAAAACTATTTTATATGAACAAATGAAATGTCAGAGAAAGGGACAAAGAAAGAGAGCAGGCAAAAGCAAGGGGGAAAGTCTCCCAAGGGTGGTGGTTTCAGAAAATAAGAGGGGGAACCTTGAAGGAGAAGAAATTGCCACCAAGGAAAGGCTGTGGGTTTTGATAAGCATGGACTTCCTTCATTCTCTTTGGTGCTGGAGTCTCAGTAAAGAGCAAGAGTGGACACTTTGTTACAGGGAATTGGGGAGAGTAGGCACTTTAGCCAGCTTTATGGTTCCCAATCCTTAAAGTAACCAGCTTTTGTTTAAACAAGAAAAACAAGGGGCTAGAAAGGTGACTATGTGGTTAAGAGCACTAGCTGCTCTTCCACACGACCCAGGTTCAGTTCCCAGGACCCACATGGCAGCTCACAACAATCTATGACTCCAGTCCCAGGGGGTCTGAAGCCCTCTTCGGACTTCTTCAGGTGGTGCACAGATACCCACAGACAAAATACTTATACAGATAAAATAAAATAAATAAAATTTTCAAAAAATGAACAACAACAAAAAACCCCAGGCAGTTAGTTCTTCAAAGGTCTCCATTCTAAACAAAGGCACGGGTAGTTGGTGTGCACTGTGCACATGAAGGAACTAGGACTCCTTTTCATTATTTATGAAAGGAAGTAACAGGAAATGGTAACCAGAAGTCAGGCAGAGATGAAGAACAACATTATGGTGGTGATGACGTAGCATAACTAAAAGGAGTGAACAATTATAGATGGTGATGTCTACAGTGCAGCACTTGGAGGTAGGCATTAGCAACAAACATTGAAGAATCTCCAAGAAATAAAAGAGACAATGAAGTTACCTTGGCCATTTTGAGTTACTATAACAAAACCCCACATACTAGGTAGATTACAAACTGTAGTAACTTGTTTTTAGATTTCTGGAGGCTGGCACAAGATTAAGGTGCCAGCAGCTGTGTTGTCTATTGAAGGCACATTCCTCATTCATAGATGGTTCCCTTTTGTCGAGTCCTCCATGGTAGAAGGGATTTAGAAAGACATGATAGGACCTCTTTTAGGAGGTCATTAATCCTAACTCTGAAGTTAAGGTCTCAAGATCTACTTACTTTCCCCATTAGCTCACCTCCTTGAACCATCATTGTACAGGTAGAGATTTTTAGTGGACGAACATTCGGACCATAGCAGAGGGAGTAAAGTTATCTGAGCTGACAATCTCTGGCTCAGTTTTCATGCTTCTCCATACACTTTTCCTCCTTTCTTTGGAAACCCTTACCATGATCCTTAAACAGTCTTTCTAATTTCTCATCGTCAATAAATGAGCGAGCAAAGGTGGAAATGAATAGTTAGCAGATTTTTATTAGAGGACAACTTGAATCAATTCGATCAAATGATTAAGGAAATTGGTTATTTCTGAAGGTTGTGAACTTCTGACTTTTGAGGACTTCAAACAGAGATAGGAAAAGGACCCTGACAAATGTTGCAGTCAGACCAAAGCACCGTTTACAACCTGATGAGTTCACCATCCTGTGCAGCTCTGCATTCTAGGGTACATAGTATAATGGGGATAAATGAGTCTTTATGGGGAGACAAAAGAACAAGCAGAAGACAGTCTAGGAAAATGGGGACCCATGACAACATGAGGCTCTGAGGGAAACCCAAAAATAGAAAGCAAGAAAGGAGTGTTCAAAGTAGGCTTGAGAGTCTGTAGAATTTTGCTGTGTACTGGCTCATACTTTTCTAACTTTGAGCTAAAGTGATGGTGCTATCGTTTGGTATACATTCCAAGACAAAATTTAAAACCACTCCAGGTTGTGTCTGTATGTAAGCCTTGTACTGAACAGAATTTTCAATCCATCACAGAGGTTGGTCCTGTGTGAACAAATTATTGCATGTGACAAGAAAATGATGATCAAATGCTGGCTTTAGAGTTTTGGCTTTCCATTACCAGAAATGGATGAGAACAATTTTCAACAACCACTGTACTCAAATACGGCAGAGAGTAGAAATTGCTGGGTGGGGGAGGTAGTCCTTAAAATTAAAGGAATCTATTTGGTGACCAATAACAATTAATGCACTGCTTTTCCTCCCATGAGTGAAGTATATATGTCGATTGTTGTAAATAGCAGGCTAAATGCCAATTAGAAAAAAAAAAAAAGAACAGACAAAAGATGTGCTCTACTCATTGTGAAAGAAAAAGTTGTTGAGATCTACTAATTATATTAATTAACTGAAATGAATAATGTATCAGGAAAAGGGGCTGATTGATATCAATAGTAATGAATTTCAATCACATAACAAGCTTTTCAAGACGTGTCTCAGATTTCACAGGCATCCTTTTAGCCACATCCTTCCCTGGAGCTATCAATTTCCAGTTTGTAATGGGAAAGCAAGTGTGGTGGACAAGGGACTTGTGACAGGTCACGCAGCAAATGGCTGGCAGGATCTAAGCTAAGAAAAGTTCAACTACTGTCCTATTTAATCCTTCACGTGTCAATTTGTATCTCAAGCTATTTTCAGGAAGGATTATGCCATACCGTTGGAAGAATATCGAGCAACAGAGAAAATAGGAGTGATGGAAATGCTAGAAATGACTTCACAGTGGCTGACTGACTGACAAGATTGACTGATGGAGACAGTTTCCTGGTGGAAGGGCTTGTTGAAGTGAGACTGAAAACACTTGGTTCAATTTGTCACTTATCATCAATGATGTGGAGCACAAGTATGTGATGGGCACAGGTGGCCCCTATCTGTTTTATGTACCCATGCTTAACTTTACAATAGAAGTTTTCTGTGGTATTCCTGGGGTATGTTTCAAAACTCATAACATCTGTTTCTATCTCAATAGATTTCAGACATCACCGGAATCCTGAATGGACTGCTGATGGATTTTCATGGAGCAAATGATTGAACTCTAGAACAGGAGATGAGTCATGTTGAGGAATGATGTGGTTTGAATGAGAATGCCCCCTCATAGGCTCACATGTTTGCACACTTGGCCCCCAGTTGGTAAAACTGATTGGGAAGAGCTAGAAGGCATGCCCCGTTGGAGAAGATGTGTCACTGGGGGTGGGCTTTGAGGTTTCAAAAGACCTATGCCAGTCCTAGTCTCTCTCTCTCTCTCTCTCTCTCTCTCTCTCTCTCTCTCTCTCTCTCTCTCTCTCTCTCTCTCTGCCTCACAGTTGTGGATCAAGATGTGCACACAGTTGTGGATCAAGATGTGCACATCCAGCTGTCCTTTGTTCTACCATCATAGACTCCAACCCTATGAAACCATAAGCCAAATTAAATACTTTCTTTTACAAGCTGCCTTAGTCATGGTGCTTTACCACAGCAGTTTGAAAGAGATTAAGACAAGTGCTATGCAAAGGCGGCTGAACCACTGAGGCCAAATGAGTTAAGAGGAAACAAACCAGAGTGAGAATCAACCAGGATGAATACGGCCCCCAAACTTTGTGGATAGATCAGAATTCAAAGCTTCCCGGACTCTGAAATTAGTCAAAGTATGCATGACCCAGCAACAGAAAGGAGAGAAGTGGGGGGGGGTCCAGATATCTTATTTATTGGGAGAAAATAGTTATTTTGTCACATCAAAGAGTAAATTCAAGACAGAAGTGAGGACACACTGTTTGAAGAGTTATTTGAATGAGAGGAGCAGAAAGCACAGAGCAAAAACCAATAAAACACCATAAGTGGAGCAAGAATTTGGAAGATACAAGAGAAAAGGTTTGCACTTCATTTCTTCTATAGGGTTTCTCTGATCTTCTTATAGTGGGTTAAATGCTCTTTAGTAAACACTCTACACCAGTCCCTACTCAGCCGCATATGGTCCATATGATAACTGCTTCTTACGATGGAAGATTTCCCCATTACTTTCAAATTTTCTGAGGACAGGAATTGGGTCATTCATGTTCACCTTCCTCACCAGTCACTCCTCAAAGGGTCTGATGTTGGAGCTTGGGAGGTGCCTCAGTGGTTAAGAGCACACACTACTCTTGTAAAGGATATGAGTTCTCACAATTGCTTGCAACTCTGGCTTTAGGGACTCCAACACCCTTTTCTAGTCTCCTAGACACCTGTGCACATGTGGCATCCACTCATACACACACACACACACACACACACACACACACACACAGAGAGAGAGAGAGAGAGAGAGAGAGAGAGAGAGAGAGAGAGAGAGAGAGAGAGAGAGAGAGAAATCAGAAAGGCTGTGGCTACTGTGAACATTCAATATATTTATTAAGTAAATGAGAGAATCAATGGACGTTGGGAGGTCTCTCATTTGAGAAGCCCTGTGATTTAGAAGCATTGAGTGTCAGGAAGTATAGAACACCTTAACAATCAGCAGCCGATCCTGCCTTTTCCCTTAACTTTATCAGGTGCTGGGCAGGATGGTCACTCCTCTGGATCCAAGCCATTTGTACTTGTCCTTAGCTTTTAAGTGACTGAAATTTAAAGGGACAAGAGAAAGTGACCAGGTGTAGTCTTGCCACCTCCTCCTGCATGAGGAGCTTAATTATCTTAAAATTGACAGTCAGGAAACAGAGTGCCAGAGGAGTGTTGAGTCTTGAGGCTGAATAGTGTGTATAAAACAAACTGACACTACACCCCAGCTCCCCAGGTGCCTACCCAAGGGCTGTACTTACTACACCTTTGGGTGATTCTTTAGGAAGTTTCTTTTCATTGGTTGATTTTTAAGAATGTGTGCAGGAAGGAGACATGTTGAGCCGGGACAGGATGATTCCCCAAGCAAGGTACGTTGAAGTTCCCTATGATGACAGCTATCAATTAAACAAAAAGAGATGGCAGCTTTGAAAGATTTCTTAAGGAACAAGTTTGTTTTGGCATGGCACTCAGAAGACAGACTTGAGGAATACAATGGGTGAAGTTCCTCATTTCTGGATGTCCTTCTAAGTCTGAGACAAGATGAGTGCTGCTTTGGTTCAATACCCAATGATGATAACCATGGAAAATTCTATCAAAACAAAGCTGTAAAATGATGATTCTACTGGAACAGAAAGAAGAGAAGGAGGAAGAACAGGAGATAGCAGAGTGAGTCAAAGTGCCAGTGGGGGGGCGCAGAGCATTTTTGTTATTCACATCCAGATAGTATCTTTCTGTTCTAAATTAGGAGCAGGATTCTGAGTTTTAGCCAAGCACATTATTATGTAACTAAAAATACATTTTCCAGTGCTGTATGTGTGTGGCACTATTCCTCCAGAGTCATAACCAACTGTGTTCTCACCCTAGATGTGGAGCCAATAAGAGACCAACTATGTTCTCACCCTAGATGTGGAGCCAATGAGAGACCAATTGTGTTCTCACCCTAAATGGGGAGCCAATGAGAAACCAACTGTGTTCTTATCCTAGATGGGGAGCCAATGAGAGGCCAACATAAGCTTACCACTGAAGCTCAAAGTGAGAGAAGAACAATTTAAGTTCAGTTTGGTAATAATTTTTCGTCCCTTTCGGTTCTATTTTATTGGGTATTTGTTGATCATCTTCCCTGCTGTTGGTATCATTTTCCACCATTTGACCATCATTATCATTTAATATTGTTCTGTAGGTGATGAGAGTGGTGAATACTCAGACACGCAATGAATATCAAATTACAATTTCTAATAGAAGACAAATGTCTTCTGAATATTAATAAATCAATTTAAGTTGCTACATCTTTAACCTTCAGTCCTATCAGGGCTGCAAAACTAATCAAACACCATGTGAGACTAGCTCTGAATCAGCTATACCCCAAAAGTACATTCTTCATAAGCTCTCCTGCAAGTTCTATCTGCCAAGAGGTAAGGAAACAAGTGAAGGGAAAAATGATCCCTCCAGAAGCTATGGAACAGAATATGTTAAAAATATATGATGAGATAATATGAGATAAGCTGCAACTTTAGCAGAATAAAATTATGCACGATGTTTTGTTTAAGTCAAGAGTGAGCATAGTGGAAGTTCAAGGAAAAGAAAGGAGAGCACATTTTTAGCCATGATTACATTTTTTATATGTATTTTTTAAAAAAATTTCAAAATAGGGGGTCATTGCAGAAAAGCACAGAAAGTAATCTAGAGATAACACTAATAACATGTTGGTGTACACTGTCCTGGTTTTTATATGTGTGTTATGATCCTACTCTTTATTTGTATCATAAAATTTACATAAAATTTTATACCCTTCCCTCTTCCATTGACAATACATCATAAGTAGGTTCTAGTTTTATTATATGAACTACCAAGACATGATTTAATGTTTACATGATACTCCATTAAAAGAAAATGCTGATAGTCACTTTTCATTAGCTCTGTGTGCCAGACACTGCACAGTCAGTACAGCATTGTAGTACCATGCTTAAGGCTCAAGACAATTTTATTATTATGTTCTCCTAGAACAGTGATTCTCAACCTTTCTAATGCTGCAACCCTCTGACACATTTCCTCATGGTGTGGTGACCCCAAATCATAAAATTCCTTATTGCTGATTCATAACTGTAATTTTGCTACTGCTATAAATTGTAATGTAAATGCCTATGTTTTCTGATGGTCTTAGAGCCCTGAGAAGAGGTCATTTGACCCCCCCCAAAGGGATCACAACTCATAGATTGGGAATCATCACTTAGGACTTGCTCAAGCCTGGAAAGGTAAGAAATGGAAGATTCACATTTGAAACAGAGTCTGTATTCTTAACTACTATCTCAGTCATAGAGTTTCTCTTGTTGCAGGAATTTATCATAATGTATCCTATCATCCTCCTTGTGCTATTTCCAGATAGCTTTGTGGATTTGGATTACTTGCAAAGGACATAGTCATTTGTGGTGTTTTCTTGGCGTAGTCTTTGAGTTCTCACTAAGCATTTTGTAATCAATGTATTTAGCATTATTTCAAACCTCAAGCCAACTACTCCCTTGCAGTGATATGCAGCTCTGTATCCCCGCATTCCTGTTATCCTGCTTCATCCCCAGCCTGCCTTTACTGTTTTCCATCAACCTGACAATGTTTTGTTGAAACTCACAATGGTAGAGACCTTGAATTCCAGATTCAGGTCCTTCCAGGGAATCAGGAGAGGACTCTTCTCATCAAAGCCCTGTTTGTTTTCATGGATGCTGATAAGTAGACTGGTTCTTGAAGGACCATAATACTCCAGAAAGTACAAGCTTTTTAAAATTTCTATTTTTAAGCACATCTGAGCATTACTTTAATATATAGTATCAAGTGAGTCTCTGACTTTGTGTAATTGTCCTTTAAAACAACAACTTATTTATCCAATTATTTTAAATTCCATCTTTTCATATGCTAAATTCTATGGTTTGGGGGGGCTTTAATTTATCTTCTTTTTTTCTCCATTTTTTTAATTTAAATTAGAAACAAGATTGTTTTACATCTCAATCCCAGGTCCCTCTTTCTCCTCTCCTCCCCTACCCCTCACCCCAACTAACACCGTACCTATCCCATACCCTCTCTGCGCCCCAGGGAGAGTGAGGCCTTCCGTAGGGGGTCTTCAGAGTCTGTCATATCCTTTGGGATAGGGCCTAGGCCCTCCCCCATGTGTCTAGGCTCAGGGAGTATCCCTCTATGTGGGTTGGGCTCCCAAAGTCCATTCCTATGCTAGGGATAAGTACTGATCTACTACAAGAGGCCCCATAGATTTCTGAGGCCTCCTCACTGACACCTATGATCATGGGGTCTGGACCAGTCCCGTATTGGTTTCCCAGCTATCAATCTGGGGACCAAGAGCTCCCCCTTGTTCAGGTCAGCTGTTTCTGTGAGTTTCACCAGCCTGGTCTTGACCCCTTTGCTCATCACTCCTCCTTCTCTGCAACTGGATTCCAGTTCAGTTCAGTATTTGGCTGTGGGTGGTCTGCTTCTGCTTCCATCGGTTGCTGGATGAAGGCTATAGGATGACATGTAAGTTAAGTCATCAATCTCATTATCAGGGGAAGGCATTTAAGTTAGCCTCTCCTGATGTTCATAGCAGCATTATTTGTAATAGCCAAAACCTGGAAGCAACTTAGATGCCCCTCAAATGAAGAATGGGTAGAACCTATTTCTGAGCATTCTATCAACCAGTACATCATGAAAGGAAGTTAGAGCAAGAAATCAAGGAAGGAACCTGTATCAGGAAATGAAGCAGAAGCTACAGAGGAACATCACATACTACTGGCTTATTTCCCATGGCCTTTTTAGCCTTTATTCACTCATATACAATTCAGCACCACCTGTCCAGGAGTGGTTCTACCCAATTACAAGCTCTGCCCATCCTCATTTGTCATCAACTAAAACTCATATATTAAAAATTGCCCACAGCCTTGCCCACAAGTCAATATGGTGGGGACATTTTCTTAAATGAAGTTCCCTCTTCTTCCCAAATGACTGTAGATGACCTCAGGTTAAAATGACAGCTAGCCAGTACAAATGACTTTGTCTTTTCACTTCTTTAAAGGAGAAGGCTGCATTCAGCTGTTACTGAAATCGGTACTTGGTTTATGAGCAAGTGCCTTTCTGGTCACATTTGCTAAGACATTATTTTTATCTTAAATCAGATCAAACTTCTTTTTAGCATTTGTGAAGATTATTTTCATTCTTTAACATTTCCATGTGGATATTTTGTGTTGGTAGATTTCTTAACATTAAATTACATTTGCAATAAGCTTGATTTGGTCTTGGTGCATTTTCTAGTACTGAATTCAATCAGATAGTAATAACCCTTTGCATACAGATCTTACAGCATCCCATGTATTTTAACACAGAGTGTTTTCATTATTTTCCATAATAACATTATTTCATTTCCCAAAGTCATGTTGGAGAGGTTCTAAAGTTATTAGTTATTCTCAAACAGTGAAGATGCTTTTAAGTTCTACTACTACAATTTAGGTGTCAAGAGAACATACTTTTCAAAAAGGAAAGAAAGAAAAGCTATACTTGCTTCAGAGTGCATTAGTCATAGAAGACAGGGTTAACTGCAAGAATAAGTTAGCTCTAAGATCTTCATGATTTTACATAAAATCATTAATTCTTGCTTTCACTAAGTATTGAATACAGCTTGGTAAAGTCTTCCCAGGATTCAGGTTAATGTCCACACTTGCTTCATACTGTTATTTCAGCTTGCATTGGGACTTCTCTGTAACATAAAGAAAATGAATAGAGAATTCACTCTTTTTTTAAAGCTCTGAACCCATCCACTGGGGGCAGTCACACAGCCCTGCCTAACTACAAGGCTATGTGTTTGGTTCCATTCATAGCCCATCCATTGAGGGCAGTCACATAGCCCTGCCTAACTACAAGGCTATCTGGTCCAGCAAAGGAAATCCATAAGATAGTAAAGAACTGAAAAAAATACTGGAAACCCGATTAGAAGTTGCATTAGAGCATAACCCTGATACTGTAATGAGATCACATTAAATGCTTGCATGAATATTTGCACAAAAGTTTTGTGAAAGGTGAGGAGAGCCAATGGAAGGCCTCTAAAAATTTCAATGTGAACATGGAGAAATTTATTTGTTTAGCTGAAAATTGAAAATAAAACAATTTAAACTATGAAGCTGAAAGAACGGAATGAAAGATCCAGAACTGTCCTTTTCTGTAAGACAATGCAACAAACGGGAAAAATGCATGAAAAAAAAGGCATTTTTAAAATTGGGCAGCAGTCAGCTATGGATGGTGATCCATGAAAAACAGATGGTGACTCCTATAGTTACAGTTACCCACTGGCCACTGCCTGGCGAGAATTTCCAAAATGCAGTTCAAGGGAAGCTGTATCAAACATGGAATGGTCAAACATAGGTGAGGACTGGGGAGAAGTAAAACACGTAATGTTCCTAAGAACCAAGTTCCTGAGAGAAGAGGTCATTCCAGAGATTGAACTAGGCATGTCTGCAGTGATTTCTTCTCCAAATATTCCACAGAGCATAGACTAGCACACGTTCATGCAGAACTTACCCGAGGACTGGAGATAGATGTGCACTTGGCTGGGATGCTGGCATCTCACCAACCAGAATGGGAAACCTTCTGTAAGTCAAGGACTGAGCATTCAGAAGGGCTTGTTTCCATGAGGAATAGCTGGCCCTAGACTTAACCATGGCACTGCTGATGCCTAATACATTTAAAACACAAGACTCAAATAACCGAAATTTTTCCAAGCTTCTAGATGAGTTCTATGATACTCAGAAAATTGTTATGAGTAGACAAAAATGTCTAGCTTCCAACAAGGTGAAATTCACAATGTCAAGCAGGCAAAGTAACAGGAGGAGCAAATGGGGAAAGGAGACCTCCACCCAAACAGCCCTGATTGACTTCAGCATTAGATTGGAAAAACAATGCATCTCCTGCCTGTATATAGGTTTCTCTTATTGGTTGATGAATAAAACACTGATTGGCCAGCAGCCATGCAGGAAATATAAGAGGGTCTACCAGATGAGGAGAAGGCTGGAAAGAATAAAGTAGAGAGTTGCCAGGGAGATGTGCCATGTAGCCCCTGAAGGAGTAACAAGCATTACAGGTAAGCCACAGCCTCGTGGCAATACATAGTTTAATACAAATGAGTTAATAATTAAGAGAGAGGTAGCCAATAAGAAGCCTGAGTCATAGGCCAAACAGTTTCTAGTTAATATAAGTCTCTGTGTGTTTATTTGGGGCTGAAGGGTGGTGGGACCAGGCAGAACAGAAACTCAGTCTACACTGCCTTTAAAAAGAAGCAGAGAAAGAAAGACACCGGTGAAGTGGACAAACAACATTGTGTGTTGTCCAAGCTATGACTGATACACACCTCAAGTGTCTAGTCTAAGATGATGCATGCATAGATAATTAAACTATTAATGTATATGCTTGTAAAACTGGATCCCAGTGGGAAAACATGGTTTAAAATACATGTTTTATTATGTTCTGATGTTTCCTCCATCATGTCTACACTATTTAAAACTTAGTAGATTTATAGCAGTCTGTTAAATAGATATGCATTAATCTAATTTTTTTTTCGAGACAGGGTTTCTCTGTGGCTTTGGAGGCTGTCCTGGAACTAGCTCTTGTAGACCAGGCTGGTGTTGAACTCACAGAGATCCGCCTGCCTCTGCCTCACGAGGGCTGGGATTAAAGACGTGTGCCACCAACGCCCAGCTGCATTAATCTAATTTATAATCCCTGATATTACATAATTAATTTTAATTATTAACAGCTCTATGATATATTTACTTTACAAAAAGCTTTGTATATACCACTATTTATTTTCTTAAGATCAACTGTGTGACAAGGCTAAGACATGTAAAAGGTATAGATCAAGTATTTCCTTCCATTTAGAAATGTTTCCTATCATGAGATCGTCGTGTCTCCATGCTTACCTAGAGCAGCTACTGAATTCCAATTTTAAAGGCAAATGTGCATTTCATTGCTCTAATGGAACTGATAATTTGGTAGTCATTGACTTGAGCCAAGTATTCTCAGATTTGGTACAAATTTGTATTTTTATTCATAAATTACCTATTGAATGCCTTTTGCCTCATAAGTAAAATAATAAAGAAATAACATAAATAAGCAAATATGAAAGTAGGAACACATTGAAAAGTTACTTGGACCAAAGCATGTGACTAGAAGGTAAATGGCCAGGAATAATTGGATTTTATAAACGAATAAAGGATATTATTGGATCTAACTTAAAGAATACCATGTATTGATTTTACTATACATCTTTTGTGATAGTAATTTTGGCCAGGACATAAATGCAGATTTGATATTGATAAGGAAGAATTGAAGTTCCACGTAGATCAAGACTTACAAGAGAACATCCTAGAATGTTAATTAACCACTCCGGGACTCACTATATTGTCCAAGCATTGCTGATTTTAAAGAATTTTGTAGAAGAGGAGATTATGAATATGGATACCTTATAAATGTTGGTTAGAGACTTAAAGAAAGGAGGTGGAGTGTACACTTTTATTTTATGGTATCAGAACAAATGCTTATGGATTGTTGTTAGGGATTATGCTGGCTTAGTAAATTACTGGTTGTGGATTCTCCTCCAATAACCGTGACTTCACTAGCTCTGAGTATTTAGCTAGGTCTCCAGTACCAGGCATGGTTTTCAAGGAAACTTCACTTTGCAATGTAGGAAGACCCCTACAGAAAACTAGAACCAATCAAACTGCAGAGTTGTGGAGCCCAGACCCAGTGGATGCATCTGTAAAAGCATCCCACACCTAAGGCTCAGGAGACATTGCAGCAGAGGGGGTGGAAAGATTGTAAGAGCCAGATGATCGGGGAGCTTGCTGTGAGATGGTGTCTCCTAGTAACATCAGAAGCCACACCCATAAACTCAAACAATTGCTAACCAAGCATGACACCAACAGACATACCAAAGTGGAAGGGGAGATGCCCACAAGGCTTCAAGACCACACAAAAAATAGGCGCTGGTAGAAATCTGGGAGTGAAGAGGTGGTCTTCCCAAGGGAATATAACACCAATTGTTCAGTATCAAACAGTCAGTCCTGGAAATATACATACATACATACAAATAACAATATACAGGTGTAATAGGTTATATTTAGGAATATATATATGTATGTATGTATGTATGTATGTATGTATATGCATGTGCATGTATGCTTGCCATAACAATTAGTGGGAAATGAGGCCATGGATTGAAATGAAGGCCATGGAAAGAGGCATGTGGGAAAGCTTGAAGAGAAGAAAGGGGAGGGAGAAATGTTGTAATTATATTGCAATTTCAAAGAAAAAAGTAAGGAAGTATGTAACCTTCACGAGTCATGCTATGTCATTGATAAAAACAGCACACTTGCACTGCCACTTAATTAGATGGGTCACCCAAAATGTTGGTGTCTAGTGGATCCAGTCCTCCCTTTATCACATTCAAATTAGGAGCTGCAAATTAAACAATAAAGTTTAATGGGAACATGAGCAAATGGAAAGAAATCATTAGAAAAAATAAGAGTTGCTCACGTACAGAACTAGAGTTAATATGCAACTGGTATGCTTTATAACAATATGGCAGAGGTTGTTTAAAATAGCAAGAAAAGTATTTTTTAAAAAATCAATTTTAGAGCTACAGATAAACAATTTCTCTTTAGAGCAGGCAAGGGACTGGCAAGATTATCTTGTCTAAGCCTTCATTTTACAGTTGTCAAAACAGATATCAAGACAGGTAAAGTGCTTTCCCCAGCCTCCCAACAAGTTGGCTGCATGATTTAATTCTCCATCATCTGTCACACTGGCGTTCCTTCTCTCCCTCTTGATTACTGTCTCTCATGCTCCATTCTTCCAGGAAAAGTGAGGTTCCCACTGCAGAATGTAATTTCGTTTTCCGGAGGACCAAGAAAGTGGGTGTCTTGGATTGAAACATGGATTTCCAAGTGGATTTGAGATTACTGGGGGAAGAGACTTCTATCAATGGTTGGTATCACTTGACTGCACACATGTGACACACTTGGTCCACAACAACAGAGGAAGGTTATTGTCTTGGCAGCCCATTTCTATCTTACATCCTAATACACTTCTCGTAGCCTGGCTCGGCAATTTGTCCTCATGTGTAGCAGTATTGTGAACTACCTTTTGCTGACCCTGGCGCTCACTGTCTTTCTCAAACAAATGGAGACATCTTGGAAACCCTTTCTTCAGGAATGCTGCTCCTTTGCCTGAGGCTCTGCCATCAGGTTTTTAGATCTTTCTCCAAATATCCTAATGTAGCCAACATTTCTCTAGGGGGAGTTCCTATTCCTGCATTCAGTTTTGTCCTTTGTCTTATAAAACTATAGCTAAATGTGTGTATAACGCATGACTATGTAGAGACGTGATAGATGTGTATAATCTCCATAAGAAAACTATGGCTAATATTGCCTACCTATCTCATGACAGAAGTAGTATTGTTGCTTGCATTTTCAGTGTTCTCTCTCTCTCTCTCTCTCTCTCTCTCTCTCTCTCTCTCTCTCTCTCTCTCTTTCTCTCTCTCTCTCAGATTTACTTATTCATGTGCTTTATCTTCTTGAACATCACAAGAGGGATTCAGATCCCATTACAGAAGGTTACGAGCAACCATGTGGTTGCTGGAAATTGAACTCAGGAATTCTAGAAGAGTGCTCAAGTGGTCTTAACCACTGAGCCATCCCTCCAGCCTTCCACAGTGCTCTCACATACAATTAAACATGGAATATATCTGATGAGATTTCATAAAGGTGCAGCTCTCATGCATTTGCATTTATGCCATATTTCTCTTGGCTTCTGAGTGTCTTAGCTGTGTTCAAAACGAAGGATTTCCCAGTGTTATTTGTGTACCATGTTATTTTAGGTACTATCATGAGGTTCTATTATCCAACAATAACTCAGTTCTCACATCTAACATGTACTGCTGTGGGGCAAGCTGAGAGATGAATAGTCTCACCACCCTGTACTACCCATCCCGAGAGCAGAGCCCAGCTGTGCCCAAAGGCCAGTGCCCCGAGTGAAAAGGGAGACTGAAACAACATGAGCTTTGGGATTCTTGGTGTTCTTAGAGACCATGAAACGCTCACTTAACTTCAAGGTTTTAGTTTCTTCCTCCATAAATGGATAATGATAGCCCCTGGCTCTACCAGAAGGTTGTTCCAAGTATCAAAAGACATAATGGTGGTGAAAGTGCTCCATAAACCACTCTATAAGTAGATACGTGCAAAGCAGGCAGACCTGGCTGTGTCTGCAAGGGGCAGGGTTAAGGATCCATACAACTTGAGAGAGGCAATGAAGCAATGTTAAGTGCCAAGAAGCTATTTGTTTAATGACACCTTCTCCCTGCAGGAAATGTATATATGTGTGTGTATGTATGTGTGTGTGTGTGTGTATAAGTGTATTATGTATGTGTGTATATGTGTAATATGTATGTATATGCGCATGTATGTACATGTATGTATGTGTATGTGTGTACAAGTATGTGTATGTATGTGTATGTTTATTGTAAGTCTCTCTGCATTGCTCTCACAAAGGTACCATATAATGGCAACTCATGAATAATGGAAATTCATTTCCCACAGTTCTGGAGGTTAGAAAGTCTAACACCATGTCAACAGCAGATGATTATTAAGGTTTGGAATTTCTCAAATAGTTTGACTGGCAACATACTTGAATATGGGTTTTTTTTGGCATAGTCATTCATTTATTTTATTTATTTGTATTTATTTGATTTTTATTATTTTAAGATTTGTCTTATTTTTAATTATGGGTCATCACATATGGGTCTGTGTGGAGGTCTGTGCATACGAGTTAAGATGTCTGCAGAGGCCAGAAGAGGCTGTTGGATTCCCTAGAACTGGAGTTCCAGGTGGTTGTGAACCATCTAACATAGGCACTAGGAATCAAAATCAGGTCCTCTGAAAGAAGGTAAGCCACTTCTCCAAACCATATATTTATTCATGTGTATGCATGTGTGTCTGCATGAGGGTCTGCTCTGTGTGTGTGTGTGTGTGTGTGTGTGTGTGTGTGTGTGTGTGTGTGTGTGTGTGTGTGTAGGGTTATCTGCGGATATCTGCTGTGTGTGTATGCATGTATGTCCGTGTGGGAGTCTGCTGAGTGTGTATGTGTGTGTATCTGCATGAATGTCTATGTGTCTGCTGTGACGTGAAGGTAACTGTGGAGTGCAGAGGGTGTTAGTTTCACTGCAGCTGGAGTTCAGATGGTTATGGTCTCCTAATACCAGCACTGGAAACTGGAAAAGCAGCAAGTACTCTCAATGACTGAGCCATTTCTTCAACTTTCATTCACTTATTTTAGTCATAATTTTAGAATTGGAGTCACCAAAGATATAGATTCAAATTTTTGTGATGTTGCCAAATGGTTTTCTGAAATAACTGATTTTTTTTTCCAATTTCCAGTCTAGCAGTGTGTGGGAATCAAAACTGCCCGACATCCTTGACAACACTTGGTATTTTCTATGTTCCATTTTTGCCCTTTCTATGGGTGTCTTAATTTTCTATTGCTATATAATAAATACTCACAAACTTACAGGCTTAAAACCATGCAAATTCATTATTTCACAGTTGATGTGTCTTGGATGGAGTACGGTTTCCTTCGAAGAGTCTTAGAAGGCAGGATGAAGATGATATCAGCAACGTCCTCACCTGGCATCTTTCCTGGGCCAGAATCTGTCCCTAGGGTCATCTGGGTTGCTGACTGAATTCATTTTTATCATTGCTGGCTGACAGACGGCCCCAGGGTTTTTCTGATGGTTGACAGATGCTGCAGTAAAATCCTTGAAGCTGTCTATGTCCTGGGATTCTGCCTTGCTCTCCTTGCTGCATGATCATATCACAAGTGCTGCAAACTTCATGAGGGCCACAGGAATCTTTTCCTCTGGTAATAAATATAAAATCTAAGAAAAGTCGTGCCAGATGGGAATAGCACCCATTACCCTGCCATGTTCTATCAGTGAGGAACAAATGAAAAATCTTGTTTGTGCTCAATAGGAGAAGGCTCTATAGAGGTGAAGACACCAGGAGACTGAGATCACTATGGGTGGCTTTTAGAATTTGTCTCTCACAAATTCAGTAACTGTTTCATACTGGAACTTTAGTTTACATAGCATGACTATTTTCTTTTCAAAACTAACATGGGTGGGGGGATACATTTAGCTAATAAATTTTTTTCTGAAATATCCAGATTATTTTTTTCTCCATCTTGTGAATTAAATTCCCTCTATTTTGTTTTGCTCGTCTAACTGTGGACTCTAAACACACATTTCAGCTTTCATGCCCCAGCTAAATCCCATGGTTTATGTAGGTTTGATATTCTGCCATCTCAAAGATGTGTTATTTTAATTGAACAATAAAGTCACAAATCTGAATCATAGTTGGAGGCAGCCCAGAAAATGTGGATATACTGCTGAAAAACATGGATTTCCTATTCATCTGCCCGGGGGGTGTGACTTGGCTTTTTCTTTCTTACTTCCTCTGAAGAGTGGGAAGCAAGCATCACTTTGTGTTATGAAGTAGTGACAATTTCATCCCAGGACATGCAGCATTTCAGGAGCCAATGCTGTGATCTCTGGTTGGGTTATTACTTCTCCTAACTTCATAGAGTGTTTGGAACTTTCTCCAGGAAGAGAGTAACTATCAAATGTCACCTGGTGGGTGTGTCTGTGGAACCATGGACTATAGTGCAAACTTCCACACTGATCACAAGAAACCATGAAGTGCATCATTTCTTCACTCTGGAATTGAGAAAGTCACTCACCTGGACAAACACTGCATCTTTCAATGTGTCATTCACCACAGTAAATACTGTCACGGATGACAAAACACAACTGACTGCAGCCATACACAATAGAGAGTTCGAGAACTGATATGTACACCAAGGAGATCTGAAAAAAATAATTGTTTGGGTGAAGCTTCTGGAGTCATTAGTTCCCTAAATCCAGAAAGTCCAAAGGCTTCTCTTACAAAGTGTTTCTTTTTTTCTTTTCACCTCAAATGATATTTTAATCTGTTGGTAACCCTATTAGCAGAAATATATGAAAATAAATTTGCATGACGGGAAGTAAATTTCCAAATATAGCAGCATATTCATAGGAGAGTGATTGCATCTAACACAGAAAATGTCACAGGGATAATTCCACCTGGTACGTCTTTGAGCTATGTTTATAATAAGACTAAAGAGAAATTCATTCAGGTTTGACTTCCCTTGCAAGGAAGTGGGAAATGCATGCCAAAATATTCAGAACTCTGAGAGAAGCACCTGAAAATTATTTATAGCGAATAAAATCCAACTATCATGAGCAGTGAATTTTAATTTCTGCTGAACAGGAAAAATGATTATTCCTAAAATGTGGTTTTGTAAGTAAAAGTCACAGGTGATTGAATATTTATGTAACACCCTGAAGGGTTACTGAGCAATGATCAAGGTATCTTATATTTATTAAAACTCAAGGAGTTTATCTATTTTCTTTTCATTTCTTTGTTGTTGTTGTTTTGGTTTTGGTTTTGTTGTTGTTGTTGTTTTTCTTGTTTGTTTTGGTTCTCCTACACAGCCCTGGCTATCCTGGTACTTATTTTGTAGACTAGGCTAGCCTAGAACTCACAGAGATCTATCTGTCTCTGCCCCCCTGAATGCTGGGTTTAAGGGCATGGGCCACCATGTCCAGTGAGTTTACCTATTTTTAATTGCATGTTTTAGCATTTTACTTTCTTTTTAAATTTTTAAGAAAAAAAATTCTTAAAAAATTTAAGAATCATATCTTCTATTATATATGTGCAGTCCTAAAATTTTCAAATTTTCCTTTGAAACATTGTTCTTAAGCAAGACTGTAGTGAAGGCTAACAGTTTTGAACTTAAACAAAAGTCATACCTCTGGAGAGTAAGGTGAACCACAAATAACCAACTGTAAGTCCCTCCTTTTAAAACAACAATGACTTTTACTAACACTGGCACAGGGCACTAAAGTGTCCCACCTTCATGATGCAGTAAGAGGAAGTGAGGACGGGACATTTGAATCTTCTCAGTTCTTAGTCCAAGGCAAACGAGTCCTGTAAACCATCCAATGTGCCAGGGCTATGTCTATTTCCACGTTTATATGTAGACACAAATAATACACACTACACGTTCTCTAATCCTCTCAAGGATCTTACAAGAGGTTGGTATTGTAAATATAATAACTATCATTGTTTCCACTTGTTAGAGGAGCAAGGCTTTGAAAGCTCCAGAGGCGACAACAGCAGGCAATGATGAAGTTGGAAGTCAGTCCTTGGTAAGCTTGGTTCTGTGGCCAAGGAAGTTGCTCATTTTATTCGTGTGTGTCATGTAACATCCCTCTGACTTGGGTCCTCCTGCTCTGTGACTGGTTCAAACCCAAAGTGTTACTAAAGTGCAGTAGAGCAAGCACATGCCTACAGGCTTCTTGAGGCTGCAAGCCGTGGCTGGCAGTAGACATCCAAGCAACTCTAAACTGTCACTTGGAAGTGCATTGCTCCCCTATTTCAACAGTCTGCCAGCAGCCCCCAGTAGAATACCAACACGATGTCCAGCCTGTTTCAATGCTTTTTGTTCTCCCTTCCATTACTCCTAAAACAATGCCCCAAATTCATCCAAAGGACAAAAGAACAGGTGAAAAAAACAATCCAGCATGCCCTTTTAACTATTTTGAACCCTCGTTTTTAATAGTTTCATTATGAATGGGCCAATATGTAGCTTATACATCTTTATGGATATATAATATCTATGTACCTTATATGCTTTCTAGTCTCTAAGCTTCTTCTGTTAATGGGCCAATGTTTCTTATCCACCTCAGAGATTTCTCAGCATTAGTTCTTTAAGTACTGATAAGCCACTACCCTTCTCTTTCCCTCTGTGTAAGACTGGAATTTCACATATCATAAATGTTCTGGCTTATTCTTGCATTTTAAAAGACAGTCTTGCTATATGGTCCAAGACATCTTGGAATCCTCTGTGTAGCCCTATCTGGCCTCAAACTTACAATTCTCTTGCCTCAACCTCACGGTTGCTGGGGTAGTAGGCATGCAACACTTTGCCCAATTCCTATATCTCTTAGACTCTCCCTTACGTTATATATCATATATTATATTATATGGTCTCTTTTTGCTTTAGTTTGGAGATCAAAGTTTTTGAAAGTTTACTAGTCTTGTCTTTTGCTGTCTATGCTACACTTAAACAAAAAAAAGTCAATTCAGGTTTACTATACAATGTACATACCTTAATTTCCTCATTTAAAGTCAGCACATCTGGGAAGAGAAATCAAAGCAGAGCTTAAGGACCTTGCAACCTATGTTCCGAAGCATAGGTGGGTAAGATGGGCAATGGCTGACCTGGCTGGACCAGCAAAGGAATCCTGTCCTGGGCCACATCCTTCTTTTGTGGGATAAACTTACTGACCCACAAAGTTTCCTCTTTCTAGGCAAAGCACACATAAACATATCTAAACATAGTTCCACCTCTGCCTTTCATTTCAACAAAAGACTTTTTCCCAAATCTCTCTCTTCCAAAGATTTCAGACTACTAACAAAACAGATAGTTGATTCACACTGGTTTATCCATTGCTAGTTGCTCCAGGGTGCTTAGAACATTTAGGTAGAATGTTCCTGGAGATGCAATACCATAGCTCACATTTTCTGAAAGGAAGATTAACAGGCCTTTCTCCTATATACAACAGCCAGTCCTGGGTGTCCTTCCAGGACCTGCTGAATAAAAATCTAAAAAAAAAAAAAAACAAGGCTCAGAATCTTCAGAATTGCAGATGTTTCTTACAGCCCTGGAGTTACGAAATCAAAGCATCAACTCATAAATCTCAAATATCTGTTGGTAGCACTTCAAGTGCAAGTTAGATTGACACCAAGCAATTACAGAGGTCTCCAAGGAACTCAACCATGCCTTTATAACTGCACCTTAGTACCCCCAACAATTTCAATTTCAAGCAAAAGTAACTTAGTTTTAAGAAAATGAATATTTATACAGTATATGCACAAAGTCCAACTTTATATAGGCTCCTCAGGGAGAGATAGAAAAGCAAATGAAGATGGTCATTTTCATTTGAGAGGTAGTGAAAAAAATCAGCAAGACTAGACTTTCACTCTGAGCCAAGACAGATATGGAAGGTACTTTGGAAATGACTAATTTAAAATGACACAATCCATTTTGAGTTTCAGCCGGGTGCACTGATGCAGTGACTGGAAGCTGTCATTACTCTGACTGTGAGTCAGGCTGGACCAAGATGGCTGACATCTTAGAGCTCCCCAAGATTTTCTTACCCAGCTCCTTAATCTTAATAAGTATGACCTCCTCAGTTACAAACACGTGCTCAGATTGCTATGTTCAAGATGTATGTGGGGTATGTTTATATGTAGTTGGAAAGGCTTTACAAGGCAAGATAATATATCTTCTAGATATGTTGGTCAGATCCCTGAGCCAGACTTAGCCACAGTGTTACCAGTCTTTTCTTGCTTCCTGTGTCTCAGCAAATTGGCTCTTCAGTTTCTGAACAGATAAACCCTTTGCACACATTGTTAATAAGATAGTAGTTGGGAAATAATGGAAAGCTACTACTGCTGTAAATGTTTTCATAATTTACTCATAAAACTTATGGCTCAGACAGTATAATATAAACAGTGCAATCTGAAAAAGAATATGTTAAGCTTCTTAAGGGGAAAAATAGGATAATGTATTTATGATTGTGGGAAGAGTTGAGAATTCAGCAGGACACAGAATGCCTGGCTGATAAAGGAGTAGCCGGAAAAAATTGGATCACATCACAATCTGAACCTTCAATGTGATTAAACATACCATAAGCAAAGTTAAAGGCAAATGACAGAGTGGGAGAAGGTATTTTCAACATGTAAAACAAAGACAGGTTGTGCGTTGAGAGTACAAAAAGACAGCAAGCCATTTGACAAAGAAAAGAAATAAAACCCAATGGAAAATGTTCAAAAGCTATTACCAAGAGTTCAGAGAATGCAAAATATGAGCCACCCATGATAGAGTGCTCAAACGCAATTGTATCAAGGAATTTGCAGTAAAAACTGTAAGATGCATTCAACATTCATCAGGTTAGGGAGAGTGAAAACGCCTGAATGATTAGACCTAGTTCTGTAGTTGGGGTCTGTAGAAGCCAACTGCAGTTAAGGCAGAAAAAAAGAACGCACTGAATCATCACAGCTAGTGTTTACTGTTTGCTGACCATGTGTTAGGCACATTCCCAAATGCACTGTGGGCATTTGCTCCATTAATCATCACAAAGCTATAAGGTAGATGCAGCTATTTTTTAATGTAATAGAGGAAGAAGAGGCTATGAGTGGTTAATTTGCTCAAGGTCGAACGGCTAGTATGTCAAAAGACAATGATTTAGGCTATCACCAGGCAACCTATTTGCAAAGTGCACCTTCTTAGAGCCACACTCAGCTATCAGAAAACTCAGTCTACAGAAGAACCAGGCGCCATTCACAAAGTCATACCGTTTAACACCAGCAAAACATTACAACCACCAGAAATCCGGCCTTGTCTCTGAGGCCTTTGAGAAATGGAGATAGCTGCTTCCAACAAGAATGGCTTCCAACAAGAAGCACCTGCTTCAATTAGGCCACTGCTTTTTATTCACGTTTGGGTTGGCAGAGCCTAAGGCAAAGAGAGAATATGGCTTCTGAAGGGAGAGATAAGGATTCAAAACTGGAAACAATTTCCAATATGTAGTAAAGTTATGAATAGCCAAATAGAATGGCAAGCAGTCGCCACACTAGCAATACCACATACTAAAAAGGGCACAGAGAGACAAGAGCTCTTGCAGCTGGTACAATTGACGTGAAGAGGATTTTAATAGCCAATACACAATATGAAGCCAGTTCATCATGTTTGTTTCTGAAAAAAACTCCAGCACACATGCACAAGCCAAACAAAAATGACAGTAATTGTGCAAGCCTTAGAAATTCCATATCATCATCATCATCATCATCATCATCATCATGCCATAAGAGATGACCTACTTTTCTATCACTAACTCAGTAAATTATGTCAGCAAACAAAACAATACATACCACATACCAATGAAAGAGACTGGTGTAGATATATATTTGTCAACATATAATAAAACAATGATGAATAAAATGTTTACTTCAGAAATTGCCATAAATAAATACCATTTGAAGATTCTTCAAAGAATCATAACAAATATGGTATGTGTACAGTTATATGAGAGGAAATTTACTGGGGAACTGACAGACTAATTTTTCATAATTGAGAGACCCAACGACTGATCTTAAGAACTAGAAAAGATAATGACATAACTATTGGTCCAAGGACAAAAGCTTGAGAACTTCAAGAAGGATTCACCTGTTGTGTGTGCTTAGAACCCCAAAATGAGGGCTAGTGAAGGTACCTACTACCAAGCTTGAAAACATGAGTTTGATCCATGGTACCCACATGGTAGAAGGAGAGAACTGGCTTCCACAAATTGTCCTCTGACCTCCACACACTCACCATGGCATGTGACCCCCATAATTAAATAAAATGTAATAAAAATAATTTCAAAAAATGGGAAAGTGTGGATGACAGACATGCAAGAAAAGAGAATGATATCCCAGCTTCCTAGGATGGGGGATGGGAAGTGGAAAAATAAATGGGGTTTTATCTTTGTCCTCTACAGGGATCCAAGTAGTTGAATGATGCTTCTCCAGACTGAGGGCAGGTCTTCCTCAGCTTGCTGGTCAGGCTCACATGCTAACCATCTGTGAAAAAGCCCTGTAGACATACGTATAGACATTTCCAAAACAATGCTTTCTCAGGTGTGTAAATGTTCCTTAACCCACCTGACATTTAAAATTAACCATCGTGGGCAATATTTATATAAGCTAAAAACAAACAAAATCACATAAATGCATTGGATATAAAACATAAATGAATGGTTCTACATCATATTTCCAAACCACCAGTGTATGAGATGTCTTTGGGAAGGAAGAGAAAATTAGAAATTACAAAGAAAATATCAAAGTTTGAACAGCATTTGTTGATTTTTCACAATAATTGGTTAATTATTTTCTATATTTTAAATTTTTTATAAACTCTGGAAAAGCAATGATGATTCAACTACTACTTTATTTGAGTTTTGAGGTCTGGGCAACTTAATCAATTTTTCCAGTAATGTTTTATTATGTTTCACAGGCTTCTCCTTTTGACAAATAAAGGGCACAATTTTATTACTAGAATTGAAGCTGTATAATTCACTTGATTAGTATTCCATTTGGAGGTCTATAGAGATTTGTACGTTTTCCAGGATATTTGATACTAAAGGTTCAGATATAATCTTTCTGAAGGGTATAATTTATATCTATCTCCTTTCGTTTTTGTATAACTTGCCAAAAGTGATTTATCACTGCCTTCTGTCTAATGAAGATAGACTCCACTAGGGAGGAAAAAAAGACTAAAATTATTTTTCTTTAATCTATGGGGAGAAATCTTTTAGAATCAGTTTCATTTCTGCTACAACAATACAGAAAGCAAACATCATTTCATTGATGGGTCTATTTTAAGCATCAGAAAATTGAGAACATTTGCTTCTAAGGTATACTCCCAGAATACCCTTGAAGCCACAGCGTTAAACCTCAACAATGTTGAGATGCCTATGACCTTCCTGTATATTTATTTTATTGATCAAGTCCTTTGAAGAATTTGATATTTCAGTAGAATCAACTGTCCACAATATTGGGAAAGCTTGGTTCTTTCCTTCTAGCTTTGACACAGACATTGTGCCATGTGTGAAGTCACTTTGGGAATACTTGCATTTATATCTGTCAGATCCAGCTCAGAGATTAAGCTATTAATAGACTTCCAGGACCACAGAGATATGGGGGAAATTTAATCCTCTTGAGGAAGCTCAGAATACCAACGGAGTATCGCCTCAGGTATTGGGAAGCAGTTACTGATCTCAGGGCTCTAATGTTCTGAAAGGAAGACACAACATGGTCATATTTTCATTACCTGCCTAGTAGATATTTGTGGAGATTTTAAAGCATGGTTTCAAATTCATATAAAGATATCACAGAAGAATATGGAAGTCAAGTAATCTCCACTTCTAGGGTCAACTCTCAAGTGCCTTCGAAGGTAATAGTAAGAATAAAATTAAACATGAAAACTGGGATACATTAAAGAGCTGAAAAACAACAATTCAGAACTATTTCTTGCACCAAATCTCCTCATAAAGATTTACAAGAGCAAGATAGACAGTTACCACCTCTAGGAAGCATGGGCAGCATAAAGGTTAATGAAGACTCATCTTTGATGACATAAAATAAACTAGAATGTCAAACAGTGCTTATCATTCCATGTATGAGAACAGTGACATCCTTCAGAGATTGCTTCTCGGGGAGGCAAAGGGGTGACTAAGGGTTAGACAAATGATGCAGATGGCTGTACAAATGTGCTCATGTTGTTTCAACCAAGTGATGCTCTTCCTGCATCCCTTTTGTCTGTAATGCTTCATGTTCATCTTTAAAAGAATGGTGTATTTGAAGCCCGTGAAGATTTGTGTCCTGTTCTAAGCATCAGACTTCCAGAAGGAAAGATTTAGACGAAACCAGAGCACTTAGGAAAGAGTGACCTAACTACTTTTCAGCCTCGTGGACCTGAGGTAGGGGAAAGTTGGACGGTCTGGAGAGGTTAAGGAAGACATGGGGGAGGTTATTCAGAGCAAGAGATATGACAAAGGCCAAATATATTTCAATTTCAATGCTATACTAAAAATAATACATGACCACAGGTTAGTAGAATTGGGGTAAGGCAGAGCTACCCTGAGATGGGATGGTGACAGGGTGTTTCCATCCTGTCCTTGTGGAAGAGTGGCTGGGAGGACTCTCTGGCATGGTACTCATAGCAGGAATCCAAGCAAAATTGAACCCCTAGAGTTTTCTAGTAAAAGCAATTCTTTGTAAATGGCCAACTTTATACATTGCCTATCAGATTGGCACCTTCTTTTCCAAGGAGGCTGTTTGCTGTTGGCCAATATGATCACTGGCACAGCACTTAGGTCCTATAAATGTGAATCTGACATCATCAAGATGACTAATAATGGGGAGAAATTTCAAAGTCTTGGTTAAATGATTACTCTAAGGGGCTATCAGGTTATTCATAGTCAAATAAAATCTAGAAAACAAAGTGCAATTATTGATTAGAATGGATAAAGTTAATATCAAAACTTTACAACTTCAAGCATATAAACAATGATTTTTATTAATTTCTGATGAACTTCTGAGTAACCCAGTTGTTCTGGGGACTGTACTTTTGAGAACCATTGGATTAGACAAATGGAAGGTAACTGAGCACAAAATCTCAGCAACAATATGCAATCAGAATATGTCTAGGCTACTTCGGAGCTCTTGATTTTGGGGATATGCTCCCCTAGTGAAATTGTAAGCCCTTCCTTTTGCTGCCATCGGATCCCTAACACAGACCTCCTCAACTCACACTTTTCATATTTGATCAGAGAGTGGCACTGTGGCAAACAGCCTTTCAGCTAAATTCGTTGGAGGTCATATACATAAGGTAACCTTTTCATTTACAAAGTCATGGGATATCCCATTTATGACTCATTAAAATAGAGCAGAGATATTGGACCAGATAAACATCAGTAGAAACCCACACTGAATGAGGTGTTTCCATAAAGCCATCATCACATTTTACCCATTGTGCCTCGTTGAAGTCATAGATTCTCTGCTTTGTTAAATACAGTGTGTCACAGAACTGGTTTACAGTAGAGGTTGATAAGGGCCTCCCATCACTTTAAATGGCTGTGAGATAAGAATGTAGTAGTTGTGAGGGATGCCGAGGTACTTCTGAGAGTCGGTGGGAGGGCTTGTGTGAATGCTACAACCAATGCCTTTGAACTTGCCTGAAGAGAAAGAATGTTCAATTTACTTGTCTGCTAAATCAGGGAAGTTCAGCTGATCACTGGATCTCACCACCAAAAGAAGGTCCTTGGCCTTTAAGTTGCAAACTTAGAGAGGTTTTGATGAATGAAGACTAGGTGAAATAGAGGCTTTAAAAAGGTCTGCTCAGAGCTTGTGGTGGAATTTTGTGATAAGGAGGATGCTGGAGGGTACTTGAGTCACTGATGCTTATGTGCAAGCCCTTCTTTCTCCAGAAGCTAAAAACAAACAAACTAGAGCCCCTGCCTGGCAGGTGAAAAAAGGCTGAAGATAATGACTAAAGGGCTCTATTAGTCTCTTGAAGTCTTGACAGGATGGGTGACCAGTGTGCATCTTAATGGAAGATGGTTATTCATGTGTGCAGCACTAATACTGGGTTTAGCGTGCTTTCCCAATTCCCTGAAAAGTGGCATGATTCATGACATTGCATAATGTCCCTGATTATAATTCATTCATTTCCTGACGGTAGGAAGAGCTGGGATTGAATCAACTGAAACACAAAAGTCCCCTTCCCCCAAGAGACTCAAAGTGGATTTAGGAAAGGAGACTAGAGCATTGGTCATAGCCAGAGAGGAGGTATACAGTGACAGAAAGCAAAAGCCACTGCATTTAAGATATGCAATGCATATCCAGCATGAAAAGTTGGAGGAGAAAGTGACAATCTAGAAGGGGTCTGTGGAGAGGCCAAAGGAAGCTTCAAAGGGGATATAGCAAAGAATATTTGTCTATGAGGAGAGTGCTGGGCTGTGTTCTGGATGGATTCCAGAGGCACAATAGCCACGCAGCCAATTTCATATGCTTTTAGTGCATTCTTGCTTGAGGAGCTAGGATCCCTGTAAAGAGGACAGAATGAAGATAAATTTCCTAAGCACACACTAGTCATAAAAGCAAGCAGAAGTAAAGTCACAGAAAAGAAAGTGACGTTTAGTGTCGCCCTGAGTAACAGGATGGTGGTACATTTATTGACAATTATATGCCTAGATTGCATGATGTGTTAGCTCATTCAGCCCTGTCAGCCATATAGAAGTTTAGGGTGATATATATATATATATATATATATATATATATATATATATGACTATTTTTTGCATTAATAGAAAATGCCTGGAGAACTATTAATTCAAGGTCAGACTGGGATGTATAGCGTCAGGCCAGCCTGAGCTACAGTGCAAAACCTTGCCTCATCTCATGCCTCCCCACACACTAAAATGAAAAATAATTTAAATACAATAGAAGTTGTTTTTTGTTTCTTACTCATGTATAAATCTGAAGCATGGTTCCTGATCAGCAGACCATATTTTCTACCACCCTTGGGTCCCAACATTCTCTAAGCCTTTATAGTAATCATCTACACCAGTGTTTCTCAACCTGTAGGTCACGACCATCAGAAAATGCATATTTCTGATGGCCTTAGGAACCTTCAACCAAAAAATCATTTTCACTGTTACTTCATAACTGCCATTTTACTACTGAGTGGTGTTTCATTTCCTAAGACCATCACAAATATGTGTTTTCTGATGGTCGTGACCCACAGGTTGAGGATCAATGATCTGTACCTAGGCAACAACATGGGAAAAGAAGGCATATCTGTTTCTTAAAGCTCTAGCCTGGATATGACAGATGTAAATGGCACTAGCATTCCTTTGGCCGCAACGGGTCACTTAAGATATAAAGGGAATGGGGGAGTACAAATCTTTGTCTGCAGTCTGTTGCTCTGTCACTAAGTATCTGTTTTACCTCTTCTTCCCACAGATGACACACTTAATTTCCTCTAGAGCAGTGGTTCTCAACCTTCCTAATGCTTTGACCCTTTAATATAGTTCCCCACGTTGTGGTCACCCCAATAATAAAATTATTTTTGTTGCTACTTCATAACTGTAACTTTGCTATTGTTATGAATCATAAATAGCCAATATCTCTGATGGTCTTAGGCGACCCCTGTAAAAGTGTCATTCAACCCACCCCAAAGGGGTTGAGAACCACAGATTGAGAACTGCTGCTTGAGAGAATCAAGCATGAGTAATAATCACTTTCTACAACAGGCTCAAACATCACCATACCTGGGGGATGTATTGTCCTATGTACCACGTCTACAGACTCTTGTTTCTGTCTGGCAGCAACACACCAAGAGACAACAAAACGTGGGATCCTGAACAAAGACAGCAATGAGAGTCTTATTGAGATGATGAAAAAACAGGAAGCACATAGCAGACACAGGACCACAATAGTATGAAATTCCACTAGGGCAGCATTGACAAAACTGGCACTTGGGGGATTATGGGAGTTCCTCAATTAGACACTTTGCTTGCTTTCAGGAGGACGTACATCCTTTGTTCACATCGGGCTCTTTCTTCCAGAAAGCCTTTTGGGAATCTTCTGTGGGCACTGAAATCTTTGGGCTCTGTCCAGCTCCCACAACCCTCATCTTACTCATATAAGGCTTGGCATTAAAAAAAAAAAAAGATATTGGCATGGGAAATATTTCTTCACCTGTTAGTCAGCTATTGCTAAATTTGCCACATAATAAGCAACCCCTGAGTGAGACTTGGTGGCTTACTACAAGAATGTTTTATTTCTTGTTCACATTAAATATCAGTTGAGGGTTGACTGCAGTTTCTTTTTGGTGACTTCTCTATTCTGGGGTCATGACTGGAAGATTAACTCCCACTCCTGTGCTGACTCAGCAGAGCCATGGAGTGGCTACTGAAGTGTACGGAGGACAGGATGGCGTTCATTCTCAACCTTCACTGTGCAAAGTCTCCTGTCATTCGGCACAGTCATAGCGATAAAGCCATGGACAGGTGTGTATAATCTTTTTGAAGTGGCTAAGATAGCATCTCTTCTTGGCAATATAGAGCCCTCAGAAATGTAGTGGGATTTGATCCATTTGCTTTTAGTCTGCTCCACATGAAAACAAAGCCAAGTTCTTTCCTAGACACAGCTCTCCAGTCCAGGGGTTTTGTCAGTTTCTTTCCTGAGATGGTCCTCCTTCGTTTGTGACCCACTAAGGTACCAGCCTAGGTGAAAAAGCAGTGTTCTCATGTGTCTTTGCTGTAGTGCTGAGTCACTTCCTGGGCACTCAAGAACTGTGTCAATCTTTGGTTTTCTTTTCTTTTGTTTAGGGTCCAGATGCATTCTTCAGTATTAGTGAGCCCTGCCCCTCTGGACTCTTTCCAGCATCTTTTCACTTTTTTGTGTGTGTCTGCTTAAGCAGACAGTCTTTGCCTGAACTCATTACTTTCTTGCAATGTCTTACTAAATGAAGCCACCAAGCAATTGGAAGAAGCAATTAGGACTCTGGCTTTTTCCAGTCTCCCTTCCCCCATCCTTCCACGTAAGAGCTACAGACTCACTTAGCACTTCACTTTTCTCAACTGTTGCAAATTGTGAGTTTTCTATATTGTGTCTCCATTATCCTAGCATTAGAATTCTCCTCAGTGTTTACCATCCACCCATCTGCCCCCTAAGCTAATGCCATACATGTTAGTTCTGTACTGTTGCTGATGGAGGATCATATTCTCATTCATCGTGTGTGTGTGTGTGTGTGTGTGTGTGTGTGTGTGTGTGTGTGTGTGTGTGTGCAGAGCGATACTGTATACTACAACAAATAATGTTTTTTAAATTAAGCATTAACTTGGTGAGATAGGAATTCATTTCTCATGTGAGTATCTGGCTACAGTAGGCTTACTCTTTCTTGGAGGAATAGAGAGACTCTTGAGTCTTTCCATCAGCGACTCCATCATCCTCCAGGATAAAGGTTGCCTAACACAGTCCGTGAGCCAATTTGGCCTGCTGACTATTCCTGCAAATAAAATCTTACTGAAACACAATCACATCCATTTACTTCTATGTGGCTCATGCTTGCAATAAAATGGTAGTGTTGTGGAAACATTTTCAGTTCTTGCTAGCTCACTGAGGAGAATCCAGATGCACACACTTGGAGAATAGGGGTAGAGTTGCATGCAAATCTTCATTAAAAGCCAAAGCAATTTCACTCACATAGGCATGGGTAGACTACCCCCAAAGAGATGGGCCATCATGTTTTGTCTTTCTAGTCCATTCTACTCTAAGTCATTTCCCTTCACCTCTTATTAGCAGGTGTAAAACACAGTTTCCTTACCCCATATCTTGGCTCAGAATTGGTTTGAATGAGAAGTTATTTATTCCTCCTTGAGACCTGTCAATGTGATGTTATTGGTCCCATTATTGCCTGCTTGCTAAATCATCTTACTGTCATAGGGTAAGGAGGGAGTTATTGTGAGAGACAACACCAAAATCTCTCATCAGGCTGTGCAGGCAAGTCAACTAACTGCAAGCTTCACAAACAAAAGAAGAGAGAACTATCCTGGGGGCACCCTCTTTCCTGGGGAGAACTGTCTTGAGGGAACCCCTTCTCTAGGGAGAACTATTTTGTTGAGACCCCTTCCCCCAGAAAGAACTGTCTTGGGAGAACCCCTTTTCCTGTCTCCATAGATCATCAGAAAATTCTGCCCAATAGTAGAAGTTTCAAAATGGTTAAGCTTGATTGTCAACTCAACTGGGTTTATACTCACCCATGAAACACACTTCTGAACATCATGTGTGATGTCATTGTGTGTGGGTGTGTGTGTGTGGGTGTGTGTGTGTGCATGTGTATGGGTGTACTCATCCTGTGGTAATAACTAATACAATAGGAATTGTGTAACAAACCTATCATGATCTACAAAGCCTAAACTACTTGTCTGGATTTGTACAGAAATAGCTTGCAGTCACCCACTTTGGATCCTAAGAATCATAGTTTAAGTCTGCATGGGAGAATGGAGAACAAGATGATGGAGGAGCTCCACAGCCCTGGTCTTGAAATGTCCCACAGACTCCTGATCACATTGTACTCGTAGGACTTCAGCTGCAATGTGGAATAAAAAGGTGTAGTTCTTGCCTAAGTAACTGTGGTGCCACTTTCCAAGACACCTTCTTCTGCAAAGGGATTAAGAATTTTACAGAACATCTAGTCTCCCCAGTACAATGCCCTTTGTGCAACTTTATTTCTTATAAAAAGCCTGTTTAAGTTTCTAACTTGACTGAGTTAAAGAACCCACCAAGCCACTTCACAATTCTGCCTCTAGAATCAGAAAGACCTAAGTCTGATGGTAAATAAATTTCAATAAGGGGCACTAATATGTTCTTGTCTTCAGGGCAGTAGAAATTCTTGCTAGAGATATAAATATTTACCTCTTAATCTGTAGTCTAGAAGTTGCAAAATTCTGGCCTACAAGTTTTTAAAAGTTCCTTCCAACTCAACAATTCTTTTGTGACATTCTTTTTTTTTTTTTCCATCTCTACTGTTTAAGGTAGTAGAGGCAGAGAGTGAAGCAAGTCTCCACCTGATGAAGTGCTTTCAGTCTGAAGAGAAAGCAGATGTGGCCGAAAGGCTGTGCCTAACACCAATTATGTGCCCATGGAGGCCAGAAGAGGGTGTTGGATGCCCTGGAACTGGAGTTACAGACATGACCCATTACATGGGTGCTAGAGATTAAATCCAAGTCCTCTGAAAGACCAGCCCATGCTCTTAATTACTGAGTCATCTCTTGAGCTCCTGAAGTTGGTTGTTGTTTGGGGTTTTTGTGTTTTTAACTAAAATTATTGGAAATTGATTTTCTAGTCTAGAAAAATTTTTAGTACCCCAAATCTTTTTTAAAATTTTATTCATCTCCTTCGCTTCACTAGGCCTTAAATCAAATTTTTGAAAATGAATCATCAGAGCTTTAGACAGACCTGGGTGTGTTCTACAGAGTCTCTGTTTTGGGTCAAAGAATTTTAACTAAATGTTTTTTCTTTTCTAATTACTAAGAAACTTAAAAAAGATGCAGCATTCTAACTTATCAAAATTATGACCTGCTAATAGATTAATTAATGCCTTGCAATCTTAACACCTAAGAACGCATTTATACATATGACCTTGTTTGTACCAAATGGCATTGTTGTAGTTTCAGTCAGTGCCTTGAACTGTGTCAGTGGAGAACTGGTCACAACAGGGACTCTGATGACACTGGCAGGCAGAATTAAAAATGTAAGAAGAGGCCTAGTGTGCCATCTAGGATGTTTGTTCTCCAAGTGGCTGTGTTGCTTTGTTTCTAAGCATGAGTAACGGATTAACAGTCAATATGAAGTATTCATTGCTTTAATAGCTGGATTAAATAACCCTATTCAAACCTTTTAAATTCACAATGTTAAACTTAAAACAATTTACAGAGTTGTAGCTTCCTGTTACACTCAGATTGTTATTCACTCAGTCTTGATTTTATTGGTAAACTGCTTCTTGAACTAGGAAAACAATCCTGCTTAAATGAATACACTATTATTGTTGTTGTTGTTGTACTGTCAAAGTCAAACTACACAAATGGATGATATATGGACCCTGACCAGAGGCTGCACCCTTATGTATTAAAAAAACCCTATGTCAGCAACAGAGTCCCTGTAAACAATAGCATGTATTACATTAAATTAATGCTGTTAATTTGAATTTTAATGCTTTTGCCTTTCTGTTTGGTATTTAATTTGTAAACTGCTTTGGCCTTGTAGTTTGAAAAGAACTACGAATACATATTTCTCTTTAATTCACATGAAAAATGTGCATGTTTATTTTATTTTATAATAGAATAATGTAATAGAACATACAGAAATGGGGACCACTGTGAGATGGTCCTTCCCTTTAAAGAAAGAATATGCATTACTCAAGTGAAAAACAGCTTCTTGAACAAGCATCACTCTCAGGAACTCAACAGCTCCAGTTTTGGAAAGAAGAAAGACTGTGAGCAAAAGCTTTTTGTGCAAAAATGAGGAGGATGAGAACATCATCATCATCGTGGATATTGGATGATAGCACTACATTATGCTGCATCCAAGGAAATTGCCATTAGCTGGTCTTCCCAGTTTTCTCAATGGCTTAAGATTATCCTATAAAATCTGTGACCATACAAGGCCTGACAAAAAAAAATTTATTGAGCACTTTTTCTAGGGTTAGAGAAATGCCTCAGTGGCTAAGTGATTACTGCATAAGTAAGACGACTGGAGTTCAAATCTCTAGAACCCATATAAATACCTGGTGGATGTGATGGTTCATCTGTAAACTCAGCACTGTATGACAAACACGGGGTATCCCTGGAGCAAACAGATACTGTAACCAGTGGTATCTGCCAGCTCTGTGTTTGATTAAGAGACCCTGCTACAAAAGAATAAGGTGAAAGAGCTATTGAGAAAGATTCCTGACATCAACTTTCTGTTTCCACATGCATATTGCACGCATGCACACCAACACACACACACACACACACACACAGCACTTACATGCATATCACCCACACAAACACATGAAAAGGAGGGGGAAAAGAAACCATTTTCTAGTTCAAGATGTTAAAAAGCTATACACCCCACCTCCAAGCTCTATGATCCGTTTCTTAGTCACTCTTCTATTGCTGTGAAGAGAGACCATGACCAAGGAAACGTATAAAATGAATCATTTAATTGGGGCTCACCTAGAGTTTCAGAAGGCGAGTCCATGACTGTTATGGCAAGGAGCATGACAGCAGCCAGGTTCTGGAGCAGTAGCTCGGAGCTTATATCTGATTCACAAGATGGAGGAAGAGAGTGAGACTGGGCCTAATATGAACCCACCCCCAGCGACATGCCTCCTCCAACAACGACATGACTCCTAAGGCTTCCTAAACAGTTGACCAACTTGGAACCCAACATTCAAATACATGAGCCAATGGGGGCCATTCAAACTACCACTCGATAGCACACTGACATTCTGATCTTCAGCTTCCAATCTCTGGGCTCTGGGATCATTCACTTGTTTCAGAACACACAGAGACTTGTAAATGAGTAATCACGCACTAGACTTTCTTTCTATAATTGGGACTGGATGTTCAGTAATAGCAATAAAATAAACTAGACCTGGGAGACAAAGCACAATACACAAATACTATAATTAAATTTCCCTATTTAACACAAACAAATGCATTTTAATTTTCTTATGATTTCATGTAGAGTTACTAAAGTGTGAGCCTTCCACTTGTGTATAAATCACACTCAGTTTCAAATTGTTCCAAGTGGAGCAGTTTCTCATGCATTTGCCATTGAGCTACATGCAGATTCCTGTCTAATTTCTACAGTTTCTATGCTCTGTCTTTCTCCTTCTCCTCCTCTTTCTTCTTTGCAATAGTGTTGCCTCTACCTAGTTCAGCAGTTTTTAGTAGCTTGGTTTTATTAGCAATTGCTAAACCATTTCATCTTTTTCATAAAGTGGCTCCTATTTGCATCTATATTTTATTAGCTTCTATAATGTTTGGAGCATATAATTGTGGTAATGAGGATGCTTGTATCGGAGTCTGGTTCCTGCTAAGCCAACAGTTGCACTGGTGTGAGGTATCTGAAGGCATATTGAAGAGTTTAGATTCCTGTGCCAGTAAGCACCACAACAACCATCAACATGTTTTACAGACGGAATAGCAAGTGGGTTCTTCAACAACATCATTAAATGAACATTGGTTAAAAGATAAACAAATGACAAGGGATGGTAGCACACGCCTTTAATCCCAGCACTCAGGAGGCAGAGCAGGTGGATCTCTGTGAGTTCGAGGCCAGCCTAGTCTACAGAGTGAGTTCCAGGATAGCCAGGGATGTTACACAGAGAAACCCTGTCTTGAAAAACAAACAAACAAACAAACAAAAAGATAAATGAATTTCTACTGCACAACGTGGTGAGTGCAAATTCAATGAAAAATGCTATGAGAGCCTTAAGAAAGAAGTGGCTGGAGATTAGACTATGGGGCTGTAGAGATGGCTCAGTGGTTAAGAAAGCAAACTGCTCTTACAAGATTCTGATTCACAGCACCCACACTGGGTGGCTCCCAGGCACCTCTAACAGCTTCAGGGAATGTGATGCCTCTGGCATCCACAGGTACAAGCACTCATGTACATTCACACATACTGAGTGAATGGGGATAGATCGTGAAGCTAGAAAAAGAACTCTTGAGGGAGAAGATTTTATGGAGATAGAATACATGTGGCATGAAAGGAGAAGAAAGATTTAAAGGAGATGAAGGAGACTACTATGGAGGAGACAAAGAGATGGGGAAGGGAGAAGAGGATGAAGAACAAACTACACATGGAAATGTCATATAAAAGAATATCTGCTACAGTAATTCAAAATTAAAAAAAAAAAACAGAGCCCTCAGCCTGGCTATAACCCTATAATAAGCCTATAACTCAGTTCCTCCAGCTGAGCTTCACCTCCCAATGACTCTACAACATCCCCAAACAGCACCACCTTCTGGAGGACAAGTGTTCACCCATGAGCCTGTGAGGACATGTCACATTCAAACCCAGAAGAATCCCAGGGGAGTCAGTGAAACCAAAAAATACAAACAAGCCAGCAAATGAACCCCAGATGTTCCCTTCATCTACCATCCTAAGTTAAGAACTAAAAGAGCATCGGCAGGAGCCCTACTGCGTTAGCAAATGTAAGGAAGCCCACATTTTCTTATTCAGTTAGCAAAATGCCTGACACACACACACAAAAATCTTACCATAAAAATGATTTGCTATTTGCTGTCATTGTCACCACCAAAAGCACAAATGAGGGCTTCAAGACTACAGCTGATTATTCATTTTCTATCAACTTCGAGAACAGCAGCAAGTGGATTTGGGATTCACAGGAACAAAGAATCTAAATAAAAATTTTACATTGAGAAATCCTCCTTGGAAATCCTTTTCCATCTGTTTCACTTATTTGATGAAATAAGAAGGATTTCCCTCTAAGTTCTTTCATCACTTCCTGTTGTTCCCTTCAGCTACAATTTCTCCCTTCTGGGCACACTGTAACACAGTCTGGTGTATCTCTGAGGCAAACACCGGATGTAATCGGGTTCTCTGAGAGAAAAGTTCCTTTCTTTCCCCCTCTTCTCTCTGTCACTCTGTGACATCATCTCTATTCACCGAACCATTTTTGTGACTGGTCAGCTTGTCATTACTTTTATGTTCTGGCTCTAAGTTCCCAGGTGAGCCAATACAGGGGAAACAACCATGCATTTTATTTATTTCTAATTTTTCTTTATTTGGGGTTTCATAAAATACTATAAGAATTTTATTTTCTATGACAGGACAAAGATATGTAGCTTTAGTATCTCAACTAGAATATCTCTGGAGAGAGCGTTATAATTATTAGCCTTTGGGGGCAACTGAGGCACTAAACCTTTGGGAAAGAGGTGACATTTTGAAGGGAGAAACTGATATGGTAGAATACAGAGGGGATTGTGCCCACTATCGAGTTGCTCTCAGCACCAATGGGGAGGCACCTTTCCTAATTGGGAAGACTTATCAGTGACTTAGCATGCTGAAAGGTGTGGCATACAGGGGGAAGGAAGCATTGACGAAGGGGCCTCTTTCAGCTTCAATGGGGTACTTGGCTGGCAAGACTCCTGTATGTACAGAGAAGTCTATGCAGAGACACGGTGAGTGGTTTACAGACTTGGTCTTGCATTATGGGATTTATGTTGCTGATTGCAGAGCTGTTCGAGAATCTCTAAGTGCTGGCTTGTCTTTTCCGCCTGCTTTCCAGTTTTGAGTCTTCATAATCCCCTCTTCCAAGATTCTCTAAGGTTATCACATTCTGCAGTGTGGAGTTTCCAAAAAAGTAGAGCCAGTAGTGCGGGATACCTACCTGTGTGTATTTGATAGACTTGTAACAATATGAAGAATAATTTCAGGAGGCACTGGAGATTTATATATCTCTGGTTTCAGGTTCTGCAGGGTGAATTAGCAAGCTGGAGACCCTGGTGAGTCAACTACTTAAGAGACTTGAGAGCCAGAAGAACTCAAAGTGTAGCATTTGTTTAAGGGCCAGCAGGTTTGAGACCTGGGAAGAAATATTGCAAGTTCTGAGTTAGGAAAAAAGCCAAAGTCCCAATTCATGCTCAGGCTGGCAGGCAATTGCACACTTCCTTTGAGGAAGATCAACATCATTTTGTTTCTACATAGGCTTTTGGCTGGTTGCATGAACTTCCCCCACCCTCTCCCCTCTACATGCTATGGAAAACACAATCCACTTTATTCAGTCTAGCAATTTAGTATATCAGTCTCATCTAGAAACACCCTCTACCCCAAGAAACACATCCAGAGATGGTTCAGTTGTGATTATACATAGTCTTAACCAGCATATTACCTTGGATACAGAGAGAGAGAGAGAGAGAGAGAGAGAGAGAGAGAGAGAGAGAGAGAGGGAGAGGGAGGGAGAGGGAGAGGGAGAGGGAGAGAGGGAGAGGGAGAGGGAGAGGGAGAGGGAGAGGGAGAGAGAGGAGAGGGAGAGGGAGAGGGAGAGGGAGAGGGAGAGGGAGGGAGAAAACTTATTTTCTTTAACCAAGATATCCTCGTTAGAAGTCGAAGTTTCCTAGGGCCGACATCATGCACCCCATTGTTGTAGCTCAGATTCTGAAACTGAGTTACTGCGCGGGACATCTAACAGGATGCCCTCTTGGAATATATATATGGGAAAGAAGGAAGAGAGTACACCTGAAAAA
This sequence comes from Cricetulus griseus, assembly GCF_003668045.3. NCBI lineage: Eukaryota > Metazoa > Chordata > Mammalia > Rodentia > Cricetidae > Cricetulus > Cricetulus griseus. The sequence goes on from NW_023276806.1 coordinate 137,375,335, forward strand.
AAGAAAAGGTGAGCTCTGAGCTGGGACACAGCTTGACCACAGCCTTTGCTTGCCCAATGTTGAGCTGAAGAATGAAGTGACCCATTGTCCCAAAGTGTTTCCTTTGTCAACCATTAGATATGGGTTCATCGTACATGGTGACCTTACATGAGGCAGCCATGTTCAACTTAGCTATCCCTGAGGAAGCAAACACTGATGGTCCCATGGATAGTGCTCCCATCTGTCATTGGAGGGCCCTGTAGTGTTCTCCCGCATATCAAAGTGTTGGTTTGAATCCCATGTCTTCTTGTCTTTCCAGCGACTTCTTTGATCCTCAATTTTGGTCTCACTTGTAAAAATAAAGTCATTTTCATTACTTGAAGTTCTCATAAGATTTCTTATTGACTTTTTGATGTGGCACAACCATTTTTGCCATTGTTTTTTTTTTAAGATTTTATTTATTTATTATGTATACAACATTCTGCTTCCATGTACAGCTGCACACCAGAAGAGGGCACCAGATCTTAAAAGGATGGTTGTGAGTCACCATGTGACAACCACCATGTGGTTGCTGGGAATTGAACTCAGGACCTCTGGAAGAACAGCCAGTGCTCTTAACCTCTGAGCCATCCTCCAGTCCGTTTGCCATTGGTTTTTGATTTTTGTTTTGTTTTGGTTTGGTTTTTCGAGACAGTGTTTCTCTGTGGCTTTGGAGTCTATCCTGGCACTCACTCTGGAGACCAGGTCTCGAACTCACAGAGATCCACCTGCCTCTGCCTCCCGAGTGCTGAGATTAAAGGCATGCGCCACCAACGCCCGGCCTGCCATTGTTTTTAATGCCACAAAGATACTATACTAATCATAAGAAATATTTGTGCAGATACATTACTTTCCAGCAAAAGATTATACAAACCCTATCAAAGAAACCACACCACTTGTTACGGTTTCAGTGAGGTTGCTTTGTAAAAGTACATCTGAACTGACTCCTAAAATATACGCTCTTGCCACTCTGCACCTTCAGATTAAGCTAAAGATTACTGTTATCAGAAAAAATTCCTTTGTTCTCAAATATTTGATACTATGCAGACATACTAGTTTATTGCTTCATATTCCATTGGTCCGTCAGCTTTTTCTTTGGGTTCATGAGCATGCTGTAAAGGCTGTTCTTCTATTTGTTCACTGACATCAAGACCTTACAGGAGTAGAAACACATCACCACCACTATCATCACCATCATCATCACCATAACCATCATTAGCATCATCACCACTACAGTCACCATCAACACCATCATCACTATCATCACCACCACTTTCATCACCACCACCACCATCATCGCTATCCACCCTAAACCCAAATCTGTGTCAACAGGCCCAGTAAAACCAATCTTTGTACTTCAGTCCAGCTCTGCAGATCAAATGTAACCAGTTCATTTCAGTGTGTTCTATAAACTCAGACATATACCCCTCAAAGTGCAATCTATCTAGGAAAGGTATCTGGTGAGAGAGCTCTGCAGTCAGAATAACTAGCAGGTGGATAGGTTTGGAAAGTGGTAGGGTCCATGTGATTATAACCAGAAAGATGCAGCCCAACACCATATGGTCTCTGGTCATACTGGTGTGCTAGGATCTGTGTCTTATTTTTAATTAGAGATGCAAGAGGAGACACAGGAAGTGGTCTGTTAGAGAAAAATGGGAAATCCAAACACTCCTGGAGCATAAAATTGTGTAGCAATCCAGCATCAGCAGTAAGCCCCCGCAGTTGAGACACACACAGAGCTGTTAACGTGGAACATGTTCCTCTGCTCTAAAAGTTTGGACTCCTCCCCTCATTATAACAAAGACCACGGGTTTTATTTTTGGCTTTTAGCCGAACCTTGCTGAAGGGCAAACTTAGGTCATGAATCCCACCCAGAGGGCCCCAAACTGTGACATCATTGTCACAGTGGTTATGAAGCTGAGATCTGATATGGATGTAGCTGGGAGCCTTCTGCCAAGCTGTAAGTCAATGAGTTTAAATGAATTTTAAAATTATACCTTAAAACAAAGTGTTTGCATACATTAGTGGTGTGCCAAGGGCATTTTGAAGGCCTCTGTCTAAAAGGTGAAAAGGAAAAACAAAACATTTGTAATATCTCTTTGAAGGCCTCCAATAGGCAAATTCTTGCCAAGGTATGATGAACATTACTGTTTAAAACTGCTTTCTTTTGTTATATATTAACAACTTAGATTCATATATATTGTGATGCACAAAGGGATGCTGTGATTTTTTTTTAATATGAAATGAACTAATTAGATCAACTTTCAGTAGCTGCCGTCTCAAATACTCATCTAATTTCTATGGTGGGAACACTGAAAGTGAACCTATTAGGATATCTGAAAAACACAATTCCCTGTTATTAACTGTATCTGCCATACTGTGCAATCAGCCACAAAAGAAAGTCCTATCCTTGCTGCCAAACAGAGGTTCTGGCTCCCTTTGCCAAGTATCTGCTCATTGACTCCAGGAGAAAGGAAGGGTGTGTTTAAAGGGAAAGCTGACCAAAGATCAGTCATTCAAAGCTGCATGGAAAATTATTTTCCTTTAACACATGAAGACAACTTGGCTTTAGCCTTATTCCTTTTGTGTTGTTCACTCTCCAAGTTGCTATTGCAAATCTCTGAGTTGGCTTGATTTTCATCCAAAACTATGAAAGAATTTAAGTCATTGTGTTTACAACCTATGGCAGGGTTGAGAGTCATGGCAAAAAATTTCTCCATCCAAGATAGAAATCTAATCTCTCCAAATAAGAGCATAAAATCTTCTGAAAGAGTTGTCTAACCCTAATGCCAGCACTAGCTTGAGTCGTGAGCAGACTTCATATAGGTTTCAATTTCAGATATCTTGCTTAGTAGCAAGGAAAAAAATAGAAGGGGAGTATGAGAGAGATCAGCCAGTTGAATTACATTTTAATATTTCCTATCCATATTGAATACATTGAGTCTAAAAGCAGAACATAAAAACCCAGCTCAGCTGAAATATGAAGCACCATTTGTTATTATCAATGCTGTGTGTCATCATTACCAGCCTCATATTTCAAGAGGACAGCTGGCACTTCCAAGGTCAATGACAGTTTTATATAAAAAATCCCCAAATGAAAGGATGACAGAGATCAAAGATTTGAGACAATCATAAAGAGAAAGACCACCATATGCTAGCTCATCCATTCCAAAACCCGGACTTTTATTCTTGGTACCTAAGAAGAAAGGATGGGAAGGGATTGTAACTGAAGGTTTAATAACAGCTATGGATATGGCGTCCCACTCAAAAATAAGTTAAATATCCTACAGGAAAAGTCACCAAAGAGATGTGAACACAGCTGATTGTTATTGCTGTGTGTCTACTCCCCGATGGTGAATTCATTTTGAGAAGGCTTGGTGCTAATATGATCCGGTTCAGTTATACAGCAGGACAGTAATGATCGCAGTCGTGCACGAAAACAAATCAGACTCAACTAGGCAGTAGCAAGGAATAGACTTGAACCCGCCGTGCCAGGCTTTTGATGACCTTAGTGTATTTACATTAATGGATCAGGATGGTTCAACAAGTTTGGATGCTTTTGGATTTTTAGAACAAAGCAAGAATCAAATTGTGGCTGGTATGTGTCAAGGGGGTTACTATAAGAAATTGTAATTATCTAAATCTATGGTGTTCAGCTAGTTGATGCAAAGTCCACTTTTCTGATCATGACCTTGGCTGTGATTGAAGTCAGGTGGCCTAGGCTTTTCAGGGAGCACTTGGAAGAAGCACACTCCCTAATTATTTCTAATTACTTTAGCTTTCCATCACATATTTACCTTCATTTCAGAGCCATGAGTTGGAGCTGTTTGGAGAATGCTGTGGAAGCAAAGGAGTGACTAAGCAAGAAAAAGGGAGAACTGTGCCAGGACCAAAGAAACACACAGAATAAGCAAAGTTAGTGTCAAGGATTTCTCTTTGGAACATATTCTTGTCTCAATAATATCTGCTCCCTTCTCAGCTTTATAAGTCTTTGCTCTGTGAACATTCTTCCCTCTGTTATCAAATTACATGCTCTAATTTGCTAGGGAATGAGAGGGAGCTGTATACATAGAAATTTGTTCTATTCTGAAAGAACACAAAACTCACGACATCGCTACCCATTAGAGTTCACTCTAAATTGTAGATCCCACATTGCTGAGGCAGTGACAGGCCCAAGTGTTCACAGCAAAAATTAAGAGCAGCCTTCTGTCATGGAGTGCCTGGTTGTGTCTGCTCATCCCTTACATTCTGAGATTCTGGTTCTCAAGGACATGGTGTGAAGAGGTGGCTTTGGGGAGGTGCTTAGGTCATGCAGATCGAATGGACTTCTCATGGGGAAGTTCCTGCCCTTAAAAATGGACACTAAAGGACTGGGGGGATGGCTTAGTGGGTAATGTGCATCTACACAAATGTGAGGATGTAAGTATGGATTTGTAGACTCTCCCCCCAAAAAACCAGATTTCATTTGTTAATTCAATAGTCTACATCTACAATTCCATCCTTCCTGTATAGAGATGAGAGGTGGACACAGACGACTCCCCTGAAGGTTATGGGTTAGCTACCTTATCATATAATCATACATAGTGGGAGACAACCTGAGAAACTGTCTCAAGGTGTACTAATTCGAGGACTAGTACCTGAGGGTGTCCATTGACTTCCACACATACATCTGTACTCACACAAATGAACATAAGCACATACACATATCATGCATGTGTGCACACACATAAATACACTAATAAATAAATAAAATATACTTAATTTTCTAAATCTTTAAAAGTAATTTCATAATTTTAATACTTATTTTGAAATTATTTGCCTTAATGGCTATTGATATGTATACGCAGTAAAGCAGATCCTTGTTTTTCTAAAAGATCCTACCTCATGTGTTCATTCTTTAAAATGTTACCATACTTTTTCCACTGTAGGTCTTCCACTTTGTGTGTGATATGGGGACTCAGTTCTTCATTGCTCATATGGCCAACCCCTTGGTGTGCCTTTGAGTATCCCACCTATGCCCACCAATTCACACCACCCCTTACTGTATGTCAAACATGTATGTTCACTCGCAGCTGCCTTGAGTCTATTTCGGTCCACTGGTCTGCGTATCTTCCTACCTTCCCATGGCCTTTTGTATGTTTTGCTCTCTACACATCTTCCTTTGTTTTCTTGCATGTACATGATGACTTTTACCCTCTGTGTGTCAAATACATCTTGCATCAGCTCATAATTTTCCCATATGCACTTGTATACAAATTCTTGTTGGAGTTTTATTAGAATCCCATGGACTCCACACATCAATGTAAAGATGATTGAAGATATGATGATATCAAGTTCTTTCAGGGTGTGATCATAGGTAGTTACGCTATTCAGAGTTTCCTTAATGCCCCTTTTTTAAATGTTATGATTTTCTCCCTAGGTGTATTTATAACTCTCTTAGTTGTGTTTATACTAGATGCTTGTAAACTAAAAATTTTATTCCTCAGTCTTTTTGTTTGTTTTTGTTTTTGAGACAGCATTTCTCTGTGTAGCGCTGGCTTTCCTGGAACTCTCACTGCATACCAGACTGGTCTCAAACTCAGAGAAATCTGCCTGCCTCTGCATCCTGAGGACTGGGATTAAAGGCATGCACTTTTTCCTCATTCTTTATGCTGGTTATTGTTATGGCTTATATGAAAACTATAATTCAATTTTTGAGTTCTACAAAGAAGAAGCTTATTGGTCAGTATCATTGATCCCAAACTTACATATACTGAAATATTATCTTCAAAAATACCACTTTGCAATTCTTTTTAGATTGTTATAATGAAAACCTTTCATAGCAATATGGAGTGGTAGCAAGCTTCTTTGCCTTGTGCCTAATATCAAAGCTGGGCTTGTAATGGTCTGATTGAGTGTAATTCATGAAATAGATACTTATGAATCTCTCACTTGATTAACAGATTACCTTAATTTTTAAACTATTAATATTTTCTATTATGAAAAGATGTTAAACACATTTTCTGTTCTTTGAGATGGTGACATAATGAATGATTCTTAGATACTGCTTGATTTCATTTGCTAATATTTAGGAGTTCTGCATACATATTCATGAATTAAGTTGGTTTGTGATTTTTCTAAGCCTTTTATATGCCAGCATCAAGATTTTTCTGGATTTATAAGCAAATTGGGAAGTATTCTCTGTTATGGTTTTTATAAGTTTGAACTTTTCCCCCTTAAATGTTTGATAGAACTTATTAATGAAATACTCTGGTTATGACAGGTTTTACTTTTGTGGGAAATTTCGAATATAGGTTGAATTTATTTGATAGTGATAAAATAGTGGGCATTTCTAATCTTTTGTGGAGTCTGTTCTTGGTGAATTCTATTTTTACTGGTAACTTATTAATTTTGGTATAGAGTTCTATATTAAATCCAATGTATTGTTTTGCCATCTCAGACTTCTCTATGATTAAGATTTTTATTCCTAGTACTATTTAAAAACTTATTCTTCACTAGTTTTTGATGGTTTTATAATCAAATAATTCTTTCTGGAAAATAATGTTGACTTTTCTGTGTTTCTGCTGTGTGTTTTTTCATAATCTCATACATTTCTACTATTTTCAAAATAATATGTATGCATGTGTCTGTCTGTGGCTATGTGCACATGAGGGCAAGTGCCCACAGTGGCCAGGAGGAGGCATTGGGACCTCCGGAACTGGAGTTATACATGGTTATAAACCATCCCTCAGGGGTGATGGAAACTGAACTCAGGTCTTATTCAGGAGCAGTGAAAGCTTCTAACCATTGAGCCATCTCTCCATCCCCATTCTGCTGCTCAACCTATTCTTGCTTTGTCCTTTGGAGGGGTATTTCAATCTTTATAAAATGAAACTTCTTCAGATGCTTTGCTCTTTACATACTTTTCTAATATGTCAATGTAAGATATAAATTTCTGTTCTAGAAAGTGCCTTTGCTAGTTTTCACAGTTGTTGAAATAAAATATTTTTATCATCATGTATGTCAGGATATTTTCTAATTTCCATTACGATTTCCCCATTAATCACTATAGCCATTCAGCAACTTTTTAAAAACATATGGGTAGCTTCTGATTCTTGGTTTTCATTTCAATCTGGCTTGCAATGTGGTCAGAAAATATATACTGTGCTATTTGAATTCTTCAAAACTTAAAAATTCAATAATCAATTTTACAAACTTTCCTAGCATATCAGCAGCAGCTGTTGATGCTGTGTTCTAAATATGGCCATCCCTAAGGCCAAGTAGTTCCATCATATTGTTCAGATTTATCTCTATGCTCAAATCTTGTTTCTTCATCGAATAAAAGAAGGATGATACAAAGTTTCTACCATGAGTTTTATCTATATTTTCTGCTTAGATAAATCAAGTTTGACTCATGAATTTTAACGCACCATTATCATTTTATGCACATTTAAAATAGCTGTGTTTCTGCTATATTATCATCTTGATCCTCAGTAGTTTTTCTTTTGTTTGAATTCTATTCTGTCCCATATTATCTCATGATACCAGCTTTGAGGCAGGATATTATCTATCAATTCACTTTTAACCATTCAACAATCTTATATTTTGGTTACATCTCTAGCAAAACGCATGTAGCTTCAGAGTATTCTAGGCCATCTTTGTCCATTTTTATATTTACTGATATATATCTTATCCTTTCTCTTGTTGTTGAGACAGGGTTGCACTCTTTAGCCCATGCTGGCCTTGAACTCATAGAAATCCTCTTGCTTCAGTCTCTCAAGTTCTAGAATTAAAGGCATATACTACCGTATTTGTCTGACCTTGGTATTTTTTAAGGTATTCTGCCTGCCTTTTCTCTCTGCATTGTTTCATTTTAATTTCACTTCTCTTTTATATTATCATAAACCTGCTTACTATTTCTATTAATTTTGATACTAACACCAAGTTGGACCAGCATAACTGCTTTCATGTTTAAAAACTGTAAAGTTAACACTTTTTCCTTTGCTTTAACACTAAGACATTATTTTTTTTTTGGTCCCCAATATGATTATCATTTTCTCTTTCTTCACATGTGGTAATGCTATAATTTTATTCAACCCCCTTAAACATTATGCTGTTGATTATAACACTCAATAAGTAAATGAACCCCACATTTAACAGTTTCTTGCTCCTCATGTATCTCTGTATGTCAGACCTTCCCTCTGAGGTTATTCGCCTTCAGTCTGATACCTTTATGGAGTTTTCTTCGAGGATCTTCAGTCCACACACTCTTTCCGATTGTTGTTTTGTTTTTGACAAAATGCCTCTATACTGCCTTTGTTCCCAAAGTCTATTTTATTATGTGTACAGTGTTATCTTTTTCAGTGCTTCCAACTCATTCTCCTGTCATCTGGATCGATGTTACTCTTGAGTTGATTGTGAATGTAACTGATGGTATATAAAGGTAATCTCACTTTTTATTTGCTTATTTTAAGACATATTGTATGTGGATTTCTTTCACTTTTACTCTTGATGGGGGTGTTCTTTTGCATATATGCTTCTCTTATTGGTTGATAAATAAAATACCGATTGACCAGGCAGGAAGATAGGCAGGGCTAGGAGATGAGGAGAATTCTGAGAAATGTAAGCAGATGGAAATATCATGTAGAGCCCAGGAAAAGAGGAGGCACAAGGCATTCTCCGTTAAGCCAAGACCATGTGGAAATACATAGAGTAATAGAAATGAGATAATAATTAAGACAGAGCTAGCCAATAAAAAACCTTAGTCATTGGCCAACAGTTTCATGATTAATATGGCATCTGTGTGTTTATTTGGAATTGAGGGAGCTGCAGGATCAGACACTATTCGCAGCATACTCTTCTGTATTTATATGGCATTTTTAAAATCTATCACTCTTGGGCTGGAGAGATGGCTCAGAGGTTAAGAGCACCAACTGTTCTTCCAGATGTCCTGAGTTCAATTCCCAGCAACCACATGGTGGCTCACAACCATCCATTATGAGGTCTGGTGCCCTCTTCTGGTGTGCAGATAAACAGGAAGCAGAATGTTGTATACATAATAAATAAATAAATAAATAAATAAATAAAATATCACTCTTGGGAATCACAGGTGCTCTAGGGTAGGTTGGTTGCAGTTTTCCACCTCTATAAAACATGTAGACACTTTCTACCCACATGTGCCTTCTGAAGAGCCCTCTTACCCTGTAGAATGCATATTCCCATACAGGTTATACATGTGGAGTTTGATCCTGAGTTAGAACCAACTGGAGGATAGGATACAGGCATCCACCTTTATAGATACCTCTAGTGGATGGAGTGGTTATTTTGGAGTCCTGTCACTGGGCTTCATGATAGAGAAAGCCCCCTCCTTTGTTCACTCACATTGTAGACAAAGGAGCCAAACAGAATGTACACACCTTTTAGACTTTCCATTGCATCTCCTGGGCAGCAACGGTGAGCAAGGCAGTGCTGGCACAGGATGCTCTCATGGTAATTCCCAAGAAGCTTGCAAGATGAAGCCTGCTCAGGTGTTGGAGTAGGAAATGTGTAGGATTTTGCACCATTTTCCTCACCTGATCCCTAGGTGAACAGTAAGCATCTAACTCACCCTGTAAGCAATGTGGACAATTTAGTGGTTATAACCCCAGATGTCAATAATTGCTCTTCTTTTTAAGATGGACTTGCATGATTTTTAACTGTTTTTCTCTATTCCTTTCTTCGTGTAGAGTTTCTAGATTTTTTTCTATAACACATATACATTCATTGTATAGTAATAAAAATGTTACTTTGGGCATTATACTTTTATTAACAACCAATTTTATATAACCTAAAATATCCATCCAATTTTAAGAATCACATTTTAATTTATTAGTGACTTCCTTCAATTAAAAGGTATAAATACATTTCTCTTTAATTGATTTTATCTTTGTGCATTCAGATTTCAAACTCCACCACTACATTTTATTGTGACTTTCATCCCACATTTTGCTGCTGTATGTCTTGAGATTGGAACTGGCACTTTGCACATGCTTAGGCAAGAATTGTATCCCTCAGCTACATACATAACCTTAACTCACACTTTAAAAGAAACATTCTGCTTTGAGGAATGAAAAGAAATAGAATGCTGCACTTAATCTCTGACTTAAATAAAATACCCCTTTCTAGACAAATGATAAGTGTAAATGGTCATTGTGTGCCAGACATTTTAAGAAAATAATTGAAATATGTGTATGTCAACTTCTGAGATGGTGGGCCCAGACTCTACATTTCACAGGTAGAAAGAAACTCACTGGCATCCAACCAAAGAGCTTCTTAGACAAAGTTGAACAGATTCTTTGGACAGTGAAGGAGACAGAGAACTTGGAAATGGTTCTTATCCAACCTTGTGTTTTTCCATCACATTCCTGGCTAGCTATGCATTCTTTCCAGTTGGATTTTTTTTTTGTCCTAGTACATCAGGTTCATTGGGCAGGGACTTTGAGTGAGATGAGAACTCTTGATTAAATATCTGTTGAATTTTCTATTCCAGTGTCTTGACTCAACCAAAGCAAAACAGTTTTCAATTCCACACACACACACAAAGAAATGCATTTATTAGGCTTTATCTCTGTGTCCTGCTCTGGGTCAGACACTCTGGCATTAGAGACAGTAGATGGAACTCTGAGGTATGCTAAGACTGAGCATGTTTTTATTGGTCTCTGTGGTGGTTTGAATATAACTGGCACCCATAAGCTCATGGGGAGTGACACTATTAGAAGGTGTGGCTTTGTTGGAGTACATATGGCATTGTTGGAGGAACTGTGTCACTGTGGGTCTCATATATACTTAAGCCACACCCAGTGTTTCAGTATGCTTCCTGTTGCCTGTGGACCAAGATGTAGGACTCTCAGCTCCTTCTCCAGCCCCATGTCTGCCAACACGCAGACCTCCTTAACTATGTTCCAAGTACCTCAAGAAAGCAATGACTAAGTTTACAAATGATAACATTTCTACATATCAAACAACAGAATGTAAGATATGAAGGAAATTATTCAGTGCCAGATAGGGAAGCAGATAATTGACAGCTTAGGTTGGTAAGAATTGCAAAGCACAAAGGTGGCAGAGTTAGCACAGACTGAAGAAATCGGATGAACATTGGAAGCTGGGTTGATGTGGTTAGGCAAGATGAGGACAAGTGACAAGCATGATGTCACTAGGAGTTAGCACAGAGCAGGCAATGTATACATGGGATGACCAGGACTGATATTAGTGGAGACACAAAACAGGAAGCCAGGATGAAACAACTTAAATGTTCCTATATGGAGTATGGTGATATAAAAATACTTGAAAGCTCTACATGGGAACAAGCAATTGAACTAAAGTGAGTGTTTTCATCCGAACTGGTGTTTATTTACTCTATGAATAAATCTTATGAATAGTATAAAGAAAGGACCATAATACATATAAATATTTAATGTACATGCTGACTTTTGTAAGTAGCAATTATATTGGTTGCTGCTAAAAGAAACAGAAAATGTGGATTAAGTAGTACAAGAAGTTTTCTCCTTACATTAAAAGTAGTTGAAAGATAGTCAATCCCAGCCAGATGTTGGTGTCACACAACTTTAGTCCCAGTGCTTGGCTGGTAAGCAGAGGCAGGTGAATCTCTGAGTTTGAGGCAGTCTGGTCTACAGAATGAGTTACAGAACAGCCAGTGCTACACAAAGAATCCTTGTCTCAAATAAGCCAAAACCAAACAAACAGATCCATGGCACCAGATGTCTAAACTTCTTACATCTCTCTGTTCATTGACTTCTTCATCATCTTATGGTTGCAGAATGACCAGTATAGCCCCAGCCGTCACATTTATGGTTTAGGTGAGAGAAAGAAGAATATAGAAGATACATCTCCTATCTGTGATTTCTAAACTCTGCTCTCACTACCTCAAAGGAAGGATGGGAAATTTATTTTTAGCTGAGCATTTTCTGGCCCTGACAATATGAAGATTCTGTTATCACAGAAACAGCTAGAGTAGATGTGGGCTAGTGGGACTAGCAGTGACTACCTTAGTGCCATCTTATAGTTGAGGGAACTGACCCTTGAAGCACCAAGTAAACTATCTCAGATTACATGACTATGTCCTAAGCACTATTCTTTCTGCCATTCTGTATAGGGCTTGAGCCTCGAATTCTGTGTCTATGACATCAATTTACTTAGATGTCTAGCCAATATACTCTCACAAGTTTCTGCAATAACAGAACCCTTGTATTCTCAGGGCCAGCAAATGCTCTGCTAAAAATAAATTTATCATCCTTCCTTTGAGGTGCTAGTGAGATCATGGTTTAGAAATCACAATTAGGAAGTGCTTCCTCTTTTGAAGGTCTAACTATAATTCTCTTCCCAAGGAAATACTCCCCTACAACCCTTCAGTGAAGAGTACTTGGAATTGAGATAAGGCAATCCTATGTGCATGAGCAGGGGATGCTCATCCTATGTGATGTGTCTTGCTAAAGTGGATGTTTCCATGGGTGGAACTTATGCAGGTTTGAGAGTTAAAGCTTCTATACTAGTGGTTGTCAGAAGGTGATTCGTGGCTCCTTTGGGTGTTGAATGACCCTTTCACAGTGGGTTGCCTAAGACCATTTACAAATCAGATATTTACATTATGATTCATAACAGTAGCAAAATTACAGTTATGAAGTAGTGTTGAAATAATTTTATGGTTGGGGTCACGACAACATGAGGGACTGTATTAAAGGGTCACAGCATTAGGAAGGTTGAGAACCACTTTTCATGAGTGCTATCATATGTCATATCATTGCATATGATTGCATATCATTGCAACCCTGGTGATCCAGTATCCTTTATCTTCTCCAGTCTACCATTCCTGTACTTGCATTCTTTCCAAGCATCCATATTTCTAACTTTTCTAGGTCAGACCCACCAGCTACTAACTGTATTCCCAAGAGAAATTATAAGCACACAGAGCAGCATGTTGCCTAGCCTATGCCCTTAAGATACACAGTAGTTTTTGAACACTAGACCAGGCAGGCATTACTGGGCTTGTTATGTAATACAGATGTAGATGTGTTTTATCTTAAGAAGTAGTATTCCAGTTGGAGAAAATGAAACACAAGATTGTTAACTAAGAGTGAAGGCGGTAGACAAATGATCGTCTAATGAGGGGCAAGCAATGGGTGATCTAAGTGTTGAGAGGAAGGAAAGGCAACTTTTGGCAAGGAACTCATGAAACACAAGAGAATGCATTCGTTTACTGCAGAGTTAGAAATGTCAATCCACTTCATGAGGTCTTAGTAATGTTGGAAGGAGATGGAAACTTTCCTCAGTAGTGAAAGAGGCAAGATGAAAGACCACTGAGTGTGCTGAAGAGATGATGATGCAGGGGCTGCCTTACAGTTGATTAGCACAAGAAAAGGGGGAGGAGGGATGTTACTAGAAGGTCTGGCACCAGACAGTAGAAAGACTTAAATGCCAGACTAAAGAACGTGAACCTGCTTTGCACTTTGATTTGCATATAAGATGTAGAATAAAGTTGATGAAATGGAACTAGCCTCCAAGTATGTCTAGCCTATCAAATACAACCTATTTTTCCTAACCTTGAGTTCTTCTGATGTGTACTGAGATGGCTCAGGCCCTGGGTTATTCTACTTATGAGCTGACATTTACTAATTCTACCAAGAAGTGTAGTGGGAAAAAATATGTATGAAACTCCTATAGTATGGCTTTTGATTGTTGAATGACTATTTAGAAAGATAAGCCAGAGATGACCAGACATGTTATAGGTATGATACATATACACTCTGCGAATCAAGGGAGTTATGTGGCCATTTTCAGCTGTCTGTTTTCCTGAAATGACTGTGGTGGTGGTCTTGATTCTGAAAGCCCCATGAAGAGAATTAGGTGAGGAAATGAGCAGTAGAGTTTCTTCTCAATAGTCAAGTCTTTCAAGCAAGGACTTGATGTCTTACTCAGAGTCACTCAGATATTTAGGGGTTTCAAGTAACATATATCCCAACCCAAACAGGCTCAAAAGAAGAAAGGAGATGAATAATTAATACACAGAAAACAGAACTTATTAGCTCTCTTTCTCTGTCTCTCTCTCTGTCTCTCTGTCTCTGTCTCTCTCTGTCTCTCTCTGACTCTCTCTCTCTCTCTCTCTCTCACACACACACACACACACACACACACACACACACACACACACACACACACACGAAAACAAACTCATAGGATCATATTGGACCAGAAGGATGTCTTCATGATACCTCCTTTCTCCATCTCTCAAGTCTATTCATACCATGTCATGCTATCTCTTACACTCTCATAGTTGGAAAGGTGGCTATTGGCAGCTTCAAGTTTTGATTTGACACATAAGCCCAGAGTGAGTATATGGCTCATCTCAAGGTTACAACCAAGCCTACTCTACTGGAAAGCGTGTCTGAAGGAATGCTTGACTCCGATTCTGTGTACACCACTCATCCATGGAGCTACATGTTATGATAGTGTCACTCAAAGCCATGACATCTCACCAGAGGAATGTATACTGGGTGGAGAGGTGAGTGGCATACCCTCTAAGATGGTCATCTTTTAGTAATTGATTGCATCACTGTACCCATCTTCTTCAGTTTCTCAGCACCACTATCATGATATTTGTAGGAAGAAAATACATATAGCTCCTGACATCCTCTAGCATATCTTGGGTCCACTTTCACTGGAGGCTGATTTAGGAGGATTATGGATAGTTAGCCTTTATGGAGTATCTGTTCCATGCTGAGGAATTTAATACCACTTTTAATAATTCATCTGCATAACAGCCCTTTGAAATAGACATATTCTTATTGTGAATAAAGAAACTTTGAGTGTGATCCAACACACCCAGACACTGCTGAGGCCCTGGTAGCAGTTCCGCCTCCATCCACCCGCCCAGTGGGCCAGGGGATATTTCTGGTTCCGGTTCAGTGACCCTGCTTGGAGGCATCTGACACCAAGTGTTTGCTTGCCCGATCCGGGATCAGCAGCGAGACCTGACACACCCGGACACTGCCAAAGCCCCAGTGGCATCCACAAGAGAAGTACAGACATCAGAGTATTGGAACTGTTTGCATCTACCAGAAGGGAACCTTGGTCCCATACCAACCAGGAGAGGAAGAGACTCCTGCTACACCCACCAGAAGAAAGTATGAGAAGAGGTCAAGGAAAAAAGCACATTCAACAACAGAAAACTCAATATGACACCACTGGAGACTAGGAACCATTATACACCAGCAAGACCTGAACATCACAATGCAGATGAAGCAGAAGAGAATGACCTTAAAAACATCTTCATGAAAATGATAGAGGACCTCAAAGAGGACATGAGAAAATCCCTTAAAGAAATGGAAGAAGAAACAAACCAAAAGTACAAGATATCAACAAATCTCTCAAGGTAACAGTTCAAAACCTAAAAACTGAAATAGAGACAATAAAGAAAGTACAATCTGAGGCAATGTTGGAAATAGAAAAGCTGGGTAAACGATCAGGAATAGCAGACATAAGCATAACCAACAATACAAGAGATGGAAGAGAGAATCTCAGGAGTTGAAGACACATTAGTAGAAATGGAATTATCAACCAAAGAAAATCTTAAGTCCAACAAATCCCTAACACAAAATATCCAGGAAATATGGGATACTGTGAAAAGACCAAACCTAAAAATAATAGGTATAGAAGAAGGTGAAGAAATTCAAATCTAAGGTGCAGAAAACATATTCAACAAAATCATAGAAGAAAACTTTCTCAACATAAAGAAAGACATGCCAATGAAAATACAAGAAGCCTACAGAACACCAAATAGACTGGACCAAAATAAAAGGACTCCTCACCACATAATAATCAAAATACCAAACATACAGAACAAAGAGAAAATACTAAGACAGAAAGGGAAAAAGGTCAAGTAACTTATAAAGGCAAACCTATCATAATTACACATGACTTTTCCATGGACACTCTGAAAGCCAGAAGGTCCTGAATAGATATTCTACCTACATTAAGAGACCATGGATGCCAGCCCAGACTACTATACCCAGCAAAGCTTTCAATCATTATAGATGGAGAAAACAAGATATTCCATGATAAAACCAGATTCAAACAATACATATCCACCAATCCAGCCCTACAGAAAGTTCTGGAAGGAAAACTGCAACCCAAGGAAGTTAACTACAACCAGAAAAATACAGGCAACAGCTAATCCCACATTACCAACAACCAAAAGGAAAAAGGGATAGAATCCCACACATAATCTCGCCACCACCACCAAATCAAGATCAAACAAGAATGAACAATCAATGATCATTAATATCCACCAACATTAATGGTCTTAACTCACTTATAAAAAGACACAGATTAGCAGAATGGATAAGAAGACAGAATCCATCCTTCTGCTGCATAAGAAACACACCTCAATTTCAAAGACAGACGGTACCTAAGAATTAAAGGTTGGGGAAAGATTTTCCAATCAAATGGACCCAAGAAACAAGCAGGGGGGTAGCAATCTTAATATCCAACAAACAGGATTTTAAAGTAAAATCAATCAAAAGAGATGAAGGAGGTCACTGCCTACTCATCACAGGAGAAATCCATCAGGATGAAGTCTCAATTCTGAACATTTATGCCCCAAATACAAAGGCATCCACGTTTGTAAAAGAAACATTACTAAAACTCAAATCACACATAAAACTGCACACACTTATAGTGGGAGACTTCAACACCCCACTCTCACCACTAGACAGGAACACCAGACAGAAACTTAACAAAGAAACAAAGGAACTAATCGAGGTTATGGCCCAATTGGACTTAACAGATATCTACAGAACATTCCATCCAAATGCAAAACAATTTGCCTTCTTCTCAGCACCACATGGACCCTTCTCTAAAATTGACCACATACTTGGCAACATAGCAAACCTCAAGAGGTACAAAAAAATTGAAATAGCCCCCTGTATCTTATCAGACCACCATGCTTTAAAGTTAGAATTCAACAACAACAAGAACTACAGAAAACCTATAAACCCATGGAAATTAAGTAACACCCAATTGCACAATTCCTGGGCTGAGGAAAAAATAAAAAAAGAAATGAAAGATTCCATAGAATTCAATGAGAGTGAGGACCCAACACACACAAACGTATGGGACACTTTGAAAGCACTGTTAAGAGAAAAGTTCATAGCTCTAAGTGCCCACATGAAGAAACAGGAGAATAATCCCACTAGAAAATTAACAGTAAAACTGAAAGCTTTAGAAAACAAAGAAGCCAATACACCCTGGAGGAGCAGACACCAGAAAATAATCAAATTAAGGGCTGAAATAAATAAAATGGAAACTAGGAGAACAATACAAAGAATCACTATAATGAAGAGTTGGTTCTTCAAGAAAATCAACAAGATAGACAAACCTTTATCCAAACTTACCAAACAGCAAAGAGTGAACATGCAAATTAATAAAATCAGGAATGAAAAGGGGGACATAACAACAGACACAGAGGAAATCCAGAGAATCATCAGGTCATACTTTGAAAACCTATATTCCTCAAAATTTGAAAATCTAAAGGAAATGGACAATTTTCTGGACAGATTTCACTTTCCAAAATTAAATCAAGAAAGATAAGCAACTTAAATAGACCTACAACCTCTAATGAAATTGAAGCAGTCATTAGAAGTCTCCCAAACAAAAAAAGCCCAGGGCCAGAAGGCTTCAGTGCAGAATTCTACCAGAAATTCAAAGTACAGCTAATATCAATTCTCCTCAAAGTATTCCACACAATAGAAGCAGAAGGGTCATTGCCAAACTCTCTTTATGTGGCTTCAATAACCTTGATACCCAAGTCACACAAAGACACAGCTAAGAAAGAGAACTTCAGACCAATATCCCTCATGAACATTGATGCAAAAATTCTCAATAAAATACTGGCAAATCGAATCCAAGAACACATCAGAGAAATCATCCACCATGATCAAGTAGTCTTCATCCCAGGGATGCAAGGATGGTTCAACATATGAAAATCCATCAATGTAATCCACCATATAAGCAGAATGAAGAAAAAAGTCACATGATCATCTCACTAGATGCCAAAAAAGCCTTTGACAAAATCCAACATCGCTTCATGAAAAAGGTCTTGGAGAAATCAGGGATAACAGGAACATACCTCAACATAATAAAAGCAATGTACAGCAAGCCAACAGCCAACATTAAATTAAATGGAGAGAAACTCAATGCAATTCCTCTAAAATCAGGAACAAGACAAGCTGTCTACTCTCTCCATACCTCTTCAATATTGTCCTTGAAGTTCTAGAGATCAAGGGAATACAAATCAGAGAGGAAGAAGTCAAACTCCTACTATTTGCAGATGATATGATAGTCTACATAAGTGACCCAAAAAGCTCTACCAGGGAACTCCTACAGCTGATAAACACCTTCAGCAAAGTGGCAGGATACAAAATTAACTCAAAAAAATCTGTAGCCCTACGTGGAGAAAGAAATCAGAAAAACATCACCCTTTACAATTGCCACAAACAACATAAAATACCTTGGGGTAACACTAACCAAAAAAAGTGAAAGACATGTAATGTAAGAATTTTGACTCTCTAAAGAATGAAATTAAAGATGATACCAGAAAATGGAAAGATCTCCCATGCTCTTGGATAGGTAGGATCAACATAGTGAAAATGGCAATCTTGCCAAAAGCAATCTACAGATTCAATGCAATCCCCATCAAAATCCCAACACAATTCTTCACAGACCTTGAAAGAACAATTCTCAACTTTATATGGAGAAACAAAAGACCCAGGATAGCCAAAACAACCCTGTACAATAAAGGAACTTCTGGAGGCATCACCACCCCTGACTTCAAGCTCTATTCCAGAGCTATAGTCCTGAAAACAACTTGGTACTGGCACAAAAATAGACAGGTAGACCAAGGAAATAGAGTTGAAAACCCTGATATTAACCCACACACCTACGAACTCCTGATTTTTGACAAACAATCCAAATTTATACGCTTGAACAAAGAGAACATCTTCAACAAATGGTGCTGGCATAACTGGATGCGGACATGTAGAAGACTACGGATAGACCCAAGCCTATCTCCCTGCACAAAACTTAAGTCAAAATGGATCAAAGACCTCAACATAAACCCAACCACAATAAACCTATTAGAAGACAAAGTGGGAAATACCCTTGAATTAATTGGTACAGGAGACCGCTTCCTGAACATTACACCAGCAGCACAGACACTGAGAGCAACAATTGATAAATGGGACCTCCTGAAACTGAGAAGCTTCTGTAAGGCAAAGGACACAGTCATCGAGACAAAACGGCAGCCCACAGACTGGGAAAAGATATTCACCAACCCCACATCTGACAGAGGGCTGATCTCCAAAATATACAAAGAACTCAAGAAGCTAGTCTCCAAAACACCAAACAATCCAATTAAAAAGTGGGGTACAGAACTAAATAGACAATTCTCAATAGAGGAATCTAAAATGGCTGAAAGACACATAAGAAAGTGTTCAACATCCTTAGCCATCAGGGATTTGCAAATCAAAACAACTCTAAGATACCATCTTACTCCTGTCAGAATGGCCAAAATTAAAAACAACAATGACAGTTTATGCTGAAAAGGATGTGGAGAAAAGGGAACACTTCTCCACTGCTGGTAGGAGTGCCAACTTGTACAGCCACTTTGGAAATCAGTATGGCGACTCCTCAAAAAAAATGGGAATGAGTCTACCAAAAGATCCAGCAATTCCAATCTTAGACATGTACCCAAAAGAAGCACATTCATATAACAAGGACATATGTTCAACGATGTTCATAGCAGCACTATTCATAATACCCAGAAACTGGAAGCAGCCTAGATGCCCTTCAACCAAAGAATGGATAGAGAAAATGTGGTACATTTACACAATGGAGTACCGCTTAGTGGAAAAAAAGCAATGGAATCTTGAAATTTTCAGGAAAATGGATGGAACTAGTAGAAACCATTCTGAGCGAGGTAACCCAATCACAAAAAGGCAAACATGATATGTACTCACTCATATGTGGATTTTAGACTTAGAGTAAAGGATTACCAGCCTACAATCCACTCTGCCTTAGATGCTAGTAAACAAGGAGGACCCTAAGACAGACATACATGGTCCCCTGGAGAAGGGGAAAGGGTCAAGATCCCCTGAGCAAATTGAGAGCAGGGGAAGAGGGGGAGGAAGCTATGAGAATGAGAAGGGAAGAAGAGGAAGGATGCAGAGGTCATGAGGGAGCAGAAAGGTTGAGTCAGGTGAAGAATTGAAGAAGGGTATGTGATAGTTAGGGTTTTAGTTGGGGGGGCTGGTAGGAGAGGACAGGAGGGAGAAGGGAACTGGGATTGTCATGTAAAACAATCTTGTTTCTAATTCAAATAAAAATGATTAAAATTAAAAAAAAGAAAAAAGAAGCTTCAAGTTAGTTAAATGTCTTACACTGCATGGTGACTTAAACCCCTAGCCCTGATCTTTAGCTTGCTCCTAGGTAAAATAAAGGCTATTGGGACAGTACACAATTTCACAGTGAAATGTAAGCATGGCTAAAGTGGAAAGCAAATCACAGTTCATGTGTTTGCTTTCTTAGAATATGGGTAAGATAATGACATATCTAATGATTTCTATTCCATGAAAGAAGTTGATAGAGCCTAGTGTCATGTTGGCATGGAGATGTCAGGAAATGATGCAAGAATATCATTGTGACAAATGATAATTGCAGAATAACCATTAGTTGTGGTGGGGAGGGTGGATATACTGTACCACAGACAATTGCAAAATAGCCATGATTTGTCATGATGGGGAAGGTGGATACACTGTACTACAGATCATAGCAGAATAACTATTATTTGTCATGGTAGGCAGGATAGGTTCATTGTATTACAGACAAGTATATCTGACAGCTTCACCTTTGCTTTGTTTGTTTGTTTTTTAGGAGATTGAGATGCACCTGAGTTTCACTGTCCTTCACAGTGTTGTTTCCAGCTTGTGACAGCACAGTGACTTTCTTCTCCCTTGTTTCCAATTTTTAGATTTGCTCCTCTAGCACCACAGTTCCTCAAAACTGTGTGACCCATAACCTGAGTCATCCACATTGGCTTTCCTTTCTTTTAAGCACATGGTAAAGTTGTAGATGGTCACTTTGTGTTACCTAGATGCAGTATACAGCACACACTCTGTGTGCGTGTGTGTGTGTGTGTGTGTGTGTGTGTGTGTGTGTGTGTGTGTGTGTGTGTGCTTAACAAACAGAGCCACTCAAAACCCTCAGCATCATCTCTTTATAACAAAAATGCATCACAGTGGGTAACTTCACATCTTAAGGGTTTTTGAGTAGAAATATACCTTTGCTTAGAATAGCTGCTATGGTTTCCTCTATGAAGAAACAGAGTCTGATTGAATTCAGCTGTAAGCTTAAATCGACACACTATCAAACTAAGCCAGGTTTTATTGATCTCTGAGACAAATTTCTACATGTTTTCTTCTTCCTGTTTCAAAGTGTAACTTTGAAAGGAAAGATAGTTTAGAGAAGATAAGGCATTCATGAAAAGACATTGCTTTTATTTCCAATACACTCCAAAATATCTGTCTATAGATCTGAAATCAAAATAGGTGATATCTTGACTGAATTTTTTTACTAAAAATGCACAGCTCTACATATTATTCTTCTATTCATCATCTTTCCTCTCATCTTTCAGAATGTCTATAAAATGATGGGTTATTATTTCCGCCACTTCAGTTAGTGTTTATGCCAGCAGGAGGAAAATTATTTTATTATTTTTAGAGACTAGGAGCTATTTCTTGAACCAGGAAATTGAACCTGCTATTAAAAAAAATAAAGCAAAGACCTTGTTCTCATCAATTGCTACTTGATTTCCTCTGGGATGCCTTCCTCCTTCCTAAAACTACCCCTGCTACACTCACACTCCCGCGCGCGCGCGCGCGCGCGCGCGCAGGCACACACACACACACACACACACACACACACACACACACACACAAAGTGAGAGAGAGAGACAGACAGACAGACAGACAGACAGACAGACAGACAGAGAATAGAGACAGAGACAGAGACAGAGACAGAGACAGAGACAGAGGGGGGAGAAGCTTTTCACCACACACCACAGAAATCTCATGTGCATTTCATGTTATTTTGATGCCTGCCTCTGTCTTCTTTTCGTAGCAGGTGATCATTGGGGACAAGGACTGTGTCCATTTCATTGCTATATAGTCATCATCTAGAGCATCAAATATGAAAGTATGTTAGACATCAAAAAGGAGCCTAACTTTGATGCATTCCTGGGGCTCAGGAAATAACTGTGCACCCAGTTTCATCATAACTTTTACCCACTGAGTAGGAAGGTGCCTCCCCAAAGTAGCTTTTAGTTCCTTGGAGCAGCATCTGCAGAGCTGAACATACCACTTTGGGTAATAATCTGCCCAAGACACTTACAGGCACATATTTACTTAATACTAAGCTGGGCTAGAGAAGAAACCAATCTGAAATTGCTTCCTCAGCTGAAAGCTCTGCGCTAACAATACAGTTTAATTTCTGCAGCTGTAGTTCTCAAATCAATAGGCTGCAGAGTGGGTGGCAAAATTTCAGTTTTGGGTTTTGAATACGAAGCAGGTCAGAGGGTGCATTGTTTAAGATTCAATTTGCTGGATTTTTAAAAAATGCTTTCAGAAAATCAGCCCCATGATTTATAATATTTTAATAATAATGTAAATCTTTAAAAAGTAATATCTGATCAGGGACCACCATATTTATTACATGAATATCAGAGGTTTGGGGAATGCATTACTTCAAAGGAAGAGTTATAAAGCCAAGTGTGGCACTTTGGGTCTGCAATCACAGCACTAGAGAGGTGGAGGCAGGACAATCAAGAATTCACAGATATCTTCAGCTACTGGGCTTGGGAGAGCACAAATAGGGGAAGAAGGAATGAGGAAGAAGGGAGAGATAAATGAGAAAAACAGATTTTGTTTGAAGAATAAAATGCCACAATGAAACCTAATTTTTAAGGTAAAAAATTGTTAATTTTTTTTTTTTTTTGGTTTTTTGAGACAGGGTTTCTCTGTGTAGCTTTGGAGCCTATCCTGGCACTCGCTCTGGAGACCAGGCTGGCCTCGAGCTCACAGAGATCTACCTGCCTCTGCCTCCCGAGTGCTGGGATGAAAGGCGTGCGCCACCAACGCCCAGTGTGTGTTAATTATTTTTAAGATAGCCTCAGCTACATAATTGAGTTCAGGGTCAGCCTGGACTATATAAAATCCTGTCTCAAATAAACAAATAAACTTTGTAAATTAAATGCATATATTAAATTTATAAACTGATTATCCTTTGGATAATCAGACGCTCTTATGTAACAGGACATTGTTCTTATATGTGCTTAACTTTAAAAATAAAGCATTGTAGCAAGACCTTTGGGTAGTCAGTAAGTTATGCTAATATTCAACGAGTTTGCCTTTTGTCAGGATTTATTATAGATTCAGAACATATGTGTGATAAGCATTGGCTATGCTATTGCTATAAAAGCCTTTTTACATAGATGTTTCCATAACATGTTGTCTTGCCTCATCTTATAACTAATCATGCTGAAAGTTTGTGGCTCCACAGTAATAAATCATGAATGGTTTTTATAACCAAGAAGTTGAACTTGACAAATAAATTTAGGATGGAAGTAAATCACTGTATCCTGAGGAGAAAAGAGAATTATCTTGAATTTTTCCAAGGTTCTCAATACATTACATACTCTTCAATCAAATAGTAGGGTCTAGGCTCCCTCCTATCCTGGATGGTGACAGGTTGAGAGAAAGAGAAAACTTTACTTACAAAGATTCCTAGAGCTGGGTTGTCTATGCGAAGGGTTAGGACATTATGGGACGGTATTTCGGACACTAAAAAGAAGATGGTTGCTTTTTAGAAGTGAAGTATGGAAAAAGCAACAGAGGGTGAAACTGTGAAGGGGTCAGGACCACGGACAGCTCCAGGGCCTCTGCCCCTCTGTGTTTGCTCACGGCTCACTTACAGAAGTGTGAGACATCTCATTCACGAGCTTTCCTTCTTAGTGAACTGTGAAGTTTAAATGAAATAGGTTTGATGATTTTTGCTCTTTTCCTTTATTGGAGAGCAGGTAATATGGAAATAATTTCATCTTTAATATTCATGGTAAATGTTATGGATTTGGTCTGACTGCAGCTTTAGTACTATGAAGAAAATATTGTGTCAGCTGTAGGAGGTGGAGACTGTAGACCAGTGGTTCCCAGCTGTGACCCTTTAATACAGTTCCTTGGGTTGTGGTGATGCCTAGCCATGAAATATTTTTTGTTGCTACTTCATAACTGTAATTTTGCTACTGTTAGGAATAGTAATCTGATATTCAGAGTGTCCTTGGGCCACCCCTGTGAAAGGGTTGTTTGACCTCCCCCAAGGAGTTGTGAGCCCATAGGTTGATAACCACTATTGTAGACCATCTCCACACTTGTATTTTCCTGTCATGTATTTTCTCCATACAAAGGTAGAGACTGGTGCTGGAACAATCTAAGAATATGGAGAAAAGGCTGTATCTACTTCATTTTGTGGAAGATCCTAAAGCTATCCAGCCAAGCACTTATTTTTCTTTCACTGATAGAAAGTAAAACCACAAGTTTTTTCTTTGTAATAATTTTGTGTAATTAAGCTCTGGTTTTTCAGATGTGATGAATACTAATAAATTCATGGGATCTTCTAGGAATAAACCACAGCTGTTCCAAGTTATGAATCTTCCTGTGTCTTAATAGAATATTTCTTTCAAAAGAAATTTTATTCTGTGGATGGTCCAAATGAACTTCCGGATTTTTATCCTCTCTCATGTCTCTTTTTTTTTCTTGTTGTGTGATCAAAAATACTTGTGAGCCTTAGCCAATTATACTCCTTGTCACATGTCACTTATTCTCATGCCTATGTTTCAGATTCACCATATAATTTGATCTCTACATTCTGTGCTAAATTCAGTGATGTTAATTGATGCTTTAGTCAATTATATAAGCTCCCATTCTTTTCCTGAGTTTATTAATTAAGCTACAATCTTGGTCCATGAAATAGTCAATAAGCTACTTTCTAATTTAAAATAAGACTGAAACTGAGAAAGCGTCAGGTATTATATTGGACATGAATCCCTAAATACATACCTTATGCCCATCAGTCAATGAAACAG
Source organism: Cricetulus griseus (assembly GCF_003668045.3). NCBI lineage: Eukaryota > Metazoa > Chordata > Mammalia > Rodentia > Cricetidae > Cricetulus > Cricetulus griseus. The sequence goes on from NW_023276806.1 coordinate 137,400,572, forward strand.
ACCATATTTACAGCAAGGTGATTAACTTAAAATCATTCTACACCTTTGTCCTCTAAAATGTACCAAATGGCAATGGATTAAGTTGAAACTCAAGAATTTTTGTGCTGACATTTTATTTAAATGACATTAAACCATTTGCCTCTTCCATCATCAAAGATTAATACTAATGCTAATTAATACAATACTAATCTGAAAGATACCAGCCTGAAAAAATAGAATGAATAGAGAAGAAAGGAAAAAGGAAATGAAGAAGGGGTTGCCAAGATGCTTCAAACCAAGGCCACTATGTAGTTTTTGTCACAGTTAATATAACACATATGAGTTTTCCCTGCAAGTCATACTTAGAACCATTACTTACACTGTGCTTTAACAAATTCATAGCATCAAAAATGCCACAAAAACATAGCATATTGCTTCATCACTCTCATTAACCCTCTCCTTTCTGATGTGACCACATTGGTACCTTAGTTCCTCTGACTATATCAGACAGATACAACTCCAGGAGTTTGTCAGATATCTAAGGTTGTTCTTCCACCAAGGTGTCACTAGGCTTTCAAGAATGTAGAAAGATTCTTTTAATACATTTTATTCAAAAACTCACTTCTTGACTTATTCAGGTGACTTTCATTCAGGGACATTCCAGATTAAAAAAAAAAAATACTTGAATTGATCACCAGGAAAGAGAATGTCAAAAGAATAAACAGAATTGTTCACTATTCAGAAAGTAATACACAAAATATCAGCATCAAAGATGCTGGGAACAGAAGATGCTTTCTATAGACAAAGTCCATCCATATCTTGTCAGCTCAAGAGTTTAAAATAATTTTTAAAATCCTGTGTCTCCTGCTCAGAAGGAATCTGGGTCACAACAACACTTGTCTAAACCATCTGGGATCTTTTGTAGCCTCTTCTTGCAGTTTTCTTGTTTTTTTTTTTTCTTTTGTAGACAGCACCCTTTTTCCAAGGAGATTTGAATGCCAGTATTACATCTCAACCTTTGAGAGGCAACCAAGGGGCAAAGACTCCTAATTTTCACAAACCACATCAGATGATATTTGTGATTTCTTTAGAAGGTTATGGACCAATTGCATTCTGCTATAGTAAGCAAGATGGCTAGATCTTGGTCTCAGGCATTTATAATTTAAAACCATTAATAAAGATAAACATGATGGACCATGTGTCAACAAGTGAGAAATTGCATGATAAATCTAGAGCTGGAAGCTAGAAAACAAGCTTCTAAAGAAAGCCAGATCTATCATTTAAGAATGAAGGAAAATGCTGCCTTCTCTTCTTAGAGAGGTGGGAAGATGGATTGTTCATATGAGGAACCTTCTGAAGGATGCTTTTAAGTGAAGGCATGAAGCTGCACACTATGGTTACCTGTGCTTCTCATCCTTTCCCCTTTTCTGGGACCCTTCATCTGCTAATTCTTCACACATAAATTGACTTCATTTCTCTATCCTTTTCTATTCTACTTGAATCAGCACTGCAATTTGTATCTTGGGGTTGATTTTATTCATCAAAATTTTCTCTTTTAAAAAAAGTATGTATCCTTTAAGTTTCAGCTTTCAGGGCATGGAAGATCTCAGTTCCCCTTTCCAGAATTTGAATGCCAGTAAACATACATGAGATGAGGGAATGTTTGAGGAATAAATAATTGCCTTGCTGAACCATGGAGAATGTGGCACACAGAAGCACTTCTGCTTCTAAGATTGTTTTTTAGTTGTCTGGTGAGGGCTTTCCTCGATGTTTTATGGGTGTCTGAGTAAACTTGACAGTGTGATATTACCAGTGATAATGGTGGTGGCAATGATAACAATTATCCTAATTGCTTAGAGCATCCGAAGGTAGAGAACTCTAAAGTTCACTTTCCTTTGGACAAGCAGGACATGCAAAGACTTCATCTAAGTACATAGAACAGTACTAAACTGAAGAAATATCAAAAACCTACTAGGGAGACTGGGTGAGACCCTGACAACACTTCAGCAACATTTCTTTGTTTTAAATATGAATAATGACAAAGGGAAGAGGCATCCTAGTAACCTGGGTTTCATTAAACCCCTACCTCTCTATCTGCAGAATGGGGACAGTAAAGCCCAGTACACAAGGGTTTGGTGGGACTCAGAAGCTGAACTCTGAGCAATGGAGCAGTGGTTCTCAACCTCCCTAATGCTGTGACCCTTTACTGCAGTTCCTCATGCTGTATAACCCCCAACCATAAGATTATTTTCATTGCTAATTCATAACTAATTTTACTACTGTTATGAATCACTGTGTAAATATCTGTGTTTTCTCTTGGTCTTAGGTGACCTCTGTGAAAGGGTCATTTCACCCACTAGGGTCATGGCCCAAAGGTTGAGAACCATTGCTGTAGCACCTCTTTCCCTGTTCTTACATAAAAATAAGCAATCGAAACCTTTAAAACTCATGCAATGTACGAAATGAAACCAACATCGACCATTGGGAGACAACTCATGCATACTACATGCCGAGGGATTTGAACTGTCACAGTCATGATGGACTGCTACTATAAAACAACCACAGTTTTGAAAGTTACCTTAAACATGAGAAATCTGAGAAGAGAATTCAAAGGAACCCCTCAAAATTTTATAGAAGTAGTGCCCACTTCCCATCTTTTCTGTGGCTACATCTGCTACCAAGTTGGATTTTCCTGGTTACCAATAAAACCCTTTAAAATTTTATCTTGAAGGTTTTCCGCAACAATTATACAGAATGGGACCCAGACCTCTTTCATTCTTACATATACAGGTTTACAGCATCATTTACATGCTCATATGCTTCTAGTATGCATTCTCATATATTCATCATACCCCATCCCCTACTGTGATGACTGATTCTGATTGTCAATTTGATTGGGTCTAGAGTCTACCAAGGAACTTGTCTCTGTGCTGGTCTGTGAGGATATTCTCAGCAAGAGTTAACTAAGAGGGAAGACTTTGCCCAGTGTAGACAGCACCTGTCAGTGGTGAATACAGAGAGATCCTAGAAAAAAGAGGTGATGCTTCCTTGACATAGCCACTTACACATTATTTGGGCACCTCAAACCCAGACTACCCAAAATCAGATATATCATTACCTTCCTTTCTTCAGACTTGGTTCCCCTCATGTATTCTCTCTCTAAAAGCATCACAGTAAGACAAAAAAATTGCAGTTTTAGGCTCAGTCAAAAATTGCATTTCTCCATCATATGCAAATCCTAACCTTCGATATTTGATGTGTTTAAATAATGGATTTTGGGAACAGATATTGGTAGAAGTCCACCAGGAAGGAACAAGAAGTATCGGAAGGCAATATGTCACATGTGAGTGAGAGTGGACAGGAGGCTATTGTGGTGAGAGAGTGCACGGTGGGAGAACACAGAAGAAGAGGTGGAAAGAAACATGGCAAACATATGTTTGAAAATGCTATAAGGGAACAATTCTTTATGAACTAATAAGAAATTAAGAACAAAGGAAATTCCTCTCAAGAAAACTCTCCATTGTCTAGAAATATGTCATGAAACTCGGCATCTTTTTTTTTTTTTTTTAATGTAACAAATTGCCTAGCAAGATACAGTCTGAGTCAGGGTTTCCCACACATAAGAAAAGTAAGTTTTCTACTCAGACTCTGTGCTTATGATGTCTCTCTTTGGTTTTCCCATTTGATTTCCATGATTGTTAACAAATGAATACCACACATTGCTTCCATAAGACCTGGAGTCGTATTAGGAAATCTAAGTAAGATATTCCCTTGACTTCCACCAGAATTGCACTCACTGTTAACCTGAAGGCATTTGGTCATGAAGCAATTGCCCATCTGTAATCTGTGGTTGGATGATTTTCTTGGGCTGCTTCTTCTGTTACTAGCCTTTTTCATAAGTTATTGCTCATTTTCTCCATGAATACTTAACACTACAAATTCTTGGGAGAGATGCTGAGGGATATAACACTTGATAAAAATTAAGTGTGGCATACAAGTGACCAAGAACCCTAGCTAGGAATATTTATTATGTGAATATATGTGTTGCAAGAATTCTAATTGGTCTTAATAATAAAACCCTAGAGTCAGATATCTGGGTAAATGCTGAAAGATCAGAGAAACAAAGGAGCCAGCAACTAGGGAGAACTTTTATGCCTACCAAATCCTCAGACCAAAGTGGGCAAGATCCTGTTTCCACAAATCCTCAGGCTGAATGCAATGAGCTCCTGTCTCCTCCCACCTTATATTCCTCTCTCAGGCCAGCCATATCCCTTTCTGTCTCCACCTTCTTAGTGCTGGGATTAAAGGCATGTGAAACCCAAGTACTGGGATCAAAGTTGTGAGACATCACTGCTTGACTCCGTTTCTCTTTTAGACTGGATCAGTTTTGTGTAGCCCAGCGTGGCCTTGAACTCACAGGGACCCATTTGCCTCTGCCTCTCAAGTGCTGGGATTAAAGGTGTGTGCCACCACTGCCTGGCCTCTAAAGCTAATAGTGGCTTAGCTCTGCACTCTGATCTTCAGGCAAGCTTTATTTGTTAGATCACAAACAAAATATCACCACTTATCTTTGAACTATGGATGTTAATTCAGATAGCATATGACTGGTGTAAGGAAGAACCGAATCCTTTCCCCTTGGCCATGGCCACCATGGCTCTAGTGATTCAGCTGGCATTTGCAGCACTGTGCCTTTGGGACACACTGAACTTTTAGTCTATAAACTCCCGTACCTCCCACCCCATACATAGTGGTTAAATCAACTCTCCCGCAGCCACTAAACCTATGCTTTAATGTTATAGATTTTCCCAAATTCATTGCCATAATAGTTTTAAGCACTTCTCTGATCTCACTTATGCTTGATGGCTCTGTGAGGCAGAAGAATTGTCACTCATTGATTGAGTCCTCTTCAGAGTATTTTCCCTCGAGACATTGACATCAGGCTAAATTAGGACATTTCTGAACCTCCGGTGACATGGCCATGCTTTAATCGCCTTGCAATCAGTTCCTAGGAATGAAGTGGGGAAAGGAAGAGAGACGGAGGACAAGAGCTAAGAATACAGCTCCGGCAGAGGAGTGATTTCTTAACACTGGAATCAAGAAATGCATCATAAATATGAAACACACAGCTGTAGCTGACATCGGGAGTGACTCAGCCCTTCATCCTGGCAGGCTTTTTACGTAGTCAGCGTGAATTGGACCTGAAAGCTTTGGTGCTGATTTCCATTTAGTCCCACCAGCAAGAAAATTCAGCCTGGAGCAACCAGCATGCTGATTTTGTTAATTCCCTCAAATGTGTACCTTCTTTAAATCACCACTGATTAAACATTCTTGACGTCTCGCCTTTCTTCCTGCATCCTGACTCATCAGGTGACCATGGTGGCAGCCAGAATAAAATCTGTCTCCTTAAAATGTTTACTGAAAAGAACAACAGAAAGAAAAAAAAGCACCAGCAGATAAAATGATGAATGTTTCTGCTGTAATGTGAGGTATTTTAAAAAAGAAAAGCCTGTTGATACTCTTTAAGCAATGAAATCTTAGCCATAACAGAACATCAGCAGAGGGCCGTTGGTCCACAGTCTTGACCTCCTGCCAAACATGCATTCCCCATATGGGGTGGGTTATGTTGCTCCTACCAAAGGTCATGGGGGAGTAGTAATTTTAACTGTGATCATGGATTTTTTTTTCACCCATCCTTGTCAGAAACAACATTCAAATTCACTCCCACCCTTGATTCCACTTTACTAACTGTGGAAAGCATATATGATCATGAAATCACTGTCCAAAAAGCACCTAGGCATGCACAACTGTGCTGTTAACTGAAGTTCACTTCTGTATAGTGTATGTATGTATGTGTATGTCAACACGAATGTGGCACCTGTGAACATCTGTGAGTACACCTGTGGGGGCCAAAGGTTGATTCGGGGTGTCTGCCTCGATCAATCTCCACTTTAGGAACTTTTTGCTTGTTTGGTTTTTGTTGTTTTTTTGTTTTGTTTTGTTTTGTTTTTGAGACAAAGTCTCACTCAATCTGGAGCTCCCTGATTCTGCTAGACTGACTACTCAACAAGGCCCTGGGATCCCCCATGGCTGCCTCCCTTGCAGTGGGATGACAAGTGTGCCTGGCTTTTTAAGTGGGTGTTAGAGATTAAGCCCAAGGCCTTGTGTTTCTGCACCTAACACTTTATCTGAGTCACCTCTCCCTCCCCCAGTTGTGTGTTACTATGCTTCTTTCAACATAATAAAACCTCAATTTTCTGTTCTTCACGGGATCTTAACAGGAAGAAAATGACTACCTTAGCAAATTATTTGCCCCCACACTCCTGACAACCCACCAAGTTCTGTCAATTGTATTAGGACAGGATATGATCTAGGAGACTATAGAAGGTGGGTTGCCCTGGAAGCTAAGAAAGGCTTGCCATGAAGTGTGTGACCTTGGGAAGGTCATAGAAGAGGATCTTGGGTTTTATACTTCATTGCCTGGCTTTCCCCATTCTACCAAGGATTATCTTTCTGGGGTGCATTGCTAGGACTTCAAATGGGTTACTCAATGCAGTCTAAGACACTGATTTAATTCAGGTATTATTTGAAAACTAATCAGAATAAAAATCAGGTAGTAAGTCGTCTTTTTCATCTGCTAAGAATGATTCTATTTTTAGGGGGTTTGATTTTGTTGACTACAGAGATGAATACATTTAGCTAGGACTAGAGGTGTGACTTGGTAGTAGAGAACTTGTCTAACATGTATAAACATGTCTAACATGTATAAACATGGCTTTGGGCTCAAATCCAGCACTGTTTTAAAAATTAACTAAAATAGCATACCAGTCTTTATATCAGCAGTTCTCAACCTGTGGGTTGTGACCCCCACAGGGGTTGCATATCAGACATTTACATTATGATTCATGACAGTAGAAAATTATAGTTATGAAATAGCAACAAAAATAATTTTATGGTGGTGGGGTCACCACAACTAGAGGAACTGTGTTAAAGGTTTACAGCATTAGGAAGGTTGAGAACCACTTTATAAAATGTTTCTTTTTATTTATGCACATGTGTCTGTCTGTGGTTGTGTATGTCTGCCACTTACATGGGTGTCTGCAGAGGCAAGACAAACATATTGGATCCTCTGGGACTGTCACTTGACATAAGTTCTGGGAACAGAGCAGCCAGCACTCAACCTCTGAGCCATCTCTCCATCTTCACTCACTATGCCCATATCAGCCTTATGTATAAAGCTATTACTCATTTTAGGAACATAGATAGAGAAGGTCTAAGTGTTACAAGCTTCATCCGGGTTTGACACTGACTTCCTTCAGGTGTCATGCCAGTCACCTAATCCCTCCAAGGGATGGAGAAAGAAGGAAAGTGAAAGAAAAAAAGAAGGAAAGAAAGAGAGAAAGAAAGAAAGGAGAGGGAGAGAGACAAACAGAGAGAGAGAGAGAGAGAGAGAGAGAGAGAGAGAGAGAGAGAGAGAGAGAATATTGGCATCTGGCATATACTTTACTCTTGTTGCTCCCCTTCCTCCCCCGCTCCTGCTCATCCCCCTTTTTCCCAGAAGCCTTCCCATTTTTACTTTCATGTCACAAGTATCCTATTTGAAATTTGTAATCCCTCTATGCCTTCTGAAAGACCTTTTCCTCCTTTCAAGGATGGATTTTTAACTGATTATTTTTAACGAATGTATATCTTGGAATTAATCAGCTGTTTCTCAGTAAATCGAAGCAAGTGCAAATAAAAATCATTTGGGATAACAGTGCCCAAGAAAAGACATAAGAAAATGTCAGATTTTTCAGAATAGCTAATACTGAAAGTTTGTTCCTTTGAGCTTTGTTATTGACAATGTAAATACCTCACAATTTGGAAAACTCTAACATGAGCTTATAGGTTTCCATGGCAACAGCTATCGCTATTACCAGTCTACCTGAAAGGATCCAAAAGTAAGGTGATAATTTAAAAGTCTCTCACCTGGTCATGGCTTCTGAAATGGCAAATGTTTATTTTTCAAGTTTTCTGCTTTCTCCTTCCTCTTCTCATGTTCTTCTTCATCAAAGGCCACTATTTGCTTTGCACTTCCCTTCTTTAGAGCTATGTGATTCTATTGGTCAATGATGCAGGATATTGCACTTTTTCTACCTCATCACATCTTAGAGAGAATCTGAAATTCAGGGGAGATGGAATTGAATCATGGGAAGTATTTTTGTTTGAGAGAATTAGGGTTCTCTTTTCCTTCAGCTAAAAGCAACGGAAGCCTCTGGTAACTGCGAGATAACTGATAGACTCTTGAGAAAAAAAAAATGGTTTTCTCATTTTAAGGTAAAAAAGAAAAAAATAAGAACTCAGATAATATTCTATCAATTTAGCATATGGTACATTTATGTTTCTAGTTACAGTTTCTGACTTTTTCTTTTGTCTCTTTAATAAGTAATAAGTACTGGCAACATCCAGGTCAATAGCTGAACCAGAGCTAATCTCCTATTTTCTGATTCAATATGTGCATAAAATATAGACAAGGTTTATTTTAAAAACTGAAATGGGCACACTAAAAATTATGAAGGGAAACATAATTCCAAGAAACAAGGTCTCAGACTGGAGAGATGGCTCAGAGTTTAATATCACTGGCTGCTCTTCCAGAGGTTCTGAGTTCAATTCCCAGGAACCACACAGTGGCTCAAAACCATCTGTAATGAGATCTGGTGCCCTCTTCTGGCCTGCAGGTATACATGCAGACAGAATACTGTATACATAATAAATAAATATATCTTAAAAAAAAAAAAAAAGAAAGAAAGAAAGAATTGATGTGAGGCAAGCGACCTGCCTGCCAGACCCAGATCGGCGGTGGTGGGCTCCGAACACTGATCACCCAGAGGCAGCCCGGCCTCCATCTGCTGGCCCAGGTAGGCCAGGAACTGTTTCCAGTTCTGCTTCGTCGTCGCTGCTCAGAGTCATCTGACACAAGTGTCCATAAGGAGTTCGGCAGCGGGATCCGACACCCCGAGGCCCAGTGACAGCTCTACCTCCAACTGCCCTCCTGGTGGGACCCAGCACGCCTGGACATTGCTGACACCCGGGTAACAGTGACACCTCCATCCACGAGAAGAGAACTGACAACAGAGTATTGGATCTGTTTGCATCTACCAGAAGGGAAACGTGATCCCACACCCATCAGGAGAACAAGAAACACTTGCTACACCCACCATAAGAAAGGAAGAGAAGAGGGCAAGGTAAAAGCACATCCAATAACATAAAACCCAATATGACACCACCGGAGACTAGGAACCATACACCAGTAAGACCTCAACATCACGATGCAGATGAACCAGAAGAGAATGATCTTAAAAACATCTTCAGGAAAATGATAGAGGAACTCAAAGAGGACATGAGAAAAATCATTTAAAGAAATTGAAGACAAAACAAACCAAAAAATACAAGAAACAGTTCAAGACCTAAAAACCAAAATAGAGACAATAAAGAAAGCACAATCTGAGGCAATGCTGGAAATAGAAAAGCTGGGTAAACGATCAGGAACTACAGATGTAAGCATAACCAACAGAATACAAGAGATGGAAGAGAGAATCTCAGGAGTTGAAGACACACTAGTGGAAATAGATTCATCAACCAAAGAAAATCTTAAGTCCAACAAATCCCTAACACAAAATATCCAGGAAATATGGGATACTGTGAAAAGACCAAACCTAAGAATAATAGGTATAGAATAAGGTGAAGAAATCCAACTCAAAGGTGCAGAAAATGTATTCAACAAAATCATAGAAGAAAATTTTCCCAACCTAAAGAAAGACATGCCAATGAAAATACAAGAAGCCTACAGAACACCAAATAGACTGGACCAAAAAAAAAAAAAGTCACCTCACCACATAATATTCAAAACACCAAGCATACACAGCAAAGAGAAAATATTAAGAGCAGCAAAGGAAAAAGGTCAAGTAACCTATAAAGGCAAACCTATCAGAATCACCCCTGACTTTTCCTAGGAAACTCTGAAAGCCAGAAGGTCCTGGATGGAGATCCTACCTACATTAAGAGACCATGGATGCCAGCCCAGACTACTATACCCAGCAAAGCTTTCAATCATTATAGACAGAGAAAACAAGATATTCCATGATAAAACCAGATTCAAACAATACATATCCACCAATCCAGTCCTACAGAAAGTACTGGAAGGTAAACTGCAACCCAGGGAAATTAACTACAACCAGAAAAACATAGGCAATAGATAATCCCAATTTTCCAACAGTCAAAAGAAAAGATGGATAGAATCCCACACATAATCTTGCCACCATCACCAAATAAAAAACAAACAAGAATGAACAATAATCAATGGTCATTAATATCCATCAACATTAATGGTCTTAACTCCCCTATAAAAAGACACAGATTAGCAGAATGGATAAGAAGACAGAATCCTTCCTTCTGCTGCTTACAAGAAACTCACCTCAACCTCAAAGACAGATGGTACCTAAGAATTAAAGGTTGGGGAAAGATCTTCCAATCAAATGGACCCAAGAAACAAGCGGGGGTAGCAATCCTAATATCCAACAAATTGGACTTTAAACTAAAATCAGTCAAAAGAGATGAAGAAGGTCATTTCCTACTCATCACAGGAGAAATCCATCAGGACGAAGTCTCAATTCTGAACATTTATGCCCCAAATACAAAGGCATCCACGTTTGTAAAAGAAACATTACTAAAACTCAAATCACACATAAAACCACACACACTTACAGTGGGAGATTTCAACACCCCACTCTCACCACTGGACAGGAACACCAGACAGAAACTTAACAAAGAAACAAAAGAACTAATAGAAATTATGGTGCAATTGGATTTAACAGATATCTATAGAACATTCCACCCAAATACAAAACAATTTACCTTCTTCTCAGCGCCACATGGAAACTTCTGTAAAATCGACCACATACTTGGCAACATAGCAAACCTCAACAAGTACAAAAAATTGAAATAACCCCCTGTGTCTTATCAGACCACCATGCTTTAAAATTAGAATTCAACAACAACAAGAACTACACAAAACCTACAATCTCATGGAAATTAAGTAACACCCAATTGCACAATTCATGGGTCCAGGAAGAAATAAAAAAAGAAATTAAAGATTTCCTAGAATTCAATGAGAATGAGGACACAACATATCCAAACCTATGGGATACTCGGAAAGCAGTGCTAAGAGGAAAGTTCATTGCGCTAAATGCCCATATGAAAAAACAGGAGAATAATCACACTAGAAAATTAACAGGACAACTGAAAGCTTTAGAAAACAAAGAAGCCAATACACCCTGGAGGAGCAGACACCAGAAAATAATCAAATTGAGGGCTGAAATCAATAAAATGGAAATTAGGAGAACAACACAAAGAATCAATATAACAAAAAGTTGGTTCTTCGAGAAAATCAACAAGATAGACAAACCTTTATCCAAACTTACCAAACAGCAGAGAGTGAACATGCAAATTAATAAAATCAGGAATGAAAAGGGGGTCATAGCAACAGACACAGTGGAAATCCAGAGAATCATCAAGTCATACTTTGAAAACCTATATTCCTCAAAATTTGAAAATCTAAAGGAAATGGACAATTTTCTGGACAGATTTCACTTTCCAAAATTAAATCAAGAACAGATAAGCAACTTAAATAGACCTATAACCTCTAATGAAATTGAAGCAGTCATCAGAAGTCTCCCAACCAATAAAATCCCAGGACCAGATGGCTTCAGTGCAGAATTCTACCAGAAATTCAAGGTACAGCTAATATCAATTCTCCTCAAAGTATTCCACACAATAGAAGCAGAAGAGTCATTACCAAACTCTTTCTATGAGGCCACAATAACCTTGATACCCAAGTCACACAAAGACACAACTAAGAAAGAGAACTACAGACCAATATCCCTCATGAACATTGATGCAAAAATTCTCAATAAAATATTGGGAAATCAAATCCAAGAACACATCAGAGAAATCATCCATCATGATAAAGTAGGCTTCATCCCAGGGATGCAAGGATGGTTCAACATATGAAAATCCATCAATGTAATCCACCATTAAAACAGACTGAGGGAAAAAAATCACATAATCATCTCACTAGATGCCGAAAAAGCCTTTGACAAAATCCAACATCGCTTCATGATAAAGGTCCTGGAGAAATCAGGGATAACAGGAACATACCTCAACATAATAAAAGCAATATACAGCAAGCCAACAGCCAACATCAAATTAAATGGAGAGAAACTCAATGCAATTCCTCTAAAATCAGGGCAAGACAAGGCTGTCCACTCTCTCCATACCTCTTCAATATTGTCCTTGAAGTTCTAGCTAGAGCAATAAGACAAAAAAAGGAGATCAAGGGAATACAAATCGGAAAGGAAGAAGTCAAACTCTCACTATTTGCAGATGATATGATAGTCTACATAAGTGACCCAAAAAACTCAACCAGGGAAGTCCTACAGCTGATAAACGCCTTCAGCAAAGTGATAGAATACAAGATTAACTCAAAAAATTCTGTAGCCCTACTATATACAGATGACACATTGGTGGAGAAAGAAATCAGAGAAGCATCACCCTTTACAATTGCCACAAACAACATAAAATTCCTTGGAGTAGCACTAACCAAAAAAGTGAAAGACCTGTACAGTAAGAATTTTGAGACTCTAAAGAAAGAAATTAAAGAAGATACCAGAAAATGGAAAGATCTCTCATGCTCTTGGATAGGTAGGATCAATATAGTAAAAATGGCAATCTTGCCAAAAGCAATCTACAGATTCAATGCAATCCCCATCAAAATCCCAACACAATTCTTCACAGACCTTGAAAGAACAATTCTCAACTTTATATGAAGAAACAAATGACCTAGGATAGCCAAATCATCCCTATACAATAAAGGAACTTCTGGAGGCATCACCATCCCTGACTTCAAGCTCTATTACAGATCTATAGTCCTGAAAACACCTTGGTATTGGCACAAAATAGACTGGTAGACCAATGGAATAGAATTGAAAACCCTGATATTACCCCACACACCTATGAACACCTGATTTTTGACAAACAATCCAAATTTATATGATGGAACAAAGAGAACATCTTCAACAAATGGTGCTGGCATAACTGGGTGCAGACATGTAGAAGACTGCAGTTAGACCCAAGCCTATCGCCTTGCACAAAACTTAAGTCAAAATGGATCAAGGACCTCAACATAAATCCAGCTACACTGAACCTAGTAGAAGACAAAGTGGGAAATACCCTTGAATTAATCTGTACAGGAGACTGCTTCCTGAACATTACACCAGCAGCACAGACACTGAGGTCAACAATTGATAAATGGGACATCCTGAAACTGAGAAGCTTATGTAAGGCAAAGGAGACAGTCAGCAAGACTAAACAGCAGCCCATAGACTGGGAAAATTTATTCACCAACCACACATCTGACAGAGGGCTGATCTCCAAAATATACAAAGAACTCAAGAAGCTAGTCCCCCAAACACCAAACAACCCAATTAAAAAGTGGGGTACAGAGCTAAATAGACAATTCTCAATAGAGGAATCTAAAATGGCTGAACACATGAGAAAGTGTTCAACATCCTTAGTGATCAGGGAAATGCAAATCAAAACAACTTTGAGACACCATATTACTCCTGTCAGAATGGCTAAAATCAAAAATACCAATGACAGTTTATGCTGGAGAGGATGCAGAGAAAGAGGAACACTCCTCCACTGCTGGTGGGAGTGCCAACATGTGCAGCCACTGTGGAAATCATTATGGCAACTCCTCAAGAAAATGGGAATGAGTCTACCACAAGATCCAGCAGCAATTCCACTCCTAGGCATATACCCAAAAGAAGCACATTCATATAACAAGGACATAAGTTCAACCATGTTCATAGCAGCATTATTTGTAATAGACAGAAACTGGAAGCAGCCTAGATGCCCCTCAACCGAAGAATGGATAGAGAAATTGTGGTACATTTACACAATGGAGTACTACTCAGCAGAAAAAACAATGGAATCTTGAAATTTGCAGGAAAATGGATGGAACTTGAAGAAACCATTCTGAGGGAGGTAACCCAATCACAAAAAGACAAACATGATATGTACTCACTCATATGTGGACCTGCTTTATGATACACAGTAGTGACCATGCTTTATCAGAGCTGTTTTTAATGATGTTGCTCAGAATGGTTTTCTCCCAGATGATGACTGAGAAACTAATTTAAAAAAAAATGGTGCCAAGTACCACAAGAGTAACAGAACTGTGCTGTCTTCTGGGATTTTGTTTTTTACTTTTTTGTTGCTGTTGTTTGTTTGTTTTTTTTGTTGTTGTTTGCTTTTGTTTTTTTAAAATGGAGTGTGCTGGATGTCTCTACAATTTTGTTCAAAGGACTACAGAACCTGGAAAAGCTGTTGCTGCTATTGATGCATAACATATTGCCATTATTGCTCTTTTATATAAATATAAATATATACATATATATATAAGCAAAAAAATTTACACAAATAGAATTTTTGGTATTTTTAAATAGCATCCCCATCTGATTATCAACAGGTTTTCCATTAATGAATCTTGGCATGTTCTATTCAGTTTCTGTTGCATATATGTGAAATAAGCCCTGTTGAATGGGAAAAAAAAAGAAAGAATTAAAGAAACAAGGTATCACACCAAAACTGGCTAAACAAAGCAAAATCAGATAGAGGCATATGTACCTGCAAAACTATGAAGTCTTAGGCAGAGAAAAATCCAACAGGAGCTTCCCAAAAAACAAGAAAATGGAAGCAAAGCAACTCCACAGGAGTCAATGTTTGAGGTTTCTCAGCTTTGATTCTACATGCCTATTTTAACTATGTAGAAGCTGGTTGAGCTGTATAGACTTTGGGTCGGTTAAACTTCATGCGTGATGTTTTAAAAACTTGCAAGTTTGTTTAATAGTAAAGTCTATAAAAATCCAAACAACAGATGAAATTAGGAAAGCATACTAAAGAAGTTCTCAGACTAAATTAATTCTACTAATAAATATGCATTAAAACCCACATCATTAGTTACACTGTAATAAAATGGTAATGTCTCATGATAAAGAGAAATGCCTCCAAACAAAAACTGAAATCAGATTATAGATTTTCATCAGGAATAAATAGGTAACCAAGGAAAATGGATTCACATCTGCAAGGTTCTGAAGAGAATACGTATGTGCTCTAGTTGTAGAGCACAACAAAAACAAACATAGCTAAAAACCATTTGATGAACTGTGGAAATCCATTTTTAGCCAAATAAGTAAATTTATAGGATAGAAGAAGTAAGGAGAGAGACAATATTTAGCAATGAGTCAGGATCCAAGAAACTGTTATGGGAAATGAAAATGGATGTTATTTGTAAAGAAAAACAAAATGATACATTTATGCTTGAATACATGATATATCTAAAATTCTTAAAAATATAAGAAATAAAAAATAAGCCCACATGAAACTTGGGGAAATTTTTGAAGAAAAAGTCTACAAAGATTACTGTCTTTATCAGAAGAAAACAGAGATAGTGATTAATTTTAGACTTTTAAGGAACTACAAATAAATTAGACTTGATGGATTCTTAAAAAGAAAAAGAGAACAAGAAGACACAAAATGGGGAGGGGTTGAGGATTTGACAATGGATCCAGGAGGAGTGGGTAATGAATAGGATCAAAATACATTATACTCATATGCATGCATAAAATTCTCAAAGAGTCCTCTGTTGAGAATTCTCTATTTAGTTCTGCACCCCACTTTTTAATTTCATTTTTTTTTGGTGTTTTGTTGGCTAGTTTCTTGAGTTCATTGTATATTTTGGAAATCAGCCCTCTGTCCAATGTGGGGCTGGACAAAAAACAGTTCCCAGTCTGTGGGCTGTCGTTTTGTCTTACTGGCTGTGTCCTTTGCCTTACAGAAGTTTCTCAGTTTCAGGAGGTCCCATTTATTAATTTCAGATCTCAATGTCTGTGTTAGTGGTGTAATGTTCAGGTAGCGGTCTCCTGTGCCAATTCGTTCAAGGGTATCTCCCATTTTCTCTTCTAGAAATATGGGAGAAATATCAGTGTGGCTGGATTTATGTTGAGATCTTTGATCCATTTGCACTTAAGTTTTATGCATGGTGACAGATATGGATCTATCTGCAATCTTCGGCATGTCTGAATCCAGTTGTGCCAGCACCATTTGTTGAAGATGTTATCGTTCTTCCATTGTATAGATTTAGCATCTTTGTCAAAAATAAGGTGTTCATAGGTGTGTGGGTTAATATCAGGGTATTTATTTATTTATTTATTTATTTATTTATTTATTTATTTGGTTTTTCCAGACAGGGTTTCTCTGTGTAGCTTTGGAGCCTATCCTGGCACTCGCTCTGGAAACCAGGCTGGCCTCAAACTCATAGAGATCTGCCTGCCTCTGCCTCCCAAGTGCTGGGATTAAAGGTGTGTGCCACCAACTCCCGGCCAATATCAGGGTTTTTAATTCGATTCCATTGTCTCTCTGTCTATTTTTGTGCCAGTACCAAGCTGTTTTCAGAACTATGGCTCTACGATAGAGCTTGAAGTCAGGGCTGGTGATGCCTCCAGAAGATCCTTTATTATACAGAGTTGTTTTGGCTATCCTGGGTTTTTTGTTTTTCCATATAAAGTTGAGTATTGTTCTTTCAAGGTCTGTGAAGAACTGTGTTTGGGATTTTGATGGGGATTGAGTTGAATCTGTAGATTACTTTTGGCAAGATTGACATTTTTACTATGTTGAGCATGGGAGATCTTTCCATTTTCTGGTATCTTCTTTAATTCCTTTTTTTAAAGATTCAAAGTTCTTACTGTACAGGCCTTTCACTTTTTTGGTTAGTGTTACCCCAAGATATTTTATGTTGCTTGTGGATATTGTGAAGGGTGATATTTCTCCAATTTCTTTCTCATTGAATTTATTATCTGTATATTGGAGGGGCTACTGATTTTTTTGAGTTAATTTTGTATCCTGCTACTTTGCTGAAGGTGTTTATCAGCTGTAGGAGTTCCCTGGTAGAGTTTTTCTGGTCACTTATATAGACTATTATATCATCTGAAAATAGTGAGAGTTTGGTTTCTTCACTTCCAATTTTTATCCCTTTGATCTCCTTTTCTTGTCTTATTGCTCTAGCTAGAACTTCAAGTACAATATTGAAGAGATATGGAGTGGACAGACTTGTCTTCTTCCTGATTTTAGAGGAATCGCTTTGTGTTTCTCTCCATTTAGGTTGATGTTGGCTGTTGGTTTGGTGTGCATTGCTTTTATCATGTTTAGATGTGTTCCTGTTATTCCTGTTCTCTCCAACAGAGGAATCTGTAATGGCTGAAAGACACTTAAGAAATTGTTAAAAATCCTTGGCCATCAGAGAAATGCAACTCAAAACAACTCTGAGATACCATCTTACACTGGTCAGAATGGCTAAAATCAAAAATACCAATGACAATCTATGCTGGAGAGGATGTAGAGAAAAAGGAACACCCTTCCATTGCTCGTGGGAGTGCAAACTTGTAAGACCACGTAGGAAATCAGTATGGCAGTTGCTCAGAAAAATGGGAATCAGTCTACCTCAAGATCCAGCAATTCCTCTCTTGGGCATATCCCCAAAGAATGCACATCCATATAACAAGGACATATGTTCAACCATATTCATAGCAGCATTGTTTGTAATAGCCAGAACCTGGAAGCAACCTAGATGCCCCTCAACTGAAGAATGGATGGAGAAAATGTGGTACATTTATACAATGGCATACTACTCAGCAGAGAAAAAGTAATGGAATCTTGAAATTCGCAGGCAAATGGATGTAACTAGAAGAAACCATCCTGAGTGAGATAACCCAGTCACAAAAAAGACAAACATGGTATGTACTCACTCATATATGAATTTTAGACATAGAGCAAAGGATTACCAGCCTACAATCCTCTTCACCAAAGAAACTAGGAAACAAGAATGACTCTAAGGGAAAAATACATGGACCCCAGGAATGGGAAGGGGCAGGAACTCCTGAGCTAATTGGGAGCATCAGGGTAGGGGAGAGGGAGCTTCCAGAATGAGAAGAGGAGAAGAGGAGAGGAGAGAAGGAAATGGAAGAGCAGAAATGTTGAGTTGGGGGAAGAATAGAGGATAACAGGATGAGAAATACCATATTAGAGGGAGTCATTATAGGTCCAAGGAGAGATCTGGCACTAGGGAGATTTCCAGAGACCTACAAGGATGACACGAACTGACAATCTAGGCAATGGTGGAGAGGATAACCTAAATGCCCTTACCCTATAATAAGACTGATGACTACTTTTTATGCCATTCTAGAGCCCTCATCACCACAGATATACACTGAACTGCACTCTGGAACTTAGTTGCAAAGAGGGAGGAATGAAGATCAAAGGAGTGGATACCAGGCTGGTGAAACCCACAGAAATAGTTGGTCTGTACAAGGGGGAGCACATGGACCCCAGATGCTGTCTGGGAGATCAGCACAGGACTGATCCAGACCCCTAAACAAGGATGTCAATTAGGAGTCTTGCACACTCTAGAGGGCCCCTGGTAGTGAATTAGTATTTTTCCCTGGTGTAAGAAGGGACTCTGAGAGCCCATCCCATGTGAAGGGATGCACTCTTGGCCTGGACACAAGAGGGAGGGCCTAGTCCCACCCCAGGATGATATGGTAGACTTTGGGGAGCCCCCATCTAGGGCCCTACCCTACCTGGAGAATGGATGGTGGATGGGGTGGGGATTAGTTGGGAGGGTAGGGGCTGGGGGGAGGGGAGGAAGAGGGAGAAGGGATTGACATGTGATACAAGCTTGTTCCTAATTTGAACTAATAAAAATAAATTAAAAAAAGAAAAAAACTCACCTAAAAAATTCTCAAAGAATTAATAAAATATGTTTTTAAAAGGAAATATAAAGTTGGTGAGATAGCTCAATGGGTAAAGGTACTTGCCACCAAACCAGATGACCTGAGTTCAATTCTCACGACCTGCTTAGTGGGAGCAGAAGCCTGATACCTACAAGTTGTCTTCTGATGGAGCTCACACACATGCACACAAGTACACAAACCTAATGGATAATTGTAATGAAGAGAAAATAAGTGAATAAACATAATAATAAGAAAATATAAATAAATATATGTACAAATATTAAAAGTCTAAAAGTCAAAATCCAGGCCTAGAGTTCTAAAAATCTAATGGACAACCAAACTAGAAAGAAATATCTAATGTCCTTAATTTTTCAATTGAATTTTGCTTACTTAATATGTGAGGTGTGTGTGTGTGTGTGTGTGTGTGTGTGTGTGTGTGTGTGTGTGTGTGTGGACACAAGGGCATCATGGAATATGTAAGGCAATCAGAGGACAATTTGAAAGAGATGATTTTTCTCCTTCCTTCCTGTGGTTCCTGGGGTCCAAACTCAGGTCATTAGACTTGGTGGCAAGTGCTTTTACCAGCTGAGCCATCTTGCTGGAGCCACAAAGAAAATATATAACTTCTACTGAATGAATACAGAATAAAGAAGGTGCAAAGATCTTGGTCAAGTAAAAAGGAGATGAGAAAGCAAAACACACAGAAAACAAATACAAATAAAATAGATTTAAAATACAAAATAATATAGAAAAGACAAGGAAAAATGTGTCAGTGATCAAAAAGTATAAGCCATTGATGCTATTTCCTTTTAAAGGCCAGTGATTATTACTTGATTTTAAAAACATCCATCAATGTGTGATTCCTTAAATTACCCAGAAGTCAGTATAATGGATAAAAATGCTTTTGGTGAATGCCTACATTAAGAAATGAATAGGAAAATAGGCAAAACACAAGATATAATCACTTTCCAAAGGGTTCAAGAAATACATTGAAAGTTTCAAAAAAATACTTAGTACCAGTAAACACAACAATTTACAAAATAAGATCAAAAAGATACTTTCTTGAATATGTTTTCCATCTATCCGTATTGTGATCTCAAACTCTGTTATATAGCTTAATGGGTAACATCCTTGCTATTAAAATTTAAGAAGTATTTTAAGACTAGCATTTAATTTTTAGAGGTGACAATAAAAATTTATAAGCTTACTTCTTCACAAAATAAAAAAAATATTCTTCCTGGGGAAATTATAGAGTCTTATACCTGAACTTTCCCATTTGGCCACATTCTCCTCAAAGCACATACTCAATATACTATCATCCCATTTAGTTGTGTATATTACAAGGAAACTGCAAAAGAGTTGAAACACAAACATTTAAAATATTTTCATGAATTTGTATTATGTAGCTATCACCTGCCATGGAGCCTTTTCTGTCTTTCTCCCAGGGGGAAGATACTGAATTTAACTTTAAGAAATTTCACTGACACATTAAATTTTACAGTGTGTGTGTGTGTGTGTGTGTGTGTGTGTGTGTGTGTGTGTGTGTTTGTGTGTGTGTGTGTGTAATTAGCCCTTAGTTCTTAGCTCTTACGTCTAAAACCGAAATATTTATGGTGGGTTTTTTGGTATTTATCCTTTTCCTTATAATTCTAATATACAAAAAAATTAAAAATTAGGAAATCAGGACACACTAAAGTGTATAACCTTTAGGTAGTGTTACAGTGCATGTGGGGCCCAGAAGATGACCCAGTGGGTGTAAGCACTTATTGCCAACTCTGATGACCTAAGCTTGGTTCCCAAGACCTACACAGTGACAGGGGAAGACCAACTCTGGTAAGTTGTCCTCTGCCTTCCACGTTCAATCATGCACAAACATACAGACACCCATAGATGCAATAGAAATTAAGACAAACAAATAAACATACATATGACATACAAGAGGAACTATTGAGTGAGGGGGTCTTATTTATTTACTTCTTTGTTTTGTGTGTCCTGTGACTGAGACTGTATGTGTTCCTGAGTTGGGAGTGGAAGTAAAAACTGTGTTTCCATTCAGGGGTTATCTGTAGAAAGAAGTTAGTGTGTTATTTAAAGTCTAAGGGTTCAGATCAATGTGTGTTTTATGTGTAATGAGTGACTGGGCTGGAAGGCTAGCTTTCCTCTTGATTGTATGTCCTTCTCTATTAATCAAGCATCCTACCTCTTGAGAATAATGTTGAGCAAAACTTTCCTCTACAGCTTAGCACAAAGCAAGAGAATGTTAATTTAATGTCATTCCCATAACACCTCAGGAAGAGAAAACACAAGACCTTTTAACATCAAATGCGCTTCCCCGGTGCCCATTTCTTGTTGACAGACACAGTTTAATCTTTGAGAGGCAGATGCAAATATCTTTTGGCTGGAAGCACAGGCAGCAATTTTATAGCAAGCACATCAAGAGGGAAATTGGGAAGAGTCGCTACACTCTGTTGCTCAGTTTTGAAATGCTTTTACAGTACTGGACAAAAATCTGGCCTCATGCCGGCTCCCCAAATTCCTCCTACAGGGTAGTAATCTCTTAAGAGAATTTTCATTATTGTCTTTACTGCTTAGATCAACACGAGTAGGCTGAATGAAAATAGCCCTTCAAATCCATCTCTAATCTTTCAAACAGGCAAATTAGTTGTGAATTATTTATCAAGAACATCCAGGTGGATGCTAATAGTTGAATCAGCTTTCTGGGTTTTTGGGTTTTTTTTTTTTTTTTTTTTGTCTCTTGAAAATACTGTCCTTGCTCCTATTCCTTTTGGCAATTTTCAATTTGTTTTCTAAAAATAATCTGCTGTACTATCAGAGAGCTGAAATATGTTTGCTTTTGATCCATTCATAATATAATTAAGAGAATTAAATAGTACCTGAACCAACAGATGTTTAGGTTTTAAAGGGAATGTGAAAAGGGTGCCAGGAAAGGAAAATTGGAGGTAGAAAAGAAAAAATAAAGAAAACTAAGATTATAGTAGCTCTTCTGTGTTAGGACTATGCAGTACACAGCGATCTAGTACTGTTATACCAAGCAGTAGATTTATTCTGAGGAAATAATTATAACTTGCCAGTTAAAGTACTTTGACTGGCAACTTGGTGAAATTTATATGAATCCCCCCTTTCCATTGCTTACCTACATCGGATTTCACCAAGTTGCAGACACCTTTACACCGTGTGAAGCCTGACTTCCATTTGTTTTTAGAGTATAGCAGTTGTTCTCAACCTTTCTAATGCTGTGACTCTTTAATAAAGTTCCTCATGTTGTGGTGACCCCCAGCCATAAAATTATCCTCATTATTACTTTCCTACTGTGATTTTGTTATTGTTATGAGTCGTGATGTAAGTATCTGATATGCAAGATAGCTGATATACCGGGTGTTGTGGAATATTATTTTAAGGTGTGTTATATCTCTTCCTACTGCTTTTGTTTACAATGCAAAAACATGCTCCATTTGAAAATTAACCTGTGCTGACTGAGTCAGCAAGTAGCTGACAGGAAGTGGTAGGAATGAGCCAGGTGTGGTAAGTGTTCTGAAGCAGGAGCTGAGTGGAAGGTCTCCTGGGTTGTTCAGAGAACAAGGACAGAAGGTTAGCAACTTGCGATTCAGCCTCTCTGAGCTAGGAGAATTTCACCTCAACTGTCGAATCCTGAGTTCTATAGAGGGGTAGAGATCTAGAAAGAGTTTCCCTTAGTGGCATTGAGGGAGTCAGTGCATGAGGGAACAGAATCTGTGCCGGCCATGGTCCTTCCTGCTGAACCACTTCTGGTAGTTGATGGTTGATGAGTTGCAGAGCTGATAAGACAGCAGTTCCTTAAGGGGCAGCCACTGAGTTGGGTGAAAAACATGGGGGCGGGTGAGTCACTACAACATGAGAAACTGTATTAAAGGTTAGCAGCCTTAGGAAGGTTGAGAACCACTGACTTACAGCGTGAAGGTTGGGGAGTCTTGAACAAACCTGTAGAATTAAGCAAAGCTGAGGCATACTTGAAAAAGCAAACAAAGAACATTCCAGTAACGGTGAGAGTAAAAGTATGTGTCCCATTACCAAGATTATGATCCTGCTAAGCCACGGGCCTGTTGATACCTTCTAATTATACAGATAAGGGGTACAAGTTGATGCTTCAACTCTCATGTACCTTCTCTAATAATCAAATCAAAGTACTTACTATGCCTACTACATCATGCCTTCATCAATTCTTCCTGACAAAAAAATGCCCCCAAACCTCTTTTACAGCTGTTTTGAAATATAAAGTACATTATTACTAAATAAGGTCATGATTTGCAAGAGAACACAGAACAAGTTTTTTTCAGTTGCTGTTTGGTGTTAGGCTGGTCTCAGATTCCCTGTGTAGCCAAGGATGACTTGAACTTCTGATTCTTCTGCCTCCACCTCTGAGTTTCTGGGATTACATATGTGCCTGGTTTAATATCACATTAGTCCCTGCACTGATGGCATGCTAGACAAGTCTACAACCCTAACTCTAACCCTATTCCAACCCACCAGAACATATCTCCAAACTAACTCTTACTTTGCACCCTGCATACAACAATTAATTCTCCTTACAAACCAAAGGGTTGAGAACCAACAATGGCTTATTAATGAAGAAACTAAAATTGAAGAGAGTGAACGTCTCCAATGTTCCACAGTTAACAAGGGGAATGGGAAGGATTTATACAGGTGCCCTGCTTCCAGAACACACCATCTAAAGCTTATGACCTTTGGTGTCTCTTTTATTCACTCTACCTAGTATTAGTAAAAAAATAGTCTCATTAAGTGTTCCATTGACCCTTTGTCCTAATGATAAAATTGTTTTGAAAGTGTCTTGTATGAAATTCCAACAAAACACTCGCATTGCTTGCAGCTCTGATGGACATAACAAACGTGCTGACTGAGCTCTCCTGCTGTTCCTTTCTGCTGTGTGTGCTTTTGCTCAAATTGGTGTTAAGTAATATTACTTCTGGTGGGGAGGATGCCAAAAAGTTGAAGACAGAGGGGGAAAGGTAGGAGAGACAGGAAAATTGCAAGTTTATGATTAAGACATAGTGTGCATTTTTCATCTATATAAGGAAAACTTCATTTGTCTTAAAATAGACAAAATAGAGTGTTTGAGAGAGGAGGGAAGGAGAAGGGGTAGGGATGCTTGGGACTTCTGCATGCTGCACTTCCTGGAGTTAAATAAATTCCCCTTCCTAACAGTGCTGTGATAGAAGCATGTGGGGGACTTTACATACCCAGAGCAGAGACAGAGTTCAACCCCAGTTCCTCTCTGGTGCTGATTCCTGTCTCCACTGCTCTGCAGCTATGAGATGCTACAGTAAATGCCACATCTAAAGAATGCTCAGCATCCTTCACTTACAACATGACACCTCTGTGAACTCACTATATAACCTGAAACAAATTAGTTTCTTTGTAGCCTTAGATCTTTGTAGACCAAGAATGATGACACCCAGAAAAAAGTAACGTTTGCCAAACTGATACTTCTTTACATGATGTAAAGGTTTGATAAAATGTAAACAAAGTGTTGCTTCATTATTGGTGTTATAAATCCTTGCTATAGTAGGACCTGGAAACAAGGCAAAGTGGCCACTATCACCACTTTAGTGAAGACAGAAAATGGAAAGGAGGTAGAATAGAAAGGAAGAAGCAAAGTTGTTCTCAGACTCTGGGCAAGAATGTCAGGAACCCTACAGAACAGGAGGGAAGCTCCAGGAAACAGTGAGTTGCTACATGCATAGACTGCTGGGCAGTAAGGATCTGCTTCATTCTGGGAAAGTAAACTGACTTTTCATCATGTCACAGCAAACAGTTGATTGGAAATGAATAGCAGAAGAAAATAGAACACTCATGCTAATGGGGCAGAAAATTTCTTAATTAGGAATAAAATCAAATGCTTTTTAAAAATTTGGTAAGTTGAATGGAAAGAGCTAAAGAGAGATGGCTCAGAGGTTAAGAACACCGGCTTCACTTGCAGAAATTTTATTTCCACCACCCACATCAGGCTACTCACAGCACCCTGAATACTGTCTCTAGGGAATCTGATGCCCTCTTCTGGCAGCCAAGGGCAGCGCGCATGCGCATGCACACACACACACACACACACACACACACACACACACACAGAGAGAGAGAGAGAGAGAGAGAGAGAGAGAGACAGAGAGACAGAGACAGAGACAGAGACAGAGAGAGCTTTTTAAAAGTTGATGAATTGGACCCATAAAAATTAAAAACTTCTGATGTCATAAGAGAAAGAAATCAGTGAAAAATCAGATAGCACAAAATAGGTAATACAAAGAAATTATATAAATGGCTATTGAATTCATGAGATGTTCCACAACAGTAGTCATCAAAGACCTACAAATAAGTGGCGTTGAGACAAGCTATGGAGTAAAATGGTGATACAGTGGCTATGAAAAAAACAAAACAAAAACCCAAAAGCCAAAACCTGACCACAACAGGTACTGGCAAGAAGTAGAACTAGAACTCCAGCATAGTCGTGGTGGAAAGTAGAACAGCTGGAGAAATACTTTGTAATTGTCTATATAATTAATCAGACATTTAGTCACATAATTCAGAAAACCCATCCTTCTATATTTTTGTAAGATAAGTAAATATTTTACCCACAAAACATATTCTTGAATATTCATGGCAAGTGTTGACAATTATACCATACAGGCAATAAGTGAACATTAAAAACTTAGTGGCCAGATGAACATCCATCCTTGGTCCCATATAATACCCTGTGTTTCCTGCAGTATAATACACCTTAATCTGTCTCCTTGCCTCTTTAATATTGTACTTGAAGTTCTAGATAGAGCAATAAGACAACAAAAGGAGATCAAGGGGATACAAATTGGAAAGGAAGAAGTCAAACTTCCACTATTTGTAGATGATATGATAGTTTATATAAGTGACCAGAAAAACTCTACCAGGGAACTCCTACAGCTGATAAACACCTTCAGCAAAGTGGCAGGATACAAGATTAACTTAAAAAAAAAACAAAAAAACAGCAGCTACTATATCTACTATATACAGATGATAAATGGGCTGAGAAAGAAATCAAAGAAACATCATCCTTTACAATTGCCACAAACAACATAAAATACCTTGGGCTAATGCTAACCAAACAAGCAAAAGATCTGTATCTCAAGAACTCTGAGTCTTTAAAGAAAGAAATCAAAGAAGATATTAAAAAAAATGGAAAGCTCTCCCATGCTCTTGGATAGGTAGGATCAACATAGTAAAAACAGCAATCTTGTCCAAAGCAATCTACAGATTCAATGCAATCACCATCAAAATTCCAGCACAATTCTTCACAGACCTTTAAAGAACAATTCTCAACTTTATATGGAAAAACAAAAGACCCAGGATAGTCAAAACAACCCTGTACGATAAAGGAACATCCAGACTTCAAGCTCTATTATAGAGCTATAGTCCTGAAAACAGCTTGGTGTTGGCACAAAAATAGACAGATAGACCAATGGAATCTAATTGAAAACCCTGATATTAACCCACACACTTATGAATACCTGATTTTTGACAAAGAAGCCAAAATTATACAATGGAAAAAAGAAAGCATCTTCAACAAATGGTGCTGGAATAACTGGATACTTGCATGTAGAAGACTGCAGATATATCCATATCTATCACCATGGACAAAACTTAAGTCCAAATGTATCAAAGACCTCAACATAAATCTAGCCACACTGAACCTCTTAGAAGAGAAGGTAGGTGGTACCCTCGAATGAATTGGTACAGGAGACTGCTTCCTGAACATAACACCAGTAGCACAAAACTATACACAATATATTTATTCTATTTATATGAAACTCTAGAAATGATAAAAACTAATTTTTTATTGAGAATAGATTTTTTCATACAATTAATTTGTAACTTAAAAAATAGCTGCCTGGGATATATGCATGGGGCTTCCTGAGATAGGGCACAAGAGAGAATTTTAGGATGAGAGATGTTTAAGTTGGTTGAGGTTATTTGGATGGTTGTATTTGATTACATAGATTTATGCATTTGCCTATTTTTGTTTGTTTGTTTTTGAGACAAGGTTTCTTTGTATCTCTCTGATTGTCCTGAAACTCACTATGTAGATCAGGCTGTCCTTGAACTCACTGTAAATTTTAAAAGGGTACATATATTATAGGCAAATTATACCATAGTAAAGTTAATTTAAAAATGAAATACATACTCAACACTTCATTGATTCTTTCATCATTGCAGTGGGTTATTTGTGTGTTTGTTTGTTTATTTGTTTGTTTTCAAGAACTCTCTATGAAGCCTTGGTTGGCCTGGAACTCACTCTGTAGACCTGGCTGGCCTCAAAGTTACAGAGACACACCTGTCTCTGCCTCTCAATTGCTGGGATTAAAGGTGTGAACAATAAATGCCTGGCCTATAGTGGTAGTTTTTAATATTAAAACTTGTTGTAAATAGGCAACATCAATTAGCAAGAAAACATATAATTGGTTGACAATTTAAAAGAATATCAAAGCTTAGCTTGGAAAGTACCACGTACCAGAATAAATTTCCAGAATAGCAATATGAAATATATATATATATTAAAAAACACTTTAATGGTGTGTCTGTGTGCATGCAGTGCATGCATGTGTATGCACAAGTGTGAGAGGGTGTGATGCTTCCATGTGAGGGTGCATGTACTACAGCTCACTGTCAGTGACAAAGGACAACTTTCAGTCCTTAGTGACTTTCAGGAACTGAACTCAGGCCATCAGATGGCACAGAAGTACTTCTATCCATTGAACCACCTTACCAGTTAGATAACATAACCCAAGGTTCTGGAGATGGCATCACGTTTTATTTGTTGTGTGTGTTCTCAATATGTTTTTAAATGAAATAGTTACATCATGCCCCCCCCTACACATATATACTTTCCTCCCCCAGTTCCTCCCAGCTGCTGTTACTGATGAGCTGTCTAACAAAACTTTTTAAAGGAATAGAAAGTGTCAATAAAAATTTTTCTAATACTTTCTTCTCCTTGATGCAGAGAACTTTTAAGCACACAATTCTTGGGAGATATCATAAACAAAAATGTCACAGCATTTTCAACTTAAAACTGAATTCTGTATTCTTCCCATAAATCAAATCCATGTAAAATAATTAACTGGAAAAAGTATATACAATATCTGATTTATGTGGTTATTAATAACACAGAATTTAAACTGTAAACTATTCTGGAAAATAGATGAAATACAAAGATTCCTTGGCATAAATGAACAAACAATATTAACATGTAAAGCAAATAAATGTATTAAGAAGGGGTGATTTCCTTAGCAAAATCAAACATGAACCAAAGCAAAGCATTTTGTCCATTAAATTAGAACAAACACTTTAACTAGTATAATAACATTAGCAAAGTTGTATTAAATGATAAACTTTTGCCAAGCATTATAGCACAAGCCTTTAAGTTTGTTGTTGTTGCTGTTTGTTTGTTTGTTTGTTTTGAAACAAGTTCTCTTATTTCCGCCATGCCTGTTCTGGAATTCCAATGGAGATCAGGCTGGCCTTGAAATCACAGAGATCCTCCTGCCTCTACTTCCTGATTGTTTCGATTAAAGGCATGTGCCACCTTGTCCTGTAATCTTTAATAGCAATATCTGCTCTCAAAAGTATAGGGAAACCCTTCCCAAAGAACTACAGGAAACTAAGAAATTCTGAGAACAAGAGAAATAGTCCTCACCAAGGAAGAGCACAGTAATTCATCATTCAATAACAAAGGGTCAGCCCTGAGAATATGCATACAAGCAACATTATATGGACTGGGAAGGTTATATTTAAGGAGATGCATGTATATACATATATGCATATAACAACAATTAATGAAAAATGAATTTGGAAGGGAGAAAGGTGGAATATATGAGAGGGTTTAGAGTAATGAAAGGGAAGGAGAAAATGGTATAATTATGTTGTAATCTCAAAAATAAAAGAAATAAAAAAGATTATATTGCTCCTTTGGCATGTGTGTATAATCAGTTTACAGCTGTGTGTGTTGTGGCTATCCAACAGGGAAGATCACTCAGGCATGGACTTAAGCCAATAGAAAGTCTATTGCCTGCCAACAACTACACTGGGTATTCAGGACCCAAGTACAGTTTCAAGCCTTTCTCTGGGTGAGCATTTAAGCACACAAAAATAATAAAACATACACACACATCTTGGGGTGCCACACCTCAGTTTGCAAGAACAGTTAACTAGAAGAGGAACCACAGAAGCTAAAAACAAGGATAGTAAATACAGTTGACGATTTCCCCACAAGTCTGGACTTTGATGGAGTAGGTCTTTGTTCTTGTTTTGGCATGTGGTACTGCCTGCATGCTGGGTTCCAAGGCCTGAATGAAACTTCCATCATGGTGTCGGTTGTGTGATGAGTGTTTGAGAGCACAGAGAGAAGGCAGAAGCAGGAGGATTTCTGTGAGTTTAAGGCAAGCCTGCTCTTTAGGTTAAGTTCCAGGCCAGTCAGAGATATGAAATGAGAAGTTTTCTAAATTTTTATAGACCACAGGTGGTAGAATAAATTAATACAAACTAAAGAATTGACATACCTGAACCTCTATTATTAAGATGTTCTATCAATAGTGGCTTATTCACATTAAAACAATTTGCAAACATTTTTCTATTAAAGCAGAATATTTGTGAACAAAATCATATAATAGTAAATGCAGAATGTACTCTCTATTCTAAGGAAAGGGGAAAATGAAGAGCAAAACAGATTGAAAGAAATATATATTAAATGCTAATCCCAAGAGAGAGTCATATAGGCTTATGGATTTTCTTTTGTTTTAGAATTTTGTAAGTTTCTATTATGGGCACATAATCTGAATGGTAAATTTAAACTTACTCCAAACCCCTATTACACAGATGGAGTTAAGTGAAGACATCTTTGTGTAAGTTGCCACACTGAGGGGTGAGGTGTCACACCATCTAGTGTTCAGAGGCCATGGCTGCTGTTGTGTGCCTCTTAATTCCTACAAGACCCAAGGCAGTGTGCATCCCAAAGGACAGTAGGGTTGAAAATAGCAGCAGGAGGGGTGGAGAATCCCTGAGACAGGCAATTTCTCCAAGCTCTCTCAAAACACCTTCCACACACCTATGTAAACCAACTGTATTGCACCTAGTTTTTGAGATAAAATCATGCTGTGATCCAGACTACCCATGAATCTGTCGTTCTTCTGCCTCTGCCTCTGTAGAGCTAGGATTATAGATAGGGCCATCACAGCAGTTTTATTTTCTATTTCTAAGACTTTCTGAGCTGCAGGACTTTGAGAAAATTGAGAATAGTTAACTAGGAGGTGATTGGGTCACAGGAGCAGCTTGTCCTGATGCTGTCACCAGGGGTCTACCAACAGTTTACTAAGAACCTTCTATGGATTGACTGCGAGGCTCTAGTTCTCTGAGATAAAATTCCTTTTTAATTCCTCAGTCACATAAAATTTCACTGTTTCCAAGAAGGCTGGTCCTAAATACGTAAAAACAAAACAACAACAAAAACAAATCCCAAGATTGCTATGGATTGTGATGAATCTTCAAATGGAAACAAAGTAGATGAGAATAAAAGAGTAACCCAGGAGGCCACTTTAGTTTGAATGCCATGAGAGATATTTAGAAGCAGGTGAAGGATGAGGATGCATTAGCTCTAGGAAGATATTGAAGAAGAGTTTTCTAGGTCTAAGAACAACTTTGTCTTTTGGTGAATGGATTTACAGTATCACAGATTATCAATATTTTAGCAAGTATTTTGCAATCTTCAAAACAATTTTTTGACAGTCCCCATTCAAACTTTAATTTCATTTACCAAGTGCGTGAGATTATAAAATTCCAAGCACATTTTCCTCTTTAAAGTAATTATGTGTCTGTCATTTGTGCACATAAATTCATGACAGGCAAGCATTGTTTGGCAGGTCTATCAAATTGTATACATATGAGTTATGAATGCGTTTACTTACTATGTCCTTCCACATGTCCTTGGGGCTAAGGAATTCTAATGGAGTCTCTGCTCCAAAATTGTTGTCTCATGTGAAATTCCTCAAAAGAGAAGAAGGAATTATTTTTTCATCTCTGTACTGTTTCTCTACCATACAGTAGTAAGCACTTGCTGCAGTGGCCTCAAACTCTAGAGAAGAAAATGAATAAAAGTGGCATTCCCATTCCACAGATGTTTGCTTTGCTCTGGTACGTAGAAAAATATATGCATACTAAAATATTTAAGTCATGACAAGAAGTTGAACAAATAATTGATGAACTTGAAATGGAGATAGAAACTAGGCAATACCTGTATATATCTCTGTGATTAGTTACATGGAAATAAAATGATTTAATATGGCTATCTGGTCTACCAAGGCTGCTCACTGAAACATACCAGCTTCCTAGGACAGATACCAAGTGTTTCTCGATGTATCATGGAATTATGACTGATACACCCATCATAAATTGAAAATGTCATGTCAAATACATTTCATAAATCTAGCTTACCAAGTGTCATGGCTTGGCAGCACAGTTAGATACAGAGTTGCGGTTTTTTAATGATCATGTGGTTAATTGGGAGTTAAACCTAGCTAATTCTCAGCATCCTGACAGTCTATCTTCCAACACAGTGTTAACCTCGAAAAATATCTAATTTCAAACCCAGAAAGTAGTTTTTATTAGATGATCTTTGCTTTTGTCAAATTGCAATTGTCTAAGTGAGGAACCCTCTGTGGAGGGAAAGAGTTAAAAATGGGAAATTTGGTTATGATGTATGCCAAAATTACATACAAAGATTTTTAGAGATAAGCTTAATGGAAAATCAGAAGTAAGTAATGAGAATTCCCTAGGAATTACTTTCTGGTCCTGAATTCAAGATGTAGACAGGTTGATGAGCCATCTATTTGCATATTGCCTGTCAAAATCACACATTAAAAAAATATTCAATTAACAGAAGCCAGCCTCTATATAGTCAGAATTTCAAGAGGACCTTAAACAATTATTATACTAATAATAGTCTCTCTGCTTGCTGAAAACCATTTAATTTTATTCCTATAGATGAAAGTACTAATCCTTGTTAACATGAAAATAATTCTTATTCACGAGTTTGAATCCTTTCTGGAAAGCAGCTATCCAAAGTGTGAAAACTCAGAGCATCTGACGCAGTAGGCTAGGAAAAGACATCTAGTGGCTAAGTCTTAACCACCACTAGCAAGTTTCTACACCTCAAAAATATTTTAGTATGTTTTTTTAATTGAAATAGAATTATATCACTTTCGCTCCTCTCTTTCCTCCCTCCGGCTCCACCCAGTTACCCTCCCTTCATTTTTCCCTATGATCCCACCACTCTGAAGTCAATAACTAATTACATACATACATACATACATATGTAAGTGTGTGAGTATGTAAATACACATAGAAATACAGCTTTCTAAGTCCATTTTTGTTGTCTGTGGATATATGGTTTCAGGGCTGATCACTCTGTCTTGGACAACCAACAAGGGGACTCATTCCTAGAAGAAGCTAATTCTCCCTTTCCCAGCAGTCATTGGTTGCCTATAGTTCTTTGTGTAGGAGTGAGATTTCAGGAAGGTTTCCCCCTTTCACATTAACACACCCATTGATATTGCCATTGTTTCAGCCTTGTATATGTAGTCATTTCTGGGAGAGGGGTGTCACAGCAGGTTTCCTGGATTTATTTGGGTTCTTCCAATCCCTCTTCTGTGATGTTTCCTGAGTCATAGACATAGGAACTATGGTGTGGATGTATTCATTGGGACTGGCCTCATCAGGATCTATTGATCTCTGCACTGTATGCAGGAGTGGTTTTCTGTGATAACGGCTGCTTTAGATTTATGACCATTTGACAAATGAGGTCTTTGAGATAGAATTATTTTTGAGCATGTTCTGAAAGCTTCCAAATGTCAGTGGCTTACGTAAAAGGAACAAATGAACTCCTTTTTATATGCAAAATTAATTCAGACACGGATACTTTTGTGAAACTAATAAAAAAAGCTCAGGTTTTAGGGCTGGAGGAATAGCCCAGTAGTTACGACCCTGCATCGCCCTTGCAGAGGACCAAAGTTTGGTTCCTAACAGCCAAGTCTGGCAGTTCATAATTTTCTCTAACTCCAGCTCCAAGAGATCTGATGCCCTATTATGAACTTCACAGACACCTGCACTCAAACAGGCATACACCCCCCCATAAACATATACACACACAATTAAAAATAAGACTCAGGTCATCTTCAGTTTTCTAGTTGGTCACTCAAAGATTTATACATTTTCTTTATGGGCTAAGATGACTAGAAGGATACTCATCACTCCAATTGTATTACAGGTAGTAACTGAGTGGAGGGAATAAACTGAATAAAAATTTAAAATATAGCAAGTCAAATAAAAACCTTTGTGTGGATTCTCAGCAGTAGCATAGGCCAGGGAGAGTTCAAAGTATGTGATCTTGAAGATGGAAGAAAGTGACAATCCAACAAAGACAAGGAGAAAATAAGAAAATATCAGTGAGAATTGGAATAGATAGATAGATAGATAGATAGATAGATAGATAGATAGATAGATATGATTCTGGAAAGACTAAACTTAAGGGATATATGCAGAGAAAAAGGTGAAGAATCTTGTTCTAAAGTTACAAAAATATTTTTAAAAGAATAATGTCAGAAAATTTCACAGAGTTATGGAAAGAGATGCCAGTATAGAGACAGGAGGCATTTAGGATTCTGAACAGAGAAGACAAGAGAAGAAATTTTCCTCATGATATTATAATTAAAATAATAAATTATACATAATATAGAAAGTATATTGAAAACAGTAAGAAAGAAAACCAAACTACATATCAATGCAAGCCTATCAGAATAACACAAATTTAATTGAACTGAAACTTTAAAGGTCAGTGGGTTTAGAATGATGTATTTCAAATTCTGAAAGATAACAACCCATTATACTATCTAGAAAAGTTGTCACAAATGAAGGAAAAATAAAAACTTTCTATGATAACAGTAGACTAAAGAATTTCTGATCACTAAACCACCTTTACCCTTAAGGAAGCCCAATACTTGTAAGCTTATTAAAAATATAATTAACAAAAAGGAGTTTGAACACAGGTACACTGCATATTTAGACAACACTTCTCCCAGAAGACATGGGTTATTAAATGAAAATCACAGTGTTGGGGGTGGGACACCTTCCTATAAGGTAATGGTCAATGTCTTAGTTAGGTTTCTATTGATGTGACCAAACACCATGACCAAAAAGCAAGTCAGGGAGGAAAGCATTTATTTGGCTTATACTTCTATATTGCAGTTCATATTAAAGGAAGTTAGGACTGGAACACAAACAGGACAGGATCTGGAGGGCAGGAGCTGATGCAGAGGCCATGGAGGGTGCCACTTACTGGCTTGCTCCTCATGGCTTGCTCAACAGGCTTTCTTATAGAACCCAGGCCCACCATGTCAGGAATGGCACCACCCACCATGGGCTGGGCCTACCCCCATTTATCCCTAATTGAGAAAATGCCTTACACCTGGATCTCATGGAAGCATTTCCTCAGCTGAGGTTCCTTCCTCTATGATGACTCTAGCTTGTGTCAAGTTGACACACAAAACCAGTTAGTAAGACAGGATGTCCCCAAAGTCCCTCCAAACCACATAGCTATTGCCATTGTTCTTGTTTGTCCATCAATACTATCCAGTAAGATTCTGTGACTGAAAATAACGTACTTTGGTTGTAGGACATAGAAATAACTCAAGCTGGGATATCCCAGAAAGCTTTCTCTTGAGTGGGTAGTTTTCATAATTACAAAAGGTGCTATGCAGGCCACAAACCCCAAATCCAAGAATTATTTATCTTATCTCATAGTTTCTTATTTTTCTGTCCACAGCTCTTGTATTCATTGACTCTGGTGCCTAGAAGAGGTAGAGCCTCATAGGGGAATGAATATATGGCAAAGGAGGTCCTTCATTTCATGGCAGGCAAGAAACAGAGTGAGGAAGAGACTAGAAACCAATCCTTCAAAGTCACACTTCAATGACCTAATTCTTCTAAATAAACCTCACCTTCTAAATTTCCTAACCCTCCCCAAATACTATCAGCTGGAGAACAGGATCTCAACACATGATAGTGGGATGTCTAATTCTTCAAACCATAACAAGTATACAACCTATACAAGAGCTAAACTAACCAGTTTGAAAGACCGAGCGAACATTCCACTCATGGCAAATATTAGTTACTTTACTGATGCTGGAATGAAATGCTATAACCAAAGCTTCTTAGAGAAGGGAGGGATTATTTCAGCTGTGGTTCCAGAGGCAGAAGAGTCCTCCTGATAGGGAGGCGTGGTGGCAAGCTGGCAAGGCAACAGGATCCGGACGCTGAGAGCTGACATCCTTGACTGCAAGCTTGAAGGAGAGAAGAGAACTGGAAATAGGGTGATGCTACATACTTTCTAAACCTTCCACAGTGAAGTCATTCCTCCAGCAAAGCCACACCTCTTAAATCTCCCCAGACAACAATACCAGCTGGGGACCAAGTGTTCAAATGCCTGAACCTACGGGGGACATTATCATTCACATCACCATATGAACACACATAAATTGCTCTGGAAAAAAAACTCTATGGATAATATACTGAATGCTTGCTTTACTTGGATGAGTGAATTTCCAGTTGCTTCACTAATAAACATTCAAACAAAACTGAAACATTATCAATTGTCAGAGGAACATAAATTAAAATCACACGAGATACTACTCCATTCCAATCAACTTTCTGTGGTAATATATTGTTTGTGATTTATTAAAGCCACTAGAGATCAAAATAGCAAAGCAGCCACACTAGTTAGCTATAGAAGCTAGGTGGTGATGGTACATACCTTTAATCCCAGGATTGGGGATTAAGAGGTAGATGGATCTCTGAGTCCAAGACCACTCTGGGCTACTGGAGAATGAATCAGAGCTCACAACTTAAATTCCAGGATTTGAGAGGCATAAAAGGTAGAGGCAGCTGGGCATTGGTGGTGCATGCCTTTAATCCCAGCACTCAGGAGACAGAGGCAGGTGGATCTCTGTGAGTTCAAGGCCAGCCTGGTCTCCAGAGTGAGTCCCAGGATAGGCTCCAAAGCTACACAGAGAAACCCTGTCTGGAAAAACAAAAGCAAAAAAAAAAAAAAAAAAAAAAAAGGTAGAGACATTCAGTCTCAGGATTAGTCTCTAGCCTCATTGAGGAAAGTACAGCAGTCTAAGTGAATTTGAGGAGCAGTGAAGTCAGAGCAGTTTGAGGATTGTCCCTTTGGTCTGAGCATAGGTAGAGTGGCTGGTTGCTTTGCTTCTCTGATCTTCAGCTTGAAGCTGGAACCCCAATATCTGTCTCTGGATCTTTTATTTTTTGTGTTACAGTGTTCTTTTGTTTTATTTTCTCTTTAAAAATATCCTTTGTGGATCCAAATAAAATTAATTTTTACCTGCTTTATAAAACATAAAATTGCATTGTTCATTGGGTGAGTATAGTATTTCGATACATATTTACTTTTGCATAACGTTCAAGTCAGGTCAAAAATATCTCTCTCCTTAAGTTGAAAGACCCCCGAAGAGGTACTTTCGTAGAAGGAGACCCGCACCCAGGAATCAGCGAGGCCACGAACTTGGATGCAAAAGCAAGAGGCTTTATTGGAGACGCGGGTACCCGGGGCGACTTAGCTTCTGTGTGGCTAAGCGCCCCGAGCCAAGGGAAAGGGGTCCTTATATAGGGAAAAAGGCGCAAGCTAGGAGCAGGGATTCTATTGGATAATTCTAATGAGGCATTGTACAGAGCTATTCCCATTGGTCAATGTATATGAGGCGCTATACAGGGTTATTCAAATGAGGCAAAGTACAGAGTTATTCAAATGAGGTGAAACATAGAGTCTTTCAAATGAGGCGAAATACAGAATCATTTCCATTGGATGGTTCAAATGAGACACAGAGCCATTCCAGATCAGCATATTCTCAAGGTCTGGTGTCTGGTACAACAGACTCAATTCCCCCTCCCTCCGCGTCCAGATGGCTGACCTTGGGGGCAGAGACCTTGGGACGGAGTGTTTCTCATCGGGCGGGGCTCAGGGGCAGGGCTCCAGGCCGGCTCACTTGGTGTTCGTTCTCGTGCCGGCCCACCTGGTGCTCGTTGCTCGGCCCCAGCCCCGGGGCGCGGCACCAGGCGGGCGGGCCTGGGTCGCCCCGCCTGGGTGAACCTGCTTGGGAGGGAGCCAGCCGCCAGGCGTGTGGGTGCGCACGCGTACGGGAGTGTCACCAAGAGAGAGAACGAGCCAAGGGGCGGGGTCTTTCAAAGTATTTATCATTAAATTCCTGATAAAAACATTCAAAATCCTTTCTTCTAGATTTTTAAAAATACACCATTGTTGACTATATTCACCCAACTGTGCATATCAGAGCCTCTTTCTCCCTTCTGTGACTGAGTTCTCATTGAGCAAACTTTGTCTATCCTTGCCTCCCAACTTCTGTGAGAGCAACACTTTCATGGTACACACAGGAGAGTCTATGATGCTTGCATTTCTGTGCTTCACTGGCTTCATTTAACAATGATGTTCAGTTCCATCTGTGTCACCGCAAATGCCAGGATTTCATTATCTTTACAGCCTAATAGTACCCCATTGTGTGTACATATCACATTTTAAAATCCATTCATCAGTTAATGGATCCTTAGGTTGTTCCCATTTCTTGGCTGTTGTGAACAGCATTTCAGTGAACATAGGAATCTAGATGTCTTCAGCATACCAATTTAACATCCTTGGATACATATTCACTAATGAAACTGACAGATCTTTTGTTATAACTTTTTAAGGAACCACAACCATTTTTTTTCCATTTTTTCAAATGTATAGTGTGTAAGTACTTTCTCCTATACTGTTGCTTTCCCCTTTGTTGTTGGTTGCTCTTTTTAGTTGAAGATAATGCTACTGGTCTACTTTTGGTTTTGTCTCTTGTGATTTGGAGCCTTATTAAAAAGTCCTTGCCCACCCTAAGGTCTTGACAAAGTTCTACCATATTTTCTTCTAGTACATTCATAATTTAAGACTTACATGTAAGCCTGTTACCCATTTTGAGGTGATTTTTTTATTGCTGAGAGATTGAGTGATAGTTTCATTTTTCTGCATGGGTATGTACAATGTCACTAGCACTTAGCACCATTTATTTAAAGAATGTTTTTCTTTAATGTGTCTTCTTAGCATCTTCATCAAAAAAAATCAGCTGAATGTTGGTCTGTGTATACCACCAATCCCAAGTTATCTGCATGTTTCGAGAGTAAGAACTGAACTATGATAGAATGGAGATCATCATCTCTGCATCATTTGGGTCTTTTGCAATGACACTATCGCTGCAATTTCACTTAAATTGTATTGCTTCTAATTCACTATCTTGGCCAAAGGCAGTAGTAGCTTCAAGGTGTTTTACTTGGCAGTCATTAGCATTTTTGTCCTTCTTTACAAGTCTAATGTTCAATAGAAAGGTGCTTTGTATTGATCATTTTTATTCTAATTACGTAGTCATGATAATGAAAATATCTACAAAAATGGATCTAAGGATTCATTGAGTCCTCTATAAGATGGTCTGGAAGACCCCATTTATCAAGAAACCTACAAGGATGCTTCTTTAGATCCAACTGTCACAAAGTTAACCTCTCCATCTCAGTGGAGAACTGTCCTGGGGGAAAAAGTCGAGAGTCCCCCGGGAAAAGATTGGAGAACTATATAGTTGTGATGCATTGTAAGCACCTCCCCAAGGTGCATGTCATTTCAATTAGTTGTCTTTTAAGGAAGGAATCTTTTGCTTTTCTCCTGCTTGCTCTTCTTGCCTTGCTAGTAAGTCCATTCCTTCACTGGCATTAGGGTCTACTTTTTCAGGATTCCAGTGTGTACTGAAGACCAGCTGAGACATCTAGTATGTATATGTAGATATAGATAGATATATAGATAGATAGATAGATAGATAGATAGATAGATAGATACTCACTCTGTAAGTTCTGTTACTCTAGAGAACCCTGACTCATACACACTTCCTTTGAGAAGTTGATCTAAGACTCAAGTAGTCCTAAGAGGAGTACAACTCCCACAGACAATGAATTTCTGGGAAATCAGCCAGAATGGACTCTAAAGCCAGACTGCTGGAGAAAGACCCATGGTTCTATGTCTTCTTGCCTGAAGAAACTTGGGGAAATTTGGGAATTTCTGTAAGCCTTTCTTCATGTGTAAACATACACGATAACAATGCTTGTCATTCATTAGTATCATTATTTGTTGAGTCAGTGTCTGAAAGAAAGTCAGTCTTACTGGATCCTTTAAATATAAGTTAAATAGCAAATCTACCAACCAATGTCTTGTGACTGCTGATTGACAGATTAACTCATGACCGCCGGTAAGTAAGATAGAAAGCAGTTTTGAAAGCTTCTTTTTGTAATTAGAGGTTAATCAGGCAGTGGTAAATTACCGGGCCTGGAACTGGATAGCAGATGGAGATGTGTGTAATCCAGGTACATACTTCTATTATTACTCTTTCTGGATACAGCAGATCAGAACTATAGACATGAGATTTAGGGCTGATTTTGCCCTGGCAGTATGGTAGTAGAAGTAGCTCAGAGTAATCTTTGAAAGCTGAAAACAAAACCATAGTCCAAGTCCCAAAAGCAACAAAATTATTAATGTGTGTGGTGCCCACTTTTGGGGAGGTGGTCCTGAGATGTATGTTAAAGCAAGCTGAGTGTCCCAGGGAGAGCAAACCAGTAAACAGTAATCCTTTATGGTCACTGCTTCAGTTCCTGCCTCCAAGTCTCCATTGCTTGAATTCCTCTCTTGGTTTCCCTCAATGATGGACTGTAAAAATGTAAGAATAAATAACCCATTTTCTCCCCAAGTAGCTTTTGGTTATGGTGTTTATCAAAGCAATAGGAAGCAAACTAAGACAAATACAAAATATAAAGAAAAATAGTAAACTGAATGATTCATCAGAGGCAGATATCTAGAATAAAGCATGAGTACATAGCATAAATTTGTGAATGGAAAACACAGTAGAAGTGAAAAAAGAGTGGGAACTGAGTAAAAAATACCTAACATACATGGAATTGATACCCTAGAAGAAATGAAGATAAAAATGACACAAAAATATTATCTAGAAAAATGAGCTGTGTTTTTTCCAACCTTGCAAAACATATCAGGCTACATGTTTGCAAAGCCCAATGAATCAACAAAAAGTAAAAAATTCATACCTGATACATCACAGTGAAACTCCTAAGTAGAGAAAATCTTAGGAGAAGCAATAGAGAAAAATACGGATTATCTTTTATCGACAATTGCTTTCTCAGTAGACACCATAGAAGTGGGGAGACAGTTAGGCAACAGCATCAAAGGGATAAAAGAAGATGAGCGACGATCTAAACTTCCCCAGCAGGAGGAAGTATCTTTCACCAGTGTAGATTATATCAAATTACTTGTAGCCAAACGAAAAGCTGGGTAATCAGTCACCAGCATAGCCACAGGGATGGAAATACAATGGATAGTTTCTAGGCTAGTGTTATAGCCAAGCAACCAAGTAAGAGAACAGAACCCCAGAAGCTTGGAAGTATAGAAAACATAGACTCAGGCAAGTGAAAATTTACAGGCAAATATAAATAACTATCAACTATATAAAATAGTAACAACGAATTGGTATAGGAAATTGGCCTTCTTAGCAATTGCATTAGAGGAAATTAAGTCCTGTGTCTTCCAAGGAAAGGCAAACCCCCCCACCCCCACCACCCCCACCCCACCCGCACCCAGTTATATAAGTCCTGGACACAATTGTAGTAATCTGTATCACTGTAAGATGAATGTATGCATCCTTATTAAACTCATAAGTAGAGAGATGCTGCAATAAGATGTCACGTGACAAGAGTCAGACTGAAAGCAGAGAGTGAAATTTAGGATTCTGTTGCCTCTGTTTTCAGATGAGACAATCCACACAATATTTTGAAGGCTTAATACAGGGAATATTTAAGGAGGGGGCTGGAGGAATGGCTCAATGGTTAAGAGCACATACAGCTCTTTCAGAGGACTAGAGTTTGACCCCCAGAACCCGGATCGCGGCTCACACCATATGTAACTCCATTTCCAAGGGATCTGATGCCCTCCTTGGCCTC
This sequence comes from Cricetulus griseus, assembly GCF_003668045.3. NCBI lineage: Eukaryota > Metazoa > Chordata > Mammalia > Rodentia > Cricetidae > Cricetulus > Cricetulus griseus. The sequence continues at coordinate 137,441,617 of NW_023276806.1, forward strand.
TGTGGGCACTGTGTGCATATGATGCATTCATAGACATACAATAAGTAAGCTAATCATTTTAAATGGATATTTAAATAAATAATGAATGAATGCCTGTGTAAGGGTAAGAAAAACTGCCGAGACTGCAGCATATCCTCCTATGCCTCTTGGAGTCAGATCAGTTACCCAAAGCAGAATGAATCTAAAATCTCCCATTTGCCCGAGGGATGAAACCCAGATCTTGTTTGGGTGGGGGCAATTACATGGGATAACAGAGAAGTTTGCTCATAGTTTAATAGCCAAACTCACTGATACTTCCTTCTCAGGGCTAGAGGGAGTGTCCATGGGAAAATGCTCTATGCTTTTTACCTCTCCATCTATCTTCTTTGTCTTTCCAGTAGTTTCTACAGGTAAAAGTTCACATTATTATGCCTATCAAGATAGGAATGTTCCAGTGCCACAGACATGGCTGACCAAGTAAAAAAAAGTAGTCTGCTTAAAAGGTCACCATTGAAGAAAACTATCGGAAATTTCTGGGTGATGACGTCATCTATCACCTATTTATGTCTATCTATCTACCAACTACCTATCTATCCCACCCTCTGTCTGCTTAAGACATGAATACATTTATTTTTTAATTCATTTAGGTTAACACGTCTTCCCATTTCTGAAAGTGTACAATATTTCATAATAAAGCAGCTTCAAATCAAAACAATTACAATATGGCAAAATAAATTTCATATAGGTGAAATTGTGTCCTATTTAGTCTCTTTTAATCCAGAGAATAAATGATTATCATCCTACCTTCTCCATTTCAGGGATATGTTGTGAAATTCCATCCTCAGAACATGGCACTTGGAAGTCAGAGCTTCTGGGATTACCTGCATGAGACCCTCACAAGACTAGCTTCACTATCTTTCCTTGTTGAAAAAGTGAAATGACTCTTCCTTAGTGGTATAGCTATTTGAAGTTGCCCATGCTGCTATAGACAGCCTCATGCCTGCTCTTGTAAGTAAGCCTAGATACATTGGTTTAGCAAGCCAGACTTGGAAGGGACTCAGTACTTAGTAAGTCATTATTACACTCTCTGGGGATGAATAACTATTTTCTCATGTCTTCCTGGGAGAGGAAGACCGCCATAGGAGTTGTCATTTATATTTGTGTTATAGCTATAGTGTAGAGAGACACTGTAGCCTCGCCTCCTAGTAGCGTGGGCAGGTGTGCTGGGACATGCCCTTGAGGACGTGGTCAGGGTGTTCAAGTTAGACACCCTTTCCACATGACTTTAGGGCTTAGCCGGAATAGACATAGTTAGGATGTACAATAGCAGATTACTGTATCTTCTTATATTTCACCTTTATGATTGTTAATCTCGGATGTTTTACACTATTAAGTTTTAATCCTCTTTTAGACTAAAAGGGGAATTGTAGGGAGACACTGTAGCCCCGCCTCCTAGTAGCCCGGGCAGGTGTGCCGGGACACGCCCATGAGGGCGTGGTCAGGGGAGGTCTAAAGGTGACTCCCGAAGGATTCTTCGGGGACAGCGGACACGTGGATGCCCCTTCTCTCTGGCCTGGCTGCCTGGCTGCCCCTGGCATGCTTTGGCTTACGCTTGGCTGGTGTTTATCTGAATACAGAAACCTTAGCCTTACGGACTTCGGATCAATCCCTTCACTATATTCTAAATTTGGAGTTATGTCTGGCATTTAATAGGTACCCAATACTTGAGATATTGAGCTGGGGTGTGGAGAGTTGAATGCTTTTTCACTAAGGTACAGAAGTAGGGCTTGCAAGCCAGGGTTTTCTTAGACCACACTTTGTCGGGTTGCCACATCTGCTTCTCCACATTTCTTCTGGGACAGACAGAAGCTCTCTACAATTTTGGTCACCAACTGTACAGAAAGCTAAATACAAAACCCTATTTCCAGCCACACTGGAAATAGATTTCAACTGTAATATACAACTATAAAGCTGTTTTTGAAATATCTTGACTAAAGAGTCTGTGGACTGTAGGGCAGGTGGGATTTGCTTGCCTTTCACAGCTGTGTTACAGTGACTTCAATCAAGCGCTCAGTCAGATAGTATTCTGGAGGCTTAAAGACAAAAATGCATTTCTATCTTTTAGTACTTTGAATTTCTCCATTTCTCCCATATCTCACAGCATGTGTAACTAGCCTATCAGACTGTAGCATGGAAGTAATGATGTAAATATTATTTGAAGATAATTAAGTGGACCTCAAGCCTATGCTCAGGACATACTTGTCTCCATGGAGTTTGATAACTTGAGTATAGAAAATGCTCTAAAGGTCCATGTGTTAGACTACAATTTATTTTTTAAAATATTTTGTAAGACTCCCATTAATGATCTATATTTGTGTCCTCTCCTTTGTGATATTCTGAGTTGAGAGCAAATGAATACTGGCATAACCAGAGTGACAGGTGTCCTCCCCATCCCCCCACCTATGTCGCTTAGTTCATCTGAATCAGTAACTTGATAGGGGGCCAGCAGCTATAAAGAACAGGCAGCTGATGAGCAGGTGCTACCACACTGTGATGTCATTAGGTGAAGAGTCAAATAACAAACGCTCTACAGTTTGCTTTTGATCTGCTCCAAAGGCCACAAAATATGAAACCCTGTCATGTCTTCTGATACCAATTCTTAGTCACCACAACCCCCGTTGCTTTGGTGTTTCATGTTTCTATAGCTCCAATAAGACAGAGGTAAGTTTCCTCTCGTCTCATATACAAAAGGCACTATACAAGTGCATCTGTGCAGAGGATTTCTCTTTAGGTCGTAATGACCTTTATAGACACTGAACTCTTGGGTGTATGGGAAAAAACAGTCTTAAAACAAATAAACAGGCCTTAGTCTGTAGCAATTCTGCCCTAACAGATTATATACCCATTAGTTTTGAGTTTACTTTAAGTACTTTTCTGAGTGACAACACTTTGAAAACTAAATCTTGGGAGAGGCAGTCACCTAGCCTAATGAAACATTTAATGTTTTTCCAATCCTGTTCTCCAATGTTTTCTTTGGAAGTGTAGCATCGAGGACTCCAAGACTATTTCTCAGATTCTTTTCATCAGAAAGGGTAGGACTTCCATAATGTAGAAATTAGAGCCTACGCTATAAATGCTTGGACATCCTAGGTATAAAGGAAACTAACTTTCTTCCTGATTCCAATTTCTGTAAATCCATGTCAGCTCTATTTTCTATGGTAAGCCTGCTGCTCAAGTATGTGTAATCTCAAAGATGATGAAAGGCCTTGTTACTTTGCCCACCCACACAGAACTCGCAGAGTACCTGTTGATGTTGGTTCTTGGTAGTAGTTTCCATGACACCTGTGACAATTTTTTTTTTCAAAAAAGAAGTGTTTGGGCCTTAGAAGGTAGACTCTGAGGTTGTGATTTCAGTGGATGTGACATGGTTGAGAGTTGGCTGGAACTCACTTTGTAAACCAGGCTGACCTGGAATTCACAGAGATCTGCCTGCCTCTGCCTCCTGAGTGCTGGGATCAAAGGCATGTGCCACCACCGCTCGGGAGACGCAGGGTGCCACTCTTGATGTCACTTCAGACCAGTGGTTTCAAATATTATTAATTACTCATACATCCATAATAGTTCAAATGATTTGACACATCTGCTTACTTATAGTAATTTGTTTATGTAAAATTGTATATGTGTTATACTAAGAAAGAAAATATACATATATATACATATATATATATGTATATATATGTATGTATACAGAATTTCCAAAATGAAAACAAACCCTTTTGCATTTCCTTGCTGGACATTAATGGATTTTCTTGAGCAGTCCCTGCAGTGTCCCACCCCACAATTTAGTTCAGCACTGGTCTAGCTTTGATCACTGGTCTAGCTTTGACTGCTGGTCTAGCTGAGTTCATAGGTCCCATGATGGAATGCTGTTTTAGCTTTCCATTAGTCTAATGAAACACACAACACAGGCTGCTTATGAACTATGGAGACAGTTGTTTAGTTGATGGCTCTTGGAAGTTCTATCCAAGGAAGCAGCGTGGTCTTCTGATGGGGGCTGAATGGCAAGGCAGGAATTAGGGGCATGCTTTATGTCACAAAACAGAGAAAGACTAGGAAAGAGAGGGAGGGAGAGAGGGAAAGTAAGGAAACAATAAGGGAGGAGAGGAGAAATGGAGAGAGATTGGAGGCACTCCAGTGGTCTTCAAATGCACATTCCCCAAAAAGACTGACTAAGGACTCACTTCTAAAAGGTCCTAGCCCATCTCAGTACTGCCATTCAAGGCTTTTTGTAGTTTTCGGTGGAGAACACTCTTCCAAACCAGGCAGCAATCTTAATGTATTTAGTTTTTAGAAACAAGATCAATGAACATTTATAGAAATGATTGCTATGATTATTCCACGTCTGGAGACATTGTATTCAATTGTGAACAAGAATTGACCAGGTATCTAAGCTATTCGTCAAACTGTGAAATGAAATTAAGTCCAGTTTGAGAGAAAGCAGTAAAATGGCTTTAGGTTCTGCAATATAAATTTGAATATATATTAGCAAAAAAAGTTAAAAATGTATTGGATAAAAATGAGTCTAGTACTTAGACTTTCTTGATTATTAATTTTTAAAATCACCCTTGTTCACTACAAAGAGGAATACATGGAACTGCATATACTCTAAACTATATTCCATCATTATATTTTCATAGTACATTCACTTGGGTGTTTCACAAGGCAGAAACAACAAAGGTTTATTGTATTAAGACACAAAAATAGCAGTTATGTGACCTGTGGGGAAGCCATCTCTCTCTCTTCACCCCAGACAGAGCTAGGGAGAGACACTCCTTCACATGAAAGGGCCTCTCCTGAAAAGGCAGTGTGTTGCCTCTGCCACAGTTTCCCTTCAGGCCCCTTTCAAGCTTGACCAGATTGGGAGAGCTGGGGTCAGGTTCTCCTGTCCCCATTTTCCTTGGCCTAAGCTTGTCTCTGATGGGAGCTTGAGTACAGAGGGCAGAGCTCTTTCGGGTCAGATACCCCCAGTGTCTGTCCTCAGCCAAGCCTGGTCCATGTGTCTGTGTTGTGAAGCTTGGGGTGTTGGAGCCAGGTGTGAAAGGGTAAAGGTTGCCCTAAGAATGCTTATTCTTCTGTTTTGTTGGAATTTGTTCTTTGTTGGGGGAGGGAGTAACTTGACCTTGTGTGTTCATCAATAAACTCATTTACACACACACACACACACACACACACACACACACACACACACTAGCAATTATGTTGACTGAACACTTCAGGCAAGGGATAAATGGCAGGTGCTTTTAAACTTTACATGTTATATTTATTTGCAAATTACATGGCGATTTTTTTAAAGATTAATCAAAATTTATTCAGAAAAAATTCAGCCAAAGCATCTTTCATTTCCCTTGGTGGGGACACGTTCTCTCCTCAAGGGTTTTTTCTTGTCTTTTGGGGTGGCCTGGAGAGGTCTGAGTTTCTTCCAGTTTCTTTCTCTCTATCCTCAGCCAAACTCCATTTTCTGTAACTCCACACATTTTTAAAGCCCCTTTTAACTCCACCTCTTCATAAAGAGTATTTAAGTGCATCCTAAGGACCAGTCACTTCCCCTAGCATTGTAGCATTTAATTATCTCCCCCAAACAACAATAATAGTAGTAGTGGTAATAGTAATAATAATAAACAGCTATACAATACCAAAGTCCATACCCCTCTTCCATCTTATGAATTATACTGATGCAGTCTCACAGAAATTATCACGTCATTGGTTAGAAATGGCAATCCCAAATATTCAATAATGTGAATTTACAGATGCATGTGTATGTTGCTCTACACTGTGATAGGTTGCTTATATCAGCTCTCAAAGCTCATTGTGGTCATTAGATACAATGTGTGAGTTTTGTTCTTTATAGCTCTGGCTGTCCTGGAGCTCACTCTACAGACCAGGCTGGCCTTGAACTTAGAGATCTGCCTGCCTCTGCTTCCCAAGTGCTGGGATTGAAGGTGTGTGCCACCACCGGGTTTCAGTTTTGAGTTTCTTAAGGGAATGAATTTGGAAAGGATTATGAGAAGAAAATTAGTGAATTTTACAATATGCTATTCTAATGTAAAAATATTAAAAAGTAAGAGAATAATATTTAAGTGGAAAATGTTTACTGAAAACAAGTTAATCACGAGAGGAATGTGCTCATCTTACAATCTCCATCTAAATTTTTATCACCATTTGATTTATTTTCCCAATTCACAGTAGACAGTCCATGATGTGCACTAAACATAGAGGATAATTCCAAAGAGGAAACTCAGGGCTTCTTCTCAATAACTCTAAGATGTCAGAACTAGTCACCAGGAAGCCTGCTTGATTGACATCTCCCAGGAAAAGATCTCCAAATTCTATCATCCACAGGGCTGGGAAAGCTGGCAAAGCGAAGGAGGCTTCCGTTTCTGTGAGCCTTCATGAGCCCTGCTTAGCTGATTCTGTGGGTCATGTTCTCCTGGTGTCCTCGACCCCTCTGGTTCCCCAACCAACTTATTAAACAAGTAACTCTCCCTCTTTTCTGTTAAAGTTGATGGTCACCTGGGAAGAGGAAAATATCAAGAAGAAGAAAGGGGAGATTAGGGGTGTAAAATGGTAAAGAATGTGCACCCCCAACTTATCCGAAGGTCTGGACAGATAGTATCTCAAAAAACAAAAGATGCCAGCAATTTGATCTATCAAAGGCTTTTGATTATGACTAAATGGCTATCGATAATCTTTGAGAATTTAGAAAGAACAGAAAAGATGCTTAAAACCAAGATGCTACACACTGTGAAACTGACAGCTTGGCACAACTACACTTAAGACTCTCAGATGAGCTGTTGAGCCTTTAATAATCACTGATAGAGGGAAGTAACTAAAAAGTTTACTAAAAATTATCCTTCCCGATAAGCCTCATAATTTTAGATAAGAGTATAATATATATCTTCATCTTAGAAAGTGTTCTGACATGCTCTTTTTCTTTGTAGATTTACGAGGGATGATGCTGTAGATGAAGACATATCATCAAGCGCAATTATGTGGATTTGTAATTAGAGTGCTTGATTAATGGCATTTCCCTGCGTGTTGATTAATGAATTAACGAGAAGGTACAGTGAAGTCTCCAGGATGTCACTGTCTTATTCTGCTTCTTTAATAAATAATTTAGTTAAGAATATTGCTGACATGATGCCTAAAACTGCACAAACTCAGTGGCTGCAAGAAGCTAGCATGCTAGCTGGACGGTGGTGGTTCACACCTTTAATCCCAGCACTCGGGAGGCAGAGGCAGGCAGATCTCTGTGAGTTAGAGGCCAGCCTGGTCTACAAAAGGTAGTTCCAGGACAGCCTCCAAAACCACAGAGAAACCCTGTCTTGAAAAAACAAAAACAAAAACAAAACAAAACAAAACAAAACAAAAAAGCTAGCATGATTTGGGTTAAACTGAATATCTGGAAAGATCATCAGAACCGGAATCCTATGATTAGATGCAGAAAAAAAGTGAGGTAAAAACAAGAGCCCAAAGCAAGCAAACTAACAAACAAAAAGGAAGATTGCACTTCTCAATGCCATTTTTTGCTCATTATAAATACTAGGGAGATTGCATCCCAACCCCAACCCACATACTGGAGATCAAACCCAGGGCTGTGTGCAATTCAGGAAAGCCCTCTATCAACTGTTCTATACGTCCAACCCCAAAGTCTTGGTAGCAATCTGAGCATGCGTATTGCATTGGTATTGGTGGCAACCTGAGCATATGTGTTCCATTGGTCTTGGTGGCAACCTGCACATACATATTTCTTTAAATAATCATCCTAGATTGTCCTGGCTTAAATCTGAACTGAATTCTGAAGGTGCATGTTTGCCGAGCTTTGCTGATGCATCAACAGGGTTTGAGGAAGTGCGTAGGTCAATACATCTCTGACTTTTTCAGCTGGTTAGTCCATTTAGGGATTCACATTTGAATGAATTGTTTAGAGGTGGCACATATTGTGTGCCTGGTTGGAAGAAGTAGGTCCCCAGGGAGATGTCTCTGAAGGGTATCTTTTTGTTTTGTTTTGTTGTTTTTTGAGGCAGGGTTTCTCTGTGTGGCTTTGGAGGCTGTCCTGGAACTAGCTTTGCAGACCAGGCTGGCCTAGAATTCACAGAGATCCACCTGCCTCTGCCTCCTGAGTGCTGGGACTAAAGGTATGAGCCACCAAAGCCTGGCTTGAAGGGCATCTCTTATAGCTGGCGTATCCCTCTCTGCTTCCCACCAACCATGAGGTGAACAGCTTCCTGGGCCCCATGCTTCTGCCTTACCACAGGTCCATTGCCATGGGGCTGATGGACCATGACAGAACTCCTGAAAGCTGTGAGCTAAAATATACCCTTGCTCCTTTTAGCTTTTTTTTTTTCCAGGTATTAGACACAGTGGCAAACAACAGCTAACATACAAATGAACCATAAACTTCTAGGATCATCTGGAAACTTTTGTAGCATACTGACTGTGAAATTAAAGAAGAAGTTGTAAAATGGAACAAGCAAAGAAGAACCCATGCATGGAAACATTTAGCCTAAGTTTAAACTTGAGAGGAATCTGTAGACAAGAAGATCAACGAACCAGTCATTGCATGAGATGTGGCAATGAAAAATCCAAAAAAATCTCTATTCATAGTCAACAGACAGAAAAATAGGAAATGAAAAAAGTTAACCTTAACCTTGTGTATCTGGTGTTTGTTTACTCTTATCAGCCAGAACAAAAAGGATGCTGCATGTATCATATTGTTGAATCCTTAGGTTCATTCTGTGACAGAGACATTATTATTATCATTATTACCAATTGTAGCAGCATACACACACACACACACACACACACACACACACACACACACACACACACACACGCCTGTTGAGGTTAATTTAAGAAACTTGCTTAACTTACCTAGATTGTTAAGATTTATTATCTATCACAGAAATAGTGCGAGTGTGGGGAGAACAACCGATCACAGAACTTACTTGGCAGCAATTTTTAAATAATAATAAAAAAATGGTGTCAAAATAATGCAGCTGGGGCTGGAGAGATGGCTCAGCAATAAAAGTCGTGTTCTGCTCATCCAGAGGATGGGGGTTTTGTTCCCAGTACCTATATCAGGCAGGTCACAAACACCACAGCTCACAACCACCTGTAATTCCAGTTCCAAAGGTTCTGAGACCCTTTTCTGGCATCCTCAGGCACCTGCACTCATGTTCACAAACCAAAACACAAGACAAATCTATAAATGCACATAGTCAAGAAGAAAAATAAATCTTACAAAAAATAATGTAGATAAGCAAGGAAATATAATACTTCCCCAATATTTCCTATATTAAGATATTGGAATTTTTTTGTAGACCTATGGGGAAAAACATGCTACTAGAGAGGTAATTTTTTTAGAAAAATTGAGTTTTTAATAACAAAATAAAGTACTTACTTTGTGCAAAGTGTTTTATAATTGTCACCCTTATACCTCAAATAATTCAAAGTAAATGCAACTAATGTTATTTTTATTTACAGAAGTTGCTAATGAATTAACCTAAATGCTCTTGTTGGGTTGAATGCAGATCTAATATGATCTAGAGAGGCACTTTCCATCACCCTGTACTGTATGTAGCATGCCATGCCAAGCTTAAGGTGGCTATAAGAACCAAGCAGAAACATACTGGAGCAACTGAGAATATGGCTAGAACATAGAAAAAACAATTAACTTTATGTTCAAGTTGTTGATAATAAAAATATGTCTATTATGTAAATTTAAGTGGATGGCGATGACTTATTTACTTTAAAGACTGTTTCTCTTTATTGGAGATCAAACTCATGGCCTGTGCATGCTAAGAAAGCACTCTACCTCTTAGTTACATCCCCAGACCTAGCAATGACTTACTCCTATGTCATAGATCAAATACTGTCTTCTGGGAGAAGTCCATAAAAGAAAATCAAAGCCACTTTGACACTTAAAGTCTAAATAATTATGTTTTTCAGTAACATGTTTTTATTTTTATTATTTTGACTGTGTTATGGAAATACAATTAACATCCAATAAGCAATACACTTTGTACAGTATATGTGTTGATGAGTTTTGACATCTGTATGCACACGTGCAATCACTACCAAATTAAAGTGCAAACACTTCTATCATTCCCAGTTAACCTGGAACTCTTTAATTAGTCCCTCCCTCCACCCTAACTCCTAGACAAACGCTGAGATGCTTTGTGTCCCTATAGATAAGCAGTTTCTATAATTATCTATGATTAATGAGTAGATTCATAGATGATTTTTCAGTTCCTTTCACCTAACTCTCTTTACTAATGATTATTTTGATAATAATGATACTAATGATATTATCATTATACTAATAATGATAATAATAATAATAATAATAATAATAATAATAATAATAATGAACTCCCTTCATCTGCTGTGGTGCATCCTACCCATGGTTCATCCCTCTTTATTGCAGGAAGCATCCACTGCTTAGACATGATATAATTTATTTATGTATTACCGTGTTGGTGGACATTTGGAGTATTTCATGTTCTACTTCTTGATATGAATATATGTTTTTATTTCTCTTAGGAAAGTATCCATGAATGAAATGGGAAGGTCATATGGTAGATGCATCATTAACTTTTGAAGAAATTACTAAACTTTTCTACAGTCTATATGAATTCCAGCCATCCTATTGTCTTTATCAACACTTGGTCTACTCAACTTCCAAATTTAGCTATCCTAAGACTTATATATTAGCATCCCATAGGATTTTATTTGCCTCCTGTAGCTTCTTTGTTGATGTATCCAACCAAATATATTTCATATCTTTAAAACCAGGAATTGCATCTTATTATTTAGTTGTATATGCTGATTGCATGTTATGAATTCTAGACCTTTTCAAATATACTTTTCGGGTGTTTTCCCTTGTTTTAGACCTGGATAAAAGTAATAGTCCAATCAATAAATATTTTCTTCTGCACTGATCCTAAGTAGTGACATGGCTTAACATTGAAAATAGATTACAGCAAACCAATGATGCTTTTGGAAATTCACACATGCTTATGGCTTTTTTTTGTGATATACAAGGAGAGGTTTCTTATAATGCTTTTCATAGTCCATATGGGAAAGGAAAGTGCCTGTTTTTCAAACTGACATACATAGATAGTGAATGGCTAGTTTCATGTCAACTTGATACAACTGAGTCATTTGAGAGGAGGGGACCTCAAAATTCCCCCACCAGATAGGCCTGCAGACAAGCTTATGGGACAGATTCTTACTTAGTGATAGATGTGGGAAGACCTAGCCCATTGCAGGGAGTGCCACCCATGGGTAGGTGGTCCTGTGGGTATATAAGAAAGCAAATTGAGAAAGCCAACAGAACAAGCCAGTAAGCATCACTCCTCCTTGGCTGTCCCGCGCCATAGTCTTGCCAGCAAGAACCACACAGGACATTCGGATCCTTCTGCAGTAAAGCTTTAATGCGTCTTGAGAGGAGAGCATTAGCTTACCAGAGCGGAGACCCCGAGCCAAGAATCCCGTCCCCTTATAAAAGCTCACAAACTCTGAGCGATGCGTGTACAGCTGGGATAGGTGCATGACTCGTCACCCTATATGACGCCATGGAATAGGCGGGGCTAGGCAGTGGAAAAACACTGGGCACATGTATACCAACGTTGTTTACTTGATCCGTCAGCAGATGTCAGCGCCATCTTGTAATGGCGAATGTGAGTGCGACTACTCACACTTGGCCTCTGTGTCAACTCATACCTCCAGGTTTCTGCCCTGCTTGGGTTGCTTGAGCTCCTGTTCTGCTTCATTTTCTGCCCCGACTTTCCTCCATGATGCAATTTTCAGCGATTTTGAATATTTTTTAAACACACACACACACACACACAATGCTTGCACTGGTGTTTTGCCTTTGTGCATGCCTGTGTAACTGGAGTTACAGACAGTTGTGTGCTACTATGTGAGAGCTGGGAATTGAACCTGTGTCCTCTGAAAGAGGACAGTGTTCCTAACTGCTGTACCATTTCTCCAGCACAAGAGATTTTGAATATTTTAAGAAGAGTTTATATTTTTAAGTGTTTGAAATTTTAAGGACTGTAGGACTTTTAAAAGTTGTAATGTTTTATATTGTGATATTGATATTGATGTGAGATCCTTGGGGATGAATAAGAAAGGAAGGGTTATGGCTCAGCAGTGACATGCTTGCATGCCAAGTTGACAAGAGGTCAAACGCCTTGGATTTTGGTCATGGTGTTTCACCACAGCAACAGAAAACTCTAAGACAGATAGTAAAAGCACAGCTTATATGATCAGCTGTTTTTCCTAGAATGTATTTTTTTACTTACCTATTATTATAAGTAGTAATTATGTACTGATATTAGTTCATAATGTCCCAAACTATTTCTCTTTTTCTTTACTTCTTCCTTCCATTTTTCTTGTTCCTCTTTTCTTCTTGTTCTTCTTCTAGAAAAAAGGTTTTATTTTGGCTCACAGTTCAAAAATACAGTTCATCATGGTGGGGAAAACTGTAGAAACAGGAGCTTGAGGCAGCTGGTTACATTGTGTCTGCAATCAGAAAGCAGAGAGAGCTGAACACTCAATTTCTTTTGCATTTATTTTGATTAAACTACTATTTTCCAGCCTCACTTTAAGTTTTAAAAGTTCCTGATCTGCAGGTTCATGACTTCTCTTTAAGTACCCATTAACACTTTTTCTCAAAAGTCAAAACTTATACTTGGTAGTATAAGTAGTATAGCTTATACTTGGTAGCATAAGAACAATATACTTCTAAACAATAGTATGAGGATCATTAACACAATATATTTAAGGAAACAGCTAGTGTTTGCTGGATTCTAGCACTTTCTTCTGCTTCCTTATGCCCAAAGCCATGGCAAGTTTGACACTGGATACAATCATAATTGCATTTTCCACAAACATCCTGGAAAAACTCTCTTGTCAATTCATATCAGAAATATATGGTGTTTCTTTTATTGGTGTAAAAGTCAGACACAAAACTGGGATGGTAGGCATTCCAACAGAGCACCTCAATGACATAAATAATCTCTGCAATTTTCACTAATATGCTGCACATGTATTTCTAACTCTAAGAGAATAATTCCTTCACAGAATAGCAATTACATTTGATTTAGAGGGCCACTAAAAATTAACCAAGTGCTGCTAGCAATTGTTTAGTAGAGGATAGATCATAAGAAAAACTAGCTGTTGGGATGTTTCTCATCAGTTTGAAATACACCAGGAGCTTAGTCTCACATGCATTTTCTTCCCTTGGCATCTAAGTTGAAGTTGGTATTGATAAATGATCCATAACAGGAAGCATTTGTGTCTATTTGAGTGTGAAGCTGTCTGCTCCCAAATACAAATCAGAACTGCCCTTTTCCTCCTCTCTTAACATACCCCCCTTGACATTCAAACAGATGTCCTCATATCTTGGAAATGAATAACTAGTTTAATAAATACAGCTCTTTTTTAAAAACTCACAACAAATGTAGGAATTGATTGTAGCCAAATTTACTTGGTAGGGGATTAATTTTAAAGTAGATTTTGAATTAGTTTTGTCCCAGGGACGGCCTATCCATCATAATTCAGCATTCAGTTTAGAGAAAAATATCAAGAAGGCAATGGTTTCCAACTTAGTTTCACAATGTTTTCATCCTTGAGATGGTAAATAGTTACAACTTGAAACTCTGTGTCCAAGCATGTCCAGCACCTGGCATCTAGGTGCTACTTATCCCTGTTTGGGACTTGGGATACATGTTTGCATACTAAATGTTCTGAAACACTCCATAAATAAGAAAATAGTTTTCTAAGCTTAAAAAAAAGAAACTTCATGGGGGGTGTCCATGAGTGTCACCTATGCATATAAAGGTCAGAGGACAACTTGTAGGAGTGTGCTCTTTACGTTCCAACACCTGGGTCACAGGGATGGAACTCACAGCCCAACTTCTTTGCCCACTGAACCATCTTGTCAGTCCAATTCTTTCACTTTTAACCACTGCTCTGCTACCACGGACAGCATATATTCCAAGATACAAATGTGGTTTTTGTTTGGTTGTCCAGGGTTGGAGAATGAACCCAGACCCAAGGGAATCAGTAGTATTAACATTTTATGAAACATGTTCACTATAGTTCCATTTGGGAAATGAAGCAGACCCTCAAAGTGGACTTTTCTCCTGCCATAGTAGGGATGCTTTAGTGAAAATCTTTAGTGGACTTCAATTAGATGTAATTTTATTTTACTTTCCTTGTTTCTATCTGGGGTACTGGTGAACAGTCAAACAGCTGATAGGGAAGATAAGCAAATGAAATTATTTGGAAGTTGGATCATAGGTCGTTCTAGTACTTTTCTTAAAATCATTGTTGATATCAAATATCAATATATTGTCCCATACTTCCTCAACACGTGTAAAATGAGGCAAATTCTGCTATTTTAAAAGTCCCAGTGTTAGCCAGGCATGGTGGGGCACACCTTTAATCCCATCAGTGGGAGGCCTAGGCAGGCAGATCTCTGAGTTCGAGGCCAGCCTGGTTGGTGTACAGAGCTAGTTTCAGGACAGCCAGGGCTACACAGAGAAACCCTGTCTCAAAAAAGAAAACAAAACAGAAACCAAACACAAAGCAAAAGTCTCAGGGCTGAAAATATTATATGTACTTTATCTTCATATTTTTAAAACCAATCTAGTCAGACATTTTGCCTCCCACCAATGTGCTCCAGGCCTCAAAGGTTCCATGTGGAGAATGAATGCTAGAAGAAATAGTGGAACTATTGATGGCTGGAAAGTATTGGGTCTTTCTCCCCCTGCTCACTGCATAAACAATATAATGACCATAACAGAAAGTACAGGAAATGAAAGTCTTTTCAAGAAGGGAAGATTCAATAGAGATTTCTGGTCAGCCCAGGAGTCATTAGGGGTGATGAAAAACATGGACATTGTGGTTGCAATGGTGATAGGAAAAACCAAACAACAAAGAAAGCATTTGTGTTGGTGAGCATTGCTGCTTCCTTATTCTTTGCTTGACCACATCAGTGTATATTTAAGGAAAGCAGAAGAGAAGTACAGAGACATGCAGGGTGGAGAGGGGCTGACTATGCAGAGCTCTGTGTTCCTTCCATGACATGTAGCAAAGGGCCATGGGTTTTTCCACACATGGGCATATCTTCTGAAATAAGCTGGGCTTCAGTGCTGTGAAGTTTCCCATCTAGGAGTGCTGTTGCCACCTGGAGGCCTACAAATGTTCTCAGACCTTTTCCATCATGGAAAACGTGCAGTGGAGTGATCTCTGAGGCAATGAAAACAACTCATGGCCTCAGGCCTCATAAAAGTAGTGTTTGGGCATTTGCCAAAACCAGCATTAACAGCAAAGATAGACTTATAGTATGTGAACAGAGAATATCTATGTCCTTTGTCTTCTCTTCTTTTGCAGTCCACCCTCAGCCCTACAGGATCTAGAAGTAGAAGGAAATGTCTGTATGACCATTGAAGTAAATCTGTATCTTGTTTGGTTTTCTGCTGCTCTAACACAATACTACAGGCTGGGCAGATTATAAACCGTAGAAGTCTATTTGGCTTGTGGTTCAGGAAGATAGGAATTCCTAAACTGTGGTCTCAGCACCTGGCGAGGACTTTGTATCATAATATGGTAGAAAGGCCAGTGAAAATACATGAGTCAGAAAGGAGATCTTTGTGAACTCATCTCTTAAATCAGGATCTCACTCCCAGAATAATGGCACTAACTCATTCATCATTCATGAAGACAAAGGACATGTGACATAATCATGTCTTAAAGATTCCATCCGTGGGCTAGGGATGTAGCTCAGGGTTAGAGTGGTTACTTAGTATGTACAAGGCCTTGGCAACACACAAGCATACACACACACATACATGCACACATGCACACATACATGCTTGCATGCACATGCACATATACACACATGCACACGCATACATGCACGAACACACACACACACATAGAGTGGAGGATGGAACACAAGCCTTTTAAATTTATCACAGTGATAATAAACTCCAACAGAGTTTTGAACAGGATGTTTAAATCACTGCATTTAAATTGGATTGTTTTTTTCTGTTTTTCAAGACAGGGTTTCTCTGTGTAGCTTTGGAGGCTGTCCTGGCACTTGCTCTGGAGACCAGGCTGGCCTCGAACTCATAGAGATCTACCTGCCTCTGCCTCCTGAGTTCTGGGATAAAAGGCATGTGCCACCAACGCCCGGCTTAAATTGGATTTTTAATGCCTCCAAAAGTCTGGAAATCTATGGTCTGCCCAGGAGGTCATTAAACATCATTGGAAATATT
The DNA here is from genome assembly GCF_003668045.3 of Cricetulus griseus. NCBI lineage: Eukaryota > Metazoa > Chordata > Mammalia > Rodentia > Cricetidae > Cricetulus > Cricetulus griseus. The sequence goes on from NW_023276806.1 coordinate 137,457,948, forward strand.
TTACACATAAGTTTGTAATAATGTAACAGGTCATGCTGTTACATCAGTTACTCAGTTAATGAATTATACATTTCCATTGCTGTCGCCCTAGTCATTCATCTTTTAAAGCTCCTCCTAGTCCTATCATATTTAAACATACTAAAGGCAATGCTAAGTTCTACTCTTCTTTTTAAACATATACCAGAACTCTGTCTTGATTCTATTCTCATGCTGAGACCCTATTCTAAATTTTGCCTGTTATGTCAGAAACCTGTATGTGTATACACATGCTTGAGTATATGCATTTGTGTAGGGGTCGTTAGTCACACATGTGCACCGGAATGTGGAGGCAATTGTTTCTGTCTTCTTTTTTTAAAAAGATGTATTTATTTATGTATATAGGTGTTTTGTGTGCAAGTACATATGCACAACAGAGGAGGGCACCCCAATTCATGAGACTAGAGTTATAGACAGTTGTTGACTACCATGGGGGTACTGGGAATTGAACCCAGGACCTCTGGTACTGTAATACCCCTGGAAGCTCAGGCCTCCAGGATCTCAATCCAGGATCGCCGCTGCCCCAATCACCATGCGGAGGTGGAAACTTGATGCAAACAGCACGAGGCTTTATTATAGTTGTTTAACGAGCTAACCCCATGTTAGCTCGGGTCTTTCATCCACCCGCCATGGCAGATGGCTAGAAAAGACAGCTCGAACCATCTGCATAGAGATCTTATAGGGCAGTATAAGGGGAGTGTCTAGGGGTACACACAGGCTCAGGATTGGTGTGCCTCCTGGCTTGGAGGTTTTGCCCTGTGTTGATTGGTCAACTGGTTGTTATGGCCCATAGGCCCTACCAGGGCAGTTGCTATGCTCTTCAATGTGTGCTTGTCCATAAAGCACACCCAGAGCCGTAAAGCATAGCACCACCAGCTAACTTCTGATTGGTTCCTTGCCACAAGGCAGGCATCTGACCTCCTAGTGACTAAGACAAGGTCAGGCAAGTGCGTGTTTGGCTGTTATGGCTGCTGAAATGGGGAGCTGGTCCCTTCAGTACAGCAGCCAGTGCTCTTAATGGTTGAGCCATCTATCCAGCCCATTGATTTTGTTTTTTTTTTTTTGTTGTTTTGTTTTGTTTTTCTTTTTTGGTTTTTCAAGGCAGGGTTTCTCCGTGGCTTTGGAGACTATCCTGGAACTAGCTCTTGTAGACCAGGCTGGCCTTTAACTCACAGAGATCCTCCTGCCTCTGCCTCCCAAGTGCTGGATTAAAGGCTTGGGCCACCAACGCCCAGCCAGCCCATTGATTCTTAATTGTTTGCTTTCCTTTTTGTTTTCGAGACAGGGTTTCTCTGTGTAGCTGTGGAGCCTATCCTAGCACTCACTCTGTAGACCAGGCTGGCCTTGAACTTACAGAGATCCACCTGCCTCTGCCTCCCAAGTGCTTGGATTAAAGGCATGTGCCCCCAACGCCCAGTGATTCTTAATTCTTAAGACAGACTCTTTCACTAACCTTAGGCTATGTGACAAAACTTTTTCTGGAAGCCCCACCACACTCCACCCACACATCTGACTCTAAGTTTTAACTCTCTGAAGGCAATACTTGGAAGGCCATCATTTTTCTCACGAAGAAACTGAGGTTTGGAAAGGTTAAAATAAATTGCCCAAGATACATAGTAAGTTGCAGGAAAAATTGTCTATATCCCAGGTACCTGGCTGCAAATAATGTAGTCTGTTGGGGATTGGTAAAAGAGTTGCATACCAAAAGACAAACTGTTATTCTCTGTCTTCCTAGATACTAAAGAAGGATTATTCCAAATAACGAAGGTTTGCAGTTTTCAGATTTACATGAGAAAAATGACCTGCTCATGTGTGTTGGGGATATACATTAAATCTCGAGTAAAATTTGCTAATAGATGAAGAAAATTGGAGCTGAAATGGTAAAGTTTGATGAAAAAAGTGTCCTAAGAGTGGTAGAGTTATACTAAATGAAAGGAGTGTATGGCATTAATGCAAAAAAACCTACACTAATCCCATTAATGTCAAAGGAAACATGGGGGTCGACAAAAGCAGCATGAGGAAATGGAAACCAGCACTGAATCCAAATCATATTTAAACTAATAGTTAAGTTTTGTAACAGTTCATTCGGTACTATTATTTGATGACTATATCAAAAAGAAAGCAAAATTAGGTAGCTTGGCTGGGATTTGAAAAATTTGGAAACAGTGAGATTTATTGTTTGAGTCCGGAAATGAATCTGATCCTTCCAATTCTTTACTGGGCTCTTTGTTCTTACAGACATGTCTGCTAGTTAGTTCTCCTAACAGATTTTTAGCTGTTGATCACTGTAATGGCCATCGTTACAACTTGGCCACGAGTTCGGGCGAAGGGATCTGCGGATTAAATAAAGACAAGACAGCCGGTCACTCTTGCAAGAATGCCAGTTTATTTCAGAGGGGAGTAGACTCACATACCAACAGCAGTCACAGTGGAAATTTACTCAGACAAAGGTCCTTGTCCCCAAGCCCCTCGGCAATGGGCGGATAGTTTGCATACTTGCATACAGGCGTAGATGGAAGGAGGGAAATGAACACCTAATCTGGAGGTGGACAGAGAACACCAAGGGCACCTAAGGTCACCCAGCAGGGTCTCATCAGGAACGTCTAGTCATGAGGAGGACAGCAAACCCCAAGGGCACCTTAGGTCATCCAGTAGGGTCCCAACAGATCACTAGCTGGCAAACTTTTTTGAAAACTCTCAAATACTGAACAGGTAAGGAAGCTTGGATAGCAAGGAAACGCATGGCTGCTATTTCACCTCTGATGGCTGTGTTGGTTTCTCTGAGGAGACAGGAAGACAGTCAGAGGATCAAGTGCACAAAAGCGACCATTGAATGATGTAGAGCCTGAGTGTAATCTTTAACAACACTTTTTGTTTTCTTTGAGACGGGGTTGCACTACACAGTCCTGGGTGGCCTGGGACTCGCTTTGTAGACCAGGCTGGTCTGGTATACACCCTCCCTTGCATCTGCCTCTGGAGTCCAGGTATTAGAATCCAAAGTTGGCCTTGGTAGGGTATTCTTACTAGGACCTAACTGGAGTCAGGAAACTGGCTCTAGGATGAATGAAGGGAGCCTGTTCCTCCACAAGTGTCCCGGCCCTGATGCCCTTTAGCTAGGCAACATTAGTGCTAAGAAGGCTCGGCGAGGAACCTGCAAAACACCAATGATGCAATGCTTTTGATCGAAAATAACAGCAGAACATGAGGGCAGCAGGGAGCGAGGGGCGGTGTTTTCAGGTAAATAAAACACTCAAGATAGAAATCTGGAGGGAGGCGACGGAAAGGTTTTTAATTAGCATAACCGCGTAGCCTGCCTGCAAATCCCAGCATTCTCTCCGACCCTGGGAGCCAATGAGCAAGCACCAGGTCAAGCAGCCAATGCCGTCCTTCGCATATCACCGGTTGAATTGTGGGAATTGTGGTTTTCACGTGGCAGCCACACAGCATGGTTGCCAGGGCGCAGCGTCGGCCACGCGTACCGTCCGGAAGGCAAGCTCGTTTCACGGCGCTCCCGTTGGCCTCCGGGTCGGCTGTGAGCACCGCCACTCACGAGCCTCGCGCGCTTTAAAACGCACAAATCTCTCTCTCCTTTTCCTCTTAATGTCCTACGGAGCAAAGCACGCAATCCATTTCAGGAGCACTCCGGCCTGCTGCGCTCAGGGCCCGTCCTTTAACCGTCGCTTTAAGGTCTCGCGAGACAAGGCCCTTGCGGCGTTGTCATTCCGCCTGAAAGGCGGGCCGCGCGGAGACAGACATCGGGCGCAGCCAACGGGAGCGGCTCTTTCAGCAGCGCCTGCGCAGAGCGCTCGGGACGGCCTCGGTGAACTCCGACCCCGCCTCCCCGCAGCGCCCTGCGTCGGCCGCCCCCGCCCTCCCTGCGAAGGAGGCGGGCTTTGGCCTCTTGCCCTGGGGAGCGAGTGCGGAGGGAGTGCGAGCGAGACGGCCCGAGCGAGCGCAAGTGTCTGGCTTCCCGGCGAGGCCCAGCCGTCCGTCCCGCCGCCCATGAGCTCGTTGCTCCGCGAGCAGCTCCGTCGTTAGGCCGTCCCCGTCACTCTCTCGTTCTCCTCGCCCCCTCCCCCCGGGACAGGCACCCACCCTGTCTGGCCGGGGACCGGACATCGTGTCGAAGCGCCTTCCCCAGCCCGTGTCGCGCTGCGACCCTGGAAGCGGGCGCCGCCGCCAACGAGAGGAGGAGCCCCGGCCGCGGGCCCCAGCAGCCACCGAGCCAGCAGGCGGGATCGAGGCCGGCAACATGGCGAGCGCTTCGTACCACATTTCCAACTTGCTGGAAAAAATGACATCCAGCGACAAGGACTTTAGGTGAGACCGAAACCCGACCCTCAGCCCCACCTCGGGGAGCTGTTGGGGGTGGTGGGGACGGGACGGGACGGGGACAGCCGCCACCGCCGCCCGGGCCTCGCGGCAGGCCCTGCCCCACCCCTCAGTCCGGCGGGTCTCCAGCCACCCCCTCCCCCATCTCTCCTCTAGGCCGTTGTCCGCCGCGGCCACCGGGTCCCTTCTGCGCCCCGGCGTCCCGATCGCATCCTTTGTCCACCCCTGGGGACACGATGCTAGCGTCCCAGGTGACGCCAAGGGGCCGAAGGCACCCCCTCCGGTGGGGAAGGTGTTTTTCCCGGCCGGGAGACGAGCGGCCGGGCCTAGTCCCCGAGACACCAGGCCGTCCTGGCGCTGGCTGGGCACAAGCTGCTGCTGCTCACCAGCCACGCAGCCGCCGCCTGCTCTCCCGCGGATGGGAATGGGGTGCAACGATCAACTTTGTGTTTTTTGGTTTTTTTTGAGGTCTCCTCTGATTGGATTATATACTTTTTTTTTTAACCCCCCTCGCATAATTCTTGTTCGCGAAGGTGGGGAGAAGGGGGAGAGGAACCCGGGGTGGGGGGTTGGGGGAAACTTGGCCTGCGGGGTTTTTCCCGCCAGCATCGCTGTCACTTTCCCAGGTCAGGTGAAACCCCAAGCAGGATCTCCGGGTTTCAGTCTCTCTCAGATTCACTAAACAAAATCATGGCCAGAGGGCTGAATTGTTGAGCTCTTTGCCGAGCAAATCAATCTTGGAAAGAGGGGCTGGTGAGCCGTGAAGCTTAATCATACATAGAGTTGTGTTCTGGGAGACCTGGACTATTGGGTCTCCGTGCACATTGAAGGAGTCGTATTTTCACGGATTAGGTTAAGGCCCCCCCCCTACACACACACACACACACACACACACACACACACACACACACACACACAATGTCCCCCCCCTACACACACACACACACACACACACACACACAGAGTTACATCCTTCCTGACTCCTGTTCCTTCACAAATAAATAAGCCCTATGTCAAAACAAGAAAACAGCTATTACTTGTATATTTAAGTTTTGTTCCCTAGTGCTTTGGGAGATACAGTTTTGTGTACATTTAAAAAGAACAAATAGTCTTTTGGTTGAAACTAGCCTAGGAGCTTGTGTTTTTGCTGTGTGAACTGTTTAACACCTGAAGATTTGTCCAAATCATATCAGAAGCAATTTTCCGATCTGGGAAAGGAGATCCCTGGGGAAAATAATGCCTTTGTTCCTAGATAAAGTAATTAAAGTGGTCAGTGAAATGCAGGGTCGTTTCTGTGACTCAGAACCACTAATACCTTAATTTTTTTTTCTTTTCTACTTAGCAATCTTCTAAGTCTTGTTTCCATTTAAGTGGGGAAAAGCGACGTGTTTGTTTCAAGCATTGAAGTTTTAGATTTGTTTCTGGGACTCAAATCGGAGATTGAAGGGATTGTTTTTAGACTGTTGAGGATTAGGATGAGTTTGATTTCTTCTGGGTCTTGGCTTGCTCACAGTTGAAGTCTTGAGTTTTAAATAAATGGAACACACATGTAAACTCAACTGTATGAGGGAGGGAGTGTGTGTGTGTGTGTGTGTGTGTGTGTGTGATTCCCTCCTCACTTATGTCCCGTGGGCTCCCTATCAAAGTACTAAGTTTGATTATTTTTGCTTAAAGGCAGTGGATCACACAGTTTTGTTAATTATTGTAGTTTTGAAAGACTACAGTAGTTTCCTGTGGGGTGATACAGTGCATGTAGCTATCAATTGAAGTAATTTCCTGTAAATGTGTGCAGCCTGGCGATGGTGGCGCATGCCTTTAATCCCAGCACTCAGGAGGCAGAGGCAGGTAGATCTCTGTGAGTTCGAGGCCAGCCTGGTCTCCAGAGCGAGTGTAAGGATAGGCTCCAAAGCTACACAGAGAAACCCTGTTTCGAAAAACAAGAACCAAAACAAAAAACCAACCAAACAAAAGAATGTGTGCATACTTGGATTTTTCTTTAATAAGAAGGAAATAATGAAGCCTTGATGCCATTCTACACCGATTTTCTTCCTTTAGGTTGGGGTGAATCAAGGCATTGATAAAACTATTGGCCACAGTTCTAGAATTTGATGAATGTTACCTTTAGTAACAACAACTTACTTTTTAACATTATTACATTTTTAATAATGGGGGGGGTGTTTGAGACAAGGTTTCTTTGTGTAACAGCCCTGGCTGTCCTTGAACTTCCCGACTGCCTCCCAAGTGCCGGGATTAAAGATGTATGCCAATACAGACCAGTTGTTAACAGCTATTAACTCTGTTTTAAGGACTTTTTTGTTTGTTTGTTTGTTTTATTTTGTTTTTTGTTGTTGTTGACAGGGTTTCTCTGTGCAGCTTTGGAGCTTATCCTGGCACTTGCTCGGTCGACCAGACTGGCCTTGAACTCAGAGATCTGCCTGCCTCTGCCTCCAGAGTGATTTTTTTTTTAATGAGTTTTAACTATCTACTTAACAAATGTTTGGGACCGAATCACTCTGTATGTTAAATATTAAACATTTTTGAAGATTAATTGACACATTTGAGCTCTTCTTTTGAAGAGTTTTCTATATTTTCATTATATAAGTGCATCATTTTTTAAAGCCATGCTTGGTTCTTATTACAAGTTTAGTTGCTTTGGTATTTTTAAATACTTAATTGCCAGAAGATTGGAAGTCAGGTTGAGCAGCCTTATATAATGTCTGACTTGTATAAAGGACTATGGGCAACACTGGAGCACCAGAATAGCTGTTAGTTTTGGCCCAACACAGAATTGTGAGGTAAGAGATTTTGCCGGTTTTGAGGAATGTATGTATGTATGTATGTATGTATTATATATATATCGGCTCTCTAGATGAACTTTAAGTAACAATGTCATGTCATGGTGTCAAAAGTTTGGACATGCTCATAAGGAAGGAAGACAATGTCTTTAGAAGGAAGAAAGAACTACATTCTGTGGTGAAGTACAAAGGGTTAGGCCTAGTTAACAGCCCTGAGTTCTCTTCTGTGATATTCATGGCTTCATTGTCTGTGTTTACAAAGTCTCATGGATAGGATGGCTCTTTTTATACAGCAGTTCAGTCTATTTGGCAGAAAGGTTAAACAGCATGAGCATAATCCGTTTATGGAATTTAAATTACAGGCATATTTTATTTTTAAAACATCACCTATTTCTTTAATTTTAGCCTTTGGTGTTGTGGATAAAGGGAGCAAAAGGAGGTGAAATAGGAACTTGGAAGCTAATGATGGGACATTGTGTGTCCCAATATCGAGGAAGGATAGTTCCTGTCAACTACTGGATAGGGAGCTGGAGTTAGGGATGTTTGTGAGCCACTATGTTGGTGCTGGGTATTGCAACTGAGTTCTAAGAGCAACAAGTACTCTTTAACCTTGGAGCCATCTGGCTCTTCAGTGTGTGGGGACTCGATCTTACTTGAGAGCCTGTAGTACTTGAATTGCATTTAGTTCCAAGGTAAAGGAAGGCAAAAGCATGCAAGAATTTCAAGAAATCTTTTCAAGAAACCATTGTAAAACAATTCTGTGCTGCTTGATACAATCTTGAGATAATTTATGATGTTGGTAGTGGTTTGTTACAAAGTGTGTTTAGTTGTTTTGAAAACTAGAAAATACTTCCCTTTGGAAACTTTAAGGTTAGTAAAAATCTAAGCCTGTGAAGAAGTCAGGAGTGGGAAGGGAGCTTGGAGAGTTTTTTTGCTTAGCTGAAAGTGAGTTTTCACATTGACATAAAAGGAAATGTAAGTGTCACCATCTTAATTGCCTTTTCTTGAAGAGCAGGAGAGTAAAAGGTGACTTGGGATACTTTGTATGCACTCTAAGGCAGGTGATGGTTACAGCTTGCTTGACCTTCCTGCATGCACAGACAGATCAGCAGTGATGAGAGTTCTACTGAAAGGGGAGAAAGGAATGTCATAGAAGGAACTTATCTATATAGATAAATTATTCCAGGCTTATTCATAGCTCTAGTAAATGTATGAGGAAAAGGTGGTATGTTTATAAAGTCTTTGAAAGGTAACTGCAGGATGATGCATTCTGGCCAAGTCACCTAGATCTCTGCTGTAGTAAAGAGTAAAGTTGTATTTATATATTGAGGAGGAGGTGGGGAGAGTTACTCCTTTGTCATGGTGGTGTGAGATGCTCCAGTAAGCTTCTGACTTTTAACGGTGGCTGCTCCATAACACTGAGACAACCTCTCATTAAAATGCCCCGAGGAGCTAGTTCTTCCTCCCTGACATCTGGGGTGCCTGCATAATCTGGCTGTTCTCTCATTCAAGCCTTATTTTATCCCTTAAATTCAAATACAAGGAGTTGGTCCTTACTGTTTGTAGTGGCATGTACTGGAAAATTCCCTCAAATCTGAACTAGCTGATGGTGAGCCTGGAATAATTGTTTTTAAGGTGATTTTGAAGTTGGTTTCTGTGAGTTCCTGATTCCTGCATTTTTATTAGTTATGTTAATAATTTTATTATGTCTATTTGCATTTAAAAACACTTTAATATGGTTGATTAAACCTTGAGCACACTGTCAATAGTACTTTAACACATGCATGAATGAAGCTTATTTAACACACTTTTTCCAGAAGGCCCTTTTGTTTATGGAAATGCTAGACAGTGCTAAAGATTATGTGTGGGGGCCACGTTAAGCAACAAAACTATCAGCAGAAAGTTTAAGACCACGAAGCTCTAAATAACCCGGGAGAAGATTAGTTGTCTGTGGTATGAAAGTTGAAACCAGGATGCAGAACCCTACTGCAATGAAGAGTGTGTGTTGGATGACTCAAATTTGTCATCACTTTGCAGCTGTCTGCAGGTGTTTACAAAGTGGGGCGGATTCTTGCAGGACTTACTAATTTTTTAACAAGTTAATTCACAGGTGTAAGCCTTGATATTTAGTGTGCATTGTCTTTGTGCTGTAGTAGTGCTCCTAACCCTGTCTCCAGTCCAGCTGATGGTTGACTCTTTCTGAAGTGCTATAATAGGTCTGCTGGAAGGCAGGCAGTTCCAATCGTTTCTCTTCTCAGCTCCGTCCCATGTGTCTGTCTTTTGGTAACTTCACAGTGCTCTTAATCTAAAGCCTAAAGTCCTGATGTATTTACAGATCTCTTTAATTCCCAGCCCTTGCTTTCCTGGCATCAGTTGTTTCCCTTTTGCAGAATAATTCTGTCTGCTCATCACATCTCAGTTTTCCTTGAGAGAGGGAGTCCGTTTTTGTTTGCTGGATGTTTTATCAGGATGTTGTGATTTCTTTTAAATTTTCTAATTTTATTTTTCTGATTGGATTCCATCTATTCTGTTTGAGAGGGTGTGTGTTAGCTTCTGTCTGGGATTGGGGGTGTCCTGTAGAGGCTAAAAGGCAATCAGATCCCTTAGAGCTAGAGTTAACAGTGGTGAGCTGTCTAATGTGAGTGGTGCGATCCAAACTCTGGTCCTTAGGACTCAGAACTCTTAGCCACTTAACCATCTCTCCATCTGCACTTTGCTTGATGAGACTTGGCTTTGTAGTATTTATCTCAGTTCATAATTGTGCAAGTACTTAAGTGTTCATTTATGAAGCCTTAAAAGTATTCCCCTTACTGGGTTGTAATGTAAATTCTAAAACAGCGGGGACTTGGATCTGCTTTTACTTGCCTGTGTAACCTTGGCAGTTTGTAGATACCTGGTATGTTGATTTCTTAATGCATGATTAATGAATACTGGGACCATTTGCAGCTTCACTTTAGCCTGCATTTCCATTATCTGTGATTAAATTTCTCCAGACACACTAAACAGGTAGGCAGCCCTTTACTCTGAGGTGCTCTATGGTTCCCTCCACTACTCTCCACTAGGACAGCTTCCCCATGGAATCCCTATTCCTGCTCTGAGACCTAAACTAGCAGGTGCTTTGTTTGACATGATGGTTTGGATGGTTTCAGTAAGTGTTACTTTGTTTTTTTAAGACAGGATCTCCTGTAACTTTGTCTAGCCTAAAAGTCATTTAGCCTGTCTGACCTTGGCCTGATCCTTCTCCACTCACCTCTTAAGTACTGGGATTGTAGGTGGGCTTTTTAGTATTAGAAATTTGTAAGAAAATAATTTTAAAAGAGATAATTATGCATATTTGAAACTTTAGGTAAAACTAATAAATTCTTGGAAAAACTTGTAAAGATGAGGTTTGTGTATTTATGACTGTCTGTCCCATTAGGAGAGGAGAGGAGAGAGGAGAGGAGAGAGAGAGAGAGAGAGAGAGAGAGAGAGAGAGAGAGAGAGAGAGAGAGAGAGAGAGAGAGAATGTCTGCCTTAGAACCTAGAACAGTAGAGTGTGCAGGAGAGTCTTCCAAATGAGCTTTCAGTCTGCTTGAGGACAGCCTTCAGACTGACTGAAAACTTCCTTCCAAGAGTATTATGTAGGTTTTTATGTAGGACTAGGAAAGAAACTTACAGAACTACCTGGTTTTAGCATTGCCACTGAGAGGTAATCTTGGGATTATGGTACTTTCATCTAGTTTTTCTGTTGTTGAAAATGCTGTTGATAACTTTGCTGATATTCATTTCAACCTTAAAAGTATTTAGCTGCTAATCACTGTGGTTTTGAAAATCAATAGGCTTCTTTATTCAATGCTTTTGATGTCAAGGTGTAGGCTTGTGTTTAGCTTAGTCTTGGCTTCCTAGCCTAAAAGACAGTGAATAAGTAGAAGGTGAGTAAAAGAATGGACCCATTCTTGTATCCAGTAGAACACACCAGAACCGTGAGTACTTTGTTACTTGTCACTAGACTGGACAGCTGGCATTACCTAACCCTGAGGGCTCTAAACTATCGAGTATTTAATGTGCTTTATTTAAGGAAAGCACACTAAGGTGGTTTGAGTAAGGATGGCCCCCCATTGGAGTGCCATATTTGAATGCTTAGTTGCCAGGGAGTGGAACGGTTTGAAAAGATCATAAGGAGAAGGGGGTGTGGCCTTGTTGGAGCCAGCATATCATATAAGAGTTGCCTTGGTCATGGTATCTCTTCATAGGAATGGGATAGTGACTAAGACATTTATATACCTGCATTAATGTATTATGCAGTTTTTCCCACTTCTGAATATTAATCAAAACTTTGTTTTCAATATTTTGTTTTGTTTTGGTTTGGTTTTTCGAGACAGAGTTTCTCTGTGTAGCTTTGGAGCCTATCCTGGCACTCACTCTGAAGACCAGGCTGGCCTTGAACTCACAGAGATCCACCTGCCTCTGCCTCCCCTCCCAAGTGCTGGGATTAAAGGTGTGCGCCACCAATGCGCAGCATTGTTTTTCTTATAATGGGGGGAGCTTCAAAAAGTGCCTGTCTAATTTACCTCCTATTGCCTCAATGTGAACATAAGTTTTTCTTTAGCTGTTTTATGGAACTTGATAAAAATTGAGTAATACTTGATAAAAATCAAATTGTGTGCTTTCATGTAGTTTAAAACTGACATGGTTTTAAATGGATATTGATTCCTAATTATTGAAAATATCCTTAAAATTACATTTTACTAATCATTAAATTGTCTTGCCAGCCATCACCATATAGCCTATTGACAACATTGCCAGAATGTCGCTATAATAGTTTATAGTTATGATAGTTGTGTTTTTCAGTTTAAACACAGACGTTGGCATTTCTGTGTGAAAAAGTCAGTATTTTAGTGCTTTAAATCATCCCTCCTTCCCTCCTTTGTCTTCCTCTCTGTCTTTCTCTGTCCACAAAGTAGGATTTCTCTGTGTGGCCCTGGCTTTTCTGGAACTCACTCTGTAGACCAGACCGGCCTCCAACTCAGATCTTCTGCCTCTGCGTCCCAAGTGTTAGGGTAAAAGTGTGCACCACCACTGCTGAACTAAATTGTTTTAACAATTTTTAAAATTTTTAATAGGTTTATGGCTACAAATGATTTGATGACAGAATTGCAGAAAGATTCCATCAAATTGGATGATGACAGTGAAAGGAAAGTAGTGAAAATGATTTTGAAGTTGCTAGAAGATAAAAATGGTGAAGTACAGAACTTAGCTGTCAAATGGTAAGTTGTGTCTTGTTTGGTCACTGTTTAAAACTGATATTGAAGTCTGATGTTGTCTTTCTTTTCTAGAAAGTTTCTTTTTGAGATTTTTAGGTTACCGGTAAATGTTGAAATTGCATGTGATTAATGCAGGGTGTTTCATTATAGAATCTAACTTGTTAGTGTAGACTTTCATGAGATTATTTAACTTTTGGGAAATATATGTTGAATGATTGCATGTGATTAATGCAGGGTGTTTCAAACATTACAGAATCTAACTTGTTAGTGTAGACTTTCATGAGATTATTTAACTTTTGGGAAGTGTATGTATATGTAGAGAAATCAAGAAACAGTGCTTCTTGTGTGACCATTGTCTGTTTTTGTTTGTTTTGTTTTTGGTCTGCATTTGAAAGTCCTGCTCTAGTTGAGGTGAAATTTAAAAACAGACTCAGAAAAACAAAACTTGTCTTACAAAATGGTAGCTATAAAGACTGCATGTGCCTGCCTGAAATCACAAGGGGCATAGGCAGGGGGATCATACATTCCAGGCTAACAAGGGATTAAAAGGCAGACGACAACTAAAGGTGAACTTGATATGATACTGTGTTAAAAAGAATCTGCTTGAAGTTGCAGAAATTTCAGTTGTCCTTTAGTGTGCTGCTAAGGAGCACTTCTCACTAGTTAGAATCTTGGCAGTTGTTATTTATTATTCTTAGAGTATAGAATTTGAGTTCTCAGTAAATTGTTTGGAGCCCATTTAAACCCTGCTCCCAAGTAGCCAGGAGGCAGAAGCAAGAGGGTCTCCAGACTAAAGGCCTACCTAGGGGCTTAGTAAGCTTTGGCTCAGATAAGGAAGTGGAATTCGAGCTGGAAGAATGGCTCAGGGGTTGAGGGTTTGCTTACCATGTGTTCTTCCTAGTATCACAAACAGTAAACGAGTTAGTAAGTCTGTTTAGTTCTGGGATTTAAATATTAGAAACAATGGAGAAAGTAAGATAGCTTCCTCTTTGAAATTCTTTGTCATTGTATACATCATTCAGTATCAATGGAAAGCCTTTTCCTTCTGTGATATGTGTGGAACTAATTTTGTGGAAACGGTAAAGTCAGAGCTGTTTGTTTCTTCCCATATGGATGGGGCAGCTGTTGCAGCGCCGTGCATTGAAAAGACCTTCCTTTCCCCCCACTGAATTGAATTCAGAATTTACTTGGCATCTTTGGAAAAAAAATCAATCGAGTATAGAAGTGTGTGTTTTACACTTTTGTGCTCTATCGACCCAACTGTCTGTTCTTACAACAGTGTTACGCTGTTACATTGTCATTGCTTGGGCTTTTCCACCTGGTCCTGCTAAAATTTTAGACCAGATTGCTCTAAATTGAATGGGGGAGCTATTATGTTTGTGTAGCGGCATCCCTGCCCGTTGTCATTGTTTGCTTTACCACTTCTTTCCCAGATCACAGTGGTGAATGTTTAATAGATGTGTCAAATCCTCCTGAGAGCAAAACTTGCCTTTGGTGCTATAATGTATAGTAACTGAGTTAACATGGCTGACATTGTTTAGCTTGACTTTTTTTCCTTTCTTGAAACTATATTGTGTCTTTAAAAGCCCTTATTATTTTAATCATTCTGTCAATTTTTGTATTTAAAATACCAGCAGGGTCAAGTGCAGTAGTGATTATGCCTCATGCCCCTGGCGCTCAGTCTTTCCACTATGAACCACAGTTTTTCCTATCTGTTAGTTACATGAAGTTTTTTTAACTCCATGGAGTTTTGTACCTAGCAGTCACTTCAGTGGTGAATCTCTTGAATTCCTGATTATTATTTGGGGATGTTGGAGGTAAATCTTCTCTGAGTAGTTTGAGTAGTTATTGGCTGAGAGGGATCTTGGTTTCTGTGATACTGTTTTGCCATTTCTCTTTAGTAATACCAATTCTCTTTGCATGCATTTTAGAAGTGTATGCTCTCAAATATGAAATTATTGATGTTTATTTAAACAATAAGGAAGCCTTTATTCAAACTCAGCAGTTGTGATAAATGCAAGATTATTGCAGTAGCAGGGGAGATTGAATTCACCTATGAATAAAAGGACAAGTGGGGATTATAGCCAAAAAGCAGAAGGGGGAAATTAGGAGATGGAACATAACACAGGAGGAGACATGAGTGAGGGAATTCTTAGCTTGCTGCTTGGCTTTTGCCTGCTTGCCCAGCAAAGATGGAAGCAAAGTCACAGCCTTTATTGAAAAGAGGCCTCTGGAGCATCTGAAAAAAATTTGGCCATTTTTACCAGTGATTAGGTAGGTACATTTTTAATTGCTATAACCTAGTGTGTGACTGTTTCATAGAACAGAAGACTTTATTAATGTTTTTGTAAATGTTGACATAGTTGGATTTGGAGAAGTTGCTTTTCTTGTTTTCTCTGTGATTCCCACCCACTCGATTCCTTTAGATTACTTAAGCAGTAGTTCTCGAAGTGATCTGGGTACCTCCTGAGGTGGTCCATTACCTGAGAAGTTCAGGCTGTCCCTGAATAATACTGTTGAGAACTTATGCTGGTTTTTGAGGATATATAATTGTGTATGTTTGGTGTATGTGCACATTTGTGTGTGTATGTGTGTGTGTGTGTATATATATACACGTGGAAAGCACTTAACTAGCTAAGCCATGTCTCTGGCCTCCTCCTCACTAATTTCTTTCAGTATATATTCCATTTATTTTAGTTTCTGGTCTTATCTCCATTAGAAATGGTTCTTTTTTTTTCCCCCTTGTTTGCATTTTAACATCCTATCCCCACTAAGTCTCCTGACTTTGACCCCTGTATTTGGTTGGGGTTGCTTACCTAAGTGAAAGCTATTGAAATAGTCTTCTTTGCGCTCTCGCTCTCTCTCTCTCTCTCTCTCTCTCTCTCTCTCTCTCTCTCTCTCTCTCTCTCTCCAAAGCCTACTACCAAAAAAATCTTACCCAGAAATCTGCCAATAATATTGAATGTGAAAGTTTTAGGAAACTAAAATAGTACCTTTTATATTTTATAGTTATGTGAGTTTTTTACCTCATAAGCTTGACAGTAAATCCTCTATTTTAGGGCCCAGGCCTTCTTGATGAATGTTCAGGTAATGAACATGCCTATAGTGTGCTCCAGTGTTTGGGCTGGGCAGGACATACAGGAAGGACTTCTATCCTCATGGAGGGGTTCAACCAGCAGGAGTTAATAGAAACACAACAGTATAAAACAAGAGATGTGCAGTGTGCTTTCGTGGTTTTCATTGTTCTTTTAAATTTTAGACAGGAAATTAAAAGAAACTAAAACAGTAACAAGGGTCAAAGTTGGCAATGTAACATTGCATGGAATTTTTCTTATTTGCAAATCTTGTTGGGAGCAGACACCTGACTGTTAAAGCTTTCTGTTTGTGTTTATGTGCTTGAAGTGTTAACATGCAGGATGGAAGTCCTCTTCAGGACTTGTTACTCTGCTGGAAATCAATGGGGATATTGGAAAACAACTACAAGGAGCTATCAGTCAATTCCTTCATCCTTAGTTGTATATCATTTATGGTATGGGCATCTGTGGTTAAAATTGACAGTTACTAGGCAAGATTTATATTTCTGCTTACTTTTCCTGTTTATTTTTGTGTTTATCTAGATGTTAAAAGACCTTCCTTCTTTATGTTGCAGCCTTGGCCCTTTAGTGAGTAAAGTCAAAGAGTACCAAGTAGAGACGATCGTAGACACCCTCTGCACAAACATGCTTTCCGATAAGGAGCAGCTTCGAGATATTTCCAGTATTGGCCTTAAAACAGTGATTGGGGAACTTCCTCCAGCTTCCAGTGGTAAGCAGGGACCCTTTTATTATTTTCTTTCTACATGGAGGTTCATCCTATCCTCCCTGTGTTACAAGGCAGAGAGAGGTGATTTGAAGCCTTATTGTTAAACACAAATGTAATTTTTGAGTAAATGGAATTTAAATGTACCAAGTCAGTTCTGCGCGATATTTATGTTGAAGCAGGGTGTTAACGGTGCTTGCTATGTGTTCTACAGCTGCAGGTGAGAGAGTTCTGCTTGCTGTACAGCCTCTGCAGTGTGGGAAAAGATAACCAGCTGTTAACTTCTCATTACTTTGTAATTCCAAGTTTGATCTAGCTTGTTATGTAAAAGTTGTAACAGTTAAGTTATAGCTATGAAATAGTTTTTACTAGTAGCTTTAGTTATGTTTGAGTTCCTTTCAGTTACTTGATAACTTAATAATTAATGCATCTGGTAATTAACTTTTGGCCTCTGCCAGAATTATCTAGGTAATGTGAATATGCAGTTGGTTTTGACTACAGTGCTGGTGTTGACATTATTGTTTCTTCTGCAAATGGAGGGGGCTTATGTGCCTACTATCATTTTCTGACTATTGATAGTTCAATACATTTGTCATGACCAGGGTTGCTTCGGCGAGTCACACAGTTGAGATTTATAATTTACAGAGATGAAGTTATCACCTGAAGTTTTGACTTGTAGTTGGGTAAAGATCTAAACACTTTTGAGGGGCTTTGAATGAGACTCAGTGGTAAAGTATGCCTATCATGTACAGGGAGGGTCCTGGGTTCCATGCCTCCTGCCATAAGAAAGAAAGCAATTCTTTTCATCTCAAATGGGAGCTTTTCTGCCGGAGCATGCCAGTGTTGCTTCACTCTCGTTAAGCAGCCAAAGAGTCCATTGGTTCCCAAGGATGTGACATGTAATTAGTTATCTTACCTGTTTTCATGCTGTCTTCATGGTTTTCCCTTTTTCAGTAGTTGCCTGGCAAAATGTGAATAGTGATAGTCACATTTCCTGCACCCCTTTGACAATTACTCTATTTCTGATTTTTGATTAGGTCTAATAAGGTATTTTCTTTTAAAAACATGTTTTGCCTTAGCAAGGATCTGTTAATTGTCTTAGACAACTTTAGTATGTTGAATATTTGGTAACCAGTGCAGATACCAGACAGATGACATATTTGAACCTCTTACAGGCTCTGCACTTGCTGCTAATGTGTGTAAGAAGATTACTGGCCGCCTTACTAGCGCAATAGCAAAGCAGGAAGATGTCTCTGTCCAGCTAGAGGCCTTGGATATTATGGCGGATATGCTGAGCAGGTAGGTGTGCCAACTACTTATTTGTATTATGTATATTAAAAAAATTGGCCTAGATTTCCGTAGTTGTGGGTAAAGGAAATGTGAGCTGTTTTATGTATCACAGATGTTTTGTGATTCTGAAAAACCTTCAGTTTATGATTGAACTTTTTTTTTTTTTTTTTTTTTAGCAGTTTATGTTTTATTATTGTGTTCATGCTCAGTAATCTGCCTAAGTGAGGGGATGTTTTAGTGGAAGTCACAAATCTGCGGTTAAACAATAATAACCTCAACAGCCACTGTGTTTCCATTGCATGCTTGCTGGGCATTTTCGGGGCAGGGCTTGGATTTTATTCACTTGTTGCTTTCCTACTTTTCTGTGGCAGCAGGCTTAGGAATAAATGAGCCACTCCTAAGAAAATAGACCTTAAAGGGCATTTCCATGTCAGTGTGTCCTTGTTTCTAATAATTATTAGTACTTCATTATTTGTGACTAATATTGTAGTTAATTTGGTTTAGTATAAAAATAGTTGAGGGTTTTAATATAGAAGATTATGTGTATATTAAATGTATGTAATGATGGGTTTTTATTACCCTATCATACATAGAGCACTCACTACCTTTTACCCTAGGAGGTAAGAAGAGAAATGGCTAAGGGCCAAAAGGAGTGAAGACTAAGTAGGACCGTGTTCAGTGAAGCTTTTTATGGAAATGGTGGAGTTTGAAGAATAGGTGGCACTTGGATTATTAAATGTGCTATGGTGTAGAATGAGTACATGTAAGAATGTTGAAGCCAGGATATGGAGTGAATACAAAGGCAGTAGGGGGTCCTTTGGTGGATTGGGGGTCCTGCTGAGGTGGGAAGAAATGTATTGATAAGCGGTGATAACCCAGGCAGGCTTTTTGTCCTGTGTGATTTGCTTACTGGCACTTGTTGGCACATGGTGGTATGAATGCTGTTGGCTAATTTAGCTGTGCATGCTAGGGGATTGGGAAACACAATTTTGGGGGCAAATGAACCAATAAAACTGAGCTTGAGATGGACAAAGAAAAGAAGTGAGAAGGGTGAAGAGACATCAAGGTTTTTGGTGTTGTGACTAATCAAAAAAATAAGATTTGAAATACTTTGAAATCTCAGAAGGAGGGAAGTGACAATATCATTGTGACTTTTGTTTGGTGTTTTGCCAGCAATTGGTAAACCAGCGTATAATAGGTAATATAGGTCTCACTGCTAGGAATAATTTGGGGAAACATAACTCCATATATGTTTAGCTTAGGGTTTTCAGTTGCATTGGTAGTGACAGTGAAAATTCAGCTTTTCTTTTCTTTTGAGTTCCACTTTGTCTCAACCTAATTTGTACTCTGATAGTAGTGCTTTGGCATGTTGAATTTGTTGTTTTCTTTCTGTTTTTCTCTTTTTTTTTAAGGCAAGGAGGACTTCTTGTAAATTTCCATCCTTCGATTCTGACCTGTCTACTCCCCCAGCTGACGAGTCCTAGACTTGCAGTGAGGAAAAGAACCATTATTGCTCTTGGCCATCTAGTTATGAGCTGTGGGAATATAGTTTTTGTAGACCTTATTGAACATCTTTTGTCAGAGTTGTCCAAAAATGACTCCATGTCAACAACAAGGACCTACATCCAATGTATTGCTGCTATTAGTAGGCAAGCTGGCCATAGAATAGGTAAGATATCTAAGTGTTTCAAAGTTGTCTATGTTTTCCACTGTATGTGTCTTTTGTGCATGATGTGCGTGGGACTCAATGAGCATGTGAGGTCAAAGAGCAACTCTGGAGTCGGTTCTCTCCTTCCACCAGAACATGGGTTTTGGGGATCAAACCAGGCCTCCAGCTCTGCAACAGGCACCTTTACCCTCTGAGACCTCTCACTGGTTGGCCCCCTAAAATTGCTTATATATATATTTTTTAAGTATGTAGTTTTAAAAAGCAATGTGCTTTTCCTAGGTGAATACCTGGAGAAGATAATTCCTTTGGTGGTAAAATTTTGTAATGTAGATGACGATGAATTAAGAGAATACTGCATTCAAGCTTTTGAATCGTTTGTGAGAAGGTATAAGATCTCTGTGTTTTTAAATTTTTTTTTCCTTAAGATTGGAATAGTTATTAAGATTAGGTAAATACTAACATAGGATTTCAGATGTATTTTATCTAATTCTTCATTAAGTAGTGATTGACTACTAATAGAATATTTGTAGCAAATGTCATCTTACTATTATAAAATCTAATAGTTTCATTTACTTTGAAAATGTTTATCGTTAGATAAACTTATACAAGGGAGAATGTCGTGTAATATAGTGTGTCTCCAGAATAACAGGATTTTCCAAGAGAAGCATAGTAGGTTGTTTTTCTTTTCAACCTTCTTATGTTTTAGACCTGTCATACCTGTTTTGCCAACATAGTGATTCTCAATTTGGAAACTTTGGCACTAATTTTCTTTTTAAAATCTTAGTAAAAATTGTGTGAAAGCTGTATTAGCCGAATGTTTGCCTTTGAGTAAGAGTATGGGTGGTGTCTTGATCCTAACTAGTTTTGGTCTAGGCTTTACCCTTTTTACCTCATAGTTTACGGAGCACCATTATAGTTGTGCCAATTTAAAAATATTAATGCGTATGGGTATTTGGGCTGCATGGGTGACTGCACCAAGTGTGCATCTGGTACTCATGGAAGCCAAAAGAAAGTATTAGATCCCCTGGTAGTGGAATTACAGGCAGGTGTGAGCCTCCATGTTGATGCTGGGGATTGAATCTGGGTTCTTTGTGAGAGCAGCCAGGGGTCTTGACAACTAACTAAGCTGTCTCCAGCTTCCATGCCAAGTTGTGAAAATTGGAAATGTTGAGATTCATTTTATTAAGAACTACAAATTTCCCCTTAGTTTTGACTTTGGGCATATGTGTATTTTGGTTGATAATTAGCATACAGTGAGAGAAGACCATGCTAAGTGAATGTTGACTAACAATTTCACAAGTGCTAATTAGTGACTTAAGGATCTCTATACTGTTCCCCCTTGAGCCATGTACTTATTATTTATATGGTATTTGTGGGGACAAACATCCTAAAAGTAAATATCATTTGCAAGGTAAATCTTTTCAGACATGAAGCTCATGGGACAAAAATTTCATTGGTCAGCAACCACTTTGCTGTTACTGCTAATAACTGAAGCAGGGAGTAAATTGTAGTTTGTGTCTTAAATTAAAGCAGCTCTTGTCTTTGTATTTAGATGCCCTAAGGAAGTTTATCCTCATGTTTCTACCATTATAAACATTTGTCTGAAATATCTTACCTATGATCCAAATTACAATTATGATGATGAAGATGAAGATGAGAATGCTATGGACGCTGATGGTGGAGATGATGATGATCAAGGTATTTCAGATTATATAGAAGGAATCTTTTAACTTCATAAAAGAAGCCAGTTTTAGAGATGGAAAGATGATTTTTTTTCCCAAGAGATTATTTTTTATTAGTTCAAATTAGAAACAATCCTGCTTCACATGTCAATCCCTTCTCCCCTACCCCCAACCTTCCCCATTAGCCCCCCATCTCATCCCTCCTCTGTTCCCCATGGGGGTTCACCAAAGTCTGTCATATCATCCTGGGCAAGGCCTAGGCCCTCCCCTTGAGTCCAGGCCTAGAGAGCATCCCTCCATGTGGGATGGGCTCCCAAAGTCCATTCTTACACCAGGGATAAAGAGTGCCGAGGCCTCCTCATTGACATCCACGTTCAGGGGTCTGGAACAGTCCCGTATTGGCCTCACAGACATCAGTCTGAGGTTCATGCTCTCCTTCTTGTTCAGGTCAGCTGTTTCTGTGGGTTTCACCAGGCTGGTCCTGACCTCTTTACAACTGAGTTCCAGAGTTCAGTTCAGCCCCTGGATGAGGACTCTAGGATGGCATATAAGGCAGCCATCAGTCTCATTATAGGGGAAGGACATTTAGGTTAGCCTCTCCACCATTGCCTAGATTGTCATAGATATCTGGAAATTTCCTTAATGCCAGTTCTCTCCTGGGACCTATAATGGCTCCCTCTGTTACGGTATCTCTCATTCTGCTCTCCTCTATTCCCCCAACTCAGCCTTCCTGCTTCTCCCCTCCTCTTCTCCCACTTCTTAAATGCAAATTGTACCAGTTTTGTTCCTTAGAACTTTATTTTCTTGTGGGTCTCAAGCCTAGAGTCTTATGCACCACATGGATAACAACTGTATTCTTTATATCCCCAGTCCAGTGTTTATACTTTTTTTTTTAAACAAAGCATTTGTGCAAGATAAGCCATAGTTTTTCGAAAAATGAATCTAAATATATACATATTCAGGGTAGTTTGGTATTGAAAAATCCTAAATATTGTTTGAGACCCTGTTTAATATTCATGAATAACATAACCATTTCTGTGGCTTCTGTGATTAAAGTCAGGCTGATTTGTGGTAGTGCTTCAAGGGCATAGCAATTGCTGTTTTGTTTGTTTGGAAGAATTATAATAGAGGTATTCAAATAGATAGATTACCATATATATAGGTTAGTAGGTTTTCTGTTATTTTTATAGTAATTTTTAGTTCGATTATATGTACTTAACACAATAACTTTCTTATAAAATCTGTGATTTAGCCTATCCAAAAAACAAATATACCCTCCCCAACTCCATCTACTCCTCCAGCAGGTACTGCCCCTTTTCCTCTCTATAACTCTCCTCAATTGAATTCAGTTAAGTTCATTTCTTCCTCTTCTGTCTTGAATGTAGTTCTGGTGATGGACAAGATTGTAAATGCCTGAAAACTTATATTACTTGCTCTCTTAGCATCCAGGGACCAGGATACCATACTTCTGCCTGTCTTCTGTTCTGGTTCTTATTCATCTCTGACCACTAAATGGAATGTGCCTGGGCTAAATCTTTGTACTTAATCTGTAGCACTCTAATTTTCCTTTGGATCTTACCTAGTCTTCTGAGTTTAGTACCACTATTAACTCAGCTATATACTTTTCCTGCACATCTGGGTTCATACATGAATGTCTAATTAATGTTACTGGTTGCTTAACTAAAATATCTTATTCCTGCCCTTTCTCCAGCCCCTGATCCTTCTTTAGTCTCTTCCATCTTAGAATAACTCCTCCATTCCTCACACCGAAAAGCCTTCCCTCAGTATGCATAACTTTATACCCCTTTAGCATTTTTATTTTAGCACAATCATTTTCATGCATATTGTAATTGATTATCATCCACCTATTAGAACGCAATCTTCCTGAAGACTAGAAAATTTAACCTTCATTGCTTTGCTTTCAGTGTAGTATCTAGGATAATGCTTGGCTTGACCCATAGTTGTCACTTGGTAAATGTGTTGTATTAATGAATAGAAAACTTAGGAGTGAAATTTATGTTCCAGGCTTTGAGTTGGTGTTACCATGCTAAATAACCCAAGTCCTTCAGCTGCTTTTAAATTAGATGAGCTAAATATAAGAAATATTACTCAACCATGGTGTTGTCATTTCAGTGATTAAGACATTTGTTAATTTTCTATTAAAAATGTATTACTAGGATGCAATTTTCATGATGTGTTGATGGAAGAAAGAATTTGGTTTATTTTCTGTTACATAGATTAACTCTTATGTTGGTACTACCTTATAATTTTTAAATAGGTATTGTTATGAATCTGGTGCCTTATATTTTAGCAGTATTTAGTTCAATTTCCTTATGAGAGATAGATGTCCAGTCTCTTCAGACAGATTGATCAGAAGTTGAGAACTTTGTCTTTGTCCTGATAACACACAAGAGGCTCAGAATAGGATGCTTCTTCTTGCTGAAAATTATTCCTATCTATTCTCTCTACTACATCTATAGATAAATATGCTTTGTATATGGTTCATCTTATAAATGCCCATTGATTGATTTTTTTTCCTATTGAGTTTTGAATTTAAGACTGAGAAGTTTATGAGTTTCTAAGTACTCACTGTATTGATGAAAAGGTTTTAAGCCAGTTTGTCATCTATACAAGACAGTGCTTAGCTGATTAAAGCATTGCATGGTTATAAAGAGTTCTTTATCTGTTTTTGTATTCTACTCTTTTTTAAGCCACCTATTGATGTAGACATTAAAGCTACATTAACTAATTGTCTTCCTTGAAATGCCAGTTCGCTTTCTGTGTTAAATTATGTACTTTCTCTACCATTAATAGCCTGTTCAACATTAAAACTTCCCTTTAGGGAGTGATGATGAATACAGTGATGATGATGACATGAGTTGGAAAGTGAGACGCGCAGCTGCTAAGTGCCTGGATGCCGTAGTTAGCACAAGGCATGAAATGCTTCCAGAATTCTACAAGACCGTCTCTCCTGCCCTGATATCCAGATTTAAAGAGCGTGAAGAGAACGTAAAAGCAGATGTTTTTCATGCGTACCTTTCTCTTTTGAAGCAAACTCGTCCTGTGCAGAGTTGGCTGTGTGACCCTGATGCAATGGAACAGGGAGAAACACCCTTCACAATGCTGCAGAGCCAGGTCAGTGAGTGAGTGTGTGAGTGTGTGTGTGTGTGTGTGTGTGTGTGTGTGTGTGTGTGTGTGTGTGTGTGTGTGTGTGTGTGTGTGTGTGTGTGTGTGTGTGTGTGCGCGCGTACGCTAAAGTCACTGACGGAGGCTGCTTTACAAGTTGTTCTTCAGGAAAAACGGAGTGCCTCGATTGTTTAGGGAAGCATGAAGTCCGTAAGAGCTCAGTTACTTGTAAACCATTGGTTGTGATTTAAATATACCTTAAGATTCAGGAAATTATCTGTGATATTAGTGGATACATCAGAGCTGTGGGATCATATATCCAGCGTCACTCATAATTTATATGATCTTAGATAGTCGTTTTTATTAAGTCTTGCTATTAACCCTTTGTAGTAGGGTTTTCTTAGATATAGCTACCCAGGGTTGTGGTGGATGAAATTACCAGTGTAGTTTTAGTGTCTGGTTTACTACATAGTAATTTTTTTCCAAAGGCCCTGAACATCACTCCCATTTACTGAATATTTGTTCATACCAGACGTTTTCCTATCTATATGTAATTCCTATAGCAGCTGTAGGCATTTTTATGTGTTTTTGCTCTTTTTCCTTTCCTTGAGATGGTCTCATGTTATAGCCCTAGCTGACCTGCACTCTCAGCAGTCCTTTTGCCTCAGCCCCCAAGTGCTAAGATTACAGGCATGATCTGCTGTGCCTTGTGTTTCATAGATCACAAAGCACTTGTTGAAAGATTAAACCAGGAGAGGACAAACATCATGTCTGCCTACCCCCATCTCCCCAAGACAGGCTGTCACTGCATAGCCCTGGCTCTCCTGGAACTCACTCTGTAAACCAGGCTGGCCTCAAAGAGGCCATCTGCCTCTGCCTCCCAAGTGCTGGGATTAAAGCCGTGTGCCACCAGCGTCTGGCTAGCTGCCCTATTTTTAAGTAATGCAAATACATTTTGAACTGTGCTTGTTAATAAAAGTGAATATGAATATTAATTATGAAAGTGGATGGTATAAAATGGATGGATGGATAGATGGATTAGAAAGATAAATAAATAGCAGATGGATACAGTAAACATAGAGAAATTGTATAGTAGAACCACAAGGAATTCTGAGAATCTCTACTGTCTGTATTTCTCAGATCATTTTTATTTATGAGACCTGTCTGTTAGGGAGATGGTGTTTTAATATCTTTCTACTTTGTCATTGTGTGAAGTTTTGGAAATCTTGGTCTGTAGCCTTCCATGTATGACTTGTCAGTAAAGAATATACTGAAGTTAACATTAGAAAGTTTAGATCAGATGTCCCTGAATTTTACTCCTGATGCTTGTACCTTTGAAGTTTGATGTCTTCTATTGTAATAGCAAACTAAAAAAGGAAAAGGATACCAATTTGATGGGTATTTTTCTGAAACTTCCTTTCTCGTATTTTTCTATTAATAAATTATATGCTTAATTTTTTGGTTGGAAATTACTCTAGTCATTGAAGACTTGTTGCTTGTTAGGAAGCTTTTTCTCCAGTTTCTTGATGCTATGGAGCACATATAGTTATAATACAGTATGTACAGTACATGAATACATTTAAACTTGGTTCCTATATAATAGTGCCTGTCTTAGTATTGGAGAGCTGACTTGGAAATGTGACAAAAAAAAGACAGATTCTTTTGCTTATTTCCTGTAAGTCATACTAAGTATATGGAGGAAGTACCTTTAGATCAGCTAGCTAATGAATATATGATATTCCAGGTTCCCAACATCGTTAAAGCTCTGCACAAACAGATGAAAGAAAAGAGTGTGAAGACCCGACAGTGTTGTTTTAACATGTTAACTGAACTGGTAAATGTATTACCTGGGGCACTAACACAACACATTCCTGTACTTGTACCAGGTATGTAAGGCACAATCTGTTTGTGTGCTTACTAAGCACTTTCATTTTAGCACTTTAAAAAAAGGTTGTGACAATTTGTACCTACAACTTTTTAATCTGACCATTTGTACACATGAAGTTGCCCCTTGTAAATAAAGGGGATTTAATGTTTTCTATAGATTGTAAAGCATATGCCATTTTACAGATTATATAATGCAGTTGGAAATTTTTAACAGTTTTTCAGGGGTTGGTTTTTAATTATTTCTGGAAACTGCATAGAAATGATCAGATGTTTTTGTTGGCTTTTCAGGAATCATTTTCTCACTGAATGATAAATCCAGTTCATCAAATTTGAAGATTGATGCGTTGTCATGCCTATATGTAATCCTTTGTAACCACTCGCCTCAAGTTTTCCATCCTCACGTTCAGGCTTTGGTCCCTGCAGTGGTGGCATGTGTTGGAGACCCGTTTTACAAGATCACATCAGAAGCACTTCTCGTCACTCAGCAGCTGGTCAGAGTGATCCGCCCTTTAGATCAGCCTTCCTCTTTTGATGCGGCTCCTTACATCAAAGATCTGTTCACCTGTACAATCAAGCGGTTAAAAGCAGCTGATATTGATCAGGAAGTCAAGGAAAGGGCTATTTCCTGTATGGGACAAATTATTTGCAACCTTGGAGACAATTTGGGTCCTGACCTATCAAACACACTTCAGATTTTCTTGGAGAGACTCAAGAATGAAATTACCCGGTTAACTACAGTAAAGGCATTGACGCTGATTGCTGGGTCACCATTGAAGATAGATTTGAGGCCTGTCCTGGGAGAAGGACTTCCTATCCTTGCTTCATTTCTCAGGAAAAACCAGAGAGCTTTGAAACTGGGTACCCTTTCTGCCCTAGATATTCTAATTAAAAACTACAGTGACAGCTTGACAGCTGCCATGATTGATGCAGTCCTAGATGAGCTCCCTCCTCTTATCAGCGAAAGTGATATGCATGTTTCCCAGATGGCTATCAGCTTTCTTACTACCCTGGCAAAAGTCTATCCCTCTTCCCTTTCAAAGATAAGTGGATCTATTCTCAATGAACTGATTGGACTTGTGAGATCACCTCTACTGCAGGGAGGAGCTCTTAGTGCCATGCTAGACTTTTTCCAAGCACTGGTTGTCACTGGAACAAACAATTTAGGCTACATGGATTTGTTGCGCATGCTGACTGGTCCAGTTTATTCTCAGAGCACAGCTCTTACTCATAAGCAGTCTTATTATTCCATTGCCAAATGTGTAGCTGCCCTAACCAGAGCATGCCCTAAAGAGGGACCTGCTGTCGTAGGTCAGTTTATTCAAGATGTCAAGAACTCAAGGTCTACAGATTCCATTCGTCTCTTAGCACTCCTTTCTCTTGGAGAAGTTGGACAACATATTGACTTAAGTGGGCAGTTGGAATTAAAATCTGTAATATTAGAGGCTTTCTCATCTCCTAGTGAAGAAGTTAAGTCAGCTGCATCCTACGCACTAGGCAGCATTAGTGTAGGCAACCTTCCTGAGTATCTGCCATTTGTACTACAAGAAATAACCAGTCAGCCCAAGAGGCAGTATCTTCTGCTTCATTCCTTGAAGGAGATCATCAGCTCTGCATCAGTGGCAGGCCTTAAGCCGTATGTTGAGAACATCTGGACCTTGCTGCTAAAGCACTGTGAGTGTGCAGAGGAAGGCACCAGAAATGTTGTCGCTGAATGTCTGGGGAAGCTCACTCTTATAGATCCTGAAACTCTCCTTCCACGGCTCAAAGGGTATTTGATATCAGGTTGGTATCTAGGTCTATCTAGATGTCCTTACCTATAAGTTTGTTGACTTAGTTCCTTGAAAGATGCCAATTGAACTAAAACCATCTGCTTTTTTATTTTAACATGTTAAAGTCACATGTGCTGAAAATGTGTTGTATGTTTGGCATGTGTTCTAATGTGAAACGATATTCAAAGGGACTTTTGTTTCTGAGAAGGATAAAGCCTGATTGGGTAATTCTGAAACAGTGTGATCTAGTTCTAGTTCTTTATACTGACTACATTTTACTGTTATTATTTTGAATTAAAATATAGTTAAGACAACTCTTGAATTTAATATGAAGACCTAGTAATATTTATGGTAAGAAAACTCTTAGTTTAGTGTCCTGAGAGCTAGAAAACAGCCTCTGGGGACAATGTTGAGTTTTACAAAGTTTTGTGACACAGTTTAAAACATCATTTATGAACATTAATGGAGTGCATACCCATAGACTTGCAATTTGTTTTTGGTTAGGGTCATCATATGCCCGAAGCTCAGTGGTTACAGCTGTGAAGTTTACGATTTCCGATCATCCTCAGCCTATTGATCCACTATTAAAGAACTGCATAGGTGAGTGGAGACAACTGATGCTGGTTAGCTACTTTGGGAGTACAGAGTTTTCTCAAGCTACTGTACTGCAATAACTAAGACCCACTGTGAAAATTTTATTACTGGTGAAGTAAAACTTACCAAGGTAACTTTTATTATAAATATCATTTATAATGTATGGTTTTACAAGTTTAGTAGCTATATTTATATAGGCATTTCTTTACCAGAAAGAACTACCAGATGATTTTGCTCATACTGAAGTTGCTAAATATAGCAGCATGTCTTAATAGTTAGGCTCCTCGGTTATCATATTTTGATGATGACCTAAAATAACCTTAATGAATAAAGCAAATAAAGATAGAACTGGGGAAGAGCTTGCTAGAAGGTTCCAATGTCTCAGCATTATTTTAACAGTGCGGTACCTATAGTCGATGGTTTTATTACTCGAAATTGGTAATCCAGTTTGGCGGCACTGACTTCATTCCGTCTTCTGAAAGACTGTTGGTAACAGAATTGAGATGATACAGAGGAAATGACAGAATGCCAGACACAGTGTGCACGCTTTTCCTTTCTGAGTCACCCTGAAAGCATTATCTTCATCTGTTGATTGACTAAAAGTACCTGCCCAAAGCTTCTCAGTTAATATGGGATATTATAATCTGAAGCACGGGATGTGTGCTCTTAAGCAGTTTTGCATTTTAATTTCTCTCTGCACATTTTCATAATGGCAGACTTATCTATTTTTAAATAGCTGGATATTTGGCATTTATCCTGTTAGGTTTTAGTTTCCTCTTGTCACACTCTTGCACTCTTATTAATTCCTGTGTTTCTCAGTGGAGACACGGATAGCTTTAGGAGGTGCAATCCTTTTTCCTTTGAATTGTATTTCTCCTGAGTCTATAAAGAGAGCTTAGTTGCTTGCTGCTTTTAGTGAAGTGTAAGGAATTTTAACATGTTATGTTTGCTGGGTACTGGCTCATTGAAAAATAGTGAATGAGGAACTTCAGGTACTGCTCTATATGTCCTCTGTGTTTTAGGTGCCAAGAGAGAGTTATCAATGAAAAATGTACACACATTCATCAATGATGGTTTGGTTCCATCTGCTGGAATAAACTTAATGGCTAACTTCATCTTGTCACTGGTTCTCTGTGACCTTCATTGAAGAAATAGCAGTGAGATCCACAATAAATAAGACAGCTTAGAAAGAATACTGTGTAAATTGTGTTCTAAACTTACACAAGGATGTTGTTTCTCTTAAAATTTTTCAGGTGATTTTCTAAAAACGTTAGAAGACCCAGATTTGAACGTAAGAAGAGTGGCCTTGGTCACATTCAATTCTGCAGCCCACAACAAGCCATCGCTGATAAGGGATCTCCTGGACTCTGTGCTTCCCCATCTTTACAATGAGACAAAAGTCAGAAAGGAACTTATAAGAGAGGTGAGTGAGTGACATCACATCAGTTATTTGCACTTGCCTTCAGTTGTTGCCTGCTTGCATGTTCCTTCTTGTTTTAACAGGTAGAAATGGGTCCATTTAAACATACGGTTGACGATGGTCTGGACATTAGAAAAGCAGCTTTTGAATGTATGTACACACTTCTAGACAGCTGTCTTGATAGACTGGATATCTTTGAATTTCTAAATCATGTTGAAGATGGTTTGAAGGACCATTATGATATTAAGGTAAGATGTTTGTGTCTATAGGCTTTGATGTGCAACTTTTATACTTGTACTTGGGTATATAAGTAAGAAATATTAAGCCATCTACCAAGAGTTTTAGTAAGCATCTTATAAACTGTATGTACAAAGTCGTAGAAAGACACTGTGACATCAGTTGGTTCACAAGAAAAATCCAAAACCTTTTTTTTTTTTTTTTTACTGAAGGAAGAGAAGTGAAACTCAAATGTTTAAAAAATGCAGTTTGGCCTCCTTAATGAATAGTGCTTACCATCTTCTTTGCCTCAGAATCCAGACACATTTTACTGCTGAAAGTACAACTGTGACATTTCAGGTTGGCCTGATGAGAGACTAGCAGCTTTCTTGCTTTCCCTGTGGTGTCTTGATGTATTTTCTTTGGGCTGTATTTCAGGCTAGGCTGAATGTTAACTTTGTTTACCTTTTTATTTCAATACAAGGTAACACTGTTAATAGCAGGGACTGTGGTAGTTGAGACCTGCAAGAGCTGCCTTTTCAGAAACCTTAGAGCCTTAGAAGGAGTCACAGAAGCATGGATTTTGCTTCTGTGTCTTATTTTCCTGTTTATCCTGTTAGTCATTTCTCTTTCAAAGTGTTAGTAAATGAGTGATTTTAAAAAAAACAAGTAAATGAATTATTATATCCTTTTCATGATACTCTAATGAGGGCATTTGGCTGGCAGAGTAGAGGTGGCTGCTGACATGTTAACTGAGCCATGGTACCAGAATTCCAGCTTTTTTGTTGCAGTTGTAGGCATTTATAGTTGAAGGGAGAAAGAATATTTTAATACAGATTTTTCAGGTTTTGTATGGACTTATTTGAGTAACCAACTGCCCTCCCAAACTTTGCTGAGAAAGTAGAACTTTCTATAAAGTTTTCTTCCAGTTGAGCATGTTCCTAATTCAGTGAATTTTAGTTCCATCACATGTGGGCCTTTTCAGGAATACTGTTTTCTGCCTTCCAGCAGGTGAAATAGCACTCTGTAAGGAGTTGGGCTGAGGAATGGGTGTTGTAAATGCATCTACCCAGGTGATTCTGATGTTTGGTCTCTAGAGGTTACCTCAGATAAGGTTTACAATGGATCTGATTCTGGATGGCAGATTAAACTACCATGATTGCATACTAACCATTTTTCTGTTAAAAAATGTGTGTCACAATGTGGATTTTTGTCTTTAGAAAAATATATCTTTTTTTATTCCTTATAGATGCTAACATTTTTAATGTTGGTGCGACTATCTACCCTTTGTCCAAGCGCAGTACTACAAAGGTTGGATCGACTTGTTGAGCCACTACGTGCTACATGTACAACTAAGGTAATTGTTGCAAGGCATCAACTGAGGCTACATTTGGCATAGGAATTATGAGGTGTGGAAAAGCACTCTGTTATTTCAGGAAAAATGTTAAAATTTGTGACCATAAATTTTTAAAATTCTTAATTAATATGGGCATTTTACATGGTGGGGTGTGTTTATTTTGAGGTAGAATCTTACATTTTAGTTAGACTGGCTTTCAACTCCAGTTCATCTCAGTCTTCTAAATGCTGAGATTACAGGCATATCCCACTATGCCTAGGCAATGGATTTTTGTTACATTTTGTTTTATAAAATTAATTTAAGCCAGGTGGTGGTGGTGGTGGTGCACGCCTTTAATCCCAACACTTTGGAGGCAGAGACAGGTGGATCTCTGTGAGTTTCAGACCAGCCTGGTCTACAAGAGATAGTTCCAAGAGAGCCTCCAAAACCACAGAGAAACCCTGCCTTGAAAAACAAAACAAAACAAAATTAATTTAAAAACAAAGCTGAGTGGTGATGGTGCATACCTTTAATCCCAACATTCAGGAGGCAGAGTTTGAGGCCAGCGAGGTCTACAGAGAGCTCCAGGACACTCAGGGATACACAGAGAAAAGCTTGTCTTTTCCTGATACATTACAAATTCCAGGTTCCTAGCTTTTCTTTTCTCTGACTTTTGGCATTTAATTTGTTCTCTTTATGTTTCATGGACATTTTGAGGAGCCTGGGTGTTTGTTTCTTCAGAGGTCTTCAGTTTTGGCATTGTCTTTCTTGGGAAATAATTAGTATTTCAGTCCATTGCATTTTAGTTTGTTTTCTATTGATGTGATAAAGACCATAATAAATGTGACTTGGGGAGGAAAGAGTTTATTCCATGTTACAGCTAATACACCACCATGAAGGGAATTTAGGGCAGGAACTGATGGAGAGGCCACCGAGGAGTGCTGCTTACTGGTTTGCCTCTCCTGACTTGCTCAGTTTACTTATTTACTCCAGTACCCCTGCCTAAGGACAACACTGCCCATAGTGTCTAGGCCCTTCAGTTCAATCAGTTTAGAAAATGTGCCCCCCCCCCCACTCACTTATAGTACAATCTGATAGGTACAGTTGCTCAGTTGACATTCTCTGTTCTCAACTCCTGCTTGTATCAGGGTGACCAAAAACTAACCACTACAGTTCTACACATTTTCTTGGCTCAGTTTATTATGGTTTTTAGAGACAGGGTTTCTCTGTGTAGCCCTGGCTGTCCTGGAACTCACAGAGATCTGCCTGCCTCTGCTACCAGAGTGCTGGGATTAAAGGCATGCATCACCACTGCCTGGCTCGGTTCAGTTTCATAGATCAAATATATCCATAAATTTATTCAGTGCTTAGAATTTTTCATTTCTTTTCATATAAGCTTTCATAATATTCCCTAATGGTGTTTTTGGATTTCAGTGGTATCTGTTGTAATATTTCTTATTCCATCTCAAGTCTAACTAACTTGGCTCTTAGCTCTTTCTCTTGAGAGTTGTCAGTTTTGTTTGTTTTCAAAAGGCCAACTCTGTTTCATTAATTTCTTGTGTTATTAGGAATCTCTGATTTCTGCCTCACTAATTTCAGCTCTGACTTTTGTGTTTTCTTACTTTCTGCTTTTCAGGTTTTATTATTGTTTTCTAAATTTTTAGCACAAACTGACCTGAAACTTGTGGTGCAGCCCAGGTTGGCCT
Organism: Cricetulus griseus; assembly: GCF_003668045.3. Lineage (NCBI taxonomy): Eukaryota > Metazoa > Chordata > Mammalia > Rodentia > Cricetidae > Cricetulus > Cricetulus griseus. Next base: position 137,490,847 of record NW_023276806.1, read on the forward strand.
CTACCTCTTGATTATTGAAGTACATCATTAGCTTATTGGAGGTTTCTGATTCTTTTTTTCATTGTAGATAACTCATAGCTATAGACTTGAGTCCTATACTGGACTCATCCTAGTAAAGTGCAATTGGACAGAGTGATGGGACAGTGTTAACTCTGCTTGCTGTCAGAGCCAGATAAAGACAGCAGAACTGTAGACCATTTCCTCAATGATCCAGAACCGGAAATCCTCATGTACTTGGGAGAATTGAGCAACACATTAGAAAAATCAAGTTGGTTTTATTACAGGCTGTAGGGACAATTAATATACACAAATCACTAAGTGAAATATAGCACAAAACAAAAAGAAAATACTATATAACATTCAGTAGATGCAGGAAAAACTCTTACAAAACTAAGCATCCCTTAGTCCTGTAGAACTGGAAACCAAAGGATCATTCTGCAACATAATAAAGGCACTGTGCAACAAATCGATAGCCAGCATTACTCTTAACTGGGAAAAGCTTAAAGAAAGCATTCTCTCTTAAATAAAATATGACAAGGTTGTCCACACTTTTCTTACTCAATATAGTTCCTAAAATCTTCAAATGATAGGGCAAGAAAAGGGTAAAACAGGAACAAAAAAAGTAACTAGCCACCTTACCCCTGTTTCTGGATAATGTGGTTTTATAACTAAAAGATCTAGAATCTTAGTTATATATACCGGTGCAAACTGCAGAGAAGTCATGACAACCAGTACGGAAACCCTCAATAGCCAGAGTTGTTCTGAGCAAAATCATCCACACTGGAAGCATCACAGTATGTTAGTTACAGTATGTACAGACCCATAGCAGCGAAAGCAGTGTGATACTGATTGATTGGCACAGTCAGACAAAAAGATAAAAGGACCAAAACATAATCCTCAGGAATAAGCCTACACAGCTGCAGCCATCTGGGTTTTATTTTATTTTTGTTGTTTGCTTGATTATTTTTACTAATTTGTCCCCTCCTGCTTCTTTATTCATCTGATTCTTGACAACATTGGAGAGAAAAAAAAACAGCCCTCTAGATACTAATGCTGGGAAACTGGGCATCCACATATGGAGACTGGAATTAGATTCCTCCCTCTCTTGATTGTTTGGGTTGGGGAGGTTGTTTTTTTTGTTGTTGTTTGGTTAGTTGTTTTTTTTGGAGACAGGGTTTCTCTGTGTAACTCTGGCTGTCCTAGAACTCACTGTAGACCAGGCTGGCCTCTCATTCAGAGATCCACCTGCCTCTGCCTCTGCCTCCCGAGTTCTGGGATTAAAGGTGTGAGCCACCATTGCCTAGCAGATCCCTCCCTTTTCTTCTGTTCAGAGATCAACTCAGTATGATCAGAAATCCTAAGCTAAGATTTTGAAACCATGAGTGGAAACACAATACTTTAATATATTGACATAGACAGTGATTTTTTTAAATTTTTTTTATAGGGCTCTTAAAGTCAAAAACTGACAGGTAGGATAGGCTTCATTGTGCACAGCAGAGAAAACAACGGAGTGAAGAGACAGCATGTAGACCAGGAGAAAACCTACACAGGTCTTCCTGTGATGAGGGCTTGGTACCCAGAATAGAAACAAAATGACAGAGCAGATAATTTAGTATATAGATGAGGAATGTACTGGATAGTACTTTTCAAATGAAGTTGTACAGTAAGTAATGAAAGAGCATCATTAAGGAAACAAATCAAAACTACTGAGATTTCCATCTCATGTTCTCAAGAAAACAATAGGAAACATGCTAGTGAGGATAGGATGTAAGGAAAGGGAATTCTGGTAGTGCTGAGAGGGACATAAATGAGTCAACCACTGGCGATCAGTCACAGTAGCATGAGCTACCATGACACACAGTACAAATACATGCATCGTACCATGTTTATTGAAACACTGTTCACAGTAGCCAACTATGGAATCAGTCTAGGTGCTCATGAGATGAGTGGGTTTTTTTAAGTGTAATATGTAGTATGTATATGCATACATACATACATACAAGCAAACATACAGTACAGAATAGCAGCAAGAAAAATGAAATTACATCATTTCTAGGGAAATGAGTAGACTTGAGATATTCATGGTAAGCAAAACTAGCCAGGCTCAGACAAACATGATTTTCCCTTCATATGTAGATTTAGGCAAAACAAACAAAACCACATAGAACAATGAAAACAATGAAAGGTGGTGGCTCACGCCTTTAATCCCAGCACTCAGGAGGCAGAGGCAGGTAGATCTCTGTGAGTTTGAGGACAGCCAGGGCTGTTGCACAGAGAAACCCTGTCTCCAAAAAACAAAACAAAGACATGAAAGTAAAAAGTGGACTGAAGTATATTATTATTTCAGGACAAGATATAATTAGGCTTCAAAAAATGAAGCATTTGGTTCTTACCAGGGAGGGATGTGACCTATATGAGGGAGGTGCCTGAAATGAATTTTGGAAAATGAGAACTTTGGACCCTGAAGCAAGTTTAGTTGCATTTTAGTCAAAGCAATTATAAATAAAGGTATGCATGGAAATATAAGTATTTGGTTTCTTGATAGGGTCTAATTTCCTCTGTTTGTATGAAGTAGGGCTTTTTATAATAGGGCTTGGGTAAATTGTCCCTTACTAGGAGAGAGCTTGTGCCTCAAAAAGAGGTTTGGTGTACACTGTACTTTAAGTGCCCTGTGTCTTCTGGACCTGTGAGGGTGTAGCTTTATATTACTTACCAGGAGTTCCTGTCTGCAGAAGTTTTGTTAGTGTTACAATGTAACCTGATTTTACTTTGTATTGCAGGTAAAGGCAAACTCCGTAAAGCAGGAGTTTGAAAAACAAGATGAGTTAAAGCGATCCGCCATGAGGGCAGTGGCAGCATTACTAACCATTCCAGAGGCAGAGAAGAGCCCACTCATGAGTGAATTCCAATCCCAGATCAGCTCTAACCCTGAACTGGCGGCCATCTTTGAGAGTATCCAAAAGGATTCTTCATCCACTAATTTGGAGTCAATGGATACTAGTTAGATGTGTGTTCCACATGGGGACCATTACATTTGACCGCACAATGCACTGAGTCGACAAGGTGACCATAGACACAGGAGAGAAGTGTCTAGAAGCTTCGGGATGTTCCACTTTTGTTTTCCTCCATGGAGAGTTTGTTCAGCTTTCTTCCATTGTTGTTTTTATAGCAATTACTTCAGAAATCTGTATTTCCATAATCCAGAGGTTGTAAAACCACTAATGTTTTTAGTGGTTAGGGCAACATTTGAAATGGGAACTAAAGTTAGGATTTATGGAATGTGGAGATAGGGTCCAGTATCTGTTTGCCCTGTAATGTGTAGGATTAAAATGTTAAAATTTTGTGACCATGGATTTCTCGTTTTATAAATTCTCTCATTTAAAATCAATCCTGCAACACAAAAACCATGTTTCTTCTTGTATGACCTCTTCTTTGAGCAATAGAAATTGATTTTTAACTGGCAGATAAGAATATCCATTTAAGACATTATATATATTTCAGAGATTGGCATCTTAGCAAAGATAATAAAGTACCACTCTTAAGTATAAAGCTTAACAATATCCCCTTGTGCACACTGATTTTGCATGAACAGGTTTACAAATATGTATTGTCTGTAACAGCATGTGCAGATTATTCACAACACCAGTTAAAATAAGCATTAATGCGATTTTCTGATACTTTTGAACAGAAAATATTGGTGAGAGAGGAGTGAATGTTGGAACTGGTTTTTCTAATGGCCGGTGTGAATTTTTTTTGTATTCAGCAAATCAAGTCACAGAAATTTGCAGCTTTCTATTATAAATTATCTTACACACTTACGTACTTAGTTTTTTGCTGTAACACATTTGTGTGTGTGTTTTCACCAAGCAGTTCTCAAAGCCAGACTGTTTCATTCCTGTTCTGCTTTTGTTACTGAAGGATTAAAAAACTCACCTGCACTTTCAAGTTTGGTTTTTAGGAAATTCTGAAACTGCCCATTACTCATTTTGTTAGCCGAGGCTTCCTTGTAGTTGAGTTAACGGTCCCACCTCCCCAGCCCGTTTCTTGTCCAGCTAACTTCTCTTGTCAAGCTAACCTCCGTGTTGTCTTTGGTAAGTGTGGGCTGTTTGCTGGGGGAGCAGAGCTTTTGCAGTTCCTTCTGTCTTAGCTGAAGTTTTCTCTTAACATTCCACAAGCTCATTTAACATTGTAGCCTCCTCCTGCAGGTTGCCGTGCTCCTGTGAACCATAAGACTTACTCTGAAATAAAGACATCTCTTGATGCAGTACAGTTTACATGCATTTAAGGGGGCAGTGTTAGTCACCAGTTTGAAACTGCAATGTTAATGCAAAACTGGATTAAAATACCTTTCCAGTTACTGGGTGCATGCGCTGTGACAGTGGGACACAGTTGTTTCAGGTGGTAACAGACTGGCTATTAGAGAACAGCTTGGCTGAGTGCCAGGTGCCGCCCAAGACATTGGTACTGGTGAGGATTCCCGTTATACATTGGATGTTGGTACCATGTCAAAATATAGCAGGTAACAATCCTATCCCATAATTTGCATACAACTAATAAGTTTAGTAGATTGTGTACTATGCATTAGAATGGTATAGATAAGGTTAAGATTTGGACTAAATGGTTTCACGGTGAGTTACATCAGGCTCTAGGACTGAACAGAATTTTGACAGTCATGTGTTGTGTGACTGTCTCAGTTAATTACCTAAAGTTAAACCCATACACTTTCCATGGGTTTTTCCTTGGTTTGACTTGAATTCAAGGTACATGTTATGTTTTGTTGTTTTGAATCTTGCAAGTGAGTTCATTTTCCTACATTGATAAATTACTTTCTGAAGAAAATGCTACTTTAATGGTTACAGTGTGGCACTACCTACACATACAGAGCTGAGGAATCATATGTATATATACCTATACACAGGCCATCAGAGGAATGCTCAGGGTTTAAGTGCTGAGCCACACTAGTGTGGTTGGTGACGTGGTCCAGATCTTAAATGGAAGTAGCAAGGAATGGAGTACAGATGCTAGAAAGGTCGGGCCGCTGCCTGGCGGTTTTCTACCTGGAATGTTCTTAGAAGTCAGTAGTGTTGAGGGCAAGCCTTTGGTGATTTTTATGAATACATTAAAGTTAGTTTAAATGTATCTGGAATTTTTTAAAAGAAAGCTCAATATGCATTTGGGTTTAGACTGTCTTATAAAATTTAGGAAGGAAGTCTAACTTCAGAGTTATTTATAAGGTTAGGATTGAATGCTACTATTTAATCATATATTTTATTAGTGATGTCTAAAAGCTGCTTAACTAGCAGTTAGAATTCTTAAAAGATTGGAATATGATGGCTTTGTTAAATGTTTATATTTACATAAATTAATCATAATTAAGCAACCAAAAGAGTCCTTTTTAATCTACACATTCCTTTCGTAAACAAATAACACAGGGACTTCTATAGGATGTTTTAATATTTTTGTATCCAGACCTGACTCAGATATGAAGTCATGATTGAAGTTCAAAAGGTATATAAAATTCAAAAGTACATAAAGTTCAGAAAGTATATAAGACCCTCTGCTGCTGAAAATTTTGTTTAGTTTTGTTCAGTTTGTTAATATGTCTTCAGAACCACGTTCACTTATGTGATGACGTGTATAGTCATGCTTTGTAATTGGAGTGATACTTTCTGTCACATTAAATTTGACTGAGAATCTTTAGGAGGCTGAGGCAGGAGGGTCATGAGTTCAAGGCCAGCTTGGGCTATATAAGGAGACCGTGTGTGTGTGTGTGTGTGTGTGTGTGTGTGTGTGTGTGTGTGTGTGTGTAAAATTAAATTTTAGCTTTTCCTCATTTTGATTTTCGCTTTTAAGTTGCTGTCTTCCTCAATCTCTGTGGAGTGGAAAATTGACATTTGGTTGGAAAATGGGATACAATAGAAGTGTGCCAGCAGCTATCCAAAGCTCATGGATAAAGCTGTTTTCTTAGAAAAAACACAAAGTGAAATTACATATTTTTCCCTTTCAGTACAAGAGTAGCTTGTTTTCCTAGTAATACCAATAAAGATTTTGGGAAGACCCGTATCATGGCTTAGGACATCCGGTTTCAGTAACATGGTTTTATTCTTTCTGTGTTAGAAAACTTGTGGCATCCCAAAAAGCATTTTGTTTTCTTGGCATTTTAACAACCAGCTCTGAAAATGCCGAAGAGGTGATGTGCTAGACCTACAGTATCAGTGAGTCAAATTCTGAAAGATTTTATTGAATAGATGAAAGTTCTGTGTTGGAGCCCTGAGACCTTTAATTCTAGTATCAGATCTCTGGGGTGGTTTTGGAATGTTTGTTTTGCTGGGGTCTTCAAAAGAGATAGTGGGAAGAAAACTTAACTTGAAACAAAATCCTTTACAAATGAAGGAGTGTTGGGATTAGCAAATTTAGCCACTTGGTAATAGCTGGTGGTCGTTAAGTGTCTTGTGGAACATTCGTTCTCACAGACGAATGAAAAGCTGTAGAGTTGTACTCTGTATGATACCATGACAGCCCTGTGTTTACTAGTTTGTAATAAGCTATTTCTCTGAAAAGCTACTTTACTTGTTTCATACATTTCTTTTTTCACGTTTAAACAAAACTGCCACTGCTTGCTTAGGTGAGGGCAGCCAAATGTGTATGTACCTGTACTCCTAGTGTAAGACGTGTATTTGCTTGCAATCATTGCCATATGTAAACTAAGCAAGGCTTTCCTAACAGATGTGGAAATAAACTCCTGGTTCCTTATTCTAGAAATAAATCCATGTTTTCCTTCAGAATTTATACTGCAATAGACAAAAATGTTACTTTAGATTCGGGTTTTTGTGGTTGACACTGTTAAAGAGTTTACTGAGTGTGAGTGTATTGTAAGATAGCTCCATCCTGGCCACTGCCTTATGGGGGCCAGCACTGCACTAACACTCCTTCAGGGACACTGCTCCAAGTCCCCAGATGAGGGGACAATGCCTGCATTGCTGCCTCAGTTGAGATCCATTCTTTTTGAGGAAGAGTTTTCTCATTTCTATCCACTAGATCCAGCAGCAGTTAGATAGGTGTTTCTTTGAAAACGAAACTTACTAAGTAAGAGTTCTTCCTGGGTATCAAGTTTTTCATCTTACTGTATAGTTGTTGCTTATACTCACCGATTGTGCTGATTGGCATGATTCCATGAAAACAGCTTTGTCACAGACAACATGGCGCCCAATGGTTTAAATTTATGATCTTCAGTAAGTCCTGGAATCTATTTTCTCTGGCTGTAAAGTGGCATAGTTTAATAGATAAAGCGCCGGCAGTGTAATATGGTGTCTGAAACAGTTGAAATTGGTGTGCAGTGTGTAAGCTTCAATGACCAAAAGAATCTAGTGCACGTGAGTTCTTAATAAGACCTAAGAAATAGTTTCAAAAAACCTTTTTCATGAATTTGCCTGTTAACTGGCTTCCTAGTCTATTTGGGTAACTTCCTGTTTGTGCCACATGGTGACTTTTCCATGCTTCCAAAGTGTATTTGGCAATAGCTATTCAAGTTAAGACGACTATAACAAGTTTTTGCTATTTTTTTAGAATTAGCTCAGGAACAAGAGAAAGTGATTTAGTGTGAATCTTGATGCTCCTGTGGGTTTTCTGAAGACTGAAGATGGTAGGGCAAAACGGCAGAACTGACACAAATTATCTTTGAAATAAGAACATTGAATGAGTGAGTTTTGAAACTCGGTTTGCTTAGGAGAAATAGTATAAGGAATGATGATAATTGCTTTCTTATATACAGTAACAAAAAATGAGGTTAATTTATCAGGAATTTGACTATAGAATGAATGGTGACTGGGTTTAGCAGCCTTTCACACTTTCTTGCATAGAGGTTTTCTGTGTTGAAATCTACATTTAGGGCTGCCAGATGGCTCAGTTGCTAAAGGCACTTGCTCCTCAAACCCTGTTGATATGAGTTTGATCCTTGGGATGATGGGTCCACAGGGTGGAAAGTTCCCCCAAGTTGTCTTCTGGCCTCCCTTAGACCCCCCCCATAAAATAACAAATTTTAAAAAATAAAATCTACACTTAAGGGGCTGGAGAGATGTCACAGAGGTTAAGAGCACTGACTGCTCTTCCAGAGGTCCCAAGTTCAATTCCCAGCAACCACATGGTGGCTCACAACCATCCATTATGAGATCTGGTGCCCTCTTCTGGTGTGCAGATATACATGGAAGCAGAAGGTTGTATACATAATAAAATTTAAAAAATAAAAAAACTACACTTAAAACAAACACTTTGTTCTCCAACATCAGATCTCTACAAAAAGCAACCCAGAAGTTAGATAAGCATACAAGCCTGCTCAGAGCACTACTCCTGAAAAATGTGCGGCCGTGGCTCCTACACAGGCAACATCAAAAGGGAGCTGGAGAGAGATCAGGCATGTGATGTGCATGCAACACACATGAACATTTAAGAAAAGGGGGCCTGTTGCAAAAGGAAATCCCATTGTATTGCTCCTATGGACTGCCAGGTGAAAGGCTGGGCCATGTAAAGCTACTAGTAGATAGCATGGTAGTGGCGAAAGTCAAGTTTGGTTTGGTTTAGGGCAGAGAGGCTCTATTGGGATGGGGATACATTGCATGCAACAGGGCATCATTGGCTAAAGTATGCAGGCATGTCTACAAGGCCAGTTAAGGGACACAGTGGCTAGTCTAAAAGGAGTAGTGAGAGTCAGGGATGGGCAGGGATTGAAGACCTTGAATTTGAAGGGACACTAGCGAACTAGAAAAAGGATTCAAAACTGGTCAGTGATGTGACGGGATTTCCATATGAAAGATGAGCTGTCACTTGGAAAATGGAGTGGGAAGAATGCAAGGCATTACTGGTGAGGCAGGACAAGCTGGAGTAATGTAGGGAGTGGTTAATCCAATAGAGTTTGGGGTTTAGAACAAGAGTGCTTTATTCTGTGAACATAGTAGGCAGCATGGAAGGTCCCTTCCCACTTGGGACCCAGGGTAACCAAAATGCTATTTGGAGACATGCTTGTCTCTGCAGTAGAGGGAAGTGGGAAGTGAATCAAAAGATTCTGGACATTAACTTGAAATGACACACCTCATCTGACCACATTTTAGTAGGAGAGCAAATCATGCTGACATCCAACAGTTCATTCAAAAGGTCGGTGAGAATGGCTTGCAGTTGAGTGCACGAGAAGTAGCTTTGACCATATTGAAATGTTCTCATTAGATGTATGAAACATTAAGCCTTGCTTCATCTCCACTGCCATCCCTGGGTTATAAAACAGAGGAGTGTGGGTTACATAGATTATGTCTCCCTTGTCACGTTTTTTGCTTGCTGTGGGCCATTGTGTCTCCCATCTGTGGTGATTTGAATGAGAATGGTGGCCCCATGGGCTCGTAAATTTGTGTGCTAGATCCACAGTTGAGCTGCCTGGAAGGATTGGGAAGTATGGCCTTGGAGGAGGTTTGTCCTTGTTGGAGAAGGTGTGTCTCTGGGAGTGGGGCTTTGAGGTTTCAAAAGCCTATGCCAGGCCTAATGTCTGCCTGCCTGTGGGTCAGGCTGTAAAGCTCTCAGCCTCTGCTCAGTGCCATGCGTGCCACCATGCTTCCAGCCTTGATGATAATTGACTAAGCCTCTGAAACTGCAAACAAGCTCCCAATTAAATGTGTTTCTTTATAAGAGTTGTGTTGGTCATGGTTTATCTTCACTGCAATAGAACAGTGAATGAGACACCAGCACTCCAGTTGCCCTGCCTGCCTCACCAGAGATGAGGGAGGAAGGTTTCATTCATCCCACAGGCAAACCACAGCTTTACGAGTTTCTGTTCTGACATGCATTGCTCTCTGCAAAGTGTACATTCCCTTATGATTTGGGGGGTAGGAATACATGCTTTATTACCTCATTTTTTCCCTTTAAAGTTACATTAATATTGTAACTTGTCAATAAACTGCTCTTAAGAGTGAAATATTCACTGGGTGTTGGTGGCACACGCCTTTAATCCCAGCACTCGGGAGGCAGAGGCAGGTGGATCTCTGTGTGTACGAGGCCAGCTTGGTCTACAAGAGCTAGTTCCAGGACAACCTCCAAAGCCACAGAGAAACCCTGAGACCTTTCTATGCCTTGAGGATGCAAACATTCTACAGGAAAGATGTAGGTAAAGAGTAATGAAAGGAACATCCCTAGTGGGGCATCTGGGCTACAAGATGGTCTGGATGGCATGTGTAATCCCCAGCTCACAAGCAGACACATCAATTCTCAAGACTATTATGTAGCCAACTTTCCAAACTCCCTTAAAATATTTAGAGAGATAGAATTGCAACATATTTGTAGGCTTACACAGTTCTAACAGACTAAACAATATAGTAATTCCAATAGTATGCACTACAAACAAGTAAAAAAGACAAAATGTGGTTTGAATAAAAATGGCCCTCATAGTTTCATGTGTTTGAATGCAGGCCCATAGGGAGTGGCACTATTAGGAAGTGTGGCTTTGTTGGAGTGGGTGTGGCCTTGTTGAAGTGTGTCACTGTGGAGGCGGGCTTTGAGGTCTCATGCTCAAGCCACATCCAGTGTCTCAATTCACTTCCTGTTGCCTACACAAGATGTAGAATTCTCAGTTCCAGCATCATGTCTGCCTGCACACCACTGTATCCTATTGTGATATGGACTGAACCTCTGAACTGTAAGCCAGCCCCAATTGAATGTTTTCCTTTATAAGAGTTGCCTTAGTCATGGTATCTCTTCACAGCAATAGAAACCCTAAGACAGAGTGAAACATTGAAGAAGAGCTTTGAAAACTGGATAGTTTTGAATTCCTTAGAAACAGGCAAAACCTGTCTCATTTAGTTATTTCTGAGTGAGAGTGCATTAAATATGTTAATAGCTAGTTGCAGACATAGGCTTAACTGCCCAGTCATCCTTATGAGATTAATTATAAGTTCAGCACTGCATTACATTCTGACTGCTTCTCTGGTCGGTAGCCATTGCCTCCCAACTGGTGCTGGCTGGGGTTTTGACTCCTATTAGAGAGGTTTTGAAATTCTAGGTGAAATCTGTCTACCATGACCTCCTTGGGGAGTTCTTCCAGTTGATTTTGATGAGGTTCATGTGGGTGGGCCTTTTAGATTTATGAGAACATAAAACTACTGGTTTCATTGTTTATAAAGGCAAAGATACTGAATAAATTAAGCTGAAAAAAAAAGAACCTTCAGATGGAAAAATAACCATTTAAAATAGTTTGTTCAATTCACAAAATGCCTTGAGCCCTTTCCTATGAGCCTGGTACTCTTAGAGAGTGGGGACATGGGACTGGACTTAAGAGCAGCATAGTCATAAGGAGCTCCTAGTCTTATCTGAAGAAGGAGGCGATGGTACAAACTGACAAGTGTATCAAGTGCTAACAAGTACTAAGAAGAATCAAGTGGAAGAAGAATGGGATGCTATTTTATTTTTTGTTTTGTATATGCCTGGGGAGTAATACTTAACGCTCACATATGTGTGGGTACATATATGTGTATGGGGGCCAGAGGCTGACTTAGGTGTTTTCTCCTCTTGCTCTCCATCTTATTGAGACAGGCTCTTTCACCTAACCAGGAACTTCTCAATTTGATTAGACTAGCTGGCCATGAGCCCTGAGTATTCACCGTTCTATGCCTCCCCTGATCTGTGGGGTTACAGATACCACATGGCTATGCTCAGATTTTTACATGAGTGTTCTGAATCCAACTTGGGTCCTCATACTTGGAAGGCAAGTACTTACACATCAAGTCATTCTCTTAAAGTAATGGTTCTCAACCTTCTAATGCTGCCACCCTTTAATACAGTTCCTCATGTTGTGGTGACCACCAAACATAAAATTATTTCATTGCTACTTCATAACTGTGATTTTGCTACTGTTATGAGTCATAATGTAAATATCTGGTATGGAGGATATCTCATATGCCATCCCTGTGAAATGGTTGTTTGATCCCCAAAGGGGTCTTGGCCCACAGGTTGAGAACCACTCTGCTAGACCCTAGAGTTGAGACCGCTGTCCTAGAGTGCCACATTAAAGAGCAAAGCCTTCAGTGATAAGGTGACAAATGAGGAAGTAATTGAAAGAAGTTGGAGTTTCCAAGGATGAAGAGAATTTTAATCAGAGGATGGAGAAACAGCAAGAGAAAAGAAAGGCTCTGGGGTAACAATGATCAAGGGTGTTCAAAGAACAGCAAGAAAGTCTGTGAGGAAAGTGCAGGAAATGAGGGAAGAGCAGAGGTCTTGTGGGCGAAGGGTCAGGCAGGAAGACAGCATGCTCAGGAGGGAACTGTAGATGGAGAGTCGTTGGAGAATGGATGTGATTCCCTTCCACAAGTGGGCACCTTAGGAAAACTCAGCTGTTTTCAAACAATTCTGAGGCTCTGATAGTCAAAGTGAGCAATACAAAGCATGCTAATGTGCAAGGCCTTCCATAGTTATGCACAGAATGTAGCTTACACCACAGATGTTCGTCACGTTACACTTCTGGTGACTAAAGTCTAAGTGTGTGTGAGAGAGAGAGACAGAGACAGAGGGAGAGACAAGGAGAGAGAGATCTAAATTTGTACCTTTTCCTTAATTTCTCATTTCTCTTGGTTTAATATCTGGTGGTTCAAAAGAAAATACCCCCCCTCAAAGGGAGTGGCACTATTAGGAGGTGTGGCCTTGTTGGAGTAGGTGTGGTCTTGTTGGAGGAAGTGTGTCCCTGTGGAAGCGGGCTTTGATATGCTCAAGCCATGCTCAGTGTCTCAGTCTACTTCCTGTTGCCTGAATATCAACATGTAGCAGCTTCTCCATCACCGTGTCTGCCTGCACACCACCATGCTTCCCACAATGATAATGGACTAAGACTCCGAAACTGTAAGCTACCACCACAATGATAGACAGCAACAAGAAAAGTATCAAATAGAGGAAATGGAGACCAAGAGTGAGATGAAAGTGGATTACTGGGAAATGTGGAAGAGTTTGAATGTGGGCTAACAAAGTGCTTCCTTGGCACAGTTGTGTCCTCTGATGCTCCCTAGAGTGGCTGGTGTCAGGAAACATCTTGTACAGGTTCCACGCTCATCATCAACTTTCCCAGAAATGAAAATCCTGTACTTGATTTCATACTTTTGACAGAGATTCTCCCTGCTCCACCATTTGGGTTCATTGTTACTGAAAAGTGTTTTGGAAAATAGGCAGGTGCTATTCCATAATAACATAAAAAGGCTGTCAGTTTGCAATAAGCCTTAAATGTTGCTACCACTGTGTCAGGGAAGAAGCACTACCCAGCCTCTGTCTCTCTGCTACTGTGTCTCTAACCAAGATGTGCCTGTTGATTTCCAGCTCGTAGGAGCTTGGTCCTTGTGGCTTACATCCTGGTCCCTTTCAGGATTCTCTTCTTTTCTCTGCAGAAGTAGCTCAAGTGGGTCCAGCTCTCAGAGCTTTTATGTCCTCATGGCCTTGGACGTAATAGGGCCTACCTACTGTGGCCCCGGCTTGGCTTTAGCTTTACTTTAGCCATCATTTCTCTCTAGGACAGTGGTCCTCAACCTTCCTAATGCTTAGACACTTTAATACAGTTTCCCATGCCGTGGTGACCCCCAACCACAAAATCATTTTCATTGCTACTTCATAACTGTCATCTTGCTACTGTTATGAATTGACATGGAAATATTTTTGGAGATAGAGGCTTGCTAAAGGGGTGGCGACCCATAGGTTGAGAACTGCTGCTCTAGTTGAGTTTTATCTAGTGGTGCAACGCTGGTTCCCAGAGGCGGCTGGTCCAGTCTCAACTACTTCCTGCTTTTGAGGAATTATGGGAATGTGACGGAAGAAGCTGATAGGAGGGGCTTAGCAGCTGACATGATATTCTATTTGTGGTTTTCAGGTTGAATGTAAGGACTCCTGCAGGTGACCATTGCCCTCTGGAGAGCACACTGAGAAGTGGGGAACTACTGTTTCTGCAATCTGGGCTCCCCTCAAATCTTTCTGGGGTTTGACTGCAAAGCTCTCGTCCTGCTCCCTCCTTTTCTCCAGCAATTGTTCTGGGCACTGATGCGGGGCTCTTTCCAGGGATGGCTTACCCAAATTGAGCCCAGGCTCCCCAGACTCTGTTTTCCTACTCAGTAGCTAAATTCTCATTTTGGGAGGTGTGGGGGTGGATTGCAGTACAGGCACTCTCATAGCATCGTGTCTTACGGATTACTGCTTAGAGCCAGGGTTTCAAGTTCTCCAGCATTTGGTATATTCCAGTTTTCACAACTAGAACCCAACAGAACAAAACAACACCCCTCCCCAAGGAAAAATCTCCAAATAAAAGCAACAACAAAACCTTGCGAACTTACTCTCCCTTTCAAAATAAAACAGAAGGCCAATTTCCTGACTCACACAAGGCAAGTTGAAAGCTATGGCCTTTGCCCCTGAGCACAGCGAAGTGCAGCTGTGACTGGGTACCGGTTTGGGGACTAGGGCAGATGCATAGGAGTCATGCTCGACCCAGCTCTGAGTCCTGGGCTTATAACGTCCACCTCCTCTGGTTACTTGGTTGAAGCTATGATAGCTCATAGCATGTGGCTCATAGCATGCGGTGGTGGAATGCACAGGGAGGGTCTTGCAGGATCAAAGAGGCAAAGGGTGGCAGGTGACCGTGAAAAGCAACTGGGCTGAGGCTGCGGGCAAGTAAGCGATCCCCAGTCCTTTGATCCAGAAGCAAGAGCATGCGTGACCTGTGGAGACCAAGAGAGCCTGGCTCATCTTGGGTAACTTGCAAGGCTGAAGTCAGGTGGCTAATGGAACAGGAACTTATGTTGGGAGAGATGTCACACATAGGTCTGACAATTTGTTAGACCACCTTGTAGGAGAAACTGAAGCCAAGATGATGATGCTGGGTGATATCACACCTTGACCATTTAGTAATGCAAAACCAGGACCTCAAGGACAGGCTTGGGATGTAGGTGGGGGCTGTCACCAGACCTCTGTGTTCCTCTTCCCATTGGGTTATCTTCCTTTCTCTGCTTTTCACTGTTACTGTCGCCTTAATTGGCCTACTGTTGACAGGTGGGTAAGCCTAACTTGTTGGGGCTGCTGAGGCCCAACCCCTGACCCCAATAACTCTAGTCACATTGTTCCTCAGGAAAATTTAGTTTCTGACTCTGAAATGTTCACCTTCTCAGTCTGGAGCCTATTAAGCCTGACACTCTTTTTTTTTTTTTTTTCATCTTCAGAGAGCTTTCAGTTCCATGTTGTGGAACTAGAGTCATTTCTTTATTAGCCATCTTTTCTGGTGACTCTTAACCATCCTGCTAATACTATGAGGCAACCATTTCTCTCTTTGTTCTCCTCTTTCCTCTGGCCACTTGCCTCTTCACTCCTAGCCTTCTGTCCTCACTTCTTACTCATACCTCTCTCCTCCGCCCAGGTGAGGGCCTATTCAGATGCTTAGGCACATACAGATGCAAATAAGAGGCATATTACCCTCAGGCCATGGTAAACAAAAGTAACCCTGCTGACATTAACAATACAATAGTGGGCCGGAGCTTCCTGGCACCACTGCTGTTTACCGTGGCCAGAACATGGGACCCAAAATATTCCATAACAGAGATATTCGGTCCCCCACAATTCCTCTCTCTTAAATTAATAAAAAGAAACCTGTGCTTCTGTATCAAGACAGATGACTGCACCTGTTTTAGGAGGCTCCCTTCAACCTACCAGGGGTGCCCGTCATGGAATCACGCATTCCATCATGTGTGTTCTGTCTTAGGAATTCCCTGAAGGCAAGGAAAACCGTACCCGTCTTTGGCTGGAACCAGTCTCTGTAAAACAAATAAGGTTAGTGGGGGATGGGCCATAGTCCTGCTCCAAGCGTTCTGAATCAGCAAGAAACCTCCAGGAGAATAGCATCTTAGCTCCCGGGGCTGCAAACCTTCTCCTGCGGATGAAGATATTTAAAGGTTAAAAATGGCCTTTTTAAAATCTCTGTGGCAATGCCTCTGATACGGACCTTATTAAAGTTTGCTCCCTAAAACATACTTCTATCCTAAGGCTTATAAACAGCCCGTTACATTCCTGTAAGAATGAACTCTGACTTCTAGTTTCCAATAACATTTGCATAACACATATAGCAAGATTACAAACATTAACAATTCCTTCATGAACATACATTAGGGTGAGTTACAAAGCAATCAAAAGACAGTAAGATATTCTCACAATCTGTGGGGTGTGAACAATTTCACAATTCTAATTTTTTTTTTCGTTATTCCCTGCCTGGGACTCAATGCCTCTTCAGACTTTTTCTATCGCTTGCTCAGAGTCCGAATTCCTACCATCAGGTTTGTAATATCAGTCTTTGAAAGTTAACTAAAAACTCTCTTGTCCATGTCTTGTTTAAGCATTGTGACGGAGCTTCTGCCACTCTGGTTCATGCCAGTATCCAACTGTCCTAAATGGGTCCTTTCTCCCAATCGGAAAACTAAGCCTGACACTCTTTATGTGTGAGTCAGCAGTGGGAGTGTGAACATAGCCAGGTGTTTTTATCCTCCTTGGATCTGTGAAGTCAACCTTCAACTCACAGAGGATCAGCTGGGAAGCTTCAGGGGTTGGGAGACTGAGACACAGTGGCAGCTTTTGCTAGGTATCATGGGCAGTGTTCTTGCCCAGAGGTTTAGCATTGAGAGATGTCAGCTCCCTTGGCCACCTGCTTTGGATAAAAGAGCTCAATGTGGTAGTTGTCACTGAACTAAGTATTGCCCTGTAGACAAGGTTGGTCTCGAACTCACAGAGATCCTCCTGCCCCTGCTTCCCAAGTGCTGGGATTAAAGGCGTGTGTCACCACCACTACCACTCACCACCCACCACCCACCACCCGACTGTCGCCATTCTTTTTCTGTTCAATCCTTGCCAAATTCAGACTTCCCAACTTCCTGGGGACTCAGAAGTGGAGTAGAGGTGGGAGATAGGAACTGTGTCTTTTCTATGATTCTTGTTTTCAAAAAGCACTTCCATTTACTTATTTATTTTGAGGAGGGGTGGAGGTCAGAGGACACTTGTGGGATCTCTCTTCTCACCGTATGGATTCTGGGAATTAAATTCGGGTCATTTGGTAGAAAACACCTTTTCCCTTGAGAAACCTCTCTGGTTTTGCAAGGCTAAACCTTCACGAGAAGTTGAATACAATAAAAATAAAGAGGCCAGCAGACATTAACATCTTTTATATCAATCACAAAAGGGAGACACTTTCTAGCTCTGAACTCTCACCTTTGCACTCCACGCTGAATAAGCATAATTAGTATTCAAAAAGGAAACTTCAGCCCCAGCCTCCTTGAGACATTGTGACTTGTGGAAGCTATAAAAGTCAGCAAAATCAAGAGGGTGGGGCATGGTAAGAGGGGATAAAACACTTGGAGAGAATAGGTTTCCCAGTGTCCCTGCGATGATGCTTTTCAGTCGACCGTGGATGTAAATGGCTGTGGTTAATGGCTGTGGTGCAGGAACCAGAAGCCGGTGGACAGAGACACTGCCCATTCTTCAGTTTTAGGATCCCCCCAGCCCCCACTTATCACATGAGAGGAATTTGCTCCAAATACTTTAAAATATTACACCAGATTCCCTTTTTGTTACATAAATCAAATCTTTGGAAACAAAGACAGGCAGGATTTTGCTTATAAAAGCTGAGATACCAGCATGGGACTGACTGAGACCCCAGGAACATGGGTTTCAGTGAGGAAACCTCGGAAATCTACAGGACCTCCTGTAGTAGTTCAGTCCTTATCCCTAGCATAGGTGTGGACTTTGGGAGCCCAATCCACATAGAGGGATACTCCCTGAGCCAAGACACACAGGGGTGGGCCTAAGCCCTATCCCAAAGGATACGATAGACTCTGATGACACCCTATGGAAGGCCTCACCCTCCCTGGGGAGCAGAAAGGATGTGTGATAGGTAGGGTGTTAGTAGGGGGGGGTGGGGGTCGGTAGGGGAGGACGGGAGGGAGTGGAAACTGGGAATGACAGGTAAAACAATCTTGTTTCTAATTCAAATAAAAAAGGGAGAGAAAAAAAAAAAAAGCTCACACTCTGAATCATTCGGTTTTGTTTGTGCCAAATGTATGAATAACTTGAAGCTAGGTCAGCAAGCAGGAGTTTAATATGGGAAAATTATTAGCCTTGTAACTACTGTTTTAAAATTCCTTGAATTCTTTTGCCAAGTCCTGAGACTTAAAATGCAAAGAGGAGTGTGATTACTCGAGAGATAGCCTAGAAATTATTATTTTTACTGTCTCTCTGAATTCCTGCAGTGCTATTGCAGGATCTCAATGTCTCTTCTCTGAAGAGAACTCAGAGCTCCGGGGATCGCAGTTCCAAGGGCTGGTTACTCAGGTTTGATGTTATCGTTGGCTCTCAAACATCTGACGCTGGCTGGCTGCACGTTTGCCTCGTAGCTTCCTTGTTTGCCTAACATTATGCTAATTTACCTGGACTGGGAGAGGCAGTGACTATAAGATTTTCTTTGCCTTTCCTGAGAATTTAGTTCAATTATCTTAATTTTAAGCCTGAAATACTAGCACCACACTCCACCCGCCTCTCAGCCTCAGTTCCTTCTTCCAGAAGGTGGCGCTAGAGCATCAGAAAATCCAAAGTAAGCACTGTGTTTTGCCTCTCAAGACCTCCCACTGTGGAACTTCTTCCTGCCCAGGTTGGATTGCTCCACAGAACATCGGTGAAGCTTTTTCACTTCAGTATTTGACACCTATGTCCTGTGTGAAGAGAGGAGGAAGGGATTTTGAGCTCATTTGCTCCTCCTTTTTTCCTAGCTTCTCGAGGTTGGGTGTAGGAGATATTGACTAGATTGACTTCTGGCTGCATGGTGATGCATTTTACTAACGTCTGAAGATGATGCTTTTCAACCTACAATTATGATTTTTAAGATGTAGACAGAGTTTCTGCAGCACCTGATCCCACAACCGTTTAGCCCCAAATAAACACAGTCTTATATTAAATATTAACTGTTTGGTCAATTGGCTCAGGCTTCTTACTGGCTAGCTCTCTCTTAATTATTAACCCATAACTATTAATCTATGTATTTCTACATGGCCTTATCTTATCAGAGAATGCTGGCATCCTATCTTCCCAGTAGCTACATGGAGTCTCTCTGCATCCTCTCTCTGCCTTCCTCTCCCCAGAATTCTCCTTGTCTGGTAGCCCCGCCTATACTTCCTCCCTGGCTACTGGCCAATCAATGTTTTATTCATCAACTGATAAGAGAAACATATATACAGAAGAACATCCCCCATCATCTGAACTACTGTGGCAGCTATATGCTTTAGGGGATAGTAAGATACTACAGGGCCTTTAGAAACTATTAGTTTTCAATATTTATTTCTTTATAGCCAGGGTCATACTGTGTGGCCCAGGTTGGTCTATAACTCATGGTACCCTTGTCTCTGGCTCCAGAGGGCTGAGATTACAAGAATTTGATCCCATAGCCAGTACAATTTTTAGTATTAATTGATTCATGGTCATTGTAAGTATTTCTGGGGTGCATGGCAGCTTTGCAGTATGTATTCTTTTTATTTTACATGCATTGGTGTTTTTCCTGCATGTTTGTATGTCTGTGTGAGGGTATTAGATCCACTGGAACTGGAGTTAGAAAAAGCTGTGATCTGCCATGTGGGTGCTGGGAATTGAACCCAGGTAACTGGGGAAGACAAGTGCTTTTAACCACTGAGCCATGCCCAGCTGCTTTGCAGTATGTGTATGCATGTGTGCAATACTCAGGTCAGGGCAAATCGCTTACCTATCACCTTAGACATCTATCTTTTCTTTGTGTTGGGAACATTCAGAGTCCTTTCTCCTAGCTGCTTTAAAATATTGCCTTAATCCTTGTCAGCCATGGTGGTTGAGAGAATACTTGGAGTGATTTTTCCTCACCAACTACTCCTGGATGCTTTGTCCATCTGGAGGCTAATGTCCAAAACCTCTTTGTATTTGCTGTTCTGCATGGTATTTTCCACATTGCTGTTTGACAGTTCTCCCCATAGGCCAAGTTTAGGTAAAGCAAGAGGGCCTTGGCTCCAAAACAATTTTAGGCACCTTGATGGGTGTGGACACTTGAGGTCTTGCTTGTTTACCTAGCAATTGCTTTCTAGTCTCTTAATGGGGGAGAGAGGCAGTCATCTAAGGTTCATAACAGCTGCCTGTTTAGAATTAGCTGCCCCTCCAGAAGGATCTAATTAAAATGTCTGTTTTTGTTTTTTATTGCACTGAAGCGTTTATTATAATAAAAAGCTAGTGTTTTAGCAAGAACAATGCCAAGAAAAATTGGAATGGGTATACACAGGGATCAAATGGAAGGTTAAGTATAAAAAGAAAACCCAGATATATGTAACACCAACCCCCCACACACCACACTATGGCATTCCACAGTTATAGCATTCTATAATTGTAATTGCTTGATTCTAGGTCAGTCTGTTGCTAGGTTCTTTCCCTGACATAAACCTGGGGGAAGGAGAAATGGCTCAGCAGTTAAGAGCTCTTCTAGTTCTTGCAAAGGACCTGAGTTCCATTCCCACACCTGTATAGTGGTTCATGGTTGTCCCTGATTCCAGTTCTGGGGGATTCAACATCTTATTCCCACCTCCTTGGATGTACATGTAAGCAAAACATATGCATAAATAAGTCTACAAAAATTCTTTAATATCAATTTCCTTTAAAGTACATATAGATGACCAATACATGCATATTTAATTCACTCCTAATATAAACATTATTAAGCTTGTACTTGATGCAAGGTCCTGAATTAGGTATTAGGGATGCCAGACCAACTGAGTGCATTGAGACCTACTGAGTGTGCTAATAAAGAGTGTCAGGCTTGCCATCTCAAGGTGCTGTGTACATTCCCCAGTTCTGTAAGTGAACACCTCTGAGAGGGAGGTGTGGACAGGCTGACTCCTTGTGAGGACTGTGAGAGTGAGCCAGTTCCCCTCCATCCTAACTCCCGGAGTCTGTGACAGTCTTGGTACTCCTTGGCTTCTGGTGCATCAATCCACCTTCCAGCTGCATCTTCTCAGGATGGCCTCTCTCTGTCTCCTCATCTCCCACTTTTAGAAAGGTACCAATCCTGCTGGAGTAGGGGCCCACCCATCTTACCTCAGGTTAACCTCATCTTCATATTATTAGGAGGATTCTGGGGAAAGGATGCAGAGAGGATTGGCCAGGGAGAGACGCCATGTAGCTGTTGAAGGAATAGCATGCTGGAGCCTTCTTTGGAAAGACGGGTCCATGTAGATATAAATAGATCAATAGTTATGGGTTAAATGCTGGATTAAGGGCAAGCTACAGCCTTGTGGCTATACATAGTTTAATAGAAATGGATTAATAATTAAGAGACAGCTAGCCAATAAGAAGCCTGAGCCATTGGCCAAACAGTTTATATTTAATATAACCCTCTGCATGTTTATTTGCCACTAAACAGCTGTGGGACCAGTTGGAACAGAAACTACATCCACAGCCAGCTGGTTAGAAGTACAGGGGCCTGAACTCATGATTGACATCCAAAATGAGGACCGTCTCTTGGGACATGATATTAACCTAGAGAAACAACATCATGAATGAATAGATATAGGTGTCCTACTTAGGAATGAGTAAGTACTCAGATGGAAACATGTTGCTGCGAAAATGGGGAGAGTTGGATGGGGAAATGATCAAATTTGACTGTATACCTGTGTATGAAATTCTCAAAGATTCAAGAAAAATTGAAAAAAAAAAAGGAATTGAATTGCAGGATCCTCAAAAGCTGGGAGGGGAGATGGGAGGATAACATTCTGAATAATTTGTCATCAGATGTGCCCTGAGAGTAGAAACTGAGCATAGTAGGTAGAAGAGATTCACCCACCTTGAGTATACTGCTAAGGACCAGACGAGACTATTGCAGAGGGTGAAGGAATACTTCTTTGTACTCTTTAATGTTCTTTACTTAGTTTATTACCTGGATTTTCTGGAATAACAAGAGAGGGCCAGCAAGATGGCTCAGGGTGCTTGCTAAGGAAGCCTGATTAACTGAGTTTGACAACAGGAACACACAGTGGAAGGGGAGACCAGACTCCTGAGGGTTATCCTCTGACCTCTGTACATGATGTGGCAGGCATATGACTGCATGTACACGTGGGCATAAATCTCTGACCCACTGTTGCTTGTCTACCACATAAGGAGGTCAGCTCCACAGTAATGAAATCCACACCATAATTCCGGGGCAAAGCTTATGGTTGACATGTCTGGTAGAGAATTTGAAGGAAGGAACACAGAGCCAGATTATGGAGTTGAGGTGGTCTGAAAGAAAGTGGCCCCTGTAGGCTCAAGGAGTGGCACTATTAGGAGATGTAGTCTTGTTGGAGTAGTTGTGGCCTAGTTGGAGGAAGTATGTCATTGAGGGTGGGTTTTGAATTTTCAATACTCAAGCCAGGCCCAGTGTCACTCTTCTTGCTGCCTGCTGATCCCATTTTAGTTCCTCTTCCAGTCTGCCTGTATGCTGCCTTGCTTCCCACCATGATGATAATGGACTAAACCTCTGAACTTTAAGCCAGCCCCAATTAAATGTTTTCCTATATAAGAATAGCCATAGTCTTGATGTCTCTTCCCAGCAATGAAACCCTAACTAGGACAGGAGGGTTTGGATGACACAGTAAGATGGCTAGTTATGCAACATAAATTGGGGACCCTGGGAATTTAACCCTGCATGAACAGGGCTGTGCACTGGAGGCATTACTATGTTGACCCTATGTGATGGATTGTCAGGGATGATATCTGTGGTGGGACTCTTTAGGAAGCACATATACGCAAATTTTATAAAGATTGATAGGAGCAGGCAGCTGCATGGTGGAAGATGGAGTTTAGTGGCAGAACACTTGGCTAGCACGTGTAAGGCTTTGGCTTCTGCTATCCAAACACTAAGTAGTCTGGCCCTCACTTTGAAAAAAGTAGCCGGGTGGTGGTGGTGCACACCTTTAATCCTAGCTCTTTGGAGGCAGAGGCAGGCAAATTTCTAGAGTTTGAGGCCAGCCTGGTCTCTGGTCTTCAGAGCAAGTTCTGGGACAACAAGGGCTACACAGAGAAACCCTGTCTTGAAACAACACCCCCCCCCAAAAAAAGGAAAAAATAAAATGGCTGTGGTGGCATTTGCCTTAACCTAGCCCTTTAGGAAGCTGAGGCTGCTTTATTTGAGACCAAACTGGGCAACATACCAAGAATCATATCATTTGGTAAAAAAGTAAACAGGTGCAGAGCCTTCAGCTAGCTATTAAGCTGTAAGATTGAGACCTTTGTGAATAAGATTTAATAATCTTACAATGGGGAGTGAGGGTTCTGTTTTCCCCTTTCACTATGGGAAGACAGCAGAGGGTTGTCTCTGAGGACATCTACACACAGTAGCACGCACGCACGCGCGCGCGCGCGCACACACACACACACACACACACACACACACACACACACCTACACAAATGCAAGAGCAGTGAGCATAAATGCAATGTTTGACCTAATTGTTGAGTTACATAACAGTAGCAACAAAGTAGCCAGAACAGCAAACAAGTGGGCATGGTCTGGCAGAGGCTCTTGGTTTGGTACAAGGCTTTGTGCACTTGGGGAGGTCAGTTTATCCTTGTGGAAGTTCATCCTCCTGGAAGTACCCAACTAGTTCTAATTATGTCTTTGACACTATGTTTATGAATTTTAAATTTGCTTTTTGTGTCTAAAAAAGAGCTAATATTATGATATAATAATCATCTTTTTAAAAATAAAAAACAGCACTCTAAAAATAAAACCATTAAGTAATTTCTGATGCAGAGATATCAAAGGTAATCTGATGCTAGATCATTGGGCAAACCTACTTCCTTAATAAGGTTAGGAAAACTTTAAAAGATGCAAAACAACATGCCCATCTGACATGAAAGATTGTAGACACTATAGCAGATACAGACACTCTCCTGTTTAAAAAGTGCTGGAGGATAGTTTGATAAAGTATTGAAGAATATATAAAATTTGCATATATATTCTGACATAGATATACTAACATATGCATATTATGGTGATTTGAATAAGAATGGCCCCCACAGGCTCATATATTTCAATTCTTAGTCACCAGGGAATAGAACTCTTTGATAGGTTTAGAAGGATTACAAGGTGTGGCCTTGTTGGAAGAAATGTGTCACTGGAGGTGGGCTCTGAGGGTTCAAAGGCTACACCCGACCCAGAGTTCTCTCTCTCTCTCTCTCTCTCTCTCTCTCTCTCTCTGTGTGTGTGTGTGTGTGTGTGTGTGTGTGTGTTTATGTTTGTGTATCAGGATATAGCTCTCTGCTATTGCTCCAGTTCCTGCCTACATGCTGCCATGCACCCTGGAATGAAGATAATCAACTAAACCTCTGAAACTGTAAGCAAACCCCCAATTAAATGATTTCTTTTTATAAGAGCTGCAACAGAACAATGACTAAGACACATGTACACACACAAATGTATTTAATGAAGCTGTATCCACTAAATGGAATATGAAAAGCTGTATTGGGTCTGACAGAGACCACTGCTTTCATGTAACTGAAGTGATTTTTTTTCCCACAACCCTAGCATGGCAGATCACAGTATGAATAATCTCCTCTCTGCTAATTGGGGAGCATACTTCTGAAAGAGCAATAGATCATCTTAATTAGAAGTAAGGTTTAGGATGTTAAGAGAATGGTAATCCGGGCCAAGTTTGTTTAGCATGGGAAGCAGAAACCTACCCTGAATTGCTGCTCCTGGTTAGGACTGTGTGCTCTCTGCGTTGATTCACCTGGAGGTGGTGAGAGTTCTGGTCAGCCTGAGCTATAATGAAGAAAGACATGAGTGCTCATATTGCTCTTCTTGTTCCCACTGGTCGACACAGCCTCTTATTGACCTTACAGGTGGCCAGAGCCCTCAGGATCCCTTGAGTCTGTCAAACCCTGTGATGTGGGGGCACCACAGACAGAAGACACTAAGCACCAATCCTCTTATTTGTCTTCTTGACTCATCTCCTCCCTTTCCTCACCTCCTGTCTTCTGCCATTCTGCTTTATTTAACCCCCTCCACTTGCAATGTGTTTCTCTTGTCCCTGATGGTGATTACCCGCCCCCATTTGTTTGTTTGTTTGTTCTTTTGACACACTGTTTCTCTGTGTATCTGACACCCTAGATGTCCTGGAACTTGCTTTGTAGACAAGACTGGCCTTTAACTCATAGAGATCCACTTGCCTCTGCCTCTCAAGTGCTGGGATTAAAGTATCGTGCCACTACAGCCTGACAAACCCATATTCTCAAGTGAGTGCTGAACATATATCATAGCACTAAAGACAGGTGCCTTGACCCCCCCATTTCCTTCCTTCCTTTCCTCCTCCCCCTTTTTCTTTCTTTCTTTCTTTCTTTCTTTCTTTCTTTCTTCCTTCCTTCCTTCCTTCCTTCCTTCCTTCCTTCCTTCCTTCCTTTCCTTTCCCCCCCTCTTTCTTTTTAAATCCAAGCTGATTAAAGCTTTGAATTGCTTCATAGCTTCAAATTTCCCTCCCTCCTGCCTCAACCTCACAGCTGAGGTCACAAACCTGTGTCATTAGCCAAAGTTACTTCAATTCTTTTTCCACTTAGGTAATATTTTTAATTAGGAGAGAGACTGGGTTAGGTCTGGAATCACAGAACAGCATAGTGAATTTGTAAACTGACTCAAAGTGCCAGTCTATGGGGTGTGAGCAAAACTTCAGCCATGCTTCTTTTCCATGCCCTACACTTTTCTTTGCCTAAAGATCCTATTCCTGCCAGCCAGTCACTCTGGAAGCCAAATAAGCTCAGATGGAGCCTAATGTACTCATCTAACTCCATTGAGCTTCCTTTTCTGTTAAGCATGAAGGCACAGCATAGCGTTGATGGCTCTGCATAAATAATGATCACACTGGCATGGTCTTCAAAGCCTTGGTTCCAAAGTGGCCTTATGTATTGTTATGGTTCATGATTGGAATATGAAATGACTTCTGTTGGTCTATGAAACTGACATTGGATTCCCCACTGTTTGCACTACTTGTCAAAGCTAGAGAAACTTTAGGAGGTAGAGCCTTGCCTAGAAGCAGATCACATGGGAACATGTTTTGGGAGCTGTATGTTGTCCCAGGCTTTTCTCTCCCCTTCTCTCTGCTTCATGTCCACCATAAGATCAATAGCTCTCCTGAGTCATGTATGATGCTATGATATTTTGCTCAAACACAGAGGGTCAAGAAACCATGGACTGAGCCTTCTAATACCATGAACTGAAATCAGACCTTCCCTTTTAAAGTAATTTCTATGTTATTGTTTTTGTTTGTTTTATTTTATTTCATTTTTGGTTTTTGACAAACGTGACTAATATGAATCTACTACCCCATCTGAAAATTGCAATAGCACAATTACTTAACACAGGTTGGGAATATGTGTCTCTGTAGATGAGAAAGGTGAAATTTCCACTGAGGTTCATAGTTTCTTTTTAATATTTATTTATTTAGATTTTTTGAGACAAGATTTTTTCTGTGTGGCTCTGGTTGCCCTGGAACTTGCTCTGCAGACCAGGCTGGCTTTGAACTTGGAGATCTGCCTCTCTCTGCCCCCTAAGTGCTGAGATCAAAGGCTTGCACTATGACTACCTAGCTGAGATTCATAATTTTCTAAGTTGCTAGATCTTAACTGCCAGACATGTTTTGTTTTGTGTGTATGTGTTGGAGAAGTGTACTCATGCATGCATGTGCAGGACTGCATGTGTCCATATGTGCTCCTGTGTAGGCCAGAAGGGGACACTGGTATTTTTGTTTATCAATCTCATTTCTTTGAGATCAAGTCTCTCACTGAACCTAGTCTCAATTGACTAGCCTGGAGCTCACTGGCTGACTAGCCTGCAGCACACTGATGGACTAGACTGACTAGGCAGCAGGCCCCCTAGACCCTCCTTTTTGTGCTTCCCAATGTTGGGAAGCACACAGACACGTGCTGTGACATATGACTTTCCTCATGGATGCTGGGAATCCAAACTCAGGTCCTCATGCTTGCTTGGCAAGCCCCTTTACCCACAGAGCCATCTCTCTGGCCCTTGGACCCTCTTCTTGTGGCTTTAGAACTATTCTTCTTTTTGCTGTCTCTGTTGGAACCCATACATAGTAGACTGTGTGATGTTCTTCAAACACTAAGGAAGAATGCATACCTAAGTATGAGAGTACAGAGAGTAGAATATGAACTTCTACGTGTGTTATTCAATTACCAAATTTTCTCCCATCTATAAGTGCAATATCACACTCATCATGTCTCTTCCTCCTAATCATCCCAGGCAGGAAGAATGTGCAGGAAGTTTTGCTAGACCTTTCTACCTTTAGGGCCCCATGATGTCTCTCAAGCTACTCTGCAAATTATTAGCATCAAAAATCAGCCTTGCCAGGTGGATCTATGTGAGTTCGAGATCAACCAGGTCTATAAGAACTAGTTCCAGGACAGCCTCCATAGCCACAGAGAAACCATGCCTGGACCCCCCTCCCCCCAAAAAAAAAAATCAGCCTTGCATCCAGGCTCAATGTTTTCAGTTTTCTAGGTATATGTGAACCATAAAAGCTCTGCTAGTCTCATGCTTGGGTCAAACTCAGCCATTAATATCTTAACCAACTGGCCCAAAGAGAAAATATAAATGGCTACAAGTTTCTGCCTAGGAAGTATTTGGCATGCTGGAATTTAGAATGAATGCAAATCTCATTATCACCAAAGATCTATGATATTTAGATGAAGTGTTTGTCTTAGTTAGGGTTTTATTACTGTGAAGAAACACAATAACCACTGCAACTCTTATGAAGGAAAATATATAACTGGGGCTGGCTTACAGTTCAGAGGTTTCATGTATTATTGTCATGGAGGGAAGCATGGAGGCATGCAGGCAGACATGGTGCTGAGAAGTAGCTGAGAGTTCTACATCCAGATCCAAAGGCAGAGGGAGAGAGAGTGACACTGGGCCTGACTTGAGTATCTGAAACCTCAAAACCCTCCTCCAGTGACAGACACACTTCCTCCAACAAGGCCGCACCACCTAATAGTGCCACTTCCTATGAGCCTATGGCGGCCATTTTCATTCAAACCACCACAGTGTTCTTGGTTTGTTTTCCCTCTGCTTGTAGCTCTGTGAGCATGGGTTCTCTACAGCCTTCTCCATCTTTCCTTTCCATTAATGGGGTCAATGCTGGTGATAGATGACCCATAATTGCAATATCATGACAGTGTGAATAAGAACAGGCAGTTTACGGCTTGGAATCTGTAAACATATTACTCTACAATTGAGGGTTTAAGATTTAAGTGTGTTTCTGGGGGATGTGTATAAAGACATCATTCTTGGTCAATCACTGAGAGTAAGAACTGTCTTCAACTATGAATCATACAAGGGTATTCACAGTTAAGTCAAATTGCATCCAATTCCAAAAGTCTTCTTTTTTATGTGTCTTTATTTTAAAAACAACAGCATCCTTCAGTAACTCCCTACTAGATTTCAGATTCAACAATACCAACAATTGAAAGAACAAAGTAAAAAACCACTTTGAGTAAATTAGTCTTGTGTTGATCTAGCTTCTTTCATGAAGAATTTTATTTATCTTTTGAAAGCCTGTTTTTATTGAGGTATAACTCATTTACAAAATAGCAGGGGTTTTATGTTTGGATTTCTGTCAGCCTTTGGCAGTCTCATTTGACGCCAGCACACCATCTCACAGTCAGGCTATAGAAAATTCCCTTGAGTGTTTTGAAGAAACAGCATTGGCACTAGTCTCAGATAGCCCTTCCACAGCACCAGATGCTCAGCCACTCTCTACTCATCACAGGCTGCAGCTTCCAAGGATTATACCCACCACCACTACTGATTCTCTCTGTTTCCCCCCTTCCTCCCTCTCTCTCTCTGTCTCTCTGTCTCTGTCTGTCTCTGTCTGTCTCTCTGTCTCTCTGTCTCTCTCTCTCTCTCTCTCTCTCTCTCTCTCTCTCTCTCTCTCTCTCTCGTCTCCCCATGCAGCCCAGGCATGCCTGGAATTCACTATGTACATGCTGTCCTTGAACTCACAGAGATCCATCTGCTTCTGTTTTCCAAGAACACCCAGCTTACAACAGTCCTTCTCTTGTTCCCCAGAGTTCCAAGCCTCCTGCAGGAGTCCTCTGCTCAGTTTCTTCTTCCTCCTTGGGGTCCTCTAAACACTTCTGTGTTTGGGGGACCTCAGATATTCCTCTCTCAATCTGTTTTCCACTTGATTGACTTTTCTGTGCCTCCTTAGAACCAGAGATCTATTTCTTTCAAAACCCTCTCAAGTATCCTTTACAATATTTGGTTCAATGAGTGCTATAGACATCATTTGCAGAGTGTGAATGAGCATCATTTTCTCAAGGCTTAGACTCACTCCAGGCAACCTCTTTGGGCCCCATTTTGTGCTAAGAGCTCTAAGCACACACCCACTCCACAGAGGGATCCATTAGCTCATTCACCCTTTCAACCTCGTTCTTAATCGACTGGCACACAATTGTCTGTCTTCAAGTTACTGACCCAGAGCATTGGCTGGATCTGTCTATAGTGTGGTACATACTAAATAGGAATTTTAATGCTAACAATTAACTAGAATAGCATCTTTCTTGGACTGAGGCCATTCCTTTCTCTCTTGTGGGCTAGAAATGTTCTTTGAAGAACTATCAGGGCCATGAAAGTAGAAAGAAATTTTCATTAGCTCAATGTTTTAGGAGAGGCAAAAGGAAAAAATTCAAGGTTCATGAAAATATTTCTTAGAAGTTATAATTGTCCTGAAATGGCATTAATTAACCCCAAATGATAATGCTGTTGAATCACATTTTACCAACTTGCTTCTATTTGTAATCCAAGGAAGTCCTGGAGGAATAATTTTGGCCCCTGTATGTACATGGCTGACACAAATGAATAGCTTTTAAATAGGATTCAAAGAAATCTATAGAAATGAAGTTTTAACAATTTTATTTAAGCCCACTAGCAACCGTTTTTTCTCATAAGATTCTATAGAAATATTTAATGTTTTGTAGGTCACATGTTTAATTTTCTCTTGTGGCTGGGTAATTTTTTCTTTTTTTCTTTGAGAAGAGCCAAGCTGTAATGCCCAATCCTCCTGCCTCAGTTTCCTAGATGTGCTAAGATTTCAAGCACATACCACACTATACCTGGCCAGGATGTAACCTCAAACAAAGCTCAGACACTATAGAAAAGAAGGGAGTGTGGCTGTATAATCCTTGTCCAATATAGTTCATCAATGAATGGTCAAGAATTTTTCGAGAAAGGTACATAATCCATGACAGGAATATTTATTTAGAACACATTAAGCTGCATTGCTATGCAAGTCTGTAATCTTAGCACCAAGTTTCCAAGGGAGGAAAACACACACACACACAAACACACACACACACACACACACACACACACACACACACGAGTTCAAGATATTTCACTGACTGTATATCAAGGTCACAAAATGCCAGTGTGCAAGTACATATATTATTACTCAGTTTCCATAACCACAGTCAATGCTTGTGTAGCTTCTTTTCATGAAATGGAGTTAAAGACATAATTCCTGCTTCTCACTTAAAAAAAATATGATATTAGAGCAGCCAGTGCAGGCACAGACAGGGTCAGACATTTTGAATGTTTCCATTTTTTACTTTTTGACAAGTTTAGTTTATCCAAAAAAGTCTGGTTCCCCTGGATGGTGAAATGCTTGTTCCTCTGAGAATACAATTCCCTGCTTTGTTCAGCGGGCAACGGTGGGGACTGACACCTTCCTAATTGGGGCTGTTGCTGGCTATTGGGAAGCTTCCTCCTAGGGCAAGCACCAAGATCCAGAGTGACACTCCTGGACTTTGTAAGTGACAGAAACCCAATTTATAAGCCAAAGAGACAAAAATGGCCACTGAGATTTAGAAGCTGGCTCAGCTGTGATGACAAGGACAAATGTAGTTTGTTTACCCTGTGTGGCCTTGCCCTGCACCCATAGTTTCCTTCCCATGCTGTCAATGCATTTGCCTTTTCTCCTCTCTCCTGAAGAGCAGTGCTGTATGGATTCATGAGTGAGGTGCAGGTTAGGGCACGTGGGAAACACAGAGATGTGCAGGCAGAGTGCGGATGACTGATGAGATTTACTTATTTTGAAATTGATTACATAAGGAACTTGACTGGGTAGGCAATTATCCCTGAGGTTGTAAACCTGAGATAAATGTAAAATTAGACATGCATGAGAAAGATATGTTGGCCTGCATTGTTGGTTACTGCTCCTTAATAGTAACAACAACAATAGCTCAAATGTGTGGGTGTTTATTATGTGCAAGACAGGCTGGGTGAAGAGAGGCTGCTTATGATGAGTAGTGTTCTTAAAGTAAAGGATCTGAAATCTGGAGAAGCTCAGTAATATCAAGGGACCCGAATAGAGGCAGGGTGTGGTTAGGAAACCATATGCTCAAATGTCCCATCAGGTTTTTGGTTGACACAGGTGAGGATGGAAGACCGGAAACTGAGCTGATCAGTTTTTTTCCAGGTTCACAGGTCAAGCCTGAAACAGAAAGCAGATTTTAATTTGGGTCTGTTAAGAGCTATGGAATCAGTTTCTTTGTTGTTTCAGAAAACTAGAAATTGAAATAAAACAATAGAATTTTTTTTTTTTTTTTTTTTTTAGAAAACAGGACACACACATACACACACAAAATCAAAAAAGCATCCAGAATGCTCCAACCCAGGGTCATGTCTGAGCTACCCTGGTCAAACAGCAATATACCACTGTTCTGGCTAGTTTTATCTCAACTTGACACAAGCTAGAGTCATCAGAGAGGAAGGAACTTCAGCTGAGGAAATGCCTCCATGAGGTCCACCTGTAAGGCATTTTCTCATTTAGTGGGGGAGGGCCCAGATCCCTGGGCTGATGGTCTGGGTTGTTTAAGGAAGCAGGCTGAACAAGCTATGAGGAGCAAGCCAGTTAGAATCTCCCCTCCAAGGCCTCTGCACCAGCTCCTGCCCTCAGGTTCCTGCCCTGTTTGAGTTCCTGTCCTGACTTCCTTCAGTGTTGAACAGTGATGTGGAAGTGTAAGCCAAACAAACCCTTTTCTGCCCAGCTAGCTTTCTGGCCATGGTGTTTCATTGCAGCAACAGAAAGCCTGACTAAGACAACTTCAGTGAGGGTAGATCAGAGACCAAGGACTCTTGGTCTCCTACCTGTCCATATGGAATCTGTCCCTGCAGCATGCCTCCCTATGGATGGCCATTGATTAGGACACCAAGACCAGCCTATCAGCAATACAGGCCCAAGCCAGATTCAGGCTGCTCCACCTGTCTTGCTCATCTTTTCCTGTCATGGAAGTGAGTCTGTGCTCATGGCTGCTCTAGCTTGCCTTGGAGGGAAGGCAGATGCTGTTGTTAGTAGCCAAACTGGGTCACTACAGGGCTGTAGTGGAGCTCAGTGATAGAGTGCATTTGGCTTGCTTTTTAAATTGCACCTAGGAACTGTGGTTGAGAGACATCAAACGATATTATTTTGTCATCATGCTCATTGAAACTAGTTCCCTGCAGTTGAGGGAAATAAGCCTTAACAACCTTAAACTTTACTATTGGTTGGCATTTCTGAAGATTCTCACTTTCCTCTGCAAGACGTTACAAAATGATACTGTATCCACTCCTGAGATTTTTTTTTTCAAGGCATTTGAAGGTTTTCAACTTCAAAAACTAGGTCATTTCTTTTTTTTTTTTTCTTTTCCTTCTTTTTTTCTTTTCTATTTTGGTTTTTCTTTTTCGTTTTTTGAGACAGGGTTTCCTCTGTATAACAGCCCTGGCTGTCCTGGAACCTGCTTTGTAGACCAGGCTGGCTTTGAACTCACAGAGATCCACCTGCCTCTGCCTTCTGAGTGCTGGGATTAAAAGCATGCGCCACCACCGTCCAGAAGTTCTGTTTTTTGCTGGCTGTCATAGGACATTGTTCTCAGCTCCAGGCCATGTAACCCAGTGTCATGTCCTCCTCTTCCTTCTCCTGTGGAGCCAGCCAGGACTGCTCGGGTTCTTGTCTGCTGTTGTATTCCTCAGACTCCCTTTCCTTCCCACTTTGTGTCTTTGCTTTCTGCTGATCTCTCTGACTCCAGCCTGGGAAATGCCTAGGTTTTAAAAACACAAGAGATTAGACTGAATACATGTGGATAATCTAGACTAATCTTTCTATTTTAAGATCTGGGATCTTAATTCCATCTGCTGAATTCTTTTGTAAGAGGACAGACTTCCTTTGTGACTGAATAATCTGGAATGAGCATCTTGAGAATTCTGTGTATCTAAAGGATGGCTAAATAGCTAACTATGGGTGGATAGTGAAACTTTATTTAGAATTCTACATCACTGCTGTCCCTCGGTTTTGATGACTTGTGAGAATAAGGCCACTATCTGCACCATGACTATGTGTTTGTGGCCAATATACAAAAATAAAATTTAATCTTTAACTAAATGAAACATTTTTACTGACATGACTTAACTGTTTTGTCGGGTGAGATGGGTCAGTGGGTAAAGGTGCCTGCTGCTAAACCTAATGACTTCATTTCTGTCCCTGGGACCCACCGGATTGAGGCGGAGAAGTGACTCCTGCAGTTGTCCTCAGATTTGCTGTCTCACTGACATGTGCACACAAAATAAAATAAAATGGAATTTAAGGTGTAATAATCCAAAGAGAATCACTTTTTTGCTGGCTTAGATATGAGATATGTGGGACACAAATGCTGCTTGTTCAGCAGTGTTACCCTACATGCCTGCAGAATCAGCCTAAGTTCTCTAAAGTCCAGCTTTCTCTTCTGTGCCGGCCACAGTGACAGGTGGAATGGCTTTCCTGAGCCAGTGGGATTGGGGAAGTAATGGCCAGAGTTGAGTTTTTCTGGCTAGTTGAATTTCATCCTCAAAGAAAATTAAAGGGGAAATTAGGGTTGTGGAAAAGTTCTCAGT
The DNA here is from genome assembly GCF_003668045.3 of Cricetulus griseus. Lineage (NCBI taxonomy): Eukaryota > Metazoa > Chordata > Mammalia > Rodentia > Cricetidae > Cricetulus > Cricetulus griseus. The sequence continues at coordinate 137,524,828 of NW_023276806.1, forward strand.
ACTTGGATACTTGGAGTTAGAGGGTTTTGTTTTGTTTTGTCTTTTTGTTTTGTTATTTGTTTTTGTTTTGGCTTTAACAAGGAATAAAGAAGGGAGCTGTGGTCAGTAAGAATCAATTCTAAAAGCCAATTCTGTTAGACAGTATCCGGTGATTTCCATTTCCCACCTCTATGTTCATAATTCTCACCCCCTGAATCTACAATTTTTCAATTTATCAACTGCAGGAAGGTTGCCAGGGCTAACACCATGGAAACTAGCACCTCATGAATGAACTTGACCTAAACCCATTTTGAGCAAACAAAAATTCACATGGTTTTTGCTTATGTGAGTCCTGTCATGGTTTATGGTTTACAATAAAATACGGAAATAAAACTTAGGACAGTGTTTCAGTCCACAGACTAACACAGTAGACTCGCTGTGATCTGGTAAACACCATTTCGTTTGTCCTGCTGTGCTTCATTGAAGGCTTACAATGTGGGGGATTGATGTACCCCATAGAGACCTCCAGACAACGCCCCTGAATGCTAACTGTCAAAGACAGTTTGGGTGTTGGGAACAACATACAGTTTGCTTGAAAGCTGGTATCTGTAGCAGGCTTTCTCTTGGGCTACCAACCAGCTCCAAAATCATGACATGGAGCCTTATTAATTACAAATATTTGGCCTTATCTAAATTCTTATTTTAGTCTGCTTCTTTTTATCTATGTTTTTGCCTTGAGGCTTTTATCTTTCTTTCTGTATATCTATCCTGTGTCTGGCTGTGCAGCTTCCTGGCTCTGGCCCTGAGTTTGCCCCTCTTTCTGCCTCATTCTCTCCATTCTTCTGTCCTCAGACTAGATTTCTCTGCCTACTTATTCTCTCAGCTTACCAGTCCCACCTATCCCTCTCCTGCCAAGCTATTGACCATTCAGCTCTTTATTAGATCAATCAGGTGCCTTAGGCAGGCAAGCTGAAACAGATGCAACACATCTTTACATAATTAAATAAATGCAACATAAACAAATCTAGCACATCTTTACATTGTTAATGAAGGCAGTAGAAACAAAACTAACACCTTCACATAGTTAAAGTAATATTCTGCAGCATAAGCCAATCTAATACACCTTTGGCTAGTTAATATAACATTCCATAACAAGTATCCAATGCCCCAGCCTTTCAAGAATGCTTCTGACTTAACTAGGATATTTGATTGCCAAAATGGTCCTTTGCCTAAATAGTATGTTTGTACTGTTTTGTTGTTTTTATCCTCTCTTGTTTTCTGGGTAGGATTCTGTGGCTGGATTTTTGTGTAAAACGACCTTAATTTGGCCCAGTTTCGGGATTCATAATAGTCTGGTGGAGGACATGGTCATGCTGAGTTGCAAACTGGGAGTCTGTGATAATGGCCACAAAGCATTAGTGTGAAACAAAACAGACCTAGCCTGAGGCCAAGCATCGAATGAATTAAAGTTCCATCTGTGAATTACTTAACATGTCATTGAAAGCTAAAGGATTCAGAAGGAAGAACCATCTCCCCTACCTCAAATAGTCTGGGAGCTGTAGTAGAATGTTTGTTGTCATTTCCAGCATTTCTGGGGTCCTACAGCCACACACATGGCCACCAGCATTCAGGCAAAATGCTTAGTCACCCCAGGTGTTAGCCCTTCAGGGTCAGCTGCGCATGCGTTGTCAGCTGTCAGGCAAAATGCCTAGTCATCCCAGGGCCTTATGTGCATGGTAGCAAGGCCATGTACTCTGCATATGCGCGGAAGCCCCCCAGCCCACCCCCGAACCCCATATGCATGTGCTAAGTGGCTATTAAAAGCAGTCAGGCTTGCACCCACCACGACCCCGTCCCTTCCCTTTCCCTACTCTTTACTAATAAAACTCTTGAAGTGGGTTTTGTTGTATATCTTGTGATCTGTTCTCACACACAGTAAATAACTATTATTTTAACTGTGCAAAGGTGTGTTACTTTTGGTTCTGCTTCGTTTGTTAACAATGCAAAGACGTGTTACATTTGTTTGATTAAAGAAAATTAACCTGGGGTCGGGAGGTTGAGTCAGCAACTAGCTGACAGGAAGTGGTAAGGAGGAACCACGCATAGCCAGGCTTCTGAAGTGGGGGGCTGAGCAGAAGGACACCCCCCCTTCTCAGGAGCTGTGAACAAGGAGCAAAGGTTACCTACTTGTTATTCATTCTCTCTGAGCTGGCAGGATTTCACCTCAACCTTTGAATCCTGAGTTCTATAAGATAGAGATTTAGATGAAGTTTCCTTTAGCAGCCATGGATGGTAGAGCTAGTGCGTGAGGGAACAGAATTTCCCACATGGCTGCAGCCGGTGCTGCCAAACCTCTTAGCTGTGGAGTTGCAATTGTCAGTTGGAACAGCAGCTGCATAAGGTGCAGCCATTGTATAGACTGTCAAACAACAGGAGCAAGTGTGTCCGTGCTCTACCTCTCCCTGGCCGTGTCAGTCCGAGCAGGTTTACCCTGTGAGCTGTTTGCTTATCAGCAAAAATAAAGAGTAATTCAAAGGTTCCGTGTAGTTCAGGATGAGTAACAAATAGTTCCCCTCAGCATCCTTTAGAATGTTCACTAGGACACAGGGGAAGAACTGATCTTCCTTCCTTCCCCCCCCCCCCCTGGGTTTCTTTGTAGCATTTGGAGGCTGTCCTGGAACTTGCTCTGTAGACAGCTGGCCTCAAACTCACAGAGATCTGCTTGTCTCTGCCTCCCGAGTGCTGGAATTAAAGGTGTGTGCCACCACTGCCCAGCCAAAACTTTCTTAGTGGACATTCTCAGGATGTCTGTGTTGCATGGGGACAGGTGGTTCTGGCACCACAGATAGATATTGAGAACTAAACTGATATAGTTGAACTGACACATGTATCTGTGGGTTCTGTAGGTGAGGATTCAACCAACTACGATTTCAAAATGTTCCAGGAAACAATTGCACGTCTACTGAACATGGATGTTTCTCTTGTCACTCCTATGCAGTACACCAAAATAATTATTCACATAACACATACATTGTACCAAACATTCTAACTACCAACCCAGGTCCAAGAATCCAATAGGCGTTCAGTCCATGAGGCTGGATGTCTCGGGTGGTCTTCAGTATATGCTGGAATTCCAAAGAAGCAGGCTCCAACAGCACTGAAGGAATGGACTTGGTAGCAAGGCCAGAATAAACAGGCAAAGAGAGCAAGCTTCCTTCTTCCAGAAGGTGTGGCCCAGATTAAAGGTGGATTTTCCTGCTGTAGAAGATTGATTAAAGTTGGGTCTTCCCAATTCAGATGATGTAATTAAGAACAATCCCTCACTGGTGTACCCAGCTGCTTGGGCTTTAGTTAATTACATTTGCGGTCAAGCTGACAACCAACAGCAACAACCATCACAGTGGAATAACATAAAAGCCAGAGACGTTTAGATGGGATAGTGCTGGGATAACCATGGAAAATATTATGTAATTCCAAAATCATTGATACATTTTATCTCTAGTAATTAGATGCCAGATTACTTTACCCACTTTGGCAAATTACCAGGGGGATTGAAAGCTGAGATTTATTGATACTACAAATGTTGAGCTTTAGATGACCAGGTTTTATATGATATGTTCCTTAAGGTAAACCTTCAATCAGGTGTGATATTGTTTGCATCTTAGCCAATCTTACTTCTCCCTAAATTCTATTATGGTGATATTGGCAAGGGCCATGGCAGGCTCTTAGGGCTGGAATTTCGAATTTTAATAAGTTGGTGATAAACTGGGCTTTGGAATACTTTGGTTTTCAGTTAAAATTTTGAATTTAGTGGTTAATTTTAATTTCCTAAGACACTTAAGACAATTTTTCTACCATATATTGCTTTGTGTAGAGTCAGTAATAAAGACTTTCCGTAACCACTTATTCTTCCTACATTCTTCAATAATTAGAGACTCCTGCATAAATTTCTCACATTCATGATGGAAAGTGCCCTTTGTAACCTGGTGCTCCATTATAGAAATAAATTAGTTGTTGATGAATAGGATCTTCATAACTAGAACGCTATAGAAACACATCATGAATTTTTCTCCTGAGCACATTTTAAAAGCATTAGAATAAATGGCAAAGAGCTCACTGGATGTTTATGTTAACGGGACGAAGGGCTAATCCATCAGTAGGCCTTACTGCATTTAATTAGCCTGGGTCCCCATTTACAATTATAGAAATAGCATATCTCTATTATTTTTTTCCCTTTAGGACAAAGGGACACTACCAGGAAATAGCCACCTTAAGTGCAGGTTTGGTAGAAATAAAGACAAAAAGAAGCTCCTTGTAGAAGACGGGCCAGGAGTTCCTGCCTCTATGCATGTCTCTGGGCTCTTGACCCCTGCCTTTTAGGTGTAGATCCTGCTTCTTCCTTGTGTCATTGCTGCCCTGATTTCTCTGGGCCTCTGCCTGGAACAATGTCTGAACTTGGCAGTAGTTACAGAGTGATGACTGGGAGGCAGCAAGACTCACCGGTTCATGTCCATGTATAGAGAAAACAACTCTGTGTTTCTGAATTACAGTTTTATACTTTTAAAACACCCTGAAATCATCATCACTTGTTCTGTTTCATGTCTGACAGCTCAAATGTTGTATTTGATTGTTGAGCATGCCATGAATTTTTAATAAGAACTCTAGGATTGTGGTGATCCTTAAGGAAGTGATGTTTCTTAGCATTATAACAAGATATATGATAAAAAATAACCTCTATTTCAGGCGGTAAGAGTCTATCTTTCTGAGTCCTGGTTTCTTGCCAGTATTCTGTTCCAGAAGAGACTCAGGCCTTGGCTGGATGCAGACACTGGGGTTCTACCCTGTCTTAGTTAGGGCTTTTATTGCTTCAAAGAAACACCATGAGGAAAAAGCAAGCTGGGGAAGAAAGAGTTTATTTGGCTTACACTTCCACATTGATGTTCATCACCAAAGACAGTCAGAACAGGAACTCAAACAGGGCAGGCACCTGGAGGCAGGAACTGAGGCAGAGGCCATGGAGGGGTACTGCCTATCGGCTTGCTCCTCATGGCTTGCTTAGCCTGCTTTCTTATAGAACCCAGGACCAGCAGCCAGAGATGACACCACCCACCATAGGTTGGGCCCACCCAATTTATCTCTAATTGAGAAAATGCCTTACATCTGATCTCATGGAGGCATTTCCTCAGCTGAGGCTTCTTCCTCTGATGACTCTAGCTTGTATCAATTTGACACAAAACCAGCCAGTGTATATGGTGAGGCTAAAATAGCTGTATTCAATTTTCTCCTGCAATTGTCTTTCTTAAATAAAACATGACTGGCTATGAGCTGAGCTGGATGCTAAGGCTGGTAATGCTGACTACCCAGGAGGTCAAGACATGAGGATCTGAAGTTCACAAAGATTCCTTTCACAACATGAAGTTTTAAAAAGTGCCGCAGAGTATGGACTACAAAGTCCTCCTGTCCATCCATCTCCCTCCTATCAAAGACAGAATGTCTGGATTCATGTTCTAGGAGCTCCTGGGCTGAGGTCAGTGCAAGAGCAACAAGAGGAGGAAGCCCCCGTGTAAGTAGGTCTTGGAGGCTTCCCCATGGTGAGAAAATCTGCTCTTGCTTGTTTTATTCTTATGTCCTCTTCTTGCTGCTCCTCCTCTTCCTGCCCCTCCTCCTCCTGCTTCTCATTTTCCTCCCTCTCCGTTGTAGGGGATGAGGGACGGTTTTCTCCTAGGAACAGAAAAAGTTGACAAAATTCCAACCAAGATGATGTCTAGGTTTCTATCCCATCTTTTAATTTTACTTAGAAGCCACAGAGACTCTTCAGCATGGAAAAACTGAGTGAGCTAAAAAAACAAATGCCTTCAGAGTAACACAGTGATTCCTGTCCATGTGTGTCTTGAAGTTTTAGCCACCACTGACTAATGGTGTACAGTGAAGATTGTAGGCAAAGTAATTTTTAAAAAATATCTTTAACCTATTCTTTGACAATTTCATGCATGTAAACATCTTGATTGTAGGCATCCAAGGAGAGCACTTTAATAAAATCGTCATTCTCTTGGCTAATTGCTGAATATGCAATTTATCACTGACAATGGAACCAAACAGGTGACACTGGAAGTGACTCCCATTGAGTTTGATACATAGAAATAGTTTTCTTGGTTAAAATACCCGTCTTGCTGCACACCTTTAATCCCAGCACTCGGGAGGCAGAAGCAGGCGGTGAAAGGTTCAGGCTTTGATGCTGATCAGCTCTACCTCCTTAAGAGACAGATCCCACCCCCTGACAACAGTCGGGGCATGCACGGAAAACTTGCTAAGACATCGCACATCACCCACCATGCATTACAGCCTGCTGAGGACTCTGCGCATGCGTGGAACCTCAGTGCACATGTGCAGTCTTCCCTTTAAAAGCTCCAACTTTCCTGCTTCACTCTCTCTCTGCTTCCTCTCTTTACGCTGCTCTCTCTCTCTCTCTCTGTTCACTCCTTCTCTCTGCTCTTCTCTTCTTCCACCTACGTGCTCTCTCTGCCTCTCTCTGGCGACCGGCCATGGCGGTCAGCCATTACCCCTGTTCCTCTTCTCTCTTAGTCTCCCTACTCTGCCGGGCCATATAATAAACTAGTCAACATGTCTCATCTTGCAGCTTTCCCTTTTCCTCTTTTTAAATAAAAGCATAACAGGCGGATCTCTGTGAGTTCGAGACCACCCTGGACTACAAGAGCGAGTTCCAGGACAGCCTCTAAAGCCACAGAGAAACCCGGTCTCGAAAAACCAAATAAATAAATAAATAAAATAAAATGCCCCTGTCTCAATCAATTTCACCATCTAATTTTGTTAAGCACATATGATTTCCGGGGTCACAGTTATCAAATACTCAGTCTACTTTCTTAGACTGATTTTCTTGGTTTTTGTTTTTTTTTTTTTTTTTTTTTTCTTTCTTTCTTTTTTTTTTTTTTTTTTTGGTTTTTCGAGACAGGGTTTCTCTGTGTAGCTTTGGAGCCTATCCTGGCACTGGCTCTGGAGACCAGGCTGGCCTTGAACTCACAGAGATCCGCCTGACTCTGCCTCCCGAGAGCTGGGATTAAAGGCGTGCACCATCAACGCTCGGCTTTCTTGTTTGTTTTGAGACAAGTTCTTGCTATGTAGTTCAGACTGTCAACTGCAATCCTCCTGCCTCTGATTCCTGAATGTAGCGATTGTGTCACTAAACCTGGCCTAATCTACTTTAAACTTCTTACATTTTTCTGATTAGATTTCCAGATTAATGCTTTTTAAAAAATAATCTCATTGTTTATAAAAAATGGCAAGGGTGGAGAAAATAAAAGAGAAATGAAGACTTAGTGAAAGAATTACAATATACCCAGAACACACCAGACTGCTGTTCCCTTTACTCTGTGTGTGTAAGATTGCCTGGGAATGGCAGAGGTTAATAGAAACCAGTTTGAGAGCTGCTTCTCTGGTTTGGAAAACTGTGATACTATGGCCTAGATATGAACAGAAAGAGTCAAAGGTGAAGTCGGAGAAGAGAATCAGATTCAGGTGGCCTCATGGCATTGCACTAGTCACTAGTGTTTCACACTGCAGGATTCTCCTGGTCCAAAGCCCATTTGAATTTATTTCTCTTGATTTCTATGGACAAGGCAACCTGTGTTTTCATCAGCCTGAAAACCCTGTGACCTGTCTCTAATAATGAACCTTGTGTTTTAAACCCATTAATATGTCATTCTAAAAAGTCAGCTTCTAGATACAGGGGGAAATGTTAGGGTCAAGATTACCTACACTTGAGTTTAGGAGGGTTTTTGCAGCCAAGAGTCAGGAAATATCACCGAAGCTAAATGGTAGCCATACATCTTCAAGCCCCCAACTAGCGCAATCTCCCTCAACATGGAAAAGGTCAGCCTCACACTGTGAATCAATTCCTGTCACACAGCAGTGTGTCTCTTCTGGTCAGAGAGTAAATCTTTATAGAGACAAGCAGCCACTCGTGTTAACTCTACTCCTGTGGTTCTGGACTTTGTTAGTAAAATCTTAAACAGCTGTTCTTCCATATGGCACAGTCATGAGTATCCTTCTGAGGTGGGAAGACCTCCCAGAACACAGAGCCTGAATGAAGAAGGGTGAGTGTGGCCTCGGAGGGGCTAGGATTTTGGTTCCTAAAGCATCACTTCAAGTCCTCAGAAAGGAAGAAAATTCTAATTAACCACCTGTCTGTACTGAACGGGCAGCATGACATCAATGATGCTTTGTCAGGTATATAAAAATTCTTAGAACAGTTTCTAACAAACTTTTTAAAATTCTGTAAAAAGTGGAAAATGACCTCAAAGTTCCTATGTCAAAACAGTCTGGAAGTCACTGGATTCAAGATACCTGCCATCCCAGCTCTGATTCTTCAGCCAAATGATGGGTGTCCGTGTAACTATCTTGTAGCACCAGCGCTACAACACTTCTCATGGACTCGGGCCTGAGGACTTAAATAAAGACAAGACAGTGGGTCATTCTTGCAAGGAGAATGCCGTTTATTACAAAGGGGGGAAGTCTTATATACCAGTCAGCAGGCATGGTGGAAAACTACCCAGGTCAGAAGTTCACACTCCCAGGTCCCCCATGGGCAGATAACAGGAACTTGCATTCAAGCCTTATCGGAAGGAGGGAAACAAGAAGCTTCTAGTCACAAGCTGGTCAGCAGATCTCTATGGGGGAAGGGCCTAACAGGCCCCCCTTTTTTGTATATAAACAAAAAATGATCATCTGTCTTAGGTCACCTGGGAGGTCAACATCTGCTTTAGCCTGCCCAGGACCCGCAGACCCCCTGTCTTAGGTTAACAGATGTCCCCCAAGTCTTACCCGTTATTGATTGCTCAGTTATCTTGCAGGCTCAGCCAGACCTACACTGAGGGGTTATCTGCTGCCAAGGAAAGCATGATTTGCTTTGTTTGAAAATGGCGCTGGGCTTGCCGTCTTCCCATGTGGCAAGGGCAGTCTAACGCTAAAGCTGAGCTGCCCAGGGCCACAATCCCAAGGGCTAGCGATCCACTCCATTACTTAATTGACCTGTCAGCTGCAGTCCCTTTAAGAGGGAGTCTCCTGAAAGGGGAGGCACCCTGGTCTCATTAATCTTAATAAATTGAGTAGCCAATTGAGCCATGTAATTTGGGAAATTTAAGACAGAAGTTTGCTGATTAAGATTTAAAGTGCCCAATTGCACTAAAAAAATTGATATTATTTTAGAAACTTAAGGCAGAGGCAACCTCCCCTGAAAGCTTATCCAGCATGCCTGCCATGGCAACTGACTGAGAGGTGGTGATGCCAGAAACTATAGCTGCCATGGCGGCAGCTGCAATAGTGGCCACAATGGCCACCATGATGTCAAAATCTCTCTTGTGTCGTGTAAGAACGAGCTGGTTCTTTCCCAAGTGTTCCACTAGCGTAGGCATGATACCAGGAACAGGAACCAAGAAGGCTGATATTTCACCTTTCCAACAGCTTCTCAAACGGCATTCCTGGAGAGAACAATTAAGCATTTCTCCCAAGGGAGTGCTATTGAATATAACAAAGAAAAGGGTGGAAGAACACACACTGCAAATTATCTCTCTGGCAACCAAAGAGACCATGTCTAAGCCGGCATAAGGCCTGTGAAAGAACATACCTGAAAAAGTTGGTGTGACTCCAACTTAAAGAAGATTAATTAAGCGGACTGGGCCATCATCTTGACCCGGGTCGAGGGGATGATCTCAAGGCCAACAACAGGGGAAATTTGCTTCTTCTAAATCCTTTCTGCCGGCTGCCTTTCCCAGACTAAGGTTGTGTAAGACTCCTGGAAGCTCAGGCCTCCAGGATCTCAGCCCAGGAGAAAGCTTGATGCAAACAGCATGAGGCTTTATTGTTGTTTAACCAGCTAACCCCATGTTAGCTCGGGTCTTTCATCCACCCGCCATGGCGGATGGTTGGAAAAGACAGCTCCAAGCATCTAGGGGAGTGTCTAGGGGTATGCACAGGCTCAGGATTGGTGTGGCTCCAGGCTTGGAGGGCTTGTCCTGTGTTGATTGGTGAACTGGTTGTTATGGCCCATAGGCCCTCCCAGGGTGGTTGCTATGCTTTGCACGTCATTGCTGTGCACTTGTCAGTAAAGCACACCCAGAGCCGTAAAGCATGGCGCCATCAGCTAACTTCTGATTGGTTCCTTGCCAGGAGACAGGCATCTGACCTCCTAGTGACTAAGGCAAAGTCACACAAGCACGTGTTCGGCTGTTAATGGCTGCCAAAATGGGGAGTAGGTCCCTTCAGTTGGAGCTGACCATAACTGGTCACACCTGACTCCGAAGACCCACCAGCATCAGGACAGGCGGGTTCCTCATGAAAGCCCAACTGGTCTTTTGATGGCTGATTCCTGTCAGCAGGAACCGGGTGCACACAATGCTCCAGAACCCAAACTGTGGACTCTATATCCTATGGGAAGACACAAACAGATCCCCAGACCCACACCAAAACCAGATCTGGCCCTTTCCAAAGGTCTGAGTGTAGGTCTTTCTATTTAACCAGAGGTTTTTGTTGTGCAGAGGACTGCCAATGATGGTATGCCATGGAGTTACATCCATCTGCCACATGTGATTGGGCAAAAGTCCTTGGGGATTAACACCCAAGTGAGGCACAGGAAGAAATTATACACAAAGAGGGCAATCCTTAACTATTTGAACAGCTTGTTCTTTGGTTATCCCAGTATGAAAGCATAAGGACCCTGCCCTGAGATGAAAGCACTTGTGTAAGGATTGTGCTCTAGTGAGCTCTTGTGAAACTGTAATGATTTGAGTATACCTATTGGCCATGTGATTTCCTTTGCTGAGGTATCCTGGCAAAGGGGTATAGACCCTAAGATGCCCCACAAATACAGGTTCTCTCCATTGTCATAGCAGACCCTGTATCTGTAACAAACTCTCTTGTACCCTGGAGACAGGTGCAACATAGGCAGCTGTCTCTAAGAGCTGGATAATGTGAGCAACATATTGACTATCAGTATAGATGTTTTTTGTTTTTCTCCATTTTTTATTTAAATTAGAAACAAGATTGTTTTACATGTCAATCCCAGTTCTTTCTCCCTCCCCTTCCCTGCCCCCCCCCACTAACACCCTACCTATCCCATACCCTTTCTGCTCCCCAGGGAGGGTGAGGATGTCCGTGGGGGAGGGGTCTTCAGAGTCTGTCATATCCTTTGGGATAGGGCCTAGGCCAACTCCTGTGTGTCTAGGCTCAGGGAGTATCCCTCTATATGAAATGGGCTCCCAAAGTCCATTCCTAAGCTAGGGATAAGTACTGATTTAATACAAGAGGCCCCATAGATTTCCGAGATCTCACTGACACCCATATTCATGGGGTCTGGATCAGTTCCATGCTAGTTTCCCAGCTATCAATCTGGGGACCAAGAGCTCTTCCTTGTTCAGGTCAGCTGTTTCTGTGGGTTTTACCTGCCTGGTCTTGACCCCTTTGCTCATCACTCCTCCTTCTCTGCAACTGGATGCCAGTTCAGTTCAGTGTTTAATTGTGGGTATCTGCTTCTACTTCCATTAGCTGCTGGATGAAGGCTATAAGATAGTATATAAGTTAGTCATTATTGTTGCTTAGATGGTTAGTTGGTATCATCCTTGTAGATCTCTGGACATTTCCCTAGTGCCTGATTTCTCTGTAAACCAATACTGGCTCCCTCTCTGATTGTATCTCTTATTTTGCTCTCCTCTATTCTTCCCCCTACACAATCTTTCTGCTCTCTTATGTTCTCCTTACAACCTCCTCTTCTTCCCTTCTCATTCTCCTAGCTCCCTCTCCCCTCTCTCCATGCCCCCAATTTGCTCAGGAGATCTTGCCCCTTTCCCCTTCTCCAGGGGACCATATATGTCTCTCTTAGAGTCCTCCTTGTTTCCTGGCATCTCTGGTGGTAGACTGGTAATCCTTTGCTCTATGTGTAAAATCCATATATGAGTAAGTGCATACCATGTTTGTCTTTTTGTGACTGGGTTACCTTGCTCAGAATGGTTTCTTCTAGTTCCATCCATTTGCCTGTGAATTTCAAGATTCCATTGTTTTTTTTTTTTTTTTTTTTTGAGATAGTACTACATTGTGTAAATGTACCACATTTTCTCCATCCATTCTTCAGTTGAGGGGCATCTAGGTTGCTTCCAGGTTCTGTCTATTACAAATAATGCTGCTATGAACATAGTTGAATAGATGTCCTTGTTGTATGAATGTGCTTCTTTTGGGTATATGCTTAAGAGTGGAATTGCTGGATCTTGTGGTAGACTGATTCCCCTTTTCCTGAGGAATCACCATACTGATTTCCAAAGTTGCTGTACAAGTTTGAACTCCCACCAACAGTGGAAGAGTGTTCCCCTTTCTCTACATCCTCTCCATCATATGTTATCATTGGTGTTTTTGATTTTAGCCATTCTGACTGGAGTAAGATGGTATCTCAGAGTTGTTTGGATTTGCATTTCCCTGATGGCTAAGGATGTTGAGCACTTTCTTATGTGTCTTTCAGCCATTTTAGATTCCTGTATTGATAATTCTCTATCTAGTTCTGTACTCCACTTTTTAAATTGAATTATTTGGTGTTTTGGAAACTAGCTTCTTGAGTTCTTTGTAAATTTTGGAGATCAGCCCTCTGTCGGATATGGGGTTGGTGAATATCTTTTCCCTTGTATAGATATATAGTGCCCCTGCGGGCAAGAGTTGTAGAGCCATGGCCAAAGCTAAAAGTTCGGCCATTTGGGCAGAAGCTGCAGCAATTCTGGCTGTCTTAATGATGGGATAAGATACAACTACAGCTGTACCCTTTCAAGAACCATCCGTGAAAACCACTTGCCCTTTGGAAATAGGCTGAGAGACTATAATCTTTGGGAAAATCAAAGGATGCATCTTAAAAAAGGAAACCAGATTATTTGATGGGTAGTGATTATCAAAATCACTCTGGGTAGCAGAGAGAAAAATGGCCCAATCACAGCTATTATTTTGTAGCCACTCTATTTGTTGGCAGGACAAAGGTGTAACAACCTGATCTGGCTCCTTACCAAAAGTTTGTAAGGCAACCTTTTATGCTTTAAATAGGAGTGCAACTACAGCTTGGGGATAGGATACCACTGATTTAGATGGGGAGGCTCAAGAATAAACCCAAAGAATAGGACTCTCTTGCCAAAAAACTGCTGTAGGTGCATGAGCAGAAGAAAGGCTGGGCATAATCTATATAATCCAAAAGAGCCCATTCTAAGAGACTTTTCAATGCCTTAGTAAGGACTCGAGGAGAGTTGGGATCCGCATCACCTTATAATAGATCAAAAAAGAGGTTTACGTTGCCCAGTAGTAATTTTTAAACTAGGTCTGATCCAACTGATATCTCCCAGAAGCTTTTGAAAATCATTTAATCTTTGAAGGTTGTCCAGCCGAAGACTAATATTTTGAGGGCACACCTCATTACAAAGCAAGCAATGTCCTAGATAGTGATATGGAAACTCTTTTTGTACCTTCTCTGGTGCTATTTGTAAGCCATCCAATCCTAAGGTGGTCTGAAGATCCCTAAAGGCAGATACAATAGTTTTTCTTTTGGCACAGCCACAATAAATCATCCATATAATAAGTTATATACAATCGAAGATATTTTTGTCTGACTGGCTCTATAGCCTGAGAAACATAAACATAACACATGGTAGGGCTATTAGTCATGCCTTGAGGCAAAACTACCCACCGATCTCTCTTATATGACCTTCTTAAATTTAAAGATGGCACACTGAAAGAAAAGCACTGACAATCAACAGGTTGTAGAGGAATATTGAAAAAAAAACCAATCCTTTAAATCTATCACCAAACTCTAATTGCCTTGCTATAGGCATAGCATTATCGGCATCTCCAAATATACATTCTGCAAGTTGTAGGAGCCAATCCACAAACTCAGAATAGGATTCAGATGGTCCCTGTTGGACCTTAGAAAGTTGGTCTCCTGCGATATTATTAGGTAATGCACGGCCAGCAGCTGCTGAGATGTGTGCATATACAGCTGGGTCATAAAGCATTTGCTGGCCTAGAGCTGCATAGGCTCCAGTGCCAGTAAGCATTTCTAAATTTCTTCTGGGGAAACCAGCAGCCACGTTGCGTTGCACCATTTGGTTACATAGTTCTTGGTATTCACCCCTCCAAAACAAATAATCTCCCCCCAACAGCGTAGTGCAACATAATTGCTGCCAATCACTGGGGGTGCAATTCAAGGTTGCAAAGGATTCAAAAATGGTCAGAGTAAAAGGGGCATGAGGCCCATATGCCACAACTGCCTCCTTCAGTTTTTTTTATATCCTTAAAGTTAAGAGGGTTATGCTCTCTCTCTGACTCTGGCCTTGGGATTTAACTGTCTCTATGACTGGGAACATTACTCCACCATTCTGCTCTTCAGGAGGGGCAGAAGGAAGATAGAGAGAGCTAGAATGTTTGGGATTACAAGCAGGGGGACACAGCTCAAGGGAGCATTTTTAAAGCTAATGCTTTAATTTGAGGATGTCCTTCTCACGAGTTGAAGTTCTTTGCTTTCGTCAGTCTCATCCCCGAAGATGGGAGAGAGGACTCAGAGGAAGAAACATTAGAAGCTTGAAGTGACCTAACAGACTCTTGGTCCTGAGCCTCTTCGAAGGCAGCTTTGGCTTCCTCAACCTGGTCTTTCACTTCCATATTATCATGAAGAAGCGCATCCTTGACGAGAAAAACAGAAAAGGTAACAATTGGTATGGTATTTATTTGGTTCTTCTCTATGTAATGTTCTTTGTAGGTCTACCTTCACCTGCTCCAAATCAAGAATATTAAGGTCACCAGAGAAAAAAACTAAGGGCTGACCTCATGTACAGTTTTTAAGAAGCCTTTTGCTGTCTTATGCTTGATAGATACCGGTGCCTTGCTTATTAGACAATTGGACCAGTTGGTCCCCCATAAGAGAGGAGGAACTAGTGGCACCCATGTTCAATACACTCACTCCTTACCTTAATGAGAATGCTAGCCAGCCTTCACCGGTGATCCTTCAGCAGTTACCCTTCCTTCCCAATCTCGGTGGGACCTCCACTTGTAGTGCCAGTGCTACAACACTTCTCACAGATTCAGGCCAGCAGCCTGAGGATTTAAATAAAGACAAGACAGTGGGTCATTCTTGCAAGAAGAATGCCATTTATTACAAAGGAGGGAAGCCTTATATACCAGTCAGCAGGCATGGTTGAAAACTACCTAGGTCAGAAGTTCACAACCCCCGGCCCCTGTGGCAATAAGGATGGGCAGATAACAGGAACTTGCATTCAGGCCTTATCGGAAGGAGGGAAACAAGAAGTAAGCTCCTAGTCACAAGCTGGTCAGCAGATTCCCTATTGGGGAAGGACCCAACATTGTCTAGCTGTAAACACACAAGGATGAGAGAAGTTGGCTGTCTCAAAAACTCATAATCTAGCAGGAAGGGGAAAGATACATGAATGAAGAATTGAAATGCAAATCCCAAGTGTTATAAATGAAGTTTCCCCAAAGGGCAGTGGGAGCATAGTAGCTACTAACTTCCTGGGGAAATAGGACTATGCCACCAAAGACACCATCCTTCAGGAGCTTCTTAGTCAGGGTGGTATAGGGGAAGGGTTGAGGCTAAGGTCAGTTTTACTCTGGTCAGCCACCCTCAGCACTCTAAAAAAACCAGTTTTTCAAGACAGGAGTCTGGAGTTAGGAATTGATGCAGAGGCCATGGAAGGGTGCTGCTTACTGGCTTGCTCCTCATGGCTTGCTCAGCCTGCTTTCTTATAGAACCCAGGACCACAAGCCCAGGGATGGCACCACCCACCATCAGCTGGGCCCTCCCCCACTGATCACTAGTTGAGAAAATGCCTTACAGTTGGATCTCATGGAGGCATTTCCTCAGCTGAGGCTCCTTCCTGTCTGATGATTACAGCTTTTGTCAAGTTGACACACAGAACCAGGTAGCACACCCCCATCCATAAAATCATTTCCTTGCTACTTCATAACTATTATTTTGCTACTATTGTGAATCATAATATAAATATCTGATATGCATGACATCTGATATGCTACTCCCAAAGGGCCAAGACCCACAGGGTTTGATAGAATGCCTTGATTTAAATACAAAGAAAGATTTTTTTGTTGTTGTTGTTGGAGGCTGTTAAAAATAAATCAGATTATCAAAATGAATTTAGAACCATCAAGGAGTGTACTCCCAGGTTGTGGAGATGACTCAGTCAGTCAGGTGCATTCTGTGTTAAGCATGAGTACCTGAGTTCGAATTCCTAGCTCCTACATAAAAGCTGGACATGGTGGTATCCATCTCTATGCCTAATATACAGGGGCATTAATAAGCAGGTCACCAGGGCTTATTGGTAGCTAGTTTAGACATTTGGTGAGCTCTGAGTTTAGTGAGGGGGTCCTGTTTCAAAAAATCAGATGTAGAGCTGTAGAGGGAGACATTGAATTTCAACCTCTGTCCTCCAAATAAACATCTGCTTGCTTAGGTGCTCGTATGTGAACACACGCATCAAAGGAATCTGTTTCTTACTTCCCTCAGAGTAGCATGTCATGTTGTCCTCCAAAATTTGTGCATGGGCTTCTGTCCAAGGCAGAGAAGGATTCGGGTAGACACACTACTTTATTGTTCTGGGTGTGCATGTGCATGTGTGCCTGTGCACGTGCATGTCAGTGTGTGTGTGTGTGTGTGTGTGTGTGTGTGTGTGTGTGTGTATGCCTCACACATGCTAGGCAAGCATCCTGCCACTGACTCCAGCACCACTGCTGTCCTTGTTTCCTGACACGGAATCAATCATGGCTGACAGACCTTTCTCTGAGAATCTCAGGGGACAGAACTGAGGTAGATGTGTCCTGTATGTCATTGTATTTTGCCCTATTTGAAAAGAAATCACCACATTACTAGATAGTGAATTTGAGTTGTTCATACTGATAAACAATGGCTTTGAGTGAAAATGAAAGATAAGGCTCTTTCTCTGTTTCGTCTTCCAGACACATAACTGTAGATGATGCTTCCTTACATGTCCCCCCAGGAATGATCCATTTGTACCAGCACATGCATGCGATCCTATTATTTATATATTTTCATATTATTTATATATTCTTTCATTTAAAATGTATCTGGAAATTTACAACACATTCTTCTTGCTTATTAATACCAGCAGCATCTGTCTGGGCATCCCACTCTGTGGTTGTGCCTTTCATTATCCAAGTATCCTCATACCATGGGATATTTAAGTTTAGTGGTAGGTGCAGCAAGTCTTATGGAAATAGTCAAAATAGTCGTTCCTATGTCTTTCTGATGGGGAGAATCCTGACCTTGTAAAAGACTATGATGTCCTCAACCAAATCTGTTAGTGTCATCAGAGTCTCCCGACAGAAGGGTGACATATAGCGGTGACTCTGGTATTGTTTGGACATATCATCATTTGTTTTTCCAGTCAGAGAGGCTTAGTATATTTGAACATGAGGGGTTGTTTGTTTTGAATAGTTGCTATTATAAGATTATCTTTAGTCACTGTTGGGTTCCTCCTTAGACATGAACAGTGGGTTTGTGTGGTAGAATTTTGGGTCAGAAGTCAGTGGGTAAGGGGAAGTGTTTGAGGATGGGGAGCAGAGACATTTTAATGCTGTATGTTGTGCAGACCCCGACTTCTTGTACTTTTCCCAGTGGCACATTGTACTTCCCCAGCACAAACTTCACAGTTCATTATTTCTCTTTTTCCCCTATGGCAACTGCTTGGTGCCTTCTCCTGCTCTCTGCTTCTGGCATTTGAGGCCAGAGGTCAATTTCCTGTCTGTGTTTGCAGTCATCTGTATGTTATTGCCATTTGCATTCTGCTCTGATTATTCCCCCATGGCTGGGTTAAAGGAGAAGAGTGAGTGAAATCAGTCCCCCGCATGGGGGGTAGGTTCACTCAGGTCATTCGTAAATTTATTCCATTGCCTCTTGATATCCAAGGTGGAAAAACTGAGGTCACACATCATAGGCATCTGGGAGATAAAGTATGAATTATTTCCAAAGCCATTCTACTTTATTGAAAACATGATACATGATACAACATGGTTCATAGCTGTATCTTGATACATAATACAACATGGTATAGCATAGCTATGTGATATAGCGTAGCTGCATCATGATGCACGATACAACATGGTACAGCATAGTTCTGAGCATAATCAAGGGTCTTAATGATCTATCAAATGTGGGCACTGCTCATCAGAATGGATGCCAGTGCTAAATGACTGCCATGACCATCCCGTGCCTCCCAAGTGAAGATCAGCTGTGATGGCATTTTTAGAATGTTCAAGCAAATGTGATATGATATTAGTGAAACCACACTGGGAACTGTCTAAGTTAGTGCTCCTCTTGGGAGCAGCTATTAGGCAGACAAGAAAATTCCTTGTGCTCAAGAGTGAAGTTGCTAGGGATCAGTTCAAACTGGATCAAATGTAATTTACTTCTTAGGCAAGTTGGAAACAAAGAAGTCAGGGGACTAACACGTGCTGGAAAGTGGGGGATAAAATAACCTCATGCGGTCATGTCCACACTGTGGAATCCTTTCGAGCAACGGAGCAATGCTATTGATTTAGAGATTATAGCTCTGAAATTAGAATTAAAAGCCAACTAAACTGTCTTCCATTTCTTCAAAAAAGTCAGCATCTCATTCTACTGACATTGCCTATCTAAAATTGAGGGTCAATCAGCAAGTCTACTTCAACCTTCCTGGCTTATCACCTCAAATGCTCTGTGGTATTATTAGCTGAGTAAGAGAAATCGCCAGTCCCATGGACCTTCAGCAGGCAGTGACCCAAAGAGCTGACAGAGCTGACCATAATTAGTCAGGGGCTCTGTCCTAGTCAGGTCACATGCAGGCTGGCCAGTGATGTCCTGCCTCATTTTTTTCTCATGATGATAACCCTTGGAAGCCTTCCCTTCCTGCTGGAGAATTAAATTCATCTTCCTGGGCGTGTTCCCATTAGTGAAAGGAGGCACAAATTAGTCACAATATTTTCTGAAGGACAAACAAACCCTAGTCGTCCTCTATAATTAAGTACCTGTTATGGACAGTTAGAGAAACTGGATATGACAGATGAGTCGGTGACGTGGACACTGCTGAGCAGCCTCTTGGCAAACTATTTATGTCAAGAGTTTGCCAAAAGGGATGGAGATGGATGATAGCATCATTTGTTTTTCCATTACATACAGGGAAAATAATCCCTGGCTCTATGACTGGGTATGTATCCACAGTTTCCAAAAAGAAAATGTGTTTTAATAAAAACATAACTCTTTTCTTCTTCTTGCAAAGATGACTTTTCTGCATATTCTTAGGTAAGAAATGTGTCTGTCCCTGTTAATTTCAGAAAAGAAACACCATGTCAATCAAGAATTTAGTCCAGGTTCTCTGGATTGAAGTTTCTGTCTACTCTTCTACCAGTGTAGGCTCCTCTGGATGGAAGCTTGCTGAGGAGAAAGGCTGTAGGCAGGATGAAGGCTGATTCTTTCCATCTTGGTCTGTCCCAGTTTATTGGAATTCTAACCTTTGCAGGGCAGGAATCTGGCCAAGTGGAGGAGAAAGGCAGGGAGGAAGGCTCTAGATGAGTTAGCATCAAAGCAAGCTGACTTTGCACTCTGCTAAAGGGGATTTAGCCTTTGTGGACTCTGCTTTGCTGGCTTCTCCTGTTTCATTCTGGGCTGGTTCATCCAGAGCACAGTTCAATAAAGTGCAGCCCATGGGTCACAGCCAGCCTACCACCTGCTTCTGCAAATAGTTTTACTGGAACATAGCCATGTTATTTGTTTACAGAGTGCTCCTTTTAAACCCAAAACCTAGAGGTTGAGTTGTTATATAGATCATGTAGCCTACCAAGCCTCAAAAGTTTACTATGTGGCCCTTTATAGAAAAAAAATTATTGATCCCCCTTTGGAGTTTGGGTAATCATTTTCCATTTTTTCAAGAAGCAGCAGGCATTCAGCTCCCCTCTCCCTCTCCCTCCCCTTCCCTCCTTTTTCTCCTAGTCTATTATAGCCCAGGCTGGCATTGAACTTGCTGTGGATCTATGAATGACCTAGGACTTCTGATTGATCTCCATCTCCTGACCACTAAGCCATGAAGGTAGGGAGTGGGGATGCAGCCGTAGCATAGCAACAGTCCTTGGGAAATGCCTTTCCAATGTTTATCTTTATGAGTCTTGGATCTGCCTGAGCATCTACCCCACATCTCCCGCCATACACCAAGTCTTACCATTTCCTTTGGAAGTCTGTGGACATGTGGTGTGTCGTACTCATTCTGGATAGGTTGTAGTTCCCTCTGTTCAGACCAAGTGAGCATCATATAAATTTATATTCCTGGACAAATGAATAGTCACCATTTAGTTATAGTGAAACAGGGTGATAGTATATTGCACCATGAGGGCTTAACTGTCTGTCCTTTAGGAATGTTGAGAAATGCTAGGTCAAGCATGGTTAAGTAAGTCTACCTTAGTGGGACTTCTCAAACTTTATTGGGTCTTGCAAAGTGAATGAGAACAGTTGTCCCATTCCTGCCAGGACACCAGATTGTCCTGTCAATGCTCATGCCTAAAAGATGAGATTGTGTAGTACTTGCACATAACCTAACACTCTTTTGCATACTAGGTCATGTCTAGATGACATAACACTTTACCCAATGTACATACTATGCAAAGAGTTGTTACAGTGTTTTAGAAACAATGCAAGGAAATGTTCAGGGCAAACATAGTATTTTTTTTTTTTTTACCTTTCTATTCTCAGTTGGTTGAGTATTTGGACATAGAGAGTTGACTGTATCACATTTAAAAAACATATTTGTTCCTAGAACCTTTCTCTCAAAGACATGCTCTCAACAGTAATAACCTTAGGATTTACGCCTGTGGAATGAAGAGTAAGTCTCTGTGTTTTGAGATTTCCTGAAGAAGCTCATCTCTACAATCCTAGTGTCTTAGTCAGGCTTTCTAGTGCAGGGACAAAACACTATGACCAAAAGCGACTTGGAGAGGAGAGGGTTATTTCAGCTTACAGCCTCACATCACAGTCCCTTACTGAAGGGGGTGGGACAGGACCTGGAGGCAGGAGCTGATGCAGGGGCCATGGAGGGTGCTGCTTAATGGCTCGCTCTCCATGTCTTGCTCAGCCTGCTTTCTTTTTTAAATTTTTTATTTTTATTAATTTATTTTTTACATTCCAATCTTCCTGCTCCCCCCACTCTCCCTCTCCTCCCATCCACTCTTCAGAGAGGGTAAGGCCTACCCTCGGAAGTCTACTAAGTTTGTCCCATCATCTTGTTGAGGCAGGATGAAGGCACCTCTCCACCCCCACATTTCTGAGTCTATCAGTCTGCTTTCTTACCGTCCAGGAGCATCTGCCCAGGGGTGCTGGTACTGCCTACAGTGAACTGATCCTCTCCACCAGGCCAATCTGGCAGGAGCTTTTCTTCAGTTGAGGCTCCCTCTTCCAAAATGACATTAACCCGTGTTGACATAAAACTAGCCAGGTCAACTAACTGGGCAGGAGGGAAACACCATACCCCAGACCTTCCTGAAGAAAGGTTAAGCTCAGTGGGCAGGGAATGCACCCTTTCATCTGAACACAACTCCTGCCACCTCTTTCGGCACCAGGTTGAGGACAGGGAACAGGTGCTGGGCTTCTTAGCATTCTTAAGGCCTGACTCTGTTCCTCAATTTTAGAGCAAGAAGGAGCCTTTGGGATTATACCTGGGAAATTTCACAGCAGCGAAAGATCTAAAGAGGTCACCTGGTCAAATCCCCTCCCTTTCCACAGAGAAGAAAATCAAGCCCACAAAGTCTAGGTTCCTGCCTCAGAGTAGGGACTCAGACTTCTGGCATGGTACTTTACACTTTCCACAGTGTTAAGTTTTCTTCTCCTTCTTGGAAAAAGTTCAAGAGTCCAGCTGTGTCTGATGCCCCTCGAGCAAACAGTTAGGGGCCCAGAAGCCCAAATGTCCCAGTCAGACCCATTTCAGAATAATCCTCTTAAATTAAACTGGATATCTGCATTCTTTGAAATTCTGATTAGCCCAGGGTGTTTGTGTCTGATAGCCCACTAGGGAGGGAATTATGTTCTGAGGTCCAGCAGGTGCCAGAAGCCAAGCTGGCAGCTTAGTACCAGCCTCCTCGCTCTCCATTTCATCAGCAAAACAGCTAGGAACAAAGACTTGAGGCTCCCAGGTGGTGGGGAAACATAACACAAAGTAGGCACATAAACAGCTCTGCTTCTGTAAAGGCATCAACAATGATTTACAATGTTGCTTCATTACAGTCAATTATAAACACCAAATGAAACAAAATGGCAGCGTGTAACAGTGGAAGGTTATAAATACAGCTGTCAAAGGCAATATTTTGTACTCTTAAAACAACATTGTTTACTTTTCAGTATATACCCATCCTTTCATGGAAACATGAATGAAGTAGGGCCATTTTTCTTCTCAATACTCACACCTCGTCTTTGGGTAGCAGCAACAGGTGGCAGATTGAGTATGATGAATGTGTTTAGATGACAGCATATTAAAATCAGTAACACATCTCAAGATCTACACCCTTTTCAACTAGACACATTTATTGAGTACCAACTATACCCTGAGTACTATGCCACGTTAAGATTTAATATGGAGTTGCTAGTGCTCATATCTGGGAGATGCAAGATAAGGGGAAACATCACAAATGAAGTTAATACTCTTATGTAGGAGAGGTAAGATAGGAAAACATTATAAAAATTCATAAGACAACCATTTGTAATAAATGCTCAGGGAAGCAGGTATCTAGTATGGTGTATATGCTAGCCCAGGGTTTTTCACACTTGGTGGTGTATGGCAGGAAAACATTCCTCCAGTGTTGCTACGCAACTTGGATTTTATGTATAACTAACCCTGTGAGTTTGATAACATCTGAGCAATTCTTTAGTTTGTCCTGCAAGATGAGTCTATTGGTTAGTGCTTGGAATCATGGTGCTATTAAAACACTGTAAGCCTTTCTAATTCCTACATCTCACTTTTATCATTTGTCACATTGAGAACAAGCTTATGGATTAGAACTGAGTTTTTGGGGAGCTCTAACTTAGCTTGTCAAATGAAGAAAGCATCCCTGAAGGAAGTGCTTTTTTTGCCTTTTGAAGGACAAAAAGGCAAAATCAAGACGGGAAGAATTCTAGATAAAAATAATCCAGAAGAAGGGTCAGCATGACTGGAGTGTATGAAGGATGGCACTGACTCAAGAGGTAGCTGGGCAATGGCGCTGGGCAAAGGTTGTCTCAAGCCTTCTTCACGGTAAGGGACAGTTCTTGGGAGGGTTTAAACAGTGTGACTTAGTCAGAGTCAAGGTGTACAGATCCCTTGAGGGATGGATGAACAAGGCATTTGGGGCAGGTTAGTTCAGGCTAGTACAGCACAGTGCTACAGAGTGGGTGGCTATGGATGACAGAAATTGTTCTTGCTGTTTGGAGGCTAAGAAGTCCAAGCTCAGGGTGCCAGCAGATTTGATGTCTGATGAGGACAGATGGGTCCTTCTCACTGAATCCCTAATGACTGAACAGACGAGGGCTTCTTTGATAAAGGCACCAATCCCAACGCAGGGGACTCTACTCTTTTCCCTTAATGACCTCCCAAAGTCCCAACTTCTGACTGTCATCTTGCAGATCAAGTTTTCTTTATTTTAATTAATTAATTAATTAATTTTTATTTTTTCAAGTTTTCAATATACAGTTTTCCCCTGCCTTTCCCTTTCCTTCCTTCCTCCCTTCCTTCTTTCCTTTCCTTCCTTCCTTCCTTCCTTTGTGTGTGTGTGTGTGGGGGGGCAAAGGCATTCAGACCATGCCATGGGTATAAAAGTGATATCCAGGGAAACTAGTTAGTGACTATCACAGATATCCAGGCAACTCAAGTCACACAGTGCATGTGGTGAAAGAGAACAAAGTTGAGGGAGTGATGCAGGAATTCTGCTAGAGTGAGGATGAGGATGAGGGAACAGGAAGGAGAAAAACTTCTCCAGGTGCCTCACTAACCACACCTGTCTTCATTCTAAGGCAGACAAAGAATCTCTCTTTGTTCAGGACCGTAAGACCTTCTTTATTCCCCCAGGTAAGTTTCCTAGCAGGATATCTAAGTGCCTTTCCAAGGCCTTTAGAGGCTCAGCCAAGGATTTTACATGTGCTTTCACACCTGCCCTCTGTCTCCATTTAATGTTCCATTTATGGAGCCAAATGAGGACTAATTATCTTTCAAGGTGTTTCCTCATCCTGCCCTCCTTGAAACCCTACATCCCGAAGGTATTGGTCCATATTAGCTAAGAAGGGATACTCATTCATAAATAAACATCTTTTTTTTTTTTTCAAGAGGAGGAAATGGTAAACACAATGATACAAAAGTTATGCTGCCCCTCTTTTTGTGTTTTCGAGAAGTCTAGTATCTCATGGAACATTCTACAAGATAGAATGGTACATGGGAACTGGAGCAGTCTCATCCTCAGCATTTGGCTTCTGTTTTGTTTGGGATGTGTGGAGGCAAAAGGAGTAGGTGTCTTGTTTTTCTCACATGGTTCATCTGGTACTGCGCTATAGGCACATTTTGTTGAAATGTAGAACATGGCCTCATGCCTGCCTGGCCTTGTCGTTCTAGCTCCATGTTGAGAACTGCCGAGACAGCTTTAAGAGCCTGTCTGTAGCAGCACCCTGAATGTGTGTGCTGGGGCAGCGTGACCTATGCAGAAATCAAGTGGGAAAGGAAGAATATGGAATGCTGCCCCATATTCTTGGCCCCACAATGGCCACAGTGTCATCTATGGAAGGGCAGTAAATTTCCCATTTGCACTGAGCACAAAGCAGCGCTCAGATGTCTCTGCCATCTGAGCTGGACCTTCTCTTCCTCCTGGCCGCAGAAGTCAAGTAAGGAACCATTTGATAAGCAGGGGCTATTCCTTTAGCAGGGTTTCCACATCATTGACATAGGGTGCTGGAACTCACTCACCAGGATTGATGACAAAAGCAAAGGCTCGGGCTCAGTAGATCTGAGTATGACTGGAGACTCTCCACCAGGCCAGTGTTGAGTGTGTGGACCACACTTTGAGCAATGAGGGTAGTTCATCTATCTTTAGATTTCAGCATGTTTGGGAATGGCCAGACCCAGCTCCTACACAACTATTTCTAGTAAATGTAATTTAGTAAATCTGCAGTGAAACGAAGCAACTGTTTATCTCAATTGGTTTCCTTAAGAGTGCTGTAATTTTTAAAAAGCAGATTGAGAGACAGATACCATTCAACAGAGTTTAAGCTGAGGTTTTTTTTTTGTTGTTTTTTATTTATTTATTTATTTATTAATTAGGTGAAAAGGAACATAGAAAGGGGAGAGGGGGAGGGGGAGACTGGCCTCTGGGACAGGAGCAGTAGGAGAGCAGAGAGAGAGAGAGAGAGAGAGAGAGAGAGAGAGAGAGAGAGAGAGAGAGAGAGAGAGAGAGAGAGAGGCAGAGAGGAACAGAGAGGGGGGAAAGAAAGAAAGGGATGGGAGGTGGCAGGGCCCTTTTAAAAGGAACATAGTGAATGCGCACTTAGCAGCAACAGCTGAGGGCATATCCTGTCAGAACTCCAAAGGCAGGCCAGTACAAATGCCTAAATACTAACAAAGAGTGTGTTGGAAACTTAATCTCGACTGAAATAGCATTGTCAGGTATTCAGGCCAAGATGGCAGCACTCTCATGGTGGATTCATGAAGACTGTTGTCTTCCCTTTATGCCAGAAGATGACATAGAAGGAGAGCTCTCATTAGATGCTGTTTGCTTTTAGATTTTCCAACCAGATTTCTATTACTTGTAAATCACCATGCTTGTGGCAGTGGAGGATACGTCAGTGTTTACTGCCTAAAATTAAGAAAATTCTCTTACATAATTGCAGGACAATTTTCCCAACCAGAAAATTAACCTTGTTGTAGTTGAACAATCTAATCTACAGACTATTTCCAAGGTTCTTTCTTTTTCTTTTTTGAGACGGGATTTCTCTGTGTAGCTTTTGGAGCCTGTCCTGGAACTAGCTCTGTAATCCAGGCTGGTGTCAAATTCACAGAGATCTGCCTGTCTCTGCCTCCCCAGTGCTGGAATTAAAGGCACATGCCACCACTGCCCTGTTTTAAGTTTCTTTAATTGTCCAGATCATTTTCTTTAAAGCACATTCACCTTAAAAAATATTCAGGTACAAGCCAAAGGAGCCAGATGCTTCACTTTCTCAAGATAATACAGGCCTAAGATATTAGGAGATAGTAAAATGGCAGCAATTTGACTCCCTGGGGCAAATGAAATATCTGAAGAAATTTAAGTTGCAATTTCTTGAAACCAAGATGTTAGTTCATATTGTGGTTCCATGTATACACCCCATGTCTCAACTTTTCTCTTCCTCTCCTGCAGGGAACCATGGAGTTGACTTTGCCCAGCTGCCTTGAGAGACATGCGTCATAGGTTTTTCAGGTTAGAGTCTGTGGCTCCTGAGGCACTGTGTGCCTTCCAGTTCTGGAGAAACTGAGGCACTCCTTCAGGCAGTGAAGCATTCAGGATGCTTTGTTTTCCTCTGCATGTTCCCTTAGAAGGCAAGGAAGCATGGTAGCTTGGCAGGACAATTGGTCTTAGACATGAATCTTGTGTACTCTGTAATGTTTGCAAATATCACCATATCCTGGCAACTTCAATCGTATTGATCCTGGCAATCACCACTATATTCTATTTCTCACAGGGGTGTAAAATGTCTGTTTGCTCTTAATAAAATTGTCACAGCCTCAGTCTTACTATGGCCCCTCCAACTGGAACCTGTTTAACTCCTGGACTGACCATATCAGGTAACCCTGCCCCAGTAAATCTCCTATAACTCCTGCTGTGTCCTTGTAGGCTGAGGCTCCCAAAGCTAGGGCTCAGTTCTGCCCATGGCTCCTCTGGTTCCCTCATGACTACTCTGCTGTGCCAGGATGCACAATCACAGTTAGTTATTATCCCCACAATGTTGTCTGTCTATCATCCACTCAAGCAAATGGATAAATGTTGGGTGTACTTGCCAGGTGGGCTGGAAGCCTTTTAAGCTTGTTAAACAAAAAATAAAATATTGCTTTCATAACTAGTCACTTCAGTGTTGTTGAACTAGCCTGTGCCAAAGACTATGCCCGTGCAGTGAAAGGTGTAAGTTGCTAGAACTGTGATTCACCATTCCCATTGAAAACAGCAGCCAATGTCAACCCAATGTGTGGATTAGCTGTGACCCAAAAGAAGCTTCCTGTCTCCAGAAAGACATTCTTTCTTCTGGCTCTGCAGAGAAGAAAGATGTCATCATTTATCTGATGACCAGATGTCAGATACCTGACTTTACTGTGAAACTGAATTCTGGGCCAACAAAAGCACAGAGGGTGTAAACAAGGACTCTGACCTGCCCCTAACATAAGCAGCACACAGTCCTTGCTTCTCAGTGCCACACACAAGTCTGGCTGAGTCCCTGATGGCCAGAAATAGATCAGGAGTCAGATGAATTTAGAATCGTAGTTCTATGCATTGCCCTCTTAGAGTCTGGGGCCACACTTCACAGCCAACACATCTCTATCACTGCAGGCTGTGTGAATGGCACATGGGGGTGGATTAAAAACTAGCTCATCTCCACAAGCATTTCACGTAAGGGTTACAGCCATGTGACTCGGGCCAGGTGAAAGTTGTTCACTTCTAGGGGTGTGCTAAAAACTCTGACATTTCCAGGGCTCTTCTTGGTTTTCCCAAATTGTGCCGAAGTCATCGCCATAGTGACATGTGACGACACTGGTGTAAATGATGTGTTATGTGTCTTTCTGCTGCCTAAGTCACTCCTTGTGGGTGTTTAGATGTTTAACTGTTCCATGAAAATATTAGTAACAACACATATTTTGAAAGGTATGTGTGTAGGGCTGTGGGGGTGGTGAGGGGGACAGAATCCAGGCTTGACTGTAAAAATCAGAAGATTCATAACCATATTTCCCATTCAGGGCAATGTTTTCAGCCCCAAGCTCTGTCTTGATCAGATTCCACTCTTGCTATTATGTCTGTGGTGTTGCCTCTACCTCCCTCCCCCCTTTGCTGCATCTCAGCCCCAACACACCCCGAATTTATTTCTTCTACTTTTCAGACTTGCTTTCACCACAGGACTTCCACACTCGTACTTACTCTCTGTCTGGAACTCTTCTCCCCCTGGGTGGGAAGGGGGTAATGATGTGGTTGCTCCCTTGCCTCCTACCAACTGTCCCTTCTCAGTGTGCCCAGCTGAGCTCATTCCCACCACCACACTGTAATCCCAGCATTCCTTCCTTGCATTGTTTTTCTGTGCATACAGTCTTCAGTGGGCTGTGTACTTAACTGTGAGTTTGTTTGTAGCCTGTGGGTTCTTAGAAGTCAAGCCTGTTGGTCCTCCTACTTCTCTGTTGTATCTTAACTACATCAGGAACCTGACAATCAGGAACTGCATCTGGCATAAAGCAACTACTCACTTGGTATTCATATCAGCTGTAATATAGCAGAGGGGATACAGTGCTTGCCTACTATGTATAAAAGCCTAGGTTTGATTCCCTAGCACTCTATTAATCGGGCATGGTGGTGCACATCTGTAATCCCAGCACTGTGGAAGCAAGGCATGAGAATCAGAAGAAGTTCAAGGCTGTTCTCAAGGTGCATAGTGAGTTCAAGGCCAGCCTGGGGTATCTGAAATCCTGCTTCAAAAAATATTGCTGAGTGGCTGCCCACATTTCATTTCTGTGCTTAATCTGACCTTTCTATTTAGCTGTTGGTGCCAGGTGTCAGAGTTAGCCTCCTCTGTGAATAGGAAGGCTGAACAATGCATACGTAATGTAATGTTTCTGCATTGTTTTTCTAGGAAATTTCCCCAGTGAGCACTATCATGAAAGTTGGCTCTTAGAATTGCAAAAGGGTACTTGGAGTGAAAAGCAATTAAAGTTAATGGTAAAACCACAGAAACTGAAAACCAAAGTATAGAAGGTCCATATCAGCAGGGGGTACTTTAGAAGATGTCTCAAAGTCTACCGAAACATGTTTCAGAGGGAACTACTTTGGGGGAAAGTTCCTCTTCTCAAGATGGGACCCAGCCTGGCAGCTCAAGGACATTAGTCTTGTTCATGGGTCTGGAGGAGCTGACTTATGCTGCCAAGTTAAGCAGAGACTGAAGAATATTCTAGAATAGGGGATATAAAGTCTGGGATGAGAAATGAATCTGGTACAGAGAGACCAGAACTCCCTTCCATTTGTCTGGGACAGCTCTCCCTCCTGGCGGATGAGACACACATGACATTCAGATTTTGTAGCTGAGGGTAGAATATGGTCATGTGAATTCTTAGGCACTTCCAGGTAGACCAACACCTCACTGAAGGGGAGATGGGATCCAGTTCTCCACAGGATCAGCTGGCAATTGGTCATGTCAACTATTTGTTTATTGTGTGTGATGTATCACACATACACGGGTATGTGTGTCCATATGTGTATGCGTATATGGAGGCCAAAAGGCATTGTTAAGTATTGTCTTAGTTAGGGTTTCTATTGCTGTAATGAAACACCATGACTAAAAACTAAGTTGGGGAGGAAAGGGTTTGTTTGGCTCACACTTCCACATCACTGTTCATCACTGAAGGAAGTCAGGATAGGAACTCAAACAGTGTAGGATCCTGGAGGCAGGAGCTGATGCAGAGGCCATGGAGGGGAGCTGCTTACTGGCTTGCGTTCCCTGGCTTACTTAGCCTACTTTCTTCCAGAACCCAGGACCACCATCCTAGGGATGGCGCCATCCACCATGGACTGTCCCCCTCCCACTTCACTGAGAAAATGCCTTACAACTGGATCTCATGGAGGCATTTCCTCAACTGAGGCTCCTTCCTCTCTGATGACTCTAGGTTGTGTCAAGTTGACACACAGCAAGCCAGTGTAGGTATCTTACTTGATCTCCATCATATTTTATGGGATAGGATTTCTCACTGGACCTGTACCTCACTGATTTAACTAGACTAGTTGACCAGTAAGCTCCAGGCATCCTCTTCAGTGCTGGGACCACAGGTGCCCATCACTATCCCTGGCTTTTTATGTGGGTGCTAGAGATCTGAACTCAGGTCTTCTTGCTGTATAGCAAACACTTTATTGATGGAGCCAACTTCTCAGCTTCTGGGGCCATTCTTTTTGTTTTGGTGTCAGTCAATGATGGGCACCACCACAGAACTGGGTTTAGCTTTGGTCCTGAGATGTTCTGCCTTTTATGGTGAATAAGTGACCATCTCTAACACCTCTGCTGACTTGGCGATTTAAGTGAAGCATAATCTTACAGTTTATCTTCTCAAAAGACTTCTCCCTCATGGCTTCCAAGGACTTCCTAGGATTCCCAATTAATTGAAATAAAGACATTGTGACCTTTGCGTCCTCACTGTGTCATCTCAACATCAAACAATAGTTCTGGAAAACAGCACGTCTTCCTTTAGGATTGTGTGGGTGTGTGTGACTGCGGAATGTGACATCTAGAATGTGGGCCCACTAAGGGAACTATTAAAATCCATTGTGCTTTCTGTGATTTCTGGGCACAGACTGTGTGGAGTCAGGTCACTGAACGCCTAAAAGTTTATTGAAGAGACATCTAGTGGGGCTGATGCAAAAAATTGTTGCTCTGAATACTGCATCCCCAGGGCTGGCAGATTCAGTGCCAACAGGGACCTCTGGTGTCCTGCAGAAAGCAGACTTAGAAGTGCTGGCATTCTCAATGCCTGCTCTCATTTTCCACGTGTCAATCCGGAATGAGATGTCCTTACACACATGAGCAAGGCACTGCCTCCTTTACAGTTCTGTCTCTGTTTTGTGAACTTCACAAGCTTTAAAATAAGGATGTTTTCAGAGGAACATTGAGGACTGTGAGCTGTCACCTATGACAATACATGTCACTTTGCAATCCGCCAGCACTGGAGCTGCTTTTATTCCCCAGTGACAGTCCTGTTAGTTTTCTCGATGTATTTCAGACAAAGAATCTGAGACATCAGGAGGTCAGATGCCCAAATGTAGATAATTGCAAGATGGAAAGATCTGATTCTCACATCTATAACTCTAAATACTGCATTTTTAGCCATGAAACTTAGTGGCATAAATCCAAAAGGCTAACTACAAGCTAGCTTTGCTTTTTCTTTTCCCTTTTTTCATCCCTCCTTTCTTTCCCTTCCTTTCCTTTTCTTCCTTTCTTTTTTCATTCCTTCCTTCCTTCCTCCCCCTCCCTCCCTCCCTTCCTCCCTCCCTCCCTCTCTCGTCCCTTCGTCCCTCCTTCCTTCCTTCCTCTTTCTGTCTTCCTCTCTCTCCTTTTATTTCTTTCAGGCTACTGGGGTTCAGGATACACAATCCTAAACATGACACCTTGGCACTTGGAAAAGCACCAAGAGCTGGCAGACCCTATCACTATTCCCCCTTTTCCTCTGAGGCAAGCGCTAAGACCCCCAAAGAAGAAGCACCTCCTTCTACCCACTGGAAAGGAAGATCCTTGCCTTTGAAGACACAGGGACACAGAGACCAACACACACAGCAGGCCCTGCTGTGCCCCACCCCAGTTTCTTACTGTTCAATTTTAACTTGTTTTCTAGCCACACCTCCGCATGGCTGTCTCTTTTGTCAAAGTTAGCATAAAGAAAATGCAATTTTCGGCTGCATTACTAAAGTGTTTGCCTTACAAACATGAATGCAGGGGTTCCATCCCTAGAACCCAAGTTTAAAATAAAGCAGAAAGGCTGGGTGGAAGAGTGCATACTTCTAATCCCCATATTGGAGAATCAGAGACAAGCTGACTTGGGTCCACTGGCCAGCCAAGCTCGACTTGGCTATTTCCAGGCCAGTGAGAGACCCTTTCTCAAACCAAACCAAAACCAAACAAACAAACCAAGGTGGCTTATGCCCATGGCTACACACACACACACACACACACACACACACACACACACACACACACACCACTCATGTTCCCCTGTAGTCTTTGGGTTTTCCTTTTCTTATGAAGTCTCTTGTCTGCTGCAATGCGTGTGCTCTCTTGTCTGCATGCTTTGGGCTTGTTCATCTGTCTTTGTTCTAAACCATTGTCCGTGAACCTGGCAATGGGCGAGGGGAGAAATCTTTTCCTCTCCCATTCATTCTCCCAACTAGCAGATGTATCTGTTTTTCATCTGGAGCTCTGTGGCATTTGCCACGGGAGTGGATTTCTTCTTGTCAGGGCTATACTCTTAATGGCATTTTGACAACTGTCCTGACAGCGCTAAATGATCTCTGGCATGAAATCAAAGCCGATATGTCACACGTCACCTGTGGGTAATGGCTTTTCTTGGGTGGTATCCAGCCCAGGGAACTGATGCCATTTTTTCCCCCTCTGGATGAAAATTGTTTCTTGGTTTTTTCCAGTCTTAAATTATTCTGTCTGAGGATCTCCAAGTAGGCTGCGCAGGTGAGCCTGACACAGGGAGGTTGAATGAGTGGTCCAAGCAGAGCACTCAAAATAATCCTTCTATCTTCCTAGAATGTCTGCAGTGCATGGCTTTCCATCCATAAACAGATTTTGTTCTTTGAGGTTGTATGCTTTGTTTCTGGTTCAGTTTTGAACTGGACCCAGGAGGGAATTCTTCAGGCCTTTCATAAAAATGTGTGATTGGGCTATATGGGGAGAGGCTACAGCAGGAGTGGCTGAAGGAATGTTCTGCAAATATCTTTCCTTTGGGGTGTAAACCACTGTCTGCTCATAGCTCTCAGTTGGGAAATTTCTCTCCCTTCTTGGGTAGGTGGCCGAGTTCATTGTTATATTATACATGGACTTGTCATGCTGTATCCTTCCCATATCGTGATGTGACCTGAGGTGGACATGTAGCTCACACAAAGCCTCCCAGGGGCTCTTTGGAGGTATTAATAAGGCATTAATAAGGGCCCCATCCAGAGGACCTGTCCTTTAGTTGTGCATATCTATGCCCTGGGCCATGCATTTTCCATCTTTGGGAGGCCAGCTGCATTTCCTTGCGAAAGGATCATCCCAGCTGGGATTGTTGACTATTTACACCCACTCATGGAGGGATGGAGGGGGGTCACAAGACCTCTGAGTATCTAGCAGCTCTCTACCACCTGTTGTTTGTAAGCTGCCTTAAAATATATGGCCTGGGGAGGCGCCTGGAATATATATCCTGGGGAAGACTGGGATTGGTGATGGTGGCAGCGAAGGAATGTCTACATCTATTTAGCTACAGGGAAGCGTTCCCTCCTGCTGGGTAAAAGCTGCCTAGGTGTTCCCTTTGGGGGTGGAACCCCAACACCCCTGGAAGTAACCCCAATAAACTCACTGGTACCCCAGAGTGAATTTTGGTGGGATTGGTGACTTGGTTTGTCAGTTTGTGCATTGGGACCATAGGAATGGGTCAGATGGTGTTTACCTCTTCCTCAGGGAAAGACTTGTAGCAGCCCAAGATCAAAGATTCCCTTATATCTGCAGCCCTGCCCCCAGCCTCTGTACTGCACATAGTGCAAACTTGTTTAGAGAGAAGGGAGGCAGGACCTGAGGATGAGTGAAGGTGGACCAGTTGTCTCTCCATGACCTCATCACATCCTCTGGATCCACACACACCGTGGTGTGAGAAGCTTCCTCCATCACTCTTTAGCTGAGAACACCAGTATATTCCTGTTTGCCTCAGAATAATGTAAGTTGGTTTCTTATCACAGGCATGGAAAGTACCCTGAGTTAATACAACCACATGTGCAGCGATTTATAGTAGCTATGGAAGGATGGCTTTCTGTGTCTGTTGAATCCATAAATGTCTTCAGCTCAAAGTAATCCTCACGCCAAAGTGGCAGATTTGGGGGTGTCACATTTTATTCATGATCTCATCAAAGAGAGTGCAAGGAGAAATGAGGCAGGGGAGAGATATGCTCAACATTAAACCTGTACAACAACTTAGAATGCATTAGCTGTTTAGATAAACAGCAAGATTCATTGAATAATAAGTTTAATAAGACATGCTTTCTGTTCCCAAGGGTCTTGTGGCTAAAACAGTAAGAAAGGAAAGTGACACACTCTTGGGCCATTACGACAAGATGGTAACTGAAGGGACCAGCTCCCCATTTCGGCAGCCATAACAGCTGAACACATGCTTGTCTGACCTTGTCTTGGTCACTAGGAGGTTAGGTGCCTGCCTCCAGGCAAGGAACCATTCAGAAGTTAGCTGGTGGTGCTATGCTTTATGGCTCTGAGTGTGCTTTATGGACAAGTGCACAGCAATGACGTGCAGAGCATAGCAACCACCCTGGGAGGGCCTATGGGTCATAACAACCAGTTGGCCAATCAACACAGGGCAAACCCTCCAAAACTGGAGGCACACCAATAGTGAGCCTGTGCGTACCCCTAGACACTCCCCTTATGCTGCCCTATAAGGTCTCTATGTAGATGCTTTGCAGCATTTTTCCCAGCCACCTGCCATGGTGGATGGGTGAAAGGCCTGAGCTAACATGGGGTTAGCTCGTTAAACAACTACAATACTAAATACTAAAACAAATACTCGTGTAGTTTGCATCAAGCTTTCACCTCTGCATGGTGATTGGGGTGGCCTCAGTCCTGGGCTGAGATCCTGGGTGCCTGAGTCTCTGGGGGTCTTTCAATAACTAGATGAATTAGTACTTCAGTCATGAGGATAATCAAGACCTTTTAAGACAACTGCCTGCTGCCCACATCCCCGACCAAGTTACTCAGTTCCTCCCAGTTCCCATGATAACTTGGTCCCTGCCGGCAAGCATGTGTGAGGGGACCTGGGAAAATGTAAGATGGCACTGGTGTGTCAAGAATCAGACTGTTACATTTGGGAATCATGGTCACTTTTTTTATTTTTTAAATATAAGCTCTTTATTTTGAATAACATAAATCATTATTCTGGGTCCTGGTACATTGGTGTGTGTTCTACCAAGATGATCAGGCTAAACTCGGCCTCCCTCAAAATCAACCACATCTTTAAGGGACCCTTTAAAATAACTCAATGGAAGGCCATTTGGCCAAGATGGTTCCAACAGTCCTGTATCCCTATGTAAACAAAATGAAACTTAAGCTCCCCCAATCAGAAGCAGCTGACTGGGCTCTCATTCTTTCACAAGAGACTTTTTGCTGAGATAATTAAAATAAGTTAAAGATCTGAACTTAACAAGTCAAACATTTCCTTGCTTGCTTTATCATTTGCACTATGAATGCTCTCCCTGCAGGCAGCTTTGGTGCAATTGGCACTGCATCTAGTGTGTACCTGCCTTATTGAGGAGTTACTTTCTGATCAAATAAACTCATCAAATTTTAGTGTTCTTAAGTTCATTTTTAAACAGACCTCTCACCCTGGTCAGGAAAACACCAATACCTTCAAACTGGGAGGGTTTCCTGTGAAATGAAGGGTTGCTAAGATATTATACCCCTGATATTCTTCCTTGCTCGGGTATTTCCAGACTGGCTCTGCTGACAAATGCAGATTTTGATTTCTGTAAGATGGGAGGCTCATGTCACCAAGCCTCATGTGCCAGCACCTATAAGATTGTGTCAAACAAAAACAGAAGGTTAAGGAAGACTGCCAGGAGGAATGTTTCAGAGACTGTCCAAACCCATATTGAAGAATGACTCTTTACAACTACCTACAAAAGACTGTGGCTAACCAGTTGATGCTAGTGTCTACCAGAAAGTTGCGCAACAAAGTTGCCACCATGAATACAAATTTTAAGGAAATACTCTGCCTTAGTTGTGATTTTTTTATTGCTGTGAAGAAAAACCATGACCACGGCAACTCTTATAAAGAAAAGCATTTCACTGGGGCTGGCTTAGAGTTCAGAGATCTAGTCCATTATCATAATGGAAAGCATGGTAGAACACAGGCAGATATGGTGCTGGAGAAGGAGCTGAGAGTTCTACATATGGATTCTCAGGCAGTTGGAAGGGACTGGGCTTGGCTTGAGCTTCTGAAACCTCAAAGCCCACCCCCAGAGATAGACTTCCTCCAAAAAGGCCACACTTACTCAAATAAGGCCACACCTCCTAATAGTGCTACTCCCTGTGAGCCTGTTGGGAGTGGAGAACATTTTCACTCCAACAATTACATATCCCCTCAGCAAAATTGTGACCAGGGACCACCAGTGGTATTTCCTTTGTCCTTAAAATGAAATCCTTTTTCATGAACATGGCCTTCGGAGTCAAAAGGTGAGTGTGAAAAGATAATTCAGCCCTCCACCTCCCCCATGAAGATGGTATCATTGTCAAAAGCTTGTTGGCTTCCAGTCTTGTTGACCCATGGCTCTTTCTCATTTCCTGCAAAATCTCACAGGCAATTTCTCTCTGTAGACAAAGAAGAGACTTGTACTGTTGGCTATTTCCTACACAATTCAATCTTGAGGTGAAACTTTCTCTAGCTGCAAAAGCTTCATTTGAATTTCACTAGCTGTTTCCTTAATGATTATTGGAAAATTTTGGGTAGCAGCAGTGGCTTCAGGAGAAACATAGTGTCACCTCATCTTTCTTTAGTAAGAGAAATGTTTGCATTATATACTGAATGTAATGCAGATGTGTCTTCTCCCTGAGTGTCCCTTAGTCACGCTCACTTTAGTGGTCATGGCAATCATCAATACACAGATTCTGTTGTTTACTTAAAGGAGAAACTGACATCACCTTGTCATCCATCCTCGGTGGAAGTTGTCAGTACAGAGGTAAGTGGGGTACGTGGAGCATGTCATTTTTTTCCCAAGCTTTCTGCTCTTTGGTTTAGCCTTGTATAGGCTCAGATGATTTTTCTTTTCTGAAGCTTAAATAAAATTACTGCTTCCATCTCCCTTACATGCTCCTTATAGAAAGCGTTTGTGTATAACTGATTAAAAAAAATGATTTGGGAAAACAAGGGATTTCATTCCTACTGAGCTCAGCAGTCTTTAAACATAGAAGTTACCCCCACTGGTTTCTATCAGAGGCAACCTCAGCTCTCCATTCGTACCGATATCTCTTGAGCTCTTCTCTCCCAGGCCTTCCGACTCATTTTTCTGGAACTTTCTCTTCTGCATCCCTCCAACAACTTAATGTCCCCAGTTTCTCAGTCTGCTTTAGAAAGGTTTTGCTTTTCCAAGATAGGGTTTCTCTGTGTAGTCCTGGCTGTCCTGGAGCTCACTCTGTAGACAAGGCTGGCCTCAAACTCAGAGATCTAACTTTTTCTGTCTCCCTAGTGTGTGTCACCACCACCTGGCTCTGATCTCCTAAAAAAATCTCAGAACCTAATTTTCTAACAGCCAATAGGCATTTCAATGCCCTTTGGTAAACAAAACACAGTTCTCTCTTAATAGAAATTTAACCAACAACTTTTTAAAATAAAATCTTGTTACTCCCTTGATACTTGAAGTCTCTGACATATTCAGATTTTAGTATCGATCAACATTTTTTTTTTACAGTATTGCCAAAATAAGTTATGTGGAGACTCATTAAGGAGCCACAATCTTCACAACAGCTTAGATTTAGAAACACATTCTTCTTAAATTTTAGTGAGGGCAACTTCTTTCTATTGTAGTCCAGGGAGGAGATCCTTTCCTATGAATAGGCTCATTATTCTTTTCTTTTAAAAAAATGTTTTGGGATGTGGTGGCACACACCTTTAACCCAGGGCAGAGAGGCAGGTGGATTTCTATGAGTTCGAGGCCAGCTTGGTTTACACTGCAATCTCCAAGCTAGCCAGGGATACATAGTGAAGCCCTTAGATAGTTGCATTTCCAGGACATCATGTGTTAACTAGAGATGGATGTTAGAATTAAAATTATATCCTGAGGTATGTGTGCAAAATCGGGGGATTGAGAAGAGCTGAACTGTTCACTCACCTTCTCATCTTTGCTGTAGCCAGAGACTTGTGCTCAGACAGAATCAGAGAGCTCAGTCTGAGAAGAGAAAGTTTCCAGCTTGGGAGCATGTGTGGTCATTCTTGGCTTCCCACCATAATACAAGACTAAGATGCCCCTCTTCATAGTGACTTCATAAATGAGAGTTGTAAGTCCTGGGATGGAGTCTTCTCAGCAGGTCCATAACCTTTAAAACATCCCTGATCATTTAATCCAGTGGTTCTCAACCTGTGGATCCAGACCCTTTTGGAGTCAGATTATCAGATATTTACATTATGATCGATAACAGTAGCAAAATTACACTTGTGAAGTAGCAATGAAATAAGTTGATGGTTGGGGGTCACTACAGTGTGAGGAACTGTATTAAAGGGTCACAGCATGTGGAAGGTTGGGAGCCACTGGCTTAATCTCTCATAACACATCTCTAGGACAACATATGTTCCTCGTTGACAAAATTCGATAAATTCCCCGGGCTGGTCTGTTTAGATACAAAGGCCTGTTGTCATGGAAGTGTTCCCTATGGTACACATCTAACTTGAAATTGGTGAGATAGGAAATGAAACAATCTCATGATGCTGGTGTACAAGGCCTTTTACGTCCATACAGTGCACTAGCTGGTCTGCTTCAGGTCATCATGTGACTTCATTTAGTGATGTCATCAGATGTCAGGGGTGCCTCCAAGGAGTCATAGGCCTGAACCAAAACACTGATCATCAGCTATTGTCTTGCTTTTCTGTTGTCAGTCAGCAGCTAAGACACCAACTTGCTCAACATTGTGTCTCTTCCAGTTGTTTCCTGGTTTGATGGGCTACTAATGTCATCTAAACACTGTTAGCCCTAATGTCTTTGCGATCCCTCCATCTTCACAAGTAGGAACGAACATAGCACCCCAGAAAGTGTCCCTGGTCACCTCCAAAAGTTTACAAGGGTGTTATAAGATCCCCCCCCTTCAGAGCAGGACATCATTGGCAGCCTCCCATGCTCCTTCTGTCTCTCACGTCAGCTCTCTACCATCATCTGTGTGTCAGCTGTTTGATAGCAATAAACATAGTATATCTACAGAGTAGAGATCACATGCTGAGTATTAGTTTATTGGCCACTCACTTATTAAGATAATTAATCTCATAGTGGTACCCTGGGGCAGAAATTGGTTGAAAGTGAGAACCATTTTTCTCTATGCTGTAGTCCTCGGGTTATTGTTTTGCGAGTGTGGACATGGCCTTTGACACTAATGAGACTCAAGTTCAAACCTCAACTCACCCACTGTGTTGTGTAACTCTAGAGAGCCATTAAACATCTCTGGCCCTCAGCATCCTCATCTATAAATGGAGAAAACACTAATTCTGTTGTGAGTAGAATAGTGCCCGGAACGACATGGGTAGGAGTATCTGCCATAGTGAGTGTGATGAACGCTTTCTTTTACGATAATAGCAATGATAACCCTTAGCATTCCTTCCACAGAGCAGCAGAGTAAGCCTTGGAGAAGTGGAAATCTTGTCATGATTAAATGACCTTAAGAGACAGGCTCTGAGACTCTGTCCAGCTCTGCATGTCACTGACCATGACATCATCAACGCTAAGATGCCATGTGGTTGGATCAAGGGCCAAACTTGATCACAGTTACCTTGGTTAACAGCTATGTGTGAGAATTTCCAGATGAGAATACTTGAATGAAGTGATACAAGAGTGCTGAGAAGAGAGCAGGTCATGTGACTGTGAGTGCCCAATGCCGAAATCTGTACTTCAGTTCTTGCTGGGGAACACTTATGTCTCTTGAATCGGTGACTCCAACCCCATGTGTGATATAAGACCTTGCAAACAAGGACAGTCATAGTGGGCAGGCTGCTGCGTGTCATTCTATGGTGGCATTGAGACTGTAATGGAAACCACATGCATCTTTTTTTTTTATTTAGACTAGGTAATATTAGCAGGTCAGTCGCATTTTTATGTAGATATGACTATTCCAACTGCCTTTTCCAGTGTTTTTTTCAGAAAATTCAGAATTTGTACCAGACACTTAGCTTTGTGAAGAATGAAAAAACCAGACAGACATTCCCAGCGCCTGCCACGTGCTCTTCTGGCTTCCAATGTGGAATGTGTGTTTCTTTGCCAGAGTCCTTATGAAACAGGGGCATGGCTAACCCATGGCCTTGCTTTCAAAGAGTGGTGGAGCGTAATGAGCTAAGGAGAAGAAATCATGAGGAAAGACTCGTTTGTCTTTCCTCAGAAGAGAGCAGACAGGATATAGGGATCGTATCTGATTACTTTGTGGAGCTATTGCTATTTTCTGCCAGTTTGATTATGATTATAAATTTTGGTTTTATGAAGAGAAGAGCATTTATTTCTACCTTCCTTAGCTCTTCCTTTGACCCTCACAATCCCTGTCTTTCAGAAGAAGGTTTGGTTTCATGGGGAAAAGGCCTCAGGTTATTCTTTCTCAGTTAAACTGTGCCCTCCCAAATGCCACTGTCCTTCACTAGAGGAAGGCAGATGGAAGGCAGACTGTGAATGTGATGGTGATGTTAGAAACGGCAATCTCAATCCTAGGGGGATTCTGTTACACCCGAGCACTGATGGATTCTAACTTCCCTTTACTCACCAGGATGAAGGATTTCTCACTGGAGTTCCTCACCATCAGAAGGACAGAGACCCATCTGCTGAGGAACAGGTAGGTTTACTTCAGGCTGGTGGAGCAACACCAAGAGTCCTTTGGTTTCCAGGGGTTAGAGCTTGGACAGAAAGGGAAACAGAAGGAGCAGTCTTGGTCTTTCTGTGCCCTTCATGGGTCTTTCTCTTAGATGACAGATTAGTCATGATGTCACTGCATTTTCCCGTCATATGAGTGGGGCGTTTTAGAAGGACTAGCTGCTGATGAGGGCAATATGCTCTGCTACTTACCTCTTGTAACCTGAGTCCCTCCTCTTATCCTACGGGATTTTTATCCTACAGTTGTATTTCTGGAGCTTCTCCCACTGATATCCCTCTTGCTATGGGCTGGGGTCCTTTGGTGATGTTTCCTGATACATCCCCCATGGTAACTACCAGACTTGTGAGTGCACATCAAGGTAGTCTAGATGCTTCTGAAAGCTCATGGTGCAGAGCGAAGCTCGCTGTACTATAGGCCCTGCTTTTCCTTGGTCATCTGTTATCTCCAATTCTCCAGTAGCAGAAGTCCCCTTCACTCAGGGCAGAAAGTAGCTGGATGATCTCAGGAATTCCTTTCACACACATTCCTGAGGATTTCCACTCTCCTCTATGTACTCTTGCAACACACTAGTTTGGGGACTATTTGGCAAGTTTTGGCACCATCCCAGCAGGTTGCTGTAGCCTATGGAGGAAAAGACTTGCTATTTAGTGTTTTCACTTTGGGAGCTTCAGCCAAAATGCAAAGATAATTGAAAAATCCCTTCCTACCTCACAGAAATTTGGAGGCTGCCAGCTACTAAGAAGAACTTCCTGTACCAATTGCACTTGGAAATTTCTTCATGAGTCATTTTGAAAGATATTTCCAGACTGTAGTGTCTCTGGGAACTAGTGCCTGTGCATCAGCAAATGTGTGCATGTCTGCATCATCAATTGTTTGCCAACTAAACAGAAACACAATTGACATGTCAACATTGGTAACCCTGTATAGCCATTGCTAAAATGTGTTTCTTTCTTTCTTTTTTCTTTTTTTTTTTTAAGATTTATTTATTTATTTATCATGTATACAGTGCTTACCAGAAGAGGGCACCAGATCATATTACAGATGGTTGTGAGCCACCATGTGGTTGCTGGAAATTGAACTCAGAACCTCTGGAAGAACAGTCAGTGCTCTTAACCCCTGAGCCATCTCTCCAGCCCCCTAAAATGTGTTTCTTCTTTGCAAAGCTCAACTCTGTGACTGTTTGAACTTTTTAAGGCCTCGTTGCTATTGTCACCTATGATTAAAAAAAAAAAAAAAGAAAGGTTAAGATACAGGACCAAGGTCATGTGGGTAGGAGAAGGAAGTGTGTCAGGTAGGGCTTCTCTTGCTGTGATGACACTAGGACCAAAAGCGACTTGGATACAACAGAGTTGATTTCAGCTCACAGCTCTCAAGTCACACTCCATTGCTGAGAGAAATCAGGGCAGGGATTGAAACAGGGGCCAGGGAGAAACAATGCTGACCAGTTTTCTCCTCATGCCTTGCTCAGCCTTTTTTCTTATACCATCCAAGGAGCCACCTGCCCTGGGGTGGCACTGCCCACAAAGGGCTGGGCCCTCCCTCATCAATCATTAGTCAAGAAAATGCCCCACCGACTTGGCTCCTAAGGCAATATGGTGGAGCATTTTCTCAATCGAGGCTCCCTCTTCCCAGATGAATCCAGCCTGTGTCATGTTGTCATGAAAACCAGCCACCACACAAAGCCATCCCAAAATCCTGGTTACCTTGTTTCAAGTTCTTGCTCATGGACACTGTGTTCTTCTACCACTGGGGTTGGACTACAGTGAGGAATGAGACCTCCTCTGCCCACCTCCTGACAAAGCCTTTCAGAGTGTCCTTGGTCTAGGAAGTGTACCCAGGGAAGGGGGTGGCTTCTCAAAGTCATGCCTGGAGTTGGTGTGTT
This sequence comes from Cricetulus griseus, assembly GCF_003668045.3. Classification (NCBI taxonomy): domain Eukaryota; kingdom Metazoa; phylum Chordata; class Mammalia; order Rodentia; family Cricetidae; genus Cricetulus; species Cricetulus griseus. The sequence continues at coordinate 137,567,316 of NW_023276806.1, forward strand.
GGGTTCCCACCGGTTGATATTCCTACAGTTGGGATGAGAAGATGAGAGCATCTTCCCAGGATGAGCACTCTGTGAGAATGGTTCCCAGTCTGGACCTTTCTACAGTCAGACCATTGGGAGAGCTCTGACCAGAAAACAGTGAGTCTATAAGGGAAGAAGATGGTGCCTGTTCCTTGAATTAACCACAGGTGTTCATATCTGCACACACCTGCACTCCTTCAAGTAGATAGCATGTAGAATGAAGGGGCTGCACATGGCTGAAGTGTGGTCACATCTATTTCAGCCTTTTGTGTGGGTCCACGAGAAGGGAGATGTGCCCATCAAAGGAAGTTGTCAGGTTTCCAGTGGTGTGCAGTGAGGAAGCCACGGGGACTTGCAGCAGAGCAGAAATGAGAATAGGTGTTCAGGAGCAAGTGTCCCTTGGAGAAGGAACGACAAATAATCCTCTTCCCTATAGGTTCTTTTTTGGAGGGTGGTCAAGACAGGGTTTCTCTGTGTAGCCCTGGCTGTCCTGGAAGTCTGTAAAGCAGGTTGGCCTCGAACTCAAAGATCTGCCTGCCTCTGCCTCTTGAGTGCTGGGATTAAAGGTGTGCCCAACCACCACCTGGCCCCAGTATGTTCTTAAAGGATCCAACCTGTGTCAGGGCAGAGGGAGGGAGCAGGTCAGAACGAAGTTTGGCAGAATGGAAGCAAAAGGCCTGCTGGATCAAGTCCTGGATCAAGTCCTGGAACTCTGGCTGGAATTCCAGAAGTGGCCAGCAAAGACAGCTAATGCTCTCAGCTTCAAGGGAAAGGAGAGCTTAGATTAAATAGTATAAGACAATCACTCAGCAGTCTGAGCCCGGCACAGAACCTTAGACTAGCACTGACTTCTCATGCTCCGGCTTCCATCTGAGGCTATGTAAATGCAGTGGAACGTACGCACGTACTAGCCCTGTTTCATTTTGCAATGCTACCTGTTATAGCGCCTGCCTTTGTGATAAGTATGGAGATGTCCTGTGGCCAGATGGGCGTGATCTCTGCTTGTATGGAGCTCATAGTTCATGGGGCAATCAGGAGTCACTGATAGCATGGTGTTCTCAACGCATGGATGAGGCCCTGGGCTCTCAGAAGACATGCAGGCTTTGAAAAGGGGAGCTGGTGTTCACAATGACTTCCCAGAGGAGGTGGTATCCAGGGAGAGGTTGTTAGAAAGGTCCACTGCAAGCCTGGAAGATGGTGAAGGGGCCAGGGTGGGGAGGTGGCGGGGGGGAGCTTGTTTTGGGCAGCAGGATTGGACTTGGACTTGCATATATAAGAGCCCAGACTCTGACAGGAGCCTGCAGTGGCCTCATGGGACTGGGAAGGACTATGTCTGCAGGCAATGGTCAGACTGGCGGCAGGGAATCAAGCTGGGGACAAATCGTGATGGAGCTGATACCAACTTTTGTGATAGATGGTGCCACCCCATCATTTCATATGAGCTGAGAGGAAATAGAGCCAAGGAAGTTATTGGCTTCCAGGTCAAAGGGTCAGTGCTGGTAGCAGGGTCTAGTCACATCTAAAACCCGTTTTGCTCCAAAGATGTTTTCCCTGCCTTACTCTTCCTTCCTTGCTTTTTCAGTTGGGAAATGTTTAATCAGCTAAAATGTGCTCTCAGTTAATAATGTCTGTCTACAATAGGCCTCTGTTCCGCCCCAAGGTAAACATTCTTGAATCCACTCTGGTTTAAATACACTGAAATTTATTTGAAAATATTCTCCATGGAGCCTGGTGGAGGCAGCAAATCACCAAGAACTCATCTCAGGTTTGGGTTGCCCTGGCTGGGAGCAAAGCCTGGGAGAGTCACTCCGACTGGAATCTCAAGCCAAATCCAGACACACACACACACACACACACACACACACACACACACACACACACACCTTAAAAAACAACAACAACAACAACAAAAAAAACTGGTTTGCTCATGACTTTGGTTGACTGGAATCAGATACTAGATATGACAATGTTTAGCATATTAGAAAAGGAAGTGGGGGGGGGCTGTGCTTACACTTGGAGGTGCCAGTCTTCCCAGTGGTAGCTAGCTTCCCTTCAGAGGTGGGGTGGGGGCAGGGTGGGGTGGAGTTGGGGTGGGGTGGCACTCATCAGTTTGTCTTTTTGTTTTTCCTCCTTCTTTCCTTTCCTTCTTCCTTCCTTCTTTTCATCCATTCTTTCTCTACTCCCCCCTCCTTTTCCAGTTAAGGAAGAACTCCAGAATCGCTGTGGTGTTTAAGCACTGGAAAATGACAACAAAAGCTCTCTGAAAATAGTGTCATGATCGCTCCCAGGAATTCAGTCCCTGACTCTGGATGGCTGCCTTCTCTACTAGACACACTTGGTGGCAGTCCTTCCCTTTCATCAGAGGACTGCAGACTTGAGTCACTGCAGATCTTGCACTGCAGGGCACTGAGGATTCTGGTGTGTCTTAGGCAAGGTTGCAATATAGTCACAGGACAGCCACAGATGTGTTTAGGACTGTCAGCCCCACCTCTTTTTCCTCTCCAGCGATTTTCTTATCCAGTGTCTTAGGGACCAGTGTGTCCTTGTTCCCTTTTGCCTCCTCTGAAAGTGATGACCTTAAAAAAAAAAACAAAACCAAAAAACCTTAAAGTTGATCTTTGGAAGGGAGGAAAGAGCAATTATGTTGCTAATAAAAGCTAACTCTTAGATAGCCTACTTACATTGTGTGCAGATCATGTGGTTCCCAGTTTCATGTACATTGACTCAGAACATTGCCCCAGTCACCCTGTGCATTAGACATTATTATCTCAGGATGTCCTTATGTAAGGTCACATAGAGACATAGATGAACCTAGGAAGTCTGGTGTCTCTTCCATACCCTTACCATATTTGAGAATGACCACGGTCCATTGTCCAAGATACTACAAGTACTGTGCTAAATATTATAGTATGTTGTTTTACTTAATATTCTTTACTGGCTTTTGAAATAAAGTTTTATAGCCTCCGTTTGCAAAAGTATGGTGGAGAGGTGGAGGCGTAAGAGATCTGCAGAGGTGTCATTCCCAGGAAGCTGTAGGATAGGAGTTAGAAGTTTGGTTTCAGTAACCACAAATCCCGTGTTCTTTCCATGAGAATGTTCATGGATCTGGACTGCCAATTACATGGAAAGGTACCAGCTCATTTTTTTAGGGGGCTGCTGGGTAGCCAATAAGAGTTTCATAAGCCTAGACATACCCTGCAGGCTGTGTCCACTAGACCATCCTAGGAAGGAAGCCTTTGCAGTTCTTCCTCTGTGTCCAGCCCTTTGTATTTGGCCATCTTTACCCTGGTAGTTCTTGCCATGCTTGGGTTGTCATCTGTCATGTTCCCATCTGGGGAGTGGAGTCACACTTCTTCCTTGGCAGCCATATTTACTAGTTCCTAAGTGTTGTAGGTTCAGCCTTTTATGAAAGTTTCTAGTTTGTTCACTTGTCTCACACTCAATTCTCCCTTTTAGATTATTCTCTCTCTCTCTCTCTCTCTCTCTCTCTCTCTCTCTCTCTCTCTCTCTCTCTGTGTGTGTATGTGTAATTACTGTCATCATCTCTAAATAATCCCCCAATGTCTGATTTCTTCTCTCACAATGTATCTATGAGGCAGCTCTGTTATAGTCACTGTGATATGGAAATGTGATCATGACTTAGCCTTGCCTCAAATCTGTCAATGACAAGCCAGGAGTACTCTCATAATTTTTCTCTACTATAGGCCACATTCTTTTGTGATGTGTTCCTGGGGACGCATGGTACCTTGGGAAAGTGACAGCAAACAGAAAAACAAAAACCACTCTTTAATCTCAAGGACAGTTTGAAGCTTAAAGAGGCATTTGTTTTCCTAGATCATTCAAAGTACTTGTAGACAAATGCTGCCAATTGAGTCTGGTTTCTACATTTGTATTTGATTGTAGTCTACACTGAATTTAAAATTACCCCCAGGGCCAAGTAGCCAGCCCTGTTTTTATCCCCACACTATTGAGGAAAGGCCAGAGATAAAACTTGATGCATAGATAGGGGAGTGAGAGCCAATCATTACCAGTTTCTTGTGATAGTGGCTTTATGCCAACTTGCCTAGAGAGGTGTGGCAGGACAATAATTACTAAGCCCTACCTAGGTCACACAGGTTGAACTGCTCATACACGTGGCTCACCATAGTCACATGCCATAGTGGTTTGGTTTCAGTTAAATAACAATGTCTATCTATTGCACTAAAGTGATATTAACGAACACTTAACTGGGTTTTGCCTTATAAACTTACTTTGGATTTTTTAATACATTGCAGTCAGGGGTGGTGGTGTATCCCTTTAATCCTTTGGGAGGCAGATGCAGAAGCAGACAGATTTCTGTGAGTTCCAGGACAGCCTGGCCTAATTAGTGAGTTCTGGGATAGCCAGAGCTATGTAGAGAGATCCTGTCTCAAAAAGCCAAAAACAGTTATATACACTTACACCTCGTCTATGGGTGCATATTTTAAAATACTGTTGTGATTAAAAAATAAATTCCTTGCCAGCCTGGTCTACAGAGCAAGTGCCAGGAGAGGCTCCAAGGCTACACAGAGAAACCCTGTCTTGAAAACCAAAACCAAAACCAAATTTCATATAGTGATAATAATTAATGATTTCTAAGTGACACATACAGTTTGCCATTTATGAGTTTGAGACATTTTGACTTGTAAGATCATTACTGAACACCCGTGGACCAGATTCATAAAGGAAGGAATGGACATGGGATGGAAGGGGAGAGGCACTTCCACAGACCTAATGGCCAACTCCTAACATTGCTGCAAATGAGAAGGAAGATACTGCCCATGAACCAAGGCTGTGACTCTGTCCCCTAAGCCAAAGTTTTGTTATCAATTTTCATTTGCTGGAAAAGCAATGGGACTAGAGGAAGAGAGGAAGGGGGTGAGAGGAATGTGAGAGGGAAAGTCAAAGCAACACCCCAAGGGGAAGGTCAGATGCTGCCTGATTGATTCATCTCCCCATAGCATTTCCCACTGGGACATTGTCAGAGGATCAAAGAGACACATCCACATGGCTGCTAGCTCCCGGCCTGCCAGAGGCTTCTCTCCTACCCATGCTTAGCTTCCCAAGGAAGGATGATTTATCTAAATAGACTTTTCTGTGTACTTTATTTTTAGTTCAGGAGGTGTTTGCCTTTAATGTGTGTATATGGGGATGTGAGTTCCCATGAGCTGTAGTGGGAGTAGGACAGGCGGCTGGCTACTGAGGATGGGTGGTGGGACATAAGTAATTAACAATGCCAATCTACTCAGTGTATTGCCCAGGCCCTTGTCAGTTGTGGAATTTCCATCTAAGTGATGCTTAACTATGGTGGGAGTCTCAATTATAACATTGCCATCAAAAGGAGGATTTGGGGTGCTATGTAGCAAACCTCACCCTATAAAATGGAAGAAATTTCTTGCTTTCTATTCTTCCTCCTTTTTTTTTTTTCTTTTCCTTGCACCATTCAAGAATTGCCTCAAGTTCTAGGTACTATGCTAGTCCTATTTAGCCTTTGGCCCTCATCTAATCTGACAAAGATAAAATAAGTTCTCCCTGTAGCTGCAGGATGTACACAAACAATCCAGATACACCTGGTGAAGGTGTCAGTGTGCCTATTTGCTTTAAAATCTGCCTTTTAACTCTGCAGTTGGAGACAGCAGTAGATCCTTGTGCCCCGTGACTAAGAACACAACATTTGCTTGTTTTGAATTGAGATTCTTCCTCCATAAAACGATGATGGAAAAACACCTGTTCTCATTCACCTGAAGCTCAGCCATGGGAATGAAGATGTAAATCAGGTGACCCATGTGAAAGTTGTGGTTGGCCTTGAACATAATCAATGCAGAGGTAACCGAGTGTTACTGTGCTTAGTATGCTTTTCCCTGTTACAGCCACTGCAGCCCACTCGTGTGAAAGTCATTAGAGGAATAAGGCTCTGGCTGCATACTATCTAACAGCTGTTGGATGAGTTTAATCATTCCACCAGATGGAGGTAGTCATCGAGAAGCAGTCCTAGATAGATCTCTTTGGCAGAGACAGCCTTTATAATACTGCTGGAAGCACAGGTCAGAGGGCATAAATCAGAGAGCATGTGCTGAGGGTGGAAGGGGCTATCTCGTTGAAGCTTGATCTTTTATAACATTCTGAGACATAGGAGATACAGAAAATAACTGTCTTAGTTAGGGTTCCTATTGCTGAGGCACCATGACCATGGCAACTCTTTAAAGTTAAAGTGTTTAAAGGAAAACATTTCATTGGGTGGCTTACAGTTCAGAGGTGTAGACTGTTATTGTCAAAGCAGGAAACATGACAGCATGCAGGCAGACATGGTGCTGGAGAAGGAGTCTAGAGTTCGCTTCCTCTAAAACAGTGGTGCTCAACCTTCCTAATGCTGTGACTCTTAATACAGTCACTCATGGTGTGGTGACCCCTTACTATAAAATTATTTTGTTGCTATTTCATAACTATAATTTGGCCACTGTTATGAATCATAATGCAAATAGCTGATATACAGGATATCAGATTCGAAACCCCCATGAAAGGGTCTTTCAACCCCCATGGGGGTCTCCACCAGCAGGTTGAGAACCACTGGTCTAAAGCCTGCTTTTCAAGTCTACCAGGAGGCTGACTTTGATTTCTGAGTTCTGTATCCTGTATATCCCCATTAACACATTGCTCATTTTTGTTTTTTTTTTTGTTTTTGTTTTTGTTTTTATTTCTTTTAGGGGCTAATCTAAATGTATTGTTCTTATCTGGGCATCTCCCATGAGCCTGTATTGAGCCAATGTGTGAGACACCAGCCTAGAACACACACAGGTGAGAGTGACATGGGATGGTAGGGTTGACCAGAAGCTCTGGGGAGAATAGGAGAGAGAATGGGGAAAAGTGGTTCTCTTGAAGAGGACCAGGGTAATTCCTCTGTGCCTGTTGCTCTCATCCTCTACCTTTTTCCTATCTTGCTCTCTCTTTTCCTCCCCTCTCTCCCTCTCTCCCTCTCTCCCTTCCTTACCCCCCCTTTCTTTTTTTTCTTCTGTTTCTGGAGAGCCATTGAATGCCACTAGTCATCTCCTACCTGGTGGACTTCCAGTGATGCAGCAATTTGAAGTCATTTTCTTTTTGTCCTTATTGCCTGGCAAGATCCTGCCCTGCATTATTTTTCTCACACATAGCTGTCCCCCCTCCCATTTTCCTCTGGCTGCTCTCTTACAAGTGACCACAGGTTTCCTGTTTATGTGGACAGGGACAGAGAGTTATGGTCTCAGTGGGATGAAGGCTCGAGGCCCTTTGCCCTTGGGCTTTTTTTTTTCCATGTCTATGTTAAGGGCTAGGGGAAAATGATCTAGGAAGCTAACAGGCCTGTGTGCTAACTGAATCTTCTCCTAGCTCCTGAGCCCTCATTAGACCAGATACCTCACCAGATGATCTAGGGTGAAGCCAGTAGTATTATATCAACTATTCAAATGAGGACATTAGCATGCATTCCCCAACCCTGGTCCTGTATACCTGTATACCTGCTAGAATTTTAATTTAAGCTGTGACCTTCAGCATGTTTTTTTTGTTTTTGTTTTTTTCCGAGACAGGGTTTCTCTGTGTAGCTTTGGTGCCTATCCTGGCACTGGCTCTGGAGACCAGGCTGGTCTCTAACTCACAGAGATCTGCCTGCCTCTGCCTCCCGAGTGTTGGGATTAAAGGCGTGCTCCACCAACACCCGGCCTTCAGCATGTTTTTCACACATCGACTTGCTATCCATGACTTACTATGCCAACTGGGAAAAACACACTAACAAAGTCTATGGGAGACATCTAAGAAGCAGCTGGCATTCTCAAAGATGGACACTGTTTACTCTTCTCTCAGCTGTTGCCTCAGAGATTTCTACATAGGCCACACCTCAAGAAGTGAACTAGTGAGTGTGCACATTTCTTGTGTCTGAAGGTTTCTCTCACAGACCTACTGGCTTGAGACATAATCCATTGGTTCAGGTGTTCACTTTCTTCACAGTGACCTGGAGACCTGTATCTTCTACATCTCCAACTGGAGTTTCTCACTGATAAGTGAGCAAAATGGGAGCTTATTTTCCAGAAATCATACAAGGTCTTGAGTCACCTTAGATGAAAGACCTGGGTCTTTGGGGTTCACATCTGTTTTTGAAATTATGATGAGTGCTCCCCGCAAAGATCCTTTGGTCCCCAAATCTCCCCACAGGTCTTCTTGGGAGTTCTTTAGTTGAAATATCTCTTTTACTATTCCTTCCTTCCTTTGCCATGCTTCCTTTTTCATCTTTTTTACTTACTTTTAAGAAAGGGCCTCATTATGCAGCCACGGATCCCCTGGAGCTGGCTATGCAGACATGGTCGGCCTCAAACCATGATCCTTTCCCTACTCTGTCTGAGTGTTGGGGTTAGAGGCCTGTATCACCAGGCCCAGAACTCTATTATTTTCTTACTATCCCCTCAAATGTATTCCTTATAGAAAAACAAAAAGTAAGTAAAACCCCAAACTATAAAATTTAAATAAGCTTGCTGATTATCACCTATTCTTTTGGATTCTTCAGTATGCGTGTGTTCATTTTTTTTTTAAATGTGCATTGGTGTTTCACCTGCATGAGGGTGTTGGGTACCCTAGAACTGGAGTCACAGACAGCTGTGAGCAGCCATGTAGGTGCTGGGAATTGAACCTGGGTCCTCTGGAAGAACAGCTAGTGCTCTTAACTGCTGAGCCATCTCTCCAGCTTCAAATGTCTGTCTATGACATGTGATAATCTTCTTTTCCTCTGTCAGTTCCTTTCCTTTGCCTTATTTTGAGTTTTTCTACACCAGTTTAATGAACATGCAATAGTTACTTGTACAGTTAAATGTCTCTATATGAGATACTTAACATTCTAGATTCTCGACTCAGCATTTCTCATGGTAAAAATCTTTGCAAGGATTCTCCAGTAGTTTGTCATTGGGTCTTCAACAGACAAAACTTAATGCCCCTTTGTATGAAAGATGAATTAATAGTAGTAATAGTAAGAATTGGACTGAATCTATGTCAGCTTTCCCTGTCACTCTGTTAATGCTTGTGTAGCCCTGGGAATGGGTACTAGTTTACATTATTCCATTCCACTGTGAAAAAAGTCAATGTGTTATTTTTCTAGCCCAGCATATTCAATGTAGCAAAACCCAAGCATGGACAATTTCGTCTGTAACCCCAGCACTCAGGAGGCAAAGGGATGAGGGTCACAAGTTTGAGGCCAGTCTCGGTTACATAGCAAGACCCTGTCTCAAAATCTCAAAGAAAATTGGTTTGAGAGACAGCTCAGCAGCTAAGATTACTTTCTTCTTTTCTAGAGGCTTTGAGTCCGCTTGCTAGCACCCATGTCCAATGGCTTTAAGTCCCTCTAAGTCCAGCTCCAAGAGGATCTAATACCCTCTTCTGGTCTCTGCAGGCACTGGTATATACAACAGCACAGGTACACTCAAAAAGCACATATAAAAATAATAAAAACAACTTTCAAAAATACCAAAGGTAATAACTGATGTGGTAGGGTTAGTATTTTGTTATAATGTGTTTTCAGATGAGAATGTGGGAGTCCTGGAGAGGTGAGAGGCTTTACACTGTAGTGTTTGAGCAGCTGTTCTCTGAGCCTAAGTATATGAGCATTGAGAAGGACGAGGGAGAGGTCCCTCTCCGGACACTGCTGCCTGTGGGATGCTTAATGATGACCGCAAGTCATTCATTCTACATTGTTTCTCCTGTCTTTTTTTTTTTTTTTTCCTCCTGCTTCTCTCAAATCCAGACACAGCAAAGTAATTTGCTTCCCAGCCAAGCATGAAAAGAAGAAATGGGAAGAAATGGCCCCAGTGTGGTGGCCAGGTGCACTGCTTGGGTGGGGCTGCCTATCTAGAGGGAGGAAAAAGATGGTTGTGAAGAATGTTCCTGGGCCCCTGACATGTGCAGCTGTTGGCTTGCTGACACAGCTGTTTCCAAGTCTATGAAGAATGCACTTTTATTTCCTTTTATCACATTCTATGATCAGAGCAGCAACAAAATGCACACCCTAATACACTATGGGGAAAAGTCAAGTTGGATGTGTGTGTTGATTTATCCTTGCGTTTTAAAGTCTTGTTTGGTTCCCCTTCACTCACACTTTATGATGCTGCATAGATAGCATTTCCCTGATGTCCTCAGAACGTAGTTACAGAAGCAGCAGCCTTCTCTAGCGCGCTGAGCCTTCCCTTTGAGACACCCTGTACCGGGACAAAACAGGAAGCCGCCTATGTAGAGGGAAATAGAGTCCTTCCTTAGAGAAAGACGGTCGGAGACAGCGCCCTCTTGTGGAATTTAGCTTCCCGGCTAATCTGCCTGGCAGCAAGCTATCTTTTGCAGCTTTTTAAGCCAATGGGTAATTTTCCCACGTGGATTTGTGTGTGAAGATATTCCTAGAAGGTTTAAGCACAATGTCTGGTTGCTTTTAGTACTAATCAACAATTGATAATCTCAACTCGGTGTGCAATTCAAAGGACGGCATTTTCTTTTTTTCAGAGAGCCATTTTAATGGAGAACTATGTCCCAAATAGTAGGTGTGTTGTGATTATTATTATTATTATTATTATTATTATTATTATTACTACTACTACTACTACTACTACTATTATTATTATTATTTGCATTTTGGTGCAAAGTCTTTTAAAATATGATTTTGCAATTGGATTAAAAAAAAATTCTTTCCCACCTGGGCAGGGTTTAAATAAAGCCCAGGCCGTTTAGGACTATTTTTAGTTTTGATTACTTATTCAGCTAAGATAATCCCAAGTTAGGCAGTTTATCTGGAGGAGGCATGACAGCTGGGCTCTTGAAGGCAGCCTCAGGTCAAAGCCGACATCTTTAGTAGGATCACGTGCTTCCCCCCTCCCGTGAGTATGGGAGAGTGGGGTGGTGGCATGCTCTGGTGTCATTTCCACCAGCCTGGAGCCAGCAAGTGGGAGAGAAACTGCTGATTCAGGGGCCTTAGACATGGAAAATAGGTCACTAATGACATGTGGCCAGAAGCCAAAAAAATAGTGGCCGGGAGTTCTGAGACTCCAGGGGCACGATCCATTTTACTTGAACTCCGGGAGAAAGCAGTGTGATTTAATTTACTTAAAGTTGTCACAGGGCTTCAGGGATTGTGATTTTGCCCCGCCCCCTGCCCCGTTTTCCTAGCTTTCATTGTTACTCGTTATCCTATTTCCTTTCCTGAACACTATGATAACTCCAGAGTTCCTTCTCTTTTGAATATGTAAGCTGGTAGTTTTTTTTTTTTTTTTTTTTTCTTTCTCCCAGGCAGCAGGGGCAACTGCAAACAATGGCGCTATTAGCCTCTGTGATTTCTTCTGTGCTAAAAGGGTTCAGGTCGGTCTAGCCAGCTCCACACCGATCTCCACGAAGCGTTTCTGTGATTGGAGGGAGAGAGGTCTGGTGTGGTCATCATGTAATAAAGCAGAGCTTTACTTCATCCCGGGGGCCCTCACTCTGGATTGCTGTTTCCTAGTAACTTCCGTGGAGGAGAGGGAGTCTGGAAATGGCCTGTGGCCTGGTGTCATCCAGAGGAGAGTTTAAACCAGAGGCTCTCAGTCTCCCCTATCCCAGCAAGTTTCCCTGGAGTGGTGCTCAACCAATACTGCATGGAAGTCTTCTCACACGGCAGGCTTGTCAGAGGAGCCTAGGGATGTACATGTCTAATGAGTGTCTTGGTGATGGTGATGCTGTTGGCCAAAGGACCACGTTTCAGGACAGCTTGATGAAGGGTAGTCTTGGCATGCCCTACCTCATGAGTAATTTCCAAGCCTAGAACTTCCTCCACATGTCGGTAAACACTTTAGTGTAGGGCCATGCTTTGTTCATCTTTAATTTCCAGGATCCATCCATGCATGACACAGAGACAGAACTTACAGCGTGGTTGTGGAATGAATTAACCAGCAACTAAACCCTCTCAGGTGATATTTTTTATAAAATGAAATGGGTGACAGTGAGGCATTTTTCCTAGATCTGGGGTTATCCTAAGTGGGGTAGTGATTTCATTAAATGTCTTTGATGAAATCACTAAAATTAACATTTGAAACAGTGTAGGGAGAAGGAAGTTGAGAAATATGATGTCAGAGAAATGCTGGGGTTGACATTTTAGGAAAAGTGAGCCTACCAAAGGGAATGAGGTGTTGTACACACTGTGATAAGGGACAGATCTTTTTGTGAGTACTGTAATAGCACAGTGACCTGGAGAAGGGGTTGGGACATGGCTCCAGAGGTGAAGTGTCTGTCATACAAACACAGGAACCTCAATTTGTGTGCTCATTATATATGTAACAAGTTTGGCCCAGGGGCACACACACCTGTGATCTTAGTGCTGGAGAACTGAAAATGGGGTGGGGGGTTGGGGGAGTGGAGATGATCCCTGGGACTTGCTGGGCAGTTACTCTTCCCCAGTTGATGAGTTCCCGGTGCAATGAGAAGTTCTGTCTCAACAGATAAGGTGGAGAGTAGTAGAGAAAGACACCTGATGTTGGACTCTATCCCACACACACATACAGACACACACACACACACACACACACACACACACACACACACACAGAAACACACATACACAGACACACAAACACATACACATACACACATACACACAGACACACATACACACACACACACACACACACACACACACACACACGCACACACACACACACACGGACACACAAACACATAGACATAGACATAGATACAGAAACACACATACACAGATACACTTGTACAGAGACACACCCCCCACACACAGATACACACACATACACACAAATATAGACACACACCCAAACACCCAGACACCCAAACACATACCCAGAGACACACATGCACACACACACACACACACACACACACACACACACACACACACACGATCATCTGAAAACCTCCCTGTGGAGAAGCCCCTACTTGGACTCTCACTCGTGTTAGAAGCAAGTGTTGTGTCTGAGTAGACCAGCTCCAGAGCCTCCTGATCCATGTATTTTTGTCTGGATGGGCACAAAGAGAAGAAAGGCTTGATCCCACCCAGCAGCTGCAGCTTGAGTTCCTCTTTCATTACCTTCTGCTTTGTTCTATGAACACTGTCTCCCTGGCATTGACCCTCCGCCTTTCTATCCACTCATGCCCTCTGCTTGCAATGTCTCCCTACCCTCCAACCATCCCCAGCCTGGATGACTCAGACTTTCTATGACTCTTTTATGAGTTAGATGAGCAGCCATCCTCCAGGTGGAGACTTGGGGTGTCTTTCCTCTACTCGAAGTGACTGTGAATATTGACGTCATTTACTCAGTTGTCTATTCCAGCAGGTGTGGCCAAGAGTTTGACTTCAGGAAATAGGTGTCATCATCTACATAGTCCACAATGAAGAACCAGACAAATCCAGTTACAAAACAAAAATTCATCATGTATCCACTTCACTATAGTGTTAAGGGCTGCCTTCATTGCTGTCTGAGGTCACACGTGGTTGCATGAGGCCTGTCGGACTCAGGTTGGACATGCCTGATTGAATCCCTGTAGCATGCTGGACATAATGTGGTCACTGGAGATGGACTTGGGGAGAATGCTGTCCTTAGGTAGCTCACTGTCTAGCCAGAGGCTGCTAAGAAACAGATAAGCTAGTAAGGCAGAAGGTGAAGTCCTGCAATGAGCATCCGGTGCTGTGGAACTATGACTGACATCTGATGCTCACTGTGTATGTCACAGAAGGTTTTTTAGATGAAGTAACATTTTGCTCAAGATCCAAAGGACTGATGAGAGTTTAGTCAAAGAGACAGGGAGAGGAAAGGTCATTATATGGTCATGTGATTGACTGTAGACCCTAGACCTTGGGCATTGATGCTTCTTTATGGCCCTGACTCATAGCACAGCACCTGCCACATAGTAGATGTCCAAGGAAATGTCTATTGAATAAGCACAGAATGAATGAATCAGTGAGTGAATGAGTGTGTTTGTGCTGAGATGATCGGCCAGGGTACTTAACTTCAGAAGGTGTGATTCTTAGGAAGTGCAGGTTTCTGGGCTCAGTGGCTCTTGACCCTACTTCTAATGTATTGCTAGTCATGGGAAAGTTGTATGGACTCTTTGTGTAGCTGCATTTCATGTCCCCAGTAGGATTGCTGATGTGGTTTCCACAGGCAACAACATGCTCCCACCCAATGCTTTGAAAACAAATGTGTACCCCCCCCCCCAGCAGAGGATTGACAAACAAGGTTAGAACTGATGACACATTTGAGTTCTACTCAATTCCTCAATAAATCAAACTGTGGTTTCCGAAACCACAGGCCTCATGCATTTTTCTTATGATTAGATAAATGCTGAGATTTCTTGTTGCTCTTGTCAGCTGTCTTTCCGAGAGTGTTCTGCCATGTTTTGGAGCTGTGAGGTGGTTCCACAGACCCACACAGCTGCCCACACACTGTCGGTGAGTTCTGGGTTTCTGAATCACCCTGGGAAAATGGGAAATGATTAACTCGGAGCAGCAAGAAGGAGTGTTGTGTTTTCTGAATGAGTGAAGTAACTGAAGTTACTCCTAAGAGATTGGCAGGGGAGCTTATGAAAGGGGCAGAAGATAGCCCTATCACCTCAGGAATTGCTTTATAAAGAGAAACTCTGCCTCAGACTTGGAGAGGCCAAGTAGGCAAGAAGCTGTGTGTGGGGGAACTTGAGTGCCATGGGTAGAGAATCTTGAGTATTCAGTGTGCTGACTGTGGAGTTTGACATTTGACTACAGCAATGGCTCCTGGGTAACCATGGCTCACAGTATATTTCCCAACTGTGGATGTCCATTAGAATCCTGAGTCATCAGCAGAGTTAAAAATAAATCAGCCTTGGGTCTCTCCCATAAGAGTTTTTAATTTTAATTGGTGTAAGGTAAAACCAGGCATTCGGTAGTTTTCAAGTTCCCTGGGTGATTTTAATTGAAAGCCAGGGTTAAGACTAATTGGTAGTAGTAGATTAGGCAGGCTTTCCCTACCAGCCAAGGAGCAGCCTATTCCCTACCATGACCTCTTTCCCAGGACAATGGGAAGGGATGGAGAGTAAGTGAGTGAGTGAGTGGAGAGGAATAATTAAGGGTTCAACGTGAAGCTTTTAAGCCCTCAGGCAAGAGGCTCTTTGGAAGCCAGATGACACCCATGTTAGTTACAATTACTCTTGGATTCAAAAGGAGAATATGGAAAAGCGAAGAATGTACCAAAGGTTTTCAAAGACAGGGCAATGGGTTACTGGCAATGTCCTTCCAGGAAGTCTCGAACTATGTTTGGCCAAAGACTTAGCAATCACATGAAGTAACACTTGGAGTGAGAGCTCACAGGAGGTGAGAGCAGCAGTGAAGGGGATGGTGATAAACCTAGAGATGGAGGGACACAATGGTAACATCTGAAAACAATGGAGGCATCCATGACTCCAGGGAGAGCCGGGGCAGTGGTCAGGAATACCTCTCTCAGGCATGGATGTTAACCTACATGACAAGATTTCCCTCTTGAAAAACGTCATATTTAGGGGTTATTGTTTGAAATATCACCAAAGCTTTTGCTTTGGTGCAGTATGATGATCACATGTCTCAGGAGAGCCTTAGATAGCTATCGAGGTTAACTGCAGTGTCCCTGGTAGGAGGAGCTTCACAGAGAACATCCTAGCATCATTTCAATGACTTGTCATAGAGAAATACTAATTTGTGCCATTTTCAATGCCAAATTCAAACTCACTTGGACAGATCTCTGGTCTAGGAGAGCAGGTATCTCTGGTTTCTTGTTTTGACCGTTCCATATCCCAAGAGACCCTTGTGTTTCTACTGGTAGGTCACATTGACCAGGGCCATCACAGTGAGAACCACCAAAGGATCCACCTTGGAAAGTCCAAACCTTTTTAGCATACCCCCAGATTGCTGTTGACCCCAAAAGACTCACATGACCCTGACTGCCCAAAGAGATGGAGTATCTTTGAGAGCCAACTAGCGTCTGCCCAGTGGGAGAGGGGTTTTGTAGATTGTCTTTGCGCCTTGCCCACATAACTATTACAATTCATGACCTCTCCCCTGACTTCAAGCCTACTTTCCTGACCTGTAAACTGATTATTGAATATCATAAACTTCAAGGGTCTTGTCAAATGAGATTTTTGCTGTTTCTTGACATCATCCTGATAGGGCATACCCATGAGGCCCCAGGTCATGAGTTGTTAGTGTGGTGAAGCTGGAAGATTGAGTGAGATCAGCTGATAACAGAGCAAGAGGCAGGTTGAAGAGGTCCCTCTGCCCTGAGCACCCGCCTACAGGCCTTCCCAGTTCCACAAATGAGTGGAAAGCTGTGGCTTCCTTATTGTGTGTGGAATGCCTTTCCTGGTTTCTGTGCTTATTGGTGTTAGCCCATATAACCTGTCAGACCACAGGAAAAAATTGTCTTAGTAACATGCCCAAGGGTCTCCGATTCTGTACGATTTGTGGGAAATGACTAATATGTGGTAGGGAAGTTCTACCCAGGATCTATCCCTACCCTATCAGACAAGCAGCAGAGCCTATATTTGAGAATAAACACTGATAGTTCCAGGCAGTTCTAAATATTAAAGATCAAAGTTCACATGCCATAGAAGTCTTATGAGTACTTAAATATCTCAAGATATTAGGACTGTAGTATATCAATAAGCATTCTTTCTACCAGTCCCTACATAGCATTGGAGGCTCCTAGGATCCCTTGCAGCTATTATCTAAAACTGAGAAGCTTTGGAGAGCAAAACCATCTCCTTGTTGGAACTGGAAAAGGCATTCTTCACTTCTTCATATTGGGATTTTAAAAATGGTGTCTCTGGTGAGTAGGGTTGGGTATGCTGAACTTATGATTCTGACTCAGGTCTCCTTCAGTGTTTGTTTAGTAAACAACCATATCTCAAATGTGAATTGCATCTGATTTTCCATCTTCAAAATGCCTATACGGGAACTGGAGATAGTAAGTGCCATGCTTTGAATGGACCCCCCCACCTGCAAAGTGCAAATTCATTGAGACTTTTCCTAGGTTGGTGTTGTCTATTCTTAGCCTATGGGCATCATATCTGGTACCCATGGACCATATGCACTTGACCCCTCGATTGGGATGTGAGTCTCATCATCTTCATCTCTTCAGGAATGAACTGAAACTTTCTAGTCTGCTCTTGAGAGTGGAAATGGCACAACATATGGCTTTCTGCCCAAATTCGACATTCTAAAGCCCAGATGTGTGAGCCTGTACCAGTAACCATGCTGGAGCTGCTTGTGTGGATGCAGAACTCTCTCACAAAACCAGGTTTGGGGTACTTCTTTCTCCCCTCACTCCCATACATCCCCCAACTTTTCATTCACAAATCTAAGACCTATATAAGCCATAGGGTCTGAAGTCAGGTTCATGTGACAGGTGCTGGCTGCTGTGTGTTGTAGAGAACTCTGTAGCCAGTACCACTTAGCCCAAGCTCCTCCCTCTCCTCAGCTGCTTCCAGTGTGGCCTTTGCAGATGCCGCTGAATGTCTGCAGATTCAATCAACTGCAGGTAAAAAGGAATATTCAGAAAAGATAGGGTTCTCTTGAGCATTTTCAGATTTTCTCCTTGTTATTCCTTAAACATGATGGTATGAACTATTTATGTAGAATTCTCTTTGCAGTTGTATTTTAAGTAATCCCAGAATGACTAAATGAATATAGGAGGGTGTGCTTAGGTTAAATGCAAGTTCTCCGCCATCTTATTACAAAAGATGCCTAAATAACCATTAATTTAGGGGTGTAGGAGGGAGCTGGTAAGCAATCTCTTAGGGATACTGTGAGAGAGCTGGTTATATTAGGGGCCATAGTTAGAGGTTTTCTCAGGCATAAGAACGCCCCCAGAAGATTGGAGGCAACCCAAAATGTTCACCAATTCACTTTTTCTCCACTGTCTCCATATGGGTTTTATCACTGACATACCCAAGAGGGGTTGTCTCTCTAACCACAGACTTTTAGCTGTCCTATTTCTTTCCACACCAACAGCACGATGTTGGATTGTCTGTGTCTTTCTCTGGGAATTGCTATCCAGATCACCCACTATCTCCTACACTGCTGTGTTTACTGAAATAACCCCCTTCCTTATATGTCCAAAGCCTGCAGGTCTGGGTGGGTGAATCCTCCAGCCTGCTGTCTGCATTCCACTGGGGCCTCTTACGTCTTGGATTTCCCCTGTTTGTTTCCTGTTTAACTTTATTAATAGAAGGGTGTCTCTTACAACTGGACTGGAGGTTTTGTTTTGTTTTGTTTTCCTCTGCACTGTATTTTCCCTACTGGGTCCTGTAACAAAGCTTCTATACTCACTTTATAAATAGAAGCCACTCTTCCTTCCCTCCATGTCTGGGAGAAAGTGGACCTTCACAGGTCTGGACTGTTGGTCCTGGAAGATTAGTTTCAGAATCGTGACCAGCTACCCCTATGGCATTAACCTGAAGGCCATTCAAGACCTCAGACACCTTTCAGGGATGTTTGCCTCCAGCCTTCCACCATCCATCCCTAGCTCCTGCCTCTCAGAGGTACTCCTGGCCATGAGCAGAAGGTGGCCTCCAGACCCTCTGCTTCTTACTCTTGATACTGATGGAGAGTTTCTTGGAATCATTTCAGCCTTTAGCAAGGTTTCCACTAGGAAACTGGCTCCTGGGCATTTGGAGTTGGTGGATAGTAATTGTTATGGGGCACAGTGGCTGGTACCAGCCCCTAATATTCTCCAGTGAATGCTCAGGCTATCCCTGAAACATCACCCTCACTAGCATGAGGGGTTGCAGAGAGCATAGAGATATAAAAACTCAAGATTGACTGGATTGATATTTCTCACTTGCATCATTGAGGACCCTGAATACCAGTTTGGGGATTCTTAGCCCTATCAAGTGACCTGGGGGCCAGTACAAGAGGGGGGTCAGCTATTATTCAGAAAATTACAAAAGAGGAAGACCAAAGGTGTCTTGATATCAGGACAGATTGAGCAGACAAAAAAAATCGTGAAAAATAAATACAATATAACGTAAGGGGAACCTCAATCAATAAACAGTGTGGGGGAAATCTGACTAACCACTAGAGAAGAAACATCAAGTCTTTCTTTCACAACTAACATCAGATTCAGCAAAGAACACATGAGTGGGAAGAAAGAAAGACCTTCAATGTATCATCCAGAGGGTGACTGGTTATCACCTTCAGCACAACCAACATGTGACATACTGTCAAATGTGGCTCTGGCACTTAACCCTTACTAAGTGGTTTAATCCTCACAATCCCCCTTTGAAATCTCTCTCTCTCTCTCTCTCTCTCTCTCTCTCTCTCTCTTTCTCTCTCTCTCTCTCTTCCTCCCCCTCCCCTCCCTCCCTCCCTTCTTCCTTCCTGCCTTATTTTCTGGATGATGACAATGAGGTAGGGAGAGGTAAATTTTGCAAAGGTCCAAGCCAGTGGAAGTACCAGGATGCAAAGCAGATATGTAAGTCCAATGTCCCTATTCCTACAATGCTATAGGACAAGAGAGGCACTCACAAACTTCAAAGACAGAAATTAAAATTATATGAAAAAAATGTCATGTAGAATAACAGAGAAATGACTATGGGGAAAAACATGCCACACATGTAACTGATAGACTATTAATACCCACAATGCCTCAAATGTTATTGCTTAGAATGAGTATGCCAAAGGATGCCAAAGGGTGTTCTGTGATAATAAACAGGTTTGATGGTCAATTACATTTAGGAAATGATGTGTTAAATCTGACCATGGAATCTGTTCTCTCTCAGCATGCCTATTAGCATCCCATGTGGCAGGAGAGTTCCCTGAAATGCAGTCTGGAAGGTATTGTCTCTGTCTGTGATGAGCTCCTACAAGTCGGGAAAGACCGGATGAGCACCTTGATAGAAAAAAATGGGAGACGAGAGAGGATACACCAAAAAAGACACACACACACATACACACACGCACACTTACTTGAAAATATGTTCAGCTTTGTCAGTAATCAGGGGGAAAAAAAACAGTATCTTGGCTTTCAAGTGGACACAAACAAAAAGTGTTTGCTTTTACAAGAATAGCAGGCGGACATGCTCTTGGGCAAAGTTAGGGAGTTTGTAAACAAACACAGCTTTCCCGGTCATGTGCAAGGAAGGTCTTGAAAGCATGTACAAGATTTCATTGAGCAAGGCCTATGCACAGGAATTTGTCACAGAGACGGCACTGGAGAGAGGCTCACCGGGAAAGCACTTGCATGGCAAGCATGAGGACCTTGTTTATCCTGAAGCCAGATGTGGCAGTGTGCACCCATAATCCCAACACTTCTAGCAGGAAATGTGAAGTGGAGACGGGATTCCAGAAGCTCAGGGACAAGATAGCGTCATGTACACAATGACAGGCAAAAGACCATGTCTCAACAAAGTGGAAGGTGAGGGCTGATACGAAAGGATGTCCTTAGACCTCCACATGTATACTATGGTATTTTCATGCCTACACACACACACACACACACACACACACACACACACACACACACACACACATGCATGCGTGCTTTATATGAGAAGAAATTTGACAAGCATACAGACAAAGATTCATTTCAAATTTATTTATGCTAGAAAATACATATTATTAAAACTAAACTAGTGCATAATTATATATTGTAGATCTATTCACTTTTCAAAAACAATGATACTGAAAAATAATATTCTATGGAGAAATATCCAATTTATTCATAGAAAGAAATCAGTTTTCTAAACAATTTATATACTTTTTAGAAAATAAAATTTAAAAGACTGAAAACATACAGATTAAAATATCAAGTCAGACAGTGATGGTGCATGTCTTTAATTTCAACACTTGGGAGGAAGAGGCAGACAGATCTCTGAGGCCAGCCTGGTCTACAAAGTGAGTTTCAAGACATCCAGGGCCTCATAGAGAAATCTGTCTGGAGAAAAAAATTACACACACACACACACACACACACCAATATATTCCTTAGTTTTCTCTAGGGGTGAGATTTTGGTTAAGTTTGATGTTCCTTATACCTTTCTGCATTGTCTTAAAAACAGTAACAACAACATCAATTTACTTGTTACGGTGAAACTACAAAATGTTTATTACCATTGGAAACATGAGATTTCTATTACTTTGAAGTAGTGTAATGAGGGTTATTCAAGAAAGAGCACTTCATTCTTTAACAAATAGGTGGATTCTTTATTGTAACTGTAACCTCCGGCTGAAGTAAGAATAAGATTTATGGGGAGGAAGAAAAAGAAGCTTAATAACTGACTCTGCAGAAATGATAGATCTGTATAAAAAAAAAGCTAGAGAGAAGGGGAGAATTAACCTCACGCAGTTCCACAGCTGCATCAGCTCATGGCTTGTCAGAGGAAAAGCCCGGACAGCAAACAGTGCTCCTTGTACCTAACAGGGAAACAAATGGATGTCAAATTGCGCTTGGCAAATAGACCTGAGAGCCACCTTCCAGCAATTTCTAAAGGGAACGCAACTCCTTGTTCCTGAATTTGTGGAACGGCTTCAGGGCCAACTCTTTCTCTTTTTTGACTAACCCAAAATGAACTCCTTATGCAAAATCTGGAGCTGCTCCAGCATACCCAGTGCCTGGGGTTGTCAGCCAGCTACTGGCAGCTCAAGCTAACTTTCTTTTCTTCTAAATGGTGCAGAAATCTGTTGCTTTACAGGCACGGTGAAAACTGAATTGGAGGTCCTAATTTGAAAATACCCAGAGCCTCCTAATATCAAACTCACCTCAAGCCCCTAGAAATTTGCTTAGGCTGTTTATTTGATTGCTTTAGCTGTATTGAAATGAGATGGGTCACAGGAGAAGGTCTCTCCTCATTTATGATCTGTATTTTAGTTATTTTTCTGTTGCTGTGATAAAATACCATTGATAGATGCTTCTTAAGGAAGGAAGGCCTTGATTCACAGTTTGAGGGTATAGTCCATCATGGCAGTGAAATTGGTCATGCTGTGTCTACAGTTGGTGAGCAGAGGGCAATGACAGCTCAGACTCAGCTGGCTTTGTCCTTTTAATTCAGTCCAAGACTCCAGCTCGGTGAATAGTGCAACACATTTTAGGGTGGGCCCGCTAGGTTAACCTCACCACGATAATTCCTCAAGGCAGGCCTAGTGGCCAGTCTCCAGGCAACTCTAGATCCTGTCAAGTTGATGATGATCAATACTAACCCGAACAATATGTAAAGGAAATTCTCCAGTAAATCCCCCTGGCTAGGAAAGGACAGTGATTGTTAATGAAAGTTATATCTGCTCTTCACAAGCCAGCTGCACCTCAGGATTTCTTAGGGTGCCTGAGGAAGGAGCAGAGGCCAATTATCTATGATGATAAGGTGTGGGACTCCTGTTATATTCGAATCTGAAATGCCCCCCACCAGGTTTATGTTTTGAAGAGTTGTTTCCTGATAATCCTTCTGTACACTGTGAAGATGTGTTGCTCTCACTGTTAGTAAAGAACTGACTGGCCAATAGCTAGGCAGGGTTTTCAGGACAGAGAGAACTCTGGGCAGAAGAAGGGCAGAGTCACAGGAGTCAAAGGGTGTTGAGGAGAAGCAGTGGCAGCAGGAGGTGAACATGCCATGCTGAAAAAAGGTACTGCCATGTGACAGAGCATAGATAAGAAATATGGGTTTATTTAAGTTATAAGAGCTAGTTAGTAACAAGCCTAAGCTATTGGCCGAGCATTTAAAATTAGTATTAAGTCTCTGTGTGGTTATTTGGGAGCCTGTTAGCAAGACAGAGGTGACTGCTGGGATACAGGGAAACTCTGCCTACAATTCCTTGAGAGCAGTGCTATTTGGGGAGGGTGTGCAGCAATTAAGAGGTAGGGCTTTTTCAGTATCCAGGAATCTGTACTGGCCTGTCCTTGGGGTTCTGACAGGATATGCCCTCAGCTGTAGCCACTAAGCACTTCCTGTGTACATTAACTGTGTTCCCTTTTAAACCGTGGGCCCACTTCTCATCTCATCTCATCTCATCTCATCTCATCTCATCTCATCTCATCTCATCTCTTCTCTTCTCTTCTCTTCTCTTCTCTTCTCTTCTCTTCTCTTCTCTTCTCTTCTCTTCTCTTCTCTTCTCTTTCTTCTCTTCTCTTCTCTTCTCTTCTCTTCTCTTCTCTTCTCTTCTCTTCTCTTCTCTTCTCTCTCTCTCCCTCTCTCCATCTCTCTCTCTCTCTCTCTCTCTCTCTCTCTCTCTCTTCCTTTCTCTTTTCCTGATGCTCTTGTCCCTGGAGACTGGTCTCCCCTTCCCCTTTTTACCATCCTTTTTCCTTAATAAAAAAAACCTCCATTTGAACTCTGTTGCATGGCATCTTTCTCTCTCGAGATGCTTTTTTAAAAATTACAAACAGACTTGGGTGCTAGAAGTGGGGTCACACCAGGGGTGGGGGTGGGACTTGAAAGGTTCTGGTTCAGTTCTGTCCACTCCCTGGAGTGCATGTGAATAGCACCTTCCACATGTTCTCCCTGCCACGGTGTAAGCCACCCATCCATGCCTTCCAGGCTATCATGTATTGTAACTCCTGAAACAGGGAGCCAAAAGAAATTGTTTCTCTCCTAAGTTGTTTTTGTGAAGTATTTTGTCACAGTACTGAGTGAAAAAGTAACTAATGTTGCCCTCATGTCTTCAAGGGAGTTAAGACCCAACCAAGGCTGTGGCCTTTGGTTCCTCAAGGGTTCATTCCTAATTTTAAAGCTGTTATTAAATTGTCCAAGAAAACTTTTCCTTGTATAAATATGTACTAAGTTAGCATACCAACCAACTTTGAAATTGTCTAAAGCCACCTATTTTCATAGATTTTTAGCACACAAAATAGGGGAAAAATAAAACTAGCTTTTCAAGACTTTCAAGTTCCAGTTGAAAATGTAGTTTTCATAGTTCTTTAAAATAGAATGTGCCAGAAGGATAGCTATAGTCTAGGCAATAAAAATATCCAAGGATGTGGATGTTTGTTCTCTGTCAGTCATGTGGGTTAGTGAGATAGTATGGTCTAGGAGTCGAGGTCAGGAGCACCAGCGTGCTTCCTCATCCATGCAACGGCCAGGGTTTCCACTAGGTTGTTGTGAAGGTCACATGAAACAAGTGAGTATACAGCAAGCACTGCCACAGGCACATCCACAAAATCCCTGGACCACAATCCACTCAACAAGCATCTTGGCAGAGTCTTTGGGTGTTTATTAATTGGTGTGTGTGTGTGTGTGTGTGTGTGTGTGTGTGTACATGTGTACTTGAGTGCACATGCTTATGCATGAGTATGTGTGAAGGTGGGTTTCTCTTATGCATATGTGTGTGGAGGACAGTGGTCCACACACAAGAATTTTCCTCTTTGCTCCTTTTTTTTTTTTTTTTTTTTTTTTTTTTTTTTTTTTAAGACTTGGTTTCTCGATGAACCTGGAGCGCCAGTCTTTTTGGTTGTCATTTGGAAATATCCTGTCTTTCTTAGAAAACCACTGTTTGCCAGCTTAGGCATTAACTTCTACTCCCATCCATGACTCCACTCCTCTACTATTGCTGTCTCTCTTCATTGTTAGCACCCTGAAGGCTCAAATACCAGCCTTTTCTTAGCAGGGCTGGGAAGCAGGCTCTGGAACCATCTAGAACTATGGAAAAAGGAGCCGTATGGATGGGCTCAGGATTTTCCAGTCTGGAGGAAATTGTCTGGGCTGACATATGGTAACCTGTTCCTGGAAAGTCTCCCGGTGCAGCTGTGAACAGAAAAACACGGGAGGGAGTGCAGACTCAGGCTTTTGATGGGAGCCAACTAGACCCGTGGCAGGCCTCCCTGCGCCTCCGCCGGCTGCCCACAGATCTTTGTCTTAGCCTAAGCTCCCGATCTGCTTTTGGTGTGGAGCCTGAGTGGAAATATACACCCTGAGAAACTACCTTTTCTTTTTCTCTGCCTTCTCTTTATAACAACACTAATTCTTTTGCAGGCAAAGTCAGTACTTCTGCCCATTGGGGTACAGGTCAGGATGTGCTGAAGAGAACAGCTATAATTTCTAGACATCATTCCAAGACAGACTTTGCTTAATTCCATGTAGCTGTTGGAGATGCACAGGAAGACAGGAGAGTTAAGAGTATGGGGACCTGTGGAACTTCTCTGCGTGGAAATTATTGAAAATAAGAAACCCCAGGTTCGGGGACAGTGAGATGGCTCAGGGAGTAAAGGCATTTCCTCCCCTTGAGAGTCTGAGTCTGAAACTTGGGATACTTACAAGGAGAGAACCAACTCTTAAAAAATTGTCCTCTGTCACCCACATGTGTGCCCACCCCACAAATTAATTTTAAAAATTAACAAAAATAGGAAGGGAAGTCTCACAGTTCCTGGGGTTGTGCAATGGAGTGGCCAGGGAGAGCATTCTCTCTTCCTTCATTTACCAGCTGCTTGTTCCCAGAATAGTTTCACATTCAGAACTTTTGAATTTTTCTCTTCCTCAAAGTCCTCCCTCCCCAAGTTCTGGAAGAACCGGAGGCTGGTGTTGCAGTTCTTTGAAGTAAGGCCAAGCGTGTCAGCTGACTGACTCCACCACTTCCACCTGTAGGGACTTCAAGACTCACACCACACGTTCAGCCCTGGGTAAGAACTGCTGTGCTCAAAGGCTGGGCCAGGCTCCAGGTTTTTCTCTTTGGTTCATGGATTAAAGTGGAATTTTCCAGAAAGGCTTGATCCAGGAACAATCCTTCTCTTTGGTCTGCAGGTTCTTTCTGTGTGCAGCAGAACAACACCAGCTCCCCACTGCCCTGCAGGCATGGGTAGCTAACTCATCTCTGCCCACTCCATCAGCTGTCACACCTCAGAGAAAGGAAGGCAGGTGCTTCCTCCCAACAAAGGACCTGATTTTGGTGTGGATTTCACTGATTTACCTAAAAGAGTCAGGAGTTTATTCATAAAGTGTACATAAAAGGTATCCCTCTGTTTTAGTAAGTGATACATTATTATTATTAAAGGAAACATAATTTCCTTGAACAAACAACTTGCCTTTTCTCGCCTTACTTTCCCCTTCTATAAAGTAAAAGCGTTTATAATTGCCTTTGAGGTTCTAGACTTAATACTATTATATGAAAAATAGCTAAGAATACCCATAAAAAATTAAAGGATGGTGACTGGAAAGATGGCTCAGTGATTAAGAGCACAAACCTAATTTTTTCCTAGCACTCACACTGGGTAGCTCACCATCACCTAAAACTCCAGATCCAGAAGATTGACATTGGTAGCTTTCACAGGCATCCACACGGATGTGTACAAATCCATTCATAGACACAAACACTTATACACACACTTCAAATGGAATAAGCCTTTTGAAAATGAAAGGGTGATTTTTCCCATGTAAATGGGTTCTAGCTGACAAGTTTTTGACTGATAAATTATTTCTTCCCCCAACCTCAGGTAATGGTAATTGTTAAAAGCTAGATCTATCTGAATTTTTTTGATTGTATGGCAATACTAACATTTAAAAATAAAGCTTGAGAGACTGGAGATATTGGTCAATGGTGAAGCATGTGCTTAATATGTACAAGGCTCCGGGTTTCTATGCTCAGAATGTCATGCATGCATATACAGACAGACACACACACACACACAGACACACACACACACAGACACATGTACACACACAGACACACACACACACACACACACACACACACACACACACACAGAGAGAGAGAGAGAGAGAGAGAGAGAGAGAGAGAGAGAGAGAGAGAGATAAACAACTAAAATAACAAAGCCTTGAGACTCTAGTCCCTGAGTCTCTGTCTCTAGGTTGAAATACTAAGTGAGGTATGGTGTCCTTCTCAGTGACCAGGACTGTTGTGAACTCGGATGAAGACTCTTCATTACTTAGGCCTTGAAATGGAGCAGTGGCATCAAGAACACGAAACCCAAGACTTATGAGAACCTTTGAGTCACCAGGCTGTTCCAAACCATGGGGCGTGATCGAGCAGTGGCCTGTGAGGGGAGGCTTGCGTTTACTTCCCAACCACTCTTTATGGGTTATTTTTGTAGACAGCCACTCACTGTGGTTGGAGTGAGAATGGGCGGGAGTAGAGGAAGGAGATGTGGATGTCCTTTAAAGCGAATACTCAAAAAGAAAAGCTCTCACAAGGGAGGTCTTTATTTACTTCACTAGACATGGTCTTCCTATTCAGACAAACTTGCCAAGAAAATCTAAAACCCATTTGTCAGAGGAGAGAGCAGAGTTGAAGCCATCTTTGTTTTCAGAGGGTGTTGCTGTCTCCTGTGCCACATTCAAGGGAATGCTGGTGGGGCTGCTCTGGACGAGCCTGTAAGATGTAGCCACACTGCCTGGCAGAGGTGGCGCATACCTTTAATCCCAGCACTCGGGAGGCAGAGGCAGGTGGATCTCTGTGAGTTCGAAGCCAGCCTGGTCTACAGAACAAGTTCCAGGACAGCCTCCAAAGCTACAGAGAAACCCTGTCTCAAAACCAAAACCAAAATAAAACAGAAAGATGCAGCGATATTCAGATATTCAGACAGAGAACATCATGTGTCTGTGCCATTGTAAGCCTCATTGGATTCCTACGGTTCAAGTTAGTATCAATGAGATTGATGGATGCCAGCGAATCTGTAGTTCCAAAAACATCAGATGAATTCTATCTGCCTTGTGCTGGGGTGCCCCAGAGAAGACCCATCCATGACCCTGTTTCAGACAGAAAAGGGAATCTGTGCATCCCATCCTGGGGGGCTTCGTGTCATTTCCTAATACCTGTTCTGGGCCCTTGGAATAGTGGACAGATGGAAGCTATTATAGATTATGACAATGAATATCCTCTTACCTTTATTGCTGAATCCAAGGCCCATCTTGCTGTTTGGGCTTGACATTTTACTACTAATATTTGTTGAAAGTAAAAGAAAGTTGAGTCCTCTGGGAATCTACTGATACATCATAGGAAATCTTTTAACCCTGTACTTCTGGAGACAGGGTCATGTGTATCCTAAGCTGATCTTGAATTTATGATCCTTCTGCCTCCACTTCCTAAGTACTGGAATTATGGGTGAATGCATCGTCATGCTTGGTGCATGCATCGCTATGCTTGGTTTCTCCTTTAAAAGTTCTTTTTAGAGGGCCATGGTAGAGAGATAGCTAAGTGGTCAAGAGCACATTCTGGTCTTGCAAAGTACCTGACTTCATTTCCCAGCATGCACCTGGCAACTCACAAACGTCTGTAACTACAATTCCAGGGAATTTGAAGCCTTCCACTGGCCTCTGTGGGTACCAGGCACTCGTGTGATACCCATACATACTCATACAAGTAACATTACAAAATTAAATTAAATTAAAATAATCCCTTTGTTGGGAGTAATTAGTAAGATAGTAAAGGTTATCTCTATGACCAACAACAAACACCTCACCTACAGAGTGGGAATAATGTTTGCCTAGGGACTTCATAATCAAATTGATACACATAGACACTGCTGTGCTACAGAAATGAATAGCCTAATAAATCCTTGTGCCAAATAATTGGAAGTATGAACTGTTCTCACAGAGGTTCAGGATTTAGGGATACAATGTGGGATTCCACCTGTCTATAGTCCACAATATGAACATCACCTGAAGAGTTTCTTAGATTAAAACTATCTAGTAGAATAAAAACAGCGTTCATGGTCAATGCAGAATAAAGTCATTCTACCCTCCCGTGCTGGCTAGTTTTATGTCAGCTTGATATAAGTGAGCATCATCACAGAGGAGGGAACCTCAAATTGAGAAAATGCCTCCATAAGATACAGCTGTAAGCAAACCCATAGGCCATTTTCTCCAGTGGTTGATGGGGAGGGCCCAGCCCATGGTGGGTTGGGCCATCCCTGGGTTGGTGGACCTGAGTTCTATAAGAAAGCATGCTGAGTAAGCCACAAGGAGCAAACCATAAGCAGCACTCCTCCATGGTCCCTGCCCTGTTTGAGTTCCTGTCCTTTGATGATGAACTAATAATATAGAAGTATAAGCCAAATAAATCCTTTCCTCGCTGACTGGCTTTTGTTTGTGGTGTTTCATTGCAGCAAGGGTAATCCTAAGACAGAAATTGGTACCAGGATCATGGGGTATTTGCTGTGACAGACCTGAGCATAATTTTGAGAGGATTGTGGGAGGACTTTGGAACTTTGGGCTAGAAAAGCCATTGAGTGTTCAGAGCTCAGTGGATCGTTCTCTAGGATCTTGGAAGATAAAAATGTTAAGAGCAGTGCAAACAATGGAGGCTTGGCTTGTGAAATTCCAGAGGGAAGTGCAGGCTTTTGGTGTGATGAATCTGTGGTGTCTGGTCAACTAGAGCTGAAGAATCAGCTGTGTTCGACAAGAGACTAAATCACTAAAGTAAAACCTTTGCTTTGCTCAAACAATGGACGCTGGACATCTGGGCTTGAAGAATCTGCAGTGACTAAGAAGAGACCATCATCACTGAGGTGAAGTGTTATGGGAAATGTTTCCTCAGGGCTAGCACACAGAATCTGTGTTCCAGAGGCACCTAAGGTTGTAACTCATGCTGGCACCTGAACTTGGCACTATTAGAGTCATCCGGGGAAAAAAAGCCATTCAGGTGGTATGGGTTTTGAAGGCATAAAGGGGTTATGGAGAGCAGCTGAAGCTTGGCCCTATGTGGCAGGGCTAGAATCTCTGAAGAGAGCCCAAAAAGACTATTGGTGAAAGTGCAGTCCAGTTGCAGCAGAAGACCCCAGTATTCTGGAGATGCTGGTAATGGGATGACCACCAAGAAAAGCAGCAATGGGGCCAGTTGGAGGCTAGAAGACAAGCTGTGTGTGTTGCAGAGGGCAGAGGTGGAAAAATGGTTCAAGTCCTTTGGAGAGGCCCAGAAGATGGTGAGCGGATCCCAGACATGGGACATTGAGTTATTTACATGTTTTGGGTTTGGTTTTGCTTTGAATTGATTGTAACTGTGCCTGGTTCTTCCATCTTGCGATAGGAAAGTTCTTATTTTTTGATTTTATAGGAACCCATAGTTAAGGGACTTTCAATTTTAAAAGACACTTCAGATTTTAAAAAAGAGCCTTTTCAATTTTGTAAAATGTTTTATACTGTGATGTTGATATTAGTGTGTGATTTGGGGATGAGCAAGAAAGGCTATATCTTAACAGTGATGTGTTTGTGTGTCAACTTGACAAGTGCTCAGATGTGCTGGCTAGTTTTATGTCAACTTGATAGTTGTTTTCTCCTTTGGGAGGGCATTGTGCTTCCAGTTGCTTTATTATTCATTTACTTTTTATTCATCTATTGATTTTTATATCCCAGCCACAGCCTCTGCCCCATTATCCCCTCCCAATCTCTCTCCCCCATTTCTCACTTCTAACTCCCTAAACCCCTTCTTTTCTGTCTCCATCCAGGAAAGGGCTGGTCTCCTATGAGTATCAATAATTGGCATATCAAGTTGCAGTAGGACCAAGCACCTCCCCATGTTTTAAAGCTGGGAGGAGGGAACCTCAGTTGAGAAAATGCCTTCATAAGTTTGAGCTGTATGCAAACCTGTAAGACATTATCTTAATTAGTGATTGATGGGGGAGGGTTCAGCCCATTGTGGGTGGTGCCATCCCTGGGCTGGTGGTCCTGGGTTCTATAAGAAAGCAGGCTGAGCCAGTCATGTGAAGCAAGCCAGTAAGCAGCATCCCTCTAGGGTCTCTGAATCAGGTACTGTCTCCAGGTTCCTGTCCTGAGTAAATTCCTGTCTTGACTTCCTTCAGTGATTGAACAGTGATTTGGAATCATAAGCCAAACAAACCTCTTCCTCCCCAAGTTGATTTGGTTGTGGTTTTTCATCACAGCAGCACTAACCTTAACTAAGACACCTTCTATTGAAATTTGTCTTTCAAGGACTCTCAAGGTGGCTCAGAGGGGCTTGCCACCTAGCTTGATGGTCTTAGTTAGGTGAAAGAGAGAACTGACTCCCACGAGTTGTTCTTTGCCCTGCACCTGTGCACAGTGGTATGCATGTAACCCCCAACAAACAACAAACAAGCAAGCAAATGTAATTTTATAAAGTTCAAGTTTCAGAATGTGAGGGTGTGGTTCAGCAGCTGTGTTTCTTCCAAATGGGACTCTTGCTTTCCAACCAGGCTGGAACTGACAAGGGCCAGGTTGCAATGAGCCATGTAGCAATGGGTCCAGGCACTATCTGCACAATTAAAGGTCATTTAACCTCCCTGTGAGACCATGGTGCCTCGTCAGAGTGCAAGGTGCTTCAACCCATCTCTTGGAGCTCTGGCACGAATGTGGTATGGATCTGACTTTAATAGACACACATGTTGTATCTGTCTGTGACTTGGATAGTAGGCGTGATGAAAGCATAGCTGAGCACACTGCAAGTGAATTTAAATAGCCAAGGATTTTATGGTTTTCTAGTGTTTTTAAACTTGTTTGTGGCTTGCTGGTATCTAGGATAACTGACCAACTCTTAAGAGACACAATATATATATTTTTTTAATCTCAGGGGGTTTGTCTGGTTTAGCAAACTAAAATCAATTCTACACTCCTTTTCCTGCAGATTTTGTATCATTAGGCCTGGAAATCATAATTTAGACACCAAAATGGCTAAAGGTCTTCCTCCCTCCCCCCTCTCCCATCTCTGTCCCCCCCTCTCAATTTTGGGAAAGAGAAAGGGAATAAGTGTCAGGATCTAAAAGTCAGTCTGTCTCCTGAGGCCTCTTTATAATACTTAAACCCAATCATCAGGGGTTGAGGCTGTATACTCCCATAAGCACCTGAAAAATGAAAGCAAAGAAAACTGTAATTTTTCCCCTCAATGGCAGGCTGAAGGCAAATCTGTCTGATGTAAGAAGCATACCCCTTTTCCTCCCTGAAGGAAATTAGTCACCTAGCTCTCAAATCTGCCTGTGACAGTGGTTTATCAATCTACATCCGAGAAACCTGGAGCTTCTTCCCTGACACATGCCAGATGGCCAGGGATGTGCTTGTACTCTTAATTTTTACTTGATAATCTATGCACATGAATCTCCAGAGAGAGAGTGAGGGGAAGGGGGAGACAGAGCAGTGACAACTCATCAAATGGTTGCTGACACTTTTTATAAAGAACACCCAGGAAGAGGCTGCGGGCAGGTACCCAAGTAGTCAGAGCTACACAAAATGGTGTAAAATGATTTTCTTTTTCTGTTTCCCTTTTCACCTAACAAAATTCACCTGCTTTCCACATGCTGAGACAAAAGGTTCCTGTCCCCAGGTCTCCAGTGTTCATGGGACAGAGCTGGGTTGGTATCAGAGAGCAGAGGCACAGTGAGTGGCATGCAGGCAGCTGGCAGCATTGTAGTACAAGGGAAGCATTGTCACCTCCGTGGAACCCTTCCTCTTTGCCTGGTGCACCTGTGGCAGTGGAGGAACCCACTGAAGATGAGCTGTGTTATCCACCAAGAAAGGCCAGAGTAAAGAGAACTTTAAGGCCCAACTGGATTTTTAAATTTTCAGTTTGTTTTATCTCCCCCCCCGCCCCCCCCCGTCTCCCCCAGAGGTAGCATTTATTTAATTTAAAAGATTCTTTAATGGGTAGGTTTCTGAGGATACAAACTTCCAGTTTGCTTCCAAGCTAGTTTTCCAGCCTCCCCCCTCCAATTGGGGCAAACCCTTCCTGGAAAGAGAAGTTGGAGCACAAGACACCAGTGAGATCTAGATTAGCAGTATGGTTACCATGGATACACCAGCCAGGTGGTCAGTTCCACAGCTAGAGAGATGATTTTCTGTCCAAAATTGTGCTGGTAATGAACCAAGGACCTGAGCTTTAGGAGTCAAATGTCAAAGAGAAGTTGCAATCTTGAGAATGGGTGGCAAAGTGTCAAATAAGAAAAATGGGACACGGGTCAGGGTGTTTTAGTGGGTTAGAGACGTGTGAGATAAATTGAGCCAAGTTAAATTGACTGAGAGACACCAAGCAGAACACCAAATACATGAAATTCCAAAAAGGAAGCTATTGTTTTCAGTTAACAAGATACATTTCTCTAAACCAACTGGGTCATTTTGGGAGTGATTATGCAAATACAAAGATCCAAAGGGAAAGCTGAACATTATAACAGCTGTAGGGAAATACTCAAGCCAGATAGTGTAGATACTCTGTCCAATGAATTGTTAGAGTGAGAACATCCTCTAGACAGTGTCTTTCCCAACATGAGGACAAATGTGTACACCAAACAACAGCTGACACCAAACACTAATGTGCACACCAAGTTCTCAGGAGACAATGGCATTGGTGCCAGATATTTGTGATTGTTTTTTGTGTGTCTAATAGAACTGTGGCTCTCCCAGGGCCAGATGGTTTCAGTGCAGAATTCTACCAGAAATTCAAAGAAGAACTAATACCAATACTCCTCAAACTGTTCTACACAATAGAAGCAGAAGGGCCATTGCCAAACTCTTTTTACCAGGCTACAATTACCTTGGTACCCAAACCACACAAAGACACAAAGTAAGAAAGAGAACTACAGACCAACCTCCTTCATGAACATTGATGCAAAAATACTCAATAAAATACTGGCAAATTGGATCCAAGAACATATCAGAAAAATTGTCCACCAGAAATGCAGGGATGGTTCAACATACAAAAATTTGTCAATGTAATCCAGGATATAAACTGAAAAAGAAAAATCACATGATCATCTCACTAGAT
Organism: Cricetulus griseus; assembly: GCF_003668045.3. Taxonomy (NCBI): domain Eukaryota; kingdom Metazoa; phylum Chordata; class Mammalia; order Rodentia; family Cricetidae; genus Cricetulus; species Cricetulus griseus. Next base: position 137,601,013 of record NW_023276806.1, read on the forward strand.
GCTGAAAAAACCTTCAAAATCCAACACCCCTTCATGATAAAGGTCTTGGAGAGATCAGGGATAATAGGAACATACCTAAACATAATAAAGGCAATATACAGTAACCCAACAGCCAACAACAAATTAAATGGAGAGAAACTCAATGCCATTCCTCTAAAATCAGGAACAAGAGAAGACTGTCTCCTCTCTCCATATGTCTTCAATATTGTACTTGAAGTTCTAGCTAGAGCAGTAAGACAACAAAAGGAGATCATGGGGATACAAATTGGAAAGGAAGAATCAAAACTTTCACTATTTGCAGATGATATGATAGTTCACATAAGCGACCCAAAAACTTCTACCAGGGAACTCCTACAGTTAATAAACACCTTCAGCAAAGTGGCAGGATACAAGATTAACTCAAAAAAAGTCACTAGCCTCTTATATGTAGACAATAAATGGGCTGAGAAAGAAATCAGAAACATCATCCTTCACAGTAGCCACAAGCAACATAAAATATCTTGGGGTAACTCTAACCAAATAAGGGAAAGGCCTGTATGGCAAGAACTTTAAGTCTTTAAAGAAAGAAATTAAAGAAGATACTAGAAGATCTCCCATGTTTTGGATAGGTAGGATCAACTCTGAGATAATATCATCTTACACCTGTCAGAATAACTAAAAAAACACCAATGACAGTTTATGCTGGAGAGGATGAGGAGAAAGGGGAACACTTCTCCACTGCTGGTGGGAGTGCAAACTTGTACATCCACTTTGAAAATCAGTAAGGCAGTTTCTCAGGAAAATGGGAATCGGTCTACCTCAACATTCAACAATTCCACTCTTAGGCATAGACCCAATGGATGCACATTCATACAACAAGAACATCTGTTCAACTATGTTCATAGCAGCATTATTTGTTATAGCCAGAACCTGGAAGCAACCTAGATGCCCCTCAACTGAAGAATGGATGGAGAAAATGTGGTACATTTACACAATGGAGTACTACTCAGTGGAAAAAAAAAAACAATGGAATCTTGAAATTCCCAGACAAATTGATGGAACTAGAAGAAACTATCCTTAGTGAAGTAACCTAGACATGGAAAGACAAACATGGAATGTACTCACTCATAAGTGAATATTAGACATAGAGCCAAAGGATTACCAGCCTACAATCCACATAGCCAGAGCTGCTAGGAAACAAGGAGGACTCTAAGAGAGACATACATTGTGCTCCATGAAGGGGAAAGGGACAAGATCTTCTGAGAAAATTGGGATCACATGGGGGAGGGGGAAGGGATGTAGGAGAAAGAGGAGGGGAGAAGAAGGGAAGGGGGAGGAGAACATGAGGGATCAGGATGATCGAATTGGGAGAAAAATAGAGAAGGAGAGCAAGAAAAGAGATACCTTAATAGAGGGAGCCATTATAGGTTTAAAGAGAAATCTGGCACTAGGGAAATGTCCAGGAATCCACAAGGATGACCCCAACTAAGAATCTAATCAATAGTGGAGAGGATACCTTAAATGCCCTTCTCCAATCATGAGATTGATGACTACCTTAAATGCCATCATAGAGCCTTCACCCACTAGCTGATGGAAGCAGAAGCAGAGATTTACCGATAAGCACTGAGCCGAATTCCTGGAATCCAGTTGTAGAGAGGGAGGAGTGATGAACAAAGGGGTAGAGACCATGCTGGGGAAACCCACAGAAACAGCTGACCTGAGCAAGTGAGAGCAAATGAACCCCAGTCTGACAGCTGGGGAATCAGCATAGGACTGAACCAGGCCATCTGAACGTGAGTGTCAGTTGGGATGCCTGGGCAGTCTATGGGGCCTCTGTTAGTGGAACCAGTATTTATCCCTAGTGCTCAGACCTTGGGAGCCCATTCCCTGGAGGGATACTCTCAGCCTAGACACACGGGGGAGGTCCTAGGTCCTGTCCCAAATGACGTGACAGAGTTTTTGATGATCCCCCATTGGAGGCTTCACCCTCCCTGGGGAGTGGATGAGGGGGTGAGAAGGAGGGTTTGTGGGGGGCATGGGAGAATGGGAGGGAGAGGGAACTGGGATTTGTATGTGAAATAAGATTGTTTTTAATTTAAATAAAATTTCATTTAAAAAAAGAAAGAACTGTGGTTCAAAGATGGCCGTCTCTCACAGCCAGCACCTCAGAACCATACAAGGAGCCTGAATTTTTTTTCTGATTTTTTTTTAAATTTGAATTAAAAACAAGATTGTTTTACATGACAATCCCAGTTCCCTTCTCCCTCTCATCCTCCCCTACCACCTCCCCCAATTAAAACCCTACCTATCACATATCCTTTCTGCTCCCCCTGGATGGTGAGGCCTTCCATAGGGTGTCATCAGAGTCTATCGTATCCTTTGGGATAGGGTCTAGGCCCACCCCCATGTGTCTTGGCTCAGGGAGTATTCCTTTATGTGGAATGGGCTCCCAAAGTCCACACCTATGCTAGGGATAAGTACTGAACTACTACAGGAGGTCCTGTAGATTTCCCAGGTTTCCTCACTGAAATCCATGTTCCTGGTGTCTGGATCAGTCCCATGCTGGTATACCAGCTATCAGTCTGGGAGCAAGAGTTCCCCGATGTTCAGGTCAGCTGTTTCTGTGGGTTTTGCCAGCCTGGTCTGGACCCCTTTAGGAGCCTGAATTTTTAAAATTTGCATTTTTTAGACTGTGGGGCTTTTCAATCTTGTAAAGTTTTTTTTTTTAATTGTGATGTTAATGTTAATGTGTATTTGGGAGATGAACAAGAAAGGAAAAGTTATGGCTTAATAATGATGTGCTCAAACTTGAAAAGGGTTCAGTTGTGCTGGCTAGTTTTTTGTCAACTTGATAGATGTCTTCCAAGAGGAAACCTCATTTGAGAAAATGCTTCTATAAGATCCAGCTGTAGGCAACCTGTAAGGCAATTTCTTAATTAGTGATTGATGGGGAGGGCCTAGTTCATTGTGGGTGGGGGCACCCCTGGGCTACAGAGATCTTCTGTGGGCTATGGACATCCTTTTCAGGTCACACCGTGTTCTAGCTTGAACATGGTCTTGTGACATTCTTCACACAGCATTTGGAGAGGTCCAGGGTAAACAGGAATGGCATTGACAGCAAATATATATATATATATATATATATTATATATATATATATATATGTTTGTAGTTCCTGCAGTGTTTTGGGTTTCTTCCCACCCTTATTTGTTTTCTTGTGTTTATGAGGTGACAAGTATGAAAGCTCTCTTTATGGCTGTTAAAAAACAAACAATTGAGTTGGGTGTGGGCTCATTGCACCTGAGACCAAGCTTGGAACTACTCCTCCCCTTGATAAAATTATAGCCAATCACTAACTGTCTGGAGTTCTGTGTCTGTGTTGCTAAGCGCCAAGGTTTATAAAGATGGCGAATGGGGCAGCCTTGGCAAATGTGATTGTGCATTGGCTTTGTGTATGTGTTGGAGGTGGAGCATAGGTAGATGAGAGGTACAGCTGTCTGGTTCGAGGTCCCATAACCTCTTGGCACTCATCTTCTTCACACACAGAACTCTTTGTTCATCTATGTGCCTGTGACATCGTGTACTTAGGAGATGTCTGCCTCAGTTATTCCAAGGAGACAGTGCCAGGAGAAGAGATCGCTGCTGAAGCCTGTGGTTAATATGTAGGGGAGAGTCATGATTCACAGGATCTAGTGGTAGGATTTTTTTCATCCAGTGAAAGGCTTTTCTCCTTAGTAGGTTCAGTTTCTCTGGGAATCCCTTGCTTCATGCCAAATAAACCCAGATGTGGCTCTAAAAGCTGTCTCATTTTTTCTTTTCGTTTTTTGGTATGTGTCCATGTGAATGATTTGCATCCATGTGTATACATGTTTGCAGGTGTGTGGGTGCATGCATGTGTGGATGTGTGTATGCTTGTGATGGCCTGGGGCTGACATTGGCAATAGTCCTTGATGACTTTCTATTTTATTTGTTGAGGCAATGTCTCCCTGTTGAACCTGGAGATAACCACTTTTGTTAATCTAACCAGACTGTGGGCTCTGGGGATCACTTGTCTCTGCCTTCTAAGCACTGGAATTACACCCATCTGGCATTTACATGGGTCCTGGGAATCACAACTTTAGTTCTCTTGTTTTTATGGAAAACCCTCTACCCACTGAGCCATCTCCACACTGTTGTAATTTTAAAATGCCTCAAAGAGAAGTCACGCCATACAACAGGATTCACATAGGAGGTTTGTTGGAAGAGGAGAGAGATAGCAGAAAAAGGGGCAGAGATGGGGGCAGAGCCCAGTCCCTGGGGATAAGAGTGGTGGAACAGAATGAGAATGAGGGAGAGAGAAAGAGAGATGGGAGGTGGGCAGGGCCCTTTTAAAAGGGAACGTAGTGAATGTGCACAGGTGGTGCTCTTAGTGGCTGCAGCTGAGGGTATATCCTGTCAGAACCCCAAGGGCAGGCCAGTGCAGATGCCTGAATACTAACATACGCTCCTTATTTTTTCTTTTTAAAAGTAGCACTCAAATGTTATTGTTAATTACTTAGTAGACCTTACCATGTTACTCTGTTCCCTTATGCATCAATAAACCCCCAATTCTTACCTAAACTGATAGAATCTCCAACTTTCACAGAGGAAAAATGTAGTTTTTACTTGTTTCATATGTTTCTTTGACACTTTTGTTTTCTTAGTCTAGGAAAATTAAAATGACAATCTCCATATAAACACAAGCTGGGCATTCAAAATGAAGGCTTCTATATTTTCATTCCCCAGCTGTTAGGCTGTTCTATGTGATCTCAATAGTGACTGGGATAGGCATTCAATTATTTTTAAAAGATTTATTTATTTTTCTTTTATGTGTACAGGTGTTTTATCTTTAAGTATGTCTGGGCACCACATACATGCAGTATCCAAGGAAGCCAGAAGAGGGTATTAGTCTCCAAAAGGATGTTAGGAACAGAACTGGGGTCTTCTGAGAGAGGGGTGGCTTTGAACCCCTGAGCCATCTCTTTAGACAGCTCTTACCAAGTCATCTTGTCTTGCCATCTGTACAACATCTTTCATGTTAACACGATGGTTACAACTGATACTGGAATCGTGGGGGTCCCTTTGTGTTCCCCAGATGATACTGAGAAATCAGGATCCCCTCTTGAGGTTCTTAGTATAGTATCAGTGAAAGAATTGAAGAATGGACTCAAACGAAAACTCAAGGACAGTTTTATTAGAGTTTAAAAGAAAAGCCCCAGGGCAGGGAAGCTGTAAATCTTGGCAGCTGCTTGGAGGGGGGAAATGTAGGCAAGAGGGAAAGAAGCCCTGACATTTGGGTTGTTTTTATGGAAGTCCACCATATAGCAGGGGTGTAGGAGGGAGCTTTAGAGACAGCATGGAAGTCTAAAGTACCAGGAAAACAAAAGACTTAGCTCAGAGGTTCTCAACCTGTGGGTCACAACCCTCTGGGGGGTCTAGCAACCCTTTCAAGGGGTTGAATATCAGATACATACATTACGTTTCATAACAGTAGCAAAATTACAGTTATGAAGTAGCAATGAAAATAATATTATGGTTGGGGATCACCACATGAGGAACTGTATTGAAGGGTTGCAGCACTAGGAAGGCTGAGAACTACTGACTTAGGTTCTGCCTAGCATCTAAAAGAAAGAGACAGAAAAAAGGGAAAGTGGCACCTTTCTGAACTAAGTCTAAGATGATGGTTAGACCAGACAAAGCTCATGACTGCTCCATCCGTGGGGCCTGCACTCGGGAGGGCAAAGAGAGAGGGTCGGATCCTGGGAAGGAAAAGCACAATTATTGTACCCATCTTTTTACCATGGCTTAGAATGAAACTGTCTTCCTTTTGGGTGTTCTCACCGTCTTGAAGGGGAGGCTCCTTAACGAGGTCATTGGCCTGGACCAGTTGGAATGCTAGGTGTCCACCAAGGTCAGAGAATCTATTCTCTTGGCTAGAAGGAGTTTCCCTTAACATCCTTTGCTGCTACTATGATAGAACTGTCATTTAAAAATCTTCCACTGCATATCTGCTGTATAATATCATATTCAGTTATTGCAAAAAGCCTCGTAAGAATTTGTGTTATGTTCCTAATTCTGCAGATAGGAAAATTAGGCAGTATGAAGTTGATTGATTAGGTGAAGTTCACACAACTAGAAAGTAGCTGGGTATGTTGGATTCCCTTCTCATATCTGTATAAATTTGCTATTAATGCACAAGTTTTACCAATGGCTTCCTTCCATTAAGTATATTCCAGCTTATAATGCCCTGCCAGGCTCACTGTTTCCTCTTTCCAGCTTCATAACAATTTTGTGAGGAGGTTATTGCCATCCTGTTCCACAGCTGAAAATAGAAAGTCCAGTCAATCCCAGAGACATCTCTGGGGTCATTTTGAACAGGAAAGTAACCAATAGGCTCCTTGCAGATAATACTGATTTGCCAGATATAAGTAAGCTCAAATGAACTTTAAATAATCTCCTCAGTTCGTGAGTTTACTGAGAAGGAATGAAATGACCAAGCCCAGAGGAGAATAAAAGTTAGTGATTGTATTGTTCCCTGGGATCAGTGCACACTCAAGTGTGTATGTGTGCACACATGTTTGTAATGCCAAGTCCTATTGAGTTCTTTCCTATCCAATCAGAGCAAGGAAGGCAAGTCTGTCAGTGGTTAGCACCAGGCCCAAGCTCATGCCTCCTTACCTCAGACTGAAAAGAGGCCTAGAAGAGCCTCCTTTCATGGGGCTTGCTTGGGCCTTGCCCAGGACCACTACACATTTCAAATTCAATCTCCAGGGGCTACAGAGATCATTCCTTGGTTAAGATTGCTTCCTGTTCCTTCAGAGGGCCTGAGTTCTGTTTCTAGCACTTATATAGTAGCTCACAACCACCTGTAACTACAGTTCCGGGAATCTGATGCTTCCTTCTGGCCTCCATAGGCACACACACACACACACACACACACACACACACACACACACACACACACACACACACACGTCTGTATAAACTCATGTAGGCATGCACACACATAAATAATCTTTTTAAAAAGACAATTCAACCTTCACTTACACATTCTCATCAAAACTGTCAGTTGTCCTCTCACCCCAACCTTCATACTGTCCCAACTCCAGTATGACATGTGTGTGGCTCCCTCCAATGTCTGCACTACAGTGAGATGAAGTCTCTCTATAATTCAGAGCCTGTATGGTTCAGGCACTTTGGAGAATTGCCCGGTAGTCAAAGTGAGACACCTTTATTATAACATGGCCCCTTTTCATGGGTTTTCCTCTGTAGTCTCTTAACAGCAAATCTGCAGAAGGAGGCCATACTGAAGAGTCCCTGACACAGGTACACTATACCCTTTCCTTTTGTGAATTACTGATTCTCGAAAAAGTCTTCTGAACCTCTGGCCCACATTAGACCCTTTTCACAATGCTGTCACAGTTCATGATGCAATGTAAAATAGCCACAGATCTTCATTTGTGTCAAGAGCTGAAAGGGAGACATGTAATATTACTAAGCGCTGTGCTGAAGGTGGGATGATTATCTTCACTGCATGTCTTTCTCCCAGTCTCCATTTCTCCAGAGTTGTTTTTAGGAGAAAACAACAGAATTGATTCCTCACAATGACTCTTGGACCCACAGATACTGTCTGTTCTGCCTTTCAGGATCATTTTTTTTTTCCCCAGACACGCCTAGTGCTGGAAAGAGGAACGGGCTGGGGTGGGTCTGTTTCAGTGGTATTGTTAAGACAGTTGGTGTCAGCAAGGGCTGAAGTCAGCGTGTTTGTCACGTGTCCCTGAGGCTGGCTCAGACACAACTGGGATAATAGCTGTCTAATCCAGCTGGGGAGAGTCTGATGGCCTGACAGATGAGGGCTTCACAGCCTTCTAGCAGCAAGTAGGGTTTTTACATCAGCCCCAAGTCATTCCTTCCCTCCGTGCACAACTGTTTTTAAAAGGAAAGCCTTCTTTGGAGGGTTAGCAATAAGAAACAGTCGAAAGCTGAAGTGACAGCCTTCTCCCTCCAACCCCAATACATTTTAAAGTTTAGTAAAACCTAGAAAGGAAGTGCCTGGAATAAGCCAGTTTCTCTATTTCTAAGTCTTTTTTTCTTCTATCTTTAAAAATCTGTGTCTATGTGTGTGCGCATGTGTGTGTGTGGTGTGTGTGTGTGTGCTTGCTCGAATTCATGTGATATTTGGGAAGGAAGGGGAAGATATATATAGACTGTTGCTGACTTCCTGTTTCTAAAGATAGTATTTTAGAATATACAATTTGTGTTCAGAACATTGGTGGCGCTTACACACCAAAGGATGCAACCTTCTGAGACCTGACTCACTCTCCTCATTGTAGACATCTGCTGCCTAACACATGTGGATATTTGGGATCTTGATTTAAATAATTTCCACAACCCCCGGGGGATGGGTTAGGTTTACCATTGTTGCCTGATCTGTTCTAGACAGACTCACTGCCCAAGCAATGGCTAAGTCTAAACTCCCTTTCATTGCTCATGCTCCATGTAGTTGAGAAAAGACGTTCATGACATTTAAAATGACTTTAATGTTTTATTTAAAGACAAATAGTTGCTGAATGAGTTACACACAGCAGTTCAGATGGGAAAGGGTGGTGGTGTTTTTTAGCGTACCTTCAATGTATCAAAACTTCTTTTAAAATGGTGTAACTTACTAATTCATATGAGATATCTTACCATTTGTTTCAAATAGGTGAGACTTTATTGACTGAAAACCAGGTTCTTCTGGAAGCCAAAGCCCCCTTGAGTCTTGGTTTACTTTGTAGGTCAGCCAGATAGATGTCAATGCTAGTTGAACCCTGCCTCTGTGTTTTCATTGATTTCATCCACAGATGATTCTTAACCAAGATGAAGATGTGTGCTGAAGATAATGGAAATCAAAGAGCAGCTATTTCTTGGGCTAGTCCTTGGCTACCACCAGTGAGGGGTTTCTTGGAGGAGCAACTGGACTCCTGGTAGGGGCTCCAGACCAGGACAGGAGTTGTGGCTGAGACCTGGGATGGGGAGATAAAATAGGAAGGGAGATCTAGATTGCTATGTGGGAAAGATTTGCAGGCAGAAAGGACATGGCCTGGAGGGATAAAGAGAGGAGAAAAAAGCTCAGTGTCTCAGAGCATCTGGGAAAAAGGTGTGTGTTGTGGCAGAAATGGCTCCTGGGAAAGGAATGTGAGTTTTCACAAGTGCTTAGGACAGTTAACCTTCCCCAGACGACCCCCCCCCCCCCGCCTTTCTCCTCTGGGTTTCCAGAACACCATCTCTTGCTTCTTCCCTTCATCTATCACATCCCAGTCTTTGGTGTCTTTGTCTCCTCTAAGACTTAGTACCACTGTCTCATGCCCCAGCTCTTCACTCTTCTTACAGTTTGTTTACATTTATAAGGTTTTTATTTTAATCACAGGGCTTTAAACAACATCTGCACCTTGCACTCTGAATCTCCTTCCTTACCTTCCCATTGCCACCCAAATCCAGATTCCTAAGGCTTATTGCTTCCTTGACTGCTTTCATTAGCAGTTCAAGAGAACACTCAGGCACAATCCTGAGCTGAGGATATAGAATACCTGCCTAGCATACCAATACCTTGGTTTTGGAACTCAGCACTCAACCAAATCTAAATGAAACACGCTCACAATATCGATGACTGTGGACTGAGAATGAACTAGCTCCAAAGATTTCAATAGGAAAGTCGTTCTAAAGAGTGTGGTTTCTGAACTAGTGTGGGCTATCGAGAATGAAAGCCTCTTCTTCCACCCTTTAGTGTTTAACGGTGGGTGTTTGGGAATCGATCTGGTAAAAGCAAGATGGGAGAGGAGACGTGGTGCTAAATGTCACATAGCGTAGGACCATGCTTTGGTGGGTAGCTCCGGTAGGATAGTAAATTCTGGAGCTTGTAAACCTAATTTAGGAGAATAGAATGCAAAGAAATCAAGATTCTATGGAAGAAAACAAACCTGTTTTTTAAGAATATGTGGCTTTATAGGAGAGCAAATAGAAGTGTAGTTTGTCTAGGTCCTGTCTTTCCTTCTTTTTCCTGGCCAGCGGTATTCACCACAGACCACTTTTATCACAGGTTGACTTTAGCTCTCCTCTTATATCAGAGCCATTCCAAATGAGGGATGTATAACAGCCTCAATTTCCAGAAACCTCTGCTCTTATAGATAAGGGGGGACGTTCCAAGAAAGGTTTTCCTTGTAGCTGCTAGGTACCAAATATCATTGGTGTATCTCTTGTTGAGCCAAAGTCATAGGATTTGGAGGTGGCATACCCTGATCTGTCCATGTCATTGCTGCAGTTGACCAATGCTCTACAAAGCTACAATTGTGTTAGACTTGGTGTAGTAACTGAAGCAATAATAGCCCCCCTTAGCAGCCTCCCTGCATATCTGCCTTTCCTCATAGCTTTGTCGTCTGTTTTCTTCTGACCATGAACTCATCCATGACACTGGCTTTGCAAACATGTCAAAACCATCAGCAACTAAAGTAGATACACACAGAGTTTGCTTCCATACTTCTCTTCAGGCCCTGGGATTATTTTGGAAACACAACTAGGTTCTAGAAGATGAGAACTACGTGTAGCATAAAGACACAATCCAGTGTGGTTGTCCTCCCAGTGAGGTTGTCCTCCCAGTGAAGTTGTCCTCAATGAGGCAGCCCCCATGTAACTGGCCAGTTCACCACAGACATGTGGATATGCCTAGCAAAGACTAGGTAATTGAAATTCAGATCAGGACTGTCTGGCAATCTGAAGATTCATAATAAATGATAAATAATAATTAGCTACCCTTTATTAAACCATGTCTAATATTGGGGTAGATTGCTGTGTAAAACTCCCAGCATACATATGAAGAAGCCCTAGCATCATCAAATGGAGAGGGTACCAGGACACCCTGAGAGGGACTTATAGGACTGGTATTTCTCCAAGCCCAGTTCCATGCCTGGAAAATTTCATTCCAGGCATCCTGGAGATGAAATTCATGTCAGTGTTTCCCATTGGATGCTTTTATGTTCTCCACTTGAATGGAGCTATGTTTCCAGAGTCTCACATCCAGCCTGGTACTCCTCATCACCTCTTTGTAGAATGATGAAGAGCATCACTTAGATAACTTCTTGACACATGTAGCTGTTTGAAAGAGAAGCCACAGGTGTTCCGTTAGGCTCTCATTGATCAATAGTGGTTGTCACCTGGTGTGAATTGCTCATTTATGCAAGGATTCTGCTCGGTTTGCTCTCTGGCTTGGCAGATGGAATTCACAGGACATGAAGATGGTATGTATCACAATGCAGTGCAAGGAATCACTCTATAAGGTGAAGATTTCAAAGGTGAATACTGCTGTGACAAAGGTTGTAGGAAGCCGGTTCCTGCATTATAATGCTGCCTGAAGACACCAAGGTGTGAATTACTTCACAGGCGCTGGGTAATCTCCATTCCTTTGATCTCTGCCTATCCCATGGCTCATTTTAGCCTGAGGAGCTGAAGCCATTCATAGGGTAATACGTCCCAGGCGGCTGGTCAGCCTTTTATATAGGGATGGTTTTCTTGGTTCAATGTCTCTGCTCAGTCTCTGCTCAGTCTCTGTTCAGTCTAATGCATTAAAGCTTGTCTGCAGAAGGATCCGAGTGTCCTGCGTGTATTTCTTGCTGGCGAGGAATACAGAGCGGGCGCGGGACATATGGTGCCGAAACCCGGGAAGCTTAACATCTCCAGCACCGCGGAGACCCCTTGGCTACAAGGCGGATTCAGAACTGCAGGATGGTAAATTCGGAGAGGTATGATTTTTCTGGACTTTGGCTTGGGACAATCTTAAAGAAGTCCAAAATTACATATCAGAAACCGAATGTAATAAAAGAAGTTCGGAGAGGTATGATTTTTCTGGACTTTGGCTTGGGAATATTGCTATTGTGGGAGGTTAATATAGAGCCTTCTATGCTTTTACTAGGAGCTATTTTGACTTTTCTCACTGTTACAGCAATCTTAAAGAAGTCCAGAATTACATATCAGAAACCGAATGTAATGAGAGATGGGGCGCGCCTAACAATAAAATATAAGAAAAAAGGACCTCCCGGGATGTCTAGTGACATGGGAGTGTGTGTAAGAAGAAAAACTACAACGTATAAGAAAAAAGGACCTCCCGGGATGTCTAGTGACAAGGGAGTGTATACAGCAACAAATAAGAAAAAAAGACCTCCTGGAATGTCTACTGACAAGGGAGTGTATAAAGCTTTAAATCTTAATAGCTCTGATAACTCTAAAAGCTCAAGAGATAAAGTTTTGAAAGGAACAGCTCAGCTAGATGAGGGAGAGACAGAAAAGGAGGGAGAAAGAATGGGAAATGGCTGGTCACACCCCGGTAAATTTAGGAGAGATGAGGAACCTAGCCTCTGCCCTGCAACGAAACTGGAAGCCTTGGAGCTGAGCAGCTCAGACTCTGAGATTTTAGACTCTAACAAGGAAGCAGAGCTAGAGGAGGAGCTGCCAAAAGTAAAAACAAATATGAGGCCATCGCCTGTTAATTCAGCGGGTGTACTTCTATCAGCACACCCACTATTTGAAACCGACTCCTTCTTACCATCAGAGGAGCGGAGAAAATTACAGATGGCTTTCCCAGTCTTTGATAGGGGAAAAGGCCATGCCTGCTATTCAACACTTCTTAAAGGCCTGGAATGCCTGGGGCTTTAAAGCCTCATTTACATTAACGCTGGGGGCCATACCGAGGCCAAGCGTCTCACCTCAAAAACTAAAAGGCCAAAAGGAAATGGTAAAATGGAAAGATATCTTAACTGATTTTTGGAAAGGCCCGGATCCTATTCTCATAAGATCCAGGGGAGCGATATTGTGTTTTCTCACAGGATGAAGAGAATCCCCTATGGATCCCAGAAAGATTCAACCTAAAGAGCCTCTCCAGACCTTCAAAAGTCGAAACTCCACCCTCTCCCCCGGGAATTGAGAGCCGCTATTGTTATCCAGATTAACTCCTGCCCTTGGCGGAGAAGGGGTGGAGGTGATTGTTTGATGCAGCCGTTTACAGATTGCTGTTATTTTTGGCTGGTCTGTGAGAAAAGGGGTGGGTATAATTGTTTGATGCAGCCGCCTGCGAATTGCTGTTACTTTTGACTGGCATGTAAGCTCCAGGGCTCAAACCAAGAGATCATCCAAGCGCTTATATTTTTGGCTACTAGCAATAGGCCGCCGGCCAGACAGCTCTTGCACACCCGGAGCCTAGGCTCATTGCACAGGGTAGAGTGTCTGGTTTGTGCAGCCCCAAAGAGGGATGCTGAGCATAGGCATCGCACAGAGTTGCCTATTATACAGGCTTCTCTGGGAGGTACGTTGACCTGCATAAGGGTTACCTGCCCCAGTCTCCCTTTCCCAGAAAAACGGCAGAGGACAGGTCGGGAGTACTTCGGGTCAAGCTAACAGCCTGATGGTGACTCCCGTACACAGTCTTAATGTTTGATTTTGGGAAGGTCAACCCCTGCCTCTATCCCTCAACATATGGGTGACCTATTTGCTTGTAATAATATAAAGCCTTTTCATTAATTAATAAAAAAAGGGTGATATGTAGGAAGCCGGTTCCTGCATTATAATGCTGCCTGAAGACACCAAGGTGTGAATTACTTCACAGGCGCTGGGTAATCTCCATTCCTTTGATCTCTGCCTATCCCATGGCTCATTTTAGCCTGAGGAGCTGAAGCCATTCATAGGGTAATACGTCCCAGGCGGCTGGTCAGCCTTTTATATAGGGATGGTTTTCTTGGTTCAATGTCTCTGCTCAGTCTCTGTTCAGTCTAATGCATTAAAGCTTGTCTGCAGAAGGATCCGAGTGTCCTGCGTGTATTTCTTGCTGGCGAGGAATACAGAGCGGGCGCGGGACAAAAGGTAGCTTCCTGGTTAAAGATTGGGGAATCAGACACACCTGGATGCAAATTAGGACTTATGATTTACTTGTGCTTCTAGCATGGGCCAATGGTGTTCTGCATGTCACTGTGCAATGAAGACAGAAATACCCACTTCCCAGGAAGGTGCATTAGATGAGACAGCCTGTAAAAGACCTTTGAAGTACCTGGAATCCAGTTTGAACTCAGTGAGTACAGGTGATGACACTAACAACAGTCATTAAGATAATGACCCTTCCAAGTGTCTTCTTCACAGTCAGGGTGTATTTGGAAAGCTTAATAAATGCGTTGTTTAAAAAAATCAGAAGTTGCAGAGAACAAAATTGAACGTAAGATGTCACGGCGGTCATAAGGTAAAGAAATCAGCCAAATGTCATTTAGCTTTGTTGCAGTTTGCTTTTCTGTTGCTGTGATAAACATTATTTCCAAAAGCAATGTAGAGGAGGAATAATTTCAGCTTATATCACCAGGTGTAATGGCCTATTACTGAAGGATATGAGTTCAGGAACTCAAGGCAGGCACTTGTACCAGAAACCATGAAGGAAGGCTGCTTCCTGGCTTGCTTTCTTACACAGCCTAGACCTGCCTGCCTAGGGATGGCCCTGCCCACAGGGGATGGACCTACCAACATCATTCATCAATACAGTCTCTTACAGACATGGCCATAGGACAATTGGATTGAGACATTGTGACAGATTGAGTCTCCTTTTCCCAGATGGCTCTAGGTTGTGTCTACTTGACAATAAAGCTATCCATCCAGGCCAGGCAGTGGTGGCACATGCCTTTAATCCCAGCATTCAAGAGGCAGAGGCAGGAGGATCTTAGTGAGTTTGAGTCCAGCCTGGTCTACAAAGTGATTTCCAGGATAGCCAGGACTGTTACACAGAGAAACCCCCCAAACAACAACAGCAGCAACAGCAACAAACCCACCCATCCAAAAACCTTTCCCAAATTCACATGAGGATGGATTCGCCCTTCATCCTGGGGCCACAGTTGATAACCATGGGACAATATCAGGAGGCACAGCACAGTGCAGACAGTGTTACTTTGTGAAAACAGTCTTCAGCGACTTGACCTGTTAAAATTCCACCACAGAAAACAAGTTGAGCTTTGAATATAAAGAAACATTGCTGCAAAATCTGGCCAAGATAGAGATTGGCCCAAGGCTTCAGCTGGTTATGAGCCTCTGTGGAGTCTGGGGACCTCAGGCATCATTCCTCTACTGTCATCCCGGGCCACCTGCTGGGAGGGGTCAGCTTACAGTGTGGCAGGACTGAGTCAGAGCTGAAGGCTTCATCTAACAACCCAGTTCTCAGCAGAAGCCACCGGCCCTGAGTGACTACTCTGTTCTCTGAAGCACAGCCCTGAAGTTTGTGCTACCTCTGTGAAACTATCCAAATCAATACTTGGTGTTTTGTTTTGTTTTGTTTTTTTCAGTCAGGAGTGGCCACACACATGTTATGTTTGTTTGAGTTTGTTTTGTTGGGACCAACATGAAGTGTAGACAGTGGTGCTGTGCTGGTCCCAGCATAGAAGCTCCACACAGTGCAATCTTTCAGGAAGGAAGTTACTATTCTGTACAACATGGGGTTGAGTCCCAGCACAGGATGAATCACCTGAGACATGGGTTATGAGAACTCTTCTTCAGTAATGGTGGCTTTGCATGTTGAGGAAAGTTACAGGAGTGATTGCTTTTTATGGAGAAATTTGCAGTGTTAGGGAAGATGGAAGACTCAAGAAAGACAACGTTGGGGCCAGAGAGATGGCTCAGTCAGTAAAGTGCTTGCCCTTGCAAGCAGGTGAATCTGGAATTGATCACCAGCACCCACATAGAAAGTTGGGTTAATGGCATATGCCTTTAATCATGGTGGTGGGGAGGTGGAGACAAGAGAATCCCTAGACCTCATTGGTCATCTGTTCTAGTCAAATCTGCGAGCTCCAGGTTCAGTAAGAGACTCTGCCTCAAAAACTAAGATGGAGAGCGACTGACCCCTGCCTTCTACATGTATGCATGTGCACACTGATGTGTATACAAGCACATAAAATATCCAAAATAATAAACAAACAAATAAATAAGAGGCAATGTCATGCTTCTGTAAAAGAGGCACTGGTCTCTTCTTAGTCTGGTGGTAATTGGTTGTAACACTCATACTGAATGTACAGGTGAGAATTTGTGAGAGGAGACTCCAAATTAGTTCCTTGGTGAGATAGGCTTATGTATCATCAACAAGAACAAGTTTAATCTGCACTTCATAAGTTGCTCCAAGGCATGCCAAACATTATAACACTTACCAAGGTTTTTTGAAGAAAACAACACTGAAATCTAGGCTTAAATATTAGCAAAATCACACACACACACACACACACACACACACACACACACACACACACACACACAAATAAGTAAATGTGATAGAAGTTTTTAATTAAAAAGAGATAAAACACCAAAAAGTTAATTCTTAAAATTTGAATTCAATTCAAAATTAAAATTTTGAGTCTACAACCTGACCAGGTAAGATTTATCATAGGAACTCATGAATATGTACTCAAGGTGACCTTTAGTACAACACCCCCTCAATACATAGATAAGTAAATAAATTTAAAAGTATACTATCACATAAAAGTCCCTAATTCAGAAGGAGAAGACCGTACAGAAATTATGGGCAGTGTAACCTCAGAGAAGGATTTAGAAATACATAAGAATATTAATAAAGCTATTTCTGAATAATGAGATTAAAGCTGACTTAATATTTTTTCTTAGTATGCTTTACAGATTCAAAATTTATCATAATGATGGGATACTAATTCCATAATTAGAAAACACTTAGTAACCAAAATTTAGGGTTGGGGATGTAGTAACATGGTGCTGTGGTGCTTGCCTGACATGCCTTGGGTTTGATCCCCAGAGCTGAAAAACAAATGAACAGCCCAATTTTAATAATTAGAGTAGTAGTGTTTTCTGCCTTCACAGTCAGAGTTTCAGTTGCATCTCCAGATCTTTTGGACTGTGGACCCACAGAACCTGGCCACTTGATTAAAGCAGTAGCTCAGCCTCACTATGATTCTCCAGCACAGTTTGAATCCTGTCAGAATTTGTACTCGCACACATCTGAGAAGAAGCCCTTTGCAACTGTTAGCCACAGGTTACCTCTCTGCTGTGTTGAATGTGCTGGTTACCATCAAGATAAAACACCAGTTATCTCCATACACTCAAAAAGAGGTTAATAAATGCTAATTATCTTCTAACACCAAAGTAACTTCCATGAAGGTTCTGTTCTAGTGACTCACAAAAACTGAGGTTAAAAAAAATTATCTTGAAACTGGGCAATGGTGGTGCATACCTTTAATTTCAGCGCCTGAAAGGCAGAGGCAGGTGGATCTCTGAGTTCAAGGCCACCCTGGTCTACAAAGTGAGTTCTGAGACAGCCAGGGCTACTCAGAGAAACCTTGTCTCAAAAAACAAAACCAAACAGAAATCTGCTTTGTGCTTTGCCTCTGACAACAGTACTGTAGTGGCTTGCTTTGCTCTGGCTCCAGGGCTTTATCTGGTACTGACCCCGCCTCCCCCCCCCCCCCCCCCCCCCGCCGCATGTCCCTGTCTATTCATTCCCAGACCCTGTGCTGTGCTAGTTATCTACTGTATCTTTTCTCAGTGACTCCCTCATGTTCATCTGCAAACTCCCATTCCAAACAATACATGTCTTCACTTCTGGGATCGCTCTGGAATTTAAAAACAACTACTGATCACTTGATGTCAGGGAGACTGGTTAGCTTCTGTAGATTATTTACTCCAAGCATTGACTGTTTACTAGGTAGTTGAGTCATAAGACAGTCCATGTTCTCCCAAGACCCAAGAAAACAGCAGGAATGGTGGAGGCAGAGGACAGACATCATATAGAAGTGTCATTGGGGACTTGATGGGATATGCCTTTGAGAAAACACAAGAACAGGACTGTAAGGGAGAGCCAGGGAGGAGTGGGATAGGGCTGGCCTTCTGCTATGATCTTCCAATCCTGCCCCCAGTGGAGTAGCTCATAACAGAAACACCCACGCTGGCTGTGAGCATAGCTCTTTTCACTCCTCACCTTTCTGACAGACTGGATGCCTGTGATGGTGCAGAGCATGTCTCTCAGGCTCACAAAGGAAGTGCTTAATCCATGTCTGTTGAGTGATGGGATATGATCTGGATCTTTGAGGGAGCATTAGACTTGGCCATGAGGATGGGTGGGTGGTTCTCCCTGGCAGAGGAAATATCCTGTGCCAAGACAGGATGAACAGAACACCACAGTGTGCTTTAGCTGTCATTGGCACACTGTCTCTGAACTGCCACTCAGGGAGACATTTACATCTTGAGAAAAGGCTTGGATACATCTCCCAGAGTTGGAGGCAATAGAGAATAAAACCTTTGTTCGGTCAATGATGAGAAATTTAATGTTAAATTGCTAGCCACAAGTGCACCTCAGAACACCAGGTAGTGAGTAAGCAGATATGTGCCCAGGTGTCCCCAGCCTGAGCTTTATTTACAGCCCCCCCCAATAAAGAACAGGACAGAAGTGCTTAGAAGGAGCATGCAGTTCAGTCTCCTGAGCCCAGCTTCTGAGAACCTTCAGAAAATGTGTTGATATATTGTTTATGATCTAATAAAGCCACTGGAGATCAGAATGCAAAGCTAGTCATAGCCATAGAAGCTGGGGGCAGTGGTGGCACACACCTTTAATTCCAGGACTCAGGAGACAGAGGCAGTGGGTTTCTGTGACTCCAAGACCACCCTAGGCTACACGAGAGTGAATCAGTCTAACAGAGTCTTTAATCACAGTACTAGAGAGTGTATATGGAGCTCAGTGCAGTCTGAGAGAGCAGTCTAGGATTCTGAGGCTTGGTGGAGAGCAGTGCAGCCTGGAGATGCAATCTGAGGTTCGGTAAGTAGTTCCTTCAGTTTGAGCATTGGTAGAGGTAAGATCTCTCTAGCGGTTGACTGCTTTGCTTCTCTGATCTTCAGCTTGAACACTGATATCTGTTTCTGGTTGTTTTTTATTATTATTTTTATTTGTGCTACGAGTAAATGTGATAAATCATCTGGAGGGCTGCCAGGACAGAAGCCAGCTGCAACCCCTGACACCACCCTCCAGAGAGGAAGACCAGTCTTCTCCTCACTGAAGTCTCCTTAGCCTCTGGCAAGTGAACAGGCATGTTGTTGGTTTGGGGCGAGTGACGTCTGCAGTGACATTTGTATTAGTGCCATCCTGATGACTGCCTTCTGTTTACCCAATCGTAAGATGGAGGTGGGTGGAACCATTCCAGAAAATTTCAAGTAGATGTGTCCAAAGGCAAAGCCTATCTCTTTCCACCCCTCACACCTTGCCCAGGGACATATGTCCTAGGCTTGCTGTGCAAGAATCTGTCATATATTTGGTGACATAACCCATTTACACTCTGGCTGGAGGCCTGGGCAGGTTTGGCTAGATGGGGGTGGTGGGAGTTAGGGGAGTGGGGATTCTTTCTGTCAAGGTGCCCTGTGCCACCACAAGGCCAAAGCTACAGGTGAGCAGGACAAAGGGCCCTGTAGATGACCCTGAATTGCTGGTTACCAGAGAAGACAGCCACTCCCAGGGATGACACCACCCTGTGTGAACTTTCTAGTCCTCTGAGAGCAATCACAAACCACACCTGCTGGTTCAGTGGAGGCCCATTGCTTCTGACACTCCAGCAGGAGTGATGTAATGACCATTGGAGGGATATGACCCTTTGCATTGACCTCAAAGTCATGGAGTAGCTGTTTGCCTCTACCTGCCTTTACTAACCCTCTGGTCCCTAGAGTCCAGTGAGTGTGGTTCCTGCAGCTGACCAGGATGTAAAACAAATGGATAGAGGTGGAAGAACTCCCTCACCTTTTACCTAGAACAGAACCTACTTTCTTCTGTTCTCTTCAGTACACAGAATGTCTTGACTGCTCAGATATTTCCCGGAGATGGATACAAACACTCAGCTCCTGACCACATGGAACTGAACATGAAGACTAGCCTGTACAGAAAATACCTTCTATGCTCTGGAATATTCTGTTATGTTACCAATCTCCTTGGAAAGCATATCCCTCTAATGAGGTGCCTGGGGTCCATCCTGGGGTCTTCGACACATGTGGGCAGGAGAGAACTTGCAATGGTTGTAACTGGGATGGCCCAGATTTCTGGCTCTGGTGTCTGTGCATTGTGGTGTGACATCTACAGAGAAGCATCTCACCTACCCAGGGGCCCAGTATCACTGTCTCAGTGAAGGAACAGATAATATGCCTTGGAAAATATTCTTTCTTCTGTATCTGGGACTCATACCTCAAGCTGTTTGTGGGATCTTGGGTGCAATATCTGTCATGGTTTAATCTAAATATAGTTCTGGGCATGAAGAAAATGCTTGGGAAGTATACAGCTTGCTGACGTCAGAAGGAGAGACCTCTGGTTTGTGCTTTGCCAAACTGACTTTCACACCCATCATATTTTACTCAATGGCCATGGCTTCAATTCTCATCAGCACAATGCTTAGAATTATTAATATTGTGGTCCATGGCAGCAGAGCCCGGGCAGTTCTGCCAACATATCTGGCCTCCAGTGCCAGATGTGAAGGTTTGAGCAGATCTCAGTACAAAGGAAATGTTTGCATTGTTGGAAGTGTGCATTTCCACAGGACAGATTGTACATAATTGTCACAGACCCCCCTCCCCCCGCAGGTGGGCTGATAACTCTGTAAGAAAGAGATAAACCTGCCCCAGGGGCTTTCTGTATGTCACCTGCTGCATGTGACATGAGGCTTGGAGATAACCACTTTCTTTCCCACTTCAAATCTCTTTTAATTATTAAAATGTTATATAATAAACATACAAAACACTTAAAAAAATTAGTAGTTCCATGGTGTTCTGGCATATTCTGCTGTTCCAAACCATCTGTAATTTACATATCATAATAGAATGTACTCATCATTCTCTAGGCCCTCCCTCTGAAAGATTCTTTTTCACCACAAACACTCATTTTTTAGAGGCTTCATATATTAGGGTATAATTACTTTATCACCACCACTAAGAAAACAACGGTCACTCTTGGCCTCTCATGACTGGCATCTGCTTTGAGAGGTGCCACTTCTGTGAGCGCCAGTGTATCTGTAGCATATTTTTCTTTTGTGTTTGAATAAATGCCCCAGAATGAGAACGAGTATCCACAGCTTCTCTGTCTTTGATGTGAACTGCTGCACAGATTGGTTATTGGCCGGCGGAGATTTATTCACCAAAGTTTGCAGTGGTTGGATGATGCCTACACGGAGACTGGGGTGGGACTCACAGTTGATTGACAGAAGAATGATCAGCTCCTGCCCATCCTAACTGAAGCCAGCTAGCCAGTCCATCTGGGTCCACTGCCTGATCACCAGCCCTATTTAGACAGCAAAGCTTTAGTTGCTCCAGGGTGCCCGTTCCCCTCGTGTCTTGTCATGTGTGGCATCACACCCCCTATCCCAACCTCCTCCTTTTGCTTACTTGACTGGCACTTCTTTGCAGGATAGTGACAGTAGATGGCTGATGTTTCCCTGAGTGTTGGTTCTGCTTGCACTCACGTTAGCCCACTTTACTCTTGGAATAACCCCGTTAGGGCAAATTACTCCCATTTTATAGCCATCCACACTGAGGCCTGAGAGGCTTTTCCAAGGTGACAGAGATGAAACCTAAGGTCTTACAGTCAAACCCAGCCTGGCTGTAAGATACTGGGGCACTGGGTGGCGGGGTTAATAGGGGCAGAATGGAAGCTGGAGTGTCAGAGGAGCTGAAGGTACAATGCTTCAGCTTCTGTCTCACTCTTTTGGTTCCTGTATTATGAAGCTTTTTGATTAGCTCCTCCTTGTGTCCTAGTTATTTGCAGCTATTAAATGTTAGATGACTTCAGAGGGGGGATTTATTTAAAGCCCAGTTATTAAAATGTCTATGTTGATTTAAAGGATTCTTCTGCTTTATATTATCCACGCTCTCATTTCTCTTCTATCTATAGTAATTTCTAACAAAGAACGTTCAGGATCCACAAGCCCTAAGCACTTCAAGTGATTCTTGACAAATCTCATTTAAATGTATTATCCCTTAGCTGAATTATCACTCGGCCATACCCTTGTCTATTTACTGTCTATGAAATTGGCAGTGTCTATTTGGGATCATTACAGAGCCATCCATGTAGTTTGAGACTAAACCACATTTTGCTTTTCTGGAAGAGATCTCTGAGCATCTTTCCTTTGCTGTGTAATTGTTTTCCTGTTTATCTCCATAAACCAGGCTATCAGGACTAATCTTACAAGTGAACGTGGGAAATACCTGCTTGGGAAGAGTAGAGGGAAAAGCCTATTTCTTGTTATAAACCTACCAATTCGTGAAAGAAATGGAGAGATTGGTCTATGAAGACTTTGACATTTCTTTCACTGGCCGGGGGGGGGGGAGGACTGAGTTTCCTCAAAACAGAGACTGAAGCAAGGGGCTGTATGAAATCAGGGAGGGTGTGGAGGGAATGAAACGCTATGATGTATATGAGACTTCCTATTAGGCAGTGGAAGTCGAGTAGTGGACATTTAATGTTTAGCAAGAAGGATGAACAGTAAGCAACACCACGGACTGGACCCCAGTGAAGTATCTAGAATGGATTTAGACCCCTTATCTCTAAGACAGAACACTGGGACAAATGTCCCTACAAGCCCACTGTTGGTAGTTCCTTCTGGAATAGAGGCCTTCAGCTGGCACTCCAGCCCATGCTTATCTATGGGCACAAAGACATCTTACTCCAGGCCGTTGCTCTTCTGTGGGCATGAAGACATCTTCTAGACAGGAGAAACACAGGAGAGGGCAGTTCTTGGGAACTGTCAGTCACAGCTGTGAGTTGTCTGAGCTCAGACAACAAATTACACAGCCACCAGAGTGGGAGAGAAAGCTCCAATGATTCCCAAATATGTCTTGAGCCCGATGCTTTCTTCATACTCCTGTGACTATCACCTGGGCTGATTACTTTCTCCTGCCTGCACTAACTTGTTGCAGGTGACCCTACTAGGACACCCCTTGGAGGAGGGGGTGAGAAGATGCAGCACCAAAGACTCAGGTACTGGGAGTCAGTGAGGAGCAGAGCATGCTGCAGACTCCTTTATTAAGGAAGTTAGACCTGCCTTTATACCCCCTCCCAAAGTCCAATTTGCTCAGGCAGCTGACTCTGCTGCATTGTCCTTGGTGTCTCTGGGTCAGATGTCTCTTCCTCGGCAGTCTCTGGGTGTAGGAGCAGGCTTGGCTCAGGGAGGAAGTGCCTGCCCTGAATGCACATGTGGGCTGGCTTGGGCACAGGGGGCAGGGCGGCTGTGGCTTGGGTTGGCTGCAGTTTCTCCTACACTAACTGGTCTCCTGCTTCTCTTGTTTTCTTCCTTTATTTTTGCCTTAAGTGTCTCCTAAAGTACAACCCACACCAGCTCACTCTGCCATGCAAAACCCTTCCATGGTGTCCTAGTATCCTAAAGACAGAACATAGCCTTCTTGCCTAAGTCTCCCTTTCCAGCATCAACCCTGTGCATTTTCCCTTGCTCTCTCTCCACCAGCCATGTGGGTGGTTTTATCCTCAACTTACTGAAGATGATCCTGCTGCTTCCTTTTTCTTCAGCCTGCTACAGCCTTCCTACAGTTTTCACTTGCTTTGCTGTTTCCTACACTTCCCTAGTCAAGCCTTCCCTGGCAACTCTTCCTGCCAGTGCCCTTTACTTTCTTACTGCCCCTATTGAGATTAACCAGTCCTCTTCATCTGAATTCCTCTCTTCCATCATCTCCCCTCTCTCATCTTCCACCCTTCTCCCCTTCCCCCTTCCTTTCCCACCTTCTCCTCCTCCTCTTTCTCTTTCATTACTAGCTTCTGAGGCTACTGACTTGTTTATTGTTCATCTTCCGCTCTAGAAGTTAGCAGTCTAGTTCTCTACCCACATTACCGGGAAAAGTCTCAGGCTCATTAGCAGCCATTCTCAACCTGTGGGTTGTGACCCGTTTGAGGATCACATTTCAGATACCTTGCATATCATGTATTTACATTAGGATTCATAACAGTGGTAAAATGACAGTTAATGAAGTAGCAACAAAAATGAATTTTATGGTGGTGTTGGGGGGGCTCACCACAAGATGAGGAACTGTATTAAAGAGTCACAGGGAAAGGCTGAGAACCACTGCATAACAGTTTTCTCAATTGGTATTTAATTAATGAATAAGTGACTTACTCAGGAAGCCAGGAATCCTGGATTTGCCTCCTACATCAAGTTCTTCCCAGAAATACCACCATTCTATGACCACCCGAGTGACCCAGGAGGACGTGATAGATCATTTGTCACAGTGCAGTGAGAATACAGTCAGAAACCCCAGGAGAACCAGAGAGAGAGGAGAGTAGGAAATTGGTGACACTACCAGGAGAAGGTGGGCATTAGGGAAGTGTGGGCAGCGAGCCATTTCCACCGTGCACCACCCCACGTCTGTTTGGCACCTGCCCTGCCAGGCTAGTACTGGAAAATTCTTTGTTACTTTTCTTCTTTTCTAGTTCTTTTCTTTCTCCCACACCCTTAGGAAGTGACAGGGAAGGAGAAACTAAACCATCTGGGGCTGTGGGAAGGTCTGGCAGAGAGAAGGCATTTGACAGTGACAGTGCTTGGGAGGCCTAACTCCATCTTCTTGTATCCAAGGACCAGCTGAACAGCATAGGCAATGGCCATTTATGGAAGTATGCACAATGGGCTTTTGAACATTGACAGATAGAAATCTTCTTTCTAAAGGGGATGTGGGGTTTGTTAGGAAGCAAAGTTTCTCTCTGCTCTCTTCATTCATCACCCACATCATGTGACCCACTGCCAACACCATAGAGATTTGTCATTTTCTGAGTAGTAGGAGGGCTCACTCCTTCATGGCTTTGTTCTGAATCTATGGGCCTTGAAGGTTCTTCTCATAGTTCAGTGGAAGGGACATCAGTGTCCCCTCCTTCTACCCAAGTGACAGTACAATGGAGGTGCTCTAGAAACAGCATCTCAATGGTGTTTTCTAAACCGAGGAACTAATTCTACACATGAAGGCTACCCAGAAAAGAGGATGGGCACACATGGGGAAGAGTGTAGAACCTACAAGTTGTTGTGATGCTGGCAACTATCTTGTTGAAGAATAGCCTTTGGCTCTTGTTCCTCTTATAGAGGATCCAGGTTAGATTCTTAGCACCCAGATGGTGACACACAACCATCTGTTACTCCAGCTCCAGGGGACCTGACACCCTCTTCTGCCTTCCTTGGGCACCAGACATTCACTTAGTGTGCAGGCAAAGCATTCATGTACATAAGATAAGTAAATAAATATGTGTATGTACATATGTATGTATGTATGTATGTATGTATGTATGGATGGATGGATGAATGGATGAATGGATGCATGCATGTAACAGGCTCTGGGATATGCCTCACTATTTATTTGAACTTAGTTCTGCCATTTGGCTGGCTGTGGAATATTGGGAATTTATAAGCCTGTTAATCCCTCAATCACAGCTTTTGCAAAATGGGCTTGCTTTATAGATTGGAGTACATGTTCATGCAAGTAAGAGACTCTTACCCATAGGGTTGCATGAGTACCAGGTGAGTCAATGGGTGGGAGGGGCTTGGGCCAATGCTTATTGCACAGTAAGCTTCAGAAATAAAAATAGCGCAGGCAGAGTGTCTGAAACTCATGATGGAATGCTGACAAGTTTTACCCCTGGGTTTGATTGTGACTCCCTCACCTTGTCTCCCTGCCTACAGCAATGTATCGGTTAGGCCATGTCAAAACCTACCACTTTCCTAAAGTCTCCAGTGCCCCTCCTTTTCATTGATTATGGTCTGAAGTGTGTTGAAGATGCTTCAGGGTTCTCTCCAATCTGATCTCAGTTTTGTGGTATGATCCTTGTGGTTACAGGTGACAGGAAGCAGTTTGGGCTGGGTAAGCCAAATGAAGATGTACTGTCTCTGCATCATGCCAGGACCCACTGTGTAAATGCTCTGGCCTTGCTTCCCGATAGCCACTCTAGAGGGTCACATGAAAACCCAGGCTGGAAGAAAATGGCTCTTGTTGAGAATCACAGCAAGATCATGGGGACCAATCAAAATGTGCATTGGTGCATGCTCAACTCTAAACTAGAGACTTCATCCAGTAACAGAGGTCAAGGGAGGGTCATGGGCAGGTCCTGCTCTGCTTCCAGAAGCAAGGTCAACACCAGGCTTCAGACACTAAAATCAGATGGGTGTTTTTGTTTTTTTTGTTTTTTTTTTTTAAAAAGGAATATTGTTACTATTACCAAGATAATGGAGAATTTTGAATCAGCAAAAGTAACATGTCCACTGTGACCTACCCTTCCTGGATTAGCCTTCGCTCATGATTAGCCTGCTACCTCCTCATACGTGACGTTTCTGTGTTTGAAATGTCTGCCTCACACCTCCGCCTATCAAAGGTTCAAAGTGCACTGTAAATTATACTTCCTTTATGGGATTCACAGTCCTAATTTATTACTTTTATTATAGCTCTTATCGCCATTCAACTCATTTTTATCAGGTTGTGAATGTCTCTTTCTTTACTCTGCAGGTCATTAGCTCCTTAGGTGGGAAAAACATGTTCCATACAGGATTATACAGCTCTGCATTATCTGCAGATCAGCGAGCTCCCTCTCCTATGTGAAAACTCCATCTCAGCTCTAAAGTGTGGTGTTAGGAGCTACCACCACTGCCACTGGTCTCTAGTGGTTTGTCCTCCACACTTCAGTTTGCTAATACATTTTTGACTGATTTATTAGAAAATCTTATAGTCTCTTCAGTGCTCTCCAAATTCTCCATACTCATTTTGTTTTGTTTTAAGCCCAAGATTAACATTCTTCAGATGCAGAAATGGGCTCCTTCTTTCTAAGATGCTGCAGGCAGCTAAGGTCAAGCAGTTAGTTCCTGTCTGCATTGACAGTAGGTTTTTTTGGCATTGCTTTACTTTTCTAGAAGAACAAAACAAAACAAAAATAAAACTTTTACATGTTAGTGTATTATCTTATGAACTTAAAAGCAAATTGAGTTTTTGTGTAGTTGGATTTTTTTCTGTCCCACCCTTCTTATGAAATAACACTCTGAGACTTTATATTAAATATAATTATTTGGTCAATGACTCAGACATATTACTGGCTATCTCTCTCTTATAAAATAACATATTTCTATTTATCTTTGTATTGCTATGTGACTGTGGCTTACTGGTAATGCTCCAGCATGCTACTCCTTTGGCACCTACCTCTGTAAGGCCAGCAAACATGTCTTTGCTATCCACTAGAAGGTGTAGAGTCTCCAATCTAATGCTTCACCAGCCAACTCTGTTCCCAGTACCAGAAAGGCCTGGAAGCTAGAGTGGGCTCTGTTGGCTTTGGCCTTCCTTGGTTATATCTCAGAAATTACAGGCCAGCTACTAGCCATGAGAAGAGTGCTAAGTATCTCTGCACTGGGATGTTGGTCCCGGGCAAAGCTGTCCATGGGCTACTAAACCTCCTCCTTTCACACTCTCCTACATGACTTCACTTCCCACCTTTCCCTTCCTGCTGAAGAGACAACAGCCTTATATCACCCTCTGGCTTCCCGGGGCTGTTTGAATCCCATCTGGATGTCCATTTTCTGCATC
The DNA here is from genome assembly GCF_003668045.3 of Cricetulus griseus. Taxonomy (NCBI): domain Eukaryota; kingdom Metazoa; phylum Chordata; class Mammalia; order Rodentia; family Cricetidae; genus Cricetulus; species Cricetulus griseus. Next base: position 137,628,595 of record NW_023276806.1, read on the forward strand.
TTGGGTGACCTGTCCTTTAAGGTCTAATTTCTTTTATTCAGTTAGTTGTAGGTATCAGTTATAACAAATGAGTTACAGTTGTTCATAGCTTGATATCCTGACCCTTGCAGAACAGAGTCTCTGAAGAGACAACAAAACATAGGGAGATTCTGGCTCTGATGTGAGAACCATTTTCAAATACCATTGAAAATCCTGGCATTCACTATCATAAGAGATAGGAACTTGGAAGTTATTGAAAAGCTTAGCAATGGACAGTGCTTTAGCAACATTGGCTTTTCAGTGTCTCTTTCTACTAATATCATTAGCTGTCTATGATGGTTTAAAGAAAATGGTCCCCACAGGCTCACAGGGAGTGGCATTATTGGAAAGTGTGGCCTTGCTGGAGTAGGTGCAGCCTTGTTGGGAGAAGTGTATCACTGCTGGTGGGCTTTGACGTTTCAGGTGCACAAGCCAGGTCAGTGGCTCATGGTTCCTTCCTGCTGCCTACAGATCTGGATGTAGAATTCTCATCTCCTCCTCCAGCACCATGTTTGTCTGCCTGCTACCATGCTTCCCTCCATGATGACAGTGAACTAAATCTCTAAACTGTAAACCAGCCCCAATTAAATGTTTTCCTTTATAAGAGTTACCATGGCCATGGCATCTCTTCACAGCAATAAAACCATAAGACACATCATTTGAAGAAGGTATCATGTGTGCTTTATATCTGTGATCCCATTTGCTCTGTGCATTAGCCCTCTGAGCATGTCGATGAAAAATATTACCCCATTTGGAAAATAAGGAAACTGATGCTTATAGAGGTTACCTTACATTTGTTAAGGTTTCTTAACTAACACAGTGGAGAGTTAATATTTAAATCAAGACCTGTCTGACTCCAAAGTCCCTACTGTTCCTCACTGCACCTCAGGCCCATCCTACCACAACAGGCGATTAAGCAGTTTCCAACTTTCACACACAGATTTGTCTATGGTTTGTCTACTCACCAAATAGCTTTGGGCATCTGCGATGTGTAATCATTGCTAGGTATTGAATATGACAGGATATGGGACCAGAGAGACGAGTGCAATGTGCTATGGCTTGGGGAGAGTTTCATCTTCAGTCTGAATGTTGAAGAACAGTCTGTCAAGTAAACACAACAGGAGAGAATAATCTAGGTAGATGTGCTGTTCAGGCTTAGACTCTAAGAAGGTACCCAGGCAGCTTAAGAAGGGGAGCATGGAGAAGGGCGCATGCTCTGGTACTCCTACTAGATGTGCCCAAAGGTTTCTATGTGTGTCTAGGTATAGACATGAGGAAGAAGTAGATCCTGGCTGACAACATGGCAAGGGCAGGCAGGTGAGTCTGGAGCCTTAGGGATGGAGACTTGGCTGCATATCTAAGGTCTGGTGAACACAGACACGGAGAGTACATTATTAACACTATCACCTAAGTCAGAACGTCATGAAGGAGGCATGAAGCAAACCAAAGACCCTTAGGCAGAGGCTTATGGGTAATTGTATTGTCAAATTTGCTTTAAGGTGAAAATGCAACTGCTTTGTACAAAGTGTTTTAGTTAGTAGTGCCTGAAATAAAAGAAACAGCTTGCGCAAATATCATGCCAGAGGAGCCTTGGTCAAAGTTGCTAGATTAACTCACTTGAATCTGATAGAGCTGTTCAGAACCATTGCACTGGGACACAAGCCACTAACGTTAAATAGTATAATACAAAACCTAATCCACACTCCGAGTATCCTCAGGCAATATAAAACGATGTGGAAGTTTGAGTGGTTTTGTTGGCTGTGCATCACGTCTGTTTTTTAGAACTTAAAAGAAAAAGGTCATCTCAAGGTGATTTCTCAGGAACTCCATCACTTCACCAAGGGTGATAATAGTTACAAGTTCAATTTAGCCCATTTGGCAGATGCTACTGTTTCTTATACAATGTTGCCCTATCTTCACTGCAGTTATAGCTGCTGACTGTGTTTGGGTGGTAAAGGTGGCTGATATGTGTTGCTTAAAAACCTCATAAGGTCAGACATAGGATTTATGTAACCTCAGGCTGTGAGACGTCAGATTTATGCTGTTTACTATTGCGCTGTGTGCTTCACCTTAACCATGGGGCCATGTCACCATGAACAGCCTGGGTTCAAGGTGTCTGTATTGCTTTCTCATTGCTGTGGCAAAATATTTGACAACAGTGGCATAAGGGAGGAGGACTTTATTTTAGCTCTTTTTTAAAGAGGGTCCATCTATCGCTGCAGGAAGACATAGCAGTGGGAGCATGGAGTGACTAGTCACACTGAGACCACAGAGAGAAATGACTACTGATGTTCATAATTCTGTTTAATCTGGGACTCCAGTTGATGGAATGGTGCCACCCACAACAGTGTGTAGGTCTCCTCACTTCAGATAAACCCCTTTGGAAACACCCTAACAGACATGTTCAGTGCTGTGTTCTGAAGTGATTATAAAGCCACTCAAGTTTACAATGAAGATGAGCCATCACTGTGACTTAATGCCATTGTGCATTCTCCTCTACAAAACCATGCAAAGTGCATGCATTTGGGGCTAGTGGGCTAAGTTTTGCTATAGAATGGCACAGCTGACTTGGAAAGTTTCATTTGAGTCCTGGTTACTTAAACTCTCTTCATAGTGCTCCAGCTCCCTCGATATGTACAGCCCGGGAGCCTAGTAACTGTGAACAGATGGGCTTTTCTCTGCCAGCCAACACAAGACCATCAGTTACTGGGAATACATTTAGACTCAAATAGGCAGCACTTAACTTTAAAGATCTTATTTTTATTTTTTAAGTGTGTGTGTGTGTGTGTGTGTGTGTGTGTGTGCCCGTGCATTTACATGCATGAGTTCAGTGCCCAAGGAGGCCAGAAAAGAGCATTGAATGTTATAATTACGGGTGATTGTGAGCCACCTGACATGGTGCTGGGAACTGAATTCAAATCCTTTGCAAGAGCAGAATGTGCACTTTACAGCAGAGTCATCTTACCAGTTTCAGGAACACCTACTTTAAAAGTCAATGACAAACTGTTCAGTCATGTCCCCCAACACAAGTCAATTATGACTGTGTGCTTCAATAAGTTCTGATACTAATTGCTTCAAGGGAATCTGTGAGAATAACAGAAAGCTGCATTTTATAAGTCTTCATGAAAATCTAAAACTAATTTCTATAGATTGTTTTCCACTGTACTCTGCTACAAGCTGAATTATGTTATTGAAAAATTGTCGTGTCAGAGTCCAATACCACAAATATAATCTCAGTTGGAGACCATCATTGTAGGTACAATAAGTTAAGATGAATCATTTTGAAGCTGGGTAGGCTCCCAATTCAGTATGTCCTGTGCCCTCATAAGAAAGGGGGTGGTGTCCAGAGACAGACAGACAGAAACACACAAACACAAACACACACACACACACACACACACACACACACACACACACACACTCAGCAAGAATGCTACCATGTGAAGATGAGGGCAGAGAACATGTTATCAAAAGCCAAAGAATGTCAAAGACTGTCATAAATGCCCAGAGCTGAGAGTGTGCGTAGAACAGGTTCCCCACAGGCCCCTTAAGGAGCCAACTTGGCTCATCCTTCCTCTCATAATCTAGTCTCCAGAATTATGAGAATATACTTATTTTGTCCTTTCAGTCTCTTGGCTGCAGATGTAGGACATTAATATAGTCTCCCAAAGTTGTCTCTTAAAGCACAAAGTTTCTGTCCTCCCCACTCCGTTGAATAATAGTAAACACTCAGTAAGTTTATAAAATCATCAGGTATGAATGAATCAATCAAAGACTTTCTTAGTAATTCATTCTGTCCTGCCTTTTAAAATATATACTAACACACGGAGAGGTCAAAGAACCTGTCTACGGTCCTATAGCTAGGAAGTCCTGGGGCAAGTGCTGCTCATTGATTTCAGATAGTTGAGGGGCCTCTTCATGGTGCTGTGTGGCCCTTTGGAAGGGAGACAAAGGCTTACATGAACACTGAAAAGGTGGAAACAAAGTGATAACAAGTGGATCAGGAAGTGGATTTGTGGGCAAAATGAAACCTGGGGGGAAGAAACTAGGGACATTTGTTTATTCTGGAACCATCTTTTTTTTCTGATATTTTGTGGCAACATCTTCCAAAATACATTTCACAGAAAATCCAGGTATGCACAAGAAAAAATGCTGCATGAGAAAAATGCTTCCAGTCACTCAGTGCAAGTAAGCTGTGGTTCTCTAATTGCTGGTGTTTCGTCAACTGGACACAAGATAGAGTCATTTGTGAAGAGAGAACCTCAGTTGAGAAAAAACGACTCTATAAGACTGATTGTAGGCAAGCCTGTAGGACATTTTCTTAATTAGTGATTGACGCAGGAGAGCCTAGTCCATTGTGGATGGTGCCACTCTAGATAGGCTGTCTTAGGTGTATAAGAAAGCAGCTGAGCAACACTTGGGGGGCAAGCCACTAAGCAGCTGTAGTTTTATCTTGTTTGTACTCTACCAAATAAAGCTTGTCTGGAGAGCAGAGGGCAGAGCTAGCCGCTAGTTAACCACAGAGGTCTGGAGGTCTGTAGAGACAGACAGAGTAATATGGCTGGATGGAGAAAGGGATAGAATGCTGGAGGAGATAGGAGCTTACTCTCTTTTCAGTTGGGAAGTTGGTGAGGTAAGGTGTGGCTGTGGCTTGCTCCTATGTCTCTCTGATCTTTCAGCATTTACCCCTATATCTGACTCTGGGTTTTTATTAATAAGACCAATTAGAACTTGAGCAACAGTAGCAGTCCTCCATGGCTTCTGCATCACTTCCTGCCTCCAAGTTCCTGCCCTGTTGGAGTTCCTAATCTGACTTTCCTAGATGATGGACTATCATAGCAGTAGAGACTCTAAGACATCTCATTCCATCCCATGCTTAACATTAGAGTATTTACCTGACGAGTGTCACAGGAAAGAGCTCTCTCTCTCTTCTACCTCCCTCCCCTCCTCTGTCTTTGTGTGTGTATTGGCATGTGTGTGGGCATCTTGTGGGTGTGTAGACATCAAGGTGACCTTGGGTATCTACTTGGTCTCAATGATAAATGTCCCCTACATTCATGTCATTGAACAATTGCTCTCTGGTTGGAGATGCTGGTTTTTTTGGGGGGGGGGATTAGGTAATAGAATTTTTTGGAGGGAGACTCACATTGATGTGACCTTGGAACATTTATAGCCTCTTCCCACCTCCAGTTTGCTCATTTGCTATGTGTTTGTTGTTGAAGCATAGAGACTGCCATGTATCGTCTGCCCTTACAAGCTGCCCTGGAATTGTATGATCAAATCAAGTCTGCCTTCTCTAACTTGCCTTGATAACGTCATTTTATCATAGCAATAGGAAAGTAGCTAATGGACTCTCCACTTATCTGTTGTGGCAGGACCTCTCACCAAACACAGGACTCACCAATTCTAGCTAGGCATCTTACCCTGCAGCTCCTCCCTCTCTGCTTCTTGAGTGCTGGGATTACAGGAAGGGCAATTTACGGGCTTGGTTTTTATGTGGGGGATCTAAACTCTAGTCCTCAAACTTGCCTCTAGCCCATCACTTCTTTTTCCCTTCTTCTTAAATAATCCACGTGTAGTTTAACAAGAAGATATACAGACATCATGTGAAGACTAACATCAAAAAACTTCTATAGTTACTATAGTTTCAAATTAGCTCTCTATAGTCATATAGTAAGTTGACTTCTTCTATGTTAGGTATCTCATTGGTGAACCAAATGAACTGCTTCCTTGTGTCAGTATACTTATTGATATGACTTTGAAGCTCATGGCATTGAAATTTGAACACTAACAATTTAAGAAACGTGACATGGATGCAATTGAAGACTCCTGGGTATTTTACTTTTCATAGCCCCCACCTGCTTTCTGAATTCCGCATTTCTCATATATATCTTTGTGATCTCACTACATATTTATATGTTCTACAACAGTATTGTATGATTTAACATGTTCTTAAACTTTCCATAACTGTTAGCATAGTGTGTTTTCCATTTTGTAACTTCCTTTTCCTTCAACATTTTGCTTAGTGAATTTTTTTCAGATTACTATATTAGCTTTAGTCCATTCATGCTCTTGTAAAACATATACCAGTGTATACTCAGCCATACATGTTTATAATTGTTTAGCTTGTTTCCTACTTTTCTATTACAAATCGTATCACAGTGTATATTCTTATGTATGAACTGAGACATACATGGTTTCTTTAGGAAGCAGACACAGAATTGCTGGGCTACAGTTTTGCTCAAGCAAGTTGTTCTCCATTGTAGTTATGCTGGTTTCATAGTTGCCCAGGGTGTGTGAGGGTGTCATTACCCCACATTAACTGTTGGCATTGTCAGCTTGCACAATCCTGCCAACATAATAAACATGAAATGCTAGTTCATTGTGATTTAACTTGCAATTAAGCAACATCTTGTAAGAGTGAACATTCTATTATCTGCCTGCTGGACATTTAGATTTCATCCTCCTTTTCTTTCACACATTTTCCCCTGTGTTTTCTATTGATTTAGTTATCTTCTCACATTGATTTGTGGAAGTTCTTGGTTAGTTCTCAATATTATTGTTTCTCAAGTACTTCTTTTATGAATATCTTCCTGAACATTGGGCTTTTCTTTTCATTTTTTGGAGGTTTCTTCATGTAGAAGTTGAAAATTATATATAATCTATAAATGTTTATAATTTATAAATATATAGTTTACAAAATTACATGTAATTTTGTAAATTTTTATAAATATATAATTGTGTCTGCATCTTCATTCTGGTTAATATCTTTCATGCTTATTTACTAGCTCATTTTCAATACGCAAGCTATAGGTAGATTCACCACTTATTTTCTTCCAAATGTTATTTTGCCTTTCGCTTTTTGTTTTGCCTTAATAAATGTTGAATTGAATTCTGTGTGTGATATGAGGTAAGGACTCATTTCTTTCCCCTCCCCACCCCTGTGTGGAGCCTGCTGCCATAGTACCATTTGTGGAACACAGTACCATGTTCCACTGAGAATCTGAAATGCTAGCCATGTTTTGATGAGTATGGGTCTCTTAAAAAAACAAAACCATACCAATTGACAATTCATTTTAAAATCAATATTTTGGGTTTTGAGCCTAGCCTTTAATAGCTGAGCTATCTCCCCAGCCCTTAAAATCAATATTATACTGAGCTAGCTACTATACTCCTGTAGTCAGTTGACTTCTGCTGTGTTAGGTGTTACACTGGTGATTCAAATGAACTGCTTCCTTGTGTCATTGAACTTAGTGATGATATGACATTGAAGCTCACATCATTGAAAACTTTGGTCTGTTTCTCCACCCTTGGAATCAGGACTTGATTTGCCTTTGCTTTGGCCATCAGAACGTGATGGAAGTGACTCTGTGTCAATTCCAGACATTCAATTCAAGACCCTACTTGTTTCCACTCCCTCTTGTGGAACTCAGTCTTAAAGCTAGGTGGAGCTAGTCCAAGCTGAGGCCATCCTAGAGCAGCCATTGCTCAGCCAACCTACCAGCTGTCCATGTGAGCAAGCTGTGTTAAAATAGCCATGCTGGATTCAGGGCACAAGGAATGCATTGCCAACTCACAGACTCACAAGCCAGAATAAACTCTGTTCAATTATGTGGTTGTTTGTTCCACAATATAGGACCAGTTTCATCCCATATTCTATTATTCAAAGCATCTCAATTGACCACAGCCTTATATACACCTATATAGATTTAGAGAACTGGTTCATCAGATAACATGACCCGTTTGGCCTTCTTATACATAACTCAATTTCAGGACAGCATCTTTTGCAGAAGAGAGAACCTTTCATGATTCCACCTTAGTTTATTCCCCAAAGTGAAGCTTACCAGACCATTTCTTGCCGTATTTCTATAAGTTATTAATTTATTTGTATTGGCTTTATCATATTATACTGCCATTATCATTAGATGGGATTCTATTGCTATAGCAACCAAAAGTGATGCATGAGCTCTTTAATTTAATTGAAACCATAACCATCTTTGGCCACATTCCACATACTTTCTTGGCTGTCTTCACTCCCGAGGTTAGAAGAATGAGGAATATTCTACACTTCTGCCAGGAACTGATGTTTCCTATCTGTTTCTATCACTGTGCTATCAGTGAATACATTGTTCTCTAAATTTACTGACTTCTCATCTTCAGGATAGTGCAAAGCAACACGAATTCAACATACATTTGATAGTCACCTGACATGTACTTGCCACCATTGTGAAAAAGACAAGGCAGACATACATGGCCCCCTCCCTTACAGAGTTTTCGAGAGCTCAAAGACTCTTTACTATTATAAGGGATCTGAAAAATGAGCACAGGCCAGCAAGTGGGTGTCAGATATAATTTGCCTGATGAAGATTTCTGTAAAGAATACAACGTAAGAGCTGGAAGGACTGGAAATAAGCTGGTCTTTATAGTGCTGGGTAAGGTACTGTCAAAATTATGATACATGTGACAGCCTCAAGCTCTTAAGGAGGGTGAGGAGGTGGAAGGAAACCATTGTGAACACATGACGGGGAGAGAAATTGGAGATACTTCTAGAAGAGTAGGCAGGGGATCGTCATGGTGGTTCCTGCATAGGCTCTACTTGTCTGCCCAGGAACTGAGCTCCAAGCAGTAGCTTCAGAGAGAAGCAGAGTGAGTCTGCTGGTACCCTAGCAAATTTCAGGGCTAGTGCTGTATCACATCTCTAAGAGGATGGCCAAAGATCTGCTGGGTACTGAGTCATCAGAAGTCAAGAGCTGTAGTCCCTCATACTCAAGGGCATTTTTCTTCTTACAGTAGGCTTCTCCCAGCCACCTTGCCAGGACTTCTGTCTCTAGAAGGCCTGCTGCACCTAGCCAGCTCAGGTGGGCTTATATTAGAGTCTCTGGCTTGCATAAAGATACATCCATCCTGACAGAGCAATGAATTAACCTGGCGTCAGGTCCTGAATAGACTGTCACTCCATCTAGCTTCTTCATTGTCAACCCTCAGTATCTCCATCCTTAATGTTTTGTTCTATCAGGAAAAGATTTTCACTCCAGGTTCCCTAACCACAAGCAAACCCATAGACTCTCAGGGGACAGGGCATATTGCATAAGGCCCTAGGATGCAGCCTAACTGGAGACTTTTAAGACCCTTAAGTTTAGAGCTGGGTCCATGATAAAGATTCATGATTTCCTCACTCCACTCTACCAAGATGGGCAGACTTCTGAGTGAGTGCATGTATCTGTTATTTTTGAATTTATTTTCTATTCTTCTTTAGGCTTGTGTTCTTTTAGATTGCTCGTATCATTTCTTCCTCTCCTGAGAATTGCAGGACCTGAAGGCCTGGTCTCCATGTTATTTCATCTTGACAGAATGTCAGTCAACAAGACTTCCTTCTCTAGCCAAGGAGGAGCTGCAGAATTTGAAGGCAGGCTTTTCTGAATCCCTGCAGGAGCTGGAAGAAGGACTAACAGCAGAGGGAAGTATGGTTTGGTGGACACGTTCCACTGTTGGCACACGGCAATTACACGCACTGGGAACTAGTTCCCCTCCATCTAGATCCCAAATAGTTCTGCTTCTTGTCCTGCTCTATTTCCTTCCATTAATTCTCTCTTGTGCTTAAATTAGCTAGAGCTGGCTTCTGTTGTCTATGATGGGAGAACAGTCTAGCCCACAGTTTGTGTGTGTGTGCATTTCCCTGAGGTCTGGACAGTTTCCAATTCTCACAGGAATCTGCACTCTGAATGAGTCACTAGATTAGGCAGGCCTTTTTACCTCTGAGGAAAAACTGAGTATCTTCATTTTCAGGTTAGCAGGTGCTGGGAGCTCTGAACTAAAAATTGTGGCATATTTTTGGCTTTCTCTAGCAAAGTGAAGTTATTTTGGTGGAATGATTTTTTTTCAGGAACTCCTGAAAATAATTATAGATAAGTCCTAAATCAAAAGGCTAACCTTGCCTTCCCAGAGCTGAGGTTGGCTTTTGCACCAGACCTACTCCTGTCTGGCTTGGGGTGCTTAGTCAAGTCTGGCCTCACAGCATCATTCTTCCTAGTTAAGGTGTTCTTTCTGTACCCACAAAGTTATGGGCAGCTGCAGGGTCAGGTTGGGATAAGTTGGGTTTGTCTGGAAGCCAGAATTACCGTAGGTCCCCCCAGCAGATTTCCCAGAGGTGTGCAAAGAGCTGGGCCTCTGAAAAATTGCAGGCTGTGGACAACCAGGAGGTAGGAGTGTGTGTGTGTGTGTGTGTGTGTGTGTGTGTGTGTGTGTGTGTGTACATGTATAGTTTTATGTCTGTGTCTGTCTGGATTTTGAAATTATTAGAACCCTCCCATTCTCTGTGAAATACAAATCGGAGGATCCCTTCTACTAGTCTAGAGTGAAAGGCTTTCAAAGAGAAAGAGGCAAGACAGCTGAGTGGAAGTTATCCCTTGCTGTCCTGAACTCCCTTTCTGTCTTCAATTCCTCATCATAGAAAACAGGGAAAGTTCTGGAAATACAAGAATCAGTTTGCTCCTGACCATTAATGACTAAGTGACCTACAGCCGAACTCCTTTGATGTCTAAAGTGCTTTCCTCTAATTGCCCGCCTGCTCCATGCCAGCCATGGGCTAAGTATGGGGGGCATTCTTTTAAGTCATTGAGCTATTAATGGCCTCATCTATGCTGGAACTGTGGAGTTATAAAATATTCATGACATAATCTTTTCCTGCCAGATGATAATCAAAGACAAGGAAAGGTAAAGGAAAAAGTCATGATGGGAGAGTGGAGAGAGAGCAAAGGCAGCTAAAAGGATAGTGCGACTGAGCTTGGAGAGCTTTTTGGTGGACGGCACATCTGTTTGCGCTGCCTAGATGGAAAGAGTCCTAAGAAGCTAGCAAGTCAAAGCCAGAAGCCTGGAAATGCAGGACCTGAAGCCCCAAACCCTGTCTCTAGGAAGCAAACCAGAAGGATCCCACCACAGCTAGCACATCTGTTTTCTAGCAATGTACAAGACAAATGAAACAAGCACTATGCTGGTCTCTTAATCATTTCCATGTATCACTATGCTGCATGAGATTCTCTTGATAGCACCAAGTACCCACAGCACCAAGTATCAGATAGCATCCTAGAGTACCAAGTGCCAAATAGCACCAAGTACCCAACGGCATTGTTTGTGTGCTTGTAGGAAGGTCTCTAAACTCCTTCAGATCTACTGCTACTCACATCACATCTTTAGTATGTATCAACAGTCTTGAAAATTAATCTCTCTCTTACACACACACACACACACACACACACACACACACACACACACAGAGAGAGAGAGAGAGAGAGAGAGAGAGAGAGAGAGAGAGAGAGAGAGAGAGAACAGAGACAGAGAGACAAGACACAAAGGAGTACCTGCCTTTCCTTACAGTCTAGATTCCCAACTCCCTGAGGGCTCTCAATTCTTTAGCCCTCTATTGCATTGCAAACCAGCCTTTGTTGACTCTCACTTCCTCTGCCTGCAACACCCCCCCCTTCTGCCTGCCTCCCCTTGGCAAACTTCAGTTCATTACTCAACACTCAATTTAAGAGTCCCCATCTTTATGAAGACTCTGGATCCTGACTTGTGTTTACAAAACTCTTACTTGTGCTTGTCTGCACATATGTTCCCAGGACAGTGCCCTGCTTGCTCTAGTCTCTCTTCTCTCCCAGTTTTCCCCCTGTGGGGTGCATATTTGTACTCAGCAACCAAAGGGACTATTCCTGAGGAAATCTGAGCAGTCACTAGTGTGGTAGCTGAGGGATTGGGGCATACCAGACAGGATCGTAGCCATCAGTGCATTCCAACATGTCCCGCTGGGATGTAAAGAGAAATGGGACTACTATTGGAACACAAGAGGAAACAGAGGCACGGGGGAGTTGGAAATATTAGTAAAACAGAGATCCCTGTACCCGGGCTTCATAGAGATTCCAGCATGTCAAGCTGCTGTCCTGGATGGATGAGGGTAGGGGACAAGAAATCCCCATTCTATAAAGGGACATGCTTTGTTTTGGTTTTGTGGTACTCTGATGATTTTAATAGATATTTATAAGCTAGAACACGGGCAGTTCAGTTTTCATTACTTGGCATTTTCTCTTGTGCACAGGGCTCCTTGGAATCCTTATCATAGCCTGTAAACCACACCCCCTGCTGGGCCTAATGCTAAACCAACACTGTCAGTTAAAAGCAAACACTGACAGGTGTGCAGCACATTGAGCTAGGGAGGAAGCTTGTCCTAAAGCAGGATTTACCAAACTGGGGTCGGGGGAACCTCTCCCAATATGGCCAGTCCTTTGGGGGGTCCTACACACAGAGGGAGATGGGAGGCTGCCAAAAGCTTGGGAAGGTTGCCAGGGTCCCTCCCATACCAGGCCCACCTGGAAGAGAGCTGGAGAAATACTCAGTTTCTGTCCCAATCACTTATTAAAGATCCCAGGGCATCCTAGCAGAGGTCCAGGCAGGTGTTTCTGAGATGCCGGGACTCCCAGGTGACCTCAGCTGCAACCACTGGTAGGGACTGGAGACCAGCCAACGTTAGGTCTTCTTTCAATGGAAAAGGTAAATTTATTTTTTCAAACCCTGCTCACAGTCCCAGGTCCTACACAGTGGGCCCAGCTGCTCTAAAAGACTTTTTGTACATTTACTGTGAAGCAGTGTTCTGGAAGTTGCCTGAACCAGGGGACTGGTCATGAATCATAGGCTTGATTATGGTCATATTAACACTGCTGGGTTTTGTTTTTGTCCTTTGGTTTTTGGTACTGGTGATGGAACCGTAGATTCTCACATACTAGGCAAGTATTCTGCCACCAGGCTATACTGCCATTCCAATAACAATGATTGATAACAGGAACCAGGTTGCCACAGGACATCTACTGCGCGCCAGGCTGCCCTACATGTTTCACAAGTAGTAGTGTCTTTATGCCTCATGTTGATCTGGTGAGTGGCTGCCATTAATTCATCCTCCCTACTTTGCAAATCTGAAACTGAGGGACAAAGGGATGAATTAAATCATAAAAGTGATACAGCTAGTTTGTTTGTGATGGAGACAGTGTTTACTGCCAGGTAGTTGGCCTCAGATCATCAGGCCTAGATCTGGAAGATGCTCAACTATGCAACTGGGGCTGCGTGTAGCATTTAATATGGCCAATGCCAGGCTTTGCCCCCAATGATATTGATTTTTGTTGTTTGGGGTAGCCTGGGTATTAAATTATATTTATGTAGTATGTTGTACGAGTGAGTGTGTGTATGTATTTGAGGGTATGTGTGTGTGTGGGGGGGGTGAATGTGTGTGTGTGGTGTTTGCATTGTATGTGACTGTGTGCTGTGTGTGTGAGCATGTGTGTTGTGTGTGATATGTGTGTGTGTGTAACTGTGTGTGTTGTGTGTGAGTGTATGTGAAGTGTGTATGTATGTGAAATGGTTGTATATCAGACAACTTTAATCACTTACAGAGTGCTTCCAACACTAGTAGGTATTCCCTATTATGTCATCCAAGGTGAGCATTGAGGAAGAAGGACCCCAACCCTGGCAACCCAGTCAAGGAAGGTCTGGCGTGGCACCATGCCATGATCAAGGTTTGGAGAAGAAAAAGCCAGTAAGAAGGCAGAGAGGTTGCCAGAGGAGTAGAAGAGGTACAGAACAGAAATGTCTGTTTCATGTTTGCAGGGGTGGCCATGGAGACACGCCAAGCATGAAGACCACAGAGGGTGACCACCATTCCCAACACAGAGGGTTCCTGGAACTCTGCAGCACCAAAAAGAATTACCATCTGCAGAGAGCTGTTTTAAGAGAGAGCCTTGCCCTGTAAACCACATCTGCTGGAGGCAGGATGCTGGGCAGGGACCTGGGAAGCATAGCACTGTAAGCCCCTGTAAGCGGGACCTACACTGTGTGGAAGGAGGAGCTGGGAAAACAAGTCTTGCCAGCCCCTCAGGTGCCCATCTGGAACCAGTCGTATCAATCACGAGTCACAAGACACACATTTGAAGACCATAAAATGCATGTCTGTTAAAGATAAACTACTTTAAACTAGGAAAAAGCCCACATAATTTTATCACCCGCATGCATCAGCTATTTCATGTATTTCTTTATGATGTTTTTCCTGGAGATAATTTTTGAGCATCATGCAACCACAAAGTCTATGCAAATACCATATCAGTCTTCCTTTTCTACTTATTACGAGGTTGTTTATTCTTTGCGTGGCTTCCCTTCCTTATAATAATTATGTTAACAAAGATGAGTTGTTGCTGGGTTCTCAAGAATTGAATGATTCGAGCACTCATTCTACAGGGAAAATTATTGTAAACATCTGCTATTGATAAGAGCTTATAATTGTTATAGTTAAATCAGTCACTTCTAAAATGTGTATTTTGTGTGGATGTGTGTGTAATTATATTGATATATCTAATATGCATACATAATATCCTTTCTTGTACATATGGCATAAAATCAGGGCTTTTTTTTTGCTATTTGCAAACAACCATGAAATCAAAACAATTTTACCTGTTACAATAAAACTACAAGATCGATAAAATTCAAACTAACATTAATTAAATGTGACATGCAGTGTTTTACGCATTTAATTGCTGCTCTCAGGGCTGAGCAAGGTGCATTGCCTTCCTGGTTGAAGAGGGCCATGCTGTGGGGGGGTCACTCAATTTTCCAGGTTCCTCTTCCCTGTCCCATACTCTCAGAAGCTTCTAGAAGCACAGCCTGCAGGCATCCCTTGCCCCGACTTGGCATCAATCCCTGCTTTGTATCAACACTGTTTTTCTTCTACTCCTTCCAGCTCAACAGCAATTCAAATAATACCACCTGGTACCCATGTAATCATGAGCACAGATTCCAAACTGAGCCCTAAAATCAAATCCAAAGGGGGCCTGACAGCTAAATCAGAACATGGCTGTGTTAATTCTTACATTTTGACGGAAAGGTAAACATAAACATGAAAGCATTTCATTAAAAACTTCCAAAAGCAGGAAGATCACCCTCAGATCACCGCTGTTTTGAGAAACGTCAGTTTATTTTTATCTGTTAAAAACAACGGATGACTGGAGAGATGGAGAGATGGATCAGTGCATACGATCCCTTGCTTGCCAACATGTTACCTTCCAGCATCCACAGTCATAGTCATGCTCTCACATGCATCTGTACACATACATGTGCGTATACCACATCCATATGCTCACACACTTAGACACACACAGAAAAATAAGTAAAACTGTACAATTCATTTTGTCTGATCAGATGACTGGCTTGAATCTAGTTGCTAATCCAGAACCACTCAGTCACATGATCCCACTTCACAGCCCGGATGACAGAGGTTTGTGGATGTCACAGATCCTGCTAGAGCTTGGAGAACTGTCAGGTGAAGCCACCCGCAGTCCTTATCTGGCCTCTGCCATTCCCCAGCCAGACTCTGTGTCTGCTGTAATTTCTTTCAAAAAGGTTTTTTCCTTCTCTGGGATTTAGTCTGTTTGTGCCTAGCAGGACAAGGACTGAACATGGAAGGACGGCTGGCTTTCTCTTCCTTAAGGAAGAGTTGGCATCTGTTATTGGTGATGGGCTAAGCTGCTTATGAAAACAGCCTGATGAGGAAAGGGCCCTTTAAGAGATTTCAGTCGATCTGGCAGTAGCTTTGGTGGCTGGCAGTCGCTTGCCAGCTATTAAATGGTTCTGAATATATGAAGATTTGTAATTTCCTTCTTGGAAGGGCTCAGCCAGAAAGAAGAAGTCACGTGACACAATGCCTGCACTCACATTGGCGCACGCGGGTGCTTTGTTTTCCGCAGACTGATTCTGGAAACCAGTCAGTTTAGTTTGGTATTTCATCTTTTGGCCCGGTATGAAACTGGCACTGCTCACGTTACCCCTGCCATGTACCAAAGTTCAGAATTCCAGATCAGCCAGCCTGTAATTACATCGGGAGAGCCAGCTTTATTCTCTTAGTGAGCAGATTGATGGATCTGTTTAGACTGCACGCCCTTAGGCTCTCTAGGAACCTGGGCTCACTTCCTAGTGCTCAGACCGGCTCCACCCCAGACCCTTCTGTCCCACTGTGCAGGGTTGCTGGGCCCAAACTGGTTTCCAAACCTGTTTGGCTCCTCCAGAGAGGTCTTTAGCTGTCCAAAGGGAAACAAAGCATGGGGCTGGGATGGTCAAAGGGCTCAGGCTTATCTGGTGTTTAGAGTGTTGGTGGAGGTGGTGGGAGGGGTGAATGGCAGCAGGGGTGGAGGGGGGGGGCAGCAGAAAACCTACTGAGCCTCATGCTCTTAAGTGCCTGACAAGGTGGCCTTTGATGCTTGCAGACGAAAGGTGGGAGGCCGTTCCTTTGCCTGACTTCCTGCTATCTCTCTGGTGATTGGAGAAAGGCCTGATGAGCAGGTTTAGGTGCACAAAGCAAGACATAGAAGGAGGGCATTTACCACAGGGCAAAAGCTACTGGTTCTGTGTCCTGCTTTGGTTCAAAACTACTCAGAGATTTATTTTTATTAAGCATGAATGAGGGGTGGGGGTAAAAGGGGCGGAGCTACTTTCTAATCCTGCCGCTCCTATTGGACGCATGCTCCACTCTGGGTTACTATACCTTAACCTTGTGTCATCAGGCCTCCTGAACACTTCTCCACACCCTTTCTAGAGCGCTTCCCAGGGCTCCATCTCTTCTGATTTACGAATAGATGCTTTGACTCTGTGTCTACCTCATCTGTCTTCCCCACTTTGAATGGGATGGGTTCTTTCCCAGATCAAGATGGATGCTCTGCCTTGGCGACTTTCTTACTTTGCTTGTGTGATTCTGGCTGAAGGAATCCTCTCAGCTCCAGTTGCTCGTGGTGTTCTGGAACCCAGTTCATGCACTGCTCTCAGAGGAAGGTCTTTCTTCTCCCTCCATGCCTGTCTATGTTGCACATGTCTGTTCAGTGCTGGGCACCTTTGAGACTGGCTCCACTTATGTGTTTGTTGTTGGTTTTGTGCCACTCATGCCCTACCCCCGCACATTCTGGCCCCTAGTGCTTAGACGATGTTGAACAGATGTGCGGCAGGTACTAAATATTCCCCCTTATGTAATGAGTCTTCCCAGAAAACGAACCACATCCCAGACACTGCTATAAGAGCTTCACAAAATATTAACTCATTGTATCATCACAACAAGCATGGAAGTTGGTGTAAGGCTGATCTCTAATTTGTAGATGGGTGCATTGGTTTAGATGTGAAGTATACCCCCAAATATTCATGCAATGAAGGCTTGGTCCTTAGCTGGTGGCTCTGTTAGGAGGTGTCTAGGTCATGCATGTGCTAATTTCATAAATGGCCTATTCTTCAATGAGTTTATATTGAGTGGAATAGAGAGATGGGGCCTGGCTAGACGAAATAGACTTCTCCAGGTATGCCTTTGAAAGTAGATCTCATCCCTGGTTCCTTCCTCCTCACTTCCTATTTCTTTGCTGCTGTGAGACAAACACCCTACTGTACCACATATCCCTTGTCACCACCATAGTCTGCTTCACCACAGGCTGATGGTGATCCTCCTGTCTCAGCCTCTGGAATGCTGGAATGGTAGACATGCTCAACCATACCCAGATGTAGGGTTTTTCTGAAAGGGTCTAACTCTGTAGTCCTAGCTGGCCCCAAACTCACTCACAGTGTAGCTCAGGCTGGCCTTAAGTGTCACATTCCTTAGACACCCTACTTATAATCACAGCACAGTTCTAGCCCTTTTGGCTTTCCTCTAAGACATCACTTTCTTCGTAAACACCCACATCTATACACAAGCCTTATGTTCCCCCTCGATCCAAAAGCACGGATGTAACAATGAATTAACCTCATAGAGTTGTTATAAAAATTGAAGGATGCCAGCCGTACATGTGCTTACATAGGTAGGTAGACTTCCTCCCTCCCAGGGAAGTCCACTGTGCTTTTGTCTTGTGTGCAGTATACACCTGTCCTGGTGGGTTTTTTGTTAACCTGACACATCTAGAGTCATCTGGGAAGAGTAACATCAATTAAGAGCATACTTCCCTCAGATTGCCCGTCCACATATCTGTGGTACGTTTTCTTGGTTAATAATTGATGTGGGTGAGCCCACCCCCCTTTCGGTGAGGGTGGTGCCACCCCTGGACAGGTGGTCCTGAATTGTCTCAGAAAGCAGGCTGAGAAAGCCATAAGGAATAAGCCAGTAAGCCTTGGCCCTCCCTGGCTTCTCCTTCAGTTCCTGCCTTGGCTTCCCTCAATGGACTATGATCTGGGATATGTAAACCAAAGAAACACTTTCCTTTCCAAGTTGCTTTTGGTGTTTTATCACAGCAACAGACACCCTAAGGCACAACCCAAGACTTTGTTTAAACAAATAGATGGCAGTGACGATGTGTCTATGCTCTTCTTCATTTAGAAAGTCCACATCTAAAGATGTGGTCCACACAAGGATTTATGTAGTTTTTAATTTAATTTAATTTTTCGGTTTTGATACCTTACAGCAGCAGCTAGTCTTGAACTCATGAACTTCCTGACTCTCTGCTTCTAAGTATTGATTATAGGAGTATACCATCAGAGCTTGGCTTCACACAAGCATCTGGGCCCTCACCAGCCCCCAGGGAGGCCTCTCTTGATTTAGAACAAAGACTCAGTTCATCTGACTTCACTAACAGTTCTGGAGAATTTTTTTTTCCTGAGGAAAAAGCTGTTCCAGAGAAGCAAACCTTTTAAAGCATGCTAAATAACAATGCCTTCTGAAGTGTTGATGCAATTTGATGTATTTCGTTTATCATGTTTTCTGAGCAGAGCAATTGGAGAGAACACGTTCCCTTCTGTCTCCCTCTGTCATGTTCTCATCAGCCCTTTCACAAATTAATTTGAATAAAAGCAACTTCCCCTCAGCAGCAAGTTAAAATGAGACTCTGTCCACGTGGTTATTACTTCACCGTGTCTTTATGCATGTTCCTCTGTGCTTTTTAATTATATATAATTACTAGGGAACAGGGAGTAAAATCTGTTTAATCTAAAGTGAAACGCGCTAAATAGATAATGTTTCCAGTTCCTGTTTGTTTCAGTTCTTAAAGGTATGACTCTAATTTAGTGTGACTGGATTCATGAGTACATGGCTAGCTAGTCCAGAAAATGTAGCTTATATGCTTAAGCATTATTTATTTCATGTACACCCTATTTCTTTTTAAAGATTATCATGGAGTTTATCTACTCAAGTGATGACATCTGAGGTGCCATTATTTGAAATGCCAACTTTCCCCCCCCTTTTATAAAATAGTTGCAATTAACTGCAAACAAGATTTAAACTCAATGGTAACATATGGTGACTTTGATACGATGCTATGTTTTTATTGCAGTTTTCTGTGTATGTATGTTTTTCGATGGGGAGAAATTGTATTAAAGCCTGTCCCAGTGATCATATTAAAATTCGTGGCAACAGTCAAGAGGCAGCATAGTCCAATAGACAAATCTTAGACCCTAGAGACAGTCTTCTTGATTGAGTTTACCCTTGCCTTAACCATGAATCATGGGTAATTCATATAACTTCTGTGTACTCAATATCTTCTTTCAAATCTCCTGCAGTAGAAGCCATCTGAGAGGGTTGTAGTAGAACCCCTCCTAAGGCCCATTACCTCCCCAGCCATGGACTTTTGTCCAGGTGAATGATACTAGGCATGAATTCTCTCTTGTGGAGCAGGACTCAAATCCAATCAGGAAGTGAATGGTGACCCCCATTTTGTTATGCCATTCTTGCACCATCTTGGATAACGATCCTCTCAAAAACTGCCAATTGTGGGATACCTCTGTATGAGGTGTTCGTTAGGGATAACCCAGAGCCCAACCCTCAAACAATAAACTATTTCTATTGCTTTTGGTTGCCCACCAAAACTAAATGATTAGACCCTATTGCTGAAGATACACACACTTTGGTTGTAGGATATAGAGAAACCAGGCTGGAACTCAGCAGAGAGTTTCCTCTATCAGAAAGTGTTATGCAGGCTCCTGAGGCAGAAAGTCATCCATGGTCTTACCTGAGTATGATCCCTGTGAGCCACAATGACATGCCACACAAACCCCCGTACTTATCCCAAAGTCTAACTTTTTAAAAAAGTGTGAGATAATATAAAACATTTACTACAGTTGCGATGGTGTCTTAATTGGTGTTCTATTGTTGTCAAGTGGCACCGTGAGGCAACTCTTACTTAACAACAACAACAACAAATAAAAACACCCAAATTTAATTTGGGGCTCATAGTTTCAGAGGATGAGCCCATGACCATCATGGTGGGGAGCATGGCAACAGGTTGGCATGGTGCTGCAGAAGTAGCTGAGAAATTTTATATCCTGATCCATGCATAGCAGAGAGAGAGAGAGAGAGAGAGAGAGAGAGAGAGAGAGAGAGAGAGAGAGAGAGAGAGACTGGACATAGAGTGGGCTTTTGAAACTTCAAAACCCAGCCACAATGACACACCTCTTCGTAAAGCCACATCCTTAATTTTTCCCAAACAGTTTCACTAACTGAGGACCAAACATTCAAACATATAAGCTACGGGGGCCTTTCTTGTTCAAACTGCCACAGATGGAAATTGCAAATAAAGAACAAATCAGTGAAGACAGATCATTAGATTAAGTGTCCATGACGCTCTAGACACTTGTGCCAGCTAAGCTATTGTCTCTTGGCCTCCAACCCACCTCTTCCTTAGCTCCATTGTGATGTCACCCTGGATGGCTTGGCTCTTCAAGCCAAGCTTTGCTTCACAGTCTGCTTCCCCACTTTACCTTGGAAAATTGCATGCATTGCAGAGTAGAGGATGGGAGAAGGAAGAGAGTCGAAGAACACCCTTCTCTTTGTTTCCTGTTTGGGTCTTGTTGACAGGGCTCAGTGCCTTCAGTTGACTTCCTCATTGCTGTACCTTGTTCCCCGTTGCTGTACCATGGGGAGATGGTGCTTGCCTCTGGTTGTCTTTTCAAAACCCTCACACAGGTCAACTGTGGGTCATCATCACACAGGCTAGGAGCAAAATCCTTCAGATATGGTAACTTTTTCTGGAATGTGATGTTCAAATGTCTGATGGGTGTCTTCTAAAATGCCAGATTTATACTTCCCCTTAAATTTTGAATCAGAATGCACTAAGTATCTTTGGAATTTTTAGAATAATCCAGGATCACGTTTTTACCTTTAAAGGTTGTATCATATTAGAATCCACGTGTCTCCTTAGGTACCACTGGCAGATGGCAAGCTGCTTCGCTGAAACAGAGGAGCCCCAGGTAAATTAATGTAATACAGAAAGCAATGAGACAACAGCCTCAATCAAGGCTAACAGTTGTGGAGGCTTACAAAGCTTTAGGCCCTTTTCAGGACTTTTGCACACATTATCTGATTCACCACTCTGATGGCATTAGAAAGCAGACATTATAGGTAATTTCCACTGCCCTGAGAAGCAGACAGGGAACAGCCAGCATTACTACTCAAAGCTCCACAGCAAATATTGGCAGAGCCAGAATTAAAGTTCGCCTGACTCAAAAATCTACTCTCTAGTTCACTCTGTTTTACTGTGATCTTTGTATGCTCTAGATTTAGGCATTGATTTACAAACTAAGTTTGGGGCTGACTGACTGAAAACCGTTGTACTCATAATGGCAAGAATCACCAAAAGAACAGAAACATGGTCTTGTCTGCAAGGAACTTGCCATCTGGTAAGGCTGGGAGATCCAAGGAGACGTTAAAGTACTAAGTGTCCTCCTAGTAAGTAGGATACGAAAACATCCTAAGTTGTGAAATGTCTTGGGAGCTCTCCAGTAAGGAGCTAACTTACAGAGTGGATCCTAGTGAGGGGAGCAGGGCAGAGGAATGGGAAGGGAGGGGGCATTCTTAGATCTAGGGGTGGAGACGGCTAATGTTGGTTGGTGTAGAGTCACAAGGAAACCAGCCTGAGTCTTGAGAGACCCAGTCTTCTGGAATATCTGCAATCACACTGAAGTTGTGTGAGTCCTGCCTTTAAATGGAAAGGACATTAAAATCTAAAACTACTTTGTTATGTGCCAGGGACATCTCTAAGTGCTTTCACTGGCACAAAGGGATTAGCTTATCCCAAATCATTCCTCTCATTAGGGGCTAAGTCAGGGCTTGAACCCATGCAGCCCAGCTCCAGAAAACAAACAAATAAACACAAAAGAGTAAACCCATTTAAAACTTTCCTGTTTCCAAACACTCTGGAGCTGTATCCTGTGGGCACTTACCACACTTCTTTCTGCCAGTCTTCAAATTCTCTTCTCTCTGGTAAATTGAGGCAGACACTTGTCAGTTGTGAACTTTCTTACCTCCGCAGAGAGGCATCACAGCCTTGAAAGCATCTTGTTTGACTTTCCTTGGGCAGCCGTGAACAAACATCTACCCACCAAGGATAGGGCAAGAAAGACAAACCAAGGGCTCCATCCAAGTTCGGTCTTGGTAAACCAGTGGGTTTATTGGGATTGCTCACAGGAGCATGAGTGAGGAGGTAGCTATGAAAACATAATGACTAAAAGGCAGGTGCAGCAACAGAAACTCCACTCCAGTATAGGTAACAGCTAATGACAGCTGTATCCCTGAAGCTCTCTGCATGACTAGCAGGCAGCTCCAGGGCTCAGTGTGTCCTCTGCCACACAATTGTTACTGCTCATATAGCCTTGGGGAGGGGGTTCTTAGTAGTCTTGTAAGTTTTAGGAGCTTCCTGGGTCTTACATATTTGCTTATTTCCTGAAGCTTGGGGATTCTCCTCTCCAAGAGAGACTATCAGTTCTGAGGAAATAAGTAGACAGCATTGTGGACCAATCTCACCCTCTACCAGGCTCATGCACTCTGAGTGTCCTTAGGGAATGTCTTCATTCTCTCTAGGAAGTGATATATATCAAATGGCTACACATGGTTCCCTAAATAAAACCAAAGGGATATATCTTTGGGCTTTGAAACAAACTGGGGCAGTTGTTTCAAAATGCAAAGAAATAAAACTGACTCATCTCTATGTGTGCTGGTCTGGAAGGGTTCTGATTTCACTGGGGTGGGGGTGGGGCCTCTTCTGAATGCCAAGAATAACTGATGGAAATGAAGTGAGTACTAATAAAAGGAGATGTACTTATGAGGGGCAAAATAATAATAATAATAATAATAATAATAATAATAATAATAATAATAATAATATCAAAACCACAAGTTCACTGTCAAATATCAGAGCCAGGTGGGATGGGGGAGGACGTTTAGTCTTTTCTGCACTCCAACTATTCCAGGATTTCCCTGGAATAGAACTAGAGAAGAAACACTTTCATAAAACAACCCTGAGCAGAAACTAGTTTCCCCTTTGTGATTGGAAGGTAAATTAGATATTGTACCACATGGCACTGATTATTATAAACTTCAAGCAGCTCCATGGAAACCAACTATTTGTACTTTTGACACATTTAGAGTCTGGGTAAATCAGTTCTTGCCCTTTGAACAGGACTTCGAGAGATAAACTTTACTCCAAATTTTAGGGTGGTGATAAATAATAAAGAAAATAGTCCTATATGCATGATGTTTTACTTGAAATCTAGACTTGTCTATTTTCTAGGTTGACTTGTCTAAGCCAGGAAGCTGTTTGGCTTCACACCTGCGCCTCTGGAATCCCAGCTTAGGGCTCTTTCTTGGTGCCTAAATGTATCTGAAGGAAAAAGGCTTTTCCTCAAGTATCTGCTGAGACTGGCTGGCCCCAAGTGAAATGAACTATCTACTTGAGATAGTTAGATTTACAGTTGAAATCTTACTCCACGGCCTTTGCATCATCTTTCCCCCAAGTATCATACAGAAAAAAAAAATGAAAAAGAAAATGTGTCAGTATCAGACGGAATGCTACTTTCATTTAAATCAGGAACAACAAAGCCATTGGCGTTTTTTTTTTTTTTTTTTTTGCCTATATGCAGTGGTAAAAAAAATGTGATCTATAGGATGCCTTTGTGCCTTTAGATCAGCTCAAAATCTGAATCAGATTTTCCCATAAAGTGGCAATACTTTTTGGCAAAGTTAATCTAGTGCATCTGAAAAGAAATCCCAATCAGAACACCTGTAGTCATGCTGAAACAGACACGAGAGACTCATAATACACGCTTTTGGCTACCCATGCTTGGTCCCACCTGGAGATGGCCTCTGAATGACATCTTCCAGGCACTGTGCCAATCATTTGCCTTCCTGGGGACCTATGATGGATGGATCTCCTTTCCCACAACTCCTCTGAGCAGTTGGTAAAGCTGCTGGGAGACTCCAGGACCAATGTTACCCAGAAACTCTTTGCTTCACAGGCATTTACCCACCAGCTCTCAGCCTAGTGGAAGACACACCAGGGAGTCCTCTTTTCCTCCTTTTCTTTTAAGCCAGGACAGGATTAATGTTTAAAGTGGTGGTTTTTCTTTGATAGCTCCACTAACCAGCTCAGATCTCATCAGCTCCTTCTTCCTGAGTGTTCCTTGTCCACTAACCTGCCTATCTGGTATTACGGGTATTGCTGAATGAAGTCTAAAGAAAGGTGACGTGAGGACTACAGTGGGAGTCAATTAGCGGGTGCTGGTGAGCTGGAGATGCAGTTAGCAATGTCTCAGTGTTCAGCAGAGTTGAGGCAATTTGAGGAGTTTATTGATTTAACAGAGGTTTTACAATCTCCCTGGCTCCATGCCAGTCCGTTCATCCCCCCTTAAGTACCCAAGTGTGTCTTCTCTCTATCAGCCATCTAAGTTTTGCATCCACCATCATCTAAGGTCATCCTAAGGTGAATCTAAGGATCATGTACTCCCCCAGAGACTCCAGCTTTTCCCTTGTTGATTGGAGGAAGAAAGCAACACAGGAAACTATCAACAGCAAACTGAATGCTTTTAGTAAAGCAAGATGGGACCTGTGGCACAAAGGTGTATTCAAGACCCAGAGTCCAGCTGGGAAAGCTGTGTTATCTCCTACATATGCTTTTATGACCATTGGTACTAACACAGACTACAGCGTGAAACAAAACAAAGTTTATAAAGTTTCATTTTTGTGTGCAGTGCTAGGTAGGGATGTCTTTAGGTTCAGGCTGACCAGGATGTGCCCTCCATGGGTTCATGCGTTTGAACTCTTAGCTATACTGTTTTAAGAGACTATTGCACCTTTAGGAGTGCAGGCTTGCTAGAAGAAATGGGTTACTAGAGTTAAGCCCTGGGGTTTTACAGCCTGGCTCCTCTTCTTGTCTATTCTCTACTTCCCATTGGGCCAAGCTATGAGGATTCTAAGCTTCAGGCTCTGCTCCTGCTGCCATGCCTGCTCTGCCATGGGGAATTGTATCCCCTAAGTAGCGAGCCAAGAGGAAGTTGCTTTTAACTAGGTACTCTGTCACAGTGACTAACATAACGAATGCCATGCTAAGAAGACTAATGATTTGGTGCCCACCTTAAAATGATTTAAGTGGAATTAAATTTCAAAATAGTACATATGTGGTAGTTTGAGTGTAATTGGCCCCCATAATATCATAGGAAGTGACAGGCACTATTAGGAGAAGATGTGGCCTTGTTAGAGGAAGTGTGTCATTGTGGGGGCAGGTTTTGAGGTTTCCTATGCTCAGGATACCACCTAGCATCTCAGTTGACTTCCCATTGCCTGCAAGATGTAGGACTCTCAGCTACTTCTCCAGCACCATGTCTGCCTGCATGCAGCCACATTCTACCATGATGATAATGGACTGAACCTCTGAACTGTAAACTGCCACCTCAATTAAATGTTTTCCTTTATAAGAGTTGCCGTGGTCATGGTGTCTCTTCACAGCAATAGGAACGCTGACTAAGACAACATGCACGATGAAGAATTTTACCAGCATCAAAGAAGAACTGCTTGAGAATTTTGTCAATTCAGAATCTGGGCCCAGGGACCTTCTTCATTCTCCATATTGTTCTTTAATTGTCTATATATTCTGAGTGGCCTAAATTGGTTAAGGTACAAAGCCCGGCTCCTTCTGGTGTACTGTGTAGTGATATCTCAGTGGCTGCTGAGGGCCCACCTTTGGACTGGAGTAAATCCCAAAAGACCTGGGATGTTTTCCCCATCACTGATTCAGGCAGATCTTTCTTGCTTAGATTGAATATCAGTCTTGAGGAACGGGCCCAAGAATCATTTTCACTGGTAAATTATCTGTCACTTCCCAGCTGTGCCTCAGTTTCCTTGTCAGTAAAATCTGTATACTACTTGCCTCTCACAGGCACCAGGAGGATGAAATGCCATCACAGATGTGAAATCTTATTCATAGCTTGCCCAGGCTGATCCAAGCCTTATTATTCCTTATTATGGGTTGTCCAGTGTGGGTACTAAATCCACACTTTTTTTGGGGGGGGAGTGGGATACCTAATTCAGACACTTCTCTAGGAAAAAGGCTAGAGGGATTCTTGAACTTGGGATTTATAAAGAGAAGAAGTCATTTAATTTACAATCATGGAAACTAAGCTGTGGCATGAGAGCCATCCAAGAAGATGATGAAGTGAACACTCTTGATTTGGTACAGATTGGTTCTTTTTCTGCTTCCTGTTATCTTTCTCTGTACCCCAGTCTTTGAAAGCACCCCCCCACTTTTCCCAGTAGACTTTCTATACTCAGTGTTGTCTTCCTCCTTTACCCAGTAGGCTTTCTATACTCATTATGGAGAGTTCCCACGTGGCCTTGTGCTAGAATGTTCACCACTGTTTTCTGTCTCCTTTGCGGCTTTGGTTCTTGACTGTGCTGAAGTAAGGAGGCTCTTGCTTCCGATCACAGCATGGAATGTGCGCTGCTGGTGACTAATTGTTCTGGGGATGACTTCTCCATTTGGGTAGTGTCCAGTTCTCTATCCTTCTGTAAATGGAGCCAACTCTGATTTATATGTCTGTGAATCTCTGATGAGCTGTGGGGGTGGCTGGGAGGGGGGGTGGAGGAGAAATGCTGTTGGAAATGATACATTTTTCTCTGCCTTTGGACTCAAGAGCAAGCCAAAGTTTGGCTGTCAAACTTTGGGCAGAAGAACAGACTTACCTCTTGTCATGGACGAATGTGATTTTAACTGGAAGCCATCAGTTCACATTCGTGACTAAATGTGAGGCCACGAAGATAGTTTCAAAGTTGGCAAGACACAGTCTTGCATGTTTTCCTGGACCTCCAAGGGATCTAGCTGATATTGTGGATTAAGGATTTGTACTTTGTCCTCTTGGGCACAAATAAGTCACTTCCCTATGGAGGCAGAGCTGTTTTACATCAATGTGATGTGAAACAGTAAGTGAGGCCCATACTGAGGGACGGCAAGGTGAGAGCATCACAGGTAGACTGGCCACACAGTTAGCTCCGTGAGATCTCAATCTGTGCTTCAGGCGCTTGTCCTGGTGGAGGGATAAAATAATACTAAAATCCCCAAACTGAGTGTCATTACACAATATTTGTGCTGCACTCCAACTCTCTCCCCAGTGTTTATCCTTCCCTTCCAGTCCCCACGGCTTGCACTCTGCATTCCAGACTGCTGGATGAAGGGAGAAAATAGTTAAGAGAGAAAACCTTTCTGGCAATGTTTTGGATCATCTCTTGACTTTTCACAAATAACAGCTTGCATGTCCTTTTGATTTTAGATGGGTATGGTTAATTAAGAATAAGACTCTGAAGGCTAGCCTGGTGGTACAGGTCTGTAATTCCAGCAACTCATGAGGCTGAAGCAGAGGGACTATAAATGTAAGGCCTTCCTTAGGGTATAGGACAGCTTGGCCAACTTAGTGAACCCTTGTCTCAGAATAGAAAAAGGACGAGGGATCTACTCAATGGCAGAGTGTTTGTTAAGTTCAATCCCCAATACCCAAAACATAAAAGTGAAACAAGCCCCATGTTTCCACTAAAGAAGTAACAGAAACACAGTCAAGATAGATTAGGTTTTTATGGCTTTTCCTATGAGAACAAAGCCTTTCAAGCCCAATAGTTTATTATAAGTCAGGAGGATTTTTGTTCAAACTGGCTGCCCTTTGTGGGGTGGCTAGCTGACTTCTCTCCCAGTCTGCCTTCATCCTGGAATCTAGGCTGATGGAGTGACCTCCATCCAGAAATGTAATGGTAGCCCAGAAGGAGAAGAAACAGGGTGAGCCACTTGAGCCCCCAAAGCTTCTAGTTATAGGAGATGCTTGACATTCCTGCTGAAGTTTCACTGACCACGGCCAGCCAAGTTGTCACACCCCAGGCTAACAGGATGTTTGATCCTTGCCAGAGGGCTTCCACAGGGAGAGGCTTTGCAATGCTTGGCTAGGGTGTGGTAACATAATTGACCACACCCAAGAGTATAAAATATTTAGCATATGATAAGGATACCTTTCAGATTATTCAAGGAATGGACAAAACAATGGATGGTCCTGGGGAAGTTGATTGAAATGAAATACAATAGGTTACCTCTTAGAGGTAATTGTCTTAGAGGAATGGATCAGAAGTAATAAATGTCAATGATTTATTTTGCAATACCAGCTACTAAGGCTTCTTTTGTTTTCTACAACATTGGTTTATTTATCTTGTGTGTGTGTGTGGGGGGGGCTGGGGGAGAGGTGCTGGAGACAGAGCAAGGGGCCAGCTTGGAACCTCACATGAGCTAGGCAAGCTGTGCACCCTGAGCCATGCCTCCTTTCCTTGTCAAAGCTTCTTGAAAAGGGGTAAAAGCAAAGGTGGAAATAATAAAGGTTAAATCTAGTAAAGCTGAAATGGAAAAGTAGAGTCTTCAATAAATAAGAAAGAGTATAAAAGCCATGGAGAGAGGCAGGGATAGAAGGGCAGGAAAGAAGGGCCTGTAAGTCCTCCTCAGTGGAGTGGCCCAGTGTGGACTGACAAGCTGTAGGACAATGTAACTGTAGTGAACACACCAAGCCTTTTTTTTCCTTGTAGTTTCTCCATAATAACATAAAGCAATGATCATGACCCTAACCTACAAGTCTACACAAGGATGCACATGGGCCACATTTTATGTAGAGGACTTGAGCATCTGGAGAGTTTGATATTCTCTGAAGATCTTGAGACCAATCTCCAGGAGATGCTGGGCCATTTTTCTATTTCTGATTCAAGCAGAAGAGTCAGTATTAGTATGATAGAAGAGTTCTCCCTCAGGGGAGAGGTAGAGAAGTGCTCTCTCTGGTGCCAAGGGGAGACTTATATCAGAATGAGCCTTTCTTTCACACCACACCCCTAAGCCTCACTGCTGTTTTCAAAATGCCAACAGAGTAACAGCTCATGAGAGAGTGATGAAAAACACGTCTCTTGGGGGGGGGGTCCTCCATCTTTCTCTGCAATGATTTTAAGTGCCACTGTGGAAAGAGTTGTTTGACACCTATCTTGTGACTCAACATTGTGACTCCAAATGGAAAAAACTGGTTTTCTTCCCCCATCTGAGTGACTCTCACCTTGAGGACTTTCTCAGAGCTGGGAGAGTTGGGTAGGCAAATGAACAGAGGGACCAGGGCCCCGGAGTTGTTGGTTTCCCACCTTTGCCAGTCTGCTCCGCTGAGTATCCATGGTTGATGGAAGAGTTCTGAGCAGCCCTTACCTGATCACTACTCAATGAACAGTCAGTCAGTTCGTCTGGAGGGAAACCCACTCCTGGCATTCTCTGCCATTAGCCCACTTCTCCTCAGCCACAACAGAAGTCAGAGTACAGAGTCCCTCACTGTTAAGGCAGCTTCATCAGCACTTCTCAACCTTGGAGGAGGATAGGGCCTCTTGCTGAAGTATGGCGGACTCCTTTCTTCCTGGTGCTCTGAATTCCTTAGAAGTACTTCAAGTTCCTTCTCTGAGGCCTGCAGAGTCACCCTCACCCTTCTTTTAACTCCTTTCTCCCTGTCTGCCTTACACAGCATAGTTGTAGACCCTTATTTCTATGCAGCCCCCACATCTCTCTGATGAGCTCTGGGATTTTCTGGTTGAATATTTCACCTGGTTAAGATGCCATTCATCCCCTCCTCTTAGGAACTTAGTCTGCATGTTGGGATTCCCCATTGACCTTTGTGATTTTTGAAATCAGGGAGTGGCGTTGCCCCCAGTATCCTCTAGGACCTCATCCAGTCAGAGTCCAGCAAACAGTTGCTGGATGTATTTGTGTATTTGTTACCAGGTGTTTCCTTGGCACCGTGTTAAACAGCACCTGAGCTGTAAAGCTGGGCGTGGCATGGGTGGACCGGTGATTTCTGACTGTTAAGGTCCCAGCATCTTCTTCCTTTTGGCTTTTCTTGTAGCAAGAATAGACCAGCCAAGAGCACAGTGAGAAAACTTACTCCATGGTTATGTGGCAGGATAGAAAGATAGGAAAATCATGACATGAAAGGACAGCTTGGTAAAACAAAAACAAACAAAAAACCAAAGTCTTCATCCAGGGTCTGGTACACATTTTCTGTCTAGAAACAGGAAAGCAGAAACCACTGACAAAGCCCAAGTTACTCACAGAACAGTATAGGTTTTCCAAAAGACCACTTGTCAAGGATAGTACATAACCCACACTTACTTTCTGGCTTCATCTGCAGAAGGAAATGCTTCAACTTTCTACCTTGTTATCAGCTACATTCTTTGAATGATCTGAAAAAGGGGTCTTCTTAGCAAGATATACCTTGAGAGCAGCTACCCATGACCATATATAAAGAATCCCAATGGTGCTGCTTCCTCCAGAAGCCCATATCCACATCTGGGTGTGTCTTCTTTCTATGAGCGCTCTTCTTGCTAGTAAGCCCCGTGCCTAAGAGTTATATTAAAAAACATCTTTTAAAAAAATCATTGTCTGTTTGTGTGTCTCTGCCTGTGAGTTGCCTGTATGTTACACTGCATATGTGGATATCAGAGATCAACTTGCAGGAGTTGGTTCTCTTCATTCGCCTTGTGGGTCCTGGGACTTGAACTTGGATGGCCAAGTTTGGCATTAAGTGCCTTTACCCATGGAGCCATCTTTTAACAACTTTCCAACTCCACTTGATATTGTCTTAGCATGAAATTCTTTCCTTTATTGAAGCTGCAAATCCCAGGTTTGCCTGAATGGAAATCCCTAGGAAACAGAAGTCTTCAGCTTCCTGTAGGAAATGGAGTGGAACTGTGCCAATAACAATGAGAGCCCTACCTGGCCATCCTAGGTAGGGTCCCACACTTATATGGCAGGGGTTCGATGTCTTTGGAGTCAATGAGCTGCAGCCTGATTTAGAAGGAAGCCTTTGGAGCGAAACTAATCACATTCTCTGACTTAGCCTTTGTGTGATTCAATTTCCTCATCTATCTAATGAGAATAATAACCTTGTATTGTGGAGTTGTTATAATATTTAAATGAGGCAATAGAAGCAAAGTTCCCAGTGCTGGCCACATAGGGAGCCCTGTAGAACTGTTGACTGTTCTGGAAAAGAGAAGGACAAGATCTTATTAATGCAATATCCTTGAACATTCTCTCTCTCTCTCTCTCTCTCTCTCTCTCTCTCTCTCTCTCTCTCTCTCTCTCTCTCTCTCTCTCTTTTTTCTCTCTCTCTCTCTGTGTGTGTGTGTGTGTGTGTGTGTGTGTCTGTGTGTGTGTGTGTATGTGTGTGTGAATATGTGTGTGAGTGTGTGTGTGTGTGTTACATTTTTGCTTTTGCGGTTAAGAGATGAAGTCTCCTCTCCCTCCCTTCCTCCCTTCCTCCCTTCCTTCCTTCCTCCCTTCCTCCCTCCCTCTCTCTCTCTCTCTCTCTCTTCTCTCTCTCTCTCTCTCTCTCTCTCTCTCTCTCTCTCTCTCTCTCTCTTTCTCTTTCTTTGAGACAAGATACACAAAGCCCTAGACTAGCCTCAGACATGTTATGGAGTCCAGAGTGGCCTATGTCTTCTGATTTTCAGGCCTCTGACTCCAAGTTGGCACCACACCTACCTAGGTCTCCCTTGACCTTGCAGAACCATGGTAATATGCTATTTGCTTCCTTTTTTTTCTTTGCCCACTCTGGCCTAGGTTGCATCTGCAGATGTTTCCTGGTCAGGCCGAGGTACCTCTAACAACCACTATCTTGGGAAGATAAGGTTAGACTTCCACAGATTTCTGTGTGAGCAGATGAAGAACTTTTAAAATTGAGTCACTTTTTACCACCTTCTCTACTGTCACCTTCACCTCCCCCAGGGCCACTGTCATCCTCTTCAAACAGCATTTCTACTTCTGTTCCCTTCTCCTCAGTGCATGGTCTTCACAGATGGACAATGTTTTTTACTCAGATGCTTCTGCTTAGAGCTCTCCAGTGGCTTCTAGTTGCACCCAGAGAGGAGCCCAGTCAATTAAAAGGACCTATTTGAATTGGCCTTCCAATCACTCTCACCTCTGGCACCCTGAGAACTCTGCAGGCTACAGCCACACAGACCTTCATGCTTCCTGTGTAGCAAAAGATGTATGTCCCTAACCCCTTTCCTCTGTATCCTCTCTGTCTCAAATGCCTTTCTCTACATTATCGCATAGCTGCCTCCATTTTTACTTTCAAATGCTTAGCAACGCCCCCGACCATGTTTTCAGTAGCACCTCCTTTTGCCATGACACTAAAGCCTTGCTCAGCTTTGTATTCTTTTCCCTAAATACAGCATTGCTTGTCGGTGGTTTATTGATATTCTCCTCCCACTAGGAAGTGATTTTTGTGGCATCAGGATGTCTTGGATGTCTTTGGCCACATGTCACCATTCCATTTCTAGTTCCTAGGACAGAGTATGTGTTTGGTATATACTTGTAGATTGGAAGAATTCCTCAGAGGATGCCATCTGTTTAACAGACTTTCTCACTACACAGTTGAGATGGTCATTGTGCTGCAAAACTGCTTCTCTGGAGAGGAGAGAGAGAAGCAAGAATGAGGCTGAAAGCATATCTTTTTCATTGCTGGAAGCTGGTGTTTCTGTTTATTGTTTTCTAACCCCAGACTCCAAAGATGCTTTATAGGGCTTGATACAGTATCTCCAACAAGAATGCCAGTCCTGTTTCAGAGATGCCCATGGCACAAAGAACCTTGGTTACTTTCCAAAGGTATCATGTTTTCTTTTGGCACAAACTCATGCCCAGAAACTTGGATAAGCTTTTATACTGGAATAGCCCTGAGCTGGCAAAACTCCCTGACTTGGAAGGAAGCTGACCACAGCAAATTAGAAGGAAGGCTTACTTTTTTTTTTTTAATAATTCCAGAAATTAAGTTTTAAATAGCCCTACACCATAAAGGAATTGCCTAACAGTGAGAAACATACAGAATTTGGATTCAAATTGCCTAGATTTGAATAACCACTAAATGAGCTGATCACATGAAAGTCCCTCTCAATCTAATGCCTTAGTGTGTCAGCCATAGACACTCCTCATGTCTCCCTCTGCAGGGGCATCACTGGCTTCCTTCTCTACCCTTCATGCATTCTCCTTCTTCATCCACCTAGTCATGCTGCCTGAGGGCTGAACTTTACTAATTGTGTGGCCTAAGGGACATAGAGGCAAGTCCATTCTTGGATCCACTGGAGATTTCTCCAGTAGGTGACTGTGCCTTTTGGGTACCCACTACATCTGGCTGAGCTTCTACTGCAATCATTCTTCCTTCTCATCACCATAGTGGGTAGAATGCACTGATGCTGGCTCCCAGTCTGCTTCCTCCTGTTCTTGTTCTGTGTAAATCAGTCTCATGATTTACCATCTTAGCATCTACAGTTTGGAGGACCCCCAACCTGCATACTTATACTCTGTCTTCACATTTGTATAACATGGTTCACAGTCCAGGTGGCTTTTTATCAAAGCCTTCCATTTACTTGTCCCCCAAGTCACCACAAAATTAACTATTAGGATTAGAAAATCAAGTCAAAATTGAGGAGTATCATGTCCCGTGGCACTCAGCGTGAGACAGTCACATCTGCATCAATGTTTTATACCTTTGGTTTGTTCCTGTATGAGAAAAGCTCCCCCTATTATGGAGCACTGTGCCTCTCTGAAAATAAAAATCAAGACCAAATGTGGGTTTATGAGACCAGGGAGCCAAAGGTACTTTATTATGTTTTCCTTTCAATGTATTTGATATCCTAGGGGAAAGGATCAGAACTTCTTAGACTCTTTTATACTCATCTTCCTGGTTCAGAACTATGCATTTTTAAGTTAGCTGTCTGGAGAGAGCTCTATATCTTTTTCATGCCTGGAGATATTGGTTGTTTTCTGGCCCCTGTCTCTCATAACCATGCTCCTGGTTAGGGGTATGTGATCTGCTCCTGGGGTGACTATCACAGGTGTCCTACTCAGTGAAAGTTCTTTGGGTAGTATTGGACAAACCATGCAGCAAGGCTACCACCATGTTGACAGTAATGATCGGGGAGTGCATGAGAGCCACAGCTCTGTTAGCCACATGCTGGAATCTGGTTCTGGATCCTGCACTTACCATCAGAGGCTCTGAAGATCCCAATGTCCTCAGCAGTAGGGTAGATAGGGCTTCTGAATGCCTCTGAGTGACCCCACCTCCCACTCAGAGGGAGAGCCTGCCAGACAGTGGTTAAGGGACTCCTCTCCAAGTTCTGCTTGGACACACCCTTCCTGAGAGGAACAGACGCTGCTTCCCCTCAGACAACAGGTTTGTCACCCGAATCATGGCAGTTTTCAGCCATAAGGACAGCACCAGGAGGTCTCCTGGACACAAGCAGAACTCTAAATACACTTTATGATGCCTTTTTGAGACTTTTCATTGAATTTTAATAGAATTAGAAGCACTCTTGTGAAGAATAACTAACAACAACAACAACAACAACAACAACAAAAAGCCAAACAAAAACATTGTAAACAAGAAAGAAAATAAAGGCTAGCAGAGAAGCAGAAAAAAATTTTTTTGGCATGGCAGTTTTGGAAAATAATCGTAACATAAATAATTCCCAGCCTTACAAACAGGGGTTTCTTGTTAAGAGGAAATGGGACTCTTCCTACAGACATGAAAAGACCTCACAGTGAATAACAGCACCAAGTTCTTTGTGAAAAGGGACTTCCTTCAGCTTTTTGAGGATTCTGACAGTGAATGGTTACTGACATATTCTAGCACAGAGTGGAACCAGATGAGGAGACACATGGAGAAGAAAGACAGGGAGACATTTTTAAGTGGTTTATCCACTTCCTTGCTGGCTGACAGAGCTGGCTGTCCACTGCCCAACCCCACCCTGGCTTACAGCGAAGAATGAGACTGAGTAAGCCAGTTAGTGAGGATAAACCACACTAGAGGCATCACATCCGGGGTAAGACGACCTCAGAAGGGAGCAAAGCATTGCTCTGATGTGGCCTCTACAGGTGTTAATTGGCTTATTGCACAGTAAGGATATTTGCTGGCCATGTACAACTAAATGCTTTGAATACTTCCTACTAGCCACACAGGCACCAGAGCATGGTGGAAAACTGTGGGGCTTGGGAGCATTATGGAAATAGCAAATAAACCTGTTTAAGTTCTAGCTGACTGTTTCTAAAGACAACTGTCACCTGGGAACACATTCTCTTATCAAGCAAGAGCCCATCAGAAGGTGATGGAGACTCATTTGTGTAGCCCATGGACAAATAAGGGCTTGTCCCTTGAGGAAGGGTGTGCAAGTCTTATGTAATTACACAACCACTGTGAGCCTTCCTTTCCTCATCTTGGAAATAAGGATGAGTGATGTAATTTGAGGATGTCATCTGGGATCAAATTAGAAGTTATTCACCCATTGAGCAAATGGATAGAAAGTGTAAATTGTATACTCAGGGAGCTTATTAATTTGCAAAATTTCTAAGGTTTTTGTCTTCACTTACCTATAGTCTTATGTGGGGAAATGGACAATAAGTATCAGGCTTAAGTGGTATATCAGAGGGTATCCTATGAAAGACAAGAGTGGATAGGAAAGATGGGAAGGAGTCCTAAATAGTCTTGTCTGGTAAAATATCTCAGATGAGACAGCATCCAAACAAAGATCATGTGAACTGTGTGGATCTCTGGAGGTTAAGGTTCCCAGATAGAAGGAACAGGAAGATTCTCAGGTTATGGCATATTGCACCAACTCAGTGTTATTCATATATTATTTTTCATATGGTGGGAACTCTAAGGGTTAGTGGCATTGTGGGAAAATCCTTAGACTAGCCCGAGTGAAAGGGGAATTGCAGAAGAACAACTAGAGAGGCAGGGTACCAATTGTGTGTTGTTTGTAGGTTACAAAGAAAAAGAAAGAATGGGGAGGGAGGGAGAAAGGAAGGAAGGAAGGAAGGAAGGAAGGAAGGAAGGAAGGAAGGAAGGAAAGAAAGAAGGGAAGAAAGAAATAAAGAAAGAAAGAGCAACATTAGCATAGAAACCTATTGGAGAATTTTTGTCAAAGTGTGGAAGGGCAGAAGAAAGGCGAGCAGGTGGGTGGCTGTCGCAGCAATCCAGGAGAAAGACAGGAGTTCTTTCAGTAGGGTGGTCCAAGTGGATGGAAATGGTGAACAGCAGTGAGATTTAAAAGCCAACAGAATTGCTAATGGATTGGATTTAAGATGGTCTAAGAAACTCAAAGGTCAGTGTTATGATTCAGGCATCTGTACTGGCCTGCCCTTGGGGTCCTTATGGGATACACCCTTAGCTGCAGCCACTAAGAGCACCACCTGTGCACATTCCTTACCTTCCCTTTTACAAGGGCCCTGCCCACCTCCCATTCTCCCCCTATCTTTCTCTCCCTCTCTTTGTGCCTCTCTCTCTCTCTGCCCCTCTTTCCTCTTTCCTCCTGCTCTTGTCTCCAGAGGCTGGTCTCCCCCCTCCCCTTTCCCCTTTTTATGATCCCTTTCCCTAATTCAAAACAAAACAAAACAAAAAACCTCTGCTTGAACCCTGTTGCATGGTGTCTTTCTCTTCTCGAGTGCTGCTTTTCTTAAATTACAACAGACAGGATTGCTCTTTCCTGAGATGAGGATGATGTAGGTCACAGAATATGAGGACTTTCTTCTGGCAAGTGTTAAATTTGACTTAAGATAATCTAAGCAGGCGCCGCAGACTGACCTGGAACTAGGTGAGTAAGCCCCTGCCCGCTCCCGACCCCAGACCAGAACACCCCACCACCCCCATCCCACCACCCCCGCCTGAGCCTGCTGGCTTGGGCCAGACACGCCCAGAGAGGGAGGAGCCACCTGCCCCACCAATCGCTAGCACCCCATTCTTACATTCCGCCGCCGCAGACTGACCTGGAACTAGGTGAGTGAGCCCCTGCCCGCTCCCGACCCCAGACCAGAACACCCCACCACCCCCATCCCACCACCCCCGCCTGAGCCTGCCTGGCTTGGGCCAGACACGCCCAGAGAGGGAGGAGCCCCCTGCCCCACCAATCTGCTAGCACCCCATTCTTACATTCCGCCGCCGCAGACTGACCTGGAACTAGGTGAGTGAGCTCCTGCCCGCTCCCGACCCCAGACCAGAACACCCCACCACCCCCATCCCACCACCCCCTCCTGAGCCTGCCGGCTTGGGCCAGACACGCCCAGAGAGGGAGGAGCCCCCTGCCC
The DNA here is from genome assembly GCF_003668045.3 of Cricetulus griseus. Classification (NCBI taxonomy): domain Eukaryota; kingdom Metazoa; phylum Chordata; class Mammalia; order Rodentia; family Cricetidae; genus Cricetulus; species Cricetulus griseus. The sequence continues at coordinate 137,666,043 of NW_023276806.1, forward strand.
CACCAATCTGCTAGCACTCCATTCTTACATTCCGCCGCCGCAGACTGACCTGGAACTAGGTGAGTGAGCTCCTGCCCGCTCCCGACCCCAGACCAGAACACCCCACCACCCCCATCCCACCACCCCCGCCTGAGCCTGCCGGCTTGGGCCAGACACGCCCAGAGAGGGAGGAGCCACCTGCCCCACCAATCCGCTAGCACCCCATTCTTACATTCCGCCGCCGCAGACTGACCTGGAACTAGGTGAGTGAGCCCCTGCCCGCTCCCGACCCCAGACCAGAACACCCCACCACCCCCATCCCACCACCCCCGCCTGAGCCTGCTGGCTTGGGCCAGACACGCCCAGAGAGGGAGGAGCCCCCTGCCCCACCAATCTGCTAGCACCCCATTCTTACATTCCGCCGCCGCAGACTGACCTGGAACTAGGTGAGTGAGCTCCTGCCCGCTCCCGACTCCAGGCCAGAACACCCCACCACCCCCATCCCACCACCCCCTCCTGAGCCTGCCGGCTTGGGCCAGACAAGCCCAGGCAGGGAGGAGCTCCCTGTGCCCCAAATCTGGTAGCACCCCACTCTTCCATTCCGCCGAACGACCAAGAAACTAGGAACTAGCGAGGAGACCACCAGGAGCGTCGAGATCATCTAGAGTTGTGGACATCGAATTCCTAGCCCCCACACACCACTGGGCCACAAGAGGAGATAGAGAGAACCCACCCGCACCCACTAAAAGGATATGGGGAGAAGACAGAATAAGATTTCACTCAACAACACAAAGACCAACATGACACCACCAGAACCTAGGGACTCCACTCCGGCAAGAGCTGAAAAGCCCAACACAGAGCATGAAGATGAGATGGACCTCAAAAATTATCTCAGCAAGTTGATAGAGACCTTTAAAGAGGAAACAAGAAAATCCCTTAAAGAAATAGAAGAGAAAACAAACAAAAAATTAAATGAATTGGAGGAAAAGACAAACCAAAAAATTCAAGAAATAAATAAATCTCTTAAAGAATCCAAAGAAAGCCAAGAAAAAACATCCAAGCAAGTGAAGGAAGCTCTTGAAATAGTTCAAAACATGAAAGCTGAAATACACACAATAAAGAAAACACAGAATGAGACCATGTTGGAAATGGAAAGGTTGGATAAACGATCAGGAACTAAAGATGTAAGTGTATCCAACAGGATTCAAGAGATGGAAGAGAGAATCTCAGCCACTGAAGACTCGCTAGAGGATATACATTCATCCACCAAAGAGAACCTCAAGTCCAACAAAACCCTAACACAAAATATCCAGGAAATATGGGACACCGTAAAAAGGCCAAACCTAAGAATAATAGGTGTAGAAGAAGGTGAAGAAATACTGCTCAAAGGTACAGAAAACATATTCAACAAAATCATAGAAGAAAACTTCCCCAACCTACAGAAGGATATGCCTATGAAAGTACAAGAAGCTTACAGGACACCAAACAGACTGGACCACAAAAAGAAGTCCCCCGACACATAATAATCAAAACACCAAATCTACAGAATAAAGAGAAAATATTAAGAGCAGCAAAGGAAAAAGGCCAAGTAACATATAAAGGCAAACCAATCAGAATCACACCCGACTTCTCAATGGAAACTCTGAAAGCCAGAAGGTCTTGGATAGATACCCTACAAGCACTAAGGGAGCATGGATGTCAACCCAGACTACTGTACCCAGCAAAACTTTCAATCACTATAGATGGAGAAAACAAGATATTCCACGACAAAAACAGATTTAAACAATACATATCAACAAATCCAGCACTACAGAAGGCTCTGGAAGGAAAACTCCAACCCAACGAACATAACTACACTCACAAAAACACTGTCAGTAGTTAATCGAATTTCACCAAACACAAAAAGAAACAGAAGGGCAAAATCCACACGCAATGATACCACCAACAATAAATCCAAAACCAAGAAGAACCAATGAACAATGGACGTTAATATCCCTGAATGTCAATGGTCTTAACTTACCCATAAAAAGATACAGGCTAACAGAATGGATACGAAGACAGAATCCATCCTTCTGCTGTTTACAAGAAACACACCTCAAATTCAAAGACAGGCGATACCTCAGAGTAAAAGGATGGGAAAAGATTTTCCAATCAAATGGGCTCAAGAAACAAGCTGGGGTAGCAATACTAATATCTAACAAATTAGACTTTAAACTGAAAGCAATCAAAAGAGATAAAGAAGGGCATTTCATACTCATCACAGGAAAAGTCCATCAAGACGAAGTCTCAATCCTGAACATCTATGCCCCTAATACAAAAGCATCCACTTTTGTAAAAGAAACATTACTAAAGCTCAAACCACACATAAAACCACACACACTTATAGTAGGAGACTTCAACACCCCCCTTATACCACTGGACAGAACTACTAGACAGAAACTTAACAAAGAAACAAAGGATCTGAAAGAAGTTATGACACAACTGGGTTTAACAGATATCTATAGAACATTCCATCCAAACACAAAAGAATATACCTTCTTCTCAGCGCCACATGGAACCTTCTCAAAAATTGACCACATAGTTGGCAGCAAAGCAAACCTCCACAGGTACAAAAGTATTGAAATAACCCCCTGTATCTTATCAGACCACCATGCATTAAAGCTAGAATTCAACAGCAATACGAATTGCAGAAAACCTACATTTACGTGGAAAATGAATAACTCCCAATTGCACCATTCCTTGGTTGAGGAAGAAATAAAAAAAGAAATCAAAGACTTTCTAGAATTTAATGAGAATGTAGACACAACATACCCGAACTTATGGGACACCCTGAAAGCAGTGCTAAGAGGGAAGTTCATAGCACTAAGTGCTCACATGAAGAAACTGGAGGAAAGTCACATTAGAGAATTGACAGAACAACTGAAAGCTTTAGAGCAAGAGGAAGCAAACACACCAAGGAGGAGTAGACGCCAGGAAATAATCAACCTGAGAGCCGAAATCAACAAAGTAGAAACTAGGAAAACAGTACAAAGAATCAATGAAACAAAGAGTTGGTTCTTTGAGAAGATCAACAAGATAGACAACCTCTAGCCAAACTAACCAAAAGGCAGAGAGAGAGCATGCTAATTAACAAAATCAGAAATGAAAAGGGAGACATAACAACGGACACTGAGGAAATCCAGAGAATCTTTAGGTCATACTTTGAAAACCTGTATTCCACAAAATTGGAAAACCTAAAGGAAATGGACAACTTTCTGGATAAATATCACTTACCAAAATTAAATCAAGATCAGATAGACAGTTTAAATCGAACTATAACCCCTAATGAGATAGAAGCAGTAATCAAAAGCCTCCCAACCAAAAAAAGCCCAGGGCCAGATGGCTTCACTGCAGAATTCTACCAGAAATTCAAACAAGAGCTAATTCCAGTACTCCTCAAACTGTTCCACACAATAGAAGCAGATGGGATATTGCCAAACTCTTTCTATGAGGCTACAATCACTTTGATACCCAAGCCTCACAAAGATATGACTAAGAAAGAGAACTACAGACCGATATCCCTCATGAACATCGATGCTAAAATACTCAATAAAATATTGGCCAACCGAATACAAGAACATATCAGAAAAATCATCCACCATGATCAAGTAGGCTTTATCCCAGGGATGCAAGGATGGTTCAACATACGAAAATCCATCAATGTAATCCACTATATAAACAAACTTAAAAAGAAAAACCACATGATCATCTCACTAGATGCTGAAAAAGCCTTTGACAAAATCCAACATCCCTTCATGATAAAGATCTTGGAGAGAACAGGAATAACAGGAACATATCTAAACATGATCAAGGCAATATATACCAAACCAATAGCCAACATCAAAGTAAATGGAGAGAAACTCAAAGCGTTTCCTCTAAAATCAGGAACAAGACAAGGCTGTCCACTCTCTCCATATCTCTTCAATATTGTACTTGAAGTTCTGGCTATAGCAATAAGACAAGAAAAGGGGATCAAAGGGATACAAATTGGAAAGGATGAAGTAAAACTTTCACTATTTGCAGACGACATGATAGTCTACATTAGTGACCCGAAAAACTCTACCAGGGAACTCCTACAGCTGATAAACACCTTCAGCAAGGTAGCAGGATACAAAATTAACTCAAAAAAATCAGTAGCCCTACTATATACAGATGATAAATCCAATGAGAAAGAAATCAGGGAAACATCACCTTTCACAATATCCACAAGCAACATAAAATACCTGGGGGTAACACTAACCAAAAAAGTGAAAGACCTGTACAATAAGAACTTTGAGACTTTAAAGAAAGAAATTAAAGAAGATACCAGAAAATGGAAAGATCTCCCATGCTCATGGATAGGTAGAATTAACATAGTAAAAATGGCAATCCTGCCAAAAGCAATCTACAGATTCAATGCAATCCCCATCAAAATCCCAACACAGTTTTTCACAGACATTGAAAGAACAATACTCAACTTTATATGGAAAAATAAAAAGCCCAGGATAGCCAAAACAACTCTTTACAATAAAGGATCTTCTGGAGGCATCACCATCCCCGACTTCAAGCTCTACTATAGAGCCATAGTTCTGAAAACAGCTTGGTATTGGCACAAAAATAGACTGATAGACCAATGGAATCGAATTGAAAACCCTGATATCGACCCACGCACCTATGGATACCTTATTTTTGACAAAGGTGCTAAATCTATACAATGGAAAAAAGACAGCATCTTCAACAAATGGTGCTGGTACAATTGGATTCGGACATGCAGAAAATTACAGATAGATCCATACCTGTCACCATGCACAAAACTTAAGTGCAAATGGATCAAAGATCTCAGCATAAATCCAACCACACTGAATCTTCTAGAAGAGAAAGTGGGAACTACCCTTGAACAAATTGGCACAGGAGACCACTTCCTGAACATTACGCCAGAAGCACAGACATTGAGGTCTGCAATTAATAAATGGGACCTCCTGAAACTGAGAAGCTTCTGCAAGGCAAAGGAAACAGTCAGTAGGATAAAACGACCACCCACAGAATGGGAAAAGATCTTCACCGATCCCACATCTGACAGAGGACTGATTTCCAAAATATATAAGGAGCTCAAGAAGCTAGCCACCAAAACACCAAACAACGAAATTAAAAAGTGGGGTGCAGAACTAAATAGGGAATTCTCAACAGAGGAATCTGAAATGGCTGAAAGACACTTAAAAAAGTGCTCAAAATCATTGGCCATCAGAGAAATGCAACTCAAAACAACTCTGAGATACCATCTCACGCCTGTCAGAATGGCTAAAATAAAAAACACCAATGACAATCTATGCTGGAGAGGATGTGGAGAAAAAGGAACACTCCTCCATTGCTGGTGGGAGTGCGATCTTGTAAGACCACTCTGGAAATCAGTATGGCGGTTGCTCAGAAAAATGGGAATCAGTGTACCTCAAGATCCAGCCATTCCTCTCTTGGGTATATACCCAAATAGGGCATGTACTTACAACAAGGACATATGTTCAACCATGTTCATAGCAGCATTGTTTGTAATAGCCAGAACCTGGAAACAACCTAGATGCCCCTCTATTGAAGAATGGATTGAGAAAATGTGGTACATTTATACAATGGAGTACTACTCAGCAGAAAAAAGCAATGGAATCTTGAAATTCGCAGGCAAATGGATGGAACTAGAGGAAACCATCCTGAGTGAGGTAACCCAGTCACAAAAAGACAAGCAAGGTATGTACTCACTGATATATGAATTTTAGACATAGAACAAAAGACTACCAGTATATAATGCTCTTCACCAAAGAAACTAGGAAACATGAAGGACTCTAAGGGTTAAATGGTCCCCAGGAATGGAAATGGCATGAACTCCCGAACTAATTGGGGGCATGAGGGTGGGGGGGGGAAGGAGCTGCTACAATAAGAGCAAGAGAAGAGGAGAAGAGGAGAGGAAATGGAGGGGCAGAAACATTGAGTTGGGGGAAGAATAGAGGAAAGAGAGCAAGATGAGAGAAACGATATCAGAGGGAGCCACTGTAGGCCCGAGAAGGGATCAGGAACCAGGGAGATCTCCAGAGACCTACAAGGATGACACGATCTGACAATCCAGGCAATGGTGGAGAGGATAACCTAAAAACCCTCCCCCTAAAATGAGATTGATGACTTCTCTTTATGCCATCCTAGAGCCCTCACCCAGTGGCTGATGGAAACAGAGACAGACATCCACAGATATACAATGAGCCGAAATCGGGAATTTAGTTGAAGAGAGGGAGGAATGAAGAACGAAGGGGTCTGTACTAGGATGGAGAAACCCACAGGAACTGTTGGCCTGAACAAGGGAGAGCACATCGACCCCAGATGCTGTCCAGGAGGCCTGTACAAGACTGATCCAGACCCCAGAACATAGATGTCAATAAGGAGGCCTCTGCACTCCAGGGAGCCTCTGGTAGTGGATTAGTATTTTTCCCTGGTGCAAGAAGGGACTTTGAGAGCCCATCCCATATGAAGGGTTACACTCTGGCCCTGGACACATGGGGAAGGGCCCAGGATCAGCATAGGAAGACTTGGTGGACTTTGCTGAGCTCCCGTTGAGGGCCCTACCCTGCCTGGGGAGTAGTGGGTGGATGGGGTTGGGGGGATGGGCTGGGGGTGGGGGAGAAAGTTTGGGGGTGAGGGGAGGGAGAGGGAGAAGGGACTTGAAATAAGCTTGTTCCCTAACTAGAACTAATAAAATAAAATAAAATTAAAAAAAAAAAAAAAAAAAAAAAAAAAGATAATCTAAGCAGAAATGTGGCTGAGAATGTAGGCAGATATGGGACAACATATATACAAAAATATAGATAGTTCATATAGAGAGAGGGAGAAAGATGGAAAGGAGGGAGGGAGGAGAAAGGAGGGGGGAGGGGAGTATCTTTTAAGGAGTCTTGAAAATTTGGCTTTGGGAGAAAGTCTTTTAAGGAGCTTTGAGGTTTGGTGTCTGTGCTGGCTAACTGGGGGACAGCTGTGTTACCTGTAGCTTTTCTTTACGGATTTTGAAATGTTCACTCTTAATATTTGAACACTTGCTTCCATACCCCAATGACCTTCCAGGCAGCATCTGGTGTCAGGGATCTTTGGAGAGGGGCTGAGGCGGGGGTCAGCTGTCCTCTGGTCAGCATTCTAAAACCAGCTTGTCAAGACATAACTGGAACAGCCTACCGTGCATCCATTTAAGGTATGTAACTGAATGAGGTTTACATGCTCACAGCACATGCAAATGCCACCACAGTGGATTCTAGAACTTCAGCACCATGTCTGTCTGAAAGGAAACAAGTATCCATTAGCTGCCCCTCCTTGTTCTCTCACTCTGCCTTTGTTCTGAGGCAGTGGCTATACCTTCTGGCCCACGGGGAACCCAATTGTACAGTCCTTCCTTCTCTCAACACTATTTCAAGTTTACCCACATCTTAGCACCCTCAACTCTTCAGTCATTGTTTTTTTTAATGTGTTGGTGACAAATATACTCCTCTTTATTATTATTAAGGTTTCTCCAATGTCTTTCAGTAGCAGAGCACTTGCTTAATTCCGCTGTGTTGTGCACATGCGCTGGCTGTTTCACTGACCCATTCATTCATCGCTTGACGCTCCATGTTCCCCCATCTTTCGGCTTTCTACGGATGAAGCCTTTATGAATCTGTGTATACAATCTTTTGGTGCAACATATACTTCATGTTTTTAGAAACTGACAGAAAGTTTTGCTCACATCAAGGGCAGAATGACGAGAGTTAAATATGGAGCAACTGTCCCCATCTTGCTAGAGTGAGGAGAGCCTATTGTGTGCAGGAGGACCAGTTTTCACTTGGTTTGTTCTTGCTTCTGAACCCACCAACCGTTTTCTCTCAGCCAAGACAGAATTCAAACACCTGTGTGCATTAATCGTTCCTAATACTCAGCTTCAACTTTGCCCTTCGCTCACCCCCATGTGGAATCCCAACACCACTGAAATCTTCTCTTCTCCCCGGAGCATCAGGAGCGCTTCTGATTGCTTCAAGAGTCACAGACCCGCTCTGTTTCCTCCTACCCCATGGCGGAAACCTGGCTATCTGCCAGTCTCAGTGGAGCGCATGTTTGGGGGGGGGGATGTCCTCCTGCTTGCGCAGCCCCAGGTGTGACTTGAAGCCAGTGCAGAAGGAACACAGCTGTGTCTCAGCTTTCCAGGCCCCAGGGAGGGTTACAGCTTCCAACTTCCGACCCTGGCTTCTGACTGTGCAGCTGAGCCTCGCTGAACTCTGCTTCTTTGCTGTGGCCTCTGCCTAAGCCAGCTGTCATCGTGCTGAGGCTGGGAAACAGAAACCTCTGAGTGTGCTGGAAGTGGTGGCCCCTTTTCAGAAGGCTATCCTGGCCCCCAGGATGATCCCCTATGATTTGGTGCTCAGTGGGAGTCAAGCTGCTGTTCCTGATCTTTGCCAGCGTCTTCTGTCCTAGCCCTTCCACACACAGGGGACGTACAGAATCAATCAGATGAGTGAGAAGGTAGGGCGAAAGAGGAGCTCATATCCTCATCAGGAAAAAGGGGGCATGATAGGCTGTACCCCTCAGAGCTATTATGAGGATTACACGAGTGAAAATGGCATAAAATAGTCCCTGGTACATAACCAGCTCTTATTACATTTTCATGACTGTTATCATTCTTCAATTGGGGGTGGGGTGGCTGAGTTCAGTTTGGTGTGATCATCACAGATGTGTACAGGGCTCCAGAGAATAAGTTCTGGCTCCAGAGTCCAGAGTCCTGACCTCACTCTATGCAGCTTCTGACTCAGGCAAAATGTTGCACCTTCCTGGCCTCAGGTTTTCCCTCTGAGCCTCCTCCAGAGAAGTCACAATGATAACCCAGGTCAAGGGCTAAGGGCAACATGTGGTAATAAGGAAGTAGGAGCCACTAGAGGTGAAGCTGCAGAAGGATGGAGAAGGGACATGGATGAGCTAGATCCTGAGGAGAAAGCTTCCCAGGGGGGAGGGAACACTCATTGGAGTCTGCATGCACTAGACAGCACAGGGTGGAGACAATGGGCAAGACAGACGGCATAGCCAAAGCCCAGGGATGTGGGAGTCTTGAGAGCTGCAAATGGCAGAGGGAGGCTGAATGTGTGGAGTTTCTGGGTCCCATACAGTCAGCACAGTAGCTGGAATGCTGTGTGAGCAGCTTGTACCTCAAGTTTCCTGGGGCCATGTGCTCTCCCACGGACTATGCCCACTTCTCACTTCTGCTTGCCCTGAAGGGCAGCTGCATCATACTCTAACTCTGTGTAGGTGCTTGCTATAAGACTACTCATGAGCCGGGAGCTGGTGCTCACAAATCCCAGCACTTTATGAGTTCGAGGCCAGCCTGGTCTACAGAGTGAGTTCCAGGACAACCTCCAAAGCAATACAGAGAAACCCTGTCTCGAAAAACCAAAATAAATAAATAATAAATAACAAAAATAAGACTACTTATGTGAGAATGCTCACAGAGTCTCAATGCTAACTCCGTGCTTTGCCATCAAGAGTGCCTCAGATGGTACGGAAAACACGTTTGATTCCGTCTGTGAGCGATCTGTTTAATGTCTTCTCATTTCTAAAAAATTTAAAAAAAACCCAAAGGTTAAAGCAATGTTAAACATGTCCTCACACATGTGATAAGTGGGGTCCTGAGAACCGAAGGTACTCTCTGTGTGCAAGGCACAAAGGATTAAATATAGAATTCCAGGTTTCAGTGATGAGTTTGGAATGCAGAGTCGAGAAACTGCTTCTGGAGGTTAGAGGTGCTGGCTATGATGACTTGAGCCAGTTGCTCTTAGTAGCTTGCTTGGTCGCTGCCTGCAGTTCCCATGTCTCTTAGAGAAGCATCTCCATCTGTTTTGGTCTACTGGGACAAAGCAGGTGGCTCTGGAGAGTTCTCTGGAAGCTATATGGAATCCACACTGCTCCCAATATCTGCCTCTGGAAATATCAACTACTTCTGCTTCAACACTGACTTATAAATCCACATCACTTCCTCTGGATGGCAAACTCTAATCTAGACTGACTGGAAAGGAAACACTGGTCTCACTCAGTCTTAGAGTGATGACTGTATTCTTCTAATATGCCACAAATGCCCAAGGTACTTGGTTGTTTTCATCTTCTAGCAAAGTATCTGGGGTCAAGGTTCATCTTCTACTCGGTTACATTCCAATTCCTGCTTACCCAGATGAAGACAAAATCTTCCAGAACTGAGTTGTCTTTGCTTTGGTCAGGTCTCCAAGGCACCTGGGATCTGATACTGCTCCTCCGGCTGGCAGGTAACCAATGCCTTGTTCTCAGAGTATTTTACTGCTGTGTTAAAAACAAAGATCCTTATTTACGAGGAGCCAGGAACATGGATGTGTCTTTTAAGGATGTCCCTGGCCATACATCTGTCCCATTGCTATGTCTGGCATTTCTACCATCAATGAGAGTTGTTAAGACCCACTGGGCCTGATTTCATGCTCAATGAACCATTTTAATGTTTTTCTGCTCGTGGCCATAAAGGCCCACGGTGTCCAGCATACCCTGAAGCATCTCAACCTTCCCCTTACTTCCCAACTAGCATATGGAGTGGTATGTGAGGAAGTGAGAGGAGGTGGCAAGGGAGGGTGCTGGGGACTTGAGTTCTCAAAAGCTCACTGAGTGGTTAGCAGGTAGATTCCCACAGTATCTCAGGCATCTCGCTTCCACCAGCATTAACTACACAAACAAAAGGAGCCAGGTCTATATTAGTCTCATACAGCTCCAGACATGATACCTATCATGTGATATGTCTTGCTATTGAGCAGTTTTAGATCTGAGTGTGTGTCATGCATGCTGTAGAGGGAGGGGCTGGGATTCCTCCGGGATGCTGGTGCATCAGGGCTAGGGATGCAGCCAGCAAGAGCCTGCAGAGAGCTGGCAAGTTCTTCTTTTCCCAGGCAGGAAATGCCACTACATGGGTGGCAGTAACCCCTGAAAATGTTGATCCAGCTGCATCCACAAGTAGAAAAGAGAGAGAGAGACACCTCTTAATCAGGCAGCTTCGACATCCTGCTGAAAAAGCAATAGGTTTCCTGATGCATACAGGTGTCACATGGTTTGATCATCTTACTGACCACAAAGCCCTACCTATTGCTTCCATGTGACATCTCTGTCCTTTGATTAATGGTTTAAAATTACATTTAATTTGGATATTCTCAGTTAGAAGGACTAAAGGATTAGATGGTGCTATTATTTTCCTAGATACTCTTAAGTTGGGGGTCCCATGAGCTGCATTCTTCCAGCCCAGTCTGGCTTATCACCTGTTTTCAAATAACCTGTGTGTATTCACTTATTTATATATTGTCTATAACTACTTCCAGGCAGGACAAAACAGTTGTGAGAGAGGCCTCTAGGGTCCATAAAGGTGAAAGTACTTACTACCAAGTCCTTTACCAAAAGATTGTTTTATCGACCCCTGCTGTTTAGAAATATGATTTCTTACTTCAGTGCCTCGATTCCAATTAAAAACAAATTGCCTCTTTTAAAGATGTCTTTCCTAGGCTGGGGAGAAAGCTCCCAGAGTGAAGTGCTTGCTGCACCAGCTGAACACCATCACCCACAGAAAAGCCAGGCATGGCATGTGCATATCTGTAACCCCAGAGCTTGGGGACAGCAGCAGATCCTGTGGTCTCTCATACCAACAGCAAGCTCTGCTCGTGTCTCCAAAACTAGAGATTGACAGAGGAAGGCTTTGGCCTCTGATCTCCACACATATCTTCATAGTGAGCACCCTCACGACCTACATTCATGCATGTATCACTTTCACACATACACACAAAATAAAAAATAATAAATAAATAAATGTTATTTTCTTAGTCCTTGTGTTTTGTTGTTGTTGATGGTTAAAAAAATGTACCCATTAATAGTGATTTTTGACTAGACTTGAGTTCTAGTCACATCCCAAAACTGTCAAACAGAGCTCAAAATGAAAATTTCCTCGAGAGATTTAAAGTACTAAATGTTACAAGCGAATATCACAAGCAAACCCAGTCAGAGAGTCAAGAATTCAATTCACAGCGGGGAACAAGGCTCTGAGCTGTAATTAAGCTAACTGATCATTTCAAATCTTTAGTTGCCTTTTCTTGGTGAAAAATAGTCAAGGGGAGAGATTCACTAACAGATGTACAAATCGACCAGATTTCCTCTGACCTTCATCTTCTAAGCCTGTCTTCCTGGCCAAATTCAGAGGGGCTGTGGGATTCCAGTCTGCAATTCAGCCATGCAGGGTCCGCTGAGATTCCAAGTGCACTCCATAGTTACTTTCTGCAAATGAGGAAGATGGATGCTCTGTTGCTAAGGACCTCTGACCTAGCCTCCCAGCTCTCCCTCCTGCCTTCCCTGTGTCTGGCTTGACTTAGCATGTGCAGGCTTTTGCACTTGAATCCCACCCTGGCTTCTCTTCTCAAATGTGCTTGGCTCCCTAAGTTGCCTCTTACATTGTACTCTTCCACTTGCAGGACGCTAAGTGCATAAATATATTACACCCTTCCAAAGTGATCACGGTGATCTCAACACATTGAAATCTTAGCCCTGCTTAGCATTTACTTAGATTTATAAAATCATTATTTTGAAAATCACTGTCCATGTGTTCTTAATTAAATAATCCATTTTTTTGGTATTGCAGGGTTGGCCATTTAGAGTTATTAATGCCCTCAGATACTTCATGCATTTAATCATTTTACTCATTTTTGTCTTGTTTTGTTTTATTTTAAACTTGAATGTGTTTACCCATACAATGGCTGTAGCTGGGTTTACTCTCACATTGAATTTATAGAATTTTAAAATCATTTCAGTGCTGAATTTTATACCTATATTTGAGACACCCTACCCTTTATATTTGCCTACTTTTATGCACTTTGGTAAAATTAAACATTTCAAAAAACATGTACTTCATTAAGTTTACTCCTAGATATTTTATCATTGTTTTCAGGTGTTGTCATAAATGAAATATTATCTTTTTACTTTTTGTAATTAGCTATTATTTCAGAAGGAAAAGTTCAATGAATATATCCTAATTTCTTATCAGCAATAATGTTTTCTTCCATTTATGGAAAATATTTTTTCTATTCATTTTAAGATAGTATTTTCTGAAATTCTGGTAAACACTGACATCTTGGGTATTGTCTTAGTTTGGGTTTTTATTGCTGTGAGGAGACACCATCACCACAGGAAGACTTATAAAAAAAACATTTAATTGAGGGGGTTTGCTTATAGTTTCAGAGGTTCAGTCCATTATCATCATGGCAGGGAGCATGGCAGTGTGCAGGCAGAAGTGGTGCTGGAGCTGAGAGTCCTACATCTTGCAGGCAACAGGAAGTAGACTGAGACACTGAGTATAGGAAACCTCAAAGCCTACCCCCAAAGTGACACACTTCCTCCAACAAGGCCACACCTCCTAATAGTGCCACTCCCTATGAGATGATGGGGCCAGTTACATTCAAACTACCACAGGTAACCTTGTCACAGTTTCAGCCTTAATGTGGAGACTGTTTCAATATAGACATGGCATCTCAGCCATACTTCGGTAAGATTTTGTATAAAAAAAAAAAAACAAGAGTAGGCTGAACTTTTTTCAAACCTGAAAATATGTTTTTTCAACATGTATGTCATTGAAATTTTTACTATATAGTTTCCTTTTATTTTTGAGATTATAATTATAACATTTCCTCCTTCTCTTCCCTCCTTCCAAGCCTTCCTATATACAGCCTTCCCTGCTCTGAACTTTTTATACAAATATGATAAATTATATTTGTTAATAGATGTATCAATAAATTAACACATTAATATATGTATAATACATTAATATATATTATAAATTATATTATTTATACATTATATCTATGTGTTTCTTAGGGCAGAGCCATTTTTGCATTCTGGAATCTTCACTTGGTTAAGGTGTGATGTTCTTTAGTACCCTGACCAATTATAGCTGCTAAGATTACACTTAGGACTTTCCTGTCCATATTCGTGAGCCACCTCACGGTGTTCTCTTTCTTGGTGTTATCTGGGTCAGACCTTTGTCCTGATTTGGAAGGAAAATTCCTTTCACAGCCATTTTCCCTCTTGCTATTCTCTGGAGAAGGTTAAATAGGATCTCAATGATTTATTTCTCCAAAGCTTTAAGGATTTCCTTATGAAACATCTGAGGTCATGGTATTTTTAGGGGGTTTATGATTTGGGTAATTTTTCTACTTACTCCAAGTCAAGTTATGTTTTCTGTCTCTCCAGAGTTCAGTTTTGGTACCTTGTCTTTCAATTTTTGTGTTAAATACATCAAAGAATTTGATAGGGGCATTCTTATTTTCCATTTTCAGGTTGCCATCAATGGCAATGTTAAATGGGATATTTCTGATTTCTCAGTCTCCCCCACTGTCTCTCTGAGAGGAAGAAGAGCTGTGATCAGAAGTGAACAGTGGGCTTGTCTTCACTACTTTTTTTGTGTGTGTGTGGGGGAGAGTTTCAAGAAAGGGTTCCTCTTATGGCTTTGGAGGCTGTCCTGGAACTAGCTCTTGTAGATCAGGCTGGTCTCAAACTCACAGAGTTGCCTGAGTGCTGGGATTAAAGGTTTGTGCCACCACTGCCCGGCTTATCTTCACTCTTCACTGTCCATTTCTCCTTAGGTGCTCATCTGTCTTCCTGGTCCCAAAGACGGCAGCTGCATGTCACAGCTGTGAGTCCCCATGGGGCCAGGCTTGGCTGACCAAACTCTACTCAAAACTGGATTGGAATGCTTCACCCAGGTTCAGTAAGGTGTTTTCGAAGCCCCTTAAGGATTAGTTCTGACTCTCATATTGTTCATGTTTTATTAACACATTGTAAATCGACAGTATAATAATCGTAAATGCTTGTGAGATAACAGAGTGCCAGACCGAATGTACACTGTGTGATCAGATCAGGGGAACTGGTTCTCTATGAACTATTTCTTTCTGTTGGAAACATTTTTTAAAAAAAGTATTCTTATCTTCTTTGAAATGAGTATCTCATTTGAAATGAGCTCTGTGGCTCATTTGCAAAAACAGTGCACCTTTGTTTTGACCACAGCAAACAGCAAAGGCTGAAGTGACATGAAGAGAATCTTTCAGTGTCAGTGGAAGCATATGACACCTCAGCCTGCAAATGTTGTAAATACTGTGGGCAGAAATAATTTCTCCTTTTACACTCTCCCCAACTCCCCCACCCACCCCTGACCCACCAGCAAGGACTGGAGAGTTAAGTTTTACATGACCTATCAAACTTTAATGTACAAACTAAATATCCCAAAAGCCTTGTTAAAAGGCAGGTTTGGAGCCAGGCAGTGGTGGCCCACACCTTTAATTCCAGAGGCAAGTGGACCTAGGTGTTCAAGGCCAGCAGGCTCTACATGGTGAGTTTCAAGACAGCCAGAGCAACACAGAGAAACCCTGTCTCAGGAAAAAAAAAAAACAAAAACAAAAAAACAAAAAACAAAAAAACTGTGTTTGGATTCTGTAATTCTAGGCTAAGGCTTAGGATTCTGTACTTCTAGCAAGTTCCAGGTTATGCTGAGCTTCTAACTAGAGTGATGTAACTCAATATTAGCTGGTAACAGGTTAACACACTCACAGTGAGATCTTGTTGTCATGGTTTGAGCAACATCCAGGGTAAAGGAGGTGCACACAGAGCAACAGACATTTTGGGTTCACGTGGCTTGTCTATAGGCTTAGTGTTCAAGATAGCCTCCCATAGCCTCTAACTGACTCTCAGCGTGTTCTTTGTTACACAGATTTGAAACTAGCTTCTGGTTCAGGAGCTAAGCCAAATCTTCATCCACACATGGGTGGCAATTTTGAAAAATAACTTGGGTTCCTATTTTACCACACATACATCACCGTCTTTGCCAGAGATGCCTCCAATAGCCATGTTTCTTGGAGAAGTCAAGCAGGAATGCCATTTCCACTGAAAACTATGATTTCCCCCACTGCATCTGAATCGGGATTAGAGGCAAATGGAAGAAAAAGAAAGGCAAGGGCTGATCACCTTGTAGGCAGCATTTTCCCCACAGAAAGAAAGTGACATCTTAGAGGTTAGCTAGCCCCGTAGAGGAACAGAAATACGGTCAACCGGCTGCTCTTTAGATATAGGCTTATAAAAGCACAGGCATTTTGTGTTTATTTGAATAAAAAGAGTGACTGAGATGTAGAGAAATCCAGGTAAGAGGTAGTAGTGAAATATTTGGACACCAGAAGACCTCAGATTGAGGACAGGGGACAGGGGTAACTGAAATGGACAAGAGGAGCTTGCTAAAGAGAGTCCCCAAGCAGTTGAAAGCTGGAACAGGGCTGACTGGAGGAAGACCACAGTCCTCTGGTGTGGGAGGAATCTTGGCTATAATTACCACAATAGACCCAGAAGGCTCCAAAGATAGCAAAGGGAATGCTTGCAAGAACTTGGGGCAGACTTCTGGACCTCATGGAAAGGGCAGGGACACAGGCTTCAGGAAGGTTCAGGGCTTCTGGCATGGACAGGTTCCGGCAGACCATGTGCACAGATGCACCAGTGGCACGTAGCAGCTTCTACTGGGGTGGTTTGGGGGTTGATGTTCACTGGGTGACAGCTCTAGGGGCCGTGGATGTGTCTGTAGTTTAAGAACTTAGAGGGTATTAGGCTGGTGCCGTTTCTACTTTGGGCATTTCTGCTTGTTGAAGCTTCCAATTCCAATTATGGTGGAAACAAGTGAGCATGAAAAAGACAGGAGGCACATGGAAGATTATTTCAGAAGGATCTAGACAAGAGTCGAATTTCCTTAGGATGAAAGACCTGAAGCACAATGGGGAGAAAATAAACAACAGCTATAAATGAGCAATTTAAAGAAGAAGTGATAGAAAAGCCCTTTAAGCAAACAAAAGTACCCAACTGCTCTCAAGGATTAAAGATGCAAGTTAAAACAAAAGTCCTATTTAATTTAAATTGGGACAAATTAAACCAATGTAAAATGCATTATGCTGACAGAATTTCAAAAACAGCTGGAGAACACCTTTTCATGATTAAAAAAATTAAAAGCTCATATATATACATATATATGCATATATATGTACATGCCTTTAATTCAATTTGTATGAAATGTCCCTACAGACAAATACATGTATGCACAAAGATGCAGTGTGTGTGTGTGTGTGTGTGTGTGTGTGTGTGTGTGTGTGTGTGTGTGTGTCCTTGAGCATAGTTTGCAGCCTGAGAACAATTACAATGTCCAACAACTAGAAACTGGGTCAATTAATTATGGTATTTTCACATAATTGTAATAACTGTGAAGTTATTACAGTAAGACTTATGCTAACAGGACACACCTACAAGATAAATAGCTCACACAGTACCGAACTGTGTTGTAAGATGTTCAGTTCTCGGCTAGGTTGTGGTTTGGTGAATTTATTTGCCCCCATGCCTTGGATAGTACTTAGACTCTATCAATACATCCATTACCTGCCTCACACTGTAACTTCATCCACTCCAGTCATGGGCATTTTTCTGCGGGCATCCCTAATACCACCTTCATGTGTAGGACAGTACTTCCTCTCAGGGTAGAACTATGTATCATGTAGCACCTGTCTGTCTTAATTAGAGCATGCTATCTCAGCAAGTACCACAGGATGGGTGGATTAGATAACAGACAGTTCTGGAGGTGGACAGGTCAAGCTTAAGGTCTTGGTCAACAGTGAGTGCTCTTCTCTTGGATTTCAGAAATCTGCCTTCTCTTTATGTATCCTGACACTGCAGAGAGGAACTGGTTAAGACAAAGCCCTTCCTCTCTTCTTAAAAAGATGCTCACCCTGTCAAGGTGCCCTCACTCTTGTGATTGCATCAAAACCTATCTCCAAGGCCTCCCCTCCCAACAGCTTCACACTGGGAATGTTAGGGACACAACATGAGATTTTAGAAGGACAATCATTCAGTTGGTAGTGTTGCTCGAGGACGTCCCTTGAGCACTGGCATACTCCAGCACTCATACTCCAGCAGCCTGGAAGCACAGAGGTGCCTGGAAACTACCTTGACACTTTGGAAGGTCACTTAGGAACTATATCCTGTCACTTCTACAGAAATATTTGTCTTAGTTATGACTTCATTGGAAAGAAAATAGATCTGCCTGCTAGGTATAAATATGTCCCCCAAATAATGAGTAACCAGTACTTAATTCTTTAAAAGGGAGATTCAAGTCTGGGAAGAAAATCAATATGTTTTGTATATGCATTTCTGTGCATGAATTACCTATGAAAGATAGATTCTTCTGTTTCTTTGTTAGGTATGGCATTTGGAATCATACCTCCCTTGAAATGTTGACCTTGCTGGATTATCTTGACATTGGCAATTGAAGGCTGGCAAATTTCAATATTTTTTTTCCTATCCTTATCAGTGACTTGCTACATTTGCTTCACCTTTGGAATTTGTTTTCATGAATTTATATTCGATTATCAGCAAACTTACCAGATTATAGTCCATGTCAATATTATTTGTGTCAATATGTCCCTAAATATTTTTAGTTTATATATTTCCCTTCATTTTAGATTTTTTCTTTTGCACATCTCTCTCTCTCTCTCTCTCTCTCTCTCTCTCTCTCTCTCTCTCTCTCTCTCTCTGTGTGTGTGTGTGTGTGTGTGTGTGTGTGTGTGCATGATATCATGTGTCTGGGTATACATCTGTATGTATATGTGTATGTCTGTGCCATGAAGGCTGGAGGTTGATATCGGTAGTCCTCGATTATTCTCCACCTTATCCACTAAGGCAGAGTTTGTTAGTTGAGTCAGGCAGCTAACTACAGGGACACATCTCTTCCATACATGGCTGAAAACAGAGGCATATCACCACACCTACCCAGGATTCCCAACACGCAGATGGTGGCTCACAACCATCCATAACTCCAGGCCCAGGGATCCAATGCCCTCTTCTGACCTCTGAGGGCACCAGGCAGACATGTGATACACATAAATACACACAGACAAAATATCTATCTGCATAAAATAAATAATAAATCAATATTTTAGAAGAGGAAGAGGAGGGAAGGAGGAGGAGTTAGAAGTCGTGCCCTCCCCAATTTGGTTAAGCTACTCATTCCATGGAACTTTGTTATGGTGATCCAAACTGACCAGTACAGGGGAAGTCCTTACTTCAAGAACCTAAGTCTATAAACCACCTAGTTTGCTCACTAAATCTTCACCTTAAATGTTTAAAACTCATGGTGGTACCATCTTAGAGATGACATACTAAGTCATTAATTACCTTTATCCTGAATTGGTGTGCAGTTGGTCCAGCAGCTCTGAGAAGATTCTACTGGCCATTTCCCCAGCTGTTGATACACTGGAAAGAAAATGAATTGCTAATCATCTTAACATGATAAAGGCCAGCCCAAACTGAAACTACAAAAAAAAAAAAAAAAAAAAAAAAACTAGCAGAAACCCAGTTGTGAGGATGTACGAATGCCCACAGTCTTTGCTGAAACATCTGGGATCCTGACACTACTGAGACACATTATTAAACAAAGCTGTACCATGCAGTTGCAGAGAGGGGGAGGGGAAAGAGTCCTGAAGAAGAATTACAAGTGGCCGGAGAGAAATGTTAGTCTTGTTGGTGGATGGTTGGACCTGCAGAGTACATGAAGTCCTGATGTTATCTAAAGCAGGAATTGGTGTAAAGCACACAGAGGAAAGAGACCACCAGAGGCACGGTTTGGTTGGTTCATCATCAGACACTTGCTGCCTTGTTGGCATCCCTCCTCACAAGAGTCACATCTTACCTGGTTTTAAACTCTTTTGGCTCAGAACACAAGAAAAGCTTAAGTGGTGTCTGTTTTGTAGGTGGCATTTTTAGCCTGGCAGGAGGTCAAGGGGCAGCATGGCCATGACTTTGCTATGGATGATGTAATTGTCTGGTTTCTCATTTCATTTTCCATATCATTTTGATAATATGAATCAAAGATGTGTGGCTCCTCTGTTGGGAAGACTAGTTGAAGCACTGCAATACAATTCTATGACAACTTCATTAGTGTGTGTGTGTGTGTGTGTGTGTGTGTGTGTGTGTGTGTGTGTGTGTAACTAGATGCCAGTGATGACCTCATGTCTCCAGCCTCACACCAACCTACTGGAGCAGTGCAAGCAAACCAGTGAGCAGTGTTGCTCCAGTTTCTGCTTCAAGCAACTGCCTTGAGTTCCTTGGTTTCCCTCAAGGATGGACCATAACCTGGAAGACTGAAAATCCTTTCCTCCCAACATTGCATTTGGTCATGGTGTTATAGCAAAAGAAGGCAGACCGTTCCAGTTTCCTGACTGTTCTGACAGCTAATTCATAGAATAAGTACCCACCTTTCTGTGTTTGGCTTCTTTTCTCAATATACTGTCCTCAAGGGGCATCCATATTGTTGTAAATTGGATGCCAATGTTAAAAGTCTCAGAGTAAGGTGATGGGCATTCCAGTGATGCCAGGAGATGGTCCTTTCACTTTAGGGAGGTGGCCTATTCATAAACTTCTTCCTCTTGAATTCTGCTGGATTAATGTTCTGCTAATGTCAAGAAATCAGGCAGCATTCTGTAGAAGGATGCAGAGGATCTCAGATGAGTGACAGTTATGTGGAACCAACACTGCCTTAGGTCCATCACTCTTTGGTCGAGTGGCACAAGGAACAATCAGATCCTCTTGTGGCATAATTAACTCCCAACTGTAGCGTGTACAATGGCTAGTTTTGCAAAGGGGTAGCAATAATAAAACAACATCTCCATACAATCTACACTTTACAAAGAAAATTGAAGAGTATGTTTTATTTCATATTAAAGGAATAAAAATTTCTGCCAATTAGACAGGACCATGAGTTGCCATATTTGATAGATGAAGACATAAAGATGTTGATTTGTTCCTAAAGATACAACTATGCTAACTGGAGGATCCATGTCCTCTGGATGTACCCTTCTCTGCCACCCTGTACCTCATACCCACAGCAAGAGAAAGTGCAGGCTCTGTGGCTGGAGTGTGTGCACACGTAAAAGTTTGCTGGTCGACTACCAACAGCATATGCAAAGAATCATCATTAGAAAGCCCGAGAGTAAGCAGAGCTCCTTCCTTGGAAGGGACCATTGAAAAGTATGAATGCTGTTCACAAAGCACTCCAGAGACCTATTCATGGCGGCATACTATTCAGAGTCCCCAGTTTGCTAAGGCTGGCTGGAGGTAAGTACA
This sequence comes from Cricetulus griseus, assembly GCF_003668045.3. Lineage (NCBI taxonomy): Eukaryota > Metazoa > Chordata > Mammalia > Rodentia > Cricetidae > Cricetulus > Cricetulus griseus. The sequence goes on from NW_023276806.1 coordinate 137,687,262, forward strand.
CTGGTAGCCAATGGATGACCATCTCCAAGAGGCCGGAGTCCTGCTGAGACCTTTTCATCACCATGGAAACCACTTCCACTTCACCTCACAGTTTCCAAGTGCTCTGTGTGGCATGAGAGCCATTAGTTCAACTGATGGGTGGGGGATGAGCTGGAGCTTTCTGCCTTGTAACCTCTGCTTTGGCTTCAGTCATCACAGACCTCTTGTGGTTGTCACTAGAGGTCCTTTTATGGACAGCAATAAAAATCATCCTGCAAAGAAGTCTTTTCTGCTGCTGAGAGTACAGAAACCCCTAAGCACTCATATGAATGCTAAGTGCCAACAAATGCATAAAAATTCAGCCAAGATGCCAAATATGCCTTGGAACTGAGAGAGATGATAAATACTTGTAGACACCTGGAAGGCCCTGTTTGTCAGCCTCTACTCTCCACGGAGCTTAGAGGAGCTATGGAGACACTGCCATCCATCAGCCATTCTGAACTGACATGACATTGGCAACACCGTACCGACTTTCTCCTGCTATATACTTTTGTGACAGACAAAAGAATGGAGCAGTTGGAGTCTAGGCAACCAAGAGACAGATATACAGGTAAGAAAGACCAAAGGACAGAGTTACCAGCATGGAATATCTTGGGCAGTTCAGGCATGGAAGCATGGCCAATATGAGCAGAATAAATGGATGAGAATCGGTTGATTTTAAGACAATGTTTCTCTCTCTCTCTCTCTCTCTCTCTCTCTCTCTCTCTCTCTCTTACACACACACACACACACACACACACACACACTCACATGAAGGAAAATGAGTAAAGAACAAACTCACAGATTACTGGCTGACTGAATTTCAAAAAAATCTACTGACACTATTTTTCCATGTTGCTGGTATATGTACGTTTATATGGCATATATATGTGCATGTGTGTGTTATATGGTTACATGTGTTCTTGGGTATTGAACCTAGTATAGTAAACAAGCTAAAAAGTAGTCTACCACTGAGCTATATATATCCTGGCTATATATATATGAGGGAGAGAGAGAGAGTCCCCAAAGTCCCCTTGTCTATCACTCTCTGCCTTATTCCATTGAGTCAGAGTCTTTCCTAGAACCTGTAGCTCAAGTTGATTTGGGCAGCCCAGAAGCCAACCAGCCCCAGTGATCCTTCTGTCCCCAACTCCCATTGCTGGAGGTAAGGATTGTGCAGAATTAGGCGCAAATTGTCATGTGGCTGTGGGGAATCCCAACTCAGGTCCTCACGATTCTGAAGCAAGCATTTACCATCAAGTCACCTCTCCAGACACCCTACCCTTTTGTTGTTGTTGAGATGGGCCTCGAACTCATAATGCAGCTGAGAACTTGAACTTCTGATCCCCCTGCCTCTGCCTCCCAAGGGCTAGGATTAGAACCACACCTGTTTTTTTGTTTTGTTTTGTTTTTTATTTTTGCAGAACCCACCCAGGACTTCCATTGCGATACATCTTCTTGCTCTTATGAAGGCCTCAAAATAAGCCAACACTGATTTGCTGCTGCCTTTGGAACATAATTGGCAGCTGTGTGTCTCTCTAACCAGATGTCAATTTAGTAGTGAATTGAACATAGCTGTAGCAAGATGCAAACCTCAGTTTTGAATTGGGGTAGAGAGCCTGAAGTCAAAACAACCATTTGTTTCCAAATTGACTCAAATAACCGGTTGTTCCCCAGAAAGAAGAAAACAATTGTTTGAATGAATTGTTCAAAAAGGGGCTGCTGCAGAATCCCAGCCTAGCCACTGAGCCTGTGGCCACCTCCTTCTGTCTTTCTTTCTGCAGACTCCCTCTCAACCACACCAATGTTTTGTGATTATCAGATGGGCCCACTAGAAGCCCTGAATGAAGCAGTTGTCGTCTCTGCCAGCCTCCTTCCCTCCTAGGGCTTACTATGTGTGAAAGGGGAAAAAAGGCACATTAAGTAGGAAAGCCATAGAAATGAAGACAATGAACATCTCAATTTAAATATATCTTTTCAACCATGCACTTTATTTAAGAATTTCAACTCAGAGCTTAAAGGCATCCTGTTTTCTTGAGCCATCCAGGAAATCATATCAGTTACAAGAAGGTTAAGTCTCTCGAGCCACTTACTCACAGGCCCATTTAACTGGGAAGATAAAAGACTACATTAGGCTTCTGTACTTTGTCCTGAGTGGTACCCCATCTCAATTCACTTTGGGCACCCACATTCTCTTTTTTCTCCCAGAGACCTATTAATTTCAGATACGGCTATTATTTCAAGTGCCATTTAGTTAGAAGCACACATACAAAAAAAAAAAATCAGAAAGCAGTCTCTAAGCTAACTGCCCTTTGGGTGCAAGGCAATGAATCTGGGGAACTGGGGCAAAATTAGAAAGGCATCGGGCATGGCAATTCTACCACTGTGTAGACGTCAAACCTAACACTTAGAGATGAACGTGTGGCTCTTTTCACACTTTGGAAGTATACAGCACACTGAAGAGCTACACAAATATATGTTTGATATGGTGTTATGACTATAATATAGGGAAGGTATAAGGGCCCAGACTCCACTCTCAAGAGCTGTGTCACCCCATCATGGACTTTCAGTCCCTTTCATGTTTAATACTTTCTCCATTGTCATCATGACTTCAAACTGCTTTCCCTTTTTCTTTTATGCTGGTGTGGCACTTAGAACTGTGAGAATATTGACCTACTAAGAGCAACTCACAGATGAGCAGGTGAAAATACCAGTTCACATGCGTGTCACTCTGGCTATTCTGAAGTGTTTCAAAGTAAGTTGAAGGTTGCCTAAACAAGACCTGAACAAGGACACCACCAGCTGACATGCCAACATAGTCGTGGGCAATCTCACAGGGTTCTGTCCCTAGATGAACAGCTACAGGCAATTAATGACTGTCCAGGAGGGCAGAAACTGTCTTCCCCAGGGATGAACCCCTCATTGGTTATCCAATATGAAGGGTCAGTCCAGAAAACATATATGTACAAACAACACTTAATTGACATGGGTGTGTGTGCATATATATATATATATTATATATAATATATATATGTGTGTGTGTGGTGTGTGGTGTGTGTGTGTGTGTGTGTGTGTACAATAATAAAGAAATATGAGCGGGAGCAGGAAAGGGGTGATGACATGAAAGGAACTGGAGGAAGTAGAGGGAGGGGGAATGGCATAAATAATACTCATATGGGAAATGTAAAGAAAATTAAAAAGTAGATTGTGGTTAACATAAAATTCCTTGAACGGCCCAAGGGACCAATCAAGGTAGAGGTCAAAGGAAGTGACTCCTGAAATCCTATCTGTCCCAACGCTCTCTCTCTTTAATTTTCTTCATCTTTCCCCCTCTTTCTAACCATCCTTCACCATTTCCATTTACAAACACACCTCTCAAATCTGTGGTCCACCTTCTCCACCTGTCTTGTGTTAGGTTGACAATAAGCGGCTGACATTTAGTGCGAGGCTAAGGAAGTCATTGACGATGCGGAACCACTGGGGAATGACGTGAAGCAAGAAGGTGTCCGTGCCTCCTGAGTCAGGGCAAATAAGTCTGAAATGAATTCTGAGCAGTCAGTGGGACCAGAGGTATTGGAAAGTTCATTCTAGAACCATATACTGAGATGGACAAAAATGACATATAAAGTCACTTAACTTTTTTTTAATTTACTACATTAGCAAGGAAAAAAAAAAGAAATTTGACATGAAGTAGAAACAGATTGTTGGCGTGTAAATATGGAAGTCAATATCCCCATTTCCATTAGAATTAGTTTTATTGATACGCAGAAACCTGGAAATTCTGCTTGAGGAATTCATAACACACACAAAGGCATGTGTAGGCAGCTATCCCTTGTAGCTCTGTTTATGGCAGCAACTCCCATAAAGAGTGCAGGCAAATGGTAAAGCAAAAGACACCTGTCGTGTAACACCGGCTGGAAGCTTCTAACATGATGAGGTTCTACCAGCACTGTGAGATTTGGACCATTGCTAGTATCAGTTATCTATTGCTATGGTAATAACAAGTAACACATCATCCAAAATTCAGTCGCTTAACATAAGCTTGTGGCTCACGTGTCTGTGGGCTGATGATTTGGACTTCGCAGTCCCTCTGGTTTCAGCCCAGCTTGCTTCTGCGACTGCAGTTCAGCTGGATGTTGATCAAAGCAATGAGAGAAGAATTTCCTCCATGTTCACCGTCAAATGTGCTGTCACTTTCATTGGTGCCCGTATGTTCTGGCTTCCCTTGGCTTGGAGCAGGTGTGCCATCCTGGCTCCTGTCTGAGGTTCTTCCTTCTGTGAGGCATGTTACTATCCAATCATTTCACTCTTGAAATGACCCCTCACCCAGGTCAACTATTTTTGTTCTTTGCTGTAACTTTTTTTCTAAAAATATGCTGCAACATCTTATACCTCAACAAAAGCTCCCTGCTAATCAACTGATACATTTTCCTCATGGAAAAAAAGAGTCTAGTTACCCGTGTTGGCTCTCTGTGATTCCTAACCTCCATCTTTCTTGAACCCGCTGAAGGCAAGGTATGGTGCTTACCAATCGCTACTTCTGCCATTGCCGTGCTGTGGTGATTTGCTTGTGGATTCACCCTCTTCAACTTTGCAGCTTTTGGCACAGGGGTCACTCTCATCTTCCTTGTTTTGATGCCGAGAAACCACTGTCCTTGCTCTGTGCTCATTTTGCTGGCTGTGGTTTCTGATTGTTTGACCAGAACCCCATCTTCATAGTCCTTGTGTTCTGGAAAGTTCCAGGGCTCAATTCTCAGGTCTCCTCTCTTCTCTTTTGCAACTTGTCCCAATCAATTTCTTCTGGCCCTAAGAATTTAATTCATTTTATCTCACCTTGTTTTGGGTGTGTACATGTGCATTCATGGTCTTTAATTGAACCTAGAGCCAACAATTGGTCTGGACTGGGTGACTCCAGTAAACTCCAGGGTTCTCCTGTTTCCAGCTCCCTAGTGCTGGGATTGTAGATACTGTGCCAAGATACTTGGCTTTTCACACGAGTGCAGGGGATGCACATCAGGTTCCCAGGCTATGGCAGACACTTTGTCATCTCCACAGACCCAAGTACTATCATTTTAAATGCCAATACTATGTTGACAGGCCTCAGATATCTTCAGCTATTCATCTTATATGAAATATTTCCTTTCTTGAGAAAAATGCAATAAATATCCTTACACACAGTATCGATTTTACTTCTTCTAAATAGATGGATGGAAACATGCAGTCACTTTTCAATTCTCTAGATTTAGTAAATGGCTCTTAAGAAGATGGCAGTATGGGACATTTATACCATAAATACAGGAAGGTATACTGCTGTCCCCCAATTCTGCCCACAATAAAAATTCTCATTTCATTTTTATGTACCTGATAGATACAAACACGTATCAGCATCTATGAACCAGTTTTTAACAATACAGATAACGTGAGCAGCTGACTGCAGTATTAGAGTGAAAGGTGGTGGGAGGCTTATTGTTGGAATAACAAAGCTGTCAAGCTGTAATGGAAGAGAAGAGACAGGGATAGGGCCCTATAAAGATTCTGGTAGAAACTCTGTCTGAGCTCCCTAAGAGACGACTTCCAAGACTTTTAGAAATACACCAAAATCTGTTTTGGGTAAAGACTCTGGTCTATATCGGACACATCTGAGGGAGCAAAGACTATGGTGGCAGGGAGAAAGCAGAACTTCAGGGTGGCTTGTAGGAAGTCATTGAGGGCCACAAGGAGTCCCCACAGTATCAGTTCTTCCTGTCTGTTAGGTTGGCATTTGTGGCTTCACTTCCTGTCGCCTCATAATCCAATATCAGTGCTGGAGGCCCAGCACCATATTTACACCAAGTGTTATCAAAAAAGAAAAAAAAAAGGAATGGATAAAAGGCACAATCCAATCCTTTAGTGGCCACCCTGGAAACTGTGCACACCTACTTCCCTGATAGTTTATTAATGAGACCAAGGAGTGGCTTATTTTGAAAATCCAGCTAGAAATTTGGATTTCAGAAAAGGAGAAAGTGAAACAGGGAGGGTTCTGTCACAGTTGCTCTTGCATATCAAGTAGCCATTGCCCAAGACAAGACTTGACTATGATAATGATGACAGGTCCCTGGTAATTAGAGAGGCCTCACACAGGAACTTATTATCATCTTTAAAAGACATTGGTATGATTGTTTACTCTTACACTCCAACTTGCGTTTCTCAACCAGAGGCAATTTTGACAATTTCAGGAGTGTTCTCTTCTCCCAGTGAGATGGAGAGTCTGCACTGCTGGTGGTTACAGGTATAGGCTAAGCATAAGGATAACTCATGATAATAATTATCCAATCAAATGGCCAAGGGACATAAATATTGCTTTGAGCAATTCAAAATAATCTCAGATTTCAGCATCTATGCATACAGCTGAGAGTGTTGCCTGTTCTGGGTGATTGAAATAAGTAAATCTCAGGTTGGCAAGATGGCATGGCAGGTAAAGACATTTCCTGTCAAGCCTGGTGACTTAAATTCAATCCCTCAGACCTAGGTGATGGAAGGAAAGAACTGACTCCTCCCATGAGTTGTCTTCTGATTTCTAAGTGTGTGCTATGGCACACATGAGTGCACACACACACACACACACACACACACACACACACACACACACACACATCAATTTATTAAAATAATCTAATATCACAGAGTTTAGGCTTCATCTGGACTGTGGAACCCTCGTGTGAGCCACTGGGAACTATTTCCCTGAAACAGTGACCTCATTTTACATAGGACCGTTTATACTGCTATGTGACAGTATGTGATTACAACATTAGCGTGGCCATTTAGCTGTCTACTTTCCTGCTTATGCTGAGGAGGGGTGGGGTTTCCTCCCTCTTGTTTGCTCTCTCTCTCTCTCTCTCTCTCTCTCTCTCTCTCTCTCTCTCTCTCTCTCTCTCTCTCTCTCTGTCTCTCTCTGCACTTACAGCACAGAATAGCGATCACCTACCAGAATGTCTGAATTCTCTGCTACATCACATGCATCTTCGTATCAGAGGCGATACTTCATCTGCCTCTGTGTTTGTAGCCTCCAGCAAATGCAATGCAGCTTAGTGGCTGCTCAGAGGTGTTTGCTGAACCACAGCAAACCTGTTTATCATTCCTTTCTTCACGTAGGCTCAGTCTGATAGCTTTTATTCTGACACCCACAGCAAAGATCATTTCATTACTTATGTCAAGCAAAATGTTGCTTGGTCTGGCGTTTCACCTGAAGTTCAAAGAATGGAGAAAACAGAGAGAATGGGAGTTCTGGTGTGAGTCTTCTATGCTTGTCTCCTGTGCAAGAAGACTAAAGAAACATGATGGAGGAGGCAGGAGCCACAGAGAGGGGAGAGTTGGCTGACCTTGTGGCAGGGCTAAAAGGATTTGTTGCAAACTGGCATGTGGTGTCCGTTTCTAAATTTTAGGTTGGCGGAAAACTTTTTGTTATCTACTGGCCTATCTTTCATCAGCAGGCTTCCATTGAAGGCTTCTCCTGCCTGGATACTAGTGAAGACAGTTTCTTTTTCCCCAGAATATTCAATAGCTGACAGAATGCAGCCTGTTCCCTTTAGAGACTTTCTTGAGAACAATTTGTGCAATCTGAGACCTATTAAGTGGAGTAGGGATTTCTTGTAGCACTATGAACAGACCCAGCTTTTCCTAACTACCTACCCACTCTTATTCTTTTTGAGGGATTTGAGGGTAGGACCTCTTTATTGTCATTAACATTGAGTATATCTTTGTGACCATAAAGAGCAATGACACAGTGTCTTTGTTACAGCTGCAACAGCCTCTCCTGAGACTCATTGGCTATCCGTGTAACTTTAACTAGCCAGGAACATCCACTAATCAGTATGTTCACTTATGCATACATGCATGCATTTATTTTCCACTGTTGAGCTTCTCCTTGGATTAAGTGCTCAAAGGGATCATAGGGCTGTAAAACCTGGTTCTGTCATGTTATTACCCAGGTCACAAGGTGAAGCAATGCACACAATTGGTACAACTAGAAGACAAAATAGGACAAAAAGCTGAGAAAAGTGGCAGGGAGTTCAGAAGTGTAAGTAATGTGTCAGTGTAGACTTCAGAGCTTAGGAACAACTTGATGAAGAAGGGCATATTGAGTTTAAACTGGTAAGGGTGTGGCACTTGAAAACAGCTTAATGTTATACATGAGTTTCTTTTTCCATAGCGTGCTCCTTGGCCAAGCTAAATCCTCTTAACACTTTGTCTTATATCAAAAAAATCACTCTTTTGGGGGCAAATCAACATCATTGCCATCATGATGATGTATATTTAGGAACAACACTTAGCAAGTCAGAGTTTAGGAACTAAACTCTGAAATAGGAACTATGCTTGTCTTCCTTCTAGATCCCTATGAACATGAATATTTGTTCAAAGAATAAGCAGGTAGCAGGAATGGATGGCTCTTCAGTAAGTCAAAAGCAGTGTAAGCAGTGGGGAGTTGAGAGTAGGTGATACACTTTTGGTTTCTGAGTAGATCACTTAGCATGCCTGTCCTGTAGAGAAATAGAGAAAATGAGTGTGATAGTAGTTTGAGTATCTAATGCCAGAGAAGTTTATTTATTTATTTATTTATTTATTTATTTATTTATTTATTTATTAGCTAGTCATTGGAAGCCATTAAAAGTATGGGAATGTTTTTGCTGGATATATGTAGGTCAGTGGTAGAGTTCTTGCCAAGTATGTAAAAGCTCCTAAGTTTAATTTTAAAAAGTATAAAAAGGGCTGGAATAGTTGACACAGGAGAGTGCTTGTCTAGCTTACATGAAACAGTGGTTCAGTTGCCAGCACTGAATAATTGAGGCATGGCGCACACCTATGATCTCAACAATTGGGATTGGAGGTGGTAGCAGGAGAGTGAGAAATACAAGGCCATCTTTAGCTATGTAGTAAGTATGAGGCCAACCTGGCTTATATTAGATCCTGTCTCAGAAAAGAGAGAGAGGGAGAGAGGGAGAGAGAGGTTGAGATGGAGGGAAGGAAGAAGGGGAAAGAAGAGAGAAAAGGAAGAGAAAGAAGAAAAAAGAAAGAAAAATTAAGACAAACAAAGTAGAGAAAGAGAGAGAGATTTGGGGCTATGAGAATGACAGAAAACAGTATTTCTGAAAAATTGTTTAGCCTGCACAAGTTAATTGAGTGGGAAGAAATGCTTTGGGTTTTCCTTTGTATTAGGGTTCTTGAGAACAAAAGAATCAATAGAATAAATATGTAATTGTAAGAGAATTGTATAGGATTGACTTACCCATTCAGAGTCTAGCTAGTACCACAATGGCATCAGCAGCGTGGAGGGCTGCAGAAACCAGTAATTGCTCAGACCAGTAGACACCAGTGATGTGGCCCCAGTCTGTCACTACAGCTCTGGGAGCCCCCTGGAGAGTTCCTGTAGCAGTGATGAAAAATGAGCAGTAAGCGTCTCACAGAGTAAACATCAGAGAGAAGCAATGCTTATGGTGCACTCTCTCAACCACTGCACAGAGACCAAGAGGAAGGCTTTACCAAGTCCCATGGGTCCCAGGCATTGGCATTTTTGTCACTAATACACATCCACTCAGGGCTCCCTGCACTCCCCCAAGAGTGAAACTTAATTTGTTGGAAAAGTAACTTAATGTTTTCAAAGAAGAAACTAAGAACTTAATCTCTAGTAATAGAGAGACGCAGAAAATGTGAGCTCTTTGCTTCCTAGCAGGGTGTCAAACCCCATGCTGGTCATGTCTATGAGGACACTAAGAATACTACTCTGGCTTTCATGGAGAAACCACGATGAAACTAATGTCATATTTTAGGGATGAAGATTTACTCCTTCAGGTCCCACTGAACTGGAGCATCTTTAGGAGACGGTAGGTCACAGCATCCATCCTTCATCCTTCTCCTATCCCTGCCTATTCCTCTCCTTACTTTGATACTCTTTCATTTACTTGTTTCCAGATTTTAAGTGTCTTCTCATAACGGGATATCCCCAAGCCCTGTATCCACCATGTAGAACAAGCTTTTTATGGAATCTGTCTCAAATTTTGGGTGTGAAAGTGAGAATACTTTCTTCAAACTACCTGCAAATTATCCACTTACTTTCTGTAGTAGGAAAGTTTTGTTATTTTGTGTACCATTTTACTCTGTCCCTCTTCAGCTGGTGACAGCTAGTTGGAGAGTTCTGGCCTTCACTTTAGGCAGACTTGGCTACCTGTACTTTGAGTATCTTGACCAATTTATCACTGCCAACAGAGTGTGATGGCTGACTTGGATGGTAGCCAGGTAAATGCTAATGACTCCAAGTCAGGGTTGCTATAGCATTGAAAGGGACAAGAAATAAACATGTCCTATCCTCTGTCATGAAAATAACTTTCAGTATCTGTTAGGATATCTGAAAACTGCTTTATTATATTATGCTACCCATGGGATTACAAACGAATATGTACACAGAAAATACACAATAGATGAACAAAGGCATTATTGCTATTCATCTTGCCCTGCCTTGCAAATATAATTTGTGCATTTGGAAGAGTGGAAAGGGCATTAGAATCAAGTTCCACCCTCCCAATAATTTAATAAGCCTCAGACTTCTCATTTACGAAATGAGGAGTTGGATTAGAGCGGCTCTCATAAGCACTTCTAGCTCTCAGATTCCATTATTCACTAGGCTGCCAGAAAACACATCCTCCACTGCCAAGTATGAACTCAGCACGCCACGTGTTTACAGAAGCCCCTTCCCCCTCCACACCTCTCTAGCTTCAGCCTCCTACTTCCCAAGACTTCTCTGAGGAACTCTTGCCTACAGCTTCTATTTCATATCTGAAAGAGTGGTCTTTTCCTCCTTCCTCTTTGATTTGATTTGATTTTTTTTTACTGCACCTAATCACAAGGCATTTCACTATCTACTTTCCTGTCTGTTATTAGGAATACATATTCATTCGTTTTAATTTCGTCATCCCTGGAACTTACATCAAACATCCACTGTTCTTAGGACTTGTGCTAGGCTCTGAATTTACAAAGACAGAAATGTGCAATTCTTCACTGTGAGCTACCAAGAGTAAAGGTTATCTAAAAGAGATACTGTCTGTTAGGCTGAGAAGATGATGGGCTTGGAGAAACTGTAATTTCCCCAGGAATGTGATGTCTAGAGAAGGAAAAGGCTGAAGCTTGGTCCCAGTTGGAAGAGGAATTTATCTCTTAGGGCAAGATTTCACCATTGTAGGTGGTTCTACAACTTGTTGGGCTACCTTGAAGGAGAGATTGGATGCAAGACAATGATGGGTCATTGATGTGTGAGACCAGATCCTAACCAGAACTGCTCAGCTTTGCAAAACTCTTGCTTTCTGGTTAAACCTAAAACTCACATCCGGACCACAAAGCTGTAATTTCCAGGGAAGGACCACCGGGCCCCTTTATTTGTTCATCTTCCCAAATGCAGCCATATTGAATAAATCCCCTTTCTCTGTTTTTCACTATTACCATCCTCCTCCTCCTTTCTTCGTCTTGTTCTCCATCAATGAAGCAACTTATTAAGCAACAAAATTAAATATTTTAATCAATATCATTACAGTAATAGCATAAGGACAGAAAACATATCCTTTCAAGAACTGTGACAAGCAAGTTCTTGATTCTCCCATGAATTACTGATATACAGCTAAATGTTATTCACAGTGTTAAATCTTGTCTTCAAAGCCCTGGAAAAGCTAGATGTAGATCACCCTGTTAGCAAAAAAAAAAAAAAAAAAAATAGTGAAACCATCAGTCTTAGAAATGGTAACTTTTCAGACCCTGGTAATTGATGCTTGATAATTTTTGACTCAGGAAGAGAATGATTGGGCTCGCACACAATTGTGCTGACAATAAGCATGCCTTCTAGGATTACAAACAAATGTGTTATTATTAGCATTATTATTTTGGACACCGGAGACACTTTATAAACAAGTGTCATTGACTTTGCTCCTTAAAGACATTAAAGAACACTTTGTGACTAAAAGCCCATGGTTACAAGCCTGGGCTGGATCTTCAGTCGTCAGTATTTCTCAAGGACAAGCTTCTCACTTTGTTATGATTGGTTCAAGCAGAGGAATTGCTCTCAGTTTGTCTCCTTTTAATATACTGTTAGCTCTAGGTTGTTACATATAACCTTTGTTATTTGGAAGTATTCTCTATCTGCTCCTAGTATCTCCAGAATTTTTGTTTTGAGGGCATGTTAAATTTAGTCAAATGACATTTCTTCGTTGAACTGATATGATGGTTTGATTTCTGATGGATTGATTTTGATTAAGTTTTTTATATGATTGATTATATTTATTGATTTACATACATATGTTGAACCAACCTTGCATTTCTGACATAAGACCAACTTTGTTATTATCTTTTGTCTTCTCAATGTGTTCAAACACATGGGTGGACAAGTTGAAAAGATTAGAGGACCCACACATAAACTGACAATACTATAGCCAGCTATGTTTTGACAAAGGTGGCCAAAACATGCAATGGACAAAAAGACATGATGATAAGTAAGTGGTGCTGAAAAAAAACTGGATATCTACCTACACAAAAGTGAAGTCAGATCCGTATTATTCACCCTGTACAAAAATCAACTCAGAGTGTACCAAAGACTTTAATCTGAAACCTAAAATGCTGAAACTGCTAAGGGAAAACAAGGACTGTTTTTCAAGATTTTGATGTAGGCCAGAACTTTCTGAATAGAACACCAGTATCATGGGAACTGACCCAAAGAATCAATAGATGTATCCACACAGATTAAAGCATTTCTGCACAGCAAAAGAAACTATCATCAGAGAAAGTCTTTAGCAGCTATATGTCAGATGGGGGATGTCTTAGATTGCCTTTGATCATTGAGATAAATGCCACGACCACAAGCAACTTAGGGAAGAAAGGGTTTATTCCAGCTTGGATCTTACAGTCTGCCATAAAGAGAAGTCAGGGTAGGAACTCAAGGCAGGAATTGATGCAGAGGCTTGCTAAGCATGCTTTCTTATACAACCCAAGAGCATATGCCCAGGGTGGCACCGCCCACAGTGGGCTGGGTCCTCCCACATCAATCATTAATCAAGATAATGTGCCATAGACTCACTCCCAAGTCAATATGATGGAGGCATTTTCTCAATTGAGATTCTTTCTTCCTAGACAACCTTAGCTTGTGTTAAGTTGACAAAAGAATCTAGCCAGCACAGGGGGCTAATATCCAGAATTTACAAAGAAAGTTTTCTTTTTTTTTTTTTTAAAGCACCAAGGAATCAAAACTGCCACTCAACAAATAGGCTAATAAAATGGGCAGCTCTTAAAAAGAGAAACACAAGCTACTAGTAGGCATTTTTAGAAGATCAACGCCCCTATCTATGAGGGAAATGAAAATTAAAACAATTTTGGGATACCACCTTACCCCAGTCAGAATGGCTGTCATCAAGAAACCTGATGACGAATGTTGGAGAGGATGTGTGGAAAGAGGAACTCTTATTCATAGTTTGAATTACTATGGCCATTACAGAAATCAGAAGGGAAGTTCCTCAAATAATTAAAAATAGAACAAACATGGCTCAACTATTCCATTCCTGGGTTTTTATCCAAAGGACTCCATATCCTTTCACAGAGAGACCTGCACATATATGCATATACTGATGCATTATCCATGCCGGCAAGGAAATAGAGCCAGCCTAAATGTTCATCTACAGAAAATGGATCATGAAAACATGGTACACATACACTATAGAATTTCATTCAACTGCAAAGACTAGGGAATCATGACACTTTCAGTAAAATGGATGGATCTGGAAAGTGTAATATTAAGTGGGAAGACCCAAACTCAGAAAGACAAAAACTATATATTCTCTCTCATATGCAGATCCTATAATGTATGTGCATATATATATATATATATATAATATATATATATATATTATACAACGAAGAAACTGGTCCCCAGGGAATCTCTTAGTGGTAGCCCATATAGGTAACTTAGAGGCCACCTTTCCACTCCTAACTGTCATTCAGAAACAGTTTGGGAGTAACAAGGGACTGGTGATTTCTTTCCTGAAGAGTTTCATGCTAAACATACCAATATAGAGGTGATGTAATTATCCAAACATAAATATTGTGCCTTTAAATAGCAATCTGGTGTCCATTTCAGTTTTGGGGAACATAGATGACCTACTTTTACTTTCAACATGATAGGTGGAATCTTCCAAATTCTCTGAGCAGAATAAAAGGGAACAACACCAGAAGTTCTTCGTCTTCAGGGATGACCCACAGCACAGCTAATCCAAGAAATAGTGTTTGTGAGCATATTACAAGTGAAGGGTACAGAGGACTTTGCAAGTGAAGACTAAGTTGTAGGGGAACCTGTAGCCACATCTGCTTAGGGGCTGGCTACAGGTCTGCCTGACCACGCCCTAGCAATAGCCAGCCCCTAAGAAGGCATGGCTACAGGTTCCCCTACACTAAGCATTTCAGTATTAGAAGTGTCTGTGATTGTTTCCACAGTTTCTAAACTTGTGTTTTTCTCTTAAACTTCTAAGCTCCTCCACAGATTCGGTGATCTTTTCCTACTCATGTAAACTCTTGGGCAGTCAATGTCACTGTTTCTACAACCCTCGGGGAATCATGGGTAAGAAAGGAGGACACTGCATGATTATCTTGAGGAAGGAGGTCTACCTGTTTTTGTGAGTGTATGAATAGGCACAGCAGAGCCATTTGGGTAGAGAGCCATTGGCTGGGGCCCTAACAAGGGTTGTGGTATTGCCAGACTGATTAGGATAATTTGTTTACACTGTTCTTTCTGGAACCAGTGCACAGTGTTGAATAGGCTAATCACTAGCACCTGCGGTACTTCCTATTATGGGATGTACACATGTTCATTGATAAATTTTAAAAAATGATGCCTAAGTGAGTATAGGTGTCTCCGACTGCAGTGTGATTTTTATGTACAGAATGTAGGCTTAATATAGAAACCCCTCAGCTTTCCCCATGCTTCAAGTTGGACTGCACTGTGGGTGGATTGGGCAGACAGAATGAAATAATAAAGTTTGCATTGTTTACTCATAATATTATTTAATCATTTGTTCCATGAATTTCTATCAGATTTCTTTTTCTACACAGGGTGATTAGTTACAGATTGACAATGAAAGAAATATGGATTTCTATGTCCAAGGCTTAAAAAAAAATCAACCATAATGAGCCCACAAATGAAGAATCTGCTTCTACTCTGGTCTCTCATTTCAGGTTATCATTAGCTGGGGTTCTGGGGGAACATTTTGAAGGAAGAACAGGCTTGAATTCAAACTTACCTGTTTCATGTTAGCCGGATGAGTGACTGGAAAGCAAAGTTGGCCTGCTGTTAAAAGTTACTGCTGTCACTCCAGTGTGACCTCCTGCCTGGCCTTGGATAACACCTCTAAGTCACAGGAGTACACTGGTCATGACAAAGGCAACAGGGGACTTCATGTGCACTGGTGACCATAGGAGCTGCAAAGCATTGTTTTGAAGGTTTAAATGAGCCAGGAAAGAAAATGGTAACACAAGAGTTCACTCACTGATGAGATGCCATGAAAGGGCAGAAGCCTCATTTTCAATAATTAGAAGCATAGTGTGGCGTGTCCACATATAGTTTAGATTTTCTCAGGTCATGAGTTTGTCTCAAATACCAAGGCTGAAGGGTTGCATTGAACCCTGAAACCAAGGAGATCTAAAACACGTGTGCAAATGGGGCTGACATGAAGACTGATTTTGAAGCCCTTTGAAAACCAAATGAAATGAAGAAAACAAAACAAAAACCTCTGTTGAAAGCTTATGTTTTACTGTCAAGCATGTCTGACCAGAGAACCAAACTATGCATGATGAGGCAAAATAAGATAGGTACATAGAGTCACTTCCAGGTCCATGTTAGGCATGGTTTTATTCGAGAGAAATTGTCTAAGACACTGTTGGTTACCTACTTGGCATAACTCTTCAGGCCCTGGGGAATGGATGCTTGATAATTGTTGAATCAGGAAGAGAATGACTGGGCTTGAGCACAATTGTGCTGACAGTAAGCATGTCTTCTAGTATTACAAACAAATGTGTTATTATTAGTATTATTTTGGATCCTAAAGACACTTTATAAACAAGTGTCATTGGCTTTGATTCCTTCTAGACATTAAAGGAAACTTTGTGACCAAAAGCCTGGGGTGAACATTCAGTCAGCAGTATTATTCAATGACAAGTTTTTGCTTCGTTATAGTCTAGTCAAGCAGATCCAGCATTCCAGTTGACCTTTACAGAGCTGTTTTAAACTGTGATAATTTCACCTAGATAGTCTGTATTAAAAATCCATTATGTGTAAATAGAACATGTGAATGCTGCAACTATCATCAAGTATTGTCATTTAAATGAGTTATGATTCCAATTTCATGAGTATGTTAAGTGTCATTATAGGTTTATTAATCCTCCGGATCCTCAGTCAATTGTTGGGAAACACAAGGTAGATCTGATCTTGGAACATGAGATAGATGATATATCATAAAATGAGGATGTGTTTTCACACTGATCAACATTTAGAAATACTCTATTAGCCATCATCCCGAGAATTTAAGATTCATGAAAAGCAAAAGTTAAACTAACTTGAACTGATTTGGCAGCAACATGCAACCTAAACTTTATATACTTAGGGTACTTGTTCACCTGATATAAATAGCATCAAATATCCCTATAGGCACATTAATGTGTCTGATTACACGATACCATGTTGGAATTGTCATTTAGTGTCAAGTACATTTCATTGGAATGAAAAATGTATGAATGTTGAAATATTTTTGCCTAAAGTTCTCAACTGAAGGTTGAACTTATGTCTACTAAAACTATCCAATCATGTTGTAACACCTTCTCCTTTGAAGTCATCCTACTTGGAAGAGACAGGCATGGAGGAGGCATACATGGAGGAGGCAGACATTGTGTCCATAAGTCAGGAAATACCTTCTGATTTCCATTCCATCAGATTCCCCTAGGATAATCACAATTTACTCCAATTTGCCCAGAATTTCTAAAGTCTCAGTACTCAAAGTCTTCCATCCCAGGGCAGTTCTGACCAACCTGATATAGTTGCTCCTTCTAGACTCTTCCCCAAGCATGAAGTGGTCTGATGTTTACCATCTCTACTGTTTTGGTCTCTTGAGGCACACCACCATATATTTGGGGTAGTTGCAGCTTCCTTGGAACACAGATACCTATCTCTCTTCCTCTTTCATCTGAAACAACTTTCATCTTCTCCTGGTCTCTGTCACAACAGTTCCCATGATCTGAGGCATGGAAAATAAATAAATCTATCTAAAATGGGTGTAAGAATATCAAAGACAGAAGTTCAAATGTAGGTATCAGCAGCCTACTCTGTCCACACAGGCCTGTTTGGTAGGAACCTCTTTTATCAGTTTGGCATACATACTTGCAAAGGAAAAAGCCTTTGTTGATGTAAACTCTGAACAGGGAGGCTTAAGGGGATAAAGGATAAAATGACATCATCATCAGCAAGCTGGCCCCAGTCAGCAGTTTTTGGTAACTCCATCCAAGGAGTTAGTAAAAGTCTTCAAAGTCAAATATTGTCACTTGTATGTCTGTTTTGGTTTCCCTGAATTCAGAAGTTGTCTTTTAGCTTTAGTCTTGTAGAGGAATCTAAAAATTAACATCTTCAACCATATGCATTTGGCACCAATGGAAAAGGAAAACATAAACAGTTAAAGTAAAACCACGCTGCTCGTCTTCTCTTGTGAGGACAAAACCTCAAAGACAGCCAGCTATAAACATTTTCAACACAAAATTCAGAGAAGTGTGGCCTAGACACCAACTGTGATGACTCCTCTTATGTCAACTTGACAAAGCTAGAGTCATCTGAAAGGAGGGAACCACAATTGAGAGAATGCCTCCAAAAGATCCAGGTGTAAGGCCACACCTATCACAACCACAGAAGACTCTCCTATCAGGCAGCACAAGCCACCACACGCAACTGAGAATCAGAGAGGGAACAGAAACCAAAGAACAAAGCACTCACCCAACAAGACAAGGCCAGATAAAAGTACCTAACATTACAATCTTCCCAAACCCAGATTCCTAGACTCCAGTGTAAAAGCACAATCAATAACATCCAGTGCAAGAGACTTCACTAGAACTTAGCAACCCTACCTACTAGCTGAAACACACACACACACACACACACACACACACACACAGGTCCTTAAGAAGAAAATGAATAAATCCCTTAAAAAAATCTGTGAAAACACAGTGGAAGGAAATAAATAAAATAGTTCAAGACAAATAGAGACCCACAGTCAGACATTATGCAGAGAGTGAGAGATCTAGGAATACTCAACCATTAATGGAATATCTCCATCAAATTCCTTCTCTCAGGGCCCAGGAAACCCTTAGGAAGAAGAGGCAGATAGAGTGTGAGAGCCAGAGGGAATGGAAGACACCAAGCAAACAAAGCCCTATGAATCAACATGAGCAAAAGTCTTAGGAACTCAGAGACTGAAGCAGCACTCTCAGGGCCTGTACAGGTCTGCACCAGGTCTTCTGATTATATATTATGGCTTCCAGTTTTGTTTTGTTTTATTTTGTTTTGTTTTGTTTTGTTTTGTTTCATGGGATCCTTGAGCACTCGGATGAATGGATCTCTGTTTCAGGTATCTTCTCTTGGTTTCTTGTCCTGCTGTTTGTTTGTTTTGTCTCATTCCAATGTGTTAGCTTTTTGTTTTGTCTTATTATATTATATTTTATTCTATTATTATCCCTCAGAAACCTGTTTGTTTTCTAGTGAGAGACAAAAAAGGGAGTGGATCCAGATGGGGAAGGAGATGGGGAGGAACTGGGAGGATTAGAATTAGGGGAAATCATAGTCAGGATATATTGTGTGAGAAAAAACAAACCCTCTATTCTCAATAAAAGCAAAAACGAAAAAGAAAAAATAACAAAAAGAAAAAAAAGCAAAGCCCCAAAGGAGCCCACTTCACTAACATCCCGGAAGAACAGAAAGAGGTCAAGGGTCCGTGACAGTAATTATTGCGCAACTAGACCAGCCAGTTCTGAAGCCTGTTTGTAAACTCACCTTGCCCTAATCACAGCGACCCGGTGGGGCCGGCTTTCTGCTCCTTGGAGCCAAATGAATTAACGTACAGAATCATCCTCTTCTGCCACATCAGAAATTGTACAAGCGATGAAATAAAGATCTGGAGAGGCAGCTCCTCATGCTACGGAGGTCTCACCATGCTCGTGAACGGACGAGAACTCATAAGCATTACAAAGCAAGCTGCAGAAGTAGTTTCCCACCAGGGCTGGGCAGCAAAGCTACGACAGAACTGTAACTGAGATTTCTTGTGGGAGGGGTAACCTTAATGGCGATGCTAGTCATAATCTCCAGATTTTTGTTCCCCTTTAAAACAGAGAAATCTATTTTTTGGTGTACCACTATGCTATAATGTGTGTATGACCTCTAATTTCTCCACCTACGTTAGAACTTCAAGCTATCAGAACCAAAGTGCTCATAGAGCAGAAACCAGCCACCCAAACTAGAGAGAATTTGGATGCAAAGGCTTTCAGGTCTCCACGGGATGAATGGTATCCTCCTTGCATCTATCCTGAGACCATGAAGCTTCCCAGAAGCCGAAAGTATCTTGTGTTCACATGGCCACTCCCATATCCAGACTTACAGTAGTCCCCCCAGTCTTCACTTTGGTTTCCACATGTTTCTGTCCTCCTAGAATCTTCTAAGTCCTTCTAAGTCACTTTCTACTATATCCAGTGTAGACCATTGCACCTGTGCCTAGCAATGAGAAGGACAGAGGAGTGACAATGTCCCAGATTCTAAGTCTCAGGCGTCACAGTGCTGCTGTGGTACTCAGCTCTCTACTCTCTACTTCTTCCATAGCAATGACACCATTTGTTTGAGTCTGTTTGAGGAAAATCGAAAAGAATCCATTAAATTCTCAGCCCCAAAACACAGATATACTTCATCTCACAGCATAGTCTACTACATCTCTTTGTTCATGCCCATGACTTGCAACGCTGCTTTCCACCTGCCTGTGAGAGAGGCAGGCCTCTTTCAGGACCTACCATTATTTATATCATGTCTTTAAATGTTTAATGTTAATGAACTGGCAGTTTTCATCAAAGATAGCTTTTCTTCCCCCCAGTTTGTAGCAATATGTTAAGGGAAAAATGTGTGATACATGAGGAGAGAGACAATGTGTTCTTTCTAAGGCAAACACAGGAACTGTGCTGTGCAGGATTGCATCATGACAAGAAGTAATGGCTGTCTTCCACTATCTACACCCGTCTTCCTCCCACCTGGGTTTCTAAGGCTTTGGCGGGCATTCCTTGAGGGGTGCTGGTGGAACAAGAGCCTGCTGCTCTGAGCCAGTGGGCATGCCAAGTGCCTTTCTCCAGCACACACAAGCTGTGCTAATGCTACTCTGATGGGGATGTCCTTCTGTATATATGTTTCTCTTATTGGTTGATGAATAAAACACTGTTTGGCCAATAGCCAGAATAGCCAGGCAGGAAGATAGGTGGGGCTATGGGAGGTAGGCAGAGAGAAGCTGTGAGAGTAGAGACGCCATGCTGCTGAAGGAGTAACATGCCAGGCATTACTGGGTAAGCCACAACCTCATGGCAATACAAAGATTAATAGAAATGGGTTAAATAATTAAGAGAGAGCTAGCCAATAAAAAGCCCTAAGCCATCGACTAACAGTTTAACAATTAACATAGTGTCTCTGTGTGTTCATTTGGGGCTGAGACGGGTGGCAGGACCTGGAGGGACAAGAAAAAAACAGCAATACTATTTCTTGCCTTCCTGTTCTCTTCTTGTCCAAAGAGATCCTGATGGAGAAGGGGAGAGGGAGAGGGGAGATATGCCCTGGCAACTACCACCAGGAAACCAATTTCACTGGAGCTTTCCATTAGAAAGATAACCCACTCACCAGGATGGAGAAAGATCTGCCTGGGTAAAGAATATTGCTATCTTTAGCTTCAGAGTGAAAAACAAAAATTACTCCACTTGATCATTACACAGAACAATAAAGAAGAAACTAGAGAACGCCACAGCCTGTCCCCATCTCCATGTAATCCCTGATACTTTTTCTTCCTATGGATATCCTCCTGTAGAAAACAATGATGTACAAGGTAAAAACATAAAATAAAATGGAGAGCAACTGTCCTCTTATACTTGTCTCCTGCTTTCAATACCTTATTTATAGAGATATTACACGTCTGTTCCTTTTTATTTACTTATATCAGTGGCTCTCAACTTTCCTAACGCTGTGATCCTTTAATAGAGTCCCTCATGTTGGGTGACCTCCAACCATTTTTGTTGCTACTTCAAAACTGTAATCTTAATACTTTTATGACTCGAGTATAAATATTTGATATATGATATGCAAGGTATTTGATATATGACCCCTTTAATAGGGTCTTTCAAACCCCAAAGGAGATGGAGAACAACTGAACTAGATAATGCTGCTCACATTTCCTTTTTTTGTTTTTTAGCATCTAGGTAGTTCCTGTTCTGGAATTCTATCGTCTGGACATTCCCAAAATGTGGCTTCACCATGTTTTATCGAGACAACTTCCTTTGCTATTGTACTTCACTGACTGACATTTTCAGTGACTGATTGAAGGACTTCAATAAGAATTTAAGTGGTGACTGTGAGTTACTGCTCACTGTGACAAAATGCCCGACATAAATAAGTTAATGGAGGAAGGGCTTATTCAACTCACAGTCTCAAAGGGATTTCAGTCCTCTGTGGTTGTGGAGGAAAATGGAGCTGTTTGGACCACCTTGACAGAAGCATAAGCAGAACCATTTTTTTTTTCCCATTTTGGACAATCAGGTAGCAGGGTGTTATGCCCTCAACAATCTGAAATTCACCTCTTTCAGCTAGACACCACATCTTAAAGATCCTATAATCCCTGAAAACAGCACTATCAGCAAACATCAAGGTTTAAACATATGAACCCGTGGAAGAGACATCAGACTCACGCAGCCATAAAGATAATCAAGAAACCTCCTCCATTACCATTCAGGAGCTTATTCAGCTATTCAGTAAGTATTTATCGGACACATATAGCAAGCATCTTCTTAGGGGCCATAAGAAGGATAACTGCCTCAGAGCTACACAGACCACAGCCTGAATAGAAACACAATAAGTCAACTATTACGGTCACTCCTGAGATACAGCCAATCAAGGATGATAAAGACACAAGGATTAAGTGCTTAACATCCACTTGAATTTGAGGAGAAGCATCAGAGCAGCCCACCTGTGGGAAGACATGGGGATGTGGAGCATCCCCATGTATTCATAGAAAAGCAGGAAGTTTAAACTGTGTAGGATACCAGATTCCTAAGGGAGGCTGGAAAGAGAGAAGCTGGAAGAGACAGGCTGTGGTACAAAGACATCAAATTGCTAACAGGTGATTAAGAAAGGTATGTAAGCTTTTCTCATTGAAATAACTTTTATGCCTTTTTAATTCTTTTTGTTTGTTTGTTTGTTTGTTTGTTTGAGACAGGGTTTCTCTATGTAACAGCCCTGGCTGTCCTGGAACTAGTCTGTAGACCAGGCTAGCCTCGAACTCACAGAGATCCACTTAACTCCTCTGGAATTCTGGGATTAAAGGTGTTAGCCACCACCTCCAAGATGCCTTTTTAATTCTTAATAAATATACTTCCAGAACATCCATCAGATGAGACATTTTTCTATTAAGAGAAACAAGGATCCCTCTGAAAAGCACATGAGAGCCAGAAAGATTTCATGGTGGGAGTATTTACAAGGTGGAAAAGGGCCAGCACAGGGTCAGGGTTTGTTTTTGCTTTTGTTTTCCCCAGGGTGCCTGCCCTTAAACATCTGTCAGCCTTCTACCATCCCCTCCCTCACTGAAGGAACCAGGACATATGAAAAACATCCACAACCTAATTCCTTCGAGAATCACCACCGGGTGCAACCAGGTCTCCTCCCAGCAGGCCACCCACCACCCCCAAAGTCACTGTTAAGAACATCAGTGGTTTCAAAGCTGTGCCATAAACCTCATCACACCCCTGCAAAGCTCAGGGACATCATGTCCCAGGACTCCTGTGTCCAGCCCTGCTGAAGACCAAGAATTGGACAGGTGACCATGGGGACAACATTTTTAAAATGTGCTTCCCACAGGTAAGAGGGACTAGGAGCAAATGGTCTTTAGCTCATCCATTGCAGTCCTAAAGGCCCATAGTTACTCTGACTCACTGGCAAACCCATCTAGCTTGTTTGGCCAGTTCATGGATTAAGTCATTAGTTGCTTTGGGGCCACTGAAGTCTTCTGATTACAGGATGATGGTTCATTTCTTCTCTGAGGTTCAAAGAAAGGTTGTCTGTCTGTCTGTCTGTCTGTCTGTCTGTCTGTCTGTCTGTCTGTCTGTCTTTTTGTATGTTTCCGTAAGTGGTTGTACTGGGTCAAAGAGATGAAACTAAACTCTGCTGCCCCCCTTTCCTGCTAAGTATCCATGATTGTGCAGTAGATACACCTGCAGTAAATGAGTTCCAGTGCCCAAAGCAAACAACAGGCCTTTGATCAGGCTGTATCCCCAGCCACTCGGGAGGAACCGAGGCAGCAGGGAAGCACAGCTGTACCATTTCTTTACATTGCTCCGAGGTAGCAGGGAAAGAGTATCTGGCATTGAGTTGATTAGCCCAAGCCTGGCTAAGAACCTGAGGTTTAGGGAAGGATGGCTATGTTATTGGCTCCTATTTAAAAGAGGGAGAAGGGAGATATTACAGTATTTTAGCAGGACTGAAAATTTCACATGCTGGTATATGTGCATGGATGCCAGATAGATGATTGGGTGGCAGTGGAAGGGGTAAGGAGGGGCCGGCAAAGCAGAGATACCATGTTCTGTGAGCAGGCAGATTCCCACTCTCCCACCAAAATGGCTCACCAGGACCTACTGATGGTCAAGCAAAGCCATCAGTAGGTTTGGAGGGTGCTGTACGGAACCTGGGGCTCAGTTTCTTGATTAAAGATACCACGGAATAGCCCCTAGGGTAACCTCTCCATCCCCTTTCCTGTTAGCTCACTTTTCTCAGGGAAACTTTCTTTCCCTGCTTCTGGGTCTATGGACTTACCCACCTGGCTTCTTCCTGGTGGAGGGGAGGAAGAAAGATGGCAAAATTAGTCCATTTTATTACTAAGTAACATCCTAATTGCTAGGTCAAATATACCTCCTTGTTTGTAGAGCATTGTGAGATTTCTGGGACCCAGGACTTGCACAGCTGACATCAAGAGACTTTCTGACAAACTGAGATGAGTTAGTCACAGCACCTTAATTAATCGAGTCCCCATGTGTCACATAAAAGGCAATAGAGAGCTGTTGAAGGATGGAATGAGTGACCTTGTAGCAGCTTAGAGTTTTGTACAGTGTTCTGTAATCTACAATGCACTTTATACAAATTATCTCATTTAACCTTATTAATGGTCCAAGAGGGCAAAGGTATTAGTCACTTTCATGCTGCTGTGACCACAATCCCTGAGAAGAATTTTAAGGGACCAATTATGTATTAAGATCACAGTTCTAGAGGTGTTATTCCATTGCAGTAGGGGGACTTGGCAGAACAGGTCACAGCATGGTGGCTACTATAGAGAAAAGAGCCTGAATTTCCGCATTGAGGCAGGTTCAAGTTCAAACCCACAGGTGTTGGTTTGTGACCTTGGGTGTTGCATCAACCTTTTTTTTTATCTGTAAAATGAGAATAGCACGATATACAGGTAATAAATTTGCTGTTATCCAATGGGATAATACATTCAGAATGCCCAGCACAGAGCCTTCCGTGTAATAGACACTCATGCTCTATCATTCACCATCTCTTCTCTGGTGCAGGCATTGTTCTCTGTCTATATTCCATCTCCATTTCCCCAGGCTGAGGTTAGAGTTGTTTTGATTTGCATTTCCCTGATGGCTAAGGATGTTGAACACTTTCTTTTGTGTCTTTCAGCCATTTTCGATTCTTCTATCGAGAATTGTCTATTTAGTTCTGCGCCCCACTTTTTAATTGGATTGTTTGGTGTTTTGGAGACTAGCTTCTTGAGTTCTTTGTATATTTTGGAGATCAGCCTTCTGTCAGATGTGGGGTTGGTGAATATCTTTTCCCAGTCTGTGGGCTGCCGTTTTGTTTTGTTTTGTTTTGTTTTGCTGACTGTGTCCTTTGCCTTACAGAAGCTTCTCAGTTTCAGGAGGTCCCATTTATTAATTGTTGATCTCAGTGTCTATACTACTGGTGTTATGTTCAGGAAGAGGTCTCCTGTACCAATTAATTCAAGGGTATTTCCCATTTTATCTTCTAATAGGTTCAGTGTGGCTGGGTTTATGTGGAAGTCTTTTATCCTTTTGACTTATTTTTGTGCATGTCGATAGACTTGGAGCTATCTGCAGTCTTCTACATGCAAGCATCCAGTTATGCCAGCACCATTTGTTGAAGATGTTCTCTTTGTTCCAGTGTATATATTTGGATTGTTTGTCAAAAATCAGGTGTTCGTAGGTGTGCGGGTTAATATCAGGGTTTTCAACTCTATTCCATTGGTCTACCTGTCTATTTTTGTGCCAATACCAAGCTGTTTTCAGGACTATAGCTCTGTACTAGAGCTTGAAGTCAGGGATGGTGATGCCTCCAGAAGTTCCTCTATTGTACAGGATTGTTTTGGCTGTCCTGGATCTTTTGTTTCTCCATAGAAAGTTGAATTGTTCTTTCAAGGTCAGTGAAGAATTGTGTTGGGATTTTGATGGGGATTGCATTGAATCTGTAGATTGCTTTTGGCAAGATTGCCATTTTTACTATATTGATCCTGCCTATCCAAAAGCATGGGAGATCTTTCCATTTTCGGGTATTGTCTTTAATTTCATCTTTTAGAGAGTCAAAATTCTTATGGTATAGGTCTTTCACATTTTTGGTTAGTGTTACCCCAAGGTATTTTATGTTGTTTGTGGCAATTGTAAAGGGTGATGTTTCTCTGATTTCTTTCTCCACTAATGTGTCATCCGTATATAGTAGGGCTACAGATTTTTTGAGTTAATTTTGTATCCTGCCACTTTGCTGAAGGTGCTTATCAGCTGTAGGAGTTTCCTGGTTGATTTTTTCGGGTCACTTATGTAGAGTATCATGTCATCTGTAAATAGTGAGAGTTTGACTTCTTCCTCTCTGATTTGTATTCCCTTGATCTCCTATTGTTGTCTTATTGTTCTATCTAGAACTTCAAGGACAATATTGAAGAGGTATGGAGAGAGTGGACAGATTGTCTTGTTCCTGATTTTAGAGGAATTGCATTGAGTTTCTCTCCATTTAATTTGATGTTGGATGTCGGCTTGCTGTATATTGCTTTTATTATATTGAGGTATGTTCCTGTTATCCCTGATTTCTCCATGACCTTTATCATGAAGGGGCGTTGGATTTTGTCAAAGGCTTTTTCACCATCTAGTGAGATGATCATTTTTTTTTCTCAGTCTGTTTATATGGTGGATTACATTGATGGATTTCTTTGCATCCCTGGGATGAAGCTTACTTGATCATAGTGGATTATTTCTCTGATGTGTTCTTGGATTTGATTTGCCAGTATTTTATTGAGTATTTTTGCATCAATGTTGATGAGGGATATTGGTCTGTAGTTCTCTTTCTTAGTCTTATCTTTGTGTGGCTTGGGTATCAAAGTGATTGTAGCCTCGTAGAAAGAGTTTGGCAATGACCCTTCTGCTTCTATTGTGTGGAATACTTTGAGGAGAATTGGTATTAGCTGTTCCTTGAATTTCTGGTAGAATTCCACACTGAAGCCATCTGGCCCTGGACTTTTTTTGGTTGGGAGACTTCTGATGACTGCTTCTATTTCATTAGGAGTTATATGTCTAATTAAGTTGCTTATCTGTTCTTCATTTAATTTTGGTAAGTGAAATCTGTCCAGAAAATTGTCCATTTCCTTTAGATTTTTGAATTTTGAGGAATATAGGTCTTCAAAATATGATCTGATGATTCTCTGGGTTTCCTCTGTGTCTGTTGTTATGTCTCCCTTTTCATTCCTGATTTTAATAATTTGCATGTTCACTCTCTGCTGTTTGGTAAGTTTGGATAAAGGTTTGTCTATCTTGTTAATTTTCTTGAAGAACCAACTCTTCCTTATATTGATTCTTTGTATTGATCTCCTAGTTTCCATTTTATTGATTTCAGCACTCAAATTGATTATTTCCTGGTGTCTGTTCCCCCAGGGTGTATTGGTTTCTTTGTGTTCTAAAGTTTTCAGTTGTGTTGTTAGTTCTCTAGAATGATTATTCTCCTGTTTCTTCATGTGGGCACTTAGTGCTATGAACTTTACTCTTAGCACTGCTTTCAAAGTGTCCCATTAGTTTGGGTATGTTTGGTCCTCATTCTCATTGAATTCTAGGAAATCTTTAATTTCTTTTATTTCTTCCTGGACCCATGAATTGTGCAATTGGGTGTTACTTAATTTCCATGAGTTTGCAGGTTTTCTGTAGTTCATGTTGTTGTTGAATTCTAACTTTAAAGCATGTTGGTCTGATAAGATACAGGGGGTTATTTCATTGTTTTTGTACCTGTTGAGGTTTGCTATGTTGCCAAGTATGTGGCTGATTTTAGAGAAGGTTCCATGTGGCGCTGAGAAGAAAGTAAATTGGTTTGTATTTGGATGGAATGTTCTATAGATATCTGTTAAGTCCAATTGCACCATAACTTCTATTAGCTCCTTTGTTTCTTTGTTAAGTTTCTGTCTGGTGTTCCTGTCCAGCAATGAGAGTGGGGTGGTGAAGTCTCCCACTGTAAGTGAGTATGGTTTTATGTGTGATTTGAGTTTTAGTAATGTTTCTTTTACAAACATGGATGCCATTGTATTTGGGGCATAAATGTTCAGGATTGAGACTTCATCCTCTTGGATTTCTTCTATGATGAGTAGGAAGTGACCTTCTTCATCTCTTTTGATTGATTTTAGTTTAAAGTCCAATTTGTTGGATATTAGGATTGCTACCACCACTTGTTTCTTTGGTCCATTTGACTGGAAAATCTTCTCCCAACTTTTAATTCTTAGGTATCGTCTGTCTTTGAAGTTGAGGTGTGTTTCTTTTATGCAGCAGAAGGATGGATTCTGTCTTCTTATCCATTCTGCTAACCTGTGCCTTTTTATAGTCGAGTTAAGACCATTAATGTTGAGGGATATTAATGACCATTGTTTTTTCATTATTGTTTGTTTTGGATTTGGTGGTGGTAGTGAAATTATGTGTGGGATTCTATCCCTTTTTCCTTTTGGCTATTGTAAAGTGGGTTTATCTATTGCTTGTATTTTTCTGGTTGTAGTTAACTTCCTTGGGTTGCAGTTTTCCTTCTAGAACTTTCTGTAGGTCTGGATTGGTGGATATGTATTGTTTGAATCTGATTTTGTCATGGAATATCTTGTTTTCTCCATCTATATTGATTGAAAGCTTTGCTGGGTATAGTAGTCTTGGCTGGCATTCGTGGTCTCTTAGTGTAGGTGGAATACCTATCCAGGACCTTCTGGGTTTCAGAGTTTCCATGGAAAAGTCAGGTGTAATTCTGATAAGTTTGCCTTTATATGTTACTTGTCCTTTTTTTCTTTGCTGCTCTTAATATTTTCTCTTTGTTCTGTATGTTTGGTGTTTTGATTATTATGTGTTGAAGAGACCTTTTCTTTGGTTCAGTCTATTTGGTGTTCTGTAGGCTTCTTGTGCTTTCCTTGGCATGTCTTGCTTTAGATTGGGAAAGTTTTCTTCTATGATTTTGTTGAATATGTTTTCTGTGCCTTTGAGTTGGATTTCTTCACCTTCTTCTATACCTATTATTCTTAGGTTTGGTCTTTTCATGGTATCCCATATTTCCTGGATATTTTGTGTTAGGGATTTGTTGGACTTAAGATTTTCTTTGGTTGATGAATCTATTTCCGCTAGTGTGTCTTCAACTCCTGAGATTCTCTCTTCCATCTCTTGTATTCTGTTGGTTATGCTTATGTCTGTTGTTCCTGATCTTTTACCCAGCTTTTCTATTTCCAGAATTCCCTCAAATTGTACTTTTTTGTTTCTATTTCAGTTTTTTGGTCTTGAACTGTTTCCTTGAGAGGTTTGTTGATATCTTGTATTTTTGGTTTGTCTTTTCTTCCATTTCTTTAAGGGATTTTCTTATGTCCTCTTTGAGGTATTCTATCATTTTCATAAAGATGTTTTTAAGGTCATTCTCTTTTGCTTCATCTGCATTGTGATATTCAGATCTTGCTGGTGTATTGTTCCTAGTCTCCGGTGGAGTCATATTGTGCTTTCTGTTGTTGAATGTGCTTTTACATTTTCCTATTCTCATCCTTTCTTCTGGTGGGTGTAGCAGGAGTCTCTTCCTCTCTTGGTGGGTATGGGACCAAGGTTCTCTTCTGGTAGATGCAAACAGTTCCAATACTCTGAAGTCTGTCCTCCTCTCAGAGATGGATGTGGGCCTTGGCAGTGTCTGGGTGTGTTGGATACAGAGCTGAGTTCACAGGGCTTAGTCCATGGCCATTAGCCATTGATTTTAGATCCCTGACAAGGCAGAGATATTATGCATAGGGAAAAGAAAAGGAAAGTTCACTTCCACTTTGTGGTAGTTAGGAAGCAAAGAGCATAGGAAAAGAAAGGTTCAAAGATACATACTTCTACACCTTCTAACACTTAGTATAGAAGTTATCGATGGAATAACCCATTATCAGGTTAGCAGCCTCCTAATCCAGTCACCTTCCAACAGCACCATTAGCTATGGCCCAAGACTTCAACACCTGAGCCTACTGGCCCTCCAAAACATAACAAGCAGGCCTGAGTAAGGAGAACTTGCATTGACTCTTTATCTAAGGAAGAGAATGGGCTTCTTCAACTATCTGAAAAACCAGAACCAGCTCTCACAAAAGCATAGCCCCCAGCTTCTACCTACTGCCAGGGACCTGGATCAGAGACACTTCTCATTGTCCAGTTAGATTTTTTCCAGTTACATTTGTCAGCAACAGCACGTGCTGGGAAGATGCTGTACCAAATAAATGTCTAAAATCTCTCATTGGCTCCAGAAGTCAGTTGGCTCCACATTAGTCTACGCATGTCCTTAGGGTCATTTGATTTTGAAAGGGATACAATAATGAGATACTGAAGAGTGATAGCATGGATTTCTTGATGATGATGGTGTTTATATTTAATTTAGGAAGTAAGACAACTAAATATCTTTGCATGCAATAGGCAAGTGTGATTGGCTACCTGGCACAGCTGTGGACATGTATACCTGGTAGTGGTAGTTGTTGTAGGGGCTCTTTGGATGCTGCATTAGAAAAAGAGTTGAGGTCTCTGTGTTTTTTATCCAAGTAATTGATGAAAGATTTCTATCCTAAATGGTTAACACACAATTGAACATAAAATGCAATGAGACTGAATAGTCGATGAAAGTCATGTCTGTGTTTGATGTACTTGGAACACCTAAATTTCATTCTGAAGCTACGCTCACAAGTGAAACCAATGAGAAAAATGTGCAGTACTAATTTTTCAAAAGAATAGAGTCATAATTTTATTCTCCATTTGTGAATCTCTGTGAAAATGAACTAGCCAGGAAAAGATGTAGGCAAAATGACATCCCGGTGAACAGCCAGATGTAAAATATAGGTACTAATGGCCATTTAAATGTTCCCAATTAAGATCTCTTTAAGATGAAAACCAATTGCTTTTTGCCATTAAATGCTTTGAACTAGATTGGAGGTTCCCCTCTCACCTTTGTGAACACAGCAGTGGTTCCAGACTCTATAATTTCAGATGAAAAATTTGGGGTTTTAATAGTGATGTCTCTTAACCTTTTTGTCCTTATATTGCTCCCACCCAAATCTCACACAGCATGCCATCTTAAGAGTTTATTGAATGACTCACCTACATTCTCATATTCTTTTTGTTCTCAGTCATTTGTGTGCAATCTCATAATATTCTTAAGAGCCAGTTAGAGAACCATAGATGGATTGAATTACTATGCTCTAAGTACTCTTGTAAAAACCCTTCACTTGTATTTCCTACACCTTCATGTCTCAAGCCTATACATGTATTATTTCAAACAAAACCAAACCTTGTATTGAGATTGCTACACAGGTCAATGAAGTGCTAGATATCCACTTATCTTTTAAAAATGTTGCTGCAACTGTACAAAATAAAAGGTTTCGAATTGCCATGCATGCATACAATATATTTTGATCATACTCACCGTCATTACTATTCTTTAATATGGTTTTCTCATTTTTTTTGCTATTGATTCGATTTTTGCACTTTGGAGACAAGAAATTGCATAGAAAATGTTCATCTATTTCTACCCTGAATTGTTGGAGCAAGCCATCTTGTTCCACAAACATAATATGCTAGATACATATACATTTTATGATAAAGACATTTTAAATATTATTTTTTTTGCTCACATGTAGGGCAGCTTTGATAAGCAGGTTAATACTGTAATCTTCATCCTAACTACTTCTCTTTAAACATAAACTCTAGCTCTTTTCTTGGATTTATTAAATTAGTCATTTGCATCTCGTGGGGAAATGGCTCATTTTTGCACATTGAAATCTTAGTTCATACCTACATTGGGCATGGAAAACAACAGCACTGATTTTTTTCAGCTAAAAGGCACACAATTAAAATAGGGAGCAAGCAACACAATCCAAAAGAGACAAACCTTTCTGCTCCTTTGGAAATCTCTGTCTTCTTAATACCATTCAGTTCTGTGTTTGTGGCAGAAAAGTGTCTTGAAGTCATAGATTGGGCTCTGTAAGCATACTGAGCTCTGAAAAGCCAAATGTATGCAGTTAATTGTTGGCATGTTTACAGTAGTCTCATTTCTAGCTGGTGAACAGCCCTGCAAAATGTTTTCAGCATTCAAAGAGACAAAATTTTAATAAAGAACATTTAGATTAAAATATACTTGTGCACTATGCCAGTTTTAAAAACCTCTTTTTATGTATGAATGTGTGTGCCTGAGTATAAGTATATGTACCACATGTATGTAGGTAGCCAGGAAGACAAGAAAGGGTGTCAAATTTCCTGGAACTAGAGTTACAAGTGGTTGTGAGCCAACTAATGTGGGTGTTAGGACCTAAACCCAGGTCCTCTACAAAAGTACCAAGTACTATTAACCACTGAGCAATCTGTCCAGCTCCTCGGTTGTTTTGAAGTTATTTTCAAGATAGAATTTACTTTGTGTATCACTGTTAACAATGAACTGATTTTATTTTTATTTATTATTCTTTTGTGTGTGCATGACATGGCGAACAGAGGGCAGTTTCCATTCTTGCTGTCTACTTTGTTCTTCTCTCTCCCACACATGAGGATAGCTACCCTTAAACTTCTGCAGATTCTCTTTTCTCGGCTTCCCATCTCACTGGAGGACACTGAGGTCACAGAGTGTGGGACTACATCTGGCTTTCCATGTGATTCAGAGTGCCGGAGCTGTCATTTGAGTTCATGTCTAGGTTCAGAGCAATGGCATAGGATGGGCATCTTACTGTTAGCTTCCAGGGGAAGAAACAAAGACACAGACAACACAGGCTGTGACCTTGTAAGTGGAAGAGTCAGGCCCATTAGCACAGCCAGCCAGACTTTAGGGGCTTTGCTCTTTCCCATGAATGACTTCCGGTGAAGGGAAGAAAGAAAGAATGATGGGGAAGCAGCCATCAGAAGGCAGGTGGGCAATAGAATGCCTCTTCCCAAATCTTTAACATAGACCTCTCAAGGGTTTTGATTGTTCAACTCTAGTGGTGATCCTCCAGTCACTTTGTCATACTGCCTGTAATTTGCATAAAACACCTCCACATCCACCTGGATATTCTGTTACTGTCCCTGAGCTGGTTAAACAAGATGTGAAGTACTCAGATCAGAAATGCATATCCGAAGGTAATTAGCTAAAATTAGGAAGGTCAGAAGATAAAGGGGCCTGCATGCCAATAGTAAATGCTTCAAACATTACTGTTTACCCGCATACCCCAGAAGGTTGACGATGCAGCACAAGGTATTAGTGTTATTAGCGAAGAAGGTTGTGTTTACAGTAGCTGCTTGAAAGATTTGTATGGAAAACCTCTCCCTTATATGAATAAGGTGTGGGAATCTAAGAAGCACTGAAGCTGAACACTTTGATACTGAGCCTATGTCTAGAATGCCAGTTGGCCCCAGGCTCTCCAT
Source organism: Cricetulus griseus (assembly GCF_003668045.3). Taxonomy (NCBI): domain Eukaryota; kingdom Metazoa; phylum Chordata; class Mammalia; order Rodentia; family Cricetidae; genus Cricetulus; species Cricetulus griseus. The sequence goes on from NW_023276806.1 coordinate 137,720,496, forward strand.
TCTCCCACTCAGGGGAGGGATTTGTTAGCTGATCCACATGGCTGATCCTGCCAACCAACCGTGTATTACATTTACCTAAGGAGCTATCCCTAGCAAAGTGCTTGTCAGAACACCCCAAGAATGGCAAAGAATCATGACATCACCAAGCTAATAACTTGCTGGGTGGTCTAGACTAATAACCCTATCTACACCAGAGGCTAACGTGGCAGGATCACATATACAAGGCCTTTCTAAGATACAGAAAGAGTTCAAAGCTAACCTGGGCAAATTAGTGACACCCTGTTTCAATAAATAAATAAATAAATAAATAAATCTTGGGATTTATGTCAATGATGGAGTGTTTATCTTGCAAACACAAAACCCTAGGTTTAATACACACACACACACACACACACACACAAACACACACACACACAGAGAGAGAGAGAGAGAGAGAGAGAGAGAGAGAGAGAGAGAGAATGGCAAGGACAAGGATAGGAGTTATGGGCTTGGGTTTGGTCTATATGGATAAGAGTTACAAGATTGGGTTTGATCTACATGGGTAAGAGTTACAGAACTGGGTTTGGTCCACATGTCAGGATCTAGTCTGAACATCTGAAAGTTGCCAGTGCAAAAGCTATGAAGGTAGACATTTATCTCTACCCCCTTTTGACTGTCCGAGCTACTAAGTGGCATATTGTGTATTGATAAGGTTGAATATAATATTTCAAAAAAACTAACTTTCTTCTACTATCTGAGATAATAAACATATCTCCAGCATTTTTAGTTACTTTAACTACTATTGTTTTAAGTATTATCCCTCATATTACGCCATTTTTCTCTGGCTGAAATTCTCTTGCTTTGCACAGGGTCCCCACCTTGGTTATGTATGGAGAAATTCTGATGCAAGAATGAATACTGGGATCAAATGTGTGAGAAACCATACCCAGCTTAAATATTTAGTATTTGCAGGTAAATTCAAACATTGTGTGACAGTGATGAGCTAGGGGATCAGACACATTTAATAAATGTCTTTCACATAGGAAGAAATTAAATATGTCCCTGACTTTGAAAAGAACATCCACTGGTCACCAAGAGAAGGGCTAAAGCTTGAAGCAAACTCAACCTATCCAGTCACTTGGAACAACTATGTTATCCACAGACATGTCAAATATAGGCTGTCTGCATGTTAACATCTTGCTTTGTAGGCTTGCTCTTTCTTTCTTTCTTTCTTTCTTTCTTTCTTTCTTTCTTTCTTTCTTTCCTTTCTTCCTTCCTTCCTCCCTTCCTCATTCCCCCCATCCCTCCCCATTCTCTTTCTCTCTTTTTCTACTTGGCTAAGAGGAAAGGGAAAAGTAAAACTAAGAAGGATATATTGAGAGCAGAAAATGCCCTTCACTTACCATGCAGACACAGTGGCACCATTAAAGCACAAAGAAGCCCTTGACAATGGCTAAGCCACATCATGGAAAGAGGTCTCTAGTTATCCATTTATTTATTTATTTATTTATTTATTTATTTATTTATTTATTTATTCATTAGATCAGACATATCAAAGTGCTGTAAACTGGGTAGCTGGAGCAATAGAAATGTATTGCCTCATGGATCTAGAGACTAGAAGTCTAACTGAGGGTGTAAATTGGTTGGTTCCTGGGGACAGTGAGGCAAGAATATATTTCAGTCTTCCAGGCATCTCTCTTAGCTTGTGAGGCCTTCTCATGACTGCACTGTACTTTCTCTGTATATATGCCTGTGTGTAGTTTTACAAGGCAAAAAAAAATCTTATAGGATATTAGGGGCCTCCCCTCCTTCAACATGACCTCTTAGTAACTAAATAACAATCCTGTTTCCTCAAACCTTACATTTTGAGGTATTAGGACCTCAGTGTATGGATTTTGTGATCCACAACAGGCTACATGGAAGGTTACCTGTCAAAGAGGTGTACTTGTGTCAGAATTTGTATAAGGCACTTCCATGTTAAGTCACTGAGAAGTTAGGGTTGGCTGTCGCAGAAGACAGTGTCTCTCACTGTAGCTGAGATGGTGACCCTGTCATAGTGAAGCTGACCTTGAGGCTCTAGGGGCAGTCACCTACCTGTGCAGTGTGGGTTTGGAAATGTAGAGATCCACTAGGTTTCAAATTTTCCCGAAACCTCCATATGAGAAATCCTGTTTGGACTTCTACTATTTGTTGGCTATACTGGGTGGGCCATTATTGACAGGTCACCCTCAGTGAGGTGGTAGCAAGAGCACGGGGCTGAAGTTGGATTAATAAAAATCATGTTTTTCTCTGAGTTCTTGTTTAGTAGTTGATAGAAAGAAATACCTCTCCCCATACTTGGGGTTATAGGGAGGATTAATCAACTGAATTAAGATTAATTGAACTTCATAATTAGCATCTAGGTGACATAAAGTAGGTACCCATTGAATAGTTCTGTGAAATAAATAGTACAAGGTGGATTTCTTATCTGGAGACTAAGACCTCATGCTTCTATGTTGATATTCAGTGTCAGAGGACACAGGGTGTGATAGTCACACCTGTAAAATAAAGCTGTGTGTGATGATTGAAGGAATGGGTGTCCCCATGACACTGAGGGGCATCTGAGGATTTTAACCTCATAGGAATAATTCTGTCACCCAGCGCTTCCCAAGGACAGGCAACACTTGGAAGGGTCACATTTTCTCCACTCCTTGTGCTTCAACTGCTGTGACCCCTGTTGTAGATGGAGGGGCTGTTCTCTGAATACACTGCACTCAGAAAATTCCAGCATGCTTTTCATTCCTTTAATGACTAACAGAGCTGCTGTCCTGGTCTCTGTGCTCACCCTAACTTGCTTTGTGCCCCCTGTAGCCTCCTGTAGCCTCCCCCCCACTCTTTAGGCTTCCTCTGAATGACAGTGCTCCCCCACCCCACATCTGAAGTACTTTCCTCATGGCCATTTACCTTGGGGAACTTGATCAGAGCACCATGCACTGCCACCCCAGCCCCAATTCAAGTTTATCACTCCTTTACCACACAGCACAAGAACACATGCTCCTGGGAAGGCGAGGCCATCTGGCTCCACTTGCAATTGCATCCTTAATTGCTTCACAAATGGGGGAAGGAACTAATTTTAGCATTTCTATCATTAAACAACTCACAATTTCACAGCATGAGTTAGTCTCCCTTAATCTGAGTTGGAAGTCTCGTTCTGCCCTTTCCTGGCTATTTGAACTTTGAAAGGGTTAGTTACCCATTCTGAGCCCCCAAGATCTTAGAAAATGGGTGTGCAAGTGGCTGTGTGAATTGAATGGCACCGCATACAGAAAAATCATTAACATTACCCCCCCCACACACACACACACAAAGAATAAACAAGTGAAATATGAGAATAGAAGCATTTTTAACTTTATAGTATGGATAGGGTTCTCCCTGATGTAGACAGGATTAAGTGCTGCTGTTTCCTACATATAGCCACACATAACAACCTCTTGGTCAATGTTGAAAGACATATGTGACAGTAGTCAGGCAAGATTACAGTGGATCTGGAAATATTCCCACTGCCCTACAGCACAACACCTTACACACACTTTTGTGGTGATGCTGGTGTGAAGAATGCACATTGTGTATAGTGCATGTATATTAGGATTGTCTAGAGTCACAGAACTTATAGAATGAACATCTCTCTCTCATCACATATATCACATATATATATATATATATATATATATGTGTGTGTGTGTGTGTGTGTGTGTGTGTGTGTGTGTTCATATGTATATATAAAGAGAATTTATTGGGATGACTTACAGTCTGCATTTCAACTAATCCAACAATGGCTAGCCATGAATAGGAAGTCCGAGAATTCAGTAGTTGCTCAGTCCCACCAGATAGGTGTCTCAGCTGGCCTATATATGCTGGAATCCCAAAGAAGTAGGCTTCAATGGCAGTGAGAAATGGATGTGCTGGCAATGTCAGGGCCAGCAGGCAAAGAGCAAAAGCTTCCTTCTTCTATGTCCTTATATAGACTTCCAGTAGAAGATGTGGCTCAGATTAAAGGCGTATCTTCCTATCTCAAGATCCAGGTCTTCCTACCTCAAAGGTCTGGACTAGAAGTGAATTCACCCACTTCAAACCAAGTAGAATCTCTCTCACAGGTATGCCCTCCATTTCTGGACTGTACCTCATTTCAGATGTGGTCAAGTTGACAACCAGGAAAAGCCTTCACAGCACAATATGTGGTAGTGAAGCCAGTCACTCTGTCTGTGTGTTTATGAGACTCCAGGTTTTGCTGTTGCTTTAGAGAGTGCCTCTATTTGTTAATAAAGCATACTGTGCAGCAAGAAGCTGGGCTACATCCACAGCAGCTTCATGCATGTCATGGCTACCATATCCCTGGATTGCATCAAAAGGCCATGCCAAGTGACTTGCCTTGGCCATCTAGGTTTGTGTAACTATACTTCATGATGTTGTTGCAATGATGGGGCAGTCTAAGAATACATTTCTCAGAATATCCTCATCTTTAGATAAAGCACTATCATGTTGAAGGATGACTTGGTGACTCTATTCCTTATGATGTGGCAATGGTGGATACCTGCCATTACTTACTGGTTAAAACTCATAAAATGTATAACAATTCACAAAGCATGAACTGTTGTGCATACTGTAAAGGTTAGTGAAGCATGCTGGGTCAATATTGGCACACCAACATTCTAACAAATAGTTTATTAGGGATAGTGAGATGGCTCAGTGGCTAAATAAATGCACTGACTACTCAATCTGATGACAGGACACCACAGTGGAAGGAGAGAGTTGGCTCCTGAAAGTTGTCCTTTAACTGCCACATTGATACTGTGACACACACACACACACACACACACACACACACACACACACACACACACACACACCACCCCCAACACATATATACACACACTAATGGGGGAAGTCCTTGTGTGTGTATGTCTCTCTTATTGGTTAATGAATAAAGCACTGTTTGGCCAATGAGGCAGCAAGATAGGTGGTACTAAGAGTCGAAGAAGATTCAGTAAAAAGAAATCTTGTGATCCAGGCAGGAAGTGACATAGCAGGCAGACTCAGAATATAAGCAGGGACAAAGATGAAATTGCTCTCTTCCTCTTCCTCCTGCTCTCTGCTCTGGAGCTGCCATGTGATCCCAGAAAGACAGGATGCATTCCACCGGCGTCCTCCATAAGATAAGTCTTATGATTATGGTTGATAATTAAGACTGAGCTAGCAGATAAGAAATCCTAGTCATTGGCCAACAGCATTGTACTTAATATAAGTCTCTGTGTGTTATTTGGGGCCCTAACATGGCAGGCAGAACTCAGGCAGCTTGGCGGAAAGACTTATCATTACAATACACACACACACACACACATACACACACACAAAACTAAAAGGGGTCTTTAAAAACAATACTTTATCATAATTAATAATTGCTGAAACATCTCCAAGTGACAGGGACAAGTCTTTATTCATCTAGGATTTATTGGTGGGTTATTGATCACTAACTTTGGTATTAAACATAGTGTTGGATTCCAGACCATTCTGGTTCATGGTGGAACCCTTCCTTGGAAGATTCTAGCCTCCTTCTGAAGGAAAGAGGACTCATGTGTACACTGAGAAACTCTTCTGGAGAAGTTGAATTCATGGCACAAAATGCAAGCTTTATCAGTCTAGAGAAAGCATAGCACACTCTACCAGCAAACCCAAACATTCTAAATATCTACCAGCAAAATCTATTTTTGTTTGTTTTGTTTTTTAACCAGTTTTGAGATGAATATAGTCACTTTCTCATCAACCAAAATATTATATTAATCCCAAAATATAAGGATAGATGTACTAAAACTTGGCATGCAGCTGAAGCCAGCCTTGAACTCTTGGCTTCCTGCCTCTACCACCATCCCCCAAGTGTCGGAATTACAGGATTGTACCTGATTAAAGTTTTCATTCTTTACCTGAAAGCAATAGTCTGAGCTAGCCTCGGTGTTGTGCTAGATGCTGAGTCATCTGACCTGGCCTCAGTGTTGGGCTAGATGCTGAGTGGTGTGAGCTAGCCTCAGTGTTGGCCTGGATACTGAGTAGTCTAAGCTAGCCCAAGTGTTGGAACTGGATGCTGTGTAGTCTGAGGTAGCCTCAGTGGTGGTGGGGTGGATGCTGTCTGCCTGCCAAGTAGGGGAAACTGGCAAGTTTTGAACATTGAGGCCTCAGTGAAATGCCATTCAGGTGGCTGCCAGCCTGCAGAATATTAGCACAGACTCCATGAAGGGTTCAGACAAGGAAGATGGTTTTGTTTGATATCAGTTGAAAATAGCACCAGACTTATGTGCACATAGGCTTTTCCAATTTATTTTAGTCTTTCTAAAAAATTGTTTGTGATCTTATAGAGAACTTACGGTAAATTTGGCATTCTTGGTGAATTAAATGATGGTTCTGCACAAGATCTTAATGCTGATTCTCACAGAATTTACATATGTGGCTTATCAAAAAATAGAAATGAAAGATTGCATATTTAGAATTTCATAGGGGAGTGATGAAATAACATTGCCTTAGGAGCCAGGAACCTTGGGATTCTCTGCGCATAGGCTATTTTTATTCTAAAATTAGATCTTGAAATAAAACTTCCTGAAACATAAAGTCAAAAAGTTGTAAGTTCGAATGCTGTCACCTGTGCAGCACACAGGTACATCGTTGTAAATGTAATTTTAAATCTTGGAAGAGGAGAGAAGGCATTTGACTCTAGTCTCTCTCTTTCTCCCCCTCACAACTAGAGTCTTTTGAACAGTAAGTAAATTTTTATAACTAAATAAGACTATAGAAGAAAATCTCTGCTCAGGAACTGCCTTCCCTGAATTCTCATGGAAGCTTAAAACATCCCATGTGATCTTAATCGCTGCCAATTCCTAGAACATCTTTTGGTTTTAAGAAGTGAACTTGGGAAAGCAGAGCTGTAATCAGCTGGGGAGAAAGCAAGGGCTTGTGTCCTGAGCAAGTTTCCAACATAGATGTCACAGCATGAAAGGTCTTGTGGGTGAGGCTCTACTGGTCCTGACCTGTGACCCTGCATTCACCCAGCCCAGGAGCACTCTCCATTTTCAGGGGGAAAGCACGGGCACATTTGCCTAATGGCACAGGCTATTACAGGGCTAATTACTTGAACCTTGTCCATCTAATGCCATGGTTTCAGCCTCACTATTGTCCTTGTGCTTTCTTAGTTACAGTTGGACATTCTGACTCTACATCAGCCATGTAAACTGAGGAGACAATGTTCTTTTCCCCACTGTCTCATTTTCTGATGCTTACTATCATTACAAAGAGATTTCATGCTCAGTGTTAAGAGCCCCTCTTGGGTAATTTAAGGGATGTCATATCATTGCCTAAAGTCTCTTTCTTTCCCAGAATCTTTGAAAGTACTGTGTTAAACATCTTGCCATCCACAGCATTCCCAGTGCTGTGTTAGACATCCTACTGTCCATAGCATCCTCAGTGCTGTGGCAGACATCTTACCATCCACAGCATCCTCAGTGCTGTGTTAGACCTTCTACCATCCATAGCATCCTCAGTGCTGTATTAGACATCCAACCATCCATAGCATCCTCAGTGCTGTGTTAGACATCCTACTGTCCATAGCATCCTCAGTGCTGTGGTAGACATCCTACTATGTATAGCATCCTCAGTGCTGTGGTAGACATCTTACCATCCACAGAATCCTCAGTGCTGTGTTAGACCTCCTACCATCCATAACATCCTCAGTGCTGTGATAGACATCCTACTATGTATAGCATCCTCGGAGCTTTGAGTCAAGCACTTTTTTGACCTAGCTCCCTTCTAAACAAGGAAAATAGTCTCAAAGAAGAAATTCTTTATTGACTATTAAGAACATGGTGCCACTAACTAATCATTTACTTTTTGCCTTCGAAGAAGAGGCTGGTGTAGTTCCAGCTGCTCATAAAGGAAAGACATGCCTGTGGGTTACAAACTGTGGGAACAAACTGCAAAAGACATCTAGGAAATCACTAACAAAGAAAGCAAATAGAAAACTAGTTTCAAGTTTAGGATACAAATTATTCACTGTCAAAGGCATTCATGCTTTTTTGGAGTTTTGTCTAGCTTTAGGTAGAGATAACACTAATGGAATTTTGTGATGAAATTCCATGGAAATGGGAAGCTGCAAACTTATATCAGAAATTTACATCTCAGAAGGGAAGAGACCCTACAAACGAAGAGCAGGATGGCCCAGATATACTGGGAACTCTGGAGGTCTCAACACAATGGTGTCCTCATACCTGCCTAATGGCCTGATCAACAGCCTGTTCATGTGGATCTTATTAAAACAGCCATTGATACCTATACTTTGAAAGAGACGCAAAAACCAGTTATTTCTTAAGTAGAGGTCATTTTACAGACAAAAGTGAAGCCAGTGTTAGTTTAGGGGTCACTATCCCAGGAAGAAGGACTGAGCTTAAAAACAGAAAACCCAGCGTTAGTCGCTCATTTGTACAACCAATCTAGAAAGCTTAATTTTAAAGTATTTGTATTAATTCTTCAATGATTGCCCTTATGCATATACGTTGATCATATCCACCCCATTACACTCTCTTATCCCACCCCACAGAATCCTTTTTCTTCCCAGCTAGCTCCTACTCCTACTTTCATGTCTTTCGTTTCTGACCCACTGAATTTAGTTGGGGTTACTCACATGAACATGTGTGGAGCATTATTTAACTGATCAAGGGCTACTTACAAGTGGTTACTCCACTGAAGAAAATGATTCCTCTCCCCAGCTGCCATCAAATGTCAGGAGCTCCTAAGGAAAGGGTGAGGGCTTGTGAGCCCCCTAACCACCAGTGCTGGAATATTGGTGAGCTTAGTCTTGAGTAGATCCTGCTTGCCATGTAACCACAGCTTCTGTGAGTTTATGAGTACAATGGCCATATCATGTCATGTAACATCATGTCATGTCCAGAAGATAGCCTTTTCCAGCATTCTTCCCGTCCTCTGCCTCATCTGTGATGCTCACTGAGGAGTGTGTGCGCTCGAGCACTCGAGAATCCCCATGCTGTAAGTATCTCATTTAGAGCCTACCTCTCTATAGTCACTTACTAGCATTTTTACCAGTTGTGAATCTCTGCATGAACCACTTTCTATTGCAAAAATAGGCTTTGCCAAACAAGGTTGAAAGCATCACCAATCTAAAGCTGTAAGTACATGTAAGAAGGCAATTTGACATAAGACAAGTTAATTTCCATCCTCATTTCCCTCCTCTATGGAAATGGGTTATTAATGATGTAAGCTACTTGACTCCAAGAGATTTTTTTTTTATTTTTTTTCATTTGTTAGCCAGGAAAGAGGGAGTCAGATAGTGAAGCCAGCAACTTGAATTCCAGATGAAACCCTTTCACACAAGGGCAACTTCTTGTTTTCTTTCATTTCTTAATCTCTTAGTTTTCTTAATTTCCATGAAACTGCCATAAATTGTCCAATCTTTTTGAAGGCGAGGAAATAATTATTTCACTAGACCCAAGATAAATGATAAACGGGTGTTTATTGGGGAACAAACACACAGAAAAATACAAAGAACTGTGGGATTGCTTCTCTGCTCTTCCTACTGGATGGGCTGACACACCAGAAAGTCTGGGCCAAGGAAAGCCACTCCTCAAGCTTCCCTCTTTCCACTTCAGGCAGCCTGAGGACACAACCAAGGGGTATAGTCACCTTTACAAGTTCACTACAAAACCCCTATACATTTTTTTTAAAAAAGTGCTTCCTTGGCATCACCGTCCCTGACTTCAAGCTCTATTATAGAGCTGTAGCCCTGAGAAACATGTTGGTATTGGCACAAAAATAGACAGGTAGACCAATGGAATCACATTGAAAACCCTGATGTGAACCCACACACATATGAATATATGATTTTTGACAAAGAAGCTAAAATTATACAATGGAAAAAAGAAAGCATCTTCAACAAATGGTGCTAGCATAACTGAATGCTGGCATGTAGAAGACTGCAGATAGATCTATATCTATTGCCATGCACCAAACTTAAGTCCAAATAGATCAAAGACATCAACATAAATCCAGCCACACTGAACATCTTCAAAGAGAAAGAGGGAAATACAATTGAATGAAATGGTACAGGGGACTGCTTCTTGAATATAACACTAGTAGCACAGACACTGAGATTGATAATTAATAAATGGGACCTCTTGAAACTGAGAAGCTTCTGTAAGGCAAAGGACACAGTCAGCAAGATAAAACGCAGCCCACAGACTGGGAAAAGATATTCACCAATCACACAGAGGGCTGATCTCCAAAATATACAAAGAACACAAGAAGCTAGTCTCCAAAACACCAAACAATCCAATTAAAAAGTGGGGTACAGAACTAAATAGACAATTCTCAATAGAGGAATCGAAAATGGCTGGAAGACCCATAAGAAAGTGTTCAACATCCTTAGCCATCAGGGAAATGCAAATCAAAACAACTCTGAGATACCATCTTACACCCATTAGAATGGCTAAAATCAAAAACACCAATGATAGTTTGTGCTGGAGAAGATGTGGAGAAAGAGGAACACTCGTCCACTGCTGGTGGGAGTGCCAGCTTGTACAGTCACTGTGGAAATCAGTATTGTGGTTCCTTAGGAAAATGGGAATCAGTCTACGACAAGATCCAGCAATTCCACTCTTAGGTATGTACCCAACAGATGCAGCTTCATAGAACAAAGACATCTGTTCAACCATGTTCATAGAAGCATTATTTGTAATAGACAGAACCTGGAAGCAACCCAGATGCCCCTCAACTGAAGAATGGATGGAGAAAATGTGGTACATTTACACAATGGAGGGGAAATTTACACTATTCAGGGGAAAAAATAATGGAATCTTGAAATTTGCAGGCAAATGGATGGAACTAGACGGAATCAACCCGAGTGAGGTAACCCAGTCACAAAGAGACAAACATGGTATGTACTCACTCATATATAGATTTTAGACATAGAGCAAAGAAGTACCAGTCTAAAATCCACATCACCAGAGAAGGTAGTAAGCAAGGAGGACCCTAAGAGAGAACTTAGGGTCCCCTGGAGAAGGGGAAAGGGACAAGATCTCCTGAGCAAATTAGGAGCATGGGGGGAGAGGAGAGGAAGTTAGGAGAAAGAGAAGGGGAGAAGAGGAGGGGAGAGGAGGACATGAGAGAGCAGGAAGATTGAGTCAGGGGAAGAATAGAAGAGAGTAAGAAAAAAGATACCACAATAGAGGGAGCCATTATAGGTTTAAAGGGAAATCTGGCACTGGGGAAATGTTCAGAGATCTACAAGGTTGACCCCAACTAACAATCTAAGCAATAGTGGAGAGGCTACCACCTTAAATGCCCTTCTCCAATAATGAGATTGATGACTTCCTTATATGCCATCCTAGAGCCTTCATCCAGTAGTTGATGGAAGCAGAAGCAGACACCCACAGCTGAACACTGAGCTGAACTCTGAAATCCAGTTGCAGAGAGGGAGGAGTGATGAGCAAAGGGGTCAAGTCCAGGCTGGAGAAACCCACAGAAACAGCTGACCTGAACAAGGGATTGCTCATGGACCCTAGACTGATATCTGGGAAACCAGCATCGGACTGTTGCAAACCTCCTGAAGAAGGATGTTAGTTTGGAGGTCTGGTTAATCTATTGGGCCTCTGGTAGTGGATCAGTATTTATCCCTTGTACATGAATGGACTTTGGGAGCTCACTCCACATAGAGGGATACTCTCTCAGCCTAGACACACAGGGGGGATGGTCTAGGCCCTGCTCCAAATAATATGACTGACTTTGGAGATACCCATGGGAAGGCCTCACCCTCCCTGGGGAGCAGAAAAGGGATGGGACAGGGGATCAGTGGGGGGCAGGGGAGGAGGGGAGGGAGAGTGAACTTGGATTGATAAGAAAAACAAGCTTGTTTCTAATTTAAATTTTAAAAAGGAAAAAAATAAAATAAAAGTGCTTCCGTGATAAGAAGATCTTTAAGGTGTGTGTGCCATAGTGGGTTCATATCAAGGTTGTAATTTATCTAGTTTAGCTAGAGGGAACATCAGGTAAACATGAACAGAACACCTGTGAATGGTCAAGGCAAACATTTTAGGAAGACTAACTGGATTAGGTCTTGCATGTTGATTCCTTACCAAATTAAAAGAAAAATGAGCAAAAGCAGAAGAGATATCCTAAAGCAACATGCCACAAGACTACCCAACAAAGGGACATTCTCCTGGCTCAGAACAGCACCCAGTATTTGATAAAACTGATGGGTAGTATTTAGGCTAGCTTCTCCAGTCCTGAGGGATGCAAACTTAAACCTAAGAATCTCCTCTTCTGGCATGGTCCCCTGGGCTAAACAGACAACGTGTTTCTTGACTTCTTCCTTAATGATTTCACATAGCACAGGGCTGTCTATAGGAGGGTCATGTGGCTGCCCTGATAGAAAGTTGACCCTGTGAATTCAGGTTTGAATGCTCACAATTCTAGGTTAGGATGTGAGGCAATCATAGTGCCTGCTGGCGCTGCAGCCAACCAAGGCTTACCCTGGATGGTTCTCTTTCCACAGGGGCTCATGGAGCAGCTGGCTCATACTCCCAGCTCACTATGGCTGACTCAGCATCTTCAAAGGAGTTAGGAAGGAGAGTGACTTCCAAGCTAAATACTGAGTTTAATTTAACAGGAAACATTGCTCTACAGTCTCTTCTCTCCTCTGCATATTACATACTTCGCTTTTTTTTTTCTTGACTTAAGAGGGCACTGAGTGGTGAGGTGGCTTGTGAGAGATTTGAGGGGTTCATCCTATGGCTTTTATGGAAAGAAGGAAACCTCATGTTCATCCGAAGAAATCAGACTGAAACAGAATAGCAGTCTTGTACCAGCTTTTGGTTCCTTTTACATCGGGATGTTAAAAAGCATCATGGGATGGAGCAGGATGAGAAAGAATATTTGGAGGAAAGAACTGCTCACCCCCACCCCGCCCTGTTCACCAAGTAAATGCTTCTAGGAAAGTATCTTTCCAGAGAAGGAAGCAGGGGTCCCCTGGGGTGTGGATACTGTTTTCTTCAGGACCCCACACATCATTCAGCATCCTGGGCTGGAAATGTGACAAGTACTCCTGTATCTAACTGAACAGATATTTGAATCACCATGTTGTTGGATTTGAAAGGATGCTCTGGACAATTTGGTGTTTTAATTTTATACTAAGCTAGCTTTGGAATGATGACTCCCAGAAGACAGGAACACCCACTGGAGACAAGTTGAATTCATTGAGCACTACTGCCTCAAAATGGAATGAAACTGAAAAAAAAGGCTGGTTTTCCAAACTCTTAAGAACTAAGACTTAATTAAAGGAAACAGGAAAAATAAAGAAAAAGAAAGTATTCACAGTTATTAAAATAACCAATGTCATGTTCTGGCTAGCTGGTTATGTATCAGAAGTCCCCATGATCTTGCACTCTGATTCAATACTTTGCTGGGAAAGCTCACTAACTCAGAGAAACATTTTACTTATGTTTATCTATTGCAAGGGAGATAGAGAAACAGCCAGATGAAGGCATCTACACAGTACAAGATGTGTGAAGGACTTAGAGATTTTTTTTGCATTCTCTATGCAGTCCATCTTCTTAACATTTCTATGTATTCAACAGTCCATAGCTACCCTGAAATCTGTAATTCAGGGATTTTTTATGGAGCCATCATAGATTGTGTATATCTATCTATCTATCTATCTATCTATCTATCTATCTATCTGCATCATCATCTGTACCTATCATCTATCAGTCAATCTGTCTAATCATCTATTCTGGAGAGAATATAGATTAATAAATAGTAACTAATACAGATTTTGGAACAGTAGAGGGATATAGTTTTAAGGAGGAGTTTTCTGAATTTGTTGTTTAGCTTCTAGCACTGACTTCCAATTTTATTCGAATTGAAGACTCCACTGACCCTCTCCAGTGGTAAAGAGAACACTCGTGCTCACTGGCGTGATTGTTTAGAGAAAGACATAAAATGTTTGTACTGGCTACTCTTCACCATCCCTTTACCATGGCAAGAAGTTAGGTGGTTCTGAGTACGATACTTTCAAACATGTCTTGAAAAATAAAGAAATATGATGGCATTGGCTGCAGCAATGTCTGATATTGCTAGTCAAAGTTGTGTGTGTGTGGGGGAAACACAAACAAACAGAATAATGTCCAGGATTCAAGTTCCCACTCTTGTGATCCATGGATTACCTAAGAGATTCTGTGTCTGCCTTTATGAGTCCCTTACCTTCTGTAGCTGAAAGGATGACGTTTCTGACAATCAAATGCAGAACCTCATTGGGCAACCAGATGAAGTACTACAGAAATTGAGCTCCCAGCCTGCCTGACATTATAGGCTGTCTATAACCAAATTGGCAATGGTTAGAGAAGGTAGTCTTTGAGAAGGCACTTGATGGAACTTTGGACATTGAAACTCTCAGTTCTGATGAATCCTCTCTACCTGTGTAAGTGGTTTCTTAGCCCCCATGGCAGCTAAAATACAGCAGCCTTTTTCTTGAGTGAAATGTTCAGGGTCCAGTGGCATGTGGCATGGACAGATCTCTTCTAAGGAAGAGGTTAATTTGTTGTATATGATCTCTCCTACAGCTGGAAATATGTAGAATGCCAAGAAGACATGTTTAAATGATAAATGGGTATTTATTGGGGAAGCACTTACAAATTAATAGTAAATAACCAGCAAGGTCTTCCTGCTCCAGAAGATACAGTCTCTGCCCTTTCAATGCTCTCACTGCAACCCAAGAAAGTGAGCCAGCCCCTCCTTTACCTTATAAGGGGTCACATCTGAACATCTGAAGCCACCCCCACAGGGTGTGGCCACCACCACAAGTTTACTGGCAAAGCAAAATGCCACTACATGCTAATCAAAACAGTAGTAAATGAGCCAAAATGATCCACCCCAGTAGAGCAACTAACTCAAAAAATGGTAAAGACTCAGCCCCAGTTACTTTCCAGTAATCTTCCTGGGCTGGGTGAAGCTTCTCTAGACTATGTCCTGAGTCAGTATCCAAGGCACACTGCAGTATCTCTGATAGCTAGGACTCACATCAGGGATTACGGCTGAGGAATGACAACGCAACTACCTACTACTCCCATTAACTGACTCCTCTTTATACTTTGTTAGACCAAAGGTCTCCATTCCTGAGGCAGAAATAGCTCCTGGTAGGAGACACATCAATGATTCCACTGAATTGGAGGTATGGCTGTCACCCAGTTAATTTGAACTCTTCATTCCCTTGAGTCAATAGGCCAAGAAGGGAATGTATGATATTACTGTGGTGACTGACCTGACTAGTACTCCACAGTAGATTTCTGTCTGGAATAAAGCCAACACCTTCTGGGCCCTCTTTCTAGTATCATCCACTGTGAGGCCATTAGAAAACTCTAATCCAATGCAAGTATAGCTGCAAGGGGCCCAGACCCTTCAGAAATGAAGATTTGGTCACACTCACCAGACAAACAACTTGTATCTGAAGTCCTTCTGAAGGCAAAGGGAATGCAGGGTATGCAGTAAAAGATCACAGTAAATATCTGCTAATTACCATGTAACCGGCTACAAAAACAAGGGCTATAATTGTCATGCGTATTTCCTCCTCATTTTGTTTTGAATATGTTTGTGTGTATAGAACCATAACAAATAACTTTGTTTCCTTTTTCCTTATAGTCCCTTATTGCATGATGTCAGATGCCTTGACCTTATATAAATATCTGATTATTTCTCATTTAGAACCAGAGTGTTTTTGTTCTTGGTTCTCAGGAAAGCATCAACATGCCTCTAGGACTTCCTTTTTTTTCCTGGGAAATGGATTAGTGAATTTTTGGTTATGTGAAGTAAAGTATTACAGTAGATAACACTGTGATCTTGTTGTTGTCTTTATGTAGAGATGAAGTGTGATTAAGTATGTAAATGTGGGTGCCAAGTCAACAAGGGATGAATTTACAATGTTAATTTTAATTTACTTGACTGGGCTAAGGGATGCCTGGTTAGTCAGTAAGACATCATTTCGGGATGTGTTAGTGAGGATGTTTTTCTGGGAATGTATTTGGATCAGCAGACTGAGGAAAAATGGCTTTCACCAGTGTGCATGGGCCATGGGCACTATTCCATTCTTCCTTTTAAAGACAAGCGTAAGAAAAACAGTGCAGATGAAGGTTGTTTTTATTTTCTGCTTGAGCCATGATATCCACCATCTCTGGATTTCACATACTGGTTCTTCTGGTTCATAGGTCTCTGAACCAGGACAAGTAATGACACTGCCAGCCTGCCCAAGCCTCTAGTTTTCAGGCCTCTTTCAGTTCACTGGAACTGTACATGAATTTCCCACACCACTTGCAGATGACGGGTCATCAGGCTTCTTAGTTTCATAATCACAAGAGTAAATCCTCCACAATAAATCTCCTTTTATGTGGCTAAACAAACACGCTATGGCGTCTGGTTCTCTATTACAACATGTGACGGTCTTAGCAGGGATGCTGGGGAAAAACTGAGAGCTCCATGTTAAGGAAGGAAAACGGAAGAGGCCAAAAGGTGGCATGGGGAAAGTGCACAGATGGCTTTCCAGTGATGGGCCAGCACACTTCAAGATCTGGGGCAATGCGACTCCTCTCCTCTGCTAACGTATGCTGAGGAATTTGGACTTTATCCTGAGAGCAATATGAAGCATGGGAACAATGAAATACAGGAGTAACAGGGCCAGATTTGTACATAGAGCACAATTTTCTCTGGTTCCCAAGGCGTGTTTTCACTCCAATAATATAGTATGAACCCTGAGTATAATCATAGTGCTGCCCTTCGTGCCATGAGTTAAAATAGAACAGAAGGCTATGAATTTTCAAAACTGTATTGCTAACCTATGTTTTAAGTATGAGAAGTACTTCAGATAGGTTTTTGCCAGTTTAAATGCAATACCTTTACATGGAACACTTAGAGAAAATATTTAAAAAGCCCAGTGAGAAAAAAAAATAGCCACATTTACATTTATAACTTGACATGTGGGGAGACTGTGTTGTGGTTTGACAGATGTGTGGCAGAGTCAACTTCACATGTGTGACTAGAACCCATGAACAGGTGAATCCATGTTCTTTGTGAGTTCCAAGACTTTCCTGCCTAAACTACAGCTGTCCTGTGGCGCATAGCCATCAGTACAACAGGTATATGGACAGCAACTATATCCTCCTTCTTCCTGTGCCCAATGGTCTCATTAGAGTCACTGAACTAAAATGTAATAAAGATATTCTGGGACATAGTACCTGCTGTGTCCTTATGCCTTTTTTTTCTAATATTGCATGATAAGCTAACCACCTCAGGGACAGTAGGAAAAAAGGCATTTCCACAGGAATTTATTTATTTGCTTGTAGTTAGAATTTTGCATTTTTGTATGGATTTCTCTGTTTAAATATTATCTTCAAATTCACAAGAGTGCTTTTTAAATTTTTTTAAATCTTGCTACTGGAGATTGGCCAATGGCTTTGTGTGTTGTTGGCGTGTGTTCTACCACTGACATGCATTCCCAGACCTTTGTTTTGAGACAAGACCACAGGTTGCCTAGGCTGCCCTTGAACATTCTCTGTAGCCAAGCAGGCCTTAAACTTGTGGTCCTCCTGTTTCAGCATTCAGAATGACTAGAATTAGAGCATATAGTACTGGTTCTCAACCTGTGAGCCATGACCCCTTTGAGGAGGTCTCCTAAGACCATTGGAAAACACAGATATTTATAGTATGATTCATAACAGTAGCAAAATTACAGTTCTGAAGTAGCAAAAAATGATTTTATGGTTGGGGAGGTGGTCCCCACAACATGAAGAACTGTATTGACAGGTCACAGCATTAGGAAGGTTGAGAACCTCTGGTATGTAGAATTATTTCTGCTATGAATTCTGGTTACAAACGTGCTTTTGACTGTGCAAGTGGTAGATCTTATTATTACATAATTAAATTTCACTGTCTGTGTCTGTTAGTATTCAGGCATCTATCTGTACTGGCCTGCCCTCGGGGTTCTGACAGGATATGTCCTCTGCTAAAGCCACTAAGAGCAACACCTGCGCACATTCATTATGTTTCATTTTTAAAGGGCCCTGCTCAACTCCCATCTTCTCTCTCTCTCTCTGTCTCTCTCTCTTTCTGCCCCTTTCTCTCTCTTTCTGCTTCTCTGACTATCTCTCTGTCTCACCTTCCCCTCTCTCTGCCTCTCTTTTCTCTTCTGCTGCTCCTATCCCAAGAGGCCAGTCTCTCCCTCCCCTTCTCTCCTTTTCCCATTCCCTTTCCCCTAATTAAAAACAAAAACAAAAACAAAAACAAAAACAAAAAAAACTCTAAGTGAGCTCTGTCGCATGGCATCTTTCTCTTGAGCACCGCTTTTTAAGTTATAATAGTGTCCCCTGTTGAATGCTCTACACTTAAATAGAGATTTACAAATACCCTAATTATTTAGTTCAGTTTGCACACTGTCATCCTCTTGTTTTTACAGCCCCCCATACTTCTATCATTAAGAACTTGAACTCTAGAGCTGGGTTCCTGGGTCCCACAACTAAGTTGGCTACCTTTCTGCTTTCCTTTCCTCAGTGGCTAATGGGAAGTTCAAATCCTCCACTGCCTGCCCTGGGGTCAGATACAGTAGAGACACCCACAGGAACTGAAAAATGACAGCATAGGATAAATTGAGCCTCAGAATTTTAAAGAAAAGTCAACATGAAAAGCAAACTCCGAAAGGTGGCTAAATACCCGTTCTACAGAGGAGGACCAGATTTGACAACTGATCACCTCTTAATTGAATGCAACTCCTTTGATGGCATTTTCTGCTGTGTTATTTTGCACAATTTTATTTTTTCAGCTTCAGGAGATGTAAGATGCATTTAGATAATATAGGCACAAGAGTTGTAACATCTTATAGGACGATGTTAAAACAAATGTGAGTGATTCTGCTGAATTCACAAGGTAAAGACAGACCAAACAGCAAGCCTAACTTTGCAGTGGCCTATGCAGGACTTTTAAAAAATGCATGAGAATCCTGCATGCATCTGACTCAGGTGAACAACTGCTGAAGTATCAGACTGAACCTCTCATGGCACAATTCAAAGTACAAACTTTTCTTTATTCATCTGTAGACATCCCATACGCTTGGAACTGAGCAGAGGGCCTCAGTTTTGATAAACTAGAAATTGTGGGTCATGTCCAAAGAATGTAAGAAGTAAACATTTTTATTTTGGGTGCTATAGTTCTGAAGATTATATAAACACACTCATGATTGGATGCATACATTTTTCCTGACACATTTTAACTCAGGAAACAAAAGAATTTAAATAATGGCATTTCTAGCTAATTTATTCATTGAATATTTATTAGGAAACTCTCATTCCCACAAACTATTCTGGGCACTAAAAACATCAGGTGGAGAAAAAGAAGCACAATGTAAATCTGTGTTCTCAGAAAGTCTGGATTCTGGAAGAAGACGACAAAGAGAAAACAAGTGAGCAAAGACACATGACATGCCAGATGGTGAGAGCATAAAAAAGGTGTGTGTGTGTGTGTGTGTGTGTGTGTGTGTGTGTGTGTGTGTGTGTGTGTTACATGTGTGCACTCTTCAGTGGAGTGACCAGAGATGACTCCAGCAAACAGGCAGCATGTACCAAAGACCTGAAAGAGGCAAGGGCTTTTTAGAGGAAGAACATTCAAGGCAAGGAAGAGCTAAGGGGTCAAGACAAGGCTGGTGAAACTCACAGAAACAGCTGACATGAACAAGGGGGAGATCTTGGTCCCCAGACTGATCACTGGGAAACCAGCATGGAACTGATTCAGATCCCATCAATGTGGGTGTCAGTGAGGAGGCCTCAGAAATCTATGGGGCCTCTTGTAGTGATCAGTACTTATCCCTAGCATAGGTATGGACTTTGGGAGCCCATTTCACATAGAGGGATACTCCCTCAGCCTAGACACATGGGGGAGGGCCTAGGCCCTATCCCAAAGGATATGACAGACTCTGGAGACCCCCTATGGAAGGCCTCACCCTCCCTGGGAAGCAGAACTGGTATGGGATAGGTAGGGTGTTAGTGGGGGGGCATGCTAGGAGGGGAGGGAGAGGGAACTGGGATTGACAAGTAAAACAATCTTGTTTCTAATTTAAATAAAAAATGGAGAAAAAATAAATATGGCCCTGGTTGTCCTGGGTGAGTGTGATATGTTATTTGTGTGTGTATCTATGTTATATACATGCATGCATGCGCACATGTGTGTTCTCCCATTTCTGACCATGAGGAAACCAGAGGTTAACTTAGAGAGTTTTCCTCTGTGACTCTCCAAGTTAAATTTTGAGATAGGGTCTTTCTGTCTCTGAAACTAGCATTTGCCTCTTTGGCTAGAGCTGACTGGCTAGTGAGCCTCAAGGATCTCCCTTGCTCCCCCGTCCTCTCCCTTGAACCCCTCCTTCCCAGAGCTGGAATTATAAGCAGAGGCTGCAACACTAGCTATTGTATGAGTGCTGGGGGTTTGAACTCATGCCTTCATGTTTGCACAGCAAGTGTGTTACCTACTGAGCCATGAGAGTGTTATTTTGAATGACCACCTCAAGGCCTGTGTTGTTGAAGTGGTATGAAAAGAAGTACGAAACAGAAGTGTGAGCATCACGCAGGAGCCTTTAATGACACCAAGAACTTTGGCTTTTACTCTGACCAATGGAGAATTATCAGGGGATGTGAGAATTGGTGTGACAGAGTCATCCTTAGACTTCTGAAGGAGATTTGGATAGACTGAGTGAAGGAGATCCCCATGGTTACTATGTCTAAAATAAAAGGAGCAGTGCTGACCAGGTAAGAAGATATTCCCATGATGCAACTGAGCAACAGCAGGCCTTTGATTTTGATGAAATTAGTGATAGTGAGAAATAAGTGAATGGGAAAATTTTTCCATGTAAAATTAATAGGTTTTATAGATGGTTAGGATGGTTGGATAAGAGCACAAAGGGAATAAAAAACCATGATCTACTCATTTTTCTGTGGCTCTGATAAAACAGTGTGATCAACAGTAACCTGGAAAGGAAAGGGTTTATTTGGCTTCTACTTCCAGGTCACAGTTCATCACTGAAGGAAATGAGAAGAGAATTTTAAGCAGTAACTGGAGCAGAGACAGTTGCTGTCTGGCTCATGCTCAACTAACTTTTGTACGGAGCCTAGGCCCATAGTAGCCTGGGCCCTCCCACATCAATCATCAACCAAGAAAATCTGTCACAGACGACTGTGATCTGGGAATTCCTCAACGGCAGTTCCTTCTTTCAAGGTGACTCTTGGTTGTATCAAGTTGACAGATAAACCTAACTAGCACAGATGACTTCAAAACACTTTGCCTGAATGGCTTGGACACTGCAACTTCCCTGTGCTGAGACGGGAAACACACTGGGGGAAAAACCCTTTGGAAAAAGTTGAAGTCGGGCATT
Source organism: Cricetulus griseus (assembly GCF_003668045.3). Classification (NCBI taxonomy): domain Eukaryota; kingdom Metazoa; phylum Chordata; class Mammalia; order Rodentia; family Cricetidae; genus Cricetulus; species Cricetulus griseus. Next base: position 137,741,956 of record NW_023276806.1, read on the forward strand.
TAATGCTAGCTAGGTATGTTCAGACACATACTAGATACTTACACAGTGCTGTTGGATAAGCAGGCTACTTTAAGATCCACTCCTGTCCTAAGTGTATTCTTCACCCAAGCTCTTCTATAGTAGTGAGACATGAGAGTATTCAAAACCTGTCTGTGAACTTCCATAGAAATGTCAGTACCTTAACTACTTCCAGAACAAACAAACTGGTAACAGTAACGAAACAATGTATGCTCTTACAGTGCAGGATGAATCCCCATAGAGCTGTCTTCACTAGCTGCACCAGGTCACCCCAGGCAGATCTCAAACAGGCGGTGGTTTTAGAGGCCCCACAGCTAACTACAAAGCAAAACAGTATTTCTTGTCACCGATATGTATTTATAAACAAAACAGGTTTGAACACTCTCAATGTAAGTAAATCAGCGAGGAAAGAGGGGGGGGTGGGCACATTTATATGTGTGGAACAATAGCGGTGAGGAAATCTCATTAGTGACAAAACTCATGTAGAGGTGACAGAAATGCTAGAGAAGCAGGTACCACCAAAAGTTAAAACACTAGCACATACAATAACAGGAAGTGGTAGGGACTGCGGTATCCTGCAGGGCACAAGGTGGGGGTGGGGATAAGGAGGCTCACCTGTATGTCACTGTTGTGAAAGATGGAAGGGAGACTAATGCAGTCAGCTTTTGAGTTGTTTCTAGGAAAAAAAAAAGAATATCAGAAATCTGGGTGTTTACATGAAATCTAATTTTAAAATGCTGGGCTTGAGTTCATATTATCAAAAAGCCCCCTGTAAGAGCCAAACAAAACATCTGCAGAAATGCTATTGATTTATAGCTCTTAACTTTCACTTTCTAAATTTGCTACTTGCATGCAAATGGTTTTAATTATCGACAGAAATGATCTATTAAATCCCTCCATGGCACTGAGAATTACTTTCCCTGCACAGGAGGAACTATTCATTTTACATATGTCCTGAAGTTTTCATTTCCATACAAAGTGCTAATTTCACATATACTAGAGTAAAAGCATAATAATAATACAATACACATAATTCCTTACCCTTTCAGGATTTCTTAAAGTGAAAGTTGCCAGCTTTCTTATTATTTTTATGTGTAAAAACTTCTCAAGCATCAGTTCTTTGCACCAAGCTCATGTGACATGGAACAAGGCCGACACATGCTTGCTGACTCCAAAGCTAGCTGATAATTTAAAAGATAATCATGAAATATTTCTGCAGAGGGCATTCCAGGAATCACTGAGGTTGAAGGAAAAGAACTGGCTCTGGCAAGAGTCAACACATGGTGGAAAGGATTTTCCTTATGATCCTGGGTGTTTTTGATAGTTTCTCCTAGCAAGTCATTTTCTCCATCACTCTCCAGAAATCTTCACTGAAAAGAGAGAATCCAAGGTGACTGAATAGACTTTGTGGGATATTTAACCTTTATCAATCCTTATAGGTGACTGGACCCTAGTTCAGGAACCCTGTGATGATGAGTGTTAATTGTCAACTTGATACAATCTAGATTTATCAAAGACAGAAGTCCTAACAAGGGATTGTCTAGATTAGGTTAGATTGTGGGTATATCTGTGAGGGACTATTCTGACTATATTGATCCCAATGGGAAGACCCACCTACAGTAGGTGGCAACATTCCCTATGCAGGGGAAGCTAGCTTCTGTAAGAGTGAAAAAAGTGAGCTGAACACTATTATGTACTTGCAATTTTATTTTCTGTGTTCTTGTCTAGGGGTGTGATCTGAGTAACTGTTTCAAGTTTTTGCTGTCTTGACTTCCCCACAATATTAAACTGTAACCTAGAATTGTGAGCCAAATAAATGCCTTACCCCTCAAGTTGCATTTGTCAGGATATTTTATCACAACAGGAAATAAAACAAACATGGACAGGGAGCTGGGAAGAATTCCATCTCCCTAGTAACTCTTGGAGGTTCTTTGTCTTGGGATGGCTTCGTTTCCACATTTACCTATACATTTGGAAGGCAGGGTCTTCATTCTTCATGATTCTATTTTGCAGTAATTGAGAGTATAGATGCCTGTGTGGGGTTAGCTTTTACAATTCTGATAGCTGACAGTTTAGGAGCTCGAATGACTTCTTTTTCCCTCCACTTAGCAAGGTTATATGTAATGGCAGAAGTTGCCACAGTCAGGGGACAGACTGGAGGTGTCAGGAAATTATCTCTTCCCCACCTAGAGCCTTCACTCCAAGTGATGAGCACATGGTGGAGGCTGCAAGTGGACAGTGCAAAGTGGGGTTCCATATTCATTGCCTGAATGGGGTGACAGGCTTGGTAAGAAGAGGGAATTGCATTAAACATATATTGGGCTCTTTTTCTATGCCTGTTACAGAGTGAGGAAACTAGCTTTGATAAATGATAGTTTAAATGAATGCAACATCCTCAGTTGAATTTTTGACTCTTGTGGCAAACTATTCAGTATTATTCGACATTTTAAATTCTAGAATATTGAAAGGTCACAATGCCTTTATATCCTTTGCATGTTTTAAAAAATAATTTATCTAAGCCAGGAAGTGGTGGTGAATGCCTTTAGTCCCAGCACTAAGGAGGCAGAGGCCGGCAGATCTCTGTGAGTTTGAGGCCAGCCTAGCCTACAAAGTGAATTCCAGGACAGCCAGGGTTACACAAAGAAACTCTGTTTTGAAAAACCAAAATAATAATAATAATAATAATAATAATAATAATAATAATAATAATAAATAATTTATCTATTTATTTCATTGTTGTGATTATTGATGTATTTTTACAGGCAGAACACCTTTCTACTACTCTTGACTTGCTAATTATGATAGGCAGTAATCTAGGAGCATCTATATTTACAAACAGGGTTATGAAATGATACTAGGTCATATGCATTGTACCCTTTCTATGTACTATGTTCTGTTGTGAGCATCAGAAATAGATTATATTATTTAAAATTCATAGGAAGGCTATGATGAAGAAGGTTTTAAGGAGTAGGGAGCTAAGAGGGAGATGTTGAGGAACAGGCCAATGAACAAACTATTAGTCCGTAGCTGAGTCACAATGGTACTTAGACCATGTGACCCTTGTACTGTGTTTTACGTTAAGCAAAGAGATGAACAAGTCTTTTATTAATAAAATGCCTGGGTCACAGTACATGGACTTTGCAACACCACCTGTATTTACCCAGATTTTCTAAATGCCTTCTTTTCTTCCACTGTGTCCTGGGGAGTTGATGCTGTCATTGGAAAAGTGGCAAAGTGCTGCCAGCCATATGCAGCCCCGTGGATTTCTTTGGCACGTTCTGGGCTTCAGGATATTAGTGCTTTTCCCCAACTCACTCTTTACAGTTCTTTTAGGGCCCTTTAGAGTTTAGACAGGTTTTGCTGCCAGTTAGCTGCATGGAGAACTCTGTCTATTACTTATTTTTCTTCCTAAGGAAAGGAAACCTGATGCCTTTTTCTTTTCTGTTGTCGTTCCAAGTAGAGGATACTTCATCTTGGAGGGCCAGGATAGTGTGTGTGCTTGTGTGTGTGTGTGTGTGTGTGTGTGTGTGTGTGTGTGTGTGTGTGTGCATGTGTATGTGTGTGTGTGTGTGTGTTTGCATGCGTGTGTCTGGGTGTGAGTGTATCTGTGTATGTGCTTGTGTGTGAGTGTGTGTCTGTGTGTGAATGCGCCTGTGTCTGTGTGTGAGAGTGTGAGTGTGCATGAGTGTGTCTGTGTGTGTGTGTGTGTGTGTGTGTGTGTGTAATAACTGGATTTTGACTTTTATTCACCTAATATGATCTATGCTCTTTTTATGGGTGAGTTAAGACCATTAATATTGAGGGATATTAATGACCATTGTTTGTTCATTATTGTTTGTTTTGGATTTGGTGGTGGTGGTGAAATTATATATGGGTTTCCATCCCCTTTTTCTTTTGGCTGTTGGTAAAGTGGGATTATCTATTGCCTATATTTTTCTGGTTGTAGTTAACTTCCTTGGGTTGCAGTTTTCCTTTCAGAACTTTCTGTAGGTCTGGATTGGTGGATATGTATTGTTTGAATCTGGTTTTGTCATGGAATATCTTGTTTTCTCCATTTATATTGATTGAAAGCTTTGCTGGGTATAGTAGTCTGGGCTGGCATCCATGGTCTCTTAGTGCAGGTAGAATATCTATCCAGGACCTTCTGACTTTCAGAGTTTCCATGGAAAAGTTAGGTTTAATTTTGACAGGTTTGCCTTTATATGTTACTTGATCTGTTTCCTTTGCTGCTCTTAATATGTTTGAGGTTTTGATTATCTTGTGGTGAGGAGACCTTTTTTTTTTTTTTTTTTTTTTTTTTTTTTTTTTTTTTGGTCCAGTCTATTTGGTGTTCTGTAGGCTTCTTGTACTATGTTCTTAATCTGTAACACCTTTCCATCTAGGGATGACTTCATCACAAGTTTATGTGGACTATTTATTTTGTAAGGAGAGAGACCTCTCTTGATGACATTCACACATACACTTTATTTCAAATATTTGGAACATACCATAGATTCTTGGTCATTAATTTTTTTTTTGCTAGTAAGTCCCAATATTCACCATCATTCCAACTTGGAGGTGTTTGAGTTAACCATATAGGAAATGCACGATTCTGGGCCGGCTTTCATATTGGATTGACTACTTCGTGGAGCCTCTGGATCTTCATTCTTTTATATACTGTCTTGATAGTTACAATAACTAATCCAGGTGTCAACTTGACCACATTTGGAATTAACTAAAACCCAAGCATCTGGTCCCCTGTGAGAGATTTGTCTAGGTTGGATTATTTGCATTGGAAGCCCCACACTAAATCCAGATCACCCACCCCACAGCTGGGTCACACTTTCTGGCGGCAGCCCACATAAAAGGACAGGAAAAAGGAGACTTTTGCATTTCACCTGCTTGCCCTCACTCTGGCCAGCAAATTCATCTGGCCTATTCCCAAGACAGCCCTTCTCCAGTGTTAGAACCTACTGTTTAGGAGTGTAATTTAGACTAAAAACTGACCGTTCTCTAGGTCTTCCTGCACCCAAGAGGAACTGCTGACATGGATATCTAGTCTCTTGAACTGAACAACTAATGGAGCCTTGTCAGGATACATGTTGTTGGACTATTCAGGCCATAACCTGCAAGTCACGATAATAAATCCCCTTTGAGTACACATAAGACTATTCTATCAGTTCTGTAAGGGAAACCTGCCCGATACAATAGACCACATGATAGAGGGAGCAGTGCTGACCAAGAGGTAAACACGTCAGTGAAGGAAAATTGAGAACACTCTAGAAAATAGAACCATGGAAACAGGCCCACAGAAAGGATTTGACCCTGATACACTCGGGCTGGACATGCTGACACAGGACTTTCTTTATAGGAACTTTAACTTCCTGCTTCTCTACCATTGGGGAAGGATGAAGGTGGCACTTGACACTGCTAAGTCAGATGAAAATTTGCAGGCAGAGAGCAGAAGACAGAGACCTGCCAGTCTCCATGCCCTCAAAGCACCTGAAAAACTAGCAGCCAGTGCTGGGTAGGGATCATGAGTTTCTTTAGATTTCCCCAAATTCAAATGCACTTGCAACCAATTACATTCAAGTCACCTAGCCATTCAGTCTGGGAGTCCTTTTCTCTAAAGTCAGGATAATGATAGGTCTGCTTCATTGGCTGGTTGTGAGAATACAAGGGGTGGTTCAGGCAAAACACTTCACCCAGAGCCCAGTAAATAAGTCAAGAATAAAGCAGGGAAGGAATTCTTCCCTTAAGTATGCATTATACGATGGGGTGAGTGGGTTCACTGCTCACTGTGGGTTAATTAGGCAAGGAAGAAAGGGGAATCAGTACTGTTTGAGAGGCCATAGAGGAGGGAAGGAAGACAGAGCAACCTCCTTAGTGAGGGAGCGAACACATTGCCAGTCATGGAAAAAGACAAAAGAGCAAAAGAACCCTTGATGAAGATGAGCTCCAGGCAACATGTATGACAAGAAAGTAGTTCAATCCCAATTTCAAATCACATTTCTGTGTTCTGTTTTCTCGACTTTTATCTCACACATGACCTTACCTGACACTTTGTCATGCACCTCATCATTGTTATAAACATTTTTTTAAAGCTTCTCTCAGCCTCTCCCCCACTCCCTTTGTTTCCCACATACCCCAATTTTCTTATTCTTCCTTCTGTCAAGTGCCCACTGTCTACTTCTTTACCCTTTCTGTTCTCTTAAAGCATTGCTCTACAGAGCCTGCTAGTTGCTTTATTTTTGCTTCCTCTGAATCATAAGAAAGCTGTCCATTCCTTCCTTTCCAAAGCAGTGCTCACTCAGCAAACTCCCTCTGAATCTCTTTTTCATTTCTGTTATTTTCTGCCTACCAGAAGTTCATTACTTTTTGGCTAATTTCTATTATCTGTGCCAGTTGGAGATGATGATCAGGGGATGTTTATCTCCATGTGTTCCAAAGGATTTAGTTTCTTTGTCTCAAACTTTCCCCAGATGAGGCTTGTGAAATATCAGCTCCAGAAAGATGACTGACAAGAATCAAATACGTTTGTAATGATATTTAAAGTATATTTTGATTGATTGAAGAAATACTGGGAAGGTCTTAAAAGTTATGTAGGGCCATAAACAATAGTTACTCAATGTATCCAGTCACTACAGATAATTTCTCTTGCTCCTGAGCAATTAATTAAACATGAAATCTTGTTATTGTTGGGTAGTTTTTCTTTTCTTTTTTTCTTTTTCCTTTTTTTTAGGGGATATGGTGGCCATTGCTTTTAACTGCTGACTGTAAATAAGCCAGCACACTGTCAATCTAGTCTTTAACTTGAAGGAGGACCTAGGTATGGACAAGCACATGCTCACATGAAAAGCAATCCTCTAAGGCTCTGGTGTCTAGATTCCAGTGTACAAAGGTCATGTTGGTAGACAGCACTCATTTCTCTGCCGTAGAGACCTCATCTCCATGCAGTTGAAGCATCCGGGAGAGACTGTCTGTGATAACATCATAGGAAAGAAGGCACTTACATTTAGTTGTTTGTGTGTGAGTATGAACCTGGCAGACTATTTCTACAGATTAGATTCACTTGGGGTAAATTATAGGATCCCCATCCCACCCTAAGTGAAAACATAACAGATTTGACCAGCCTATGGCATGTGATTTTAAGAACCCCTGGGAAATTTTGTAACAATTTAGGGACAAGCAAAACCTGACAATTTGAGTGCAATCCTGGTTTCCACATTATGGAAGGAAAGAACCAATTACTACAGTTTGTAGTCTACACAGATTCACAGCAATGTATAAATGCGCATACACACACACGTGCATGCACACACAGAATATATATATATATATATATATATATATATATATATATATATGATGTAATAAAATTCTAATTTGATTTCTTAGCAGTCAAGAAATATGAAGTCTAATCCAATATCTCCTCTCCCACACCTATGATGCCAAGCACATGGCTCGTGCTTTGTACCTCACTGAACATCTAGGAAGCAATCTTGCCCTGGGCTGTAGATTAAATATGGCCTTAGGGACATGAGGAACTTCATGAAGAATTCCTCTTGTGTGGAAATGTTACTCATGGTGATGAAGGCAGAGGTGATGCCGGTAGTTAGCTGGCTGGTCAAAACCAGTCTGAAAACAGCAACTACATAAACTCTTGTTATGTGCCTGGGTAAGGTAGTTACTCCCTCTCTGCTCCTACAGCTTTACCTTCAAGGACTAATAGTATGTAATAGTATATGTACATGAGATAGTGGATATAGGCAGAGTTATAAGAACAATAACATAATTAGATTGTTCTGGTTCAGATCCAAAATATCTGGGTGTTTTGAAAAGAAAGAAAGAAAGAAAGAAAGAAAGAAAGAAAGAAAGAAAGAAAGAAGGAAAAAAAACCTTTTTCTGGGGAGATGCAGCACACCAGACAGGGAACCCATGACAGACCAAAGTATAGACACCACCAAAACCCAGCTTGGTGAACCACTGTGTTTTATTGGGGTTATTTACAGGAATGTGGGTGAGGGTTACTTATAGGAGCAGAAATGACTCAAAGACATCTATGTCGCTAAAACCCACCCCATCACAGATGCTGGCCCACAAAGCTAGGAACCTGGAGCACAGTGCACAGCGCACAGGCAGCTCAACAGATTGGAGAGTGTCCTCCCTAGGTGACTCAGTTGGTCTAAACCTCTCCCAGGTAATTTGGCTGCTTTTGGCTTTTTCCAGGTACCTGGTCTGGTCTCAGAGTCTTCTTTACAGTTTGGTGTCTTCTGTCTGATGTACTCACAGCTTTTTATTATTATTTATTATTACTTACTCTGGCAGGGGGAGACCTAGTGAGTCTGGTCAGTTTCAGGGACTTCCTGAAGCTAGTGCACGTGTTTACTTCCTGAGTAAAGAGCTTCCTACAGGATGAAATGTTTTGATCTTGGAGGAAGCTGTTACCGCGCCCCCCCCCCGCCCCGTTTGTGTTTTTTTAACACTTGAGCCAACCTATTGATGCTATTTTTGTAGGAGAAGCTTAGTTAAAAGGTTAGTCATTAAAGGTAGGATTTTGAAAGACACCTCCCCGTGTGTGTGTGTGTGTGTGTGTGTGTGTGTGTGTGTGTGTGTGTTTTACACGTATGTGTGTTATACCCAGCCCCTTGCTCTTTATTTCCTGGTCCAACACGAAGTAACTATCCTCCACCACATACTTCTGTCACCATGACCTTAGTTGTTCCATCATGTCTTGTTATACTAAAACTCTCTGAATCCATCAGCCAAAACAATCATTTTTCTTCCTTTAAGTTGTTTCTGTCAAGTATTTCGTCATAGTGATACCAAAGCAATCAATACAAAGTGTCATAAAAATAAAACTATTGTATATTGTTGTGAGAGCACCCTGGAAAGGCCACTTAGCCTTAGGTCTTTTTATTTATTTTATTTGAATTAGAAACAAGATTGTTTTACATGTCAATCCAATCCCAGTTCCTTCTCCCTCCCTCCTCCCCTACAACTCCCCCCCCCAACTAAAACCCTACCCATTACATATCCTTTCAGCTCCCCCTGGATGGTGAGGCCTTCCATAGGTGTCATCAGAGTCTATCATCTCCTTTGGGATAGGGCCTAGGCCCACCCCCATGTGTCTTGTTAGCTTTAGATCTTATATCATTTCTTTCCATCTAATCCAGTCTCAGAAGCCTAGGGACATTTTATAAATCTTGTGTTATATCCCTAGTTAGTAGGGGTATAGTGGTCGGGATTTTCCTATGCTTTCTTCAAAATGGACCTGTATTTAACAATAGAGTCAAATTTGTGTCCTGTTCTTAGTTATGCCAATCTGGAGCTGGAGGGCCCAAGCATAGCAGGACCACTACATCCACAAACAGTGGACACTCTAGGCTCCAGGGCTTCCAGGGATCCATGGTTGTTCTAAATATGTTTCTCCCCCTGTATCTTCTCCATCCACCTTCCCCGTTAGCTCTTGTAATTACGTTACCTCTTTAGATTAGAATTAAACATTCTAGATACAATGTCAGCTGCAAGCTAGTACACCAATCCTTTCTCTACATGAACCAGGAATCCAGAAGGGCTCCAGGGTACAGACACTATTTCTCCCTCCTTTGTAGTATCTCATTTCCTCCTGTTAGCTCTGCACCCAGGCTAATAGGAAAGGATGCAACTAGCAGGGCACTCTGAATTCTAAACCCTTTTTTCTTTTCTTATTTTGTTGAGCCCAGGCTAGACAGTCACTCTCCCTCTGAGCCGCAGACACAATCCAAGATTATTCAAGGGCTCTCTTGCAATGATATCTCATGTCAGGTAACTGTGGCAGTGAGCTTCAGGATAAAAATCCTCCAATAAGCAGTCTGAAGAACTATGTCAGCTCTCAAAGCATATGGTATCAAAAAACCAAACCAAAGCAAAATAGAAACCACTTGGCTTCTTCAGGCCTCTCCTGGCTTTAAAAGGTAGGCAGGTCTAAGAGAATCATCAAAGTATGTGGCAGTGATTTGGGTACCACCCTCAGCTCTTCCTGGAAATGGCCTACACACTGGTGCTTTTGCTCCAGTCTGCCATACAGTGTGGTCAAACTGATGCAAAATTTGAGCTCTACATTTTTCTTTAGTCAACTAAACTGCATCTATACCATGTGTCATCTCCTCTCTACAGCTTTCAATGTGCCTGTCCTGGGTGCTTTGTACCCTGATCCTCAGTATCTCCTTTCTTAGATCATTGTCCACCTTAGGGGTGCTATAGTTTGGATTGTGTATGATTTGGGGATGTGTGTGTGTGTGTGTGTGTGTGTGTGTGTGTGTTGTTTGTTTGTTTGTTTGTTTGTTTTGTTTATTGAAACAGTATCACTATGTAGCTCTGGCTATCCTGGAACTCACAGTATAGGACTGGCTGGCCTTCATCTCAGAGCTCTACCTGCCTCTGCTTCCCAAGTGCTGGAATTAAAGGCATGTGCCACTATACCTGGCTTTATGGTCTGGAACTTGAATGTACCTCAAAGGTTTCCTGTGTTGCAGGCTTTGTCTCCTGCATGGCACTATCCAAAAAATGTTAGAAAATGGTGGAAGCTTTACAAGGTTGGACCTTGTGGGAGGTCCTTGGGTCATTGGGGAAATTCCTTGAAGGAAACTTGTGACACCATCTCCTTCCTCTTGTGCCCTTTCATTTCCTGATGATGACAGGAACAGTCTTGCTCTACCACACAGTGCTGCCATGAGGTTGTCGTCATCACAGGCCCAAAAGTAACAAGGCCATTGGTCTGGGAATAAAATAGCCAAAAGTGAACAAAACAACCGTTCCCCCTTATAGGATAGTTATCCTATGGATTTTTCCAGTGATAGAAAGCTGGGTCACACAGGAGCATGTCTGTCTGCAGTCCTTACTTGGGTTTCTCTCCATTCACCATGTTGCTCCTTCACTATGGGATGCCTCTTCTTTTGCCTACAAAAAGCGTGTCTCTCCATTTTCTTAAGCCAAGATGCAACTCTCCCTCTTGGGGGAATCCACTCTGACTCCTCCAAAGAACCCATACTCTCTAGCCTTTTGTAGTTATCTGCTATTTAGCCTCTGTAATCTACAGGGTACAGAGCTTAAGGGGTGCTTCTTGATTGGCTATCAGGGTAAAGTCAGATAAACCTATCTTAAACTGAAAATACCGTTAGTCAAAAGACACATTAAGTCTCCCTAATCTAGTAGTTCCCATAGCTCAGCCCAACTGGGCCTTGAAGAGTATCAGTGGCTTGCCCTTGAGATCTCATATCTGCCTAGGAGCTGGGCTCACTGTTGTCACCCATTTGGCTGGGAAAATGACTCCACATATCACTGTCCTGGGAAAAGACACAAAGCCGAAGAGTTCAAAGTTCAGTTTCTACTGAATCCATATCGCTCTCTCGCCCTCATAAAGTTGAAAACTCCCCAACCAGGAACTGTCTGAGTCACTATCAGCATCAGCCAGAACACGGTGTAACAAAACATGGCACAGTCCCTGCTCAACTGAAGGATTCTGCACAGTAGCGTAGGGCAAAGAGACACTGATAGTGGAAAAATCAAGAACCCTGGAGTTAGTGATAGCAAGAAATCCTTCCTACCTCTGGGCTTGAAGAGATGGGGGATGGGATGGATTCCAAAACTCTGAGAGAAAATGGGCAGCTATGCAAGAGGGCTTCCAACAGGAACTGAAGTCTCTAATCACAGGCACAGCCAGGGCTGCAATATAGTTTAGTGGTAAAATTCTAGCTCGGCAGGCACAAGGCACAGGGCTCCATGCCTAGCATGCAAAACAAATAAAAGGGAAGATGACATCTAAATTGTGGTGGGCTTGACACAGGAGGATTCAGGGAGACAGATAGTTGACCTCATTGTTCTCAGATCTTTTTGATCTCTGACTAGTAGTGCTTGTTGGGCCAATCCACTGGGAGCCAGTGAGTGAGAGTGCACTTGTTGCTGTCCATCAGGTCTCCTGGGATAGGGAGTGGGTGGAAGAGTAGAGGGTGAGTTTGAGAGAAAGGGCATGTCTTTAGTTTGTAACTGATGTGTTTGCTAAAGGCAGCTTCTCTTCTGCTAGTCTGCTCCAGAGTTCCTTGCAAGCTGAGACCATGTCTCATAATGTTTAGTTCAGTGAGAATTGCAGTGTGTGTGTGTGTATGTAGAGGAGAGAGAGAGAGAGAGAGAGAGAGAGAGAGAGAGAGAGAGAGAGAGAGAGAGAGAGCTTTGATCCTCCATCTTCCATCCTGGCTTTGATGCCTCCTTCTTCCAGCACCTATCTTTCAAATTCTCATGTGTCCAATAGAAGGTCCAGTCTCATAATGCCGCCTGCTACCTGGCTTTCAGACTGACTTCGCCTCTTGTTTACTTTGCCATTTCAGCCGCCTGACTTCCTTTTGTTGTCCCCCAAATGTGATCCTAACTAAACACTTTTATGTCTCCTAGGTTCTCTTCTATAGATTTCCCCTTTTCTCACTTCTTTCAAATATTCTGCAGTGTTTCCTTGACAGAAATGCCCTAGCAGTGACCCTCAGTAACAGTCAACCATGCCTGTCCCATCTCTCCTTACCCTGTCTTCATTTTCTCCACCTGATATGTGATATATGGATTGTGGGTTAAATGTATTCTCCTTACAAGAGAGCAGTGGTTCTCAACTTTCCTAATGCCTCAACCCTTTAATACAGTTCCTCATGCTGCCGTGACCCCTGACCTGTGCAATTATTTTTCTTGCTACTTTGTAACTGTAATTTTGCTACTGTTGTGAACTGTAAAGTAAATATCTGTGTTTTCCAATGATGGAAAAGGGGTGTTTGACCCCCAAAGGGGTTGCAACTTACAGGTTGAGAACCACAGCCCTAGACTGTAAGATGCATGAAGGAAGACTTTATCTGGTTTGTTCCTGATACCAAATCATCATCTAACCCAGAATAATTCATATGTGTGCATTCATACACACACACACACACACACACACACACACACACACACACACACACACACCCAGAACCAAAGACTCAAGTTTTATTTTTACCAGAAGTCCTGACAGTCCAAAATTGGGTGATTGCCCATAACTAACCCTTGCCCAACCTTAGCTAAAATAAACTAGTTCCATCCAGTGAGTTTTATTTAGTCTGTGCTAAGACAAGCCAGAAGCAGCATCTGGTGTAAGAATGCTCCCAGACAGATTCCTTCCTCCTCACTATTAGCTGCCATAATTTTGGTCAATGACACTAAAGACTCTGGGAACCTGAGCCATGGGACCCTTTCCCTCTCTCTTCTCTGTGATGTGGCCTTTAGTTCCCCAAAAGCAGACTCCACACTGGTTTTTATTGTTCCCATTTCTACTGCAGCGTCATCTCCTCCCAGGTGTAGCAGCCAGCAGAGTTCCTGGTGCCCGGGAATCAGTCTGTTCCAGGCTGGTTGCTTCAAGTGCAGTCATGGACTTATCTGTGGGAGGCTAGATCCATCAGCGACTGCTCTCTCGGCTGTCAGTGCTGTGGCCATGCCCACAAGAAGATTAGGGTCCCAGCTGTTGGAACGCCTCTCCTGTTCTCTGGAACTCTGGGACATATGAACATCATTCAGGCTAGCATTTGTCTTGGTGCTATTAAGATAGAGGTTGAGTAGAAGTCCCTCTGGGCTGTGTCTTCCAGTCTTTTTTATAAATCTCTAAATGGGGCTAGAGAGATGGTTCAGTAGTCAAGAGCATTTGACAATTGTGTAGAGTACCCAGGTTTGGTTCCCAGCACCCCTGGGATGACTTACAACCATCTATAATTCCAGTTCCAGTGAATTCAATGCATTTTTCTGATCTCCTTGGTCACCAGACATGGTGCACAGTGCACATTCATACATATAGGCAAAACTCTCACATAAAATAAAATTATCTACAAGTATTTTTCAAATAAAAATTTCTGTATATGTATGTGGATGCATGCACTCCTACATGTATGTATGTTCTCATATATGCATTAGTACAGGCATGAGCTTCCCCAACATACAAATGGAGGTCAAAGGGCAACTCCTTATGTCTGTCCTTGACTTCTGCCTTGTTTGAGACAAGGTCTTTTGTTGTTTTGTACTGCATAAACCAGATGGCCATGAGCTTCTGCTATCAGGATTCCTCTGCTTCTACCTCCCATCTCCATGGGAGAGTGTGGGATTACAGTTGAGATACTGTGTCTATCTCCTCCCAACTTCATGAGAGAGTGCTGGGATTACAGATGAGATACTGTGTCCATCTCCTCCCATCTCCATGGGAGAGTGCTGGGATTACAGATGAGATACTGTGTCCATCTCCTCCCAACTTCATGGGAGAGTGCTGGGATTACAGATGAGATACTGTGTCCATCTTTGTGTGAATTCTGAAGGTCTGACTACAAGTCCTCATTCTTGACTAGCAAACAGGCTCTTCACCCACTGTTCCAGCTCCTTGAGTCCTCTGTGAGTCTTTTATCAAAGCACCTGTGTTTCTAGGATATGGCTTTCTTTTTTCCTGGTGTTGTTAGTTAGCACCGAGGTGACAAATTATCTCAGGTAAACAGCTTATAAGGAAGAAGAAATTATTTAAGCTCAGTGTTACAGAGGACTCAGTCCATGGTGGTTCCTGTGGTAAACCGTTTGTTACACCATAGTGAGAAGTATATGGTAGAACAAAATTCCCCACCTCTAAGTTTGGGAATCAGATAGAAATAAGAGGAGACTGGAGTCTCAATATCCACTCATAGGACACGCCTCTAAGGATCCAATTTCTTCCATTATCCCTGTGTCTTAAAGGCGCTGCTATTTCCCAATAATCCTTACTGCCTCAACAAAGCATTACATATCTTCTCTCTCCTACTGGACATTGAACTCCAAACAGGGTTCTGGCAGCCACTGATTATTTGCTTAAATGTGTAGCTTCTTTCTTAGTCCATCACAGTTCCGGACGCTGGAAAATCCAGATGAAAGAGCCAGCAGCTTTAGTGTTTGGTGAGACCAGTTTTCTGATTCACAGATGGTACCTGCTCACTATAAACCCACTTAATAGAAAGGGTGCAAGCTTTCTGGGGTGTCTTGCATAAAGGTGATATTCCCAATTGTTGTATGATATTTTGATGGTGTTCTGACAAATAAAGCTTGCTTGGAGTCAGAGATGGAACTAGCCACTAGCTAACCATAGAGGTTTGGAGGACTGTAAAGAGAGGGACAGGAAGTGGGAAGGAAGGGTTGAGACAGGATATACCCTGAGACAGGTGGCTGTTCCCCTACTTCTCTGATCTTTCAGGTTCTTATTCCAATATCAGACTCCTGATTTTTATTGATAAAGATTAATTAGATTAATGCTTCCCCCAACCTTGAGGAAACTGAATGCATGCCCTTGGGATTAAATCACCCTTTAAAGATCTGCCTCCTGAGCAGCCATCTTGTTGACTAGGCTCAGAACATAGAGTGACATAAACATTCAGACTTCAGCAACTCACCACTAACAGTGTCAAAAGTATGCTAGTTGATTACTATTTTTTTTCTTAAATGAGTAAAGGAAGGTGGTCCTAACAGATTATCAGTCTGAAATCTAGCCCACTATGTCTGATGATTCCCTATATCTCATAGTCCTAGCAAATACTAAATTATTTGAGAATGTTTCTGGAAATAAAGGAATTAAATGAGAGCAGGTGGTTGGAAGCCGTTTTCTTGCTCCTTTATATTTTCTTTCCTGTGATCAGTATTTTTCCCAGTATAAAATCAACTTCTTTCTACAGCTACAGTTCTAAGTTCCTACGAGGTCCCTCTTCCCTCTTACTAATATCTGCTTGCCTACTTGTATTTTGGCTTTTGAGACTACAAACATTCCAGATCACATAAAGGATCTACAATGGACACAAGCCCCAAAGCAGGGTTGATAACTGAACTGAACTCCTGCCCAGGTTACTGTCAAGTCAGCTCTGGTCTGGTTGCAGGTTATGAAGAGTAAGTATTAGTTACAGCATTTAATGAAGAGATACATGTATCGTATGGTGATACAGTTTGTAGGAAGTATCTCTCAGAATCTCCTTTCTCCAAGGCCACATTTCTATTGGACAGTTAACAAGGCTCAGATCACCAGCATCTCACAGAAATGACCTGAAAATATCTTCCCTGTTGGCTAGCTTTTGCAGTGCTAGAAGGTTCCATACAGACCACTGGAAGGAGAAGAGCCATCAGTGATATTACACAACAGCGAACCCTGCATACTATAGTACCAGTCCACCAGGAACGATGTGTCTATTGGTGAAATACAGGCCTGAAGGTTATGGAGAGTTACCAGCCATGTTTGTAATGGATTTGAGACCTGCTCCATAGGAAAGAATTCATTCCTGGTATTGTGAACCTGCTCAAAAGACCTTGGCTTGGGAGAAACTACTTCCTAGGGAGAATTTATCAATAATTGCCTTGCTAAATTGACATATTGTCAAACTGCTTCCAAATAGTTACATTTGTATACATAGACTAGTGTAGTTGAGTTCACACTTTTTATTTTGTCAGTGATCTGAAGTTAATTCATCAAATGAGTGCTGAGAATAAGTGACTACTAGTCACTTAGCTCTAAATGGGGTGTCTATATGGACTTTGCCCGCCCCCCCCCCCATGCTCAGACGACATCTTGGAAGACAGGGAAGGAAGACTGGAAGAGCTGGAGGGTTGGAGGAATGCTGGGAAATGCAGTCTGCTGGTTGTGATGTTCACCCCATTGCACCCATGAACTCCCAGGAGCTGTGTTACCTGCACAAGATCATGCTAGATAAGAGCAGTTGGCATTCTGACAGCGCTAGTTGGATTCATTGGGTCACAGCAAACAAAATAAAAGAAACAAAAGGAGAGGTCAAAAAGAAGGAGCTTGTGTTAGGAGTTTCTGGGGGTGGGGTGCCTGGGAGACAGCTGGGATGGGATGTGGGGGGAGAGTGGGTTGGGAGAGTTGGGTAGATATGATCAATACAGTTTGCATTGTGAAATTGTCAAAGATAAAAGAGTCTAAAGTTCACTAAACATGACATATATCCTTTAATTAAAGTTAATAATTTTGTTTCTTTGAAAAAATGTGTTCCCTTTTTCCTTATTTTATCTATTAATATTAATTTGGAAATCAAGCTATAGCCTACTTTAGGATTTTTCTTATTTATGTAAAAGAAATGGTGTTTGAAATATTGTATGGACAATTTGATACTGAAATTGATTTTTAAAAAAAACATATTTTGAACATCAGTAGTATGGAGTACTGGACAAGGGAAAGGATAAAGAAACAATTGTTTAGAAGAGGAAGGGGGAGCTATGTGAGGGGAACAATAGTGAAATCACACTGAGAGTCTCAAATACATTGTAGCCTTGTTTCTGCTACTTAGTAGCCCCTTTCTGTTAGTTAATTCTGAACTCTACACAAGCTGTCCCTACAGAGTTTGATGTAGTCTCTTGTGATAAGCACAGGGAGGGATTTCTTGCTGGGAGAAATTTAGGTCATGATTCATTTAAAGGTGCAGAATTAAGCATGAGCCGGTTATTAATATACTATGGTGGCTCTAATTTCTTGGGAAAGGACCCTAGGAAGGAAGGAAGAAGGGAGGGAGGGAGAGAGGGATGGAGGAAGGGAGGGAGGGAAGGTAGGAGGGAGGGAAGGAAGAAAAATGTTGGTACATCCCTGTCCATTTGCCTTGCTGTATAAGTCTGTCTGTCTGTCTGTCTGTCTGTCTGTCTCTCTCTCTCTCTCTCTCTCTCTCTCTCTCTCTCTCTCTCTCTCTCTCTCTCTCTCCCTCTCTCTCATTTGCTCTAAAAGTGGAATTCTCTTTGCCAAAGCTTTCCACACCCCCATGCCTTCCCTTTATTACTCCCTGGAACCCCAGATCAGGAGAGGGTCACACTGTACTGCGAAACGGTTCTTTTGGCATTTGTATAAAGCTGAGGTGATCTTTGTGGGAGGTTGCTATGACAATTTGCAAACAGCAGAGCCAATGGAACGCTGCAGGAGGTAGCTCCCTCTAGACTGAAGTCTGCACTAGTAGTGACCTGCACTCTTAGTTCATCCAAGGACCTGAGGACATAAGGAGCAGAACAGAAAAGAATGGACACTCCAGGAGCACTTCAGAAACTAGGCACCTCCCAGGAAGGAAGTGCCCGCACGGTGGCCCAACTTTCTTCCCTGTCTGTTAGGGTTTGTTGAGCTTTCCCCCAGACCTGACTGTTGAAGTGGACAAAGGTGCACAAGTGTGTCACGCAAATGGACACTCCAGGAGCACTTCAGAAACTAGGCACCTCCCAGGAAGGAAGTGCCCGCACGGTGGCCCAACTTTCTTCCCTGTCTGTTAGGGTTTGTTGAGCTTCCCCCAGACCTGACTGTTGAAGTGGACAAAGGTGCACAAGTGTGTCACGCACGACAAAGCACAGGTGTGAGACAGGATTTTCCCTGGGAAAGAGACTGTAGACCACAAATGAAAAGGGCGGGGAAATTCTCCACGTGTCTGGGAAGGAAAAAGGAAAAAGAATCTTTTCCTCCGAGGATGAGAGGTAACAGAGGTGTCCTACTCTTGCAGCGATAGCTGAAAGAAAGGTGTGTCACGTCTCTCCCAGTGGCCGTGTTGGGGAAAGGCTTGCAGTTGTAAGGAAATGGGAGGTGTCTCTGATGTTTATTTTTGCCTAGCAACCCACAGCCAACTGCTACCCCAGCTGCGGTCCACAGGCGCCCGTCTGACTCCCCTTGTCCTAGCGACTGGAGGGCAGCGGTCACTCGGTGTCAGTGAATCAGGGAGGGCGTGCGTGGCCGAGCTGGAGGTGGAAGGGCAGCCCCTTCTTTCGTCCATGCTTGGGTCACCAAGCTCAGCCGCAGTCCCTCCTCGGGGCCTGACTTTCCGAGGTGACCCTCATACAACTAAGTTCTCTCCATGATTAACTGGGGAGAGGGGCTGGCTGAGCCACTGGGACCGGGGCGGCGCGGAGGGGGGCACAGTATTGTCTGGGAGCAGCCATTAGGAGCGGTGTCTAGGGGCGTGATGGGAGGAGGGGTCTCTGCAGCAATTTCGGGAGGAGGCTGGCCGCGGTAGGTTGCACGGTAGTGCCGGGAGGGGCGTTGCAGGGGCGCGGGGGACCCGGGGAGTGGGCAGATGGCCGCAGGGGAGGCGGAGGGCGAGCGGGAGCTGCAGTTTTCCTGGGAGCGGAGGGCGGCTCTGCGGAAGATCAGAGGGGGAGGGACTCCCGGGGTGGCGGGTAGGGGGTGGGGTGCGGGCGAGCCTGTGTGGCTGGGGCCGGGGGAGTCCGGGGCGGGCCTCGGCGGGGCGGGACTGGCCTTCTCGGGCGCGAGCCGCGGGTGCGAGCGTGTGTGCGAGTGTGCGTGGACGCGCGCGGGCCCGGGAGGAGGCTCCCGAGTGTGTGGGTCCCGGCGGCCGCAGCCTGCTCCCCGCGGCCCCGATGTGAGGGAATCGGGGAGGCCAGCGGTGCGGCAGGGGAGGGCGAGGCATGTGCACGGGCCGGGGGGTACAGCAGCCGCCCGAGGACGAGGGGGACGGCGGCGGCGAGGAGGAGAGCGGGGGGCTCGCGGCTGCGGGCCCGGGCCGAGGGGATGCAGCGGACTGCGTGTGTCTGGCTGTAGCGGGCGCGAGGAGGCAACGAGGCGCGGGGGACCCGCGTGAGGGGCGACCAGGAGGCGGCGGCGGCGGCGACGAGTAGCGGCGGGACCGGCGGAGAGGGCAGCCCTGCCATGCACGTTCCTCTCCCGCGGCCATGTTAGCCAGGAAACCTTCGGCCGCCGCTCCTGCCGCCTACCCGACCGGTAAGGGCTCCGGGACCCTGGCGGAGACGCGGGGCATGGGCTAACGCGTGGATGCCCCGGGAGCCCTGGACCCTGTGGGTTGGGCGAGGGGCGTCCAGAGCGCGGCCCCTTTGCTGCGCTCTCTCGGTGGCTCGCCCTCCCCTCCCCCGGCCCGGCGACGTGGGCCACGGAGCTCCGGCCCAGCACTGCTCCCAGCCGGGTCGCGAACTTAACTTTGCAGCTGGCGGCTGCGCGCCGGGGAGCCGCGTCCCGACCCCCCTTGTTTCCTGCACTCCGCCGGCTTTTCCCGGGCAGGGTGTCTTCCCTCCATCTTCTCCCGGGAAGAGGGGGTTCGCTGCCCACCGGGGCGGGGGCGGGGGTCTGGGTGGCTCTCTTCCCCCCACCCTGACCCTCTTTTGTCTCCTCCCGCGCGTGGCTCCCAGGCCGAGGAGGGGACACCGCCGTACGCCAGCTTCAGGCTTCCCCGGGGATCGGCGCGGGGGCTCCCCGAAGCGGAGTGGGAACCGGCCCGCCCTCTCCCATCGCCCTGCCGCCTCTCAGGGCCAGCAACGCTGCCACCGCAGCCCACACGGTGAGACCCGGCTTCGGGAGGGCGCCAGGCAGACCCTGGGCTTGTGGGGTTCTGACTGTGGGAAGAGAGGGCCGAGTGCTCCACGCCCCTGGCAGGAGCCTGTCCTCGACGCCGCCCTCTGCAACTTGGGCGAGCCCCGAGCTGCTGCCACAAAGGAGATTCGTGGCGTGGGCCCCTCGCTTCCCTCTGGAGCCCGCCCACCCCACAGGCTCCTTTTCCTGGGAACTTCCTTCTTGCGGCTTTCCTCCCCCCCCCCCTTTTTCATCTTTGCTTCCCAGAGCTCCCTTCCCCCGACCCGGTAAACATCTCCTCCCAACCCCAGGGGTAGGGGATATTTATAGAAACATGTGTTAGGGGACAGCTAGGCCACCCTGCCCGGAAAATCGATCCCCCAAAGAGCCTCCGAGGCCTGGTTCCAGCCAGCAGGGAGCACCCGCCAATTGTCCCCCGCGTGTGTAAGCATGTTTTATGGGAGCTACAGGTTTGAGCACAGCAGAAATTGTAATTAACATTAACAAAAATAAGAGCCACAGCAGTAGTCAAAACAAAACAACCCACCCCGTAGGATCCTCGACATGGGTATTACTCAAAAGGAAAGGGACAGCTTTGCTTTGTTGGTGGCAAGCGAAGGGCACCTGACAAGGGCTGTGGTCCCTGAGGCCCTGGGGGAAAGGGTTGCTGAGCCTGGGATTGGTGGCTGCAGAGATTCGACTTCAGCATGTACCTTTTTTCGTCTCCCAGCGATGGTTTTTGGATGGTGACCTCGAGCCTAGAGGAGGTGTACGCTTGGAGAAGGTGATGGTTTCAAAGGTCTTTTTCCCAAAGGCTCGCGAACACCCTAGGATGGGCCTGGTTCTGTGTGAGGTTGCTTGCAGGACATACGATTTTGTTGCTAAGTGAAAAGTTGCTTAAAAGCACCATGTGTGATCTGCAGGGAGCATCTCTGAGGGTCATGTGTGACTGAAACTTGTTTATCACGGGAGACTTCAGGAGAGGAAAGACTTCAGTTGTGTTGTAGACATGGAAGAGAGGTAGACCAATCTCATAGAACACGTTTTGTTGTTAGTTCTCATTCTGTTTTTCTCAGTGTATCTATCCTAGGGGCTGGAGATTCATTACACACGAATTAACTCGTGTGGGTTAGACTATTGCTGGGAAAGAGAGCCTTCAGGGAGGAGGAATGTTATTGTCACACGGGCATCCTAGTTAAGGAACCACCATTGGTTTTAGGGGTTTGGCTTTTCTGTTTTGGCTGGTTTAGGATCATCTGACAGTTTGGAAAATACAACATCCATTTCTCTCCCCCATCGTGTTGATGTGATCACGTGACACGATGTGAGCTGGAAAAGATGACTTGGTTTGCATGTGTTTCCCAGTTCTGTTTAAGGATGACCTTTACCTAACCAGAACTTCTTTGCAATTGAAATATGTATTAAAACTGGGAGAAGCTGCAGTAGCAGAACCGCC
This sequence comes from Cricetulus griseus, assembly GCF_003668045.3. NCBI lineage: Eukaryota > Metazoa > Chordata > Mammalia > Rodentia > Cricetidae > Cricetulus > Cricetulus griseus. Next base: position 137,763,747 of record NW_023276806.1, read on the forward strand.
TGTGGGGCGTTAGAAAGGAAAAGATGTGAAGGTATTTCTCAGGAGAGATGCCTGTGTTTTGCTGTGTGTGGCCTGTGTGTGGTGTGGCTGTTTTTAATTGGAAGGTAAATTTTAGTTGCCAGGCATCATTAGATGCTAGGTTCTGAAATCGAGGCTCTGTGTTTCCAGTGTTGTTAATTTTGATTTGGTTTGTGTAACAGTACAGATTGCCCAGATCAAGGGCATTCAGGGCCACAGAGTTTAATCTGGTCCTCCTGCATTTTGACCTGAGGATGCAGACTCCACAGGTTAACTGAGCTGTCAGGAGTTGTAGCCAACTCAAATATGTATCACACAGCCTTTCACATTTTCAGAAGTGTTTACGTGTTTGTTTCTAGAACAGTTACATCTGGAAAAAAGTGTTTGGAATGAGTAGGGAGAAAGGGCATTAAGTGAGAAAAGATTTATCATAGGAGCTTTCTCATCTCTGCCCTTAAACACATGATAGGATTGTGAACTTTGGAATTTTCCATGGTAGTTTGTTTTCTACTTTTTTGTGTGGCTTTTATTTTATCCTGTAGTAATTTAGTTTAGGTCAATTTGTCCTAAAAGTAAAACTAGTAATTATTGTATCTTGATTTTCATTAGTTTTTTTTTCTTATAACAATATGTGGGAGATAACAAAATATTTATTTTAAAACCTTTTCATCTTTATAAATTCCAAAATATTGGTATATATTTTTATAACTTCGAATTTCTAAATCACCCATCAGTGATTTTTTTTTAACTTCTCAACTTTATTCCCATAACACCCCCAACATTTCTAAGATGACTTTGAGAGGTTTTAAAACACCCAGAAATCCTTAGCACACTGAAGCATGTGTTGCTTGCCATTTTGGTATTGCAAGAGAAAAAGCACCAGACTTCTTAGACTTTTCATTCACACAGAATTTTCAATACTAAAATATGTCATGATTAGAGGAGGGGTTTGTGGGTCTCTCCACTTTGACACATCTAGTTGTGGGTATTTAAACCACTGCGTTCATTTCCGCTTGTATTCTTGAATATGACACGTACTTCACTAGCTAATAGGACCAACCCATGGTTTCTGACTTCAAAAGGCTGAAGTGGGAGGGAAGGATTTTCAGAGTTCTTATGTTTATGATATGGTGCTAGCATATCTAGCTTTTCTGGGTGCCCCACCTACTATGTATCAGTTTTGTCCATTTGATTTGAGCTGTGATTTTGGAGTCCTGCACTGTTGGGGGCCCCAAATCCTCTTTTTGACTGGAACCATCAAGTGAATGTCTTTAACTCCTGGAATGTGTAAGGCTCTTGGGTGTTGTAAGATATCTGCTATGGGTACTTTTTAACCAGCCGTCCTTTGCCTTGGAGGCCCGGCAAGATCTTGTGACTTGGGCCTCTTGGGATATTTCCCAACTCCCTCAGCATTGACTTCATGTTTTCTTTTGAAGATGCAAACACTATTGCTGAAGAGTGACTTCAAGAGACATTTCTTGATGTGTATTCTTCTATTTAGGAGACATTCAGTGCTTACTGTGTACCTGAGCTTGTGTTAATGGGGACTTAAGAAAAACAAGAAGTGACCCACCCCCCTTCACTCAGCCCCCTGTAATTTTATGCAGTCAGCCGAGTGCACTTTTTGTCAAAACTGAGTGAAATCAAGCATTAATAATAAAACAATTCCCTGTAGGTACAGAGGGAGTTGTTTAATAGATCATACGGAGGAGGCGAGAGTTCTGTTCTGGGCATTGAAGAGTCAGTAGGAGTTTTTCATCTGAACACTGGAAAGAGGAGTCGAAGCAGCATCAGAAAAGGATAGTAGTAATAGCTGTCACTTGCCAAATACTATGCCACACACTTTACACACACACACACACACACACACACACACACACACACACACCTCTAATCTCCCTAAGAGCCCTAACGAGGTAGCCTGGAACCTTTCTGCACACAAGGACACTGCAGTTCAGAGAGATAAGGTAAATTACCCATGGTCATACAGTAACTGCCAGAGCCGGATTTCATGTGTGACTTTTATAGAACTGACTTCATCAACAAGAGAGGAGTGTGAAGTGCATGGTGTCCCCTGGACCCTGAGGGTTCAGCCTTGTTCCTCTTAGAGAGACAACAATATGTAGATCAGACTGGAAGAACTCTGAGATGTGTTCTCGCTGCATGCATTAGATGTGGTAGTGGGATGCAGCCATGAGCCACAAGCAAGAGCAGTCTCAGAAGGACAGTATATACATGCCATCTCAAGCAGCACTGTGGAGAAAGATTTGGGGAGTTTAGGCTAGTGTGTGTGTGTGTGTGTGTGTGTGTGTGTGTCTGTCTGTCTGTCTGTCTGCTGCCTGCATATCTGCCTCAGTTGTCCCAGTGAAAACAGCAGAAGGTGAAATGTAACTGATAGGGCATGAGTGAGTGGGCACAGAAGGCTTCATGATAGTGTGGGAAGTGGGCAGATGCTGAGAGTGGTTTCCAGGTATATACACTGTCAGGGATTCCCAAGTATTAGCCAGAGTGATTATTTGGGAAGAGGGTTCTTTTTTTCTGTTTTGAATTTTTTTTTTTTTTAAAGTTGAGGATTATGATAGCAAGAAAACATTTGGTTTTATAAAGAGAAGTTATGAGTTTGTTCCAGTTGCTTGTGGGAGTGGAAACTCCCTTTAGCAGTTGGGCAAAGGGGCATGGATGGGCAGGTCTGCAAGAGGACACAGGAGAGACCGCAGCCAATTATGGGTGCTCCTGACATCCTGGCTGTGTGCAGGATGGACCAGGAAATTGTAGGAGTGGAAAACCCAAGAGAATAGAAGCTTAGATCCATCTATGAGCAGGCAGCCATAGCTGATACTGCTAAAGGAGGGCAAGAGAAGGCAGGTGGAGAGAGGTGGTAGGCCAGGTTATGGGCAAGCTCTTTAGTTCTGGTCACTAAAATATTTGAAATAATGTTTGGTTTCTACAAAATTTAATTGCAATGACCTAAATCAGAGTAAATCCTTGATGCTCAAAATGTTTCCTTTTCCTAGCATTTTAGGACTCCTAAAATCCCAAGGTTGATTTTGTCCTTAATGTGCTTCATGAGTGGTAAAGCACAGATCTGAGTAATGTCGGTTCTTCTGAAGTGTCCTCCATCTTGCCCTGAAGAGAGAGGTTTCAAATCTTTTCATCCCCAGTGTTTGAAAGACTTCAGAGAAAAGAGAGCACAGGGGTGAATGAGGCTTTGGAGGAAAAGCAGTGGATGGATGAGGGCATGATGGAGCACTCAGCCACCTAGCCTGTGAGAGGTGGCGGTGGGTGATGGTGGCAAGTTTTTTATTTTTTTCTTTCCCTAGGGCTAGACTTTGCTAGTGTGTTCTTGGCTAACTCTGGCATCTTAAAAATATGGGGAAGGGAAGGAAGAGAGAGAGGGAAAGAACAATAACAAGTTTGTGCTGCTTTTGTATATGATCAAGACTTTTCTAATGTCTTTTATGGACTGCCTTGCTTTTGAAGCAGGAAGAGATACAACTGCCTTAGTGGAATATAAAGCCACCCTACATGGAGGTATCATCTGTGTGTTCAATAAGAGAAATCTGCTAGAAGTCTTGAGAAGTAAAATTCTTGATCCCGTGAAATCAGGTCCAGGAACTGGCTTCTTTCTCTTTTAGAAGTGAGCGGAGCAGAGCCTCACTCCATAGATGGCCATTATGCTTGCTGCTTGTCAGTTAAAAAAAAAAAAAAAAAAAAGACGGTGAAGGTCATCGCCTGTTAGTAAGGAAGGAAGGGCCGGAATTTCATTTTATAATCCAGGTGTTCCCAAGGTATTTCTCAAATCACTGTGCTTCTCTACTGTACTTCTTTCTTCCCAGAATATGAATGCCCCAAACAGAGGACTTAGCACTGATGACAAAGGACTGTTTTATTTACTATAAATTCCCAATGGGCAGAGTTCCTGCCACTCTGTAGCTAGTCCCTCCTTACAGCTGGTTGAATGAGTGAGGTGGATTTTGGTGACAAGTTGATTCTTTGAGATCTCAAGGAAGAATTTCCCTAGTGGGCTGCTTGAAGGAAATTCCAGGCGGATTCTGGGTAGGAGAGTGGGGGCTCTGCCTTTGGCCTGTAGGTTTTGTTTAAATAGGACTATTCCGGGATGGTATGTGTGCCCGAAATAGAAATTGCCACTTTGTATTTGTATTGGTTACTGTTTCCTTTGCTGGGAGCAAATAGCTGTGCAGAAACAACTTAAAGGAGGAGGGGTGTATTCTGGCTGACACAGTTGAAGACCGGCTACACTGTCATGGCAGTGAAGGCATGGTGGCAGGAACCCGAGGTAGCTGATGTGTGGCATCTGCAGGGAGGAAGCAGAAAGTTGCAGGCTGCTGATACTAGGTTTACTTTGTTTATTCAGTCTTGAACCACAGCCCATGGAACAGTGCCAACCATATTTAGTTTGCCTCTTCCCACCTCAGTTTACCCAATCTAGAAACTCTTTAGGGGACACACCTCCTAGGTAGTTCTACAGCCTGCCGAGGTGGCAGTATTAACATCATGTTTTTCTTTATTGGAAAGCTGAGGGTCACAACAGCCTGTAGAAGTAGAGATACATGTGTGGGTACTGAGCTGTAATCCAGCGGTCCAAGCTGAATGGCAATTGTTCAGCTTGTTGCACAGAATGACCTTAACTGATTAAAGTCAGTGACACCCAGTAACTGTTAAAAAGAAAAAAAAAGGTTTGGAGTTTGCAAGGTAACTAGGGCACACGTGTCTATGGGAGACTCTGTCAATAGAAGCACATTTTGTTTATTACTGTGTGTGTTCCTAGATTAATTAGAACCTCCAGGGACTAGGGAAGTATAAAGTGTTTCTGGAGGTGGGCTGGATATGCGAGGGAGTGCTGGACAAATGTGATTCCCCATTCTCATGTAAGTAAAGAATGCCTGAATAAAAGGGGAAGACACTGTGATCTGGGTGTGGGCAGCAGTGTGGATGACACGTCACCTGTGTGCTTCACTTGTTTCCTTTTCAGATCAGTTATGGCTTAAAATACCCACCATGTGCCAGGCTTCTTATTAAACATTAGGTGCAACATGGTAACAGGAAGGTTTGATCCCTGCCTTCAGGAAAACTGACTTCTAGGACCCAGGCTATGTAGCTGTGGCATTCCCAGGGCTGTCCTATGTTTCCTAACCTTGCCCAATCTACTGTCCTCCTTTTCTTTTACTGTCTTGCCTATTAGCATCCTATTCGCTCTCCCTGCTGGTACGTTCATGGGATCTCTTGGGTACACACACTGTGGCTGTAGGTTCATGCCAAATTGGGGGTTGGGTAATGAGAGCTGATTTCTAATATCACGTTTGGAGAGAAGGCCCCTTCCTTTCTGTTTATGTTTCTTGTCTGGATTCCAGATTGGCGGCGGTAAGCACACCATGAATGACCACCTCCACATCAGCAGCCACAGCCACGGCCAGATCCAGGTTCAGCAGCTGTTTGAGGATAACAGTAACAAAAGAACAGTGCTTACAACACAACCAAATGGGCTTACAACAGTGGGCAAAACAGGCTTGCCTGTGGTGCCCGAGCGGCAGCTGGAAAGCATTCACAGACGGCAGGGGAGTTCCACCTCTCTCAAGTCCATGGAAGGCATGGGGAAGGTGAAAGCCACCCCCATGACACCCGAACAAGCGATGAAGCAATACATGCAAAAACTCACAGCCTTTGAACACCATGAGATTTTTAGCTACCCTGAAATATATTTCTTGGGTCCAAATGCAAAGAAACGCCAAGGCATGACAGGTGGACCCAACAATGGGGGTTATGATGATGACCAGGGATCATATGTACAGGTGCCCCATGATCACGTGGCTTACAGGTACGAGGTCCTCAAGGTCATTGGGAAGGGGAGCTTTGGGCAGGTGGTCAAGGCCTATGACCACAAAGTCCACCAGCACGTGGCCCTGAAGATGGTGCGGAACGAGAAGCGCTTCCACCGGCAGGCGGCAGAGGAGATCCGAATCTTGGAACACCTACGGAAGCAGGATAAAGACAACACTATGAACGTCATCCACATGCTGGAGAATTTTACCTTCCGCAACCACATCTGCATGACGTTTGAGTTGCTGAGCATGAACCTCTATGAGCTTATCAAGAAGAATAAATTCCAGGGCTTCAGCCTGCCTCTGGTGCGCAAGTTTGCCCACTCGATCCTGCAGTGTTTGGATGCTTTGCACAAAAACAGAATAATCCACTGTGACCTTAAGCCCGAGAATATTTTGTTAAAGCAGCAAGGTAGAAGCAGTATTAAAGTGATTGACTTTGGCTCCAGTTGTTATGAGCACCAGCGTGTCTACACGTACATCCAGTCGCGCTTCTACCGGGCTCCGGAAGTGATCCTTGGAGCCAGGTACGGCATGCCCATTGATATGTGGAGCCTGGGTTGCATCCTCGCGGAACTCCTGACAGGTTACCCCCTCTTGCCTGGGGAGGATGAAGGGGACCAACTAGCTTGTATGATTGAGCTTTTGGGCATGCCCTCCCAGAAACTCCTGGATGCTTCCAAACGAGCCAAAAATTTCGTGAGCTCCAAGGGTTATCCCCGGTACTGCACTGTCACAACTCTTTCAGATGGCTCAGTAGTCCTCAACGGAGGCCGATCCCGGAGAGGGAAACTGAGGGGCCCGCCAGAGAGCAGAGAGTGGGGGAACGCACTGAAGGGATGTGATGACCCTCTTTTCCTTGACTTCTTAAAACAGTGTTTGGAGTGGGATCCCGCGGTCCGCATGACCCCGGGCCAGGCTTTGCGGCACCCCTGGCTCAGGAGGCGATTGCCAAAGCCTCCGACTGGGGAGAAGACAGCGGTGAAGAGGGTCACGGACAGCGCTGGTGCTATCACGTCGATTTCCAAGTTACCTCCACCTTCCAGCTCAGCTTCCAAGCTGAGGACTAATTTGGCACAGATGACAGATGCCAATGGGAATATTCAGCAGAGGACAATGTTGCCAAAACTCGTTAGCTGAGCTCCAATCCCCCTGATGCTGGCAAGCTGAAAAATGCGTTATAGCTGAGCCTTATTGGGTTGAATAGTATAGCTCAGACCTGTTTTTATTTGCTCAGAAACTCGACTCGTTTTTATCTTTTCAGCACTTGATGTAAGAGTTTGTTTTGTTTTTATAAAATACATGGGGACAATGCTTTAAGTTTTTATACTTTCTGAAATAGTTTTTCTCCCTTTCTTGTGTTCTAAAAGTAAGATGAGCCTTACTGTATTTAGTGTGGCAGAGTGATCATACCAGTGGCAGGCCATTGATTTCTTCATGACGGCCACACATTTACAGATTGGTCAAACATAATCACTATGTTTTCATGGTTCATCCTCTATGCTCCCCAGGGAGGTGGCCCCTAGGGGTCCTCCTCCTCTCTCCATGCTCTAGGTTCCCGCAGGAGCAGCAGGCCTTGCTTCCATTTTCCGTAAATTAACCTGGGTCAGAGTGGAGGTGGAAGACGAAGGGTCAGGGTGAAAATCTCTAAGAAAAAAACGCACTTTAGAGATTGTCTTTTTCCTCATGGTGTGTTGCCCAGGTTTAACCCGCCCACTTAACATTCTGATGCCTGTAAGCCACCAAGCAACATTTAGTGGATAAGTGGAAGCTGAGATGTAGAATTCCTCCCGAGGCTCTGGGAAGATGGCAAGCTGTCATAATCAGGAAACCTTCTGATTATGAAATTGCTTTTCTGCCTAATTTTAGGACTCCCCCCACCACTGTTCCCTGCTTCTCTTTCTCTTTTATCACACATCTGCTGCCTGCATTTAGTGTGTCTTTTTCCTTCAGCTGCCTACCCCAGACTGTTAATTCATAGAGCCATTTCAGCTGCCATTATGTTCAGAGTTTCATACCCCAGTTTCCAAAAGATCAGCAGCCTAGCTACCTAAGGGGGAGATTTCCATAGTTCCGAAGATTTAGCTGGCCAGAGTGAGTTCACACTGTAGGCGCCACTGAGGTTCCCTTAGCCTGGGAAAGCATCAATTCTTTCGTTAGAAAGAAAAGGGGTTGGAAATCCTCTTGGTGAAGAGAAGTCACTGTGGCCATTCATTTGGGCCAGTTTTAACAATAAATTGAAAGGAGGAGAAATTCAACCTCGAGTTAAATGGTTTGACTTATTCTTTGATTTGTTAGAAGAGCCACGGAAACTGCATCCCTCTGTTTAGTTTTACTTTCTTTTGGATGGCACTGAGTGTTTTTGTGGGGATGACACTTTACCTGAAAGAGTAACTAAGAGTTAGGTAAAAGAATATTTTCTTCTCTGAATGATAATTATTTTCACAGTGAAAATTTCAGTATTTTATCACTAATGGATGAACAGTGATATATATCAATTTCAAGGCACGTGGAAAGAATTTTTTTAGTATGTGCAATTTAATAGAGAAAGATTTCTGCCTGTTTGGACAATAGGTTTTGGATAGTAAAAATTAGGATAAATAATCTTTTATATGCACAGATATTATAGTATTGCCTGTAAATCGATTTACAAAGTACTTAAAGCATGGTCCCCAGTGAGGCCAAGAAAGTTTCCGGTTAAGTTTTTTCTTTATTTTTTAATTCTATGTTTTTTCTTATTTTAGAAAAACAAAAAAGCAAAAAAACAAAACAAAGAAAAAAAACAAATAAAAAGTGTCATTTTGAATAAAACATTTTTCTTATCTTGAGGCTTTGCCAGTTGATGGTGGAAAAATATGCTCAGGAATTATTTCAAATATTTGCCAAAAATCAGTAATAAGATTAGCTTATTAATAAGTTAGTGATGTTGCTGTTTGCTTTACTATTTAAGGATGCCATTGGTAAATTAATTTGTACCTTCTGTACTTAGCAATGATAGCTTATTTCCCTAGTCACATTCTTTAGCATACTGTACACATTTCTGTGTAATCTGTGAAGTGCAATAATATGTCAGTAAGTTACATTTTAAGTGACAGTTCTCCCAATCAGTGGCTTATAGGACTTAAAAATTTGTGTATTTAATTTTTTAAAAAATCGGCTTAAAGGCATGAGAAATATAAGATTTGGTCTGGGGACTTTTGTAAAACTACAAGTCTCTTAGTGATGTTTAGTGCCTTTAGGTCATTCAAGTATATTTAAAAACTACAAAAGCTGTTCTCCCCTTAAGAGGTTCCTGTTCTATTCCCATTATCACTTAGTTGTCGCAGTGTGAGCCTGAGCCTGCTATCACTAACTCCCCTATAACACGGCTATACTTGCAACAGTTTAGAAGTGGATTAAAATTGCTTCTTTCCCCCACCATACAAAACTGGTTCTTCTGATGCCAGCAGAGCATTTGTGATGTGCTTTATCCACAAATGCAACCGGAAACTTTGAAGCCAAACTATAATGTGCAGTGCTATGGGGCTTTCCTTTCTTTCTTTCTTTCTTTCTTTCTTCCTTTCTTTCCCCAACTACAGTGACATTTCTTTTATTCATAAAAGCCTCCATGTTTCAGCATTTACTGATACAGCTACTTTGAGAAGAATCCTATTTAATTATTGTGACTAAAATGAAACTGTTGCCTCTTTGTGATCTTAAAACCTAAATAAAGGGCTCTGATAGGCTACTAGGAGTCGGCTTGGAAACAGTCCTTGGTCTCACAGGTTACCATTGTCTAGGGATGTCTGAGCTGTTTTTGGATTTAGGAATAGCACAGTGTTGTCTTGTCTTTGGTTGCAGTCTCACTTGGCTCCGTTTCTTGCACTACCAGCGTGTTCTCAGCACAACAGTGGAACACTGAGTGATGCAAGACTGTGTAGATTAACATCTTAGAGGAGAAATTGTGCCCTTAGTGTTAACGATGTGCCTTTTGTTCTGAATGCCATGTTGTAGGGCATGCATTTTTTGGCCTCTTTAACTCTTTGAACTAGAGGTAGTAATGATGGAAGCCACCTCTGCAAAGATAACATCTGTCTTAAATATCTAGATTTATAGGCCTTAATAGAAACCATAAGGCGTGAACCATCATTGGGCGCTGAGCAAGATAACCATTGGTTAGTTACACCAGGAATTCCTGTGTTTAAGGGGTTAAAGATGGTCTTTGTTGTATCTGAACATCAGACTGATTTTTTTTAAATGATATTTTTTTGTTATGCTAACACTAGACAAAAATCAACTGTATTTGTAAAAATTTACCTCAAACCATTTAATTTTATAGTGTGATTAATCCCAGGGCATTTGGTATGAACCAAAGTGCATTCCTTTTTTTATGTGCCTGGCTCTTGTAGGGATGGCCAGGGATTTTTACAATTTGGGTGCAAGGCACTTAAGCCACTTTTAAACTTACTGGGTGGTATGGAGTCATGCTAAGTGACTCCATCAGAATGTTAGGAAACACTATAGGCATCAGTAGCATTGGGCCATATTGGAATCTTAAAAGCGTGAATTATTTTGAAGAGAACATTCATTTTTGTAATTTTTTTCATCAAGAATATTTCTGGTAAGCAGAAGATTTTTAAAATAAAAATCAACTGATTTGGTTGGTAAGGTTTTAATATTGCCCAACATAATGCTGTGGTAGCATTTAAAAACAAGTATTTGTGGACTCTCTGTTTTTAGGGGCTTGTACATCTCTCTGCTATGGACATATATAAGATTCACTGTAATTATACTCAGCTCAACTGCTACAGTTATGTCTAGGCAGTGGCTTGGGTTTTCATCGAGCAACAACTTAGACATGTGACTGTAATAATGCTGCAACTGTGTGTACTGAAAAATATGTGAAAATGGTTGAATGTGGACTGTGTATATATGTATGTACAGATTTCTGTGAGATGCTGCTGTCGCCACTTAACATGGAAAGTGTTCTAAGGGGTTTGAATCCTAGTGGCCAGTTCTATGATACTGTATGTATTGTACAGCTGATGACAGGAGTAAGACTGTTCAGTGAATATTTGTTAAATTTTATTGTTGTGGCCAGAGATAATTTCAGAATAAAATTTTAATGTCCTACCTTAACTTTTCTCCCCTTCTCTAACTATAATTTAACTCCTCATCTGTTTCTGGTATAATTACTCTTGGTTTGTTAAACCTAGAGAGACATTAGAATCTCAGATGGCTTGAGATGTTAAAACGGTCCATTCTGCTAATTTGTTCACCAGCTGTGACTTTATTTCTGCATTATAAATATGCAAATTCTGAGGGTTTTTCTTAATTTAAAAAAGAAATGAAGTTTTAAGAAGAAACTCCTACTAAACCTGCACTCTCAAGATAGTCTATTTATCTGTAGTCATTTTTTGTGTTAATTTTTCTTTATGTGGTACCAGAGCTTCAAATTCTTTTCTCCTTCAAGCTTGCAGTCAACGAGAGAGCAGGACGCTCCATTCTTTTCCAATAGTCTTCATTCTTTCCAGTGTGCAGTTGTGGTCAGTTATTCCCAGATGCTCTTGGGTCTATCCCAGGCTTTTGAATGTGCATGCTTTCACTGTTTTTATCTGTGGTATGTTCTGTGGTTCACAACTGGGGGTTTTGGTGGTTCCCAACATGACTGGGTCAGAAAATAAGGCTTGTTAACTGCATCTAACTCTAGATGTGTTGAGCTCAGTTAACTCCAAAGTAAAGAGTTTACTTACTGATTGATGACGACAACAACAAGGTAATATGTCAGACATCACTGGGACTTAGTGTAGATAAGTGTTTCCCTTGTGGTGAGAACTACCTCACAATTTTGTTTACAACTCTCCTGCTGAAGAACTCTGCGGCCTCCTATATCTGAGATTGCTTAGTCTTCAAATACAATGCAGAGATTTTCATATATGCTTATCTTGCTGCTCAGAGTTTACATCCAGTGTGAAAACACAGCAAACAGAAGAAAAACTGACCAACTAGGAGCAAAACAAAATACAAATGTCTAATCGATGAGCATGATGGATATGAAAGTCCAGGCAGATCCATAATGCCCTTGCCTGACCCAGAAAAGAGGAGCTTCCACTCCTCCTTCTATCAAATCTTTCTAAACTCTTAAGTTGATTAATGCTGTATTCTGTTTGAGTCCCTGTAATCACTTTCCTTTTGGATTCAGCAACTATAAAAATAAGTATGTAGACATGAGGGACTTCAAAATTGCTTTCAAAATAACCTTGGAGATTGGTCCTTGTTAAGATCAATATGGCTCTTTTCAAGAAGGGGAGGGGGTTGATTACCTTTGTGTTAGGAAAGGACTTTAGAAGAGACCCGTAGGTATTTGTGGATTCATTTCATTTTTTTTTTTTTAAGTTTGAATTACGACGATTGTCAATCAGACTTTATGCAAATAAACACTTGTACTGGTGGTACCTAAGTCCCTCCCCCAAAGAAAGTTTGACTACTGTGTTGGGTATACATGAGAGAATTCTGTCTTCATGCAAAGAGGTTAGTTTATTTGCTTTCACCTGGACTTAACTGATTGGCTGTGATGGCATCCTTAGTAACTGAGAAGGAAACAGGTATTGCCATTCTCTTGCCTCTCAAGGAAGTTTAGTACTTCAAGAGTGAATGGAGACTCTCTGGAGTGTTAAGTGACTATAATAAAGACATGTGGAGATGTACTGTAATTGCATTGTGTTTGGCAGAGCATAGGAGCTTTGCTCCCTACAAAAGAGAGAAAACACCCTTGTAGATCCCAGTGTTATGGGCATCATTCATCCTTATATCTTCCTTTGAGCTACAATTATCTTCAATTCTGAAGAAAATGATATGACTGATGCCAAAGAAACTGTGTAGAAACAGAAATAGGTCTAAAGTGAAGAAATTTAGAAAGAAGAAAGGAATTTTTACTAGCTATCAATTTTCAAGAATATCTTTTCAATTGAGAAACAACAACAACAACAAAAAAATGAGGACTAGAACATTTTAGTCTCTTTAGGTATACCTGTAAATTTAGATGCAACTGCACACACACATCCATTAATTTGCAGAAGAGCAGCATGTGGCCATTTGTGGAAAGGGTGACTGTAGCTCTGCTCTTTATTTCCTGTGTCCGTAAAATGTTCTTTTCTTACATTTGAGTGTATGAAAATATTTTTGACACCGTTAATTCTCAGGGAATTTAAAATTAAATTTCACTGATTGTAGTTGTAGATAAATCTCTTTAAATTCAGATTTACTCAGGTTCTCTACCCTTTGCCTCCATATTTAAGTAAATATAGAATGCTTACTAGGGAAGTATATAAATATAAACATCTCAGATACAGTTTTAAAATACCAAATTGTAAATAAATCAGTTTTTACAAACTAAAAGATTGTGTCTTTCCTTGCTTTCTGTAACAGGTTATTTACCTCCTACATTTGAGAAGTTTTAAATATGGAGAACTTTTTATTCCTTGGTAAAAATGCATTCTTTATAAAACAAAGGCCCATGAAAGCATCATTTAATAAGAATTCTGAATTTTTAATTGTTTAGGGGGAATGATATGTGACTGATTATAATCCATTCATCTAGACTTAGTAAATCAGCATATGATTAAATTGGGGCTAATTTGCCATCGCTTTCTCAGAAAGGCACTGCCCTACTTATTTTCCCCTTTCCCTAGAATTAAAATCATTGGACTTCCGGTCTAAGTATGCTTAAATTTAAAAAGAAAGACGTCGACACCATAGAACCTTTCTAATATCTGTTGCAGACTGTATTCATTTGCCAAGTGCTTACTAAATGCCTGCATGTGAAGTTGGGTCATAGGTGCTAGATATGTAAAATATTGAGTAAAAATAGACACGGATCCTATCTTCAGGGAGTTGTTAGACGGATTGTGAGGGAAAAGCATGTGGCAGAGTGTGTGTACAATGGCAAAGTGGCTGTGTTGTGTTGTGTAGGTCATGAGGGGCTTCTCTAGGGAGTAGCATTTTCTGAGGAAGTGAGAGTAGGGTAGTTAGATGGAGCTGGTTAAGCAGCTGAAGAAGTCCTGTGGAGGGAGCCCAGAGTATGAGAAATTTGGTGTGAAATGAAGCTATTGTGTGCCAGAGCAGGCCAAGCTTGTAGGTGACGTTGAAAGTTTTCCATCCTTGATCTAGGGTGCAAGGAAGTGACCCAAGGGATTTTTAAGGAGAAAGGAAGATGCCACAAGTAAATTGGCTCTCCTTGGCTGTCTATAGAGGACTGAAAGAGGAAAGAGAGACAAGGGAAGGCCACTTGAAAGTATTGATAAGAAATGATGGGTTGGGTGTGGAGATATTTGAAGAAGATGGGTGGATATGAAGATTAGGGAAATAGAAATAGGTATTTGTGTATGAGAAGTAGCTGTAGCTATTTCAGGTTTGCTTCATGGAATCAAAGGGAATTGTAATACCCTATTTGTTCAGAGAGAATTGGAGATTAATGTGTTTGGTTAAACCGTGAAGTACCGGTGAACGGTAGTTTGCTAAAGACTTGAAACCTTGGAGTAAAATTCCACTTACTAGGTCATTGAGAAAATTTTGGGGAACTTTTAGATGTAAGAGATTATTTAACATACACACACAGGCATAAGTTGTAAAGGCCAACTTAGCCAAATTCTCCAACAAACATAATCTCCCTGGTTAGGTTGCCTCTTCTGCCCCTCCCTTCTCTCATAGAAATTAAGCATTCTAGGGATGGAATTTAACAGTCCTTCCTTGCCTACTTGCAGGGTCTGTGTTCCCTGAATATCTGAAGCTGTTGATACTACTGAACCCTGTACATACAAATACCTTCACAGACCTGCAACAAAGTTTAGTTTATAAGTTATGTGAGATGACTAATAGCAGATAATGGACTAGGACGATAGACAGTGGTAAAAGGTTCAGGATCAGTACTTTTGCCATTTGAGGCCATTCTTTCAAAAGTAAAGGTGACTTAAACACCAGCCTTGTGTGTCTGTGTAAACTGATCTGATAACCATGGTGGCTGAAGCACAGCTGATGTGTAAAGCATGTATACCTTGGACATAGTGCATGTATCATATCCCAGTTAGTATAGTGTGAGCTCTCATACTACTCATAGCAATGTATAGTCTAAAATTGATTGTTTCTGAAAATTCCCATTTAATATGCCTGTTGTTGACAACAGGTACCTGAAACCACAGGAAGAGAAACCTCAAATACGGTTTCATAAAGAAACTTGAAGGATGGAACATGGTAGTTGTGCGTGGTGTGTTTGGTTTACCAAAACGATAATAATAACAAAGAAGTGGGTTGCTGACCTTGAGGATGTGAGGTTTGCTTTGAAGATCATTTGTGTTGCTGGTGGATAAAAAAAGCTTCAGAAAGGGGTTTCCAGCCAGGTCTAAATGGAATCCAGAGGGGTACAGAGCTAAGGAGCATTTTGAGAGAAGAAAACTCTTCTTACAGAGGTGTGTGTTGTTTATTCATCATCCAACATGTAAGGGGCTACAGTGTAATTTTGGGCCTGACCAGGACAGAGTGAAGGAGTGAAGCATAACTCTTGGAAAGGGCATGTGTGGTTTCCTCAAATGCGTAGTGTCCCAGCATTTCACAACTACTGTCTTTCTGGAAGGCATGAAGTTGGGCAAGGTGGTACTGCCAAAGCTGACACTGGCATCTCCTTCCCTCTACCTGGGAAGGTCTCACTGTACAGTGAGTGGAACTGAGATGAGAGAGGCAGCATTCTCACCACTTCCCTCCATCACTCATCCTAGGCACACGTTCACACAGAACACAAGTGATGTCTTGAAGATGGGTGATCGACAGGTAATGGCTCGAGTGTCAGTTGTGAATTGTGAGAAATACAGGAAAGCAAGAGTGGATAGATGTTGGGAGGAAGGATAAAGATGGGAAGGAAGGTAAAGGTCCCTTGGAGGCAATGCTTTATAGGATGTGCTATCCTGCAGGGTGTAAATGCTCAGTCTGGGAAGGGGACTCTTCATTAGTCCCTTCTAGTACCTGATGTACCTCTTGTGCTTGGATGGTCCAAAATGGAAAAGGAGCGATCAGGCTGTGAACTTGGCTATCCAGACCATGGTGAGGCCCCAGAGTTTGTTATGATTATACCAGCAAGCCACTGGAACAATTAACATAGTAGTTTAAGTAGCCATTCTGGATTCTCATGGAAAAAAAGAACCATGAGCAAGTAAGAGATAACACTTCATGAAAACAGAACATCCTTTGTGCCTGATTTTGATGAGGAATTTGATAGATAGAAATAAAAACATTTCTAGACCACAGGTTTTCCTTTCGAAGTTAGAGAAGGTGGGGGAGAGACCAAGTTGTAACAGAAGAGCCTTAGTGGCTTTCACCTTAAGAGTTTGAGAAACCTGCAAAACTACAAGTTCCACAGATGTAAGTAATTAGACCTGGAAAAGACATTTCAAGTCAATAGGAAAAACAGTAAGAAGTGAAAAAGTAGACAAAAGTCTGCTATTAAAAGTTGCATGAGAAACAAATCAATCAAAAAGTTCCATTGTGAATCAAAGCTGTGTGAGTTAAAGCAGTGGCTTTACTTTTAATCAATAACCAATAAAACAGCCATGATCAATGTTTTCAAAAGATGCCGCGGTACAATGCACTGGTTAGATGCTGCAGGGAGTATAATTAACAGAACCTTCTGGAAGGCACCTTGACAGTTTGCCCTAGAGCTTTAAAAAACTCACAGTTGTGTTTGCCTGCCAATTGACCTCAAGAATGTGTCATCAGAGGAAATCCACGATGTTCATACAATTTGTGTACAGAATAATCACATCTTGTTACACAAGTCTGGGAAGACACTAGTGTACATCAACTGAGGATTGCTTAATAAATTACACTTCAGTTACATTTTAATGCAATTAGAAGCAAATGAGAAAAAACCCACTCAAAATAACAACATAATTCCACCTAAAATAAGAGACTACAAGACTGATCGTTCTCCTTGCCAAAGGGGAGGCAGAGAATTGTCTTTGATACAAAGATTAGAAAAGGTATATCATTTCTTAGACATTTCATCATCAGGCTGGGGATTAATTGCCAGTCTAGGTTTTATCAGGGCAAGGGATTCCCTTTCTCCTTATCATGGTATCCATAGGGGCTAGCATAGACTCTAGGGAAAAACAGGTCTTCCTTATAACTCTGTGAGTGAGTGACTGGACTGGAGAGGGTCCAGGAGGGGGCAGAGGAAGGAGGCCATGGACGCTCTCTCGGGAAATCTCAGGTATGTAGAGGACATGGAATGGCCTAGCAAGCATCTTAGGAGGCTGGGGGGAACAAACAGGAGTTAGGGGCAGATCCACTTGCAAGCACTGGCCACACTTGTGGGCAGATGGAGTGGTGGAGCCATGGAGTATTTTTCCATGCATGCAATGGCTAATCAGACTTTGATACCATCCACTGCAACTCCCCAAGAATTTCTTCTCATATTGAGGATAAAGGCTCAACTCATTCGACACAGGCGTCAAAGCCCTTTGCTGTTCAGTGGCTGTTTCTTTCTAGTCACATTTGGTTCCCTTTTCCTCAGGCTCAGTATGTTCCAGCCCACAGCTGTCTTCTGTGAGTTCCCCTGCATGCTTCAATCTCATTTCTGCTTCCAGAGCCTCCTGCTTCCCGCTCCCTCTGCTGATGCTCCCCTTCTGTCTTCACGTGGCTTATATCTCACCATTTATCCTGAGCTTAGACACAGCTCACTTTCTCCATCCCCATCCCCTCTGTCCCACATCCCCATTTGCTTTTTTAAAACACCAATCAATATCTGGAAAGATCTCCCTAGTCTGTGCGACAACTATCATTTCTTTCCTTCATTAAGTTTGTTAATGTTACTTTTCCTTCTTAGGTGTGAAAAAAAAAACCACTTCAGATAGAACACCAATGACGAATCAAAGAAACGATTCAACAAAAGTCTAGCTTGATGAACAAATGAACTTATTTGGGTTACTTACAGGCACATGAGTAAGGGTTTACTTATAAGAGCATGGCTATCTCAAAGATAGCTACATCACTGGACACCTAAGCCTATGTAGGAGACAACTTATAAAAGTTGAATCCTAGGGTCTCCCTGCTCAGCTTTGCAGGCAGCTCCACGGGAGTTGTCTCTTCTGCTCCTACCAATTGTTTACTGTTTACATAAACTGAGGAGGGGCTTTATGAATCTGGTAAGTTCCATGTACTTCCTGAGTCATTTAAGTTTCCTTAGCTTTCTAGATCTTATAAACTATCCCCCGCTCTAGGAGTGAATACTTCTATTGGAAGAAATAGATTAACCACAAGGTGTAAATTGCATTTTGGGGGGTTTTGCTAAATATTTCCTACTGCCTTAGTCATTGTCTTGTTGTACTCTATTTATAACTGAGGATCATGTGTATTTGAAGGAGCTGAGGCTAGGGAGAAGTGAAAAGTTAGGAATGTTATGTGCTGCAAAGGTAAATAAATATTCTTTCGAAAGACTATCCTTGAATGCTTGGCATTGACTACAATGGCATTTACTCAAGTTTAAGTCAGAAGTAATACTGTGATTGATTAGCAATGTCTGCCCTGGGCAAAGAAATGGGTAGTTGTAGAGGTGTCTCTTCTGTATTTCAATATGCATTGCTTGAATTCTAGACTTGACACCTGGAATGTGTTTAAGACATCACTGACATTAGCTGTTAGTTAAGGTTTAATTAAGTAGATTGCTGCCAATTAAAAAGTGGAGGGCAGAACTAAATAGAGAATTCTCAACAGAGGAATCTAAAATGGCTGAAAGACACTTGAGAAAGTGCTCAACATCCTTAACCATCAGGGAAATGCAGTTCAAAACCACTCTGAGGTACCATCTTACTCCTATCAGAATGGCTAAAATCAGTAACACCGATGACAGTCTATGCTGGAGAGGATGTGGAAAAAGAGGAACACTCCTCCATTGCCGGTGGGAGTGTAAACTTCTAAGACCACTTTGGAAATCAGTATGGCGGTTTCTCAGGAAAATGGGAATCAGTCTACCTCAAGATCCAGCAATTCCTCTCTTGGGCATATACCCAAAGAATGCACATTCATACAATAATGACATATGTTCAACTATGTTCATAGCAGCATTATTTGTAATAGCCAGAACCTGGAAGCAATGCCCTTCAACTGAAGAATGGATAGAGAAAATGTGGTACATTTACACAATGGAGTACTACTCAGCAGGAAAAACCAAAAACAATGGAATCTTGAAATTCACAGGCAAATAGATGGAACTAGAAGAAACCATCCTGAGTGAAGTAACTCAGTCACAGAAAGATAAACACGGTATGTACTCACTCATATATGCTTTTTTAGACATAGAGCAAAGGATTATCAGTCTACAATCCACACTGCCTGAGGAGTTAGCAAACAAGGAGGACCCCAAGAGAGGATTGCACAGTCCCTCAAAGAAGGGGAGGGGAACAAAAACCCCTGAACAAAGTGGGAGCATGGGGCAGTGGTGGAGAGGAAGGAGGTGGGAAGGGAAGAAGGGGAGGGGGAGGAGAACAAGAGGACTGAGACAGGGGAGGAATAGAGGCAAGAAAGGAGATGCCTTGATAGAGGGAGACAGTACATGTATGGAGAGAGGTCTGGCACAGGGGAAATGTTAGGGGATCCACAGGATGACCCCAACTAAGAATCCAAGCAGTGGTTGAGAAAATGCCATTGATGTCCTTCCCCTATAATGAGATTGGTGGCTACGTTGGTTACCATTCCTAGAGCCTTCATCCAGTAGTTGTTCGAAGAAGAAACAGGCACCCACAGCAAACCATACTCCTGGAATCCAATTGTGGAGAAGGAGGAGGGATGAGCAAAGAAGCCAAGACGGGGCTGCAGAAACCCCGCAGAAACAGTTGACCTGACCTAGTGAGAGCATGGAGACCCTAGGCATAAAGCTGGGGAAACAGCATTGGACTGAACCAAGCCCTCTGAATGTGAGTGCCAGCTAGGAGTCCATGACAGTCTATGAGACCTCTAACAGTGGAACCAGTCTTTTACCTTAGAGCACCAATGGACTTTGGGAGCCCATTCCCCATGGAGGAATTTACTATTACAGCCCAGATAACAGCAAGGAGGGCCTAGGCCCTCCCCCAAACAATATAACAGACTTTGAAAGTCCCTGGTGGAGGGCCTCACTAGTCCTGGGGAGGAGTTGAGGGATGGGTTGGGGAGGGTTGGTGTAGACCATGGGAGAATGGGAGGGAAGAGAATGGGGGGATGGATATATAAATATGAGCAGTAATTAAAGTATTTAAATTTAAAAAGGAAATAAGAAAATGAAAAAACTATAAAAAAAAAAAGTAGATTGCTGCTCCCTCCCCTTAGGAGCCAACACAGGAGGAACAAAATGTATTCATCTCAGTACAATGTATTAATTCTCTAATATTACATTTGCCTACATGTTTATATATCTGGAGGGACAGAAAAAGGATAAAAAGAATTTCCTTCCATCATAATCTTACTTTTACACTTCCAGCGATTTATTTTGTGAGTGGCTTGCAGCAAGTGCAGCCTAGGAGTGACAACAAGGTGGACAGAGGCTGCAGCCGAATTGTTCTCAGACTCTTGCTGTCTCCTTTCAGCCTGGGCATCTGCACCTCCAACTCCCTGAGTCATTTATTTCCTCTTGAAAACAGTAAAGCCTTTAACCCAATGTGGTGTCCCTTTGTGTCCCAACGCAAAAGGTGAATAAGGAACCGATTAACCCAATGATCTTCACCAATGATCAGAAGTGACTCTAAAGACAGAAGCTTTTCCTGCTCCTGTGATCACCCCTCTGCCCCCTCTAGACTTTTCCTGGGCATACTCCTCTGTCGCACACAGCACACTGACTGGGCATGTTTCTTATCTCCTTCGTGCATCATGCTGTCTTGAAATGTGGATTTGAAAACCCAGCATAAAGTGCTTGACCCGCGGGCCCCTGAGCAGGATCTGCTCAGCATACATCATCTATTAGTGTTCGGATTAATCTCTGGGCACCCGTGACTCACCCCAGAAGTGCAACTGTCATGGACCTGTGGTCTAGAGGGCTTGGCACCGTGGCCACTTCCACCATTTACTCTGAGTAAGTGCTGCTATTGATTGCCCCCTGAACGTAAGCCAGGGAAAGTTTACTCTCTTCTCGGAAGTGGTTCAGGCTTCCATTATCACTGCTTGCAGGGAGAACAGAATGAGAGTGTCTTATACAACATCTTTCCTCTTTCTAGTCTCCTCACCAAGGTCAGTCTTGCCATCATTCCGTTTCCTCATTTGACCCCAGCAGCCTTATTACCACCAGGTTCTACTAAAGACACCTTGTTATTAAGTCCTTAGCCTCCAGAGACCATGGATATTGTTAGGCTATGCATTGTACAGACTGAACTGCATCTCTCCTGTGTTGAAGTCCCCACCCCTAGTGTGGCTGTATTTGGAGATAGGCCCTCTATTGAAAGGGGCGATGTGCTAATAATCTTTGACTGGCATCTTCACAAGAAAAGGACAGACACCAGCGCAGAGGCATACTCAGGAAATCCCCAAGGGATACTGCAGTGGCTGCTGTCTGCAAATGGAGGAGAAAAACTCCACAGAAACCAGCGGCAGAACCACAATGAAGCAAACTTCTCTTGTTTGAGCTACCAGTGGCATTTTATTATGGAGGCTGGAGCTGAGATTAAAACACACAATGGAGGACTACATTTGCAGATGGGATGAAGGCTGAGGATCAGATGGAATGGGAACATTCTCCTGCATTTTCCAGGTGGGCCTAAGGGTCCATAACATTAGAAGGGGGTGGAAGGGATGCATGCCTGCTGACACCTCAGTCCCAAGCTGGTTGCATACATGGGAGAGATCCAACAGAATGCCTATACAAGCAGGCAATCATTAGATCGTCTTACAGGGTCAGCATAACGTGGTCTACAATTGCCATGTAGAGGCTGCAGCACAGAAAAGCCCAGAGCTATTCAGCCTAAGAAAATGGAAGCCTTGGAACATTAGGAAGCAATGACAAAGCCCCAGATTGAGCAAAGAGCCTAGAAACTCCACACAGAGTGGCTGGTGTGAGAGAGCCCACATTCATAAGGGGAAGAGTGTGGAATGTGGTGAATGCCCAGGAGTTGGCAGCATCAGAGGACATGCCCAGTTTAGAAGAGTTTCCCTTCTCTCCACTTGTATCATTTGTCCCAGCCTATAAAGCAGAGCTGCTCACATCAGGGAGGACCTTCTCCACTCAGTTCTGGGAACTAAATGCCTCGTCCCTTGAAGCACTCTTACAAACACCCTTGGAATTATGCTGTACTGATTTTGTAGGTGTCACTCAATCCAGTAATGTTGGATTAATTGTCAAACCCTGGGACACCAGTGTCAAACTTCTAACCTATGGAACTATAAGATATGTTGTTTTTAAAGCCTCTAAAGTTTGGGTGATTTTACTCATTAATAGAAAATAATTTTAGCCTATTAGGCCATTGTATCTGCATATCAGCACCTTGAGAGGTACATTTAGGTTGGGTGCATGTATGGAGAAATTTGTTTGCTCCTTAAAAAAAGAAGAAAGAAAGAAAGAAAGAAAGAAAGAAAGAAAGAAAGAAAGAAAGAAGAGAGAGAAAAAAAAAGGAAGAAAGAAAAAGTCTAATATGGAGAGCACTAAGGTGCCAAATCTGAGCACCATCTGTTACCCACATGAGCCGCTGCTAAGACCATACAGAGGAAATGGAGCCGAAGAACATCCAATGCAACACTTTCACTTTTATTTACTTTCTTTATCAAAAATGGAACTTTACACCGAGTATAAACTTGTCACTCCATTTGAATAGAATAAAAATCAAGATAACATAAAACCTGCACACAAAAAGGTTTATAAAGTTAAACCTTCAGTCTCCAACAGGAACCATTATATTGGAGAGACAAAAGAGGGTTTGTGCATTGTGTAGTATACCGAGTGTGTGTGTGTGTGTGTGTGTGTGTGTGTGTTGCTTGTACATGCGTACATCATGTATTGCTTGTACATATATATGGACAGCATGTCCATAAGCCTCCACTGGGGTAGGGGGTTGTGTCTTGTTTTGGGATGGAGAGCTGAGTCCCAGGACTCCTTGCACCTAAAGGCAGCTCCTTATTGCGGTACAGTCTGTTGTTTGAGACAGAATCTCACTCTGTACCTTAGGCTGTCCTAAGCTACCTTCTATACAGCCCAGATAGACTGGTGACTTGGCCTCACCATTTTCTCTGGATTTCTCAGCTATAATGTAGGTTTTTCTGGCCAGGCTGGGTCCTGACACCCTTCTCTGCCCCAAGGAAGCACACAGATGCTATATTAATTATGAAACTGTTGGCTGATGGCTTGAGCTTCTTATTTGGCTAGCTCTTAATTATTAACACATTTCTATTAATTTGTGTATTTCCACGTGGTTTTGGCTTACCAGGGAATGCTGGACCTGCAACTCTTTTGCCTGCTACATGATGACTGCTACAAAGAGAAGAGAGCAATTTCCTGTTTGTCCCTGCTTATATCCTGGTCCTGCCCAGCTATGTTACTTACTGTCTGGCCAATCAGCCAATCAGTGTTTTATTCATTAACCAATAAGAGAAACAAATATACAGAAAGACTTCCCCCATCACTCAGCCTCTTTTGTCATGGTCTGTTTCTGAAGAAAGACACAAAGCCCTGCTTGCCTTGACTGTGGAAGGCAGTGTTATCTGTGGTACTCTCTGGAAAAGCTTTTCTTAATATTGATCAACTTTCTAAAGACTAGGAGTTCCTAGCATTTATGTCATCAACTCCCGGAAAATAAAGAAAAAGAATACATGGTCTTGTGATTCCAAACCCACAGTACTCTTCAAATCTTTAACCTGCTACTTTTGATTCAAGCCAATTGCTTGCATTTACTCTTGGGGGTTGGGAGAGAGCTGTCAATACAAGTGTTTTTAAATGCCTCATTCATGGATCACACTTTTAAAAAGAACTTCAAAGTATTTGCATTTAAAACTGTGTTTCAAGAAAATGATGTTCTTAAGGCATGCATGATAGTGCATATCTGTTATCCAAGCATTCAGGCAGCTTAGGCAAGGAGATTGCTGTGAGTTCAAGACCCGCCTGGGCTACATAGCAAGATCCTGTCAAATTTGAGCAGACAAACACAAACAGATGATTATGGCCTTACAATCAGATGTAAATATTACAGTTATGTTCTTAAGGCTTTTTGGGTTTTGTTTGTTTGTTTTATAGTGTTTCTACTTCCCCCAGAGGTTAGAAGTGCCTGGCTCTGCCAGCAGTTTTGTGTGTTTGTTTGTTTGTTTTTGAGACAGGGTTTCTCTGTGTAGCTTTGGCGCTTATCCTGGTACTTGCTCTGTAGATCAGGCTGGCCTCAGACTCAGAGATCCGCCTGCCTCTGCCTCCCGAGTGCTGGGATTAAAGGCATGCGCCACCACCACCCAGCTCTGCCAGCAGTTTTAATGATGGTATCTCCAAATGCCTTTGCTCTACACTCTCTATGGATAAAACAATGATACAGCTCATATGAATTTGATTTGGGGTACGAATTTGAATGAACTGCATTAAGATCTTTATATGGTTTTGAGTCATTTAAATGCAGATATGTATATTTCCAATGTATATTTCCAAATATAACCTCACTGGAGTCTCATGTGTTTGGATAATACTTAAACAAGATTTGTAAACTTATTTGAAAGACAAAAGAAACAATTTAAACTGCAGCCAAGTTGCAAGAGGAACACTGTGCAAAGAGCTCTTTGGCTCATTTTCACTGAAGGTTTCTTTGACTTTAGGCAGATGAGTTCATTATTTCTTTTGATTTCTGCCTTTGGGCAAATGAATCTGTTGTTGGGGCTTAATCATAAGAATGTTTAAATTTTTGTTCTTTGACATCAGTCATTCATAGAAACCACCTGGGTTCCAAAAATCCATATTTATCACCTCACCCTATTATGGCTTTGCATTATTCATCTACTAAATATTTGTTGAGAGCCTTTGTTCCTCCACTGCCTCTTAGGGATAAGACTTAATAGTACTAGTTCCTAGCAATTAGAAATACTACTTAGATGTTAGGCACTGCTGCCAGTAGCCTCCCGATGCAGAGACTATTGTCACCACTGTTTTACAGGAAAGGAAGCTAACACATAGGCTTCTTTGATGACTAGAGCTTCTGCTAGGGATGGGATGGGTGGGAAATTTGTGTCAGAGGTTGGGGAGTTGAGGACCAAGGCACTGACAGATTGGGTTACCAGTGAACTCTTTCTTATTGCTTTCAAATAGCCCACCTTTTTGCTGTGTCTTCATACCTCAGGAGAGTTCTTTGGGAGAACTAGAGAAGGAAAGACAGCGAAAATCGGTGATGATATTGGCTGGGAGAGGGGTCATGGGAAGCCTGCATCCCTGACAATATCTACATCCTCTTTTCTCCTAGAGATGCCCAGTGCTAATCCCATCATAGGGTGTGGGAACTCTGATACAAGAGTGTGCTGGGGGGGGCGGGAAGCAGGCAGGGAAAGACATACATTATGCTGATGTCCTGGTTGACCCTGACCCCTGACAACTGGCAGGGTACACACACTGGCATTCAGGCAGATACTAAGACAGCTCAAAGGGCCCTTCATCACGTGGCTGCATAAAGATTCTGTACAAATGTGCAAGCTTTCCCTTTTAAGCAAGTGCCTCCCACCTGTTCTTTCTTTCCACTTCCACACTGGCCGGCCAACACCAACCCCTCCTTTTGCTCCCTTTCCCAATAAACTCCAGTGGGTTTGTTGAGTTTTGTGGTCTGTGTTTCATTGCCTGAAGCTGCAGTAAACATCAACACATTGAGTCCATAGATAGAGGATATAACTAACTCACCCAAGGCCATACAACCAATAAGGGGAAGAGCAGGAACTGGCACTCAGACTCTACTCCAGATTCTGTGCTTTTCCATCACTGTGTTTACAAAGCCTCGTGAGTGAGGAGATGAGTAAGTGGTTGGCAATTTCCTAACTTCTCAAAACAGAGTGAAAACTTGACCAAAGAAATGTAGCTTGTGGGGAATCAAAATTACTTGGAAAAGCATGAAAACTTCTAGCCTGGATAGGAGTACCTCATATTCCTTAGCGGGGTATTCATAACCAATCAGCAAGAACAAAACACCCAGCATCGCAGCATGGATCTGCTGTCATGAGAAAGACCACGTGGTCCTGAAACTGAAACAAGTGACCTAACTAAGGAGGCAATGAGGGTGTTGAATGTTTACAAAATGTTGACGGGGAAGAGCATATTCTTGTGACATTTAATAATTGTTACATTTGATATACTATTGTCCTTGGAAAATGTTTTCTGTCAATGAACTGTGTTGCTCTTGACCTGTCTGAGAGGTTTGGAAAGGCAGTGCAGGAGTAGTTGTAATTACAAAGGATACATCATTAACCTCTGTTTCAAATTTATAGGTTGCAACACACTGCAGTCTTTCAATAAGGCCCTTTTGACGGGTCATTTCCACACACGTCAAGTAAAAGATCATTCTAGTTTAGATCCTACATGAAGTATCTTTGTGAATGAAGAAACCCTAAAATACACCTTAATTTATATAGCACTGGGTTTAGTTAGAAACATCATAGGATTGTTATACAAATGCTTTGCACAGTATTGCCTGTGTCCTTTACAGATTGGCAAGCATGAAGGCTCAGAAAACCCCCATAACTGAACCACCAAGAAGACTAGATCCCAACACTCCCCAGACTCTTTTCTCACAGTTGTTACTACAACTTCACAGAGCAAAATGCCCCAGAAAGTCAGAGAATGTTTCCCTTAGGAAAAGGTGGCTGAACTGAGCCTTGAAAATCGAGTAGGAGGTACCAAGGTGAATAAGGACAGCCAAGGCCAGTTTTGGGCCAAGAGAAAGAGGTGCATGGCAGCCTGTGAGATAAAAATAGCCAGGGCACCACGATCGAGCACCTGATTCTTGAGACTCACACGGATCCAGCTGTCCAGGCAGGAGATCCCAAAAGTTCACTCATCCTGTGCATGCTGAAGGCTCACGCACTCTGGGCAAGCAAAAGCTCACCCATTCTGGGCAAGCCGAGCACCACACAGCTACAGAAACTGAGGTATTCCACATACTCTTTGACTAGAGAAAATGGAAATGGCATGATGAAGTAATTTTCCCGAGATGGCCTCATAAATTCCAGCTAACTTTTTGTCTCTGAGTCCTCATAGCTAACATTCCAGGAATGTTACTGACAGTCCATTTGCCCAGAGAGTGGAAAAGATCCTAGGCTTATTGTGCGTGGAGTCTGGTACACATGTGGACTGCATGTGAGTCTACCATTCTGAACCATTTCTCGTGGGGGAAAGTACATTAACAAGTTTGAACCTGCAGCCCTCACCTACGCAAGACCCATGAGAACATACAGGGCAGGTTTTTCCAGTATAGTGTCAAATCGTTCCTGCTTCACCTATAAAGATTTCTTCCTTCTTACAAAAACACACACAGAAGCTAAACAAATAAAGAAATGGACATCGAGAACTTCTACTGAATTCCTACAAAACTGTCTGTTTTTGAAAATACATCTGAGAGATGTTTCTCTACATGTGACTGTAAGAAACCTATTTTATCCTGATGACAAATCTGCTTTTGAAGAAACTAGAGCCAGAGAATATTCCAAGAAACTACAAATATCAGGAAAATCTTTGTGACCATTGTTGATCATAGCATTCATTTTGCCAATTACTGTTTTCTTTAATTTTTAAAAATTCTGCCTGCTCTAATAGAATATCACCACAGCTGTGTTGTTTTAGGTTAATATACTTGTGTTTGTCCATGTCCCGGTAATTTTAAGTACTGTACATTCTTGAATTAAGTAGTGACTTTATGACAATCTGAGGTGCTTACTAAAACTGTTCATCTTTGCTCAAGAGAAATAGGTTAGAGATTTGAGATTGCCTTTTACACAACTGAAAAAAAAATATAGTCAGTTCAATGCATGTCTTCATCCATGTTAGAATAGTTTATTCCCAACTTAGTCCTCAGCACACAGTGCCATTGGTTAACCAAATGACTGCCACCAAGAGGTTCTGGGTAACTTTTGTTTAGGTGACACATCTAACTGTGTACACATTGAAGCCCTGTCACCATCCCAGGAGTTCTCTGATCAAAATTCTATTATCCCACAACTTCATGGCTTTTAAATATGTCATCATCCCATGGAGTCTTCATTGCAGCTACAGGTGACACACATTAATCTCATCTGTCTAGGGCGGAAAAGCAAGAGTAACCACACACTGTAGATGTGTGTTGTGGTAGATAGGACTCAGCCATGAACTAACATGGCTTTGGATTCCTTTGGGAAGATGGAAGATGTTCAGAAGAAACTTACCAGAACGATACGATTGAGAGTTCAGCGAGCCATGCTAAAAAAAACAATCAAACAAAAATCAAAAACCATTTAACTGAAAGGATAGGGGAATATTAACCTAGGTCTCAGTATTTGAAAGAGCTAATAATAAAAAGAAAAATCGAGAAATTGTTCACACAACCCTGTGGCCCAATGGAGAAGCAACACAGATACACAGACACACAGACACACACACACACACACACACACACACACACACACACACAGACACACACACACACACACACACACACACACAGACACACACACACACACACACACACACACACACACACACACACACACACACACACACACACACACACACACACACACACACAGACACACACACACACACACACACAGACACACACACACACACATACACACACACACACACACACACACACACACACACATACACACACACACACACACACACGCTGCCCTAAAATAAGGAAGCAATCATAGAGAAGCCCAGAGATGTTGTGGGAACAGGAACTCTTGCTCAAGGTGACAGGTACACATACAACACTCCCCCACATACACATACCAGACCCATAGAATGAAGAGTGATAAAGACAGCACCAGATTTTTAGGAGCAGTGACATCAGAGATTTACAGAGGTAGACAAATGTCTTCAAATTGTAAACACTTAGGATTATATTGACAGATTAAATCAAATTAACAAGAGAAGCCTGTAGGAGGAGCCATGGCTATTTTTCCTGGCAGTGGACCCAGCGAGACAGGAGCAAAAACTGGAAGAGAAGAGGGAGTTTGGAAGGGATTCAACTGGAATAACTGTGAGTCATCATCCACAGCCCTTTCCCTGCACCACATGCTCAGGCAGAAGCAGAGGACTTGCCATTGAGGAGGAGGCCGGCAGAGCAAAATCATGCCCAATTTTGTAGAAAACTGGGAGAGGCTGGAGCAGGGCCAACCCATTCCTCTACTACTACAAAGTCTAAAGCAAAGGATGGCAAGGTTCTTCCAGGTAAAGGCAAGGTCTGTATGCAGCAAAGGTTCTTAGTTGTGTTGAACAAGTTGGCTCTTCCCAATTGAAGTAGGGATTGAAAGTCACTGATCACAAAATGTGAGATGAAAAAATAGGATAAAAAGATTGGGCGGAGAAAAACAGGGTGACCCTGGAGGAAATAGGTAATTCAGGAATAGAAACTGTCTTTGAAGTAACTGCATTCGGTACCTTCATAAAGAACAAAATTTCAATGGAAAGTATTTGTAGAGTGAGAATTGGCTGCCAAGAAAAAGAAAAATAGAAACCAAATGGACTTCTTAAAACAAAAAACTAATTGTCCAAATTAGAAATTTAAGAGGCAGCCTAAGAGAAAAAAAGATAAGAGAAAAAATGTAATTGGAAATACCCAAAAGTCTTAATATATAGAAGATGTTAAGAATAAGAAAATAGACAACAGAAGACAAGACAAATTTCCAGATGTGAAGAAAGAGAACTTCATGTTAGCAAAGACCAGAAAATGCAAAATAGAATAAATGAATATAATGAACCTGTCATTGCTCTTGTGACATTTTAGACAGTAAGAGTAAAGGGAAAATTCTAAAAATTCAGAGTAAGTCATCCACTGGAAATGAGAATCTGATTGGTACTGAGTAGACCTTCAGCAACTGTGGAAGCCAAGGAAGAATAAGAAGGCAGTGTCTTTTGGGAATCAATGAAAAATGTTTTTGAGCCTAACATTCTCTA
The DNA here is from genome assembly GCF_003668045.3 of Cricetulus griseus. Taxonomy (NCBI): domain Eukaryota; kingdom Metazoa; phylum Chordata; class Mammalia; order Rodentia; family Cricetidae; genus Cricetulus; species Cricetulus griseus. Next base: position 137,793,687 of record NW_023276806.1, read on the forward strand.
CCTACTCAAACTTTCCATCAAGAGGGAGTTTTACTCAATATGCAACAACTCTAAACATTGACCACCCACAAACCAGATCTGAAAGAGTTATCCTGGCCAAACAAAGAGAAATCCAAGAGGAAGCCATCAGCCCCAAGGAGGAGTGGACCTTTCCCAGATTTGTATTGAAATGCAATTCTAGGACTAAAACCTTAGGGAAGGCATGGAGAAACATCAGACCAACCTGGAACAGAAGTTGTTGGCTCTGTGAAGAATTCTTTTCAGGAGGATATGAATTTCTTCTACAAACACAATGACACAGAAGCTGAGTGGCCTGTGACAAGGCAAAGGTCCTTATGATTTGGTTCACCTTAATCCTTTCAGACCAGACTACTTATACCAGTGAAGACCCTAGCAAAGATACATCTCCCTTTAGGCTCAATGGGCCTGTTGTGACAAGTAGTTCCTTACAGATGCTGTAGTGAAGAATACATTAAGAAATAAATAAACTTATAGACAATACCTCTAAAATTTATTGTAGTTATAGGACAAATGTCATAGTATACTGGAATAGAAGATTGAATAGAAGAAAATGTAACGAAGGAACCAAGAGATAGTATGCCTACATTAGAAGGGCAGATAAGATTTTTAATGTGTTATTTTAAATAGTGTAATCACAATGATATCATATTGAGGCAGTCTGGCATTCTTGCTTAAAGAGAGTGTAATTCTTGGAGCAAGAATTCTTGCATTTGAAATTTTGCTTCAATTTGACAAACTGCTTTCTAAAACCTTGGTTCTTATAATTAGTGTTTTATCAAGTTATCCTGAAAATAAAAGACTATATAATATATATATATATATATATATATATATATATATGCTTTTATTATATGCATATCTTATATATATTATATAGCTCACATATATATGGGATAGAATAATAATGTCTGGTATACAGAAAGAGATACATAAATGTTTTCGATGATGATGACAACGATGAAAAACTACAAACAATTAAATGTTGGAATTTCAATGAGCAGAATTGAAAAAGTGGCCATAGTAGTTTGACAAAAATCTATACACACATGTTGCACAAATAATAAAAGACCCAGAGTCTAATATTGGGGTTCAAGCTTCAAGCTGAAGATCAGAGAAGCAAAGCAGCCAAGCCCATAGATCTTACCTTTACCAAGCTGAAATGGCAATCCTGTCTCCACCAATCCTCAGAGGCAAAAATGCTGAGTTTCTGTCTCCTTCTCCTTATTTTCATTTCTCTGCTCAACCATATCATCCTGTCTCCATCTCCCTAGTGCTGGGATTAAAGGATGTGATGCCGAGTGCTGGTATCAAAGGCATGATCTCTGTTATTCTTCACTCTTGTGTAGGCCAGGGTGGCCTTGAACCAGAGAGATCAATCTGCCTGTCTCCTGAGTCCTGGAATTACAGGTGTGTACCACCACTGCCTAGTTTCTACATTTAACTACTGTGGCTTGCTTTGCTTTCTGATACTTCAAGCAATCTTTATTAAATCATAAACTAATATATCAACACACATCTACATATCACCTCAAGAAATAGATGTGTAATTATGCTCAGAGTTATGAGGCAATCCTCAGAAGAAATTTTACAAGGAAATTTTTAAAGCATCTATTACTGACAAGTGGAACTCTGAGGAAGGAAAAGGTAAGTTTTTTTTTTAAAATCTATTTCTACTTTACTTTTCTATTATTTTTATCATTTCCATTTCATCAAGGTATAATCAACACATAACAAACTACAAATGTTAAGTATTTATTGTTTGCTTTTTAATTAAATTGAATAATATATAACCACATCACTTTCTCACTTCCTTGTTCTCCCTCCAACCCCTTCCATGTTCCTTACCTCAAACCCCTGGTATAACCCCTCCACTTGATTTCAAATTGAGAGCCTCTTTTTTAAAATTTTTTTGCTTCTACATCTATAACTGTACTGTTTCTGGGCTCATAGTAGGGCAGCACACTATGGTGGAGAGTGCATAGTAGAGAAAAGCTGCTTACTTCTTGGTGGAGACAGGAAGAGGCTGGGTTCAAGGTTTATCTTTCCAGAGCATGTTCCCAGTGACCTACTGCATTCAACTACATTGCACCTCCTACTGCCTGCCAAATAATGCATTCAGATTTTGATGTACAGTGCATTAATCCATTGAAATCGGAGCCATCATTTTCCAGTTGTTGCTGAAAATGCTCTCACAGACACACAGAGGAATGTGCCTTCCTAATGCCTGAGTCATACCTTAGTGTGATCCAGTCAACAACCATGATCCAAATAACCAAGGGAAGGACCGTATCCTTCATGTTCAAGCTTCCTCAGGTCTTGAAATCACAGCCTTCTCCCTTCATGTCTCAGTCTCTAAGATAGTATTTTCTGCTTTTGCATAAGTAAAATATGTGTATTGCCACATCGCTCATATGCATAAGCAAAATTAATATATTTACCTTTCCTGGCTAGTTTCTATGTCACTTTGGCACAAGCTAGATCCAACTGAAAAGAGGGAACCTTGATTGAGAAAATGCCTCCATAAGACTTGGCTTAGGCAAATCCATAGGATGACATTAATTAGTTATTGATGAGGGAGAGGTCAGCCTGTTGTGGGTGGTACTTTCCCTGGGCAGGTGGTCCTGGGTTCTATAAGGAAGCAGGCTTAGCAAGTCACAGAAGTAAGGCAGTAAGCAGCACTCTTACCCCAGTAGCCTCTGCGTCAGCTTCTGCCTCCAGGTCTCTGCCTTGTTTGAATCCCAGCCCTGACTTCCTTTCATGATGGACAGTGATGTATAAGGCAAATAAACCCTTTCCTCCATAATTGCCTTTGGTCATAGTGTTTCATCACAGCAATAGAAACTATAAGACATATTCATTGAAGATTCTTTTCTGGTTTTGTCTATTAAAAATAGAACCAGCATAAATGTTCATATAAAAAGCTTTCTATGAACATGGGATTTTATTTCTTTTAGGTAAGTGCCTAATGATTGGATATCTGAATCCTATATTAGCCATATATACATTTAAAAGACACTATCTACAATGGTTATTCCTAATTGTTAACTTGACAGGGTTTGGAATACCTAGAGGATAAGCCTCTAGGCACACCTATAAGGGTTTATTTAGCCTCTGGATATATCTGTTAAGAATAATGTTGTAGGATAGATATGGTAGCACATTCATTTAATTCCCAGTACTTGGGAAGCAGAGGCAGTTGGATTTCTGAATTGGAGGCATTCTTGATCTACATAGCAAATCCCAGACCAGCCAGAGGTGCATAGTGAGATTCTACACACACACACACACACACACACACACACACACACAGAGAGAGAGAGAGAGAGAGAGAGAGAGAGAGAGAGAGAGAGAGAGAGAGAGAGAGGGGGGGGAGGAGGGAGGGAGGGAGGGAGGGAGGGAGGGAGGCAGAATATTGATTAGGTTACTTGATGTATAAATTGCCCCATAAAAATGGTTAGTGCCATTCCATGGGCTCGGTTCTGGATCATATCAATTAGAGAAGAGGAGCTTGCCCAGAGCATTCCTCACTCCCTGTTTTCTGATTTTGCATACAATGTTACCAGCTACTTCCAGTTCCCAATGCTTTGGCAATCTTGGCATGATAAACTGTATCCTTGAACTGTGAGTTGGAATAAATTCTTCATCTTTTGAGTCTCTCTGTTTGAGGACCACATTGGGTTTGTAGGTTAATTCAAAGAACCAGCATCTTTCCCATGATTTCTCTACTGTTTTTCAAAGCCACATTTCACTGAACTCCATTCTGATCTTTGTAACTTTTTTTCTGTTAACTATGTTTTTACAATTAATTTTTATGGCTTCTTAAGTGGGAAGCTGAGGTCACTGGCGTGATTCTCTCTCTCTCTCTCTCTCTCTCTCTCTCTCTCTCTCTCCTAATAAAGACATATTATACCTCCAGTTTTTTTTCCTAAACTGCCACACCTCCTTAGTGGCATCACACATATTTTGATCAGTTCTCTTTGAACTTCTTTCAGTTAATGTAAAGTACTTTCTAATATTCCTTTTGAGTTTTCTTAATTTATTCATGTGGTAAAAGAAATATGTCATTTTGTTTGCAAAACTTGAGCATTTTCCAGAAATGCTTTTTGTTATTTAATCTGAATAATAGGACACATACATTTTTTTTTGGACTGGAATTCGTTTGTATTTATTAAGACATATTTCATAGCCCAGAATATGAACTATCTTGGCAAACATTCCATATGCATTTGAAAAGAATGTGTAGACAGCTGTGGTTGGCTAGAATATGTTATAAATACAAATTTGGTCATGTTCATGGATGATCTGCTGTCTATCTCTTTACTTAATTTTTTATGTTCTATTGATAACTGAGATTATTAATAGTTCACATACATTTGTAGATTTATCTATTTTGCAGTTCTATGAGTTTTGCTTCATATATTTTGAATGCCTGTTATTACTACATAAGCACTTAGGGTTGTAATACACTTTCAATGAGTTGACTTCTTTTTCATTATGAAATTTGTGGGGTTTTTTTTTGTCCCAGATGGTATTATTTATATTATATTATATTCTTTGTCTGAAATTAGCATATCCATTCATATTCCTTTTGTTTAGTCTATTGTGTATTTAATGTTTGGGGTTTGTTTTAGTTAGGGTTTCTATTGTTGTGAAGAAACATCATGACCACAGTCACTCTTAGATAGGAAAACATTTAATAGGGGCTGGCTTACAATTTCATAGGTTTAGTTCATTATTATCACGGCAGGACAAGATGACATGCAGGCAGACATGGTGCTGGAGAAGGAGCTGAGAGTTCTACATCTTGAGCCCAAGCAACAGGAAGTGAACTGTTACACTGGGTGTAATTTGAGCATAAAATACCTCAAAGCCCGCCCCCACAGTGACACACTTCCTCCAACAAGGCCACACTTCCTAATAGTGCCACTGCCTTTGGGGGCCATTTTCTTTCAAACCACCACAGGGCTCATTACTTAGTAGAGTGGGTTCAGTAGCTGAAACAACAGAAATAGATTTTCCTCACAGTCCTGGAGACTGGAAGTCTAAAAGCAAGGTGCTGAGTTAGTGTTTGGCAAGGCCTTTCTTTTTAGTGTGTAGTTGGCTACCTTCTTGCTGTGTCCTCGAATGGTCCTTTCTTTTATGAAAGGAGAAAAAAGGGTGAGAGAAGGAAAGGGAGGGGAAGAGTGAAGGGAAGAGGAAGGAGGAAGAAAGAGGGGAGGAAGACGGATGGAAGGAGGTGTGGAATCTCTTCTCTTACAAGGATGCTCCTCAAACTGGAATGAGCTTTTTATAACATTATGTATATGTAGCATTAACGATCTCTCTCTGAATATGCTCCACCCACAGTCAGGGTTTCAAGAGAATTCTAGAAGGACACACTTTAGTCCACTCTAGCACCTTCCAACTCTCCACATTTAACTTTTGATTTTGTTATATGTAAAGTGTGTTTCTTAGGCATTATAGTTAGATTTTGTATTTATTAACCCAGTCTTATAAACATCAATTGTGATGACTGCATAAAAATTTCTAACATGATTATTAACATACTGAAATTCATTTCTGTTTGCTCTCCACTTACTCCACATGTAATTTGTGAAAATCCCCCCCTCTTTTTCCTCCCTTTATTTGGGTTATTTTCATTTTTCCATTTTCTGTCTTCCTCTGGCATACTGGCTCTTTGTCACCACACACATGTGTACTTTTATGTTCACTTCATACATCTGCAGCTTATGACACTCTGTCTTCAAGAAATATTTTTTTATGTCTCAGGATATTTTCCTAGTCAGACTTTTCTTTTGGTGCTACCAGCTCACAAAAAAATGACACAGAGACTTATTATCAATTATAAAACTTTGATGTTAGCTTAGGCTTGTTCTTCACTAGCTCTTATAACTTAAATAGACCCATATTTTAAAATCTATGTTCTTCTACCTGTTCATTACCTCATCTCCATTGTGCCCACCCTGGTTATTCTGTGTCTGGCTGACAACTCCACCTTTCCTCTTCTCCCAAGCCCTCTCTGTCTCCAGAAGTCCTGCCTAACCTCTTCCTGCCTAGCTACTGGCCATTCAGCTTTTTATTAAACCAATCACAGTGATGCATCTTCACACAGTGTAAAGGAATGTTCCACACATATTTTGAACAGCATTCTTGTAGAGCGTTATTGGAATCCTCTATAGGCAAAACATGCTTGAGTGGTTGGGCTCCAGCTGTTGGGGCCACTGGGGAAGGTTGTGGAACCTTTAGGTGGTAGAGCCTTACTGTGGGAAGTGAGTCTGGGGTTAGACACCCAGACTTTATAGGAAGGTCCCATTTCCTGTTTACTCTCTACTTGCTGAGTATGGATGCAGTGTGACTAGCCAGCTTCCTGCCCATGGCATGGCGTCTTCCCTCCCAGTGTTCATTTCTTCTTCCTGGAACCATGAGCCAAATTAAATCCCCTTTCCCTTGAGTTGCCTTTGTGGGGTATTTTATTACAAAATAGGAAAAAATAAGACAACTGTTATGTCTTCTACTTCACTATTATTTTTTTCCTGTAAATTTTGATCTATTGCCTGTTACAGAGGCAAGCCCCCTCTGAGTGCTTTACTCAATGACTTACTATGTATTTCCTAGCCTGACTGTGAGCATGGTATGATTCTCAGTCATATGTGAACTTGATGCTATCCTTATCCTTCAGGATGGACTTTTTGCTTGGTATTAAGGGTAGATAGCTGATATAGATATGTATGTATGTATGTATGTATGTATGTATGTATGTATGTGTGTGTGTTTATATCCTGATATGTACAGGATATAACCAGTAGTCTGATAACTGCTTGAGAGCCAATCTGTAGAGTTGCCACCTTACCTTTTCAGGTAGTTGAATGGCATATCTCACGTTAGATGATTAAAAGCTTTCTTCTTGACTGGAACTTGGCAGTCCTTCTTACTACATTTCCTGTAAAATGGACCGTCACTGCCAGCTTTCAGGGTGGACTGGGGATTGGTTGGCGATTCCTGCAAACCTTTCAATGACTAATTAGAAATGTTACTGGCCTTTTCTCCATTAGAAATGCCAATGGTTATGGTGGTGATTTTTTGTTGTTGCTCATTCGTCTCTTTGTTAGCCTTTTTTTTTTTGTAGAATGAAATGGTGGCACTGGAGAGATGGCTCAGTGGTTAAGAGCACTTGTTCTTGCAGAGGACCTGGGTTCTGTTCCCTTCACTCACATAATGGCTCACAATCATCTGTAACTCCAGTTCCCAGGGATCCTATGGTTCCAAGGGATCTGAAATCTTCTTCTGGTTTCCATGGACACCAGGCACATGCATGGTGCTCATACATACATACATACATTTAGGCAGACACTCATATACATAAAATAAAATTAAATATAAATATTAGAATAAAGAAAAGAAAAATGGTGGGGAAAGTTTTGCAGCAAGGAGTCTGAGCAAGAAGCTGAGAGATCACATCTTTGAATAAAAACAAAAAATAGTGACATATCTTCATCAGCAAGGCTGTACCACCTCTCCAAATAGTGCTACCAACTAGTGGCCTAGTGCTCCAATATCTGAGCCTATAGAGATTCATTTCTCATTCAAACCACCACAATATATTTGACTTATGTATTATGAATATTTAGAAAAGCTAATCAGATCAAAGCCATGCCCACCCCACAATCCCAGTTGTATTCACTCACTCTATTTTCTGACTATTAACCTATGGGCTATGGGCTGTCTATTAATAGATAGCAAGCCTTCAAGATCAAACCCACCTTTCTCTCCAATATGACCCTGTACCTCTCTTCTTGAGCTATGAAAACTTTGTGGTTCTTCCTCCCTCTTCACACCTGCATAAAGAGACCTCTAAGTCCTGTAAAGCAAGGTGTCTTGGCATTTAGCCTCCTCTTTTCTCTCAGCTCATTCATACTTGTTTGGAATCCTACAGACTGAGCAGTCCATACTTTTGCTTTTCCCTACTATCCATACTTTTGTGCTGGTTGGCATCTGGGAAGGGGTTCAACTGAGAAAAATGTTTTAATCAAATTGGCCTGCAAGCAAGTCTGTGAGGGCATGTTCTTCATTACTGAATGTTGTGAGAGGGCCTAGCCCATTATGGGAAGGTGGTCCTGGGAGGTACAAAGAGAGATGGCTTAGTGTATATCTGAGCAAACCAATGTGCAGCATTGCTCTGTGGCTTCCACATCAGTTCCTAACTTCCTTTGATGGTGGACTCTGACCTGTAGGTTGTAGTAAGAATCCTTTCCTTACCAAGGCACTTTGGGTCAGCACTGTATCACAGCACTAGAGAGAAAACTAGGACAGCTGTCTATTTCTACTGCATGCTGTCCCACCTGTGTCTGTACCATTAAGCTAGTTTTGAAAGTCTGTGTTTGAACTCACCTCCCTCTCTTTGCATCATGAATGTGCTCCTCCCATCTCCTCTACTTATACTGAGCTCTCTCTCTCTCTCTCTCTCTCTCTCTCTCTCTCTCTCTCTCTCTCTGCCCCATTCTTTGCAGACTGGATTCTATTGGTCTCTGAAAATATTCCCTCCTTCTTCCTTTCTACATTTTCTCTTTCTTCCATGGCTGTTTTAAGATGTGCTTGCCTCTTGCTTTCTGGGATGTGACACTGGACAAAGATGTGACAGTGTCCTCCTTCCCCCTTCAAGCAAACCTGCCTCTTGTCTGCCATTCTCAGTAAGTTTATTTGCTTTCTGACTGCCTTTTCCAATTCCTACCCCAATCTGCATTTTTTCTACTTCAGAACTCCTAGAGCAGAGCCTGACACACAGTTTATGTTTGATGAGTAGTTGTTGAGTAAAATAATAATTGTTGGTTGGTTGGTTGTTATAACTTCAGTTGTTTGTCCTTCATTTCTGTTTTGCTTCCTGGAAGGAGTTCCAATTAGTTCACTGCTGTTCATGAGTAACACTTCTATGTGGTCTGCTTTAGCTCATTATACAGAGATGATTCCCTAGAGGAAGTGCTATGGAATCTGGGCTTTCCGTGTCTATGATTTTTTTTTTTTAACCATGTGTGTTGACATGTTTTCTAGAGTTTTCAGAAGATCAGGCTTTTGTTTATAGAAAGGATCTATTCAAAGACATTTGAATATTAAAACTATAATTCTTAGGACCTTAAATTTACTTTATAATTCTGATTTTACTCCTAAGGTAAATCATTTTAATATAGTTTTTAAAACATACTTCCACTTGGTTAAATTTTGGCAGATTAAAATTCTCTAGTTATAGGAATAAGCCATTACTTAAATTCTTTTAAACTTGTGAAAAACATTTATAATTTATCAAGCAAATCAGATGCTTGACAAGCCCAGCTTAAACTTTAACAAGAAAAGAAATACAGGACTTGTGAATCTAAAACTAACCTCTAAAGACATACTTCATCCATAGTCAACATTATCAATGACCCCTCGATTATAAAACCTTTGAATTTAACAGAAAAATTAAAATTAGTAATACAGTTCATGTTAAACCTTATCAGCATCTCTGATGCTAGTTTTTCCTTAAACATTACCATCACACCTTTTCAAGTTAATGTATAGTTATATTTAAATTTTTTAAAGAATATACTTTGATCATATAAGACCCCCACCCTCCAAAGAAGTACAAAGTGTGCCTTCTGTTCCTAAGCTTATTAAGCAGCTATTACAGTATGGTTCTAACCAGATCATGATCTTTATGCCTCTTATGACTGTAAAATCTCCTAAAACTCCCCAGGTAGGTTGTAGTTAGTGTGATGAAAGACCAAGGTATACTTAACTTATTCATCACAAGTTGAAGACCAATACATAGGCCAGAAGACTATCAATTTCTAATATAATTCTAGTCAAGCCACAGGTAGACACACTGAACATTGCTCATTTGGAACCAACTCCCAACATTCTGTTAAAGCTGATGTGGCAGGCTCTGCCCATTGGCTGTTTTAAGACCCAAAGCACCTCTGTTCAACTGTTGTAGCATCCTACTGTGTTTTTTTTTATTCACTTTTGAACAGATATAATTTTGCATCCCATTTAGATTACCACAAATCATTTTAGACTCTACATTTCCTTCTCATTTATCTTCATTGATTATTTTAGTTTTAAATTAAAATCTTTAATTTAAATTAGCAGAAAAGTAATGTGTCTGTTCAAATTGTCAAGTCATTCTAATGTCTCTAGAGGTGACTGTTTCAGTGATGGCTGAATGACAATGCCCTCAATCTCTCTTTCTCTCTCTCCTCCCTCCCTCTTTCTCACACCTCCCTCCATCTTTTCCTTTCCTTCACCTTCTTTCTCTCTCGATTTCTGATTCCAGGTTGGTTCCTGCCTCGACTTTTGGCTTAATTCTTAGTGTTTTTCCCTCTTAGTATAGCAACAAAGCTTCTTGCAGCTAGAGGATCACATGACACTGACACCTAACAGGCTTGAGTTATGTATTCAGCTCTGGACCAATCACTAAAGCCTAGGAACTGGGGTATTCTGCAGCATAAATATCTACCTTCGCAACAGGGGAGGCAGAGCTCCTTGACTGACATATTCAAGAGAATCATCCAGAGATGAGGAGGGGTGGTTCTTCACAGTAAATTGATGACAGGCAGATAAAAGAGTGGCAGATGCCCTCTACAGTGCAGAATAAATTCAGACAGATTTATGAGTTTCATGTGCATCAAGCCTTTCTCAGTGTTTGCTTCCAGCTCAGAATCTTGTCTGTCCCAAAGCAGGCATCTGATTAACCACATCCCCTCTGCCTTGGTGCAGTGCACTATTTCATTTCTGCATCCCTCAGTTCCAAATCCATCTTCTACTTTTCCTGGAATCACTAATACATTACGATCTTTCTCCAAGTCACACAAGGCTTCCTGCATTTGTTTTTAATGTGGAATCATCACTGAGCTTGTCCAGAATCTTGTCCTCTTCCCTACAGATACCTTCTCTCCTCTCCCCTCCCCTCCCCTCCCCTCCTCTCCTCTCCTCTCCATTCTCCAGGACCATTCCTGTTTCCCAGCTGAGCCAAACTCTTAGGGAAATAAATTACCAAAAAGATGCTCTTTTCAGGCCTATCCCAACTCCTGTAATAAATCAGCTCCCAGTGAGTAATTTACAGTCAGCTGTTTTGAAAGTGAATCCTCACAAGATTTTCCCTCAAAAGGTCTTTTGGCCAGATGATGAAGAGCTGTCTTCAGTATCCCCATCTTCTGGGATGATGAAGGTGATAATGGTGGTGGTAGTGGTGATGGTGAGAGCAAACTTACTATTATTTACTAAGTAAACTGGTGCTGGTGTTATCCTAGGTATTTAGGTACAATATCTCTTATAATCCTGACAATGTGCGGCTAGGTACAAATTCCATTTGTACATAGAGGGAAACAGGTTCCACTAGAGCAGCGGTTCTCACCTTTCCTTATGCGGTGACCCTTTAATACAGTTCTTTTACGCCGTGGTGACCCCAACCATAAAATAATTTTCATTGCTACTTCAAAACTGTAATTTTGCTACTGTTATGAATTCTAGTGTAAATATTCATGTGTTCTGATGATCTTAGGCGACTCCTCTGAAAGGGTCATTCAACCCTCTAAAGGGGTCACTACTCACTGGTTGAGAACTGCCACACTAGTGATTTATCCAAGGTCACAAGCTGATGGAAAGCTGTATCAGTCCAGCCCCAAATGTCCTGGTCATTATGCCTGTTATTAGAAACATGGAACCAACACCTTCATTTCCCGAGTCTTGTTCCTTCTTTATTGTATGGATTTTGCTTTGCTTTTCATCCTGCTCCAAACATGAATGTCACCCCCTCTTCTGTTAACCCTTAATAGACCTAAACATTCATTGATGAAATAAATAGCTTTGCGATGAGGTTATAGCACAATTTAAACTTACGTTCCCATGGTGATAGCAGTTAGATGCCTTTAAAGGTCTCTATAAGAAAAGTCGGCTGTTGGTATTCCCATTTCAAATATAAGAAAATCAGGCATAAACTAGGCATGGTGGTGCATGCCTATAACCAATGCCTGTACTCAGGAGGGTGAGGTAGGGGGATTTTAAGTTCAAGGCCTGAATGTGTGCTCTACTGGAACTAGGCTTTTTCCTGTTTACTACTACTTACCAGCACTCAGTGATTCTTAATACTATAGAGGAAAGAGTAAATAAAGACTTCCATTGGTTCATTTATTCAAGAAACATTGACTACAGAGGATGAACCAGCCCCACCCTCTGTATGAGCACCTCAAAGGGGACAGACATGTCAATGACACACATACACACACACACACACACACACACACACACACACACACACACACACACACACCAGAATGAGGTACACATTATCAGGGTAGTACAAAATAGTGTTCTCAATTGCTATGCCATTAGAAAACTCCTGTTTGCCCCCCCAAAAGATCTGAAATTCAGGGCTAACCAGAAAACCAGGGGCAAGGAACTTGATAGGCAGGCTCTAACCCCTCAGCTCCAGGCTAGCATGCTGCCTTCTGTTTCCAGGGATTGATTCCACAAGGCAACTTACACCATAGTAAGGATCAAGTAATTTAGACTAGCTCTTGATTTATATGCAATTGTTTTGCATATTTTGGAGTAAATTCTATTAGTATGCAAGCTGTAATATTGGAATTATTCATTTAGACTGACTGCTAGTGTTTTACAAGTGATTCAGGGAGACTGATTCAGTAGGAAGGCTTGGTAGCCTGGGAAAGAACATTGCTTTTCCTGGACATTCAACAGTATCCCACCTGGAATGGGGTGCTTTACAATTTGTTTATTTGAATTTGAACAAAACCATGGGTAGGAAATATCTGTTAATCTATCAGGCAACTCATGAATAAAGGAAAAGATGGTTGCCGTTCTCTGTGCCTAATTGGGAAGTAAGCCATTTTTCAGTGATGTTATAAAAACAAAACAAAACAGCCTGTCTCTACAGTAAGCCACAAGTGAAGCAGAGTCAGTGCAGTGTACAACAACGCCACCAAGATGAAAGGCAGAGCTATTCTTGCAAACATGTGACTAGCAATTAGCATTCCTGTCAAGGAGACCACCTATGAGCCTTGCTGCCAGCTGAAGGCCAATGATGCTGGAGGCTATGGCTACAACTCCCCAATTGATGCACTGTTTAAGCATGGCAAAAGTTTTTTCCAATGATGTATTTCTTATTAATTTTTTGTGTCAAAAAATAGCATCTTCATATTTGGAAATGACCTATTCTTTTTAAATATCTTGAGAGCATTCATCTTTTTTTAACCTTAAAAATAGATCACATTTTTAAAAACTGTCTACATTGGCTAAAAGATGGTTAGAGCTTGGAGTCAAGGAACAGCCCTTGCATTGTTGTTGGAAACATATCCGTCATTGAGACCATAGATCAACCAGACCATAGCTCTATGACACAATACAACTGCTATTTGCTTTTGTAAATAAAGTTTCATTGATGCACCATCAAAAGAGTTCACTGGGTATTGTCTGTTGTCTGGGGCTATGTTCACTGCAGTATTGAACTTAAGAGTTAAAGGAGAGGTAGCGAAGACCAGAGAACTTAAAATTACTTTGTAGCCACTAGTGAAATAGTGGCACAAATGCTATGGAGCAACCAATTTCTTCTTCTTCTTCTTCTTCTTCTTCTTCTTCTTCTTCTTCTTCTTCTTCTTCTTCTTCTTCTTCTTCTTCATCTCCTCCTCCTCCTCCTCCTCCTCTTCCTCCTCCTTATTCTTCTTCTTCTGCTGCTGCTACTTTCTTCTTTTTACTACAGTTAAGATTGGATCCATGAAATGGAACCCATACCTGACATAGTTAAGAGACCAAGACCTTGCTACTATTATTCTTCCAAATGAACATAGCAATGAAAAAACTCCTAATGATATTGCTGTACTTATAGACCAGAGTATTGCTAAACCCTCATTAGAGAAGCTTCTTCTTGTAGTAGATGGCAGTCATTTAATACAGATACCCACAACTAGACAACTTGCAGAAAGTGAGAGACTTTGGAACACTTAGCCCTATGAGAGATGTCTTTATCACACACCACTCCTCCCTACTCTCGGGGATCTGTTTGGAGAAAAAGCAGAAAGATTGTAAGAGTCAGATAAAAATCCCAATTTAGAAAGGGGAAGTGGGCACAAAGTCTTACCCCAAGTTATTTGTAATTGATAGCTGCCAAGAGAAGGAAAAGCAGTCTTCTTAAAGGAGTGACATTGGGTGTATCAGCCACACTCAGTCCCCCCGCCATGCTCAGGAGTTGTGAGCCACATAAAATGGACTTTATGTTTTGTTTTCTTCTGTGCATACGTGCACATATGCATGTGTGATTTTTGTTTTATTTTAGCTTTGGTTTGTTTTTAAGAGAGAGAAACCCGAAGTTGGATGTGGAGAGGAGGATGAATATAATCAAAATATATTATACAAAAACATTTTTAAAATAAAAAAGTTAAGATTACTGTGTAGTTCCTTAACAAAAATGAAACTTGCTAATGTCCATCTAGTAGAAGGATATCACTTCTTAAAAGTTTGTATGTATGTTTACTCTTAAGCTAGAGCATTCTTCTAGAAGGCCCCGAATAATAGTGCTCCAATGTGGTGATATGGCTTTGTGACTGTACATCATGCTGATTGTGGCCATTTACTCCAGTAAGTTAACTTCTGTTAGTTGAAAATATTATTCTGTAAAACACCAATATGAACCAGTTAAGGCAGCACAGTATGAGAGCCAATGGCCACTGAAGCCGTGAAGGGGAGTATCTTATCTCCCCCACCACATTTCACAGCTGCAGTGCTAAGAGGCAGATGGCTTGGAATGGCATGGGTAGGCTTTGCCAAACAAAAACTAAAGCACGGGGGGAGTTTTCTGGTGAAAAATGCTTTACTTTACAAATCTGTAATATTTCCCCTTTTATCTTATAGTCTCCCTTTCCTCTCTGTTCAAAGCAACATAGCCCTGCTCTCCTGCTCTCTGACAAAAACATTTTCTCTTTTTCTGTTTTTGGTTTCTGCACAAGTAAAAATAAATTCCTTTACCTGGTTCACTCAGATCATTTTTTTAAATGA
This sequence comes from Cricetulus griseus, assembly GCF_003668045.3. Classification (NCBI taxonomy): domain Eukaryota; kingdom Metazoa; phylum Chordata; class Mammalia; order Rodentia; family Cricetidae; genus Cricetulus; species Cricetulus griseus. The sequence continues at coordinate 137,808,747 of NW_023276806.1, forward strand.
ACGTTGAAACCTTTGGTGAAAGAAGTTGAATGAACTAAAATTGACAGTTGAAATGATTATTAATTTTTAAAGTTGTGTATCATTGAAAGCAGAAGCCTCACTAAGCACAGTGAACTTGTTTAGTCCCTAGTGTTTGCTTGTTGTTGCTAGGGATCTTTCCCATGCTAAGCAAGCCTTTTACCCTTGAACTTGATCTTCAGCCTTTTCTGTACTTTTTGGGGTCACTGTGTTGCTCAGGTTGGCTTTCAACTCATGCTGGAGTCTAAACACGTCTTGAGCTTGCAGTCTTCCTGCCTCAGCCCTCGGAGTAGCTGCTATTATAGAGCTGTGCTCTCAGGCCTGGCTAAAGAACATGGTACTTTCAAGGCAACATTTTTGGTCTGGACTATTATTTTTCTCATCATAGAGAATAGTACAATACCCCTGCTTAGCCTTTTAGTATTCCTGTGGCCTAGGACAGGTCCTGCCTATGTTTTGGGACTAGGAAGGCTTGTCAATCAGCAGTTCAAAAGGAGTAACTGCTATGTACAGACAGAGGACAGAATGGCATCGTGAAGCATCCAAATGGTGGTGTGGACACTGTCATCTGCCCTTGTAATCAAACCCTCTGAGAATCTGACTGGAGGCCTGAGATAAGGAAGTGAAAACAAAACCCAACTATTAAAAAGTCACCCTAGAAAAGAGGCTTCCAGGATGCAGAACTGAGGCTGGATGGGGCTTTCAGTTTCATGTGGGTTTCTGTAATTCAGATTGTTCTGTCCCTCCCCATATAGAAGTGATCACTCCAGAAGACGTGAGATCAAAATCTTGCTGTGTGTGCAGAAACAGGTTCCCAGAAATCAGACACTCCAATGTCAGAGTGTCACTTTTCAGTTTTAAAAACATCACTGGTGTGGAGTTTGGGGGCATGGCTCAGACTATAAAGTGCTTGCTGTGTAAGTATGAGGGCCTGAGTTTAGCTCTCTAGAATCCACTTTAAAAGCTGGGTGGGAGGTTCCCATTCGTCACTGCTCAGAGTCATCTGACATGAGCCATTTGGCGGGATCTGACACACTGAGCACCCAGTGGCAGCTCTGCCTCCATCAGCCAGCCCAGGTAGGCCAGGGGCTGTTTCCGGTTTCTGGTTCCCGTTCATCACTGTTCAGAGTCATCTGACACTAGCGATCTACCCGCTGGACCTAATCCCACAGCGGGATCGGACACATTGAGCACCCAGTGGCAGCTCTGTCTCCATCCGCCAGCCCAGAAGGACTCAACACACCTGAACACTGCCGATGCCCTGTAACAGTGACACCTCCATCCTCGAGAAGAGGACAGACATCAGAGTATTGGATCTGTTTGCATTTACCAGAAGAGAACCTTGGTCCCATACCACCAGAAGAGCAAGAAACTCCTGCTACACCCACCAGAACAAAGGATGAGAAGAGGACTAGGTAAAAGCACATTCAACAACAAAAAACTCAATATGACACCTTCAGAGACTAGGATCCATACACCAGCAAGACCTGAACATCACAACGCAGATGAACCAGAAGAGAATGACCTTAAAAATAACTTCAGAAAAATGATAGAGGACCTCAAAAGGGACATGAGAAAATCCCTTAAAGAAATGGAAGAAAAAAAGCAAAAAATTACAAGATATCAACAAATCTCTCAAGGAAACAGTTCAAGAACTAAAAACTGAAATAGAGACAATAAAGAAAACACAATCTGAGGGAATGCTGGATATAGAAAGCTGGGTGATCAGGAACTATAGATGTAAGCAGATGGAAGAGAGAATCTCAGGAGTTGAAGATACACTAGGAGAAATAGATTCATCAACCAAAGAAAATCTTAAGTCCAACAAATCACTAACACAAAATATCCAGGAAATATGGGATACCGTGAAAACACCAAACCTAAGAATTATAGGTATAGAAGAAGGTGAAGAAATCCAACTCAAAGGCACAGAAAACATATTCAGCAAAATCATAGAAGAAAGCTTTCCCAACTTAAAGACATGTCAATGAAAGTACAAGAAGCCTACAGAACACCAAATAGATTGAACCAAAAAAAGATCTCCTCAACACATAATAATCAAAACACCAAACATAGAGAATAAAGAGAAAATGTTAAGAGCAGCAAAGGAAAAAGGTCAAGTAACCTATAAAGGCAAACCTATCAGAATTGCACCTAACTTTTCCATGGAAACTCTGAAAGCCAGAAGGTCCTGGGTAAATATTTTACCTACACTAAGAGATCATGGATGCCAGCCCAGACTACTTTACCTAGCAAAGCTTTAAATCAATATAGATGGAGAAAACAAGATATTCCATGACAAAACCAGATTCAAACAATACATATCCACCAATCCAGCCCTACAGAAAGTTCTGGAAGGAAAACTGCAACTCTTCCTTGAGTCAACTACAACCAGAAAAATATAGGCAATAGACAATCCTGCTTTACCAACAGCCAAAAGGAAAAAGGGATAGAATCCCACACATAATTTCACCACCACCACCAAATCCAAAACAAACAAGAATGAACAATCAATGATCATTAATATCCCTCAACATTAATGGTCTTAACCTGCCTATAAAAAGACATAGATTAGCAGAATGGATAAGAAGACAAAATCCTTCCTTCTGCTGCATAAAAGAAACACACCTCAACCTCAATGACAGATGGTACCTAAGAATTAAAAGTTGGGGAAAGGTATTCCAATCAAATGGACCCAAGAAACATGCAGGGATAGCAATCCTAATATCCAACAAATTGGACTTTAAACTAAAATCAATAAAAAGAGATGAAGGAGGTCACTTCCTACTCATCACAGGAGAAATCCATCAGGATAAAGTCTCAATTCTGAACATTTATGCCCCAAATACAAAGGCATCCACATTTGTAAAAGAAGCGTTACTAAAACTCAAATCACACATAAAACCGCACACACTTACAGTGGGAGACTTCAACACCACACTCTCACCACAGGACAGGATCACCAGATAGAAATTTAACAAAGAAACAAAGGAACTAATAGAAGTTATGGCGCAATCGGACTTAACAGATATCTATAGAACACTCTATCCAAATACAAAACAATATACCTTCTTCTCAGTGCCACATGGAACCTTCTCTAAAATCGACCATATACTTGGCAACATAGCAAACCTCAACAGGTACAAAAAAAATGAAATAACCTCCTGCATCTTATCAGACCACCATGCTTTAAAGTTAGAATTCAACAACAACAACACGAATTGCAGAAACCCTACAAACTCATGGAAATTAAGTAACACCCAATTGCACAATTCCTGGGTTGAGGAATAACTAAAAAAAGAAATTAAAGATTTCCTAGAATTCAATGAGAATACAGACACAACATACCCAAACTTATGGGACACTTTGAAAGCAGTGCTAAAAGGAAACTTCATAGTGCTAAGTGCCCACATAAAGAAACAGGAGAATAATCACACTAGAGAATTAACAGCACAACCGAAAGCTGTAGAACACAAAGAAGCCAATACATCCCAGAGGAGCAGACGCCAGGAAATAATCCAATTGAGGGCTGAAATCAATAAAATGGAAACTAGGAGAATAATACAATGAATCAATATAACGAAGAGTTGGTTCTTCGAGAAAATCAACAAGATAGACAAACCTTTATCCAAACTTACCAAACAGCAGAGAGTGAACATGCAAATCAATAAAATCAGGAATGAAAAGGGGGACATAACAACAGACACAGAGGAAATCCAGAGAATCATCAGGTCATACTTCGAAATACTGAAAGTTGTGGCCTGAGTATAAGCATTCTGGCTTTCCTTTTACAAAGGCAGGTTCACAGTTCTGCAGAAAAAATGGTCTCTGACAGTGCGGTGTCACACTGGAGCTTCCTGTTTAGGTTTCATGAGTTTGCCAGTTCAGCAGCTCAGAATCTACAACCCCCTGAAAAGCTCTGGGTGCCGTACCTGAGCAATCAGTACATCGTTGTAATTCAGCTGTGTTTAATGTCTGATTGTATTCCTGTAGGTTTCACCATTGTTTTCATTTGTAGTGCAAACATGTGAACTGTCTTTGTTTAGTCCAACAATTATTTATTTTTAGAAAGTAAATTTAAAGACTAAACTACCCTCAAATTTTCAAATGGTGTTCCCATCACAGGATCTGGTCATTTTAATTGTAAGGTCTCTTTTAACTTTCTGCAAAGTAAATTGTCAAATAAAATCATGTAAAAGTTATTTTAAAATTTTAACCTATACTTAGAGTTTAAGCCCCAGTTCTGTGGTTTTTTAATCATATTTTTTGCACATTGATTGCTTCTGTGTAGCTTTTCTTTTTGTTCCTTTGTTTATTCAAAATTTTTGGCTCTGTAGGGATAAGGTGTCTTCCATTGTTTACTACATTAGGCTTAGATTAAAATTAAGATTTATTGTCCATTTATATAATATTTGATACTTTGGTGTGATTTCCCAATACAGTTACAATTTTTATGGCATTTATAATTGCAATGGTATTTTCTTTTTTAATAAAATCCAAACTCAATTAAACAAAACCAAAAAAGATTAAGATTTGGTACCATAAGAAAGTGAATCTAAATGAGCATCTTGCATCTCTTATCTGCACAGAAATAAACAATCCATGACCATCTTAAGTGACAATTTTCAAGTAAGATGATGTATGTTAGCTACTTGTTTCATGACTTTGAAAACTACCCAGCAGAAGGGAAGGGGGGACAGATTTTGCCTTGTGCTATCAGAGGGTTCAGGTCATGGTTTGGGGCAGAATATCTTAACAACACTGGGGTGTTCTGTGTCTCCACAGACCCAGAAGCAACAGATCTGTGAACAGAAACTAAAGCCTCAGGAGCCACCAGCTAAAATAAACCTCCCCCCTCCTTTAAGGCCATTGTCTCAGGCATTTTGTCACAGTGACAGAAAACTGGTTCGTATAGGTCTCTTAGTATTTTTTGTCTCCACTCTCCCCTCTACCAGCTAGTCTACCAAAAATAAGTGCCTTGTAGTCGCTAGAAATATTTGGTAAAACCCTGTGCCAGTAAATCCACAGAGGAAAACAAAGAACTACATATTTTTAAAACTCTCTTGAAATTCATTAACTTACCATTGAACAAGAAGCAGGGTATGTAAGACACTGTCTAGGGCTGCCAAAGTTATAGTGAACAGATCAATGCGGTTCAATGCTTATGGCTAGGAGATATTAGATACCAGATTATTATCTCCTAACAATGTAAGCTTTTCCTTGAAATGTGAAATGACTGTAGAAAGCACATGAATAGGAAGCTCAATTCATCTTCACAAAATGAACAGATACGTGGAATTCTTTCCCAGATCAACGGTCAGAACCCCACATGCCTCTGTGTGCCCCTAATGACTCCATCCCAAGCTGGGTGAAGAGTACCCGTACTGTACTTCTAAACTCACACAATATTTTTGTAACACACACACACACACACACACACACACACACACACACACACACACTTGTAGTATGTTTTTCTATGATTGACTCTTTTTACTCAATGTTGCATGTGAGTTATTATGTATTGTGTATAGTCATCGTTTGATCATGCTATCCTTGTATGCTGTCTCACTGTATGTAATTACACACTGATTTCTGTATGTATTCTCCGAGTATTTGGGTTGTTTCTGGAGGAGGGAGAACATTTGCAACAAGTGCTGTAGTTAGCATCCACATACCTGCCATTTGCCAGATAAAGAAATGCAGTTCTGTTGGGGACGTGCTTGGGGTGGAACCTTTGAGCTGTGGGCCAGGGTATATTCATTTTTACTGGATGAATTAGCTTTTAAACTGTGGGAGTTCTGGTTTGGCTACCTTCTCTTGTTTTCCCTTTGGAAAGGCACATGGAGGCTTCTTCTCTATGATTTTTAACCTATGTTTCCCCAGAGACTACAGAAGTCAGACACCTTTTCATATGGTTATTTTCTGTTCTCTTGTGGAGTGTCTACTCTAACATTTGCTCATTTTCATATTGAGGTCTCTTTTCTTAAAATTATTGATTTGGAGGCATTCTTTATATACTCAAGATAAAGAGCCAATAACAGATACATACATTCATGATCTTTTTTCCAAACCCATATCTTAGCCTTCATGGCTATGAAGAACTGAAGTCAATGATGTCCAACTGGTCAATATTTTTTCCCTTTAAGATTTTTGCTTTCTGTGTCTTAGGAATATTTGCTAGGGGTAGTTCTTCCACAACTAAGAAGCACTATGTTCTCTGGAGTCAGTTTAGCTGAAGGGGCCCTCAAGAAACAAACAGAAAGGGGGATCTGCTTGTGCTCATGGCTATTTTTGTGAAAATATGCTGTGTTGAAGAACATTGAAAAGAATCCAGAAGCCTCTGTAACTTGCAATTCCCCAAACCTGCACTAACAGTGGAATATATTGTGTGATGAAGAAAAATACAAATTTAATGTAATGATGAAGTATTTCTACCTCAGATGGGGGTGAGGGTTAGGGGACAACAGATAGAAGCACGAAGAATTCCTACAATGTCCTCAGAAAAATATGACACCTGTGGATGCCACATGACATTGCTGTTATTTTTATGCTTAATTAAGAGCCAAGCCTCAATTCATCACAGGAGACATTTAAACAGATGTCTCTTCTAGCTAGAAGACCTGGACCTCAGAGAGGAATTGACTTGAAGATTAAGGGGAGCACACAAGAAGAGGTTCAGGCAACTTCAAGGAGCTGAGGAAGGTTCAACTGAGCTAATAGCCATCAAGGCAATGAGGCTTTCATGCCGGAAACCACAAGACACTGAATTCTACCAAGAATGTGCATGGGCTTGGAGACATCATTGTAGAGCCTGCAGATGAGAAATCAACTTAGTTGACTACTTGATTTTTTGTCTTGTGAATGGAGAACTCAGCAATACCACGTGGGTGAGGACTTCCTCCTCCTCCTCCTCTTCCTCCTCCTCCTCTTCCTCCTTTTCTTTTTCTTTTTTTTCCAAGACAGGGTTTCCCTGTATAGCCCTGACTGTCCTAGAACTCACTCTGTAGACTAGAATGGCCTCAAACTCAGAGATCAGCTTGCATTTGTCTTCTGATTAAAGGCATATCCCACCATGCCCAACCCATGTTTTGGACTTCTGATCTTTGCACTAGTAAACAGACATCAGGAGCTGCTAAATACATGGTATCTGTTACACAGTGAAAAACAGAAATGTAACTCACAGTGAAACTTGAGTAGGGAAAAGCTATCTTATAATATGACCACAAATTTGAAGAAGATGGATGAGAAGTGTGTTGCTAAACTATAATCTAAAGAAAAATCAAGAACATGGGAAATAAAGGATTTCCTGGGACTCGTAGCAGTGTGAAATGAGGAGAATTAGAAAGAAATGAGGAGGACAATGGGTGACATCACATAACCCTGTGAATGCTGAAAGAACACAAGTATGAAGTGTCTGTTGCCATGATGGGTTGACTCTACAGTCAGGATCTGATCACACTGTTGTTTTTGTTTTGTTTTGTTTTGTTTTGTTGTTGTTGTTGTTGTCTTGGAAACAGGATCTCACTATGTAGCACTAGCTGGTGGGCCCTGGAACTCACTGTATTGACAGGTTGGGCTTCAACTCACACAGAACTCCCTGTTTTGACTCCTGAAGGCTGGCATTAAAGAGGTATGATCCCATGGCTGGCCTATTTTGGCTGTTTTGAGCAGGATGTGTGCATGTAACCCTGGTTGGCTTGGATCTCACTGTGTAAACTTGACACTCACAGTGATCCTTTTGCCTCTGCCTCTGGTGATGGGATGGTAAATTCGGACCAGCATGACGGGTCATCACATTGTTGTTCTAAAACTGTTCTAGAATAATTATTATTAGTTTCTACATTGTATTCCATCCAGAAATTCTATCATAATTATCTGTATGTCCAAACATTTTTAAATGAAATACTTACTGTTCTCCCTCCATGAACTTAGAAATCTGGGTGAGAGGGCAAATAAAAATCCTGGAATTTTAAATTATTTTTTTCTTACATTTTGAAGTATTTATTGATTTACTCCCCCCCTCCCACTGTGTGTGTGTGTGTGTGTGTGTGTGTGTGTGTGTGTGTGTATGCACATGCATGATTTTAATATTGTTATTTCTTGGCATTCTTTGTGTTATTTTGTTTTGGTATTCCTTGTTTTATTATTTATTTATTTTGATTTTCATTTTTGGTGTTTTGTTTTGTTTTATTTTGAGGGGGAGATCATGAAGTTGGAAGGGGAGGGAGGTGGGGAACCTCTGGGAAGAGTCGGGGAGGAGAAAAGAATATGATTGAAATATATGTTGTATTAAAATTTTTAATGAAAAAAATCAAACTGAAACAAAGGAGACATTTCTGGGCAACAGCCTCTGTATGGGCAACCTCCACTCTACTGAACTGTCTTATGGTTTTAGTGGGGCCCCTCCCCCAAAGTCAGTCTGTACCCTGCCCTAGACTCTTGATACAATGATGTCTTTTAGAACTCTGAAATTCTCTTGAAACAAAAAAGCGCATAATATTGTCTTTATGCTGAGAGAAGATAAAAGGAAAGAAATTTTACCTCAAGGTAAATTTACAAGGCCACAGAGAAATTTCTTTTTAAGTTTTCTTTTTCTACCTTTTGCTTTGAGGTAGTGATCCATCCCTGCTTAACTTTTGGTAACTGAGCATCCATGGCAGGCTTGAGAGCACAGCAGGCACTTCACATAGACCCCTCCCCTTAGCTTGTTCTGAATACCTATTTCCATGGCTGGGAAAGTCTCTGATGTTTTTCCAGAGGCTTCCAGCTTGTTTGTTTTTAGCCACTAGTCCTGCTTCAGCCAAGTCCTGAAGGGAATCCCAGCTGTGTGCTTGGGCCCCTTATGTCTATTTTGAGGAATTCTCTGGAGTCTGTGTCCCAGCTTCTGAATCTCACAGGATACAGAGTGGGATGCCTAGCTGGACGGTCAGCTCTCTGGAGTCCTCCTTTGCTAGGCTCTGCTCCTCTAGGTTTTTGCACTGGAATCTCTCCCTTTTTTCAAACTGGCAATTTCTGCTTTTCATTGGATCTTTCTTTCTTTCATTCTTTCTTTCTGCCTTCATTTCTTTCTTTCGTTCGTTCTTTCTTTCTCTTCCTTCCTTCATTTCTTCCTTTCCTTTTCTGGACAGTAGGGTTCTGTCACAATAGTCCACACCATCTTAAATTACAGATATGATTTTTTTTCTATTTAAAATTTCATTAAGTTAAAAGAAAGAAATCAACTGGAGTGCTCATGGAAGAGCAAGCAGTAGGCTGGGCAGTCCATTGAGCCTTGAGCAGACAGGTGTGGAGGCTGAGAAAGAAGCCACCAGTTCACCAACTCGTAAGCCAGCTTTCCCTACCCTTCCTCCATTTGTAACAGGTGTCTTATCATCTCAGGGTCTCTGGTTTTCTGGTGCTGACATTACCTTTCATCTGAACAGAAGGAGTCTCTCCAGTGTCTTAAACCTTTGGAACAAAAGATAGCTTCCGTCTGATTCGGTTCGATTAAAAAGAGGTACCAGGTAAGTACCCCACAAGATGCCTCATGTATGCTTGGAAAATCAAGACACCATCCCCACAGGGCCACACAGTCCTTGAAACAACTGCCATGCACTCTCTAGGGAATGGATCATGAGGGCAAATGGATCCTGCTTGGCTTCCCTGCAATTTCTTCTGTGGGCTCCAGCAGGTTGGGTCTGACACTGGCCGGTGTAAACAGCTATGTGTTCAGAATCCAATGCCACTGGTTAATAGCACCAGAGGATCAAGGCTAGATGTCCCTGGGAAACATTCACGGAGTCCAGTCTTTTGCAACTGACAACTCCATGTGGTGGAGGAAGGAGTATTCAAACAGAGCCAAGGATGAATGAGAAGGGAGGCCGGTTGGAGTGTCCTTAAAGAGAAGGAAAGGCTGAGTCTGCTACCAGCTGTCTTCCAGCTGATGAAATTCCTTCATGTAGGGCAGCAGGGACCTTAGAATGTCTGAGTGATCATCCCTTTGGGAGGAAGAATATGCATAAATAATGACATGAAATTCCCCTTTAAAGTAGGGTTAGGAGAAAATGAATGCTCCCTAGATGGGAGTCAACGGCCCAAGATAACCTCCTCTAATAGAGGATGTGATGACCGAGAGGATAAACAGGAGGGAGTGTAGGAGAGTTATAAGGAAAACAAATGAAGGGAAACTGGGAGGGGACCAACACAGGATCACAGGAGGAAGCAGTGACTTGGGGACCAGCCAGGGAAAATGGTGGGGGAGGAGAGGAGCTTGGAAAAACACAACCAAACCCAAATAATATGATGGCTGCAGGGGGGGGGCAGCACTTGCTAGATAATTGTCCCATGCATGAAGGGGCCTGTGCCATAAATAACATCCTCATTCGATGCTGGGACATTCTCCTCTGGGGATCTTTGCTCAAGGCAAGGAGCAAGAACTGGCCACTCAGAGCAGAGACCGGGCCCACACAGGAGCAGAGTCAGTTCTCCTTCCCTCCACCCTATGAGGCCGCGTCTGTACCTCCTCACATCCCTTCCTGTTTTCCTTTCTTGCTTCTTCTTCTTCTTCTTTTTCTTCTTCTTCTTCTTCTTCTTCTTCTTCTTCTTCTTCTTCTTCTTCTTCTTCTTCTTCTCCTTCTCCTTCTCCTTCTCCTTCTCCTTCTCCTTCTCCTTCTTCTTCTTCTTCTTCTTCTTTTCATGGAGCTTTCTCATTTTCTCACTTCTGACATTTTCATGAGTATTTGTGTTTGTGTGTTCATCATTGGGAATGTGTGTGGCTTGCGCTCTCTGTCTCTTTGTCTCTCTGCCTCTGTCTCTGTCTCTGTCTCTGTCTCTCTGTCTCTGTCTCTGTCTCTGTCTCTCTCTCTCTCTCTCTCTCTCTCTCTCTCTCTCTCTGTGTGTGTGTGTGTGTGTGTGTGTCTTCTCCTGCACGTGTGTGTTTTTAGCAAGAGGCTACCTTCACCTGTCATTCCTCGATGTGTTCCACCTTGTTTGTTGAGACAAGGTCAACTCCTTGGCTTGGAACTCTTGGACTGTGCGGGCTGGCCAGCCAGCAAGCCTCCATGATCCATCTCCCTGTCTCCAGTTCTCCAGCACTAGGATTACAAGAGTACCTCACCACCACCTGATTTTGTATGTGGGGTCTGGCAATTGGACTCAGGTTCTCATTCTGGGGTTACCTCTCTAGCTCCTAGTTCCTTTTCTCCCTTTTTAATTGAAAACGGGTATTTTTTTCATATAATATGATTATGATTTCCCCTCCCCCCCCCGCCTTCCCTCCCACAAAAATCCACACCCTTTCTTTTCCTCTCCCATCAGAATATACACTAATAATAAAGTAAGATAAAGTAAAAACAAACAAACCATAAAAGGACAGAACAAACAGCAAAGAATAGAGCCAAAGAAAAAGCACAACACAGACACTAAAACACACACATTCACACACATAGAACCCAGAAAAACAAAATCAGAAACTGTGATATATAAGCAAAAGTTCTATAAGGCTAGAAAGAAATGCCCAGACAAAGCATTGTGAGACAAAAATTCTTCAAAAATACCATTGAGTTTGTTTTGTGTTAGGCATCTACTGCTGGGCATGGGCCCTGCCCTTAAGCTCGGTTTGCATATATATTCAGTGAGAGTGGGACTTTAGTGGAGAAAACTAATTTTTGTTTTGTGAGCAGTTATTAATTGGAGACAGCTCCTAGTTTAGAGATGAGGTCTAGCCCCTATTTCTGGAATTTCTTACTCTTTGCTTCAATTGCCATGAGGGAAAGACACTGGAAATAATATGAAACTAAACTCATAAGATATATTATTGTATATTATGCATGTTGCTTATTAGGTGGAACATACCATCATGTATTCTATTTTCTATGTGTTCATGTGTGGTAATGTTGGTGCAGAGGTTGAAGAGCAGTGTGGGATTTTGAAAATCTGTTCTTCTGGTAAAATATGAATACAATCTGGATTTGAGTTTGTCCTTGTACATGACTCACAGTACATTTAATTTCTTTTGTTTTGATTTATTTTAAGACATAGCCTCTCTGTGATACCCAGGGTGGCCTCCAACATTTGGGCTCAAACAATCCCACCCTTCATCTTTCTAGGCAGCTGCTCTTTGCAGGTGTGAACCCTGCTTCGTGCCTTGTTACAGCACTGTTGGTTTGTTGTTATTTTTGTTTTTAAAAGTCAGTTGTCATGGAGCCCAGGCTGGCCTCAAACTTACCACGTGGCAGAGGCTGGCTTGAACTGGTGAGCCTCCTGTCTCTACCTCTCAGGTGCTGTATTATAAGAGTGTCTTACTGCTCCTGGGTGGCTACATGACTTTTAAAGGCACTGTTTCCCTTAGATTTCAAAATACCTATTTCCAAGTCTACACAATGCCTGATACTATTATTTTGAAGTAAACGTTTCCTAGCACAATGGAACTGTCAAGGAAGTTGTAATCATAACTACACTTGATAGTTTTAAAGTTACTTTTGCTCCAAGAACCAGGATTTCTCAAGCATCTTTGCAAACTAAACAAGCAATGCCCTAGAGATTTTGTAGCCAGGAAACCTGAAATACAGAGACTTTAATGTCTGGAGCTAATACTTTGCAGCAAGTCAGAAAAAAATATGGAATTTAAGGAAAATATCTTGAAATTGGCTTTGAACTTCTTGTACTGGGGAGAGTTATAAAATAATACAGGAAAAACTCAAGTTAGAGTTGAAAGTATTTAATGAAGTTTATAATTTACTATTTAAAAGCTAGTATTTTATAGATAATGCCACATGAGAGTAGCAATAAAGAACAATGTAGGTTTTTGTTATAACAATTTGCTTCTTGATCTCTTCTAATTAAAATTTATCTAAAAACAAATTTTTATGGTTTTAGTGTAAGAACGATGAAAGGGAAATGAGCTGAAGACCAATTATTAAACCTGTTTTATTCATACTCAGATTTATGGTGGCATACTGACTATATTTACTTTTTTGGAAAGAATGAGAAGTCACAGAGATAGAATGAGTCATTCCCAGGAGAGTTTTAAGCTGTGTGTGGTATACTGCAAAGTGACTTTGTGCTGGAATCAGATGTAAGTAATGCAAATTCCTGGTTCTCACAACACATAAGGTAAATTTCAAGGACAGTAGGAATCCTGTTCAGTCCAGAAACTGATAGAGAACTCAAGCACAATGCTGTGACAAAGGAGAAGGTCCAATACGGGATCAGTAATGACCAGGAATCTGGAGTCTGCCCGAATATTACTTGGACTCACAGATATAAGAGCCATCCACACAAGCAGTCTATTAAAACCAAACTTGCTGGCTCTTAGCTGTTACTACTGAATTCTAGACTGCAGACATAATTTCTGTGCCTTTGCAATCTACAGTTTCCAACACCAGACTGTCTTGGTCTTATGAAAAAAATTGGATTTAAGACCAGACGGCTTGCAATTATGACTTCCTGGCTAAGTGGCATGAGTCACTTGATCTGTTCACCTTCTGAAAGAGGAATAATAACACTAATATCTCACATGACTCACTTTGTTCACTGAGATACTGGATCTTGCAGAAGAGATTTGTGGATTCCCAAGTCCAGTAGATAATAATAGATACTGTTAATATGTGATTCTCAGTGTCAATCCACATGATGCTTCCTGGTGCAACTGCCTTTAGCCTCTGGACTCTAACTCAAAACAGAAAAACCAATCTTGCTACAAGGACCACTTCATGGCCACATGACCCTGCATTCTTATAGTTTCTGCAGTCAGTTTACCTTGCTGCTCTCAGTTGGATCTTCTTAGTGACATTTGCACCTAATGTTCTTCAAATTAACCAGTGACTTCATTTCTTTCTAACTTACAACTTAGTGTTGATTCATATTCTTTAGACTTTTCTTTGTTTCTCCTCATATTTATGTACTAAGTGAATATACATTTTTATTAAAAGATACATGCATGCACACATTTTCTAGATGAAGTATGATGTAAAACACCAAGTGCATGATTAGAATCACTGTCTCCTCTAGACGATCTAGAGTCTGGGTTCCTAGAAGAAATAATATTTAGATCCCTAATACAAGAATCTGACACACTGTGGGTTGTCACTAGCAGCATGTATCAATCCATGATGAGAGGGGAGCTACAGAATGTATCAGTGTACCAAGAGAGAACTTCTCTTTGGTGTTGACATCCCTATAGAGTGATTTATTTCATTATTATGGTTTGTGTTAGTGTAATGGTTTGAAAGTAAATGGCCCCATAGAGAGTGACACTATTAGGCAGTATGGCTAGGTTAGAGTAGGTGTGTCCTTGTTGTAGAAAGTGTGTCTCTGTGGGGGGTGGGCTTTGAGGTCTTCTATGCTAAAGCTACACCCAGTATTACAGTCTACTTCCTGTTGCCTCAGGATCAAGATGTAGCTATCTCAGCTCCTTCTCTATCACCATGTCTGCCTGCCTACCACATGTCCTGCCATGATGATAATGGACTAAACCTCTGAAACAGTAAGCCACCCTCAATTAAATATTTTCTTCTATAAGAGTTGTCATGGTCATGGTGTCTCTTCACAGCAACAGGAACCCTAAGACAGTTAGCTACAGGTATTTGACCTTCAAAATATTTATTGCAACGTTCTTTTTTTTAAGGTATCTCACTAAAAATTTAGGTTCTCCAGATGAACAAATGCAGATCTATTTTATACTCTCTTTCCAGTTGTAATATGGTAAAGTTAAACCTAATATTATTTTTAAGGCAAGATAGATTATGGATTTTTTTCTGGTGTATCATTTGGAAATAAAAGAATAATCAGCTTCTCTGTGGGACTTCACAAAAATGCCCTACCTTTGAGCTACTCCCCCAGCCCTCAAATAATTTTAAAGGCTGTATAATTAGTTTCTAATGACAAGTAAGGTTGGTTTATCTCAGGAGGAATCCAGTCATATGTTTTAGAGTGATGGGCAACCCTGCATGAAGAGATAGGGAATAGCAAATAGGGACAGAGAGTATAGATTAAGTACTCTGTTGCTTCACAGAAATTTGCCCCAAAATTCACCACTTAAGACATTTATCTTTCTTGTGGTTTCTGAAGGTCAATGATCTGGGAGCAGCTTAACTAAGTTGTTCTGGCTAAGAGCCTTCTATGAAATCACAGTCAAGCTCTTAGTTGGGCTGCTGAGTCACTCAAGTGTCCTTAAGTTATGGGCACTGACTACAGTCAGGCTAGATGGCTGCAAAGAAAGAATGATGGAGGGCACAACAGCTAGTCCATTATGACCAAATCTTCAGAGAGACAAACTTTCACACCTACTGTATGCTGTTCATCACACACACTGCCCCTCTCCCAGCATGAGAGGGGCCCATGTGAGGATATGAGTACTGCAACTAAAGAAACACTGGGGCTTTCTTAGAGTTAGCCAGCACAGTTATGTAGCACCAGTTCATTCCTGAGTTCTACCCAAATTCTGATACAAATGGGAGACAATGCCCAAAGTTTGGTTTCTTGGTAGCAATTGAAATAAATGGAAACCTGATTCAAGGTACTTTTCAGGTCCAATTGATGAATCTTTACTGGGTACTGAAGTGGGGGCTGTGATAGCTCAAACTGATTGTCAACTGGACAGGAACTAGAATCACCTAGGAGGCAAAATTTAGGCTGTGTTTGTGAGTGAGTTTCTACACTATGCTAACAGAGGTAGAAAGAGACTCACTCTAAACTCAGGAGGCACAATTGCTTTGGCTGGGATCCCAGACTGAGAAAAAAGGAAAAAAATTATCTGAGCATCAGCATCCCTCTCTGTTTCCTTACAGCATCTCATCTTGCATCATAACCAGACACCTCACACTCCTACTTCTACGCCCTCGCCGCCATTATGGACTGTACCCACAAATGGTAATACATAAACACTACCGAACAAGCCTTTCCTTCCTTAAGAGCTTTGGACAGGTATTTTGTTACATCAATAGGAAAAGAAATACAGGG
This sequence comes from Cricetulus griseus, assembly GCF_003668045.3. Taxonomy (NCBI): domain Eukaryota; kingdom Metazoa; phylum Chordata; class Mammalia; order Rodentia; family Cricetidae; genus Cricetulus; species Cricetulus griseus. The sequence continues at coordinate 137,824,707 of NW_023276806.1, forward strand.
CTTCTTTAGTGTACATCCCCAAAAGAACAGACAGGTGTCTATATTCATGGGAGCCTGCCCAGTGCCTTCACAACCCTCGTTGCTGTGTTAACCATTGGCTGTTAGAGAAAACAACACTGTGGAAGGTCTAATCAAGCAGTTCAGAGAGAAGTTTAGACCAAATCCCACATGAATTAGGGCTTCAGGCTGACTTGCAAGGCTTCCCAGAGGGATGAGGGCTAGGGCATGAGAAACTAAATGCAGAAATGGTGTGGGGGCAGGGGCTATAGAACAGGAGGAAAACCCCTGAGTGTGGCTGTGAGGGATAGGAGCTGATTCAGAAACCTGGTGGCTTCTCTTCCCAGGGCAAAGAGCAAAGGGCAATGGGGGAAAGGTAAATAAGAGTCCCCTCCCCCTTTACATCAGGAAGATGGAGCAGAATCAGAAGCATGGACTTGTAGCAGACGAGGGCAATGCACAGTGCATGTGCAGGGTCTCCCTCACTACACACACTCACAAATGATTGGAAGAAGTGAGATATCCTATTTCCTTCATGCCAACAGTCTTTGGACCTCAGGGTGTTTGCAGCTGAAGTTGATACACTTTCCACCGGACACTCCTTCATCAGCACTGTGATTGTTAGGCTTGCTCAGCTGGAAACTGTGAAAACCCGGCAGGACTCCCTGGTGACTCAGAGGCAAGGAGGGGAAGGACTCTGTGAAATCAGCAAGCAGGCCACTTGCCTTGCACAAACTTCCTCCTTTTTGTACACAAAGCCGGAAGGCAGACTTTGACCCTTGTAAAAGAACAGCTGGCCACACTCCCCACCCTGGCCTGTAGAAGAAGTTGGGGAGAGGGGATCACTTTATGCCCATTCCCAACAACAAAAAAAATGTATTTCTTTTAACCTGCCTTAAGTGTCAAAGTAATTTTTCTTATGGTGATGAGAGTGGCAGTCTACAGAAGTGATGACAGTCACACTGGCAAAAAGGTTATAGGAGGGATCATGCCAACACCTGCAAAATGAAACCAGCAAGGCTTTCGGCACTTACGGAGTATCAGATAGAAGAGTCTGGACAGCTGGGTCCGAATTCTGCTCCACTTCTGGGATAATGCACATTGGCAAATTGTCATGTGTTGTTTGAGCGCACTGAGACGCTGGCCGTGGAAGCAGGACTCCCCGTCCTGTCCCCGTCCCGTCCCCGTCCCCGTCCCCGTCCCTCTGACACCTCAAAACCAAGCATGTTTGTTTCAAATTGTCCTTCCAGGTCCGTTGGCTGTGGATGGAATGTCCTCCCAACTCTGTGACAAGGAGGGAAAAGAAAAACAAAACAACCCCAGTGTAAAAGCACTATGCCCTTGAGAACGGTTAGAGGTTATTGTCATTTGTCCCGTGGCATAAAAATGCCTGAGGTGAGCAAGCAGAGAATTCTGCCACGGAGGCTCAGCCATGGACAGAAAGCTTAATCAGGAACGCCAATGACTGCCTCAACCTCCCCGGTGGGTTTCCGAAGGGTGTTTGTGAGCCCTTGATCTGATGCTATTGCCTGTCTGTCGGTATTTGTTCTTTAACTTGGAAGCCTCACCCTGTATCTGCCTGGGACCCTCACTCAGAGGCTCCAGCTGTGTTTTGATTCCCATGGCCTCCCTCCTCAGTTTCTGTTGGTTGGTGTGTCTGATCCAAAGCGCTACTGTTTTTCCATTGTTTGTTCTTTGACTCTTTTACTCCTGATGGATGTACTTAATAAACTCACTCCTAAAAAACCAAAAGCAGGGCTACTGCAGATTAGTCTTCTTGCAGAAAAGTTAGAGCTGTGACTTAGAGCAGGTCCTCATTTGTACAATGTGATGCTAATGTCCGTCTCATTGTGCTAGAACATTGTATCCATCGCAACTGTGGGTAGTACATAGTAGATGGTATATAAGCTGTAGCATGTTGTTCAGGAGTCTCCAAAGGAGTAAAATCAATAAGAAATAATTTATGAGTTGGCTAACACAGTCAGAGGCTGAATCATCCCACAGTGGCCATCTTGTAGGCTGGAGGGCTTAGGAAAACTACTACAACTTTGTAGAAGAAGCTGGAAGCATCAGAAAAGGAGGGACTCACAATGCAGTTTCAGTCTGAGGCTGAAAGTCTGGACCATACCTTGGGAGTCACTGCTATGAATACACACTCAAAGGCTGGAGGAGAGTCTGTAGTCTCAAGTCCACAGACAATGACTGCAATAAAAACCGGACCTTCCTGGCTAGTGTTGGATTTGTGTCCCCTCATTCCACTTATGGTCCTGTCTGGGATTCCAGGCTATCAGACTGTTATCTGCCCTCAGAAAGATCTTCTGTATGCATTTTTCTTACCTATATGCCAATGGTGTTTGGAAACAACTTCACAGATATATCCCAGACTCAGCTTTACCAACTGCTCTTCCAGACATCTTTTATAGTTACTTTTATTAGGATGAATATTTTCCAATAGAAGATTTCTATGGATTACCAGCCTATTCAGCTTAGATGAAGAATATACCTTTGCATTCTCAGATGCCTTGTAATGGTAAGATAGAATCACTCAGACAGAAGCTCTCACATTACACTGTAAACACCCTGGCAAGAGATGCAGCTATAGTAGGCAATTTCCATAAATATTCCCCAGAGTTGCAGAAATACAGAGAGAATCAAGAGCAATCGCAATATTATTATCTTCCTTGTAGAGTGATGGAAGGCTGGACGAAAATGGGACAGACAGCGGTGTGTTGGGAGATGGTGTGGGCATGGGACAAGCTGAAGCTAGGGCAAATGATCCAATAAGGACTCTGTGAAAAGTATGTGTCATGCCCTTTTATCATCGGGCCTCATTTTAAGTTGTGTGCCAGTGTCACAAAAGGAGAGAGCAAAATGAAGCGTTCTAAACCCAAGCCTGATGCTTTCTCCTATGCCAAGATGGGGACACTGGCCACAGAAACAGCTATCTTTTCTGGAAGTTTCTGATTTTTGAACTTCAGCAGCATCATAGCCTGTTGGGGAGCCAAAGAAGCCCCAAGACAATGTGTAAAGGACAGATAAAGTTGTAACCTAATGTGCAATATTTGACATGGCCTGAGCCACATCAAGGACCCTAATGCCTCAGGCCCAGGAGAGTGGCAAGCCTTCATCTGCGGTGAGACTCAGAGGGATGGCAAAGTGCTCCTTTGGTCTGAGTGCAAATGTCAGCAGTGTGTGCAATAGCCAGCAACTACAGATTCCTCCTCCCAGACAACCCTGACTTGGGACTGCTTGCCTACAGAGACCTCTTACAAGACTAGCTGAGTCCTCCCCTTTGTGCTACACATAATAAACAAGCTCAAGTGTGGTGATGCATTGTTTATGATCGAATGAAACTTGACTGAAGATCAGAATGCAGTGCTGAGCCACTAGTTAGTCACACATCTAAGCCACTAGATAGCCATAGAGGACAGGCAATGGTGGCCACACCTTTAATCCCAGCACTGGGGAGACAGAGGCAGATGGATCTCTGTGAGTTCAAGGCCACCCTGGGCTACATGACAGTGAATCAGTTTAAAAGCTAAACAGAGCTCTTAAATAACACACACACACACACACACACACACACACACACACACACACACACACACATATATATATATAATATATATATATATATATATATATATGTATGTATGTATCCTAACAGGAGCTCAGGGTTTCATGTGGCATTCAGTCTTCTGCCATGCTGAGGACAGGATCAACCCGCCTTGGTAATGGTTGGCTGCTTTGCTTTTCTGATCTTCACCTTGAATCCCAATATCTGTCTCTGGGTTTTTATTATTCATACTATACTCAAGTTCTAGGTTGTTGTGTAGTATTTGGCTTAAACTAAAAAAATGCATAGCTTGTTCTGTAAGATAAACTTAGTATGTACTTAGTATATATTGGTCAAAACTTGCATTCTATATTAAAGACTATATTTCATAAGACTTAAGAACACAAGTCATAAGGGAACATTTCTAAATATCATTAGTGTTAGTATTCAGGCATCTGTACTGGCCTGTCCTTGGGTTCTGACAGGAACCCTCAGTTGCAGCCACTAAGAGCACCACCTGTGCACATTCACTACATTCCATTTTAAAAGGTCCCTGGCCACCTCCTATCCTTCCCTCTCTCTTACTTTCTCTCTATCTGTTCCCCCCTCTCTCCCTCTCTCTGTCTCCCCTTCTTTGCGTTCTCTCCCCTTCTTTCCTTTCTCCTCTCTCTTGCTGCTCCTGTCTCTGAAGGCTGGTCTCCCCCCTTCCCTTTCTCCTTTTATGATCCCTTTTTCAAAAACAAAAAACAAACAAACAAAAACAACAACAGCAACAAAAAAACCCTCTGCTTGAACCCTGTAGTACAGCACCTTTTTAAAATTATAACAATTGATGCAGTTATGTACAGTGAATACTCCAGGGTCTGATTGTGGAGACTCCAGGCTTAGCATCATTCTCTATACTGTTCATTTTCAGGACAATCCAGAGGAGAGGGCATTAAAGGGAAGCCTGATGCTAAGCTCCTGAAACGTATGCAACCTGTTTTCAACAAGAATCACGGGTATGTTACACGCTTTGGGATTATAAACTGTGCTTTAAGAAAAACGGAGAAATAGGATATGAGGAAATTAACCCCTTCTTTCACTACAAACAAGACACCAGAGAAGTCAGACTACAACAACGCTCTCTCTATGGCAGCTTCCTTTATCTGAATACATTAATCACATTTCCACATGACTCTATCAGAGCAATATGGTCCTAATGGTGTCCAGATGTTTTGGATGGATTTCCTCACTTCACTGTACTTTATGCCCAAAGATAAGGCTTCGGCACTTCTTTTAAAATATTTTCAATCCAAAGTTCATTATCTCAAAAGCGCTAACAACTTCAAAAATATATTAAGAAAATATATGGATATTACATTTATATAAAATGGGCAATTCCAGAAGAATTTTAGGACTATCTTAGAGGTTGAAGGAATGAGAAAAAATAATGTATATTAATTCATAGGACATGTGAAGCTTACCTATAAGAAATTCCAAACATTCCCTCTCAATAGAAGAACAAATATACTTAATACCTCTTCTCTTGGTTTGTGAACATAAATTTAGGAAGGTAGAAACCCATGTGAACTGGATTTTCCCCAGGGTCTGTGGGGAAAGATGTATAAACATGATTAAATCAGAGGGAAATTCTTTGGGGACATTGACAATTAGTAATGCTTCTGTTGTCAAATAGGCCAGTTTGATATTTTTCATACACAAAAGGACATGTTCATCTTTAAGACAGTCTTGTGTTTTGCCTCTCTGTGCTTAGGTTTGTGCCTAAATGCTGACTGACCATAAATAAGCAGAAATCTGGAAGCCCTGTCATAACCATGCATTCCATGAGTCCTCCCCCTCTCTGCAGCATCTACCATCAACACTTTGAGGACTAGAGCATGGCTACACAAGGGATGGTACAGTAGAACACCCAGAAACAAGCTAGACCCTTGAGTTTGGGAACTTGCTGCAGCAGTGCTGGCCTCTTACAACACCTGGTTTCACTTAACTAAGAGAAAAACCCATGCCTATCTTGCTCAAAACGAAACCACTTTTATTCTGAATTTGCTTTCACTTGTAGTTAAGCAAGATGAAGGGAAAGAGTTGGTGTTTTGATTTTTTTAAAATGTACAACAGAGAAAAGAAAGAGATTCCTGATAGGCAGAAGGAAGCATGTAGAGTCTAGATGTAGCCCTATTACAGGGGCCAAAGCAGTTTCTGGATCCATGTCATTGGGTGACCAGGGTCAGAGCTCCTCGTGGACCTTGCTACTTCTGACAGCTATTAAGTGTAACAGAGTATGTTGTCATCAGCCCCTTTTGCTTTTTATAAAAGTAGTGGAGACTTTCATAGAATTAAAGTGGCTCTGTTTTTGGGGGTAGTCATTTCTGCGAGGGAAGAGGAAGAATTGAGAATTATACAAAAATTCCAAGGAGACTTTCTCCAAACAAGTTAGAGATGAAGAGTCAAAGATTGTCTTCTGATTAGAGAATCTATGTGCAAGATTATAAAGATGAGGATGGGAGTGTCTCCAAGCTAGTTTAGATAAAATAAGCCCAACAAGACTGTCTTAGTTACAGAGAACCCCAACTCAGTGCAAGTTTTGCTTTTTCTCATGCTGAGAACTTCATTTGCATGACTGGAGTCTAGAAAGGTTTTGACATAGTCCTCTGAGATGTTTACTTGTCATGGAACTTCCAACAGCAGTTGACATCTTTCCTGTCACTAAAAGCCTCCTTTGTTCTTTGCTTCATTTAGCATAGGAGGCACCAAACCATGGCTCATAGGCTCAGTCATAGCTTGAGGGATTGAGATACAATTTATATTTTTAAATGGTTCAAAAAATTAAGAGAAGAATAACAATTTGTGACAAGAAAATTATATGGAACTAACATCTCGATGTCTATAAATAAAGTGAAATTTGAATGCAACCATTACTACTCATGGAAGCATTGTATATGACTGTCTTCACACTACAGAGGCAAAGTTAAGTATAACACAAACTGTGTGGCCCTGAGGGCTCAGGTGGCAATCACCTGGCCCTTATAGAAAAAATTTGCCAGTCTCACATCTAGCCTAATGTAAATTATAGGTCTTCAAATTCAGAAATATAATCCTGAAATTGGAGCATTCAAAGACTGTTTAGTAAGCTTGTTGTCTCCAACATATTCATTAGTGTCTTGGAGTTTTCTATTACTATGAAGAGAGACCATGACCACAACAACTCTTATAAAGAAAAATTTTAATTGGGGAGGCTTGCAGTTCAGAGGTTTAGCTCATTATCATCATGGCAGGGAGCATGGTGGCATGCAGGTAGTCATGGTGCTAGAGCTAAGAGTCCTACATCTTGACTCAGAGGCAATAGGAGATCTACTGACTGTCACACACACTGACCTCAAAGCCACCCCACCATAACACACTTCCTCCAAGAGGACCACATCTACTCCAACCATGTCATGATGGGGGATATCCTTCACTATGTTGTGAATATGTTTCTCTTATTGGTTGATGAATAAAGCTGTTTTGGTCAATGGACAGGCAGGATGTAGCTAGGCAGGAAGGATAGCAGGGCTTCCAGACTAGGATAATTCTAAGAAGAGGAATGACGAGAGTGAGATGCCATGTAGCTGCTGAGGAAGCAAGGGGGACAGATATTACCAGTAAGCCAAGACCATGTGGAGATACACAGATTAATAGAAATGGGTTAATACTTAAGAGAGAGCTAGCCAGTAAAAAGCCTGAGCCATTTGGCCAAACAGTTTAGAATTAATATAAGCCTTTGTGTATTTATTTAGGACTAAATGGCTATGGGACCAGGCAAGACAGAAACCTCCATCCACAGGCCACATCTCCTAATAGTGCCATTCCTGTTGGGGGGCATTTTCTTTCAACCATTACACCTTGCCAAAGTCAGTAGTCTTTTTTTTTGTGAACTACTACCATTCTTAAATAGACATTTGCTCAGCATCTAAATATTACAATAAATATTGACTTAACTATTTACTCTAAACACATACTTTAAAATGCTATACTTCAATCTTGGTTTTACTCTCTGAAAAGCATGGTCAGATGTTGATCCATACTTGGAAATACTTCATTACTTGACATTCTCTTGGCAATTGCTGAAGGACAAGATTCCTTTAAGTACTTTTACAGGAAGTTTATAGACTACCACAAAGTTACTTAACATTACAGAGGACACAACTAAACTACAGAGAAGTTAATTAAAATTCTCTACCACACACAGCTTGCAAGAAGCCAGTTGGGATTAGAACTTAGTGTGGCTCCAGAACCTAAGTTTTTGCTGTTCCTTTTACAAGAACTTCTCACAGATACATTCTATGTGCCACTCTTTTAAATATATGAAGATGGCATATATATATATATATATATATATATATATATATGAGAGAGAGAGACAGAGAGACATTGAAGGCATAAAAAGCACAATCTCACTGTATTTTTCCACTACCTTATTGTTTTAATTTCCAGGTAAGGATCTTAAAGGATTTGAACAGTAAAGGATCTTAAAAACTATTTATTATAAAGACACACAGACAAGAGTCCAAGGATATTTATCCCAGAGATGGGAAATTTTATCAGGGGGACAGAAGAACAGGCCTAGAATTTCTGAAGCATTTGTGAAATCCAGAGGAAGCAAGAACATTTTCCCCACTGCTCAACTCTGCAGAGCACAGAGACATATTTCCTAGTAGCTTCCAGGAAACCTTTTGTGTTAAATATGGTCTTCCAGGCAGCAGATGCCAAGAGGTAATTATATAGATTGGGGCTTCATAGGGAAAACGCAAGTTCAGACAGAGGTAGGCAGGGAGCCTGAAAAAAAAAAAAAGATTCTGACTATACTCTGACAAGGAGAGAAGGGGGGGATTCTTTGTCTCCTAGAAACTAACCTATCTTAATATACTTTATGCTCCACAAACTTGGAGAATAAAAGCCAAGGAGAGGCAGCTGGAGCCTTGGTCAATTGTGCTGTGGTAACAGGAAGTGTCCAAGTGTGTTACCATGACTTTTAGTGTCAATTGTCATTGCTCTATCAAGTAAAGCCAATCCCTTTATTTACAAAGGGAAATCTCTAAGAATAACCTAAGATCCTCATCAGAAACCCTTAAGTGAGGAGAGCATGGATTGATGCACTTTAAGCACAGGAATCAAGCACCTGATAATCAAGACTTCAAATTAACCCAGAAATACAAACCCTCTGTGATAAGCACAGACTAAGGCAACTCAGGATGCACTTCAGGAAGATAGTTGGGAGAATACTGTATCTTAAAAAGGAAGAGAGATACTTGTACATATCAGCAGGTCACAACCACCTGTTACTTCCAGGTTAACTGTAGTTCCAGTGTATCCAACAAGAAGACAAGAATTAACCTTGGACACAGCACTCACATAGCTCACAAGCACACACAATTGAAAAAAATATAAAAAATGTAAGTGAACTTACACTGAGTGTTGGTGTGTTCAATTATGTAAAACAAAGACATAAGGATATAGATTAAGATACACTAACCGAGTGACATCACAACCCTATTCTCAAACGGATAGGCCATCCAGACCACAAAATCAACTCCAGAGTTAAACCAATTGATGGAAAAAATGGACTTATTGGGTATGTGTGAAACATTCTACCCAACAATTGTGGAATACACAATCTTCTTAGAAACCCATAAACATTCTCTAAAACAGATAAAATTTCAGACCATAAAGCATGTCTTAGCAAATGAAAAAAAAATTCATTTTATCTTATCAGGACTTAATAGAATAAAATTAGAAAACAATAGCAAAGAAAATCATGCACATAAATCTTGAATAAGACCTTTTTGAGGTGTGGTAGTTTGAATGTAATTGCCGCCCCCCTCAACCTGATATGGAGTAGCACTATTAGGAGGTGTGACTTTGTTGGAGTTGGTATGGCCTTGTTGGAGGAAGTGTGTCTCTTGGGGGTAGGCTTTGAGGTGTCCATGCTCAAGCTAACACCCAGTGTCTGAGACCACTTCCTGTTGTCTTCTGATAAAGAAGTACCCAGCACCATGTCTGCCTGCACGCCACCATGTCCCACCATAGAATGAACCTCTGAACTGTATGCGAGCCACCCAAATGACATGTTTTTCCTTTATAAGAGTTGCTGAGATCATGGTGACTCTTCATAGCAATAGAGACCCTTACTAAGACAGTGAGACTGAAATATCAGGGAAAAAACTGATTCTTAGACTCAAATTCAAATTACTAGAAGTTTGGCGACATAGAAAAGGTAGATTTCCCAGAGGGAAATCTATAGTTATGAATACTCATATCAAAAAAATCAGAGAAGATGGAGGTAAGACTGTAGAGTATTTATCTAGCATGAATGGAGTCCTGGGTTCAACTGGTCACCAACACCACATATGATCAGGTAAGCTGCTGCATACATGTACTCTGAGTTCAGAAGCTCAAGGTCATACATGACTACAAAGCAAGCTGGGACCATCCTAGGCTACATGACACCCTGATGTTTATTGTTATTGTTGTTTTTAAATTCAGGGACCTGGAGAGATGGCTCAGTATTTAAAGCGCTTGCCAGTCAACACGAGGACTGGAGTTCAGATTCCCAGAGCCCACCCAAATGCAGACTGGGTATAGCAACCTGTCAGACCTCCATATTCATAGGTATATGCAGGGTATTCCTGGCATAAGCTGGCTGGTGAGACAGTCATGTTGGTGAACTCTGGGTTTAATCGAAGTGTACTTCCTCAAAACATAGGTGGGAGAGAAATTGAGAAAGATGCCAGATATCTCTTGGTCCTTCCAAAAATCCACTAATTAAAAGGGGGTGGGGAACCAATCCTGGTGTTAGAGGATTAAACGCCCCATTTAGTTGAGGCCCTAGTTATAAAATCAATTACTTGATTACTTGTCAAGGGGGATGGGGTGTTTTCCCATAGGCTCATCATGTCCATTGTCTTGGTCAGTGTCTCTGAAGCATGTGGTTTGTGGGGAGGAAGGGTGATACCCAACTAAAAATCTTGGTAACCTTAGGAAGGTAATGAAAGAGTAACATCTATGTGGATGATGGGATTCTAACCCAATCTATCTAGCAGCTAACTCTGTACCTTCTTTTCTATAGGTTAAGATTGCTTTAAATCTATGGTGACCACTTGTTTTAGAAGCCACACTTGTGAGGTTCAGAGAAGAAAGAACAAATTATATTCCTGTTATTAATGACATGTGTGTTCCCAGGCCTAGTTTTAAATCATTTCATGAACTGTGTATGAACTGTTCATGTTATAGAAGAAATACAGTAATCGAGAGTAATTATGGGCATTGCATGTGTTCCTGACACTGGGTTTTATATCTAGGCTCATGCATAACACCCACAGGCTTGTATTACTGGAACTCACTTTGTAGACCAGGCTGGCCTCGAACTCACAGAGATTCACCCACCTCTGCTTCCTGATTGCTGGGATTAAAGCCATGCACCACCACCTCCTGGCTTAGATAGGCATTCCTATAGGATCCAGATTATCCATGAAGATGCCCAAGTATTAGGAAGTTGAGAACCTTTTCTGGGAACACTATAGGTAATTGGCTGATTGTCTTATTGTGCAGCTATGTTGTGTCTTCTCCCTCAGATCCCTACCATAGTTGTCTCCTATATAACTTGCTTTCACAGAGCTTTTCAAATATATCTCAGAACCTGCTCTCGTCTGACCAAGAATGGGAACACCTCGTGTGCTCTTTGGCACTGTGTCAATGACACTCCTGCAACACTGACCTAAGTTGACCATTGAGGGCACTTGAGGCTGATTGTGGTGACAACTGGAAGAGTGTGCTGGTCTTACCGTCCAGCAATTTCAGGTAGCCAAATACAGTACGGTGTTTGGAAACACAGCATTTGGCTGACCTTGTAGGAAAACTGTTTAATGTGTCCATTTTGGTTGCTTGGTTATGTGCTGATACACACCAAGATCACGTGGAAAACTGGCACATTAGGGAGCCAAGAAAGAAACAGACAGGGACTAAAATAGCAAGGGCTCTGGTCAACTTAGTTGATTATGGTAATTGTTACAATTAAAGTGTCCTGCTTTAAAGAATTCAAATCAGTATCCCAGAGAAATGATGGAGAAGATTATATATTGAAAAGTCACAATGAATATATAAGATTCCCTTATTAGAGCTTCCTAAGTATGAACAGAATATATTTAAAATGAAATCATTGCAAATATCATTTACTGTGTTGTCAACGGTACAACCATTGGGGAAAAGCAGCAGTCACGCATGGATACATTAAGAAATAGAACTCAGATCATTTAAGCAAGATCTAATTTGATTATATTTTCATGTTTGCACACATCCAAGAAGCATTCATGAATGTCCCATTGTTGATAAGGTGCTCTACTGTATTTTAATTCACTGGTTTGGTAGTCCATATACTATATTCATAACAAGTCCTTAGCTCTCTGAGTGGTAAGGTCATTCTTGAAAATCAGCAGGACCTAAAAGCCATGGGGTATTGAGTCTTCTTGATAATAACCGTTCAGGGTGGGTGTACAGCAGAGATTCTCTGCCTTCCTAAAAAGTGCCCACCTTTTAACATGGTTCCTGGGGTTGTGGTGACCCCCAACCATGAAATTATTTGCATTGCTACTTCATAACTATAAACTTGCTACTGTTATGAATCGTAATGTAAATATTTATTTTGGACATAGAAGTTTACCAAAAGGGTCACAAACCGCTTGTTGAGAACCACTGGTCTAGAGAAACCACTCACTGGTCTAGAGAAACCATGGGTGGTCTAGAGGAACGCTGCTGTCAGCTAATGTGACTAAGTGGCCACCCCAGCACTACTGGCACCAGCTGCTGGGTGCCCTCAGCTCCCCCTGCCACCCCTTGTCCATTGGTGCTGTAGTCTATGCAGCTGGAGTCAATTCTTGTTTGCAGGGATTGTGTAGACTCCTAGACCTAAATGAGAACCCACAGTGGGTAGTGACCTGAATGTTGTTCCTTGGCCATACTAGGAAGAACTGTTTACTCTTTTCTGCTTTGAGTGGTGGGGAGGCTCTGCTTTCTACCATGACCACTGTAGAACAAATTCCCCAGACTTAGGAATGAAGACTAGTGACTGGGCAGCCAAAATGATGAAAATGTCCTTTGTATGAACTATGTAAATTTATACATAAAAAATACAAGTTTGGGCTGGCGGTATGGCTCAGCCTTCAAAGGCCAGGCTGACAACCAAAAAATAGAAGTTCACCAAGCAGTGGAGCTCAACTTGACATGACCCTTCCCCCACCATGAGAAGATGAATTCTCAAGAACCCAGAACATACTAGGCTTTAGTCTTGGGCTTGTCTCTCACCACCTACACATCCATCAAATGTATTCTGACATTATGTACCATGCTTGGATGGCCCCTTTCTTACTTGCCATACAGAGCACTCTTCATTCCAGTTCTCATTTATTTTCATTTTAACTGCATTTTCCCCTTGTATTGGGGAGTTTTCCTCTGGATTTTGTTTATGGGGGTCCATGAACTCCCAAAGGCAATTAGCTCATCTTCATAATGAAAGCTTCTCCAATATTAATAAATAATAGGAAAGCTTATGCTATGGCTAAGATGAATGAGAAATGTCAAGATGTACACCTGTCTGTTCCCTCTTTAGGGTCACCTCCCCCCATTCAAACCATAAGCTGGCTTTGATTAAAGTGTGACATTTATCTTTCCAAAGTGAATTTATCTTCCTATGATAAGAGCAGAAAATGTCACAATTTTCTGCAAAATAAAATGCAGAAATTGATAAATGATAATTTTAATGAAAACCATAGTTTTAAAGTAAGACCTTTCTTAAATACACAAAACACTGAGGTTGAACAACAACAACAACCCCTAAAATTTGTTCTGAGCTGGTAACCCTGCTGCAAACTGCATGCTTACACATGTAAAGCCCTGGGTTCAACCTCAGTATAATAAACAAATAAATGATTCTAACAGTCTAAGAGAAGCGTTAGACTGAATGCAGCTCACCGGACACTGTGATGTGGACTTTGATTCCACATACCGTCTCCATGGCTGGCTATTGAAGACAGAAATCACAAACAGATGGTTTTCACTTTGGAAGGGAACCCAGTATAGACTTTAATGAGTTAGGTGGGACAGTCAGTTACTTAACCAGTTTTTCCTTTTGTTGTTTTTGCATCTTTAGCCAGGTATAGACAAGTCATTAGTTGTAGGCTTAGGTTCTAATAGATGAAGCAGGCATGGGTCTTCAGGAGATGAACACTGTCCCAGACCAGCCATCACAGAACAAGATAGACAGTAGGCCCTTGCTCCCTTTCTGTTCCCAAACAAACAGGAAACACTCAGTTCATCTAGTGTAAAACTAACCATGGGTGACTTTCACAGTTACTAACCATGGGTAACTTTCACAGTTGCTTCACCAATGCACTCAGTTGGAAACACATTGGTCTGAGGACCAGTTTAATCCTATTTCTGGTTCTCTTCTCATCGAGAATAAGACCTAATGCAAATCACAGGAACTGTGCTGGATCAATGGGCATGATAAAATGTCCAAAATGCTGCTGAATGATATATCAGGTCCTAGGGCATTATCTGAAGTCACAGTACAGGTGCTTATACAGAGGGTAGACTCTAAGGGTGTACAGCAAACAAGAGGTGACTTTCTTGAGAAGGTCAAATGATGTTTACTGCCTAAGTTATGCTTTTCTCCAGAAATAATTAGAATTTTTAATGACAGCAAGCCATTAGTGCTGGACATCATGACTCATGTCTGTAATTCTGGTATTTAGGAAGAAGCAGAGGCAAGAGCTTATAAGTTCAGCCCTAGATTACATAGTGAAATTGTATCTGAAAGAAAGTAAGAAAAGAAGGAAGGAAGAGAAAGAAAGAAAGAAAGAAAGAGAGAAAGGAAGAAAGAAAGAGGTCATATTTACACCCAGAAAAAGAAAGCTTCAGAGCATATTAAAAAAAAAAAAAACAACAGAGGAACACTATAATAATTAGTAGTAGTAACCAGCAGTTGGATTTAAAGTGTGAAAAACAGCTTTAATTCCCAAGAGACTAGAATGGATTTCTATAAGGGAGAGCAGTCGATGATCTTCTGTTCAATTACTTTTGTACTGTTTGAAGGAGTTATCAAATAAAGACTCTAAGCAGAATCCACCAAGAAACTCAGATAAAAAGAAAAATCTCAATATTCAATTCAGGCCAAATGTCTGAATTGTTAGTCTAAATAGTACCAAATGTTGAGCTGTTTTCTATCATGTATAAAAAGTATGTAAATGATGAGGTTTCCATTTGTTATGCAGACACTGTTGGAATCAGGGAGATAGAGCCTAGAGAGGAAGCCAGGAGGCAAGGGCATTTGGTTTCACACCTGTCTTTCCCGTGACATTTGTATGCAAGAGAAATAACACCGTCAGCAATGTCTCAACACAAAAGGGTATTTAAATGTGCAGGACACATCAGATATGGTGACAGAATGCAAACAGGAGTCCCTTGTTGGAAGATTATATATACCACAGCGTTTGTATTCAGCTTTCCTTTGCTTTCTGTTCACACAGCCATTTGCTATCTCTGACACCAGGTCTGTGGGTGCCCCCACCCCCGCCATATGTCAATCAAAGCAACCCTTTAGCAGATTCTCCAGGGAACACAAGTCTGTGTCCTCCAATGCAATCCAGTTCTGACACCATTCACCTGACATAGCCTCAGATCCAGAGGGTTAATGGATCTGTCCCAGAAGATGTCCCCCACCTCGGATACAGTTGTAGCCCATGCTTCTGAGTGGCTACACTCAACCTTGACTGTGAACTACTCTTTGGAGTTGATTAATTTGCTAGAGTGGTTCACAGAACTCAGGAAAACACCAGAATTACAGGTTATTAATGAAAGATATGAGGGCTGGAGGGATGGATCAGTGGTTTAGAACACTTGATGCTCTTGAAGAGAGAATTTGGGTTCTGTTCTTAGTGTCTATATCAGGAAGCTCACAAACACCAGTACCTCCAAATCCCAGGGTATCTGAAGTCCTCTTCTGGCCTCTTTGGACACTACAGGCACATGGTGCACATTCAGACAAGAAAGTATACACACATCAACATAACAAATACATAAATAGCAAAGGATCTGAGAAGACAGAGGTCAATACTCAGCATGGAGAAGGAACACTGTAGCACGGAGCCCTTATGCTCACTTGTTGCCAAGCCTAAGAACCTCCATGGGCTCAGCTGTCTTGAAACTCCCCAAATCCAACCCTTTGGAATGTTTCTGGAAGCTTCGATACATGGAATGATTTACTGGTTACATCAATTAGCTGTCACTGATCACCGAATCTTTAGCTTTTCATCTTTCTGGAGGTTGTGAGTAGGAAAGTCCTAGCTTTCTTCTTGGGTTTTAATTTTTCCTGTAACTTGTCCCTATCCTGAAGCCACTCAAGAGCTCCCAGTCTCCTGTTTTCCAGTTATCATACAAAAGACTCTTATCACTCCCCAGACTCAAAGGCTCTGGGAGTTGTACGCCAGGAAATGGACAAAAGCAAAATATGTGTATTTATTATGTGTGAGTGCCACCAGAGGTTTGTGCTAGCCGTCATTCTCTTTGAGTGTATACATTGGACATTTTGTGAGTATTAAGGTTAAAAGACCAGCAGACAACTGAGGAGAGCTGGGTTCTGAACTAAGAAGAATGCCTGTCCCTCTGCAGACACAGTTCTCTGTAATGAATGCATTAATTTGAAAGCCAAACCACAGGCACACACAGAAGGTTACTATTCAGTAAACAGTCATGATTGCAGCCACCCAGTACTGAGTCTGCTGCCTGAGTGTTCCAAGCCTGCTTTAAAACAGTGCAGCTGTTACATTAGTGGGAGGGAATCCAGGGCGCTATCAAGGAATAAAAGCAGTTGAGTTTGATTAGTTCTGGTAGATGTCATCTTCAAAATGCCACTAATTCGATAATACCAGAGCATTTCGGAGGGAAGAAAGAAAATAAGGATAATGTTATGTAAATAGGTACATTATTATTTTCATCTCTTTTGACACTACCCGGAGCAACCCAAATGGCAGTGAGGTAGTGAGAAGCAAAGAAGGAAGCCTTTTCTCTCTATAAAGAATTGAGCAATGAACTGACACTCTGGACCAGGAGATGGAGTGTGGAGCCAAAGGGGGCTGGCTTCCTGCTCATAATTATAGTAAGTCATACTAATAGAATGTGTGGTACGTCCCCAGCCCTTTGCTGGCAGGGTCACACCGATTATAGCATTTAATCTCCACTGCCACCCTGCATAGTAAGTGCTGTTATTGCTGTCATTTCACAGATAGGAAAATTGAAGCTGGAAAGAGTTAGGTAATGTCTCAAGGTCAAGTTGCTCAGAAGTGGAATTTGGACTCAGACAGCCCTGAAGCTCCCATGACATTCTATTGTCTCACAAAAACAGCTAAGTAAGGAGGCCTGTATTATATATATATATATATATATATATATATATATATATATATCCTACCAAGTGCTTCCTCGTTGTCTATTTTTAAATCAGAATGTGTGTGTGTGTGTGTGTGTGTGTGTGTGGTGGGGGTGATAGTGAATCTTTAATACAATTTTGTTTTAGAAATATTTACTATTAAGCCAAGCCGAGGCCATTTTTTATGCTGTTATCTTTAAAACACCCTGCTTCATCATGACTTGCTCCTCCCTGTCCCTTGTTCTTTCAGGTGGTCTATAGAAGAATTCAGTAGACACCAACTTAGAAAGTCAGACAAGCTGGGAAAGGATTAAACTAATACTTGGGTTTGAGTCCATCTACATGGTCATAGTTGGGAAAAGCATGCTCTGGAACAGTGATTCTCAACCTGTGGGGCACGACCCCTTTGGGAGTTGCAAATCAGATATCCTATATATCAGATATTTACACTATGATTCCTAACTGTAGTAAAATTACAGTTATGAAGTAGCAATGAAAATAATTTTATGGTTGGGGGTAACCACATGAGGAACTGTAAGCAGCAGGACCAACTGAGACCTCCGCAACTGTGAGCCAAAATAAGTTTTTCTCCAGTGTTTTAGGTATTTTGTTACAGTATCAGGAAGCTGGCAAACACACACAGTCAGTATTCTCAGCTTTCCCAAGGAGTGATATGAACACGGCCAAAGAACTTTGAATGTTCCTGGAGGTTTAAGTCATTGTTGAGGCCAAACTTCTTGTTCAAATGCTTTGGGAAAAAAAAAGAAGACTTAGACTAGGCTTTGCTATCCTAACCCCAAAAGGAAGTGTTTGGAGAATAGGTACCTTTTGTGTTTTTCTGCTATTGAAGGAATGTAAGGTAATTTCATCTGGACCTGTGGTTCTCAACCTGTGGGTCATGATCCCTTTGACAAATTTCTATTTCCAAAAACATTTAATTATGATTCATAACAGTAGCAAAATTACAGTCACAACGTAGCAATGGAATGATTTTATTGTTGGGTCACTACAACATGAGGAAATGTATTTAAGGGTCCCAGCATTGGGAAAGTTGAAAACCAGTGCTCTAGACACTTTAACATTTAATTCTAATTTTATAATAAAATATATAATTATTTATTCTTGTCTTTTGGAAAATGAACTCATAAAACACAGGCATGGCAAGTTTTATTGTGTTTGGCTGTGTGTCTATTCCAGGAAAGAAATCCTTGGGATTCATTTGAATGGAAGACTTTGGATGCTCTCAAGACATCTCCAAAGTGTTCATAATTCTCTTAATAAATTATTCATCAAAATTCACCCTAGATTACTGAGGTCTTATAAGAATTCACTCAAAACCATCTTGCTACTGAATATGGCACCATCGTTTTCATATACAATAACAAATTAACTATGTTGGATTGAGAGATCATCAGCTATATTAGACTGGGAATGTGTTGGAAAAGCTATAGCTTGAGTATAAGCATAAGTGTGTTGTGACAATGGACAGCCTGACTAAAATATCTCTTTGTAAATGATTGAAGCATTCCCCCATTCCTTCACTGTGTTTGGCTTCTATCATGAACTCTTCATCACCACTTTCATTTCTGTATTTTACCCCGATTCTAATTCTCAGTGTGTAATGAGCTTCAGAACCTAACCGTTTGATTGCCTGCAGATGAATCATCAATATGACTATGCAAAAATCTCCTGGGAGTTAATAAGCAAATTGTGAGGGAGGTCTGTTAGAAGGAAGGCATGTAGAATTGATGAAGTGGACTGCTTTCTCTATTGCTAAAGTTAAAAAGTATGCCTTGTTCTTTTTGCTTGATAGAGGTCACTCAAACAATTGGTTTTATTGAACATAAACCATCCTGGGCAAGGTGATATAGTAAATATACAGCAGTATACGGAGAAAGAAGACACATGTGCCATGATTTGAAGGGTTTAGATCAGGACAATATAAATGTATAAATAAAGGACCACAAAGAATATAAGGTAAGTGAAATGTCATCATACATGATCAGTTGTGAAGATATTGAGAGAGCAGCATTGGCTTCTAGTTGGAGAAATTGGGGGAGGCTCCTTAGAGGAATGGGGATGAGTTTAGACTTGGAAGGATGGTATAGTGGCCAGCACTAGTTGTATAACCTGAATATATACCCCTTCTTATACTCTTCCCTGAATCATGCATGGCTTAGGGAAAGCAAATTCCTAAGTTCCAAGGAAATTTAGTATAGTCTATTTTTATACCAATTATAACAACCCCATCCTCTCCATTCCTCTTTATTCATTTAGGTGACCTGACTCAGATCATTTGTTGCACAGCAGTTTTCTAGTGACTAGTGTCAGTGTAACTGTGGCCACATGCATGCCATCTGTGGATGCAAGCAATCGAAGAGCAAAGACTCAGTTCATAGCTGGTCTTGTGATATCCATGTTCATGGAAGTTCTCATCCATTCTCAGGTTGTACTTGAAAAGGATGCTAGTTGATTCCAGCAGCCATGGAATATGCTGGCCTGAAGATATGTGGAGGAAGGATGAGTCCTGGGAAGATAAGATGCAGGGTTTGAGCCCTGTTTGTGCTGGGCTTGGGGCAGGATTCACCTCTTGGTGTCCTGGACTGTGAGATCTCGATGCGTAAGCCACTTAAGAGTCAGATTTTCTCTGATTCAGTGCAAACCATCTAAATTGTCATCCATAGCACAACAGCCATTTGTTGGCTGCCTTCCTAGGCTATAAAGTCTGTGTCAACAACCATGATATCCCTCTTAACTTCAAGATCATTTCCACATACATGGCATGACTGCTATTACAACCTGAATGGGGCAGTGGGGACAACTAGGCTTGGGGCCCAGGACTGGCCTACTCTCCTCTGGGAGCTCAGATTTCCTAATGCTGCACCTGTATTGGATTTTGATTATTGTGTTCATTTCTTCTCCCTGTCCACCTCTCAGGGAAATGTTTTTGAGGATTCTACTGATTTGCCTACCCCTTTGGGTTTGTCCCTTGGATCTCATTCTAGGAGAGCTCTGATTATCAATATCATCAACTTGATTGAGTCTAAAGTCTTCAAGGAGGCATTCCTCTGGAAATGTTCATGAGTGATAAGGTTCTGGACTAACTAAAAAGGAGAAAATGACCCAAATGCCAGCATTCATCTTTCTCTCTCTCTTTCTCTCTGCTTCTTGACTCTAGAAACAATGTGACCAGATGATTACTTCTCCGCTTATAATGTACTGTGCTTAAAATCTGTCAACTCAAAGGAACCTTAACTTCCTTGCTGTTTCTAGTATTCTGTTTCCATAATAAGAAAAGTAACTAATGCAGGGGCCCTCCTCATTTCTGGACTCAACATTAATTATGCTCCTGTTGTATACTGCCATGTATGACTGGGGTGGGAAGAAAGGACCTTGATAAACTTCCTAGATGGATACAGGGGAGTTATCTGAGGTGCACAGGATCCTGGACCACACTATCCACAATTCCTTCATGCCTAGATCAGAGTTTCTTCCTCTGAGACAGTCCTTAATTCTAGTCCCCTCTTCCCCTCACATAGGTACCCAAGCCACTTACCCTGCAGTGATGAGTCCCTCTTTCCATTAGAAATCTAGGGATGGAAATTTGTGGGGATGGGTCATGTCAAGGGAGCCAAGTGAGAGGGATAGACAGGCCAATAGGCATCCTTTACCCCATAGCAGTAACACCAACTGTAGGCAAGTCAGAATGAGGAAAACCAGACCTAGGGCTTAATCCTACCTCCTCCACAAAAGGTGGGGATAGAAAGCAGACACAAACATAGCAGACTACAAAACAAAAATAAAAACAATAAAATTATGAAGGATCAAAGAATAAACTTTGTTCCCTCTGGGTTTTCAAATTCAATCCTTAACATACACTTAGCCTCTCATTTCTTACCTGAGATTTTCCTCTTGTCTACTCGGGAGCTAACACCACATCCCAAACTTGGCTTTTCTTCCTGTGTCCAGGACACACCAAACTCATTGTGCAGCTTTGTACCAGCTGTCCCCTCTGCTTAAAGTGCTGCTGCTATTTCTGTGCTAACCTGGGTCCCTCTTCCTTGACCCTTATCTCCGTCACAGGGAACACGGCATAATTGCACACGGCATAAATGATTCATTAGTAAATTTGGCTTACAAAAGCTTTAAAGTGCTAAAATATTAGGTAATTATTCAAATAAATATTTGTTGTTTGCTTTTTTGAGACATGGTTTCTCTGTGTAACAGCCCTGGCTGTCCTGGAACTCAGGATGTAGATCGGGCTGGCCTCAAACTCATAGAGATGCACCTACTTCATCCCAAGTGCTGGTATTAAACATGTATGCCACTATGCCCAGCTTTAAATATATTTTTGATGATTAGCAAAACAATATTTTAGTTAATTGGGAGATAAAATTTTTGTGGTTTTTTTTTTTTAAATCGAAATGAACAGTACATTTAATGACCGACTAATTGACATATTAATGTTGCCATAGATTTTACAGCCTGTTTCAGGTCCTTACTCACTGTGGGCTGTTCATTGTCTGTGGGAAAGTACTCAGCTGATGGAATAACTCATCCAGATTCACACACTTGTGCATAAATGTTAGCATCTTCTTCAAGCTGCTTCTGGTAAATGTGCCTATCAATATGAATTCTGAGTTCAAAGGATTTCTCGATTTGCAGCTGCAGTGGTGAAGTCAGATGTCCAAGTTCTAATCACAAGTCACAACCATGTATATGTGTGTATATGCACATGCACGCATGTTTGCATGTGTGCCCCTATGCGTGTGTATGTGTCTATGTGTAATAGAGAAATTCCTGGGGAAAACTTTTGAGACATTTATTTATTTATTTTATGTGTGTGAGTGTCTTGCCTGTGTGTGTGTATGTGCCCCACATGTGTGCCTGATACCTTCTAAATCAGCAGTTGTTGCTCTTCAAAACTGGAGTTAGGGTTGGTGGTGAGCCACCCCGTGTGTCAGGAATTGAGTTTGGGTCTTCTGTAAGATCAGTGAGTGCTCTTAACTACTGAGCCATCTTGCCTGCCTTACTGTTGCCATCTTAATGGCCATGCTTTATATATCTTTGGTAATAGAGGGGACTGAATTTCAGGCCTCATGAATATCAGGCAAGCACTCTGAAAGTTATAGTCTCAGCGCTAAAATACTATTATTATATGAAATTCCTATGTAAAAATAAGGATTATTTTATGTCTTAAAAGCAGTATCTCCTCTTCATGAGAGATAAAGATAATATTTTTAAAAATAAACTGTACTGAAAACACTTCTGGGATGGAGCTATTATGTACAGGTGTATTTTCCTCGGTGCCCTACAAAGGCCTGGGCAATTTTGAGAACAACACAGGCTCTTTGGGGGTGTTTGTACCAGAAATGCCTTGGGCATAAAGAACATCCCTGGGGAACTTTGAGGGAGTGTACTTAAACTTTAATGTTTCCATTCTCCCCGGTGACAGTTTGAGATCAGCGCTGGCTGCAACCTACTTGGGTTTCTAGAGCAACTTCCCTCTCTGAAGTGATTTGGAATTAGAAATAGCATTGTCATTCACTGTTACTAGGGTGAAGCTCCCTCTCCTCATTGGTTCTCTGGTCAGGAAGGATGAACTTCTGCACCACAGGTACTTCTAAAGGTCTCTGCTCGAGCATCAAGCTGTCCCTCCGTTGGTATCAGTAGTCTTCATTCCCTTTTTGTAAGCTACGGCTCACTTACCACGCCCTTAAGAAAAGTTCCCATTCATCACAGAGAATGAAGACCAAGCGGGCTCAGCAGAGTGACAAAAGGCACAGACTGTGGTCCAGGGAGCCTTTGCATGATATCTCCATTTCCTCCCAGGCTGTGCCGTCAATCACAAAAGGCAATTGTGACTTTATGCTTGATTATAATGAATGAGCTCCTCTGTAACACAAATTCATTTTGCTGAATTGGCTAGTGAGTTGTTTGAAGTTGCCTCTGGAATCTAGGGAGGAAAAAAAAAGTGTCAATGTTAAAAAATTGGCCAGTCAGGGTAAACTAGGTATTCAGTTCAAAAAGATACATGTCTTAGTGTCAATCAAACTTGGGAATGAAATGATAAGGAACTTACATATGTTTCCACTTTACTGAAGTTTTTGTGGAGAAAAATAGTCTTGGTTTCTGGTGCTATAATAGAATATCACACTCTAGGGAATTTAAACACAAGAGTCTATTTGGTTATTGCTTCTGGAGACTGAAATCCCAGATTGAGGGGCACATCTGGTGAGGGACAACTTTCTGTATCATAACATGATGAAGGCAACACATGGGGGAGAGAGAGAAGGAGAAAAGAGAGAGGGGCGGGGAGAATGATGTCCCTACAAGTCCACACCAACTGCTGGCCACACTTCTCAGTGCTGCTCTGGGACCAGCACATGAACCACAAGGGGCAGATTTAGACATAGAAACACTGTGAAATTGCTGGATATTGCATGCAATTTTGAGACTGTTATGTCAAAAGAAAGTTTTTCTCTTCCCCCATTTCTTCTCTTACTCCTTGTTCTCCGTATTTCCCCCACTTTTTTCTTCTAGTTGTTTTATTACTTACAGTGGCATGTAATAGGGATGGCTTTTGAGTGCCATTTATAGGAAGCCCTTTTAAAGTAAAAACATGAAGAGAATTAGCAGTATCACAGGACTGTTGTAGGAGGCACAGAGGTCTTTGTGCTCACATATCAGCACTAGGGGAACCTGGACTGTTAAACCCACATGGTTGTTTCTTCAAAGGAAGAAATACATAACCTGTGTTATCCACTCAGAAGTGTGGGAACAGATATGGTTAACAGCCTGGTGACTTCTGTGCTACCTGTGTGATGGGAGACCACATGGGGTCCTCCCCCAGACCCTTATCATATGCATGTTTTTCTCAGTCAATCTATAGAACCGTCTTTATGGACTTTCTGGAGAGTTTCAGTGTAGTCACCACTGTGTTTAGCTTACTTTGTTCCTCAAAGTGATCTATGTATGCGTTGTTGTGCATGTGGGATTGAGTTAATGATCAGCAGAATAAGTTTTCACTGATTTGTCCTGGGATTCAATATGCCCAAACTAAACTACTCTGAGTCAGACCCCAGAAGTTTGAATCAAGACCAGCTATTGACGCATGTTGAACCTAACTGCCTTCTTACCTCCCATGGATGGCCACTCTGCTAGCCATGGAGATTGCAGAGATCCCCACAAAGCAGTCAAATAAGTTTAAAACTATTTCCAAGTTCAAACTGATCGATCCAGCACTATGCGTTTCCAAACTGGGTAATCCTTCCTGCTCCCGGAGAATATATAGTTCTTTATTTAAAACATTGTTGAAAGTTGTAATGAACCATTTTTAATTAAATAAGGTGTATACGAGAAAAAGAGTATGTCATAAAAATAGACATAAATTTGTTTTAAAGAATGCTTGAACTTAAAGAATCTTAGCAAAATTGGAGCATTTGATTGAATAGTCTCACTGGGAAGCTATTCATTTATTTTAGCAATTGTGGTTATTTTGGGATATTTTTGGACCATCTCTTTGGAATTAATTTAAGAAATAAAGCACATTTTTCTGTATATGATAATGGCAGACCTTCTTTCCTTGAGACTAATTTGAATTTGGGAGGTAGGTATAGGTCATTTGTTTTTAAATCAATTTTATGAAATAAGCGATGAACTAACATTATAATCTTTGAGAAGATTATAACAACTACAAAAGCAACATGAGAAGCCAGGATTCTCAAGCACCCTGATTTGTTTTGCTGAGGGAGATCAGAATATATGTGAAGTCATGTTTCATCATCCAATAAATATGTCTGCTTTTTAAAAGTTTCATTATTGCTTAATTTACTTCAACTCCTTGGAGGGAAATGTTTTAGAGTTTCAGTAACCATTGGTTTAGTTATTCTTTTGACACCTAGGAATTCCTTCTACCACTGTGGTGCAGAGACAGATAATTTGCAGGTGTTCTGGGACACATTCGAAAGGCATTCTATCCTCCATCCCTGTATACTCAAATACATGCAGGAGCAAGATAAACAATACAAAATAAATAGCAACATAGCTGTTGGACTCTGTGTCCACAATATTAAAGTCTGTGCTAGTCACTTACATTTCAGAGTGCTCTACAGTGAGGACAGATTTGAGGGGAACAAACCTCACCATTGGTGAAACAAAGAAATATTAGGGATTTAGGCTTAAAGGTACAAAGCCAGAAATGACTGTACTTGAATGAGCATTGAAACACTAACCACATCATTGTCTCTGGCTTTGCCAAAATCCTTGATAGAACATAGTCTGAGGCCCTCAAAGTACCAGGCACTGTTGTGAGAGCCTCTGTTCCATGTTGCCTTCATGGAGCTGACATTATGATGGCAAGACATGGAAAATAAATGATTGTGTAGTGTACACACACACACACACACACACACACACACACACACACTTATAGGAGAGAGGGGGGAGAAGAAGAGAGAAAGGGGGAGAGAAAAACCTATGATGGAAAGTCCAGAGGACCAGATGACAGAGTGTGACATGGCCTTATTTGAGAGAAGGTTCTTGAGGAAGGCATATGTGGGCCAGAGTTAGGGAGGTATTTAAGGTCACGCCTGTATGACATTAGGAAGCTAGTCTAGCTGGAATCTGGGAACACAGACTTTCTGGAGGGAAGCCATACACAGGAGGAATGTCTAGGGCAACAGGGACCTGCTTGGGGGTGGTTGGGAACAGCAGGCAGGTGGATGGAGTAATTGGCCAGGTAGGGCTGGTCAGAGATGAGAGGGGAGACAATTGTAGGCTCAGGGCCTATGGGGTTGGTAGGTTTCATAAAGACTTGGAATTTAGAGGCCAATTGTGGCAGCCCACGACTTAATCTCAGCACTACAGAGGCAGAGGAAGGTGGAACCCTGCAAGTTTGAGGCCAACCTGGTCTAAAGAGTAAGTTTCAGGACCACAAAGCATTCATCAGAAAGTGGTATTATTTGGAAATAGAGCCTTTATAGTGAGAATCAAGTAAAAATGAAACAATTGAAATGGCTCTTAATTCAATGTCACTGCTATCCTTACTAGCAGGGGAACGTTGGGCAGGACTGACATTTCCAAGAAAAGCTATTGCAAAGAGACTGACTGGAATGTCATGTGAGGGTCGGGGGCTGGAGGGATAAGTATACAAATACACCTATAAGCAAAGGAACCACGGAGATTACAAGCAGAGTAGCAGAAGCCAGGGCAGAAGCATGGGAAAGATTGACTCCAATTGCCTCACCTTGCTTTTTGACCTCTAGTGTCCAGGATTAGGAGGGAAAAGTCAAAAGTCACTGTTTCTTTAAGCTACCCAGTTCCTGGTATTGGGCTATCCCAAAACCCCAAGGGAACCTTCTTCTCCCTAGCCCATTGTAGTCTGATATTTTCTACTCCTACCTAAATCCTGCTGTCTCTATGTTGGAACAAATACCTCAGCATCAACAAATTACCTGTGTAGGGGTTGTAAGAGCCAAAGTTACATTTTAAGTTTTAATTACTATGCCTAAGAGATACATGAAACAGAAATATGTTGGATCTGCAAGCCCCTTGTTCAAGGACAGACAGTTCCTAAAATGCTGGAGGCTACTTTTAATGGGAGATTACAAGCCACATGTTTTTCCCTCTTCTCAACAAGTTTGTTTGACCCATCTGCATTGATGTGCTTGATCACATTTGGGTGGGAGGTTCACAGGCAGGAAATATGTCAGGATGTATACTTGCCAATGATTGGATGTATGCCGGAGGTATGTCAGGATGTTTGTTTCCGATTGGAATCTGATGGGGGATGTCCTTCTGTATGCTGTGAATATATGTTTCCTTTATTGGTTGATGAGTAAAGCAGTTTCAGCCAATGGACAGGCAGGATGTAGCCAGACAGAAAGTATAGGTGGGGCTACCAGACTAGGAGAATGCTGGGAAGAGGAACACAGAGAGTGAGTTGAAAGAGAGATGCCATGTAACTGCCAAGAAAGAGGTCCAGGCATTCTCTGGTAAGCCAAAACCACACGGATATACATAGATTAAAAGAAATGCATTAATAATTAAGAGAGAGCTAGCCAATAAGAAGCCTGAGCCATTGGCCAAACAGTTTAGTATTAATATAAGCCTCTGTTGTGTTTATTTGGGACTAAACAGCTGTGAGACCAGGTAGGACAGAAACTTTTGTTCACAGCGGCCATTTTCTAGAAACCAGGAGATGAACCTGGCCAGAGCCCAGCCACTTGGCCAGTATTTAATTAAAGCTTGCTTCACATTTGGCTTTAAGTTGTGATAGTGGTCTTATTCTGTACCTGTGGGAATAACAAGGTCTTGATAAGGTTCATTTTCTCTGTCATTGAAAGCAAAGGAACACATACCACATGCATACATGCACACAGAATAAGGGGATCCAGAAATTAAAATTCATCTTTTCTTGGAGAGCTGGGGTTTTTAATGACCTAGGATATGTCTCCCAATCATTTCTGATTGGTCAACTCAAGTTAGAGAAGGAAAAGTGGGCTGATCGGCTGACAGCTGATTTCAGGCAGGTCCGTTGAAAGGCCCTCTTCCTAGGGAGATGGACATCTGCCAGGTCTTTGTCCTGATGAACGGCAAAGCTAAACGTGTTCCATCTTGTTTATGGTCTCTTTCCCTGTCTGCCTGGCTGTCTGGGTGCTGACTCCTATACTCCTTCAAATAGTATCTTTGCCCTCCCTGTCCTTCACGCCCTCATCAGAAGGCTTCTGAACAAAGCCCTCTCTAGCCCCCCACTCTTTAGCACCCCACTTCTACTCATACCACCCTCATGAAAGGACTCACAATGCATACTCTGCCTAATTTTTTTCACAGCACTCTCAGCTACCTGCAGCTGTATTGCTCCTTCTTTCCTTATTTCTTGTCTGTCCTTCCTCTGCCCTTGCTATATTCCCAGACTGGAAAGTACAATTCAGGAAAGGGAAGCCTGACTTATTGACGCTCACTTTAAGCCCAGTGCTATAAGACATCCTGGGACGTAGTAAACACTCAATTAATGTTGATTGAATCGATAGGCAATCATGATACTAGTTATTCTTGATTCTTGAAGATATGATTGAAATTGATAAGGACCAACTTAGAGTTCTATGAATTATGGGACATTTCTGAATTTACCTGACTCTGCCTCATTTACCATCTCACTTGTAGCTGATGTCTTCCTATCCTCTGATCTGTACCGACACAGATCAGAGGACCAGCACTTTCCCCTCCCCCTCCCCCTTATAGCCGCTCACTGATGGTAACACATATTTGGCTGCATGCCACAGAAAAACAGCAAACCCAACAGTGGGTGGATGACAGACGCTCGTGTCTGGGCTGAAATTCTGTGGTCTCCTCTGTGCTGTATTTTTTTTCATTTGGCACCTATGCACTGCAGGCCCAGCTTCCTTCCTACTGTTCTTATTCCCATTCCTCTCTGTCCCTGCTGTCCCCAGGTTGTGTTTATTCCTTGCACACAGGATCGCAAGCTTATCAAGCCATCATTACTTCTCTTTGTTCCAACCTTTTCCCCAAACCCAACCCAAACAGCCTGCAAATTATCTTCCTACACAGACAGTTTTGTCTCTTAGTATAACTCTGGTACCAGCTGGTAAAATTATTTATAATTTTATCACACTTCTGAGAATTATCTCATTTAATTGTCACAATAACCAGCTAGTGGAATAAATCCGTTATTGTCTCCATCACACGTGAGAAAAATGAAAGTGGGCAGAAACTTGAAGCAATTTTCCCAAGGACAAACACCGATGGTAGTGTTAAAGCCTGAAACAAAATGCTGAACTTGTAACAAGAAAAAAATGTATTTTAAATACACATATAAGTAATGTGTGATATGTGTATGTGATACTTGCATTTGTGTAAATATTTACATATTTTAATAAACTGTGAAAATTATACATGATTGATCTCAAGATATAAGCTGTTTCAATTATTATATCTTTTGTTCTTCTAGAATATTAAGCAAGATTGTAATCAGATGTACAGCTCAATTATATTCTGATGCAGACGCTGGGGGAGCTAGGTATGAACTCTGGAATTAAGTATATTTGGGCTCAAATATATGTCCAGAACTTGTACTGCTTAGGCATGTGAACTTGGACAAGCCTCCTGTGATGGTTAGTATGAACTGTCAAATTGATGGAATCTAGGATTATGGAGGTGATGGGCCATGCTTGTGGGTGATTTTCTGGAGTACATTAGTTGATATGGGAAGAACCATTTTAATTGTGAGTAAAACCTTTCTAAGACGGGGGATCCTAGACTGCATATGATGGAAAAAGTGAGCTGGGCACATGCATGCATTCATTCCTGCCTATTTCTAGATTGTGGATGTGATGTGACTAGCTGCTACAGGATCCCCACTATCATGGACCGTGCCTGACTATGAGTTAAAATAAGCCCTTTGTCTTTTAAGTTGCTTTTGTCACTGATTCTTATGACAACACAAGACAAGAAACTAAGACACTTCTTAAACACTTAGCCTTAGTTTCTGCATCTGTAAAATGGGAGTTGCAAGGTACTGTGAACAATTTGGCAACAGTTGGGAAATGACTCCCTACCCATTACCTGGACAACATTAATGCAAACCATTGACACTAAAACTAAGCACCTGCCTTAGTGTTGCTGTTAGCTTGTCTTTTAGAGAATCAAATAAAGTTTAGAAAGTTTTGTTTTATGGATTCAGGTGTAAGATTTAATTGGCTTCTTTCAGAGTCATCAGTTTCTCATATGAGTAGCAACTTGGCCATGTGGCCTAGCAACAGCGTCCCTTCCCATGGTCCTCAACCCCAGACAAAGCATTGTTGGTAGCACCTGGGAATTGAAATATTATTCTAGAGGGAGGATGGTTTCACATGTGGGGCTGAGGTCACCAGGATGAAGAATGAGCTATGGCTATTTTGATAGCATACTCTTGTTATTTAGATTTTCATAGGAAGATTTTTTTTTACATAAATATGTGGATCATGGCATCCTAATATTGTGGATATTGTATTCTGATGGGGAATGTTCTTCTGTGTATATGTTTGTCTTATTGGCTGATGAATAAAACACTGATTGTCCAGGAAGGATGACAGGTAGGACTAGGAAACAAGGAGGATTCTGGGAAGTGTAGGCAGAGAGGAGTTGTCGTGTGATCCCAGGAAGTGATGTAGCTGGGCAGAAACTTCCACTAGCTAACCATAGAGGTCTGGAGGTCTGTATAGACAGGCAGGAAGTGGCGTAGCTGGGCAGAATCAGGATATAAGCAGGGGACAGGAAATCACTCTCTTCTCTGCAGAGTAGCTGAGCAGTGGACATGTAGGATGCCAGAGGAGTAACAGGTTCCCAGACCTTTCTTTGGTAAGAGAAGACCATGTGGAAATACTTAGTTAGATTAATAGAAATGAGTTAATAATTAAGACAGAGCTAGCCAATAAGAAACCATAGTCACCAGCCAGCAGATTTATAACTATATAGCAGCTGTGTGCTTCTTTGGGGGCAGAGAAGGGCGGCAGGACCTAGCTGGGCCAAGAAACCTTCATGTTACAGTATTCTATACTAGCAATAGCTATATATTAAAATCTTTGGTTCCTGTGAAGTGTGAGATATGACTGGGGAGACGATCTGATGTGAGAGAAATGACATCTTTCTACCAACAGGTTCCTTTGGCCGAAACTTGCCTACCAGCTCCTCATTTCCTTAGTCTCCTCACATGCTTTAGTCCTTATACATCAGCCATGTGAGGTCAAGGCTTTACCTACTCTCAGATGACAAGGTAGAAGTCCCACAATACTCATTTCTATACCACTGTTTCTTTTCTTCCTAGCACTCCCTGGCAACACTCTGAGCATGTGCCTTTTTCTCTATAGCAGTGGTTCTCAACCTGTGAGTCGTGACCCTTTGGGGGTCCAGTGACCCTTTCACGGGGGTGACATATCAGATATCCTGCATATAGGTATTTACATTAC
The DNA here is from genome assembly GCF_003668045.3 of Cricetulus griseus. NCBI lineage: Eukaryota > Metazoa > Chordata > Mammalia > Rodentia > Cricetidae > Cricetulus > Cricetulus griseus. The sequence continues at coordinate 137,855,683 of NW_023276806.1, forward strand.
AATTCGTAACAATAGCAAAGTTTACAGTTATTAAGTAGCAATGAAAATAATTTTATGGTTGTAGTCACCACAGCACAAGGAGCTGTATTAAAGGGTTGGAGCATTAGGAAGGTTGAGAACCACTGCTCCGTAGCATATGAGCTAAGAATGGCTGCAGCATTTTTAAGTGACTAGGAAAACAGCAACAATCTACAATATTTGCTGACATGGAAGCATCATACAAAATTTATATTTCAGGATTCAATACAGCTCATGTTATGTAAGCTATATGCTCAAATGCTTATATACTTATTCTGCCTCAGGAGGTTGAGGCAGAAGGGTCAAAGTTAAAGGCTAGCCTAACTTACATATCAAGATCTTTCATTAAAGAAACCATCAAAGCTGTAGAAAACAAAACAAAAACTAACCCTACTAATATTATTAATATATTAGTGGTTGTGTAGGAACATTGTCAAGCTAACTTCTTACCATTGTTTATGTGCTACAATGGCAGAGTTTACAAGCTGAAACGGAAACTCTGTGACCTCTAACCCCAAAGCAAAAGTATTCACATTGCAGTTGCCATAGTGTGAAAATAGTCTGAGTGTGTCTAGCAGGTGTGTGTGTGTGTGTGTGTGTGTGTGTGTGTGTGTGTGTGTGTGTGTGTGTGTTGAAATTCAGTCTCTAGCATAGGTATTAAGAGGGGAGAGAGTCAGCCTGACTGTGATACTTAGACGAGGGGCCTATGGAAGGTGGTCAAGATTAGGCAAGGTCATCGGAGTGGTGTATCCATGATTCAATCTGAGTGGTAAGAAGAGGGAGAGAAACCAGAAGAGCTAAGCATATAAAAGACAGGTCTCTAACTCTTGCTATGTGATGCCTTATGCCTTGTGACACTTAGCATCAGCAAGAAGGTCATTACCAGATCTAGCCCACCGCCTTGAACTTTCAGAAGGTAGTGAGGTCAAATGTTTTTAAAGTAGAGGCTGGAGAGAGATGGCTCTGTTATTAAGAGCACTTGCTGCATAAACATAAAGACCAGAGTTCATACCCATGTGACAATCCAGGAGTCCTGTGAACATTGGTCTGAGGAAGACAGACAAATTTATTTGTGAAGCTTGTTGGCTGCCAATCTAGCTGAAAAAAAAAAAAAGAAACCCAAGAGAGATTGGACTTGGGGGCAGAGGATGATTGAGGAGAGTTATCAGCGTTTTTGGGCCTCAAGCACACAGGTGCATCCAACTACATATGTCCATGTGCATATATCATGTGTATACACCTCCCTCTCAGACACAGGAATACACACAAATAATTTACCCTGCCAAAAGAGTCTCATTACAAGAGAATGGACTGCTACACTGGTCCTTTATTAGTTTTCTGTTCCTACATGTTGCTTCTTCTGGTCTCTTCATCTACAGAAACTCTCACTGACATATATGAACCCTCAGACTGGGGTTGACAAGTAAAAAGAAAAAAACCCAGCACTCCCTTGTTTTAAGTTATGACAGGGTTATGAATAAAGTCCAAACTAACAAGATAGGAACACACTTCACCTGTCAAAAAAGTGATAGAATTTGAAACACACTAGCAAATAAAATCAGATGCATTTACTGTGGCTTACAACCAATTCTCCAGGCTGATTTTTTGTTTCCCCTGAGGCATTAAAAACATTTTTGATTTTTCCAATATTCAAACCAGGAAACTATGAACTTTATCATAACTGAGAAGAGAAAACAAGTCTCATTTTAATATCTGTGGAGATGAATAGACTCTTTGAATGTCTCCACAAAGGAAGCCCAGGGCATTGTGGGAACTCAGTAGATATTTGCCAGAGGAAGAATGAATGAGTGTATACAGAAAGGGGGAGCTACGCCAAAACAAAACGCCAAAAGGGAGAAGAAGATGAAATGGGTTGGGGAGCTAGAGATGTGGGGCATGGTGGGAGAGAGGAAGATGAAGGGGGAAGTGCAGCCAGCTCTAGTGCTCCAGTAGGAAGAGAGTTCAGAGATCCTGAGGTTGTTTCCAAGGTGCTATAGCTGCTTCTCATTTTCCAATTTTTCTTTTTATATCTTCCTTTACTGAAGACAGGTTGTTCACCATTTTCTGCATTTTACTCATTTATTCTATCTCTATATCTCTCTATGTACTATCTCTCTATCTCTATCATCTATCAATCATCTATCTATCATCTAACTCTGCATCTATCACCTACCCATCATCTATCTATCTATCTATCTATCTATCTATCTATCTATCTATCTATCTATCTATCTATCTTCTGTCTCTCTATCTACATCTATCATCTCTACCTATCTATCATCTATCTCTCTATCAATAATCTATCTCTCTATCATCTATCAATGCATCTATCACTTATCCATCATCTATCTACCTATCTATCATCTATCATATCTTTCTATCGTCTATCTATCTCCCTCTCTATCAATCAACTGTCATTCATGTGTGTCATGTGTGTGCCCACACATGTGTATAGTCAGAAGACAACTTGAAGGCATTGGTTTTCTCTGCTGATTTGTGTCTCTTTGGTATAGAATTCAGATCATCACACTTGAAGACAAGATTGGAGCAATCCTTAAGCACATTTCTGAAAAGGTTTTCTCTCTCTCTCTCTCTCTCTCTCTCTCTCTCTCTCTCTCTCTGTGTGTGTGTGTGTGTGTGTGTGTGTGTACATGTCCATGAGTGTGGGCACCTATGGAAACTAGCAAAGAACCTCTGGTCCCCTAGAGATGGAGTCACAGGCAGTTGTGAACTACTTGACATAGGTCCTGCTGGGAAATGAACTCTGGTCCTCTGAAAGAGCAGCAAATGCTCTTAACTACTGAGCCACCTCTCTAGTCCCCATATTCTCAAACTGTTTGCAAGAACCTCAATATCATATTTGCTTCAGAAATGCATCATGGATACCAATTAATACCTTTGCTATTTTATTCTTCTCCTTAGTAAGTTTACTGCCTGTTGTCATAATTTGAGATTTCTAACATATTTATTATTAATTTCTTTTCTCAATTAGAAAGTTAATATTTTGACAGATTTATGTCTTATGAATTGGTGAGGGTACTTCCATGATTTTGAAGATCAGGCAGCCTCTGTGTGGTGGAGCCATCTGGAAACCACCCCCTTTCACCTTGCAAGATTTTGTTCAGATGTACCTTCTTTCACCATTCTAGCCCATTGTCATCCTTCCCCATCTATCCTCCCTGTTTTGTCCTTCTTTATGCTGTTTTCTTTCTCTCTGTGTTGCAGGAACAGCCATCTGTCTCTACACCTCTCACGTCATTGTTTGCTGTGTGCTTGATGTCATCATGAAGGTTTTAGCTCTCTGCTGTCTTCCTTCATCTCCTCCTTTCTTCACACTCCTCCATTTGGGCTGAAAGAGAATATTCACCTCTGGGTCCCAGCCTAGCCCCTTATGATGATGATTCTATTTCCCAGAACTCTCTCCCACTCCCACAGCCCTTCTCCTCAGTGTCACGGTTTCTGCCACACCTACTCTGTCCCTTCTAGATGTTCTCTGCTTCCAGACCTAATCTAAAATTTCCCAGCATATATTCCATGCAACATAGTAATGGGATAGCAATTATCTGTAGAAAAGGGAATCTGAGGTCCAATCAGTTTGTGAAATACTATATTTAAAACCAATTCTTTAAAGTGAGACTCTCCCAAGCTGTCAACCTGCCACTTTCGGCAGAATCTTCAAAAGCAGAAAGACATGCTCTGAAAATGTTTAGCTAAAGAATTTCTCGCCCATCTCTCTGAACATAGAAATTCTTGTATATGTGTGTGTGGGGGGGTACACTTGGCAAAATGCAACCCCTGCTCATTAGAAAATATTTGTTAAAGAGTATTCTTCATTTAGATCACAGGGACCTGCTACCAAGGTTCCTCCCCTGCAAGAAGGGACTGAGGCAGGTTTGAAAAGGGAAATAATGTATATGAAAGATGTCTTTTTCTACAATAGACACCTGGTGGGAAAATATTATTAATTAATCATATTAATAAAAATTAGAACTGCAACATGTGCATTTACATTCTGCATCTCATTTGATACAATGTGCTCCCATTAAAGTCACGAGGCTGACACTATTCTCTTATTTTTCTGGATGAGAGAGAGATGAGTGAATACAACCAGGCAGGTCAGTAGTTCCACCTGGACATAACATTGTTGTCAGCTAGTCAGCAGCAGACCCTGAATTCTTGCTCATGTTTGAAGCAAAAGTTGTTGCTGGAGTTTGTTTCCATTCTGGTTCTGTAGCCAATTAGCCCCAAATAAACACACAGAGACATATATTAATTATAAAAGTGTTGACCAATGGCTAGGGCTTCTTACTGGCTAGCTCTCTTTTAATTATTAACCCATAACTACAAATCTATGTATTTCTACATGGCCTTATCTTACCAGAGAATGCCTAGTGCATCTTATCTTCCTAGTCTCTACGTGCATCTCACCACACTTGTCTTGCCTCTCTCCCCAGAATTCTCCTCGTCTCCTAACCCCGCCTATCTTCCTGCCTCTACTGGCCAATCAGTGTTTTATTCATCTACCAATAAGAGAAACATATATACAGAAGGATGTCCCACATTAAAAAGTCAAACCATTTCCTTCATATACTGAACAAGTACACAAGTGTCAGCCAATTTACCTTACACAAAGCAATGAGAATGGGGGCACACAGGATTGGGGAAAAAGCTGAGATCACTGGGGGAGATGAGTGAATACAACCAGGCAGGTCAGGATGTGGTTACCCAGATGGTCTATGCAAGGGAGAGCCATGTGAGGGCAATCCTAGAACAGTTCAGTGTCCAGTATCTGCACCTATAGGAGCAAGCACTGGCAGATGTAGACATGGGGAAATGTTCTCACAGAATCCAAAAGTTTGTTTTCTGTTGCAAATGTAAAATTCTCAGTAAGAGCTTTCAAGTTTTAGGAGTGCTATCCAGTTTTAGGAAAAGAGTATTTTGTGCATAAAAATCAGTACACACAGCTATTATAACCACTGCTACCAGCTGTTACTATGTTGACAAGCAAAAGCTAATCTTTCCAGATAAAACCTGTTGTAGAATTACTTTGTTCCAATCACAGACAGCATGTTCCCAGACTCAGTGGTTCCCTTTCTCCTGTTTATTTATTTGACCACATTTTGTGGGTTCCTTTTAGCTGCTTGGGTTGAACTTCTGTGATGCCCACTGGTAACAGTGCCAGCAGGCCTGACCAGGGCAGGAATGGTTGTCAATAGCCTCACCTGATGTTATCTGGTAGTTTAAGAGTCATGCTTTGGCTTCTAATCTGGAGTACAATGTTCCTAGGACTAGTCTCTCAATTCCATTCTGCCATGGTAGCCTAACATACCAGGGACTTTCCCCACCCAGCCCACAAGTTCCTCGATGTGACAAAAGGCACTCTGTTAGGAATGTCAGGCTGCTTATTGGACTATCCTCAAAGGGCCCTTGCCTAGATTTGGCCTGAGCTTAGAACATGATCTGTTCAGCCAGTCATGATTGACTGAAATTTTCATTATGTGTACAGGAAAACCCAGATACTCCCAGGTACAAATTTCAACTTTATCAACTTCCGGCTGTGTCACCTCTGGTGACTTAAGCTTCCTGGACTTCATCCCTCTCATCCATAGAAATGGGACCCATTAAAGGTCTCTTCACAGATGGGAGATTATCTATTAGGAGGGATCCATTCTCCCTCCCTGATCTGAAGAGGATTCATGGGCTTTGTATATATTGATTAGGGTATTTTTCAGTTGCAGCAAATGGTTACCCAACTTGCAGCTATTTAAACAGTCAGGATATTTATGGATTCATATGAGTTAAAGTCTAGAGTCAGAACTGCCTGGAGCTCTGGTGCGCCTGCTGTCTAATGAGGTCATCAACAGTTCAGGTTCCATTTTCTGTCTCTGCATAGCCACCTACCAAGAAGAGTTTATCCACAGTTACAATGTGCTATTGGTGACATGGATAGCAACGTGCTATTTACTCTCTATCACTGCTAGGGCAAAGAGTCTTCTCCCTGACCTTTGGAACCCAAGTTCTTCCTGTTCATTTGTTCAGACCAACTTAAGTTATGTGTTCCTCATGCCTGGCGATTTCAGTGGAAGATGCTACAAATTTCTGTTTCTAAACTGCCATGGTGACTAAAATACAATGATTGCCTAAGACTCATTAGGACTATTTCTGATTTTACTGAAGATATCCAGTGAGGAAGGAGTGGGCTGAATGTTAAGAATCGGATTACATTATGTGGGGACTGGGGAAAGTGTTTACATATATGACGGTATGAATTTGAATCCCCAGCACTAAGTAAACTAAGGCAAGCCAATGTATATCTGGAATATCAGGGCCGACAAGGCAGAGACACACAGATCTGCCAGTGTGGATGGGGGGAATCTGATGGATCCCCACCCCTAGATGAAGAGCTACAGGCAATTAAAGACTGTGGAGAGAGGGAGAATTAGTCTTCCCTGCAGTTGAAACCCCATAATGGTTATCAGATCCTAAATGTGCAGCCTTAAAATACATATGCCACACACACACAAACACATGCATGTGCACACACACACACACACACACACACACACACACACACACGTATGTGTGTGTGTGTGTGTGTGTGTGTGTGTGTGTATAAATATATGCAACACTAAATGAACTCTGAAGGTTGCATATGTGTGTGTGACAATCATAATTAAAGAATAAGACAAGAATTTGAAATGAGGTGGGAGCCATGGAAAGGGTTAGAAGGAGGACAAAAAGAAGGAGAAATTGTGATTTCATTTCATTTAAATAAAACAAAAAATAGTCACTGAAATAGAGAATAAAATAAATAAATAAAATGAAATAGAAAATAAAATAGAGAATTCATTATGAAGAGCAACTGACTAAGCCACCTGACACTGATCACTTCCTGCTGTCTGTGGATCAAGATGTAGAACTCTCAGCTCCTTCCCCAGCACACAGCCATGTCCCATCATGATGATAATTGACTAAACCCCTGAAACTGTAAACCACTCCAATTAAATGTTTTCCTTTATAAGAGTTGCCATGGTCATGGTGTCTCTTCACAGCCACAGAAACTATAACTAAGACACTGTCTTTTTGGCTGGTTTTGAGGACTGGAAGGAAAATCTGTGAAGTTCTAAGCACTGTGTTGTATATAATTAGAAATATAGGCTTACTTTCTCCACAATTTAGTTGCTCCTTGATTCCTGTGTTTCCACAGTGGAACCCTCTGGCACCTTGCTGGCTGAATCTAATAGGAATATTTTATGTCCCTTTTACACTGTACCTCTCTGTCCATTCAGCTGCTCATGAAGGGAAAGTTGGATTACCTCCCAAAACTATCCCATCACATTTAGATGCCAGAGTATGACATCAATTTGGGATGTCAGCTAGACTAAATTAAAGGACACCCAGGTTAAGCATTCATTGTCCTCATATCTCCATAAGCACTGAGCCCACCCATTTACAGCTGATAGGGGCCACAGTTGACTTATCATTTGATTAGAATGACTGGGCTTTCCCAGGTGTGCTGGAAAGTGTGTTTCCAGAGGGCCTGGCATGTCAGTCTAGTGGATGGAGTGGGAAGATCTATTCTCAGTGTGGTGAACCACCATCTAATCGGCTGGTGGTTCAGCTTTGATACAGAGATGTGGAGAAGTAGTGGCTTCCTGCTTTTCCCTCTAGCTTTTCTGATCACTGGCATCAGAACTAAAGATTCTCAGGTACTTGGACTCCGACTTTTGCATCAGTGGATTGCCCCATTCTGGTTTTCAGGTCTCAGGACTTCCACCCGAGAGTTACACTAATACAGCCATTCTCAACCTTCCTAATGCTGCAATCCATTATACATTTTAGAATGACAACTAGCTGGGCCACAAGAAACCTATATCTAGGACAACACTAAATTTAAAAATACTTATTCTATCTGCTAAGATACTTACTAACAAAAATCGAGCATTTCTGTTGTTAGACCTCTGCTCCAAGAAGCTAGATTTGCTTTGTTAAATACCCCAAATAATACGATTACTACATTATTCACCATCTCATCTCTATGTATCCTCAGGTAGGTTTGAATTTCTACAGGTTTTAACACTTCTCAAATAGGGCATTCCCTTTCCCTCCATATAACTGTTCTCCAGTAATATTAAACAGAAATGGTTTTATTGTTTTCATTGACAACATGCAGTTTTCCTTTTCAACCTAGCCAGTCATTCTAAAATGTATAAGAATTTTGTGAAATTTCTTCAGTTCCCATATCTAAATTTCTGATCTCTCTCTCCCTCCCTCCCTCCCTCCTTCCCTCCCTCCCTCTCTCTGTCTCTCTCTATCTCTTCTCTCCCCCCCCTCTTTCTCCATCATCTGGCCTAGGCTGGCCTCAAACTCCCTGTGTAGCCAAGGATAACCTTGAACATCTGATCACCCATCTTCTTTCTTATAAGTACTGGGATTGCAGGTGTGCATCAGCATGGCAGGTTCATCCATGCTGGGAATTGAACCCACGGCTGCAGGAATCTTCAGCAAGCACTCTGTCAACAGAGCTGCATCCACGGCCTTGGGACTTCTGCTTTCATGTTCTTTACCACAGACATCTGGAAATGACAACTGTAATGCTTTGAAAATGGGGACTATGCTTGTGGCGATGCATAGTCTAGGATCATGGTTGTTGGTGATTTAAATCGTTAAAAGAGAAAGCTGGTGTCATATCTGTCGTAAAGGCCAGAGAGACCTGGGGCTACAGTGGCAGTTTCAAACTGGCATATGGATGAGAGCTAAAGTTGTGGGCAGATGGTAACTGCAATTAGATGTGAATATTTCTTTTTTCAAACAGCAGCCACAGCACCGGTCCTGGATGTCTGCAAATCACATTTCAGTGAGTCAGTGGCAGGCTTTAGCGTCCTCCACATGCAGGAGAGGTGGCCTCCACAGAAGCAGTGCTTGGGAGGATGCCCTGGTCATAAGCACAGATGTGTTCCGCTGGCTATGACCCTGCTGGCTGGGACACAGGTCTGGGGGAGAAAACAGTTTCCAAAGGCGACGCCCCGCCTTTGGCAGGAGATGATAGCCAGAAATGGTGCCAAACAAATGTTAAAAAGCATGCACCTCTCCAGACAGTTCTTAGAGGATGGCATGTATTGTATAAATGCAGGGGAAAAAAAAAAAACCCCAAGCCTGGTGGTACATATTGTTGAGATTACCTACTACTAATTTTATTACTTCTCTGCATACTATGTGCAGATAGTCCCACCAGGGGAGATGGGGTCTGGAGTCCAGCTCTTTCGGCAACACTAGCAGCTGTACACCTGGATAAAGACTGCAAAGTGTACCTTAGGACAGGGAAGATGTTTGGGCTCCTGCACACACAGGAAGCAAACTTGTCAGGAGGACATGGTGTGGAGAAGGCAGGAGGAAAGCAGTTTCCTTTGAGGTTTTGCCTAGCACAGCTTCTCCAAGCTGATTGGAATATCTAAACCTTTGAATAACCCAGCCCATCGTGTTTCTGCCTGGGGGTCATTGCTTAAAAGATTTTTCTGATTTTTTTTTTTTAACTAAATCCCCATTGCACAGAGCCATTGCTCTTCTGTTCCTCAGGCTGAGCTGCTGTGACTCCTGCCCTCCAGCCACTGTAGATGTTCCAAGCCCAGGGGGAGGGGCAGAGGGATCAAAGCACAGACCCTCTGAAGTTATATGAATCAGGCCTCTGGGAGCTAAGCTAGATTTACATTAGCGCTTTGCAGGCTCATTTCTCACTGACACATTCCCAACGCTCCTGGCCACTTCCGCTGCCCCCTTCATTCTCCATGGAGCTGTTTCAGAAAGTTAATTAGCCTCTCTGCGATATTTCTCTCTTTTGCAGCTTGAGGCCAACCTGGAATTTGCCACCTAACAATGACCCTTACCCTGGGAATGGGGAAGACAAATTCTGTCCTTTTTTTTTTTTATTTTATTTTAGAAGGCTTATGTTTTTACCGCCATTAATGTAATAATTGGTAACCAAATTCCTCTTTTATAGTTTTTATAGATTTATTTTTAAATTTTTATTTATTTGGGTGGTGGTGGCAGGAATTGCACACATGAGTGCAGGTGCCTGCAAAGGCCAGAAGAGGGCGTTGGATTCCCTGGACGTGAATGTATGTTAGTGTGTGCGCATGCATGGGTGCATGCATGTTTAGGCCAGAAGTCAACCCCAGATGTTATTATTCCTCAGCACCATTCACTTTGCTTTTTGGGACAGGGCCTCTCAGTGGCCTGCAATTCATGGCCTCAGTAAGGCTGGCTAGCCAGTCAGCCCAGAATCTTCAGGTCTCCGCTTCCCCAGCTCTGGTATTACAAGCACGCACCATCATGCCCAGTTTTCACATGGGTTCTGGGCCTCAAACTCAGTTCCCCATACTTGCATAGCAGTCACCTTACTTTCTGAGCTGTCTCCTGGCCCACTTGCCTCTTTTTTGTGCAAGTTAAACAAGCGAATGCTAACAAAGAGCAAATGAGGGACCCTTGGTGACACAACTATCATCAGGAGAGGCAGGATTCGAACCCATAAAGACCAAAATGATATAAAGATATCTGTGCTAAAATTCTCGTGGCATATCCACCCCACCCATTCAGTTAGTTGAGCCCCTGTTATCTAAAATATGTCAGTCATCTTTGCAAGTTTTACAATCCCACTAAGACTATACATTCTTTGAGATCAAGGCCTAGGTTCTTTACATCCTAAAAGAAATCTGAGGTGCTGGAGAGATAGCTCAGTGGTTAAGAGCACTGGCTCTTCGTATAGAGGACCAGGGTTTAGTACTAGCACCAATTCAGGCAGGTGACAGGAACCAGGAACACTGCTAGTTCTGGGGTGGGTGGCTTATTAGCCACCACCCAAAAGGTTTCCTGCCTCAAGTCAGAGGGCATTCAGTGTCAATATCATGAGGCATCTCCTATTCAAATGCAAACTTCTAGCCAAGAAGATGAAAATTTGAGGATGGCTCCAAAAGATATTTATTCACCATTAAAGTGAACTCAAGACACAGGAACTAACCACACTATCCAAGATGAGAGGGTGTGGGCATGTTTCCACAGAATCCCCTCAATGTCCAGTGCATAGAAAAATAATATTACGTGGTAGCTTGGGAAAGGGGTGTTGTAAGAGTTTCTTTCCCACCAGCTCCCACAACCACTTTTATTAAACTGTTGGCTGATGGCTAGGGCCTCTTACTGGCTAGCTCTGCCTTAATTATTAACCCATTTTGAATAATCTATGTATTGCCAGGAGATTGTGGCTTATCCATAATCCGGAATGTTACTCCTTCGGCAGCATGGCATCTCCCCACCTCCCCTCTACCCAGCATTCTCCTTGTCTGGTAGCCCCACCTATACTTCCTTCCTGGCTATTAGTCAATCATTGTTTTATTCATCAATCAATAAGAGATACATATATACAGAAGGATATCCCCCATCAGGGGACAACATTCCACTGTAAATGTCAACATGTAGATCACATCGCCCTTGGGTAGCCATGCCTTAGCATTCTTTTTTTCTTCATTCTTGGAACCCCAAGAACTGAGGGACTAGGACACTCCCACACCACTTTAGGTTTAGAAGGGCCCAGTAGGCACTAGACTATGAAGTGAGTTTTAAATGTGTTGACTGCAGCAGAATACAGGATAAAATATGACAAGTGGAAGAATATTTGTGGTAACAAAAGGCAAAGACACAGACATTGGGAATGCTTTCAGAAATCTGGAAGGGACACTGTGTTGTTCAATGTTTGAAGATGCCCTCTGGGAAGACGAGTTCCCTGTGACAGCCTGGGAGAGACCTCATTGCCTCTAACTGTGCCCTTGTCCCCAGCATCCCCAGGCCATTTGTGCCTCTCAAAGCCACCCATTCCCCTCCCCATTCCTCGTTTTACAGTGCTCATTTGGAGCCAGACCGTGGGTGCAAAGGGCCATGTGCGTGCTTGGTGGTACTGAATATTAACGGCCGGTATTTAAAACCCAAAACTAGATTGCAACCATCTACACAGCTACAGGATGGCCCCTTTGTTGATTACCTCAGAGGAGACCACCTGTGTGGGTCATCCTTAATTAAGCCTGATCCCAACACTCACAGCAAGGGCAGAGTAAAAGCAGCCCCGGGGTGAAGGACAGCAATGTTTGCCCCTAGCCGCTCCGTGGCTGAGCTTTTGGCTGGGAGAGGTGTTTTGGAAATATTTGAATTGGCCTGAATTCCCACATGGGAAGCAGGACTGCGCATGTGCCCTTGCTGTGGCCTGTTTGTTGTGGCTGCAGTTGCCAACGCTGCCTCTGACTTCTGTGACTGCCAAAGGCAGAGGGGGGGCACTATGTGTGCCAAAGACAAAAGTCATCCTCAGCGAGTCCAGGGGTGGACTCACAGGCCTCTTAGGTAGAAACTGTCCTTCCCAGAAAAGAGATAAAGACCTCCTAGGGCAACACACTAGCACACCTTTCAGCCTTTCAGTCTCACCACGGTGACTTCCACTACAGGAGGAATTTCCCTCTGTTCAGTGGAAATACATTTTGCACAAAGACCCTAACCATGCCTGGTATAGTGGGTCTTATCTAAAATCCAAGTAAGTCCGGAGGCTGAGGCCAGCCGGGCCTCCATACACCCCCACCTCAGAAACCAAAAAACAACAACACCACCATAACTACCTGGATTTCATGAGCTGAGCCTCAAACTCAGGCAGGGTTATCAATGCAAATTATCAGGGTTCTCTCTCTCTCTCTCTCTCTCTCTCTCTCTCTCTCTCTCTCTCTCTCTCTCTGGGGGGGCATTTCTCAAGGGATCAGAGAAAGGTGCTGGGACAGTAGGTAAGGAGTAATACCCACACAGCTGAAGATCCCAGGGGAGAAGGGAATTGGCTGATTCCCTGCTACAGACACAGTACCTTCCAGGCTCTCATTTCTGTTCTGTTTGGTCTAGCCTTTCTTCAAAGGGCCACTCATCAGAGAGTGAACTGTGGCATGGATGGGGGGAGCAGGGTTGGTCCCGTGAAAACTACAGTTTAGTACAAAATCTAACCACCATGTCTTCCCTTGGAAGGAGATGCCTCTCTGAAAGGGTCCAGGGACCCCTCCATGGCTTCACACCACCCTAACTCAGTTTCTACAGCCTTATTCCCTTAACCAGGACCACATAATGAGGATGGCAATAGAAGTAACAAGTGACAATGGCTTGAGGCTGAGGAAACTTTAGCATTAAAATAGTTTTTTCCTTCTCTTGAAGTATTTAATTTTGGACTACATAATGAGGATGACAATAGAAGTAACAATGGCTTGAGGCTGAGGAAACTTTAGCATTAAAATAGTTTTTTTCCTTCTCTTGAAGTACTTAATTTTTAACACAATAAACATCTTTTTTTTTTTTTTTCAACCCGGAAAACAACCTCAGTCTGCTTCTTGCAGCAGGATGTTCTAAAATCTCTTTGCCTAATGTATGATTATGTAACTTGAGAGTCAGACACTAGCTTGTGTAGCCAGTCTCTGATGCCATCCTGCAGAGAAGCAGAACACTGGATTCCAGACCTGAGTGTATCATTTAGAGGGCTGCATCAGCTCTTCAAAGAAAAGGGTAATTTTCATGGCTGAGGACGCAGCAGCCCAAATCACAGCTCCCATGAAGCCCTTTGATTCCTGTCTATGTTAAAGTGGGTCATTCTGCAGTGTGTGCTCCTGCTATTCTCTTCCTTTCCTTTGTAATGCTCCTGGCCTACTGTAGGGGCATGCACCTCTCTCTCTCTCTCTCTCTCTCTCTCTCTCTCTCTCTCTCTCTCTCTCTCGTGTGTGTGTGTGTGTGTGTGTGTGTGTGTGTGTGTGCATTCACTTGCATTTCCCACTGCGATGCTTTTCAGTGCAGTGCTTGAACATATACAGCCCAAGGTTCTGTGCATGCTATGGTCAATGCTTTACTACGAGCTATATTGACAGGCTATTCAATTTCACTTGTGCATCTGTGGCGTGCCCATGCAGCCCATAGGCACAGGACTGTTACCTACAGCCACGTATGCCATGTGCTCTGCCTGTCCCTGTTGGATAAGGGTGATTCATTGATTGAAAACCAGTACCACCTTTGCCAAGATGAAGATGGCTTACAAGATGTGTCTCTTGTAAGTAGGAGACTAAGGCAGATTAAATGGTGACCTTGGATAAGGTAAAAGGATTTGTCAGAGTGGAGGGGGAAATCATGCCATATTCCTTTATATGTATGATACTAACAAAGAACTGAAGGAAGATGCTTCAGGGACTTAGATAGTACTTGGTCACAACAATCCCAGTTGCCAGGTCTGGGAGCTTTCAAAGAGCTCAGAGAAGCTACAGAGCACTGGGCCCTGAGCAGCAGACATAGCCATCCCTGTTGTGGGTCATACAAGTTCTGCCTTTTCCTTTGGTTGACAACCCTTAGATCTAGAACGTAACTTCCTTCCTCCTTTCAAGGCAAGAATGTAGCCTAGGGAACACACACACACAAAGACTCCACTGTACTAACTTGGTACCTTTCTCATTTAAGTCCTCACACATTCATGCAACTTCACACACCCAAGCAGAACTTTTAGTCTGTATCGGTGGTTCTTACACAGTTCTATTTTTATTGTTCTGGCTGTTCTGCCTAGGCATCCTTAGTTTTTAAAGAGCTTATAGCTGATCCTAATGTTTCTTAGTGTTGAGAAAGGCTGGGGTGGAGCTAGTTGGTGAACTAGGTTTGATTCCAAAGGGTCAGCCTGGGACCCTTAACCATCTCCTCTCTGCATGCTGCCATGGTTTTTGCCAGCACATTCTTGACCAGATCCACTAGACAACTTCCTTTTTTTAAAAAAATTCATCTATTTATTTTACACCCCAGCTGTAGCTTTCTCCCCAACCTCCCCTCCCAGTCCCTCTTTCCATTCCCCCACCCCACCCCCCAACTCCCCTCCTCTTCCATCTCCACCCAGGAAAGGGCAGGTCTCCCATGAGTATCAACAAAGCATGGTATATCAAGCTGCAGTAAGACTAAGCACCTCCCATGTATTAAGGCTGGGCAAGGTGACCCAGTATGAGATGTGGGGTCCCAGAAGGAGCCACCCTGGAGGCTGGAGAGCCCCTTCCTGCAAATAGAGAATTGTATGGGGGTAGAAGTAGATTGTTGCCTGAGCAGGCTACCCTGATGAACCAGGGCTTTTTGTAGAGCAGGGGATCCACTCTGCTTTTCTCATGGAGTTGCCATTTCAGCTGGTGTCTTCAGACAGATGCCGGCATTTAGCAATGCTGCAGGCTTGTAGCTCTTCAAACAGCATCTGAATTGCAATCCAAATGGCTTTGTGGAACGCAAGACTGAAATTGTGTATCAAAGCATAGAGCACTCCGTGACAGCGTTGTACTTGATTCAGATGTAAGGGGAAAGGATCTGAGGGTGTGCTTTTGCTAGTGAGAAGGGCAACCATAGAAGTTGCATAAAGAGGAGTTAGTTCAAGGCTGGGATTTTGGGGTAGGGATAATGGCCTAGTTTGCTTAGGCCCTGGGTTGCATACCAAGTACCCCCTCCTGCTGCTAACGAAATAAACACACAAACAAGATCTGGGATTCAGAGGTGCCTGTCTTGGCTAGAATGTTAGTGGTTTAATGACTAGGGAGTTATGTATATGGCTGTTTTCTGAGAGTCTTCATTATGTGAGAGATCCCAACAGATGAGAACATCTGCCATTAAGACTGAGAAGTTCCAAGACCTCGGCTTCACCCCAACGCCCAGAATGGCCATCTCCGGCCTCAGCCAGCTCTGTTCCGCTTGTGTGTTCTGTCAGGGATAATGAAATCAGACAGGCTCACGGACGCTTCTTTTCCCTCCTCACAGATTTTTAATAAAACTCTTTGAACAACGGAGCTGAACATCTATGAGGCTTGAAATTAAAGTGATAAGAGACGAGATCACTCACTTGTCGTTCTGCACCAAACAGCATCACCCATACAAATTCCAGAGGAGCCATTCTACATCTGCCCAACATGCAGGGCTCTCCATCCTCCATCCAGGCTCCTTTCTTCTGTATTTTCTTAAAATGAAAACCCAGCTTTGAGGGAGAGGAAAAAAAGACATCTCACTCTCTGTGCCTAGAAGAACACGACAATCAAACCCCCAAACGGGTCTTTCCAAGAAGTAATTTCTGGTGAGAACTGCTTTTGACTAAGTATGTGCCCTCCAGTTCAGACTTCCTGAAACAAAATGTAATTACACTTTGAGGAACATCACTCAGAAATCTGCCTGCCTTCCAGGTGGGATCTGCAACTCAAGTTTCTGGCTGTGGTGGGTTCCCTGGTCCTCTAACTCTTTGTTATACTCAACCCTGGTGAATTTTTACACAGCACATTCACCCCTCCTTCACCCTGCTGCCTTTCACACCCACAAAACCAACATCATACAGACTTGTGCAAGAGAAAAGTAATGCCTTGTGCAGTAGTGTTGGTTATTAGTATGGAAGACTGAGGCAAGAAGGAGTAGTTGGGAAAGGGCGTCCTGTCCTGAGCATCTATGTTGGCTCCTCTCCCTGCCTTTCCAAATGAGAAACCTTGACGCATTTCACAAGCAAAACCAGTTGCCTAAGAAATAATTTATTTAACTGTGACGGAAATCTTAGAAAGAACTAGGTCTCTCCTTTTCAGCCTGTTTCTTCAGTCCTTTCTTCCTCCTCTTGACTGTCTCTTGTCTTCACTGATATCTTACAGCCAGGAGAAAAACAAATGCAGCAAATAGAAACAAGATGTTTTTATTGTTAAAAATGGCTAAAGAAAGCTGAGAACTGCTCATCATAGGTATTCGGTAATTTTTAAATGTATTTAGAACACAGTTGGAGTTGGGCAGTGTTGCTACACACCTTTAATCCCAGCACTCCTGAGGCAGAGGCAGAGGCAGAGGCAGAGGCAGGTAGATCTCTGTGAGTTCGAGGCCAGCCTGGTCTACAGATACAGAAAAAGTTCCAGGACAGCCAGGGCTACACAGAGAAACCCCATCTTGAAAAACCAAAAAACTGAAACAATGGGAGTTTTGTGTGTGTGTGTGTGTGTGTGTGTGTGAGAGAGAGAGAGAGAGAGAGAGAGAGAGAGAGAGAGAGTACTTAAGACTGTTTGGACCATCGTCCTGTTAAGAAAAAAAGATTAACCCAAGAGGCTTAAAGAAAAACACAAGCAAGAGACTGTCCTCAGAAGTAAGGGTAGGATAGAGGGAACCTGGGGGCGGGGTGGCGGTGAGCAACAACAGAAAGCCATTATCACCAGCAGAGCTTAAAGCAGGGACATGGACAGCTGTGTCCCTGAGTCCAGGGAGTGCTGTTCCTAGAGGCAGTGACCTGGAAGGGGGCTGATGTGTCAGAGAGAATGATTAGGGATGACTTCTTTGAGGTGGAGCAGAGACAAAGACCAAGTCATTAGGTCTTCCCACCCACTTACAAATGGAGACCAAACCAGAGCCAGCAGCTCCTGCAATGGGTTATAGGGGTTAGCCTCTGGGGACACAGCAAATGACAGTGAAGACAGGCAGAGTAGGGAATCTGGGGTTCATAAATGCAGACCAGGAGCGCCATGATGGTACCTTGCACCTGAAGGGCCCAGGCCCTCACCTAGGCCCCTGCTTAGGCAGCCATGACTGGCTGCAGAAAAGACCCAGAAAGATGTAGGTCCCTGACTCAGCAGGATGTGCTGAGCCCCCAACCTTGCCCAACCTTGCCCTATTCACTAGGAAGCCAGATAACCTCCATGTAGCAAGGAACCAATCAGAATTAGCTGGCCTGCTCTGGATGTGCTTTACTGGTAACAGTGGAATACAGAGCATAGCACCTGCCCTGGGAGGGCCCTCTAGGCATAGCAACCTTCCTGCAGCTGCAGATGACCAAACAACACAGGACAGGTTTTCCAAGCCCAGAGGTGCACCAATCCTGAGACTGTTGCTATGCAACTAGAGGCCTCCCAGACACTCCCCTTGCTCTACCCCAATATATTCCCCACCCCACTGCTGCTCGAGGTCCTTGCTCCACCCACTATGTCTGATGGACAGGGAACTCCAGTTTACTCATAAAATTAAAGACTCTTTGCTTTTGTATTGGATTGGGTCTCTTGGTGATTTTGGGAGTTCAGAGTCTGGGCACAACAGGTACAACACACCTACAGAAACTTGGTCTTCATGCACATTCATAGCCACTTGTAGAGAGTAGAATGTTCTTTTCTTGTGTATAACAACCAAATATTGAGCAACTGCTCATTTGGTAAATGGTCTCCCTGATAAAAGTAGTGAGGCAACCCAATTAAATCGATGGCTTTTAATTCAAATGATGTCAGCGATTAGCCTGTGATAGCTTGATTTGCTCATGTACCCAGCGCTCTTTCCCCTACAAGCCCTCCTTTGTACTTCAACATAAAGATAATTGTGGACAAACTTAATACTATTTTCTCTAGATAATCCGAGAGGTTGTTAGATCTTATCTACAATTTTCTTATTTCCGAACTAATTTTTTTCATAGAGATCTGGGAATGGAAAGCCATCTCAGGGTCACTGTGTGGTGGGATTCCTGAAGATGACAGCCAAAAGCTCTGTCCTCTGAGGTCCCTCTCCGCAGCTCAGTTGGTGCCCAGGCCTTTGCAATGACTGCATTTTCTGGCTCTGGCTACAGTTATTGCATGGGTGACATTACAGGCTGCTACTTTTCCCTTTTTTAAACCTAAAATAGTTTCCTTAGCCTTAACTGACAGCTTTTTTTTTCTCATTTTATGAAATGAAAACTTTGCCAAACACACAAAACCCACCAATAAATCTACGCTTTCAAAAAGTAACGGTTCAGCTAATGTTTGATGTGAAAAATGGTCCTGGCTGCATATTCCCCCACTTCTGAAGAAACAAAAGTCTCAGCTGTTTCCTAGAGAGAATTCTTTCCTTTGTCAGACTCCATATTTGAACAGAGAAAAACATCCTTTGGACTGACATTGATCCCATGGCTTTACTATGTCAAAGCCCTACAAAGGGCATGGCTCGCTCATCTTAAAGCTGAATAGCATTGCTAATTAGACTTGAGATTTACGCTTCTGTTCATCACACATGTTTCCTAAGGAGCTTCAACTGACTCTCCCAGCATCCCAAGACAAAGAAGGGCACACATGAAAGAAGCCTCATGAATTTTAAGTGACTCTTTCCAAGACCCTTAAGGGGCATTCTAGGGCATAAGAATTATGTCACTCTTCATTTACAGCTCATGAAAGTTTGGTATTGAGTTCTGTAGAAACAGTTTCTATCACAAAAATAGTGAATCTTCAACACGTTTCAAATTAAATAGTTACTCCATTTTCCCTTCAAATCCTATGCCGTCCGAAGTTGAGTAGACTCAGGCAGGTGGGAATCCAGTGTAAACATTTTTGCCCACAGGTTAGTGAGCTATATCAGATGTAACCTAACAAGCCATCAAGATAATAGTCAGAAACAGAGGGAGAGAAAGTTCAACCAATAGACAGCTAATGAAATTAGTGTGTTCCATATTTTCATTATTTTGATACAACCAATGAAGTATTTGGTATAAATATTCTGGAAATATTGTATGGAACATATTTATCTACATGATTACTTGTAGGGTTTTGTTATTGATTTATTTTCAGAACTGATGTCTAAAGTAGGAACCTCATTTGTCTTTGCTAGTGTCCTTTCCTTTGAAAAAACTTAGAACATGGCATGTGGTTCTAAAGTTAACATCATAGGTTACTGTGAAAGTGAAATGTCCCCCATAGGTTCATGCATTTGAACATTTGGTCCCCAGTTGGTGGCACTGTTTAGTAAGGTTGTGAAACCTTTAGGAGATGGTGCCTCACGGGAGGAAGTATGTCTCTGAGTGTGGGTCTAAAGGTTTTACAGTCTAGTGCCACTTCCTGTCCGTTCTCTGCTTCCTGACTGGGGATGTGGCGTGTCTACCTGGCCTCCTTCTCTTGCCCCATGCCCTTCCCACCACAATGGGATGATGTCCTCTAACCCTAATCTAGAATAGACCTTTCGTTCCTTAAATCTTTCTTTTTTTTTGGGGGGGGGGCAGGTATTTGGTCATAGCAATGAGCAAAACAGTGCAGAAAATGGTATTGAGAAGTGGGACTATTGGTGACAAACCTAACCATGGTTCTTTGGGCTCTGGGAGGTGTTTTGTAGGAGGAATGCAGAAGAATTGGGAACTTGGAACCAGAAAAGCCTGAGGATGCTGTAAGCAGTGCTTAATAGGCAATACTGGTCGGAGTTTGTAAGATCGGAAATGTGGCTCATGGGGTGGCAGAGGGAAACAAGGACTATCAGTAACTGAGTCAGAGGTCATGCCTGCTACATGTTGGCAGAGAATCTGGCTTCAAAAACCCACACCCTGAGAACATGAGTGAGGCTGAATCCAAAAATAATGGCCGAATTTGTATGGTGCAGGAAATTTCTAGGTAACAAAGCCTTCAGGCTGCGGCTTGCCTTCTGCTCACAGCTCTTACTCAAGTATATAGTGGGAAGGAGCAGCAAATGTTGCAAAAAGATATGGATGTGCAAAGCCTCTTCGATAGTTATAGAGAAGAGAAAAGCGATGTCTTCACCGAGTCAGGAGGAAAGGTACCTTACAGGCAAGACCCCACCCACCCAAGGGTCTACCTAACAAACATGCAAATCTATTTGAAAGCAGAAAGCTCGGGTTGAGAATGTGTGTATGGGATTCCACTGCCTGGTTCAACTTGGCAGCATATTCATTCAAAGAAATTAAATATGAAAGACTGAGGGGGTCAGCTGAGACTAGACAGTAGTAGAGTTGATATATGTAAGGCAAATAAATTCTTTCTTCCTTAAGTTGCTTTTGTTCAGTATTTTAATGCAGAAATATGAACCTTTGGAAAGAGGGGTCTGAGTGAGCATAATTTATGAGTTTATAAAACAGCAAAGATAACAAAGAAAAAAGATAACAAGAATAAGACTGTCAGGAAAAAGAAAGAGCTTGCCCATCCTACTCTAGAACTTAAACAGACTTATGCAGCATATGAGCTAGAAATACCAGACATAGAGTCCCAGCAAGATGAGAGAGAACAGAGAGGGGCCAGGGACTGAAAGGCCATAGGCCACAAGCAAATACAGGTTGTTGTTAGGGTTTGTTTGTTTGTTTGTTTAACTCCATACTTAGGCAAAGCCAATGAGGCATCTCTCCTGTGTGGGGGAGGAAGAGGCTGTCCCTGTCTCAGCCCTTACCAGAAGATAACAGTCTGCAATCTGAGACTCTCCTAACTATGCCCCAAACTCTGTGAATACACAGGGCGTGGTCCCCTAGCTCCTCGGCAAAGGTGGGAACGCAAATGGAGCAGACACATGGGTGGGGTCAGACAGCAGGGCCAGATAACATGAGAAAATCACTTCACAGGCACAAACAAAAGCCTTTGTTTAGAAGAAGATGGTGGCTAGTAGAATTTGAGTCCAAACCCTTTCTCACAAATAATTCCAGCCTCAATCTCATCTCTAATTTAGAACTGTCCTTCATGTTCCTGTAGGAAACTCTGACCTTCAAAAAAGATAAAATGAAAAGCATTTTTTCATATAATAAATCAGAAGGCAAACCGACCCAGCACAGCTGATAGGCTATGCAGAGCCCCACCGTTCCCATGTTTGAGAGTTCCCACATTGAACCCTTGAGGGAATCAGTCCTTAGTTCCAAGTCTTTATTTTCCCATCTTCCTATAGACATATGCCAAATTAGGGGAGGCAGCCGGGTGCTCAGAATAGCAGGTATGGTGACTGCAAGGCAGAAACTCCACATTTTATCGTACACAGCATTCTCAGAGAGAAACATGCTGTCCCCAGACCCTTAGTACCCAGGAACTGCCTGAGAGGCTTTTAGTATTTGCCCTAATGGTACCGAGTGATTAGGGGCATTAACTGCCGGACCACTGGCTGCAGTTTACTCATTACTCAGGATCTACAGTCTCTCAGCTTGTGATGGGCTGTTTGAGAGGCAGGAAGGTCCTAAGCTGTCTTGATATCACAAGAACACGGGAGGCCCCTTGTGTGACCTGCATCTGGATCCATTTTCTGCTCCCCACTTGCTCTGTTGTAGAAAACCTGCAAGGACATGCTTTTTTTCCTTGTCACAAAGCAGACACATAGAGGAAGGGGTGCCACATAACTGTCAGTCCCCTCACTGTTCCTGTTTCTGAAAACATTAACCAGGTATGCTTCCTTGCCTCTATTTCTTCTCCACTTAGTCCATCTTGACCTGTTTCCTTGACGGAAGGCTTGCCCCCGAAGATGCTCCCCTTCAGGAAGCAGACTGGACCCGGTTTACACCGCAGCCATTTGATTTACTCTGATATGTAACAGAGCGTCTGCAGTGACCCCTGTTCAATCTATCTTCCCCTTTGTCCTCCACCGAAGGCTTAAGCTTGGGCAGTGTGAAGAGTCAGCCCTGCCTCCCAGGCTTCAGGCTGCACAGCTGACCATATTAGGAGTCTATGAAGGGAAGATTCAGTTCCCAGCGCAGCCGGAGCTTTCGGTCAGTAGGGCTGAATTGCAGGCGCTATATTTAGTACTAGACTCTGGGGAACAGCAGCTTCAACGTGGGAGTGGGTTGCTGGAATGCCTATGTGTAGGAGACCTCTACTCCAGTCTCCAGGGAGCTTCAGGTTGATGCCTGGGGAGAGAGGGAGTGCTTCTCTCTCCATCACCTCTCAGTTGTCTGGATAGCGTTCTTGGCTCCGAGGAAGATAATTCAGTCCCTTTCGGGGCCGTTGCTTTTTTAGTATGGAGAAAAAGAACTGTGGTTGTTGAATGAATCATCTCTCCAAAGGCTGTAAAGCAAGAATTTTCTCCCCTCAGTCTCCCCTCCCTTTCCCATACCCACTTAACATGATTTGTGGCGACACCTCGTTCTATTTCTTCCCTTAGGAAATAGAAGCACTCAACTCCCGTCTGTTCTGAAGGGCATGAACCTTTAACAGCAGGGCATGGTCTTCATGTTACAGTGGCTCTATGTCTGGGAATGGGTCTTCTTTATGAACATAATCCCATAAGAGGAACATAGCACATAGGAATTGGTTTCCTAGGAGCCCATACAAGTCTACGAGAGCAAAATTAAGGCAAAGAGTCATCATACAGATAACATGAGGTTTCAAGGATTGTGGTACCTGTGATCACAGAGTAATATGTTTATGCATAGTCTCTCTCCAT
This sequence comes from Cricetulus griseus, assembly GCF_003668045.3. Lineage (NCBI taxonomy): Eukaryota > Metazoa > Chordata > Mammalia > Rodentia > Cricetidae > Cricetulus > Cricetulus griseus. The sequence continues at coordinate 137,878,867 of NW_023276806.1, forward strand.
ACCCCTCTGCTCTCTTCCCCCAAATGTCATCACTTCACCTGAGTGAGGGTTTAAAAGAAAGGGAGGCCAAGGCTGCTTCTAATTACAATTCTTGGGAAATACTTGACCATTTAGAATACTAGATTCTAGTATTTGTATCTCCTACAAAGCCACTTTTTTTCATATTATGGGATAGCCCCAGGAAAACTATTACATAAGCCTGAAGTTTGGTCTGGAAACTTCATTTGAATAAAAAGCCAAGGGCCTGGATCATTGATCTGCTGTCCACCAAAGCTGGAATGCTTTCTCTTCAGAGTCTCAATTAGGAGGAAACAGTTGGTCTGTTTGGATGATTTTGGTGAAAGCTAACAAGCTGTAGTAAAAGTCTAATGCATACTTGTATGAGTTCCTTAAAAGAAAAGAATCTCTAGAAATTCAACTGGGTCAACCAACTCCCTATGATGAGACCAGTAGTTACCTCGAAGAAAAAGGGTGCATAGCAAACAATAGATGAATATTGTGGCCAGAGATAGAAATAAAGATTAACCACAGACCACTGAGACAGGTCTAGAGGGACTAAGGAAGCTGGGTGTGGGGTAGAGATCAGAAATGGTGGCAGATCCAGTGCAGGAGAGAGGAAGGGCTGAGCCTTGTGTACAGACAGAAGGAGGACTGCTGGGAAGAAGCTAGGGTCTGGAGGGGATGCCACTGAAGGCTGGCAAATAGCCTGCTCATCAGGCAGACTGAGTATGCCACAGTGAACCTCCATGTGTGATAGGGCCATGGATGACTTGAAACTACTATGCAATAGTTTCTTCTGAGACTAGAACATTCCATCCTGCAGGAAGCTCCTTATCAGGAAGGTAAATAAGTTAAAATAGCTTCAGGAAGTCCCTGAAACTGATCAGATTCACTAGGCCCCTCTCTGCCTGAGTAAATAATAAAAGCTGAGCATCCTTCTCAGACACAGCCAAGCTTCACAAAAGACTCTCAAACCACACCGACTGCCTGGAAGAAGTAGAAACCAGTCAAGATGCCTGGAGGAGGTTTAGAACAACTGAAGAAGACTCAGACAGGCTTAGCTGACAAAGTGGAAGTGAAACCGAGATGCAAAAATGATTCTCAGAGGAGAAAAGCTGCAAAAAAGACTCAGACCGGAAAAGCTTCCAAGAAGAAGAAGGAAGAAAGAAGAAAAAGAGGAAGAGGAAGAGGAGGAGGAGGAGACCAGCCAGGCAGTCTGGAAAAGGTTTAGACCAACCGATTTACCCAGAAAGGACACCCTCTAACCTGTTGAGCTGCCTACAGGCTATGCAGTGTGCCCAAGGTTCTGGGGTTTGTGAGCTGTCACCCATGCTGGGATGGGCTTCTCAGTGATGTTATTGCCTTTAAGTCCTACGTGTCTCTGTAAGGAACCCCAATAAACCCAGTGCAAAGCTAGACTGGAGCAGAATTATTTCTTTGGTTTGTTGTTGTTCTCTCTATATGGAGCGAATAGAAGCAGATTCATAGGGAAAGGTGACACAACACATGGCCACAGGAAACCTCACAGACACTGAATCTCTCTAGTGTAGGTGGATGGTGAGGGAGAGCGAGATTGGCAAGAGAAGTGCCATGTTCCTTTCCTTGAAGGAGCAGACATCTAGAGGTGGCCATATGCTGGAAAGCAAAGGAAGGGAACATGAGGCAGTTATGGAAGCAGTGAACAAATAAAGAGCCCAAGTTCTCCAGACAAGTGTTAGACACAGAATAAATAGCTGGTAAGAACCTAGCTTGCAAAGAATTGTGGCTCACAGTCATGATTGTGGTAAACAGGGCTTATGTCTTATTCTTCACACACTGTGCACCTTGATGAGCCTACCACACTCTTATACCATCATTAGACAAGAGGAAACTGAGGCAGGAGGAGACACTTGAGTAAGGCACAGTGGTGCTAAGTTTACAAGTAAATCTCTGAATAGAACCTTCACATTTAACCACATCATTTTTCTAACACTGACAGTGCTACAGATTTGGGGATCAGTTGAGGCTTGACCCTGAGGGAAAAGCATTCTCATTTTAGATCTGTAAATTTCCCCACACACTGGACCTGCTGATGCTACTTATCAAACACTAGTGCTTACCATCCACAAGGCATCATGGTAAGTGCAAGGCTGTGGGGATAAACTAGACATAGGTCTACAAGGAAGATGGTGGTAGACTATGGCACAAATTGTGACAATACTCATAGTCAGTTGAGTGTGACATGCAGATGGAGATGATGGAAATCAAAGAAAGCTTAGGCGGTGGCATCCTAGGAAGCTTGTAGGAACAGTCATTTCCAGGGAGACAAGAAGATAAAGGCAATTCCAGGTGAAATTGGGCAATTTCTATGGAAACATGAATCATCAAAACTCTACCAATTGCATTTTTCTACAGACTGTGAAACTAGAGTACTGGGAAATGAGCCTGGGAAAATACACCAACACCTGATCATATATGGCCTTATGTATCTGTGTAAGGAGATTAACATCCACTGAAGTCTCACCTAGAACTCCTAATGTTCTTGGCAGAGCCAGCAGGGATGACTCTGTGCTCTGTCCACCAGCTTGACAAATTATAACTCTGGGAGAGCTCCCCAAATAGCAGTGAGTAGATCTCAATAAAATCCAGATAAATAGGGAAGGTCAAAGGATTGTCCTTCAAGGTCACACTTGACTTTCAGGATGGCTAGATAAGCTGTCCTCTGCTCCATAATACCTGTGATGATGGCTTTTCTCTGTACTTGCTTGGATTTCCAATTTCCTTCTTAGCCTATGAGAAGATGATTAAATTAAACACTATTGACATCCAGGCTCTTAAAATAGAAACTCGTCTACAGGGATCAGCAGCCAGAATAACGCAGTGTCCAGTGTCACATCATTCACATCATCTTTTGTAGTTGTAAAGATTAGATGTTTTTGTGGATGTAGCCAGTGTGGTGGTATGTCTTCTCAGTCAACAACTCCCTGATTCTTAGTGACTGGCTGAAGATTACAGAGTCAGGTGGACTAATTGTAAGTTTATGACTTTAAATTCTCCTGGGAACCCCTAAATGATGGTTAATGATGGCTAGGGAGTATGCTATAATTCCACAGTTGAATTTTGCTTCATCTATATTTGATTGTTTTTATTCAGTCTTTTCTATGTTCTAAATTAACCTAACTCTCCCTTTCTCCTTGAGGGATGACCACATCTTATCATTATTAAGAAAATAGAATTGGGGCTGGGGAAATGGCTCAAAGGTTAAGAGCAGTGGCTGCTCTTCCAGAGTTCAATTCCCAGCAAACTACATGGTGGCTCACAACCATTTGTAATAAGATCTAGTGCCCTTTTCTGGCCTGCAGGCATACATGCAGACAGAATGCTGTATACATAATAAATAAATAAATAAATCTTAAAAGAAAATAGAATCCAGTCAAACTGGTACTGGATATACAACCTAAGGAAATGAAACCAGTAGGCTAAAGAAATGTACTTCTGTCTCACGAGAATATTGTTCAAATAGCCAAGATATAAAATCAAAGTATCCAACACTGGATAGATGAATGGAAAGAATATGTGGTATTGACACATAATGTAATATTGTTCATCCTTTAAGAAAATCAGGAAAATCATGTGCTTTGGAACACATGAATGAATCTGAAGATCATAAAGTTAAGTGAAATAAGCTACTGTGGTCTTAAGTGAATGCCATATGGTCTCACTTGTGAAAGTGAGAACAGTTGGATTCATAAAAGCAGAGAGTAGCTGGTAGTTACCAGGGGCTGCACATTGGTGAATGGGACAGAGGAAAATTCAGTAGACTGAAGGAATGAATGCAAGGAATCTGTTGTATGTCATGGTGACTATGATTAGCAACAATACACTGTACTCTCGACAATGACTGGGAAGTAGATTTTAAGTTTCTCGCCACAAAATAAGTATTTGAGATAAGAAATATGTTAAATAGCTTGATTTACTCATTTTGCATTGTATGATTATTTTAAAAAGGTAATATATATATATATATATATATATATATATATATATATATATATATGCACACATGTCAGTTTGTCAACTAGAAAAAGTGGAGGCTGAAGAGATGGATCTGTGGTTAAAAATACTTCCTGCTCTTCCAGAGGACCTGAGTTCAATTCCCAGAACTCTATAGGTCAGATGGTGGTGGTACATGCCTTTAATCTCAGCACTCAGGAGGCAGAGGCAGGTGGATCTCTGTGAGTTTGAGGCCATCCTGGTCTACAGAGAGAGTTCCAGGACATCCTCCAAAGCCACAGAGAAACCCTGTCTTGAAAAAAAATCTCAATTCCCAGAACTTAAGTAGGACAGATCACCAACTGCAAGGGATCCAGCATCCTCTTCTGGCCTCTGTGAGTACCTGGATCCCACATATGTAAGAAAAATATTTGAAAAATTAGAAATTACAGAAAATAGAAACTCTCAGAGCAGAACACCTGGCCTTCCCTAGAGATGACTCTCATCTGCACCTCTCATGGGTTGGCATCTATACTCCACCCTGCACTCTGTATCCCTAGACCCCTCCGGTTCAGAGACCAGATGCCTCCCTCTACTTTCTCTGGTACGTGGTGCCTTCCTCCCTCCCTCCCTCCCTCCCTCCCTTCCTTGCTCCCTCCCTTCTTTCCTCCCTTCTTTCCTCCTTTCCTCCCTCCCTCCCTTCCTTCCTCCCTCACTTCCTTGCTCCCTCCCTTCTTTCCTCCCTCCCTCCCTTCCTTCCTTCCTTCCTTCCTTCCTTCCTTCCTTCCTTCCTTCCTTCCTTCCAAATGAATAGCTCTGAGTCTACAGACATGGTTACCACCTCTCACCTTTGAGAGGGGACTGTTTTCTCCCTACACTTGTAACTTCTGACCTGGCTTCACAGTGACAAAAGGACCAGTGGTCTCAGTCTAGGCTTTCTGATCCTTATTTCCTATTTCTCTTCAACTCATTCCTGTTTGACTACTTTCCTTGCACTCCACTGGAAACTTTTTTCTTTGTTTTTTCTTTTTGTTGTTGTTGTTGTTTTGTTTTGTTTTTTTGAGACAGGGTTCCTCTGTGTAGTTCTGGCTGTCCTGGAACTGGCTCTGTAGACCAGGCTGGCCTTGAACTCACAGAGATCTTCCTGCCTCTGACTCCTGAGGGCTAGGATTGAAGGTATGTACTACCATCATCCAACCATTGGAAACTTCTTACAGTCTGTCTCTGCATCTGTATGCAGGAAAACACAGAAGAGGGACCTAAAAATTTGTGAGCAGGTTTTTTAATACATCCCAGAAGCTATACTTCATTTCTGTAGTTCATCTATCCTCAAGCCCCCATCTTCCCAGTGTCCCATGCTTTCCTCCCTTTCCCCAGACCTGCATCAGCTTCCAGTCTTAATCTTATATTATGACCTCATGCCCTACTTCCAAGCTATACAGAAGACTAAAACAACCTATAGGGACATCTGCAGGTACACCCTGATGAATAGACTCATTACCATAATCTGAGCACAATGTTCTGTCCTGTTTATTCATGTGTCTACAGTCCCGAGTAAGGGAAACTTTTTAGTTGTTAGATAGATCCCAACTCCCTCTAGATACTCACTGACATTCAGTTCACTCACCTCCGCCTTGCTCCTCTCCTTTCTATGTTAAGTTTCTCAGAAGCCATACCTATTCTTGATATCTCTTAATTATATTCTTCATTCTCTTGAGTCCCTTTCAATCTGGCATTTCCACCATTAAGTCAAGAAAGCATTCTTATCAAAGTTAATGAACGGCCCCTAAGGAGTTCAATTGGAGCATCTCTTCTGCTTCATTTCCCTTGAGCATTTGGTCACACTCTCCTTGAAGTCCTTTCTTCACTTGGCACACTGGTCTGCTTTCCCAGATGTCTCTCTGGAGGCTGATTGTCAGATCCCCTTTCTGATTCTTATTTGTCACCCCTGCCTTAAATACTGGGGACATGCTGGCTGAGTTAAGCACATTAACCTCAGCTGTTTGCATCTTCACACTTACTGTGTTGGGGGCTCATCTGGTCTTAAGACTGTAAGTTGTGTGTGATGTGTTCTGATCATCCAGCGTCCAAAGCCCTTGGTCAAGCTTGACTTCATTTTAGCTCACAGAGGCTGCATCCAATGCTCCAGCACATTCCGTTGGCTTGAGCTTCAGAAGACTTCCAGGATCCAGTCTCTTGTCAACTCACTGCTAACAGCATGCCAAGTTACTGACAACTATTGCCTAGATTATTGTAGTAGCTTCCTAGCTGGTCCAGCTACTGTTCTGGCCTCTCTCTAGTCTGCAGTTATGACAACAGCCAAATGAGCAACTCAACACCTAAGTCAGAACACGTGCTTTCCTAGATCAAAAACTTCCCCACGGTTCTCTGTTTGACTCCAGATAAAAGACAAGGTTCACCCTCCGCTTGCCAAACAGACCCCATCCTTTCTGCCCCTACTCTCTCTATCCTCTCTGGACACTCTTTTCTGGATTCTCTATGGCCACTTTTTGACTTTCTTGTTTTTCTTTCCCAGTCCCACATTCTTGTACAGAATTGTTTAAATTAGTCATGTCTCTGCCTGGAAAGTCCCACCCCTGCCCTAGGCATCTGTATGGCCTCAATGGTTTACCCTTCACTTGAAGGTTTTACAGAGTGTCCCTTTCTTTATTTTCTCTAAGTGTCCTCTCTAAAATTACCCCAAGACCACTTGGCACACACTTCCTTCCCAATCTTTCTGCTTATTATTTTGCCAATCTTTTCCATTGGATATACTTTATATATCCATCTTATTTTTCACCTCTCTCACTAGAAGGTACACTCAACAGTGCAGGGATTTTATTTTTTGTGGTTTCAGTCACCACAAAAGCCTTCAGTGCCAGAAATTGTACCTGCATGGGTATTTCTGAAAAAATAGGTTCTAAACTCCTTAGCTGCATATGTGACCTAGACTGAGAGAAGGATTACGTGGGAACTCAGGTTGGTCAGTAGCTACTCTACTCCCCTAGCTCCCAAGGATTTTCTATCTGACTTTCCCCGAATTTCTCCAACTATAAATAGGGAATCAAATTCTTGACCTTCATTATCAGGACAAACAGCTAACATCATTGCTTTTATCATATAAGTCATTATCATCAAAGCACTTGTTTCTCTGTTTCAATGATGCCATTTTTTCCCCTGGTTTCTTCCATATCCATGTCTTAGTTAGGTTTCTATTCCATAGTGAAAAGACACTATGACCACAGCAACTCCTATAAAGGAAAACATTTAATTAGGGCTGGCTTAGAGTACCAGAGGTTTAGTCCATTATCATCATGACAGGTGGCATGTGTGAAGCATATAAACCAATGTATTTTTGAAGTCTTTGCTTCATCTCTCTCCTCCTTAGAATTCCTTTGTTCTTTCCAGCCCTATCCCAGAAACTCCCACTTCTGGTTGTTCATGACACTGGTGGTTACCGCTCCATCAGGGCAGTTCTTTTCAGAGGTGCCTTTTCTGACCATTGTGTAAAAGAGACTCGTGTCCCACCCTATGACCATCTATGATGTTTCTGCACCTCTGTCCTTTATGACAAGGACCATGATTGTGTAAAATAGTCTCATGGTCTACCCTATGCTCATCCATGATATTTCTCTGACTCTGTCTTTCATAACAAGGATGATGATCTTGTGGATTTTGATTGCTTCCTTACTTTTTTTCTCCAGTTATTTGACTCCCTCAGTCTACTAGAATCTCTGAGTGTCCGATTATTTTATTTCCCTCTTTGTCTCCAGATTGGTGATGTCCTTGGCACAAGAAAGAAGCTTCACATGCTTTTGTTACCTGAGAGAATGTTAAGGATGCCATAGATGAGTGGAAATTCTGTTCTCTGGAAAAAGTCATCACAGGAGTTCCAAAGCTGTCTGATTGTAGAGTATGACAAGGGACAGAGCTATCACCTGGCAGCTGGCACAGCTGAGCTTGGATGGCTGAACATTGCAGTTGGTGTTTTCTGACATGCTTTCCCTAGTCTTTAAAGGAATGTAGTAGAGACCGTTGACACTTAATGTGAGCATGTATGTGTGTTTAAAGAACAACCCACCTTCCCTCTGTGTTTGAAAAAGCACCAGGTGGGACAGAGGCCTAACTGTGGCCAACTTTGAAAACAGAATGACCAATGAGTCCACAGCAAGAGAAAAACCCACTCATTGTGCATAGCCACGTCTTACTGAACAACCCTGAACTCTCAGGAAACCAACTTCTAAACACTTTATCTTGCTTCCTTCAGGAACCAGGTACAGAGACAAGGGAAGAAGTCAAGAATCTAGGCATACTAGAGATCACCAAAGTGCCCCAATTTTCCAAGTGCATCACTGTGGTAGCTTGGTCCAGATTCTAAGACTTATGCAATAGGATATCCAGAACCTGGCATTTACTCAGCTCCGGACCAGGATGCCTACAGAAACCAGCTTTATTGTTTTTCTAAAACACTGATCAATGCTAAATCACTAAAATATAGTGGATCTAGATTCCGCCGCCGACCGACCAAGGAACTAGGGGAGTGAGTCTCTGCCCGCTCCCGACTCCAGCCCAAAACACCATACACCCTGACCACCCCCCCACCTCCCCACCCCGCCTGCGCCTGTGGGCTTGGGTTAGACACTCCCAGGCAGAGAGTTGCTCCCTGCGCCCCGAATCTGCTAGCACCCCACTCTTCCATTCCGCTGACCAACCGAGGAACTAGGAACTAGTGAGGAGACTACCAGGAGCGTCAAGACCATCCAGAGTTGTGGACATTGAATTCCTGGCCCCCACACACCACTGGGCCACAAGAGGAGATAGAGAGACCACACCTGCACCCACTAAAAGAAGATATGGGGAGAAGACAGAACAAGATTTCACTCAACAACAGAAAGACCAATATGACACCACCAGAATCTAGGGACTCCACTCCAGCAAGATCTGAAAAGCCCAACACAGAGCATGAAGATGAGATGGACCTCAAAAATTATCTCAGCAAGATGATAGAGACCTTTAAAGAGGAAACAAGAAAATCCCTTAAAGAAATAGAAGAAAAAGCAAACAAAAAATTAAACGAATTGGAGGAAAAGACAAACCAAAACATCAAAGATATAAATAAATCTCTTAAAGAATCCAAAGAAAGCCAAGAAAAAAGCATCCAAACAAGTGAAGGAAGCTCTTGAAACAGTTCAAAGCATGAAAGCTGAAATAGACACAATAAAGAAAACACAGAATGAGACCATGCTGGAAATGGAAAGGCTGGATAAAGATCAGGAACTAAAGATGTAAGTATATCCAATAGAATTCAAGAGATGGAAGAGAGAATCTCAGCTATTGAAGATTCACTAGAGGATATACATTCATCAACCAAAGAAAACCTCAAGTCCAACAAATACCTAACACAAAATATCCAGGAAATATGGTACACCGTAAAAAGGCCAAATCTAAGAATAATAGGTGTAGAAGAAGGTGAAGAAACACTGCTCAATGGTACAGAAAACATATTTAACAAAATCATAGAAGAAAACTTCCCCAACCTACAGAAGGATATGCCTATGAAAGTACAAGAAGCTTCCAGGACACCAAACAGATTGGACCACAAAAAGAAATCCCCCCCGACACATAATAATCAAAACATCAAATCTACAGAATAAAGAGAAAATATTAAGAGCAGCAAAGGAAAAAGGCCAAGTAACATATAAAGGCAAACCAATCAGAATCACACCCGACTTCTCAATGGAAACTCTGAAAGCCAGAAGGTCTTGGATAGATACCCTACAAGCACTAAGGGAGCATGGATGTCAACCCAGACTACTGTACCCAGCAAAACTTTCAATCACTATAGATGGAGAAAACAAGATATTCCATGACAAAAACAGATTTAAACAATACATATCCACAAATCCAGCACTACAGAAGGCTCTGGAAGGAAAACTCCAACCCAACGAACATAACTACACTCACAAAAACACTGGCAATAGATAATCTAATTTTACCAAACACAAAAAGAAACAGGAGGGTGAAATCCACACACAATGACACCAACAATAAATCCAAAACAAAGAAGAACCAATGAACAATGGACATTAATATCCCTAAATGTCAATGGTCTTAACTTACCCATAAAAAGATATAGGCTAACAGAATGGATATGAAGACAGAATCCATCCTTCTGCTGTTTACAAGAAACACACCTCAACTTCAAAGACAGGCGATACCTCAGAGTAAAAGGATGGGAAAAAATTTTCCAATCAAATGGGCTCAAGAAACAAGCTGGGATAGCAATACTAATATCTAACAAATTAGACTTTAAACTGAAAGCAATCAAAAGAGATGAAGAAGGGCATTTCATACTCGTCACAGGAAAAGTCCATCAAAATGAAGTCTCAATCCTGCACATCTATGCCCCTAATACGAAAGCACCCACATTTGTAAAAGAAACATTACTAAAGCTCAAACCACACATAAAACCACACACACTTATAGTAGGAGACTTCAACACCCCCTTACACCATTGGACAGAACCACTAGACAGAAACTTAACAAAGAAACAAAGGATCTGACAGAAGTTATGACACAACTGGGTTTAACAGATATCTATAGAACATTCCATCCAAACACAAAAGAATATACCTTCTTCTCAGCACCACATGGAACCTTCTCAAAAATTGACCACATAGTTGGCAGCAAAGCAAACCTCCACAGTTACAAAAGAATTGAAATAACCCCCTGTATCTTATCAGACCACCATGCATTAAAGCTAGAATTCAACAGCAAAAGAATTGCAGAAAACCTACATTTGCGTGGAAAATGAATAACACCCAATTGCACCATTCCTGGGTTGTGGAAGAAATAAAAAAAAAGAAATTAAAGACTTCCTAGAATTTAGTGAGAATGTAGACACAACATACCCGAACTTATGGGACACCCTGAAAGCAGTGCTAAGAGGGAAGTTCATAGCACTAAGTGCCCACATGAAGAACCTGGAGGAAAGTCACATTAGAGAATCGACAGAACAACTGAAAGCATTAGAGCAAAAAGAAGCAAACACACCAAGGAGGAGTAGACGCCAGGAAATAATCAACCTGAGAGCCGAAATCAACAAAGTAGAAACTAGGAAAACAGTACAAAGAATCAATGAAACAAAGAGTTGGTTCTTTGAGAAGATCAATAAGATAGACAAACCTCTAGCCAAACTAACCAAAAGGCAGAGAGAGAGCATGCTAATTAACAAAATCAGAAATGAAAAGGGGGATATAACAACGGACACTGAGGAAATCCAGAGAATCTTTAGGTCATACTTTGAAAACCTGTATTCCACAAAATTGGAAAATCTAAAGGAAATGGACAGCTTTCTGGATAAATATCACTTACCAAAATTAAATCAAGATCAGATAAACAGTTTAAATCAACCTATAACCCCTAATGAGATAGAAGCAGTAATCAAAAGCCTCCCAACCAAAAAAAAAGCCCAGGGCCAGATGGCTTCACTGCAGAATTCTACCAGAAATTCAAACAAGAGCTAATTCCAGTACTCCTCAAACTGTTCTGCACAATAGAAGCAGATGGGATATTGCCAAACTCTTTCTACGAGGCTACAATCACTTTGATACCCAAGCCACACAAAGATATGACTAAGAAAGAGAACTACAGACCGATATCCCTCATGAACATCGATGCTAAAATACTCAATAAAATATTGGCCAACCGAATCCAAGAACATATCAGAAAAATCATCCACCATGATCAAGTAGGCTTCATCCCAGGGATGCAAGGATGGTTCAACATACAAAAATCCATCAATGTAATCCACTATATAAACAAACTGAAAAAGAAAAACCACATGATCATCTCACTAGATGCTGAAAAAGCCTTTGACAAAATCCAACATCCCTTCATGATAAAGATCTTGGAGAGAACAGGAATAAAAGGAACATATCTAAACATGATAAACGCAATATACACCAAACCAATAGCCAACATCAAAGTAAATGGAGAGAAACTCAAAGCGTTTCCTCTAAAGTCAGGAACAAGACAAGGCTGTCCACTTTCTCCATATCTCCTCAATATTGTACTTGAAGTTCTGGCTATAGCAATAAGATAAGACAAGGGGATCAAAGGGATACAAATTGGAAAGGATGAAGTAAAACTTTCACTATTTGCAGATGATATGATAGTCTACATTAATGACCCGAAAAACTCTACCAGGGAACTCCTAGGCTGATAAACACCTTCAGTAAGGTAGCAGGATACAAAATTAACTAAAAAAAAATCAGTAGCCCTACTATATACAGATGATAAATCCAATGAGAAAGAAATCAGGGAAACATCACCTTTCACAATATCCACAAGCAACATAAAAAATATTGGGGTAACACTAACCAAAAAAGTGAAAGATCTGTATAATAAGAACTTTGAGACTTTAAAGAAAGATATTAAAGAAGATACCAGAAAATGGAAAGATCTCCCATGCTCTTGGATAGGTAGAATTAACATTAGTAAAAATGGCAATCCTGCCAAAAGCAATCTACAGATTCAATGCAATCCCCATCAAAATCCCAACACAGTTTTTCACAGACATTGAAAGAACAATACTCAACTTTATATGGAAAAATAAAAAGCCCAGGATAGCCAAAACAACTCTTTACAATAAAGGATCTTCTGGAGGCATCACCATCCCCGACTTCAAGCTCTACTATAGAGCCATAGTTCTGAAAACAGCTTGGTATTGGCACAAAAATAGACTGATAGACCAATGGAATCGAATTGAAAACCCTGATATTGACCCACGCACCTATGGATACCTTATTTTTGACAAAGGTGCTAAATCTATACAATGGAAAAAAGATAGCATCTTCAACAAATGGTGCTGGTACAATTGGATTCGGACATGCAGAAAATTTCAGATAGATCCATACCTGTCACCATGCACAAAACTTAAGTGCAAATGGATCAAAGATCTCAGCATAAATCCAGCCACACTGAATCTTCTAGAAGAGAAAGTGGGAACTACCCTTGAACAAATTGGCACAGGAGACCACTTCCTGAACATTACGCCAGTAGCACAGACACTGAGGACTGCAATTAATAAATGGGACCTCCTGAAACTGAGAAGCTTCTGCAAGGCAAAGGAAACAGTCAGTAGGACAAAACGACCACCCACAGAATGGGAAAAGATCTTCACCAATCCCACATCTGACAGAGGACTGATTTCCAAAATATATAAGGAGCTCAAGAAGCTAGCCACCAAAACACCAAACAATGAAATTAAAAAGTGGGGTGCAGAACTAAATAGGGAATTCTCAACAGAGGAATCTGAAATGGCTGAAAGACACTTAAGAAAGTGCTCAAAATCATTGGCCATCAGAGAAATGCAACTCAAAACAACTCTGAGATACCACCTCACACCTGTCAGAATGGCTAAAATAAAAAATACCAATGACAATCTATGCTGGAGAGGATGTGGAGAAAAAGGAACACTCCTCCATTGCTGGTGGGAGTTCGAACTTGTAAGACCACTCTGGAAATCAGTATGGCGGTTGCTCAGAAAAATGAGAATCAGTCTACCTCAAGATCCAGCCATTCCTCTCTTGGGTATATACCCAAATAGGGCATATACATACAACAAGGACATATGTTCAACCATGTTCATAGCAGCATTGTTTGTAATTGCCAGAACCTGGAAGCAACCTAGATGCCCCTCAACTGAAAAATGGATTGAGAAAATGTGGTACATCTATACAATGGAGTACTACTCAGCAGAAAAAAGCAATGGAATCTTGAAATTCGCAGGCAAATGGATGGAACTAGAGGAAACCATCCTGAGTGAGGTAACCCAGTCACAAAAAGACAAACATGGTATGTACTCACTGATATATGAATTTTAGACATAGAGCAAAGGATTACCAGTTATAATGCTCTTCACCAAAGAAACTAGGAAACATGAAGGACTCTAAGGGATAAATGGTCCCCAGGAATGGAAGTGGCATGAACTCCCGAACTAATTGGGGGCATGAATGTAGGGGGGGAAGGAGCTGCTACAATAAGAGCAAGAAAAGAGGAGTAGAGGAGAGGAAATGGAGGGGCAGAAACATTGAGTTGGGGGAAGAATAGAGGAAAGAGAGCAGGATGAGAGATACCATATCAGAGGGAGCCACTATAGGTCCGAGAAGAGATCTGGAACCAGGGAGATCTCCAGAGACCTACAAGGATGACACAATCTGACAATCCAGGCAATGGTGGAGAGGATAACCCAAAAGCCCTTCCCCTAAAATGAGATTGATGACTTCTCTTTATGCCATCCTAGAGCCCTCACCCAGTGGCTGAAGGAAGCAGAGACAGACATCCACAGATATACACTGAGCCGAAATCGGGAATTTAGTTGAAGAGAGGGAGGAATGAAGAACGAAGGGGTCTGTACCAGGTTGGAGAAACCCACAGGAACAGTTGACCTGAACAAGGGAGAGCACATCGACCCCAGATGCTGTCAGGGAGGCCAGTACAAGACTGATCCAGACCCCTGAACATGGATGTCAATAAGGAGGCCTCTGCACTCCAGGGAGCCTCTGGTGGTGGATTAGTATTTTTCCCTGGTGCAAGAAGGGACTTTGAGAGCCCATCCCACATGAAGGGTTACACTCTGGCCCTGGACACATGGGGAAGGGCCCAGGACCAGCATAGGAAGACTTGGTGGACTTTGCAGAGCCCCCGTTGAGGGCCCTACCCTGCCTGGGGAGTGGTGGGTGGATGGGGTGGGGGTGGGGGAGGAGGGCTGGGGGTGAGGGGAGGGAGAGGGAGAAGAGACTTGAAATAAGCTTGTTCCCTAATTAAATAAATAAATAAATAAATAAATAAATAAATAAATAAAAAATATAGTGGATCTAGTGAAAAAGAAACAAAACTCCATCCTAAATGTAACTTGGTTGTACATGAATTCTTTTTGATGATCACAAGAAAAAAAATCAGTTTATATATAATTAAAAAGAATACTCAAAAATTAACATGAATGGAAATGGATCAACCAGCTTCATGGTTAACACTTTGTAAAGGTCAAACAAGAGGCTTCTGCTTCCAGTCTGTATCATTGGAAAGCATGTCTCAGACTTTGCATCTTGGCTGGGACCTGACCCAGGGAAGGGCCATTGTCTAGATTACAGGCTGCCCTTCTGCAGCTCTCCTCTGACCTCAACTTGAGACAGCTCCTTCCTCTCCCTAGGATTTTCTTCAATTTTACTTCCTTCCTCTTATTCCCTAGTCCTTTGCTCCAGGTCATCTTGCCCTCAAATAAACACATCCTAAATTAGTTAGGGTTACTATTTCGGTGACAAAGCACCACATCCAAAATCAAGCTGGGGAGGAAAGGGTTAACTGGGTTGCACTTCCACATTACAGTCCATTACTGAAGGAAGTCAGGACAGGAAGCTGGAGGCAGGAGCTGATGTAGATGCCATGGATGGGTGCTGATTACTGGCTTGCTTCTCATGGCTTGCTCATCCTGCTTTCTTATATAACCCAAGACCACCAGACAAGGGATGGCACCACCCACAATGGTCATCCCCCATCAATCGCTAATTAAGAAAATGCCTTACAGGCTTGCCTACAGCCAGATCTTGTGGAAGCATTTTCTCAGATGAGGCTCTCTCCCCTCAGATGACTATAACTGGGTCAAGTTGATATAAAAGTCTAATGCACATATTGTTTAAGTATATTACTGAGTCATTTTAAAGTATTCTACAAGTTATTGGAGGATAAATTCCATAATGCTTAATGTCATTAAAGGGCCTAATTTGACTTAGAAAATGTTATCCATCAGACATTTTGTGGACTAATGTAACCCTGGACTGGGGACTGAATTGTCTTGAAGGTGTGTGTGATGTGGTGTGATGGAAGTATATTCCCTTTGTGGCAAACAGACTTGGTTTGTTTCTTAATTCTGCCAATTACGAGCAAAAATTATCTTATGTGAATTTTGGAAATGTTGGCCCTCAGCTAAACTGGTGATCATAATGGCTGCTTCACTGGATTTCTGAGGTTAGGGCAGATAGCCTGTAAAGACCTTTGAGCACAGTTCCCAGTGCACAGTGGGAGTTCAAATTAGCATCCCTCTCCTCTGCCTCTGAACTCATGGCAAGCCTTTTGCTGCTGCATAAAGTTTAGGAAGGAGCTAGGTGCTGCCTGGTTTTAAGTCAACTTGACACAAGCTAGAGTTATCTGAAAGGAGGGAAACTGGACTGAGAAAATGCCTCCATAAGACCCAGCTGTAAAGCATTTTCTTAAGTAGTGACTGATGAGGGAGGGCACAGGCCATCCTTGGTGGTGCCATTGCTAGGCTGATGGTCCTGGGTTGTATAAGTAGACAGGCTGAGTAGAGCATAAGACAGGCTGAGCAAACATGGTGACCAAACCAGTAAGCAGCACCTCCATGACCTCTGCCTCCAGGTTCCTGCCCTGTTTGAGTTGCTATCTGGACTTCCTTCAGCGATGAACAGTGCTGGAGGCATAAGCCAAATAAACCCTTTCCTCCTCCAACTTGCTTTTTGGTTATGATTTTTCACTGCAGCAGTAGAAACCCTGAGACACCAATCTTCCCATCGCTGAGTGGTGGGGACAGAACTGAGGCAGGAAGATTGGGAGTGAAGGCCAGACTGGGATGCATAGTCAGACTCTGTTTCAGTGAAAAAGAAAGAGGGACAAGAAAGACTATAGGCAGGGACAAACTATGTTAGATATTGTGAAGTATCTAGAGTTCAACATTGCAGATAATGGATGCTATTACAGTGCAGTATTTCAGTTGTGGTGTAATCTTGGTGATAGAGAGCAATGATCATTCCATTATGTGCCTTGATTCTTTGGGCGAGGGGTTGAAAATGCCAGCCAAGAAAATATAGTCTGATGTCTGGGGATCAGCAGTATTCAAATGGCAACAGGATTGGATAGCTGGTGGGAGTTATATTGAAACAAAAACATTATCTCACCACTGGCTGGGATCCTCTGGAATTGTCCCTTGCAGCACCCATTGCAGCTTTTTCCATGTAAATGGAGATTCTTGTGTCGTGGCATCTGCATTTCTAAAGAAAACAAAGGGAAAAGGGGTACTACCCAAAAGTACCAGGACGAGGTTGCATGGCATTTACCAACTTGTATCAAAGGGGGCTAGGGTGTGGCCCATTAAAAAAAAGAGTGGAATAATGGGTTGTCTGTTCTCCCATAGGTAACAGATGAAATGCTGGGATAAGTTCTAGGAATGTACCCAAGATAGAGTAAGGATCTCTTCACATAGCTTACTGAGGAGACTTGAACATTGCTTTGTAGCTTACAGTTATTGGAGAGCTTTGAACTTGAGTTTATTTAAGAAGTTTGATGATGGAATCAGAGAAGATGGCTATCCAAAGAATGAAGGAAGAGATGAAAGAAAACAACTGAAATGGTTAGAGCAAGAAAGAAAAGGGACCTGAATTAAGACAAAGTGGGTAAGTACAGAATCAAGAATTGTTGGGTGGTGCTATTTGAGGAAAATGAAAATGTCAGAAATCCAACTGATTTGAGGGAAAGGTACATTGACTTTGGGGCACATTGAGCTTGAGTTACTTAAAGGTCATTTGGTTAAAGGTATCCAATAGAGAGTTGGAGTTATACATTAGGAGATCTCAAAAAAAAAAAAAGAAAGAAAAACAAACAAACAAAAACCAAAACTGAGTTTTTAGTCTGGTGGTGGTACTGGTTGGCACCATGGGATTGAATTAAATTGTTTAGGAAGCATATTTAGAGAAGAGACATTAAGGAGACCCTCCAAGGTTACTAACATTTCGGCAGTTAACAAAGGAAGAGCTGGTATCAAAGCACCTGGAGAAGTGTTTAGAGAAGTGAGGTAAGAATAGGAAGAAACTGATGTTGAAAGGGTCAAAAGAAAACAAAATCCAACAACAAAAACATGTGTGCAGAGGACACAAGAGCAGTTAGGTCTCCTTAGTATCAGCTGTAGATAGTAGGGCTCATCCCCAGCTGGGCAACCTAGTCCTGGGAGAAAAATGAATAAAAGTCAAATGGGACTATGGTCTTAGAAAGACCAGTAGTAGGTACAAGTTACCAAAACAGAGATGGACAAAAATCAAGAAAGATGCACCATGGTTCAAATTGGTGATCTGATGAGACTTGTCTCAGAGATAAGAATAAGAACACATTTATCAAACAGACGTTCAAGGCTGGGGTGAGAGGGAACAAAAGTAAAATGATGTCAGAGTTGTTTAAATATCCTGTTCTAAAAACTAGGACAGAGTCAAAGGTAGGAATTGGATGAAGGGAGCCATCATTTTATACTTAGATCATTTCTTTACATCTTGGATTACTCGGGCAATTTGAATTGGATGACCATAAATCTTCCTGAAGGCAACTGAAGTAAGATGGAAAAAATTTTGGAGGAATATTAATGCATATCATGAAATGTGAAGGTCCAGTCATCAGATCATGTTACACAATTGAGCACCAGGTAAACTGAACCCAGCCAAACACTGCTGGGTTCTCTCTGTATCCCAAGTTTCTGTTTCCCTGGGTGTTGGCTTCATTCTCACTAACAGACTATGGCCTTATTGGTCGTAGAAGTTCTATATGGTGAGCTTTTATCACCAGGGTGGGTCAATTATAAAAATGATCCATAAACAAAGAATGAAATACCCATTTCTTGGTAAAGGGTGATAGGGAACTACATCTCTGTAGTCAGGAAGGTGGAAGCAGTACTTTGTACAAAAATGGAGAAAGAAAAGTCAGGCTGACAAAGCCATGGCTTTGTTGAGCTTGCACATTCAACTTTTAAGAGGATTTATTATTTTCAGAAAGCCTAGGTTTCCCTCTGCTGTGGAGACTTATTAATAGGGTGACTGGCTGTCCTCATTTGTCTAGGTATCTCCCCCCTTTTTACACCTATTGCCCTGGCACAGTTATTAATAGCATCCTTTCACTTTCAGAAATGTCCTGAATTGGAAGATAAATTATATAGACATCTTATTTATTGGTTGTGTGACTCCGAATTGGCCCAAGTACTCGACTTTAAAGCATGGTTGTAATGACAGGTTGTAACCCCCTGAAATAGGCTATTCTTCAAGGGGCACTTGTGTCCTCAAAATATAATAGGCATTCAATAAATGTTGACTCAAGAATGAAATATTATACAAAGCTTTTCTCTCCCAACCTGCTTTATAAAGTAATATTTGTCAAATATTTGCTTCCAACTATGAAAATTATTAAGACAGAGCACATTAAAGTAATAAGCTCCACAGAACCTCAGAATCTCAGAGCTAATATACAATCTCTTTAGCCTGACCCCCTTTCAGTTACATGGGGAACCCATGGCTATCGCATAGCACACAAATCTACTCCATTTCCTGACTCCTGGCGCTGGCTACCAGCAGACATTCAACAAACGTTTGATTTCGATGATTGCTTTTCTTCAGCCACATTTCCAGCAAAGGGACACCTGAAAGTGCCTGAACACTCCACTCCTGGAATCTCCACGTGCTCAGTGGGACAGCTACAAAGTCTCTGTTAGAATGTTTTCCCAGGTTGAGGGTGTGGCCCAGTGTCAAAGCTCTTTCTTAGCAGAACAGAGGTCCTGGGCTTGATCCTTTCCACTACACAGACCATGGCTTATTTTTGTTAAAAAGTGGAAATCTCAAAAGATACAGGAAATTAATTAGATTTCTATTATTATTATCTATTATTACCAAGCCAAAATTGTTCAGACTTTTTTATTCATGCCACACTACTGACTCCTATGTAGTTTCCTACTAATTATTTTTAATTAGGTACATCCTTGCTAAGATTCTAAGCCTTCGAAGTGTGTTTACATCATTGATTTGGTATCCAGAATCCTCTTTGACTCTTCTTCTTGTGCTTGTCTTGACATCAAGTAGGTGGTGAAAACCTAGAAGAAAGTTGTGGAGGTTGAGGCAAGCCAATTGTGAGTTCAAGGCAAGCATGTCTTTAACAGACAAACAGAAAACAGAGGAAGAAAGAAAGGAAATAAATCATTTTATATAGAGAGCAGTGTCCTTTTACAAAAACAGTTTGACAGATCAAGAAGCCTGATAGGGAGCCAGTAACTTAACAAAGGCACATATCACACTAAAAAGAGAGTTTTACAACAATCAAGGCTGTTTCTCTGAGAATGAGCTGCTTTCTGAGATATTTCCCGATCATGGGTAGTGCAGACAGTCAGGATAGCCATCTGTGCAGGGTGTTTCACTGGGAATTCCGATGTTGGGTGTGACTTTAGACTACATTATGTCTGAAAGTATTTCTGGCTATTGGATTCCATGGATAAAACACATGTACTATTAATAAAAGCATTGAGTTTTTTTTAAAATCCCATAGCTGGAAGGGTGTTATACATTTCTATACTAGATGTAGAAATATAAATACATGTATGTGTTCTAGTTATAAAAAATTGCACATATTCTGGTGTTTAAGTAGTGTGTTTTGCAAAAATTTAAACCACTCTACTTTCCAGATATTTCTAATTTAAAATAGAGATTGAATTTTATTTGAAAGAAAGTAAAGGCTTGGGCTGCACCTTGTTAATAGTCAGAAACATTGATTATGGACTCTCACTTACTGGTAACTAGTCAAACTATGTTGTTTCCCATAGGGTTTTCCAAATGTATTTTTATCCTATTGATGAATTCATCTACCCATTCACCCATGTAAATTATGAACCTTCTCAAGTAGCCAGTAATTGTGAATGAGCTTACATATAACTGTAGCCCCAAATCTAAAACTTCATTTTATAATATGAAAAACTCCTTTGAAGAAAATAAAGAAGTTAAAGAACTCTACTTGGATATATACCTAAGAGTGGAATTGCTGGATCTTGTGGTAGACTGATACCCATTTTTCTGAGGAGTCGCCATACTGATTTCCAAAGTGGTTGTACAAGTTGGTACTCCCACCAGCAGAGGAGAAGTGTTCCCCTTTCTCCACATCCTCTCCAGTATAAACTGTCATTGGTGTTTTTTATTTTAGCCATTCTGACTGGAGGAAGATGGTATCTCAGAGTTGTTTTGATTTGCATTTCCCTGATAGCTAAGGATGTTGAACACTTTCTTATGTGTCTTTCAGCCATATTAGATTCCTCTATTGAGAATTCTCTGTTTAGTTCTATACCTCACTTTTTAGTTAAATTATTTGGTGTTTTGGTGACTAGCTTCTTGAGTTCTTTGTATATTTTGGAAATCAGCCCTCTGTCTGATGTGGGGTTGGTGAAGATATTTTTCCATTCTGTGGGCTGCCAGTTAGTCTTGTTGACTGTGTCTTTTGCCTTACAGAAGCTTCTCAGTTTCAGGAGGTTCCATTTATTAATTATCTATCAGTGTCTGTGCTACTGGTGTTATGCTCAAGAAGCAGTCTCCTGTACGTGGACTCCAGTCTGACAACTGGGGAACCACCATAGGACCAATCCAGGCCCCCTGAATGTGGGTGTCAGCTAGGAGGACTGGGCAGTCTATGGGGCCTCTGGCAGTGGAATCAGGTTATATCCCTAGTGCATGAATGGACCTCAGGAACCCATTTCCCATGGATGGATTCTCTCTTAGCCTAGATGCACAGGGGAGGGCCTAGGCCCTGCCCCAAATGACTTGACAGATTTTGATGATCCCTCATGAAAGGCCTCACCCTCCCTGGGGAGTAGATGTGGGATGGGAGGGGGGTTAGTGAGGGGCATGGGGGGAATGAGAGGGAGAGGGAACTGGGATTTATATGTAAAGTAAGATTGCTTCTAATTTAAATAAAATCCATAAAATAAAATAAGGGGGAAAAAAGCCCTACTTGGGAAAGAGCCACGTTCTGTTTGTCCTATGTGCACTAACATAGGGCTCAAGTGGCCCAGACAAAGACACAGTTCACTGAATATAACCTTTACTTCCTTACTGGATCATTAGGGTGGCCCAGATGTCTCAGAGACACAACAATGGATTCCTATGCCATCACTTAGAAAAAGACATTCAAGCAATTTCAGGTAGGGATAAAGGAGGTAAGGATAATATTCAAATAGAGGGATACAGTGAATGGTTTGCATAAATCTGGTTACTAGGGACCATATAAGAAAAGCATTTACAGATTTACATATTGTTTCCTATTTTTAAATTAAGAGCATAGCTGTTCCATCCTCAGAATTCTAATTAGCTAAGCTTGAAAGGTAGTGGTTCAGTTTGTTTAATGAAATAACACCCCTGTACTTATTTCTCTAATTTCACAACTCCCATTTTACACAACCAGTGTAAAGTGCCTCTAGTCGATCTCCGAAGCTGAGTTTTGTATTTCCTCAGTGTCATCTTGCTGGCTCATGCCAGTTTGACATTGAGAAGTGGAATTGACCCAGTGGAAGCACCTGTGTTTTTATAGGAATGACACAGAAGGACTCTCCACAGTGGATTGATGGAGAAGGGTCTTCTCAGAACTCTGGGAGTGCTCAATATGTCACTTTTACCTGCCAGGATGCTGAACAAGGGTTTATGAACATCTCTTTAACCTTAGGGGGTATTTCCTTTTTGTAAAAGACTGAAAACTCAAGGAATCACTACAGAATTATTTGGGCTCTTTTTTTTTCTTTCCTTTGATCATTTCCTCACGGGGGCCACCCTAATTAACTCACACTCTCAGAAGGGAAATTTCATTTTCTCACTAGCAGGCAATAGAATTTCATCAATGACAGAAGTAAAGCAGTGTGTGTGTGTGTGTGTGTGTGTGTGTGTGTGTGTGTGTGTGTGTATTGTGGTTTGAGGCCTGTAGATTCTGACTACAGAAATTACTCTATAATGAGTAGCATGTGTTTCAGACATTAGCAGCTATAAAAACTAGCAGCCATAAGCCACTTTGATTGTAGTGTGTGTGTGTGTGTGTGTGTTGTGTGTCTGTGTGTGTGTGTGTGTGTGTGTGTATTTATGTGTGTGTGTCCAAACCAAACAGGGTATTAGTGCAACACTGTTGGGTAACTTTGATGACTTAGCATGACAGCCCCAACACAGGCCTTTCGATTGTCTCTAGGGTTCATCCCAGCACTTCTCGTATGCTGTGGAAGCAAACTAAAGGTGTTCACTGAGTTTTGTCTGGCCTTGGTATAGTATCTTGCAAACTGCTCTTTATCCACAGATGTGTTAAGGATAAGCTAGGTAAATGAGGGACTTGACACCCTAATGGGGTAAGAATAAGTCTATAGTCTTTGCTCTGGACAAGGGGCTTTGGTAGACTGCAGGCTGATTTAACCTTGGCACTGCCTTCTGTGTCTAATTTGGAAGAAACAGGCTGGAGGATTTCTGCCTTGCATGGTTTCTTAATGGAAGTTTCCTTTCCTGAACAGAAAAGATTGCAGTTTGTGGATATAAGCTTCGAAAGGTTATGAACTGTTGATGTTTAACATACTATAAAGGATAAAACCTTTATACCTGGTTTAGAGTCAGCAAACGTGTAAAGAGCAGACAATCTTGGCCTTGGTACACATTAATTTTTCCCCAGCTGAAATTCCTGCAGTGGTTTTGAATGAGATGTTTCTCATCTCTTGGTGAAGATTGCTCCTTGTCTAATCTGAAAGGCAGCCTGCTTCAGCTCCTGCATTTTCCACTTTGAGAGACCCATCTGCTCTGATGAGACTGAGCTACTCATGATCTCCTTGTAGAGCTCCAAGCCTTCCCTACTCCCACCCGATCCAGCCTTTCTCTCACCACACAATCCTCTCTTGGTCACCTTTCTTGTAATAGGTTCTCCAAACTCAGGAGTTCAAATTTACACTTCCAGTATAGCAATACAACATTACAATAGAGATGCAGTAGTTTTTTTTTTTATTGTACTGTGGTTAGCAGATGGATTGGAACACTCGATATATATATATATATATATATATATATATATATATATATATATAATAATTTTTTTTCATTTTTATTTGAATTAGAAACAAGATTGTTTTACATGTCAATCCCAGTTCCCTCTCCCTCCCCTCCTCCTCTACCATTCCCCCAACTAAAACCCTACCTATCACATACCATTTCTGCTCCCCAGGGAGGGTGAGGCCTTTCATAGAGGGTCTTCAGAGTCTGTCATATATCCTTTGGGATAGGGCCTAGGCCCACCCCTGTGTGTCTGGCTCAGGGAGTATCCCTCTATGTAGAATGGGCTCCCAAAGACACACCTATGCTAGGGATAAGTACTGATCTACTACAGGAGGCCCCATGGATTTCTGAGGTCTTCTCACTGACACCCAAATTCCTGGGGTCTGGATCAGTCCCATGCTGGTTTCCCAGATATCAGTCTGGGGACCAAGAGCTCCCCGTTGTTCAGGTCAGCTGTTTCTGTGGGTTTCACCAGCCTGGTCTGGACTCCTTTATTCATCACTCCTCCTTCTCAAAACTGGATTCCAGTTCAGTTCAGTGAATAGCTGTGGGTGTCTGCTTCTACTTCTACTAGCTGCTAGATAAGGCTATAGGATGGCATATAAGTCAGTCATCAATGTCATTATCAGGGGAGGGCATTTAAGGTAGCCTCTCCTCTGTTGCTTAAATTGTTAGCTGGTGTCATCTTTGTAGATCTCCAGACATTTCCCTAGTACCTGATTTCTCTTTAAACCTAAAATGTCTCCCACTATTATGGTATCTCTTATCTTGTTTTCTTCTATTCTTCCCCCGACTCAACCTTTCTGCTCCCTCATGTCCTCCTCACCCCTTCTCATTCTCCTAATTCCCTCTCCCCTCCCCCCATGCTCCCAATTTGTTCAAGAGATCTTGTCTCTTTCCCCTTCTCCAGGGTACCATGTATGTCTCTCTTAGAGTCCTCCTTGTTACCTAGCTTCTCTGGCGGTAATTGTGAGCTGGTAATCTTTTGCTCTGTGTCTAAAATCCATATATGAGTGAGTACATACCCAGTTTGTCTTTTTGATTGGGTTACCTCGCTCAGAATGGTTTCTTCTAGTTCTATCCATTTGCCTTCGAATTTCAAGATTCCATTTTTTTTTCTGCTGAGTAATACTCCATTGTGTAAATGTACCACATTTTCTCAATCCATTCTTCAGTAGAGGGGCATCTAGGATGCTTCCAGGTTCTGGCTATTACAAATAATGCTTCTATGAACATTGCTGAACAGATGTCCTTGTTGTATGAATGTGCTTCTTTTGGGTATATGCCTGAGAGTGCAATTGCTGGATCTTGTGGTAGACTCATGTCCATTTTCCTGAGAAGTCACCATACTGATTTCCAAAGTGGTTGTGCAAGTTTGCACTCCCACCAGCATTGAAGGAGTGTTCCCCTTTCTCCACATCCTCTCCAGCATAAACTGTCATTGGTGTTTTTTATTTTAGCCATTCTGACTGGAGGAAGATGGTATCTCAGAGTTGTTTTGATTTGCATATCCCTGATGGCTAAGGATGTTGAACACTTTCTTATGTGTCTTTCAGCCATTTTAGATTCCTCTATTGAGAACTGTCTATTTAGTTTTGAACCCCACTTTTTAATTGGATTGTTTGGTGTTTTGGAGACTAGCTTCTTGAGTTCTTTGTATATTTTGGTCATCAGCCCTCTGTCAGATGTGGGGATGGTGAATAACTTTTCCCGTTCTGTGAGCCACAGTTTTGTCTTGCTGACTGTGTCCTTTGCCTTACAGAAGCTTCTCAGTTTCAGAAGGTCCCATTTATCAATTGTTGATCTCAATGTCTGTGCTACTGGTGTAATGTTCAGGAAGTGGTCTCCTGTACCAGTTAATTCAGGGGTATTTCCCACTTTGTCTTCTAATAGGTTTAGTGTGGCTGGATTTATGTTGAGGTCTTTAATACATTTGGACTTAAGTTTTGTGCATGTCGATAAACATAGATCTATCTGTAGTCTTCTATATGTCCGCATCCAGTTATGCCATCACCATTTGTTGAAGATGCTTTCTTTATTTCATGGTATAAATTTGCCTTCTTTGTCAAAAATCAGTTGTTCGTAGGTGTTTGGTCCATATCAGGGTTTCCAATTCGATTCCATTGGTCTACCTGTCTATTTTTGTTCCAATTCCAAGCTGTTTTCAGGACTATAGCTCTGTAATAGAGCCTGAAGTCAGGCATGGTGACTTCAGAACTCCAGAAGTTCCTTTATTGTACAGGGTTGTTTTTGGCTATCCTGGGTCTTTTGTTTTTCCAATATATCTTTAGTTTTATTTATGTATAATGTCTTCTGTTGTAATAAATCATATATGTAATAAATCATAAATAGTAAGAGTCATTGTTACTTAAAACTCTGTTAGCTTGATCTGTAGCCAAACACATAATCCTGTACAGTCCCTAGAGTTATGGCTCTTAACCTGTGGGTCATGACCCCCTTGGGGTCAAATTACCCTTTCACAGGGTGGCCTAAGACTTTACAAAAACACAGGGATTTGCATTACAATTAATAACAGTAGCAAAATTACAGTTATTAAGTAGCAACAAAAACCATTTTATGGTTAGAGGTCCCCACAACCTGAGGAACTGTCTTAAAGGGTTGGAGCACTAGGAAGGTTGAGAACAACTGTGCTGGTTCTCACCTCACTGTGCTGTAGCTCACCTCAGAGATGTCTATCCTGTCAATGCAGTATTGGAAATTGTCTTCTAATTAATGTACAGTCTACAAAGATGCAGTGTGGGGTTAAAACTGTTTCCCCATGGAAGTTGGTATAGTGTCCTGTGACACAGATATAACCTTAATGAAGCCTAGTTTGAGTGCACTGATGGCTTTCCACCTTGTCATCTTTTCTCACCTCACAGCTCTTCTCAAAAGTGTTTCCTGCCCTTCCTTTGCATCTGGCCGGCTCCTTCCTGTCATTCAAGACCAAGGCCTGGTCCTTTATGTCCCCAGAAACTCTCCCCGTCCCTCAAGTTTCCTGTTCATTTTTCATCTGTAGAAATTACCTGCTTTGCTTTTTACTTGATATCTCTCTTTCATTGCCTAATGACATATCTCAGTGACATCTTCTCAAGCATAAGTCTCCCCAGATAGATTGCAAGTTCTTCTTTAATTCCTTGTCTTTAACATGGTACTTTACTCTTGTGATATATTGTCACAAAAGCAATTCTGTAAACATTCATTGAGCAGATGACGAAGCTGTCAATCCACATAGCCATCCTTTTGACTCAGAAGTGTTGTAAGTACATTTGGTGTTTTGTGTTTTCACAGACATTCAAGAACAGCTCTTCTGCCAAAGATCTCCTATTCTCATAGTGACCCAGTTTGCAAAATCTCCGTAAAAGTTTTTTTGAGGGAATTGGAAAATGCATTGTGAAGTGAATCTCTTTGGCGTGGACTTAAACCCAGAACCAAGGTTACAGAATTGTTGGTCTTTTGGCTCTCTCAAACATAATCGTGCATATTTTAGACCATCCTGACAGATCAAATCAAACACTTTGGAGCCTGACCAAAGAATGAATGTACCTGGTTTGTTTTAAAACAATTGCTTATGCACTCAGCATTCTTGGGGTCTGGCTAATATCTACATGCTGAAGTTCTGGGAACCCCAATTCTTTCACAGGGTTCGTGTTTTCTTTGGGTGGTTTCTTGGAGTTCAGATCTCAACTTAAGTGATGTATGGATTAGGAGTTCAAGAGCCTACATATTGGCAGCCAAACAAAAGAGGCAAAGTTCATGTAAATACCACTTCAGGAAAGTCTTTGACGTGACTGAACACTGATTACATGAGCTTGGGTAATGAGTTCTGGCTTTAATGTAGACATACTCTTTCAACTTTGGCTCACACCCATCTAGAGCCAAAAGGAAAGCATTTTCCAATTTAGTAAAGAGGATTTGGGCTGCTTAGAGTCCACAAAGTATTAACATTTTGTCTTCCCCTTATAAAAGTCTGTGATTTTTCTTGTTAAAAACTCACTAGCATTTTTTATTCTAGTGAATGGTGTTCAATAATTGTTGATTTAGTGACTTGGAGTAGACAATGAATGTGTATTGAAGGAGGGAGATTCATGTTTTACCAAATATCCCATTTCCCACTCAGCATGTATGCTGGCACAGCTCGTTAATCTATTCCATCTGCTTTTTAAGAAACATCTGAACTATTGTTCACTTACTTTGCCCTTACAATAACCCCCAAAGGTAGAGCAAGCAGGTTTTATTCATCATAAACAGGTGGGTCCAGATAGGCTTGTACAGGGTTCTAGTCTAAATCTCATAGACTCCTTCACAAGGCGTCATGTCTGAGTGTTTAGGAGCACTAAATGGTTCCTAAATAAAAAGGGTGACCATGGGGCTTCTCATCTTCCATAAT
This sequence comes from Cricetulus griseus, assembly GCF_003668045.3. NCBI lineage: Eukaryota > Metazoa > Chordata > Mammalia > Rodentia > Cricetidae > Cricetulus > Cricetulus griseus. The sequence continues at coordinate 137,907,103 of NW_023276806.1, forward strand.
GTTGGTACTTGGGACTAGATGACTGTTGCAAAGGTCTGTTTAGTGAAGTGTCATTACTATCATCCTTGGGTTCTACTGCTAGACAACATTAGCATACTCCATTGCCCTAGTCATGATGACATTGGAAAATGTCCATGGGGAGCAATATCTCCCCTTACCCAAGAACACTGAGGTAATCAGAAAAAGGAATGTCTAATATCTGTCTAATAAAACACAGAGGCATCCAATGAGCCCTCATGATTCGATTTCTTATGTTGCCCACCAACATTTATTAAGACCTAAAAGAAGATAAAGATAACCAGAGTGCTACCAATCTCAGAATTGTTTAGTTATAGTCTGCTACAAAGTGGAGAAGTGTGTAGACAATGATGGAAGACAGTCATTGATGCCCTACTACATAAACAAAGATAGCTAGCCTCCACATTCTGGAGATACCCCAAAAGAAAAGACTTACAGGAAAAGAAATATCATGAAGATTTTTCATATGTACAAGATATTTCCAAACTAGTTGAGGAGTAGGGCATGGGAGAAAAGAGCTAGAAAAAAAGATTAACTGACAAAATTAAATGTGGCTTCTTCTGCATTAGGCTTGGCAAGCTGACTTAGTTGGTAAAAGTACTTGCCATCTAGCCTGACCACCTGGGTTCATACACCAGACTGACATGGTAAGGGGGTGATGGATAAATGTAACACAAAAATATGATTCAATGTTGAATGCGGTTCTAGAAACGGGAACAAGAGTAATTTTCAGTAGCAAAGTTAAGTAAATAGAAAGCCCCAGATGTAGGGAAGTGGGATGTGGTGGAGGGAACTACCCATCTGATGAGCAAAGTCTTGGGAAGTTTCTCAGACTTACAGTGGATTCCAGAACACCATTCCCTTCCCAGTTTAGATGACTTAAGTGGACATGCTGTCTGGTATTACAGTTGTCTTCTACTTTTGTTTGTGTATTTATTTCTCTGTTCATTTCTTTGGTTTGTTTTTGAGGTGGGGTTTCTCTGTGTAGCCCTGGCTATCCTGGAACTCACTTAGAAACCATCACTGATCTGATGAGAATTGTCAAATACAATAATCTAACAATCTGAAGAGGTACTCTTGTGGGTAATTTCATTGATAAATTGTTTTGTAACCTCATTATAGCTAACAGTATATTATGACCATTTTTTTCCATTTTGATATAAATTCATATATGCAGCACATAAACATAAACTCACATATGCAAATTTGCGAAGTTATACAAATTTACATTACTCTCTCATTATTGGTCTTCTATGGTTTTTGAACTTGCATTACAAAAAAGCTACCTTTTCCTCAGTACTTCCTCGGAGTAATTTTAAAGTAGTGTTCAATATTTTCACCCTCAAGAACTCCTCCTATTATTGTTACCTCCTCTCTCCACATTTTTAAAGACCCAATCTACCAAACTACATTTGATATGAACAACAATAAGAAAACCTGTTTTACCAGTTGTTAAATGAGTCATCTCAGATCATTGCTAATCAAAATTTTGGATTAGCTGGGGATGTATAACAGGGCATTTACTGGAGGAAGACAATATAATCCCAGCCTAAAGCCAAGTTCCCCTGATAGAAACTCAAAACTGCACAGCCTTATCTCAGAGAACCACGGTCTTCTGGGAGGATTTCTGTAGTAATTGCAATTTGCCTGCAGATGCTCTTTCCACCTTGGTGACAGCTCCATGTCAGGGCTCCAGGGGACAAACACTTGAAGTTGATGACTTGCTTGGGGGGGCACAAAAAGTACAGGCATGATTGCTTGAATATACTTTGTGTTTGGTGGTCCTGGTGGTCAAGTTTTATATAACCACTTTTTAAATGTGAAAACACCTGGTGTTAGGGATAATTTGCCGGAGAACAGGGTTTTAATCTGGTGTGGTTTAAAAAGAAAAACAAAAAAATAAAAGCAGCCAAAGTAGATCGTTTCCAACAGTCTGTGTGTAAGGGTTGCCAAGCATAGAGTCCCGAAGTCTTCCAGACATGTGTGTTGATGGACCAAACCTGCTCTTGTCGCTTGCCAGTGAGTGACAGCTGCCTGATCATCTGCGAGAATCTGAGACCGGAGCTTATTTCCAAAGCCAAGCTCTTTTTGTCAACGCTGCCTGTTAGTTCGTTAGTTAGTTAGTTACATTTCTTTGTTTAATGGCACAGTGTCCAGAATAGCTCTTTGGACCAAAACACCAGGGAAAGAACTTCAGCATTTGCTTGGACATTCTAAATTTAGCTCATATTTCTGGGTTGTTGGCTGCCAGTGGGTCAAATGGTTTGGATCCTGCAGTGAGGTTTGGGTTACCAAATTCATAGGCAGGATCCTCTGAATAGCATTCAGCCTAGGGGGAGCAGGGGCTGTGAACATACTCATGGTAGTGAGGGTGGGAGGACTCCAGGGGCTGTCCCAGAGGTCACTCCAGGCAGGGTGTAGGTCTTGTATATGATGGTAAGAGCAGACACTACCATGGAGGACTTGGGGTGGAACAGTATGAACTGGGCATGATAGCTATGCCCGATGACTCAGAAGCTCTGAGGGTCTGAGGGCATGGTCTATCGAGAATACAGATATGAATGCAATGCTTTGGGAAGCACCAGCGATTGCTTTTTCTTAGAGAGTAAAATTCAGCTTTGTGTGGGTTCACTCCAGTTGAAGGGAACTCGGTTCCAGAAATGCTGAGAGTGTCATGTGGGCAACACAGGCATCTGAAAGCAAGGTACTGTGTGGACTCTGTCATGGACATGGAGTCTGACTCCATGTTACAGAACTGCCAAGGGATAGTAACGCTAGTGACAATTTGGAGAATGTTCAGGTGCTGCAGGCTGACCCTCTGCCAAGAGGCAATGAGGTCTTTGGGAGCAAATAGCTGGCTAAGACAGTGAGCCTTCGGATTCTGCCTTCATCCGGGTTTCACAATGGGTATCTATTACCTTCTATTTGGTTAAAAATGTTCATTGCAAAAAAGAAAATGGCAGAAGGAAAACAAACAGCAATATCCGTAAAAACTTTAAATCGCTGTTGGGACATATCAAAGTATGCAGAGAAGAAAAAAAGGCTAAGATGCTTGAAAAATCCCCACAACATCAAGAACCCTAAGTCTGAGGACCACAATTGCATAGAGAAGACAAATCGCCTGCTTGTCCACAGTACTTGCTGTGCCCTCCATTTCCTTTGTAAGCCACACTTCCGTCCCCTGGCCCGGTGGCTCTCCAACCCCAACACCCTTTTTCTTACTCCCTTCCTTTCCTTCCTCTCCCTCTTTATTCTCCGTTAGCTTCCTCCTCAATCCCGTCTTTCTCTCTTCTGATTATTTTATCTTCTTCCTTGGTTTAATCGCCAAAGTCAGAAAACAGTTTAGTTATTGTGTGATTTTTTTAATTTTTTTTTTGGAGACAAGGTCTTATTATATAGTTATGGCTCCATATTAACTAAAGAGACCATTGTGTGGTATTTTAATAATTGAAGTTTTGGTCATTTGTCCCATGTTGGGGCTGGTTCATCTTGATTTTTTTGTTTGTTTGCTTGTTTGATGTTTTTTGTTTTGTTTTGTTTTTGTTTTTGTTTTTTGAGACAGGGTTTCTCTGTGGCTTTGGAGGTTGTCCTGGAACTAGCTCTTGTAGACAAGGCTGGGCTCAAATCACAGAGATCCGCCTGTCTCTGCCTCCCGAGTGCTGGGATTAAAGGCATGCGCCACCACCGCCTGGCCTGATTTTTTTTTTTAAAGCAGGATTTGAGCATTAAGATATTTTGAGCTCAGATACTCCTCATTGTTTTCATTTGGAAGCATCTTAGGGGACATGATTGACTTAAGGTTTTTCTTATATTAAATATGATTGAGTTTTAAGACTTGCTTCTTGAGCCACACACACACACACACACACACACACACACACACACACACACACACACACACACCACAGATCTCCTTTTGTAAGACTTGGCAGACTGCCAGCTTAGAATCCCTATTTTAATTTCATCCAGAGAGATTACCTAGGGACTTTTGTACAAATACAGTCTGAAAAATCTGCCCTTCCTCATGATGAGTGATCAAGAGAAAACGACAAGGTAGGCCTGTTGTAGGCTATGCTAAGCACTCTGCTGGGCCTAAGCCAAGCAGAGCCGTTAAGAAAATAGTTCCCATGGCATTTCTGGCCTGAACAGAAACAGTTATATAAGTCATGGGAAAAATGCCTCTTCTCATGAAATGCTCTGGCCGAGTTCACAGATCTGAAGCTGTCATTCTCAAATCTGGAATAGGCAGGGTGCTTCCGGCATTGCTTCTGCACCAGTGTCAGTGGGCAACTCTGCCTTTCTCAACTGTTCATTCTGGTAGCTGATTCCACTCCAGGTGGTACTTCCCTTCTCTTTCTCTTCCATCCTCCAGGTGAAAACATCTCCTGTGTGTGTGTGTGTGTGTGTGTGTGTGTGTGTGCTTGTGTGTGTGTGCATGTGTGCGCACACGCTCCCGCATGAGTGAGTTTGGTTATCTTTGTCTTGTTTTGTTTGGTTTAGTTTCTTTCTACCCTTGACAGCTTGTGTTCCCCGCCCCAATATGTCAGTTGAGGTTATAATAGGACCTATAAGGAGGTAACTAGGGCCTGAAGAGGTGGCTCAGCAGTTAAGAATAGGCACTGCTCTTGCAGAAGAGCAGAGTTCAGTTCTCCATATCGAGTGACTCTTAACTCCATCTACAATGGGTCTGGTAACTTCCTCTGGCCTGCATGGGCCCTTGTGCTCATGTGCACAAGTGTGTTGGTTTAGTTACATTTACAAAAGTGGATATTTTTGTTCAGTGAGTTAAGAATTAACAATTTGAACTTAGGATGGATAAAGATTAAAAGGCAATATTGTAGCCTCATCTGATAAATATTCTTAGAGGACACAGGACTAAGGATTCAAGGAAATATCACTACAGTTACTGAAGAAAGAACTGTAGGAAGGAGCTGTTTGTGGATATGATGCAGATGACATGGCTAAGAATGTTGGCCATATTGCCAGAGCATAGACTAGCACAAAAAAGGGATAGTAACCCTCTGTGGTTTCTATGACAACATCATTTAACTTGGTACAGTATGAAGCCCTTGCACTTCAGGATGAAAAACAAAATGTTTTTCTCAGACCATCATATATTTTGTTGTTTGCTTAGCATGCATTCTCCATGAGACACAGAAACATTTTTTATTCAACATGGCTAATGTATATGGTATATACCTAGTACAAAATCATCCTCTCTTTATTTTATGTTTTTAATGTTCATATTAAAATGTTAATATATGATATGGGTAATACAACACAAAATGGAGGCTTACCCTGTGGATTTGTTCATTTTTCTTCATTTTTAGGATCCCTAAAGAATCCCCATATTTCTGTCTGGAACATTGAAAACATTTCTTATTCCCAGGTATCATAACTCACAGGCTTAATTAGTGCCCATATATAGGCAGCTCTCAGATTTATAACTTCAGTCTAGACTTCTCCTCTCAGTTATTAGACTTGTGGATTTATTTGCCTACTTAGGTATGTTAAAGACAACTCACCATCAACATGCCATAAATCAAAATCATGAAACGAAGGCATAGAGAGTAGTTTCCCAATGTTGTATTTATCATAGTGCATGACCAAATGTTTTTCATTTTTATCCCTTTCTCTCTGTGTTGGATCCATCACCAAGTTATATTGATTTTGCAGTCAGACAGCTCCTGAATTCTCCATCATCACCTCTGCCAGCACCCTCATCAAGCCATCACGATTTCTCCTCTGAACCACTGTTTAAAAACCCACAGTGATCTATCAACATCTACTCTCTTGCCTTATTGGGCCATCCCCTAGACCACAGCCAGAATTAGAATTTTAAAATTTGAGTTTAGAATATCTCAGTGGTTTCCTGATATACTTGGGACAAAAAATAAAACTCTTGCACATGCCAGATCAATCAAAATGCAGGCTACAGAAGGCTTAACTGAAATAACTTCTCAACGAAACAAGAGCATCAACAAGGTAAGACGGGCCAGCCACTGGAGACCAACAGTGAAGTTCCTTTCCCAATCCCAGAATGGAAGAGTATTGGAGAGTTGCTGGGATGGTGGGAGAAGGGAGGGAAATCACATGAGTGACCACTGCTACAGACACTGTCCATCAGAAAGAAATGTCCGGATTACTGTCCTCTCCTATGTTTAGATCCTCTCTTGGTTCCTCCCACTGACTAAACAAAGCTGAAAGACAAGGGCAGAGGGACCAAGTGATATATCACAGATATGAGTCGCCTGGAACAAAAGACAGAGAGGAAGACTCTGAACTGGGTGTTTTGATAGTATAGACTCACTTCTAAAACAATACTAGAGACATCATGTTACAGTCTAAGTCACCTAGATTAATTTTTAAAACTTTAAAAATAAATCTCATTAGTGAAAAATCTTTAATTCTTCCCCCCCCCCAAGCCATTTATTGAATAGCGTTCTTGAGTTGTTTGGGAGAGGACAGATGCTCTAGCATCTATATGTGTGGATGTATGTGAACTACATTCATAACTAAAGCAATGGTTTTGATTGGCTCAAGAGGTAGCTATTTTGGTGACAGTTACAGAGCTGGGCTTCCAAATCTGGATAGTTTGTAAAAAAAAAAAATAGATTGGATTTTTCCACAGTCCTAGAGACTGAAAAGTCCAAGATTAGGAGAGAAGCAGGTTCAATTGTTGTTTTCTGCTTTCAGAATGGTGTTCATTCAGCTCCTAAATGTCACCTAAAACTCTCCCAATGAAGTGATGGCATTGCTGGAGGCAGTGGACCCTCAGGATGGTAGAGATGGGTAGAGGGAAGCTGCGTCAATGGGAGTGCATGCTTGATGGGGGCATTGAGTCATGCACTCTTATCTCCCTCTCTCTGGTTTCTAGCTGCTGGGATGTGAGCTGCTTTGCTCTGCCATGCACTTTCCACCATGTTGGTCATCTACCTCATCACAGGTCCAAGCAAGGGGACCACACACAAAACCCCTATAGCCATGAGCCTAAAACAATGTTCAATTTCTTTAAGCTGGTTGCCTTAGATATCTTGGCACAGCCACAAACAGCTGAGGAAGAAGGGCCCTTGTTGCCTTGCCTCTTGGTTGAGGCAGTCCCTCTGAGTGGAAGGCAGAAGGCAGCTTTATAGAGGCCTCCACCCAATTCGCAGGAAGAGACTTTGTTACCCAAACACTCCGGGAAAGCCCTATTTCTTAATGCCATCTTACTTCCCACTAAGGCTTAAACTGCAATTTCAGAGGGCCATGATCAAACAATAGCAGCCAATTGCAAATGATTGGCTTTCTTATGTTTCCCTTAGTCAGTCCTGGAGAGTGACCCTTGCTTAAAGCAGAAGGCAATGATAGCACGGCTGTGAGAAAAATGAACAAGAAAAAAATGGAAGAGAAAAGCCTTCAGGCTGGCCTCACAGACAGTGGCCTGTTAATCACTTAAATATCCAGACATGCGCATCCATCTCTACTTGCTTCCTTGTGACTATGTTCCCTGACTCAGTCTTGCCACTAAGACCTTAGACTACGGACATTAGTACTGGTCTAGTCTTTGTTGTCTGGAAGTCGGGCTTTGTTCTTATTTTTAGAAAACCTTGTAAGGCTCTATCTTTGTTTTATGTGTCTCCTGAACTCTTTTAAAATGACACACTTTTCAGAAACTCGTCTCACGTTTTGGAGCTTGTGATGTGTTCCATGCAGCTGTGGCGGATGTGAGATGGCGCTGTAGGTGCAGCATGGATGAGAGCAGATGCCAGTTAGTATAAAGATGCAAACTCCTTGACTTCCCATTTTAACTAACTCTTAGATGTTCACATTTTCCATTATTAAATTGGAAACCTTCTGGTGTTTATTTTTTGCTTGCTCCCTTAGACTGTTTTTTTCCCTTGCAATAACAAAGTCACCCTGTCTGTGGGTAGATCTGTGGAAAGCAACAACACAGGCAGCTGGCATGACTGTCACAAGTGTCCAGGGCAAGCCTGTGGTTTGGGAGGAATCTGTGTTTTATGTGGGCTGGAAATAGGCTGTTTATTTCCCATCTGTAGAGACAGGCATAGCAACAATGGAAATTATGGACTCTAGGAAGTCTGGCTACACATTAAGTCACAGCCTGTTGAATGCATTGGGTTGGGGTGGTAGAACCCTGACCAAACCACCTCTGCCAGGGCTGTGGCTCACACGTACTTCAAACCTTCCCTTAGAAGGAAGCAAAACCATGTCTCATGCAACTGAACCACATTAAACAGTTCTGTGCAATACTTCACAGTCTTTATTTTTTGTATCATGCAGATAAGTTAGACTCAATATTATCTGCTTGAGTAGACTATTCCTCCATTGCATCATTTCAAATACTTACATTGCTCTCTGCCCTAAAATAGATGATGGAGAATAGAGTTGGATGACTCTGGAATCTGTAGTCTAGTGGTGAACTAAAAAAAGCTAAAGAGGAGAAATAAATAAGAGGTATGTCATGAAAGAAAGGAGTACATGATACAGTGTGTGGTGATCCATCATTTTCTCTAAGGAGGATATTTCCAAAGAGAAAGTAGCCTTTTATCAAACCTCATAGAATAGGCTTATGGAAACTATTTAGGTAGCAAAAGACAAGTGGGGTTCCCACAGTACTATAAGAGGAAAACCTGGAGAAGAGAGAGAGAGAGAGCGAAAGAGAGACCTTGAGGAGTCTAGGGACTCTATATATTATACAGTAGTCTTGCACTAACCTGGTCCCATGGAATCCTGTTCATAGTGAGTCCTTGGAAATAATTAAGAAAGGAAAAAAAGCTATGTTACTAGGAGTCAATGACCTCAGCTCTCCTTTTCCCAGTGTGCATGGCTTGTGTTATTGAATGTGTGTTTCTATCGATGAGGCAGGTGTATTTGTGATCCTCTAAAATGAAGTAGAGTGAGTTGAGTTGCTTCACCCATAGTTCTTCACCCATCAGACTGTGGCGTCTTTGCTGGGGACTGCTGCATGTGTAGAGCACTTATAGGAAGGTGGTCAGTAATGAGGCAGCTGGAAGACAATGAGTGGAAACCTAGCATCCATGCTAATGGGCCAAACTTGTTTACACTTATGGATCCAAATATACATTGGGAGTCAGAGTGGATGGAGATAGATGGTCTTAAAAGACAGAGAAGAAGACCCCTTCCCTCCCTCCCCCACTTCCTCCCTGCTTCCCCCTCTACATCTCCTCCTTTGGGAACCCTGAACATAAGCTATTTTATTAATGCATGTGATCATGTCCCAACTCCAGTCTGAATTGAAGCTACCTTCTTCCAGAGTCAAAAATTATTGCTTGTCTTTGGGGGAAGGAAGTCTATTTCTGCTCGCCCCACCCTGCCACCTAGCTGTCTGTATAGAACACTGAAAGGAAAGAGCATGGCGCCAACCAGGAAGGAAGAGATGAGCTGGTGAGCTCTTGATAGGACCCTTAAGAAGAAATTGGTAGTTCAGAGTAACATGATATGCACTCACTAGCATGGAACACAGAAGAAGTCCCTAGAGACTTCTGAAATTTCCTGAAAGAGGACCAGGTAGAAGCCAGGCCTTTCCAGAAGTATGCAGGTGGGGAGCAGGTCTTTGGTAATGAGATGTAACGTTAGCATTCAATGCACAGTAGGGGCTGACATGCCCGTTACATGTAGACCAGCAAGTCTTCACCTTGTTCCATTTCCCCCTTGGAGGACAATCTGTGTCACTGGGCCTCTGAGGGAAAGGTATGCTTTGCTCTCTGCTGAGTCTGCAGGAAAGAATGTTCCGGAGGGCTTGCCATCTTTCCTCTGCTTCCAAAAGAGATTAAGACTGAAGTAAATCAGGCCAGAAATAAAACTATGCCCTTTCCTTCTGCCATCAGGGATTAAATGGATGATGACCAATCACTACTCCCACCTCACCTCACCCTGTTCCTGGACCAAATGGAAAGCATCTGACATGGAAAAGGGGGATTCTGGGGTTCCCTTCCCAGGACAGTGTGCATATATATACATGGGCTGCCTCCCAGGTGTAGGAATTATGTTCCAATTTAGTGTTAAAATACACGTTTGTAAACTCTCAAGGGCACCCTCAAGGACAAAGAGATCCTCGGGGTCTAGAACAGTTCCTGTTAGAGCACCCCCTCTGATAGAGCTTCCGTGCCTATGAGAGCTCACACTAGTTCTCCCCCATGAAATTTAGTCAATGGGTTGCTGTTCAGTGAGCAGGTTGGAAAAGGGATTTAAGGAACACTTAAAAAATGATTTTTGTAAGTTCTGGTGTCTATTTCACAATCATTCAGAACATCCCTGTGAAGAAATGCAAATCTCTCTCAAAAGACCAAGGAGAGACTAGCTGCTGGGGTCTCCTATGTTGCCAGGTCTGTTTGTCCTCTGGATGTCTGGGCAGTTTCTTGAACTCTAGAGTGGGCTCCAGCTATGGTTCTGGTCCCTACATTAACAGTGAAAGTAAAACTTGCCCATTGTACTCCAATGAGCCCAGACCTTGTAGGTATGGGTGTCTTAGGGACATTCACAAATACTTCAACACAGACAGCAGAGAGCAAAGGCAAGCTGTTTCCAGGTGATGTTGCATTCATATCTTCTTCTAATTGTGCTTTGTTTGGTGTCTTCTCGAAGGCTGTTTGGTTTCTTTTCCTCCAATGGTTAAGATAATTACCATTTGTTAACTCAGTATTCAATAGAGAGGCTTTCCTCCCTAAGATCTGGCTAGACATTTCTTTGTTATTGGTGTCCTTACTTTCTGATCTCTTCCGTGGTGCCCAGTGTAGGACACAAGGGCACTGTTTTGTTGATGTTGTTTCTTTTTTTTGTTTTTGTTTTTTGAGACAGGGTTTCTCTGTATTGCTTCGGGAGTTGTCCTGGAACTCCCTCTGTAGACCAGACTGGCCTCAAACTCACAGAGATCCACCTGCCTCTGCCTCCCGAGTGCTGGGATTAAAGGCGTGCTCTACCACTGCCTGGCCTGTTTATTGTCACAGTGATCTGTCTGCCTCCTGAGTGTTGGGATCAAATGTGTGCACCACAATGCCCATTGTCCTGGGCACCTTTTTATGTATGAGATTTAGGGACTGATCTGGGACAGGTCCCTCACCATAACTTCTAACTATTAAAATGTCCTTTCTGTGAGTCATGTTTTCTTTTAAACTTTACTTTGAGAGCTTTAGATTTATGTTTAATACTCTGGAAAAATATCTGCAACTTAAAAATAAAGCCTTTATGCAGAGGGCAAAAACTCAGTATCACAGGAATGCCATCCAAGGGTTGGAAAGGATCCAGATGAAGTCTTAGCAGCACTATAAAAGACTTGTGAATACTCCGGACCATTCCTCAATGCAGCAGCTTAGATTCTCCCAATTGTAAGCAACAGACATGTACTCTAGCTAATTTAGACAAAACAAAAAGGATAGAGGAAATTAGAGAATGATTCCAGTTCTCAAGGCATAGCACAAAGCAGGACTACATGGGAGAGAAAGTTCTAGAGTCAACTTCAGACTCTGAGACATTCATAGTTGATGGACATTTTTGTCTACAAGCCTTTAGTGAAGTCTGAGTGCCACAGCTCTAGCCCATCTATCTGCCTTTCATATCACATGTTTGAGGAGTCATGTATCAAATGGCCCCACTTTGATCAATCGTCTATTCTTCTGACAGTTATCCTAGAAGACAAACCCAGTTTTAGAACCTTGGGTTCTCTATGAAACAGGTACCAAAGCCATATTTGACATGTATGAGATTTCCTGGGGAGAAATAAGATAAAGATAAGGGGAGAGTAGAGGATATGGGATGCATAGTTAACACCATGAAAGGGGGGGAAAGAAAGGACGAAGTCAGGATATAACATTACAGCAACAACCTTGGCTGAGAATTTTTGCTAAGTCAATTAGAGTCTGAGCCACACATCACAAAATGCTTGAACCTTACAAAAAACGAGGTTGTCCTGATGCCCCTGCTATCTTCAGTCATTGGCTGAGAGCAGACTGTGGAAGGGACAGCCTTGTTTATGAATGTTGTGGTGGACTCATGAATGCAGCAGCTGGCACCATCAATCAGTCACATCCCTCACAGCAGAATTGCTGACAGTAGACTGTCATGTCTGCCATAGTACGTTTCCTCAGTGAGAGAATGAAAAGAATGGAGATGTCATCTACAGATGTCACCTCAACATCAGACTTTTGAGGTGAATAAGAATTGACTATGCCCCAGGGGCTCTACTGGTACCACCACGTGTGTCTGATCATACCCAGTGGTTCCCAGGTTCCTACAATATCCATTTCACTTGTGTTGTCCTACTTTGCCACATCTATTTTAAGATCCAGTCAAATGAACAGAGTTGAATCAAATGTCGTCTGCTGTATCATAAGAAAGTCATGCCTTGGGTAATAATACCCAAAGCAACTGGTCTTTAGCCTGTTCTTATAACTGCATGTGCTTTGCTGGTTTTCTCTGTCTTCTTGTTTGACTGGAACCCTGTATATGTGGTTTTCCTTTGGCTGTGGTTATACTAAACAATGCATGACTTCAGTGCAGATCTACTAATTGATAGCAAGAAAAAACAAGAAATAGAGGTAGGGAGATGAGGAAAGGGGCTGATTGTTTGGAAGAAGAGGAACCCAGGATTCCGAGAGACATTGCCCTTCCCTCACACATGTACTTTATTCTGGTTTCCCACCCAATAAAGCCTCAGGATTCATTTCAATCACAGTCTCCCTTTTCTACCCTGTTGTTCACCGAACAAGCCAAGAGCATCTCACTTCTATGTCTCCATAGATACACAGCCCGAGAATAAGATAGGGACTGACTATTCTGACTTGCTCTGTAAGCAACCCCTGATACTGCACATCAGGTGCCTCCAACCACACTCTGTTCTGAAATGCTTTCTTCCGTCTACAGCTTTCTGCTCTTTTTAATGAACACATCACAATGAGAATATATACTGAGTGTTACTTAATTAAATGCCTTTTCTCTTATGGCCCTCAAGCTTTCTTTTCCAATTTCTGTAGAATCTTATGTAAAACAGTATAAGTGTAAATAAAATTTTTATTTGACCATATTAATCATGAGAATGGTATAATTTCATATAAAAATCACTCTCAAATCTCAAGTACTTGATATCCAGTGTAGATGTCTCTAATTGGACAGCTGTGCAGGGGCTCACCCCCAAGAAGTCACTGTGATTCAAGCTGCTTCCATCTGTAGCTCTCATAAATTGAGATTTTTGTCACCTTAGCATCTTCCAAGAGCAGATATGAGGAAGACAATGAGAGTGGAGGGTTTTTCTCAGCCAGGATGAAAACTAACTTATATTATTCATATGAATTTTCCATTTACCATAACTCATAAAGTAATAAAAGTCCAAGCTGCAAGACAGACTAGGAAATGTCATTTGATAAATACTGCAATCTATACCAGATTCACTAATACAAACTTGTAGATAAACTATTGTGTGTACTAGAAAGATGCGTCCCTGCCTCCCGCAACAATCCAACTGCAAGTCATTATTGCTTACTACCCAAAATAGTGATATGTTTTCACCTCCTTTTTATTCATGTTACACCCAAGAATGACTTGTACTCATCAGCTCAAACAATAACTATTAAGCTCCATTTATAGGCAGTATGTTTGGCAAATGAATTTAATGGGATCTATGTCCTAGAAACGCTGATTGCCAGGTAGAAAAGAATGAAACACAGTCATGGGTAAAAATGAGAAAGGAATGATGAGGAAGGAGCCTCATCTGACTCGGGAGATCCAAGTGGAGTTTCACAAAGAAGCAAGGCATTGGATTAGCATCAAAGAGTTGAGAAGAATAATGAGCCATTTGGGGAGATGGGATACTGCATGCAAAGACAGAGAGCTGTGAAATTAATGATGTGTAAAATCTTTATGGGACTTGGTGTGACAGACATGTGACTAGTCAGATGGGTGGCACTGAGGCTGAGGCTATTGGCCAGGGTGTGGAGAGCATTTATAGCTGAACTGTAGAATTGGATAAAACTGCATGAGTGATTTGGAGTATCAACATGGCTGGATTAAGGGATCTCTAGTGTCAGGTAAGGCTTTGTTTATGTTCAATGCTTCAGCAGACAACTAACTTACCCTTCTTCTAGCAAAAGGGCATTTCACATGGTTTGCCATTTGATTTGGATATTGGGCTATGAGGGGTTTCTAGAGATGACTGGACATTATGAGTTGGTGGATGGAGTGGCACTAATTCCACTAACCCTTTTTCAGTGTGGGCAAGCACTACCTGATGGGAGGAGTCCCGATGGAATAAAGACATAGGGAACATGAAAATTCTGCTCTCTTCCAAGGCTAGGGCACCTTTCTCCTGCTCTGGGACATCAGAATGTCATGTTCTCAAGCCCTTGGATTCCAATACTTGTATAATTCCCTTCCCTCTGCTCCCATGTGTTTTTGAACTTTGATGTTAGAACAAATGTTGTACCTTGAATCCTTGGTTCTGAGGTACTTGGATTTGGGCTCAATGATATGACAAGGGTTCTCTGCTTTTCCAGCTTGCAGATGGACCTTTGTGATACTTCTCATCTTTATCATAATATGAGCAAAGTCTCCAGAACAATCTCTATCTACATGTCCCTGTGCATTTCCTTACATTTCTATTCTGGAGAAGCTCAACTAAAGCTATATGTGTGACTACACAGTAATTTTAAGCAAGGGCTGGAGAGATGGCTCACCTGCTCTTCCAGGGGGACCTGATGCCAGTTCCCACCACGCATGTCAGGTAGCTGACAACTACCTATGGTTCCACCTGTAGATCCAACACCCTCTCCTGGCCTTTGTGGGCCAGGAGACAAAAACTCACAAGACCCACATACACATAAAGCTTTTCAAAATTATATTTAAAAAGAATTTTAAGCAAATAAATTAGCATGCTCAGACATTCATTTATTAACAATCTACATCAAAAATTAATCTAATTTGTAGATTAATTAGTGCAGGTCATTTGTGTTGTGGTTTTGTGTGCACTGAGAGTGATATGTGTGTCAATTATGTCAGGAGAGTTTATCTGACCACAGTGTGCTCTGTAATATGGACATGCAGGTGCTTTTATTTGAAGTATGGCTGCCATTTAAACAATTCTTCCAAGAGATGTAGACTCACTCTCAGCTTGGGATCTTGCTTTAGACTGCTGTGAGCCAGCTTGGTATGCCCTGCCTTTGTTAAGTCTGTGAAAACATTTATTAAGAACCTATTTGGTGCCAGTTATTTTCCAGGAACCAAGCTGATTGAAGGTAGTGCTTGAAGGACAGGGAGAACATGGTGTGGTGGGAAAGTTCATTTGGAAGCCAGTTACATCATTTACAGAATTCGGAGAAATGTCAGCATACTCAGAAATTTCGTTTTCCCTCTGTAAAAGTCAAGAACATAACATCCATGTGGGGTATTGTAGAGTTTCATAATATAATATTTACAAAACATCTAACAGTGTTCAGGAATAGGGGCTGGATAGGTCTCTTTGTCTGTGACAGGCATCACTAACCTGACATAAATTCCTACAGAGTCCAGACACAGCTTGAGTTGATGCTTATATGAGAGCAATTGTATTATAAGACGATGTCAGAGTCATGCCCTTGAATGGCTAATCAGAAATTAAAGACTTTTGAAGGCTGCTAAAGCATTCTTGTTACAACAAGACAAGGAAAACAACACAGAGGAGAGAGGACATAGTGAGTGGATGATATTCAGTAAGGTTTATTTTATTTTCATATTTAGAGTTCTTTGGCAAAAACTGGCTTCAGTGTGATCCTAAAGTGTTCCCATCATCTTCCTTGAACCTGCTTTATACTGGCTTCCAAAGTTGCTTCCAGCACTTTTCTGTTTTAAACTAGAATGGTCAAGCCACACAGTAGTCTAGTAAACATCAAACAAAAAAATGACCCTGTTTAGAATGGTGATGGAGATTCATCCACTTTCCAGGTAGGAGGTAGAAAATACAGCTCACAAATCAGGTACTGCTTTCCTGGTTGTTCAGCTGACATGGAGTCTAGGATTCTGGGTCCTTAAGGATCTGATTATGATCACTTAGGGACGTTTGACATGTACAGGAAACAAAGCACATGAGCTAGTCATTTTTCTGCAAAGGACACTAGAGTCCATCTAAAACTGTGGTCCAGAGAAGCTGTTTCTTAATTGGGGGAAATTTCTCAGAGGCAATATTGGATTAGACTCCCAAAGCAGTGTTTCTGGTGATCTGCATGAAGCCTTGATTTCTTCCGTGGGATACTTAGTTTCAGGGGCAACCCTTGCAGACTCCATGGACCTAAATCATTAGTAAGTCCTAGAGTTAGTCCCATGGTTTCTATTTTCATGTCTATTTTATTTATTCCCCTGCTATAGAGGCTTTGTTTCCTCTTATTAAAGCCCCAATGGTTTAAACTACACAATATGGTGAGTTGAGCAACATAGCTACATAACCATCTTGACATGCAAGGCACAGAAACTTTTTAATATCCAAGAAATTATCTACAGGCTGTGTTGCTCTTGGCTCTGTCCCCAAAACCCATTGTCTATTTATCCATGAATCTACCCTCCATCTCCATATTTCTATCTGTTATACAATTCCTACTGACCCATGGACAGAGACATCTATCTAATCCCTGTCATATGACATAGGCTTTCTGAAATTCACCCACATGGGTATTTGTCAACTATTTGTTATTTTATCAATGAATACTAACTTCAGTTGAATTATTGAATTCCAAGGTGGTTTGGGGGACACTGAACTTCCAGTTGCTGTAGAAGTGAGCTTTGTCTAGTGGGTTACCCTTCAATCTATCAATGAGTCGTATCTTTGGTCATGAAGAGGTGTTCAATTTTAAGAGCTAAAGCCTTTGTAATGACCCACATGTTTTCATGTCTAATACTCTTGCTTTTGAGGATACCAATTTCCATATGGAATAGTTCCTAGCTCCCTTGATGCATGCATATATCTTCTGCATCTAGAGTCTTTGGGCCTATGGTAGTTATCTGGCTCTGATTCTTTATGTGGTTCCATAGGCTTTGTGTCAAGGGATGAAGGTAACTAGTGTCTATATCCATGAAGCATCTGGAATGGTGTGAAGTGCTCCTTGAATAATGGCCCCTTGTTCCATTTTGAGAAGTTCTTTTGGTTTTTTTGGCATTCACTAAATTTTTTCTTTTCCACAGTACTAGAACAGAAATCTCAGCTTCTTATACATTGCCTCCAAATTCAGCTGGTATCATTTGTCCTCAGCAGAGCTATTCTGAGACTGTTCTGCACATGTGTGGTTCAAGAGCTTCTAAGAATCAAAGCAGAATTCAGAGATGCTATCTGATCCCCTCCCATCTTTCTCTCTCTCCTCATTTCTCTCCAATGATTGTGTCTGCTCAAATTCAGTCTTCTGAGTTCTCAGAAGAAAAGAAAATCCTGCTTTTTTTTTTTCCTCACCAGTTCTCCCACGTCATTTAAACTATGTGTGATGCTACCTGGTCTCAGTCCAAAATGGAAATTCTCTGCAATACCTTCCCTATGAACATGAAACCAGTTTTAAGAATCTTTGTGGTTTGCTTCCCTCTCCAGTGACTTCTGCCACCTACTTAATACATTATAGCCAGTGAGTAGAGTTATCACCTACAGAATTCCTTACTTATTTTCATCAAGTAACCATAGTTTCTTTTCTTTTTGTTTTTTTGTTTTTCAAGACAGGGTTTCTCTATGTAATAGAACTCACTTTATAGACTAGGCTGGCCTTGAACTCGCAGAGATCCACCTGCCTCTGCCTTCTGAGCACTGGGTTTAAAGGTGTACACCATATTTTCTTTTGTAGTGTGTGTATGTACACGTGCACATGCTTGTATGTGTTCACGTGTGTAGTTATGTATGTGTGAGTGTATATATGTATACAAATGTGTATATGTGTTGTGCATGTATGTGTATTCATATGTATAGTTGTATATGTGTAGGTGTGATATGCATGGTACACAAATGAATGTGTGTTAAGGTATGTGTATGTAGGGGTGTGTGTATATGTATATATGTTTGTGTAGTTATATATGTGTACATGTGTTTTGTACATGTGTTTATATGTTTATACATGCTCCTGTATGTAGTTGGGTGTCTGTGGGTGCACATGTGTGGTCCATGTATGTGTCTGTGTAGGACAGATGATAGCTTTGGGTGTCACACCTCAGGTTCTGTCTACCTCATTTGAGACAGAAACTTGCCACAGGATCTACCTGTCTTTGCCTCCCCAGCACAGGGATTCCACGTGAACACTAATCCGTGTAGTATATTTTTCTGTGGATTCTGGGGATTGAAGTCAAGTCCTCTTGTTTCAAGGCAGGTATTATGCTGACTAAGCTACCTCCCCAGCTCTCATATTTTCTTGAACTATAAATTGCAGTTCTCCCTGTGTCAGTATCATCCTGATTGCCTTCAGGGCTTTCAGTGTCAGAGGCATGGAGTACTCTGAACTAAGTCACAGTGGGGAATTCCTTTCCTATCTTATATAATTTGGAGCAAATTGATGCAAATTGCATGACACATGTAAGATAATGGTATATTGGCTCTGAGTTACATTTAGACTGCTACTAAAATTAACCTAGCCTTTTGAAATTAATTGAGCATATGAAATAATTCCATTTGGTGTTATCTACTTAATTTTAATAGAATAATATTTATGTAAGTAATACCTAAAGAATCATTTTATTTCTGTGAGATTCCGAGAGAATCTTACAGAATGATATTATCACTAGATATGTCAGTGCCTTGGACCTACCTTGTCTTCTGATTTTAACAGTGGCAGAAAGGAACTGCAGGGCATCATATAGCACATATAGGGGAAAAATTCTAATGATATAAAAGTTCACCACACACAGTCTAACTCTGAACCATAACTGTGCTTTCTTTATTTACCTACAAATCTCATCAGTCTAGCCTTCTTGTCAGTTTTCTCATCCATGATAGATGGGTAGGCTTGAGGGGAGAAGGAAAAGAGAGAAAGGAAGAGTAGGGAAGGGAAGGGAAGAGTAGGGAAGGGAAGGGAAGAGAAGAGAAGAGGAGAGGAGAGGAGAGGAGAGGAGAGGAGAGGAGAGGAGAGGAGAAAGAGAAGAGAAGAGAAGAGAAGAGAAGAGAAGAGAAGAGAAGAGAAGAGAAGAGAAGAGAAGAGAAGAGAAGAGAAGAGAAGAATGGGCACAGCATTGAGTGAGTAGCTGTTCATTCAGTCAGCAACAGTGTTAGTAAAGGTTGGTGTCAGCAATCACCTAGGCTGAAATACAACTCCCATAATTCCCTTTCCTGTGCTCTTTGAGGCCACACAAGGAACTTAAATAGGATATTTGAAAGGTAAAGTGAGACAGCAATCATTTTGTAGTTCATCCACACTACCATTAGGCTAGTCATCTCATTGGCATGAAGTAATCAAGGGACCTACATCTGCTGGTCTTCTCCAGGGACCTTCCTCAGCTCAGTTGGTTCCTGGGCCTCATGAGTGTTTAGTTCCAGAATGAGAACCCCTCTTTCTTAAGACTGAGGAATCAACAAGTTCAGAGATATGAGAACCGACCTCATAGGCAGCTTCACCGTGGCTGCAGTGTTTATTTGTGGACTCTAGGATGCTCTAGATCTCCTGCTTCCCCTCCAGCTAGTCTGCTCTGTGGCTTCAGGATCCAGCATCAGTCAGAAAGACAACAGATGTATAGACACTAAACCAGGTTCCACAGTCACTTCCAACCAAAGTGCTTTAAAAGAGCAAACTCCCTCTCAACACCAGCGTTTTCAGTCATGTGCACAGGCATGCTCACACATGTATGCACATGAACACCTGAATGTATACACAACACAGACCTACAAAAGTACATGCATATGAACACACAGGGACATATCATATATCCTCACATAAACATGCCCAGTGACCCACTTTCCCTACTGAATGCTAAGTGCTTCCAAACAATAACTGAGAATACAACTTCCACTATGTGAATTGGGTTTTAAATTCCCTCTTCAATGACTTGATAGTAGGAATGACTGTCAACATGGTACCTTGATGGTTTTGAAAGCACCATGGTGTTATCAAGGAATTTCAAGAGTAACATTCCTACTAATAACAATAATAGTAACATTAACAACAGATTCTTGAATATTTACTCTTCTTGTATTAGATTTAATAGCAAATATTTCATAAGAACCACATAATGCAAATGATATATTTTATTCGCATTTTACAATTGGAGGTTATAAGGTCACACAGAAGTAACTGACTGAAATGACACAATAAGCACATGTCATGGTCAGGAATTACATGGCCCTGGTCCAGATCCTGTGCCCCTGAATGCACTGTTTACTGTTTCTGACGCCAGGGTTTCTGTGAAATTCCACTGGGAGTGAAACAAGTGGACAACACTGAACATAAAGCAGATGACTACTTATTTTTAAAGGGGTACCAGAAAATATGGCATTCTGCTTGACCGAGGATTTGACTTGCCCCCAAGTATGCACATGATGAGGCCTTGGCCCCCAATAGAGCAATGTTCAGGAGTGGGGAAGTGATTGGATTATAAGGGTCAACTTTATCAGTGGGTGATGAATTGATGGGTCCATAATTTTATGGGCCATTGAAGAGTGATAGAAATACAGGATATGGAACCCAGTAGAACACAATGGGCCCTGGGGCTTGTGCTTTGGGGCTTTACCTAGGTTTTGTATTCTCTTTACTTTTGGGCTGACATGAGGAGAGCTGCTATGCTTGACAGCATGCTTGCCACCATGGTGTTTTACCTTGTCATCACCTGAAAGCAATGGAGGCAGACAACCATAAGTTGACACCTCTGAAACTGTGAGCTCGATAATCCTCTCCTACCTCCATTTTCTCAGGTATTTTTCACAGTGAGGAAGAGCCAACTAGTAAAGATGTGCCAATGAGGGTTTTTCTTTTGTTTTTGTTTATTGTTTTTGTTTTTTTTTGTTTTGTTTTTGCTTCCTCTAGAAGAGCTTTCCTCAACAATAGTGGCATTTGCTTTTTATTTCTTTATTACAATTTCCACACCCTTTTCCTTCTCCCATTGTCTCTCTCCACCTACAGCTTTCTTCTTTTCTGAGATTTTTTTTCTTGCCAGCATTCAAGGCTGGCAATATTTTAGTAGCAGATTGTTACATGCAATTTCACTAAAAATAATCCGAGTCAAGTTACTGGCAGAAGTGTTAGCCTTGGAGGAACACCAATTGTTCAGAGCCTGGAAAGCGCTTTGGTGGTTCCATCCTGGGCTTTCAAGTAGGGTGAATCCCTGTGACTGGATTGGATGGTGGAGGTACATAGACTCATGGGAACAAATGGCTGTCTGATTCCTGGGTTTCTGGTGACACCAAAGTGTGAACTCTTGCTGGAAAATTCTTTTGACAGGCAAGAATGTCTTATGGATATTAAAAGTGGCATCGCTCCATTTGACAACCCACTCTGCTCTACTGACCTTTAAGAGTTCAAGTTCCCCAGAGGGCCTTCTCTGCTGTTGTTACTGTCTCTGCTTGGGTGATTCCACCAAGTTTGGCAGCCTAGGACTTATGAGTGTGAGGTCTGGGTCAAGCTGTCTGGATTTGAATTTGTTTGTAAGGTTTCTCAGTGGGCCACTTTCAAAATTCTATGCTCTGGAGTTCTTACAGACTAAAGAAATTTGGTGGTTATGCTTGCTTCATATTTTTATTAGGAAGATTAAATAATTCAGCAAGTTTAAAGTTTGAGTGGCAAAATAAATGTTTTCGGGTGTTTGTTAAATAAACTTGTAAATATACCTGGTGTTGAATTTTCTTTGGATTCTATACTCAAGTAACTACCAACTTATCACCACTTCAGTAGGACACAAACATTTCCAAAATGCAGTTCAACCTCTCTTCTAAAACTTCCTCTGCTTCTGATGTTCCCCTATCATCTAAAAATAGGGCTGTCATTTTCATCTCATTGAACTTCATCAGATCTCACTCTACCCATCAGATCAACAATACTGCATCCTAAATATCCTTTGAGATCCCTCTGTTTCTCTCTATCAACTTTGCTGCAATTGATTGACAAAGTCCCCACCAAATGATGCTCAAGATTTTTGCTTATATTCCTCTCCAGTTGACTCCCTAAACTACAGGGGAAAGGACCTTTCAAAATCATTTGATCTCCTTCTCTATCTCGCCATGTCTGTCTATCTATCTGTCTGTCTGTCTGTCTGTCTGTCTGTGTGTGTGTGTCTCTCTCTCTTTCTCTCTCTCTCTCTCTCTCTCTCTCTCTCTCTCTCTCTCTCTCTCTCTGTGTGTGTGTGTGTGTGTGTGTGTGTGTGTGTGTGTGTGTGTGTGTGTGTGTGTGTGATCTAATCAATAGCATACACTACCAGAAACCTTCTGGATGGTTAGCTTTCATTGTCATCTTAACACAGCCAAAGATCTCATTGGAAGAGGGTCTACAAGAGTTTGCCTGTGGCCATGTCTGTGGGGGTTATCTCAATTACATAAACCAGTATGGGAAGACCCAGCACACAAGGGACAGCACCCCTAGTCAAGGGGTCCTGAATGGTGCATGAGTGGAGAAATGAAACTGATCACAAGCAAGCACGAACGTATACATGTCTCTCTGCTCTTGACTGTGGATTTGACTAACTGCCTCAAGCTCCTGACCACTGTGACTTCCCTGTCTGTGACTGTTTTCTGGAATTTTAAGCCAAACAAGCTCCTTCCTGCCCTAAATTGCTTTTTGCTAGAATATTTTGTCACAGAGACAGAAATAAAGCCAGGACAGTCTCCAATGAATGTCTGTGGCTCCCGTCTGTAAAGTGTCTTATCCATATGGCTTCAAGATTAGAGTCTGCCTCTGCTTCTGTCTAGACCCAATCCTCACTCTCAATCACCTTCATCCTAGAACCAGAGAGAAGTTGTTATGTCTTCACGATCAGTGGTTCCCACCCTTCCTAATGCTGTGGCCCTTTAATATAGTTGCTCATGTTATGCTGACCCACCAACCATAAAATTATTTTGTTGCTACTTCATACCCATAATTTTGCTTGTGTTATTGATCGTAATTCGAGTATCTGATACTCAGGGTATCTGATGCAACCCCCCAAACAGGGTTGTGACCCCCAGGTTGAGAACCATTCTTATCCTCTCCCTTGCCAGCAGTGTTGCCCCTTGCCACCACCAACTCTCCACCAACATTCTCCTTCCAGATGCATCTCTGTGGTACTCCCCTTACCCCAAGGCAGCTCTGATCCCAGCCAAACACTTGGAGTACGCCTTGCTTATTTTCTGTCACTTTTAACAAGCTTAGTTAACACCTTCATTTATCGGCTTTCTTCCTCCTAGACTCTTCTGGGCAAAGATCTAATCTAGTTCGCTATTTTGTTTGTGCTTCAGGGAAGAATTCCAATAAGTACCTGTTAAATTATTGTTTAGTGAGTGAACCAATGTGGATATGGCTTTGTTCACAGTGTCAGGTATCACATGCACCTTTGATGATAGTCTGTGGATGTATATATGAAGTGAATTAATCAGTTGACTTGACTCTGGATTCATGGATCCCACACTTCTAGAACTGCTTATATTTTGAAATAAAGCATACGTTGTCTCCAATTGTCTTGGCACTATTTGGAGCCATGCTTAATACTCCTGAAAATGTTTATTTGTTATGAATCCACCTTACTAAAACTTTCTCCTAACTTACAAGGAGTTCACACTGTTCTCAGACATCTTTCTCAAGGCATGTCTCTACTCCTGTCTGACACAATATGAAGAAAATTGGGTTTCAGTGTGACCTTTTATATCATCTCTGTCCCTCAGTGCCAATAACAAGGCACAAGTACTTGAAATAGATCATTCTTTTCATTAATCCTTAGTGGCCCAATTACCAGAAAAGTACAATAAAACCCCAAGAAAAAGGAGAGAATGTCTGCTCAAAGGACACATGTACATCCTCAAGGAGTTGCAGTGTTCCTTGATAAAACAGGCTATCTCAAGTGAATCTGAAACTTCATCTGCCTTTGTTTCAGGAAAGGAAGATGAAAAGGAAGCAAAATTTCCATTACTTGTCAATCACCAACAGGGTCTAATGCAGTGTGGGTTGGGACAGCTTTGGAGATCACATATTGAATATCATACTCATCAGATATTTACATTATGATTCACAACAATAGAAATATTAGTTATAAAGTAACAACAAAAATAATTTTATGGTTGGCAGTCACCACAACGTGAAGGGCCATATTAAGGTGTCCCAGAATTAAGAAGGTCGAGAACCACTGTTCTAATGTTTATTGTTATCTAGGACAAAATGCAACGGTGCAGCAATGGGCTTATGTTATCTGTATTCAAGCTATATAATCAACAGATCAAAATGAAAAAAAATAGAAAAGTTGAATATGAATGTCTATCTCAAACACTTAATCATTTGATGTTTAGTTTGTTTTCAATGACAGGAAATTTTCTTTGAATCTGAAACGTGGTTTTCTCACGTATGCAGCAGATCACTGTGTTTTCTTCTGTCTGTCGAATGTGGGAATGGAGCGTGGGAAAACACGATCTTTTCCGCTATCAGTTGGCTGCGTCTCCCTGTTTGACTTAATCTGTAAGTTCTTCCAAGGGTTTTAAACCACATGGAAGAACACTTCCATCCTGCATGGTGAGATTCAACACGATCAATGGGGTTAGTGGACCTGCAGCCACAGGAGACTCTGGAATTGCCCCAGACGCCCAGTTAACTCAGCTGTTAAAGCTGAGTTATGTCAAAGTCAAGAATATATCCTGTTGTAACATCGGGTTTGCATTGTTGAGTGACTAATGGTTCTACCTGCACTATTAGAAGAAAGAAGTAACACATGGTCTTCTTTGTGCCTGTGGGAAATCCCAGGAAGAAGTTGGGCAGCGTCTGTGCTCTCGGGCTTAGGATTTCCGCTCCATCAGAAGTCTGGCTTCTCAGAAGAGGTGCTTCATCCTGCCTAGTCATGTTGCTTATTGCTTAGTAGTCTGCACAGTTGTATTGGGTGGGTCTCACCAGAGCCCCCTTAAAACAGAATGTCCCATGAAAATGTATCTCAGATTCCACTACTGTCAATCATTTTCTGCCTGGTATTGATTCAAGAGCGAAAAGCAGAAACTTCACTGCCAGTGGCCATTCCACTCTCCCTTGGGGGAGGGCACAGTCTGCTCCCTCTTTGACTGCACCTCTAATGCTGCCTTTGTCTTTTCAGCTCTTTCTCTAGTGTCTCAGAGCCTTGTTTGCTAGCAAAAGTGTTAACTTCTACCTTGTTTCGAAAATGCCCATCAAGCTACAGCTAGACTTTTATGAATGAATTCTGGTAGAAGTGACTAGTGAACACTACAAGTCAAGGGAACAACCATGTTGTAGGGAACACGATCAGCCAGTTTTAATATGGACTTCGGTTGAGGGGGAAAAAAAACAAGCAAACTTCTGCAGCATATTAAACTCTAGGTTTTTTTTTTTTTTTTTTTTTTTTTTTTTTTTTTTTTTTTTTTTTTTTTTAAACCATCATCCAGTTTTACCCAACATCTAGACTTTCTCCAGAGGACAAATGGGCTTGTCACCTGTAGTGATGTTGACAGTTCCCTTCAGGTGGCCCTCCTGCACACAGTAATGAACACCTTCAAAGGCTTCAGGGTCTCCCCAAATATATATAACAAAAATGCTGCTGTTCTGGTGGCTGCAGAATAGTCCACAGAGCCCTTTTGATTTTATTGCAGGTGTGGACACCAGCATGTGATTTGACTTTGAAGAATTTCTTTTATAGTTCGCCATATAGTTGTTGGCACCACAGTAAGACGAGATGTAGCTTCAGATCCTGATTATCAAGGAATCTCGCCTATGACTGCAGTCTCCATTCCAAAAGGGGTATTTTGACCCAACGTCCTTGTCTTATTTTCTTTTTGAGGCAGGGGCTCGTGGATTCCAGGCTGACCTAGAGCTTGTTATATAGCTGAGGATGACCTTGAAATTCTGATCTTCCCACCTCCACCTCCCAAGGGGTGGGATTGCAGGTGTGTTTGAACACAGTTGGTCCATGCAGTTTTAGGATCAAACCCTGGGCTTTGTGTGTGCTAGGCTAGTATTCCACCAGCTGAGTTATATCTTCAGCTACCAGAAAACCTTCACATTTAGCTTTTTTGGATGTTGTCTCCACCCCATCTCCAAGTCTTTTGAACTAAATACAATTTTTATAAAGACAGCTTCTTATTGTAGAGACGTCTATAAAAATACTGCCTTTTCTGTGAAGTAGCAATTCCCACTACTAAAACCACTTTCAAAATTTCACTAATGATAGTCAGAAATATGCATAGATGATGTTCATACAAGCAAAATATTTAGAGTCTTAAGTATTTACAAAAAAAAAAAAAAAACTGTTTCCATAATGCAGTTTCTCAGCCTCCATCTTCTCGAGAAAAGATTCTCAGTTTTGTTTTTCTGTCCTCTGTGGCTCATGGGTTGTTCTAGAATATTGGACATTTGTTAGCTTCAGGCTAATTAGAACCCAATCCAGTACTATTGCTAGACAGAGATTCAGCTCTTGGCACTCTCTCCGGAAATGATCTTGGTGTACTTGGCCTCAACACTAGCCCAGGATGCTGTTTGAGTTGGGTTTGGTCATACAGCGCCTCATAGGCACCTCTCAATATTGATACATATGTGTGACCAAATCAGTCCCATTGAGATGCTGTGAACTACTTCTTAGATCCTTTGGAAGAGACAGGTACTCATTGGGAATTTTATCTAAATATGAAGAAGTGAATCTTTGGAGCCTGCTGTATCCATCCTCCTGTCACCAAGGGGACTCATGTCTGAAAATAGAACAGCTGTAATTAAATAGTTGCTTTTCATCAACATCTCAAAGGAAGTGAAGCCTGGGACCTCAGAATGTTGCCGATGCCCTGTGAGCATGAGCTCTGATGATCTAAAGGGTGGTGTGGATTACTCCATTAAATGTTTGAGGCTCTAATGATTGAACAAATGCTTGATAACCCTCAAGGATTTTGAAGGCCAAGTCCCTTTGTGGGTTACGCAAGTGAATTGCTGTTCTGAGGGCAGAGGGAGAAGAACAGGAGGGTGTGTGAGGTCGGGTTTCTTAGGGCTGAAGAGTACAATGGTTCATTAAATAATTAACTGATTTTCCCCGTGTGGCATTAACAAAATCAATACACTGTCATGAACTGCTAGGCATCAAGGATGAGTCTCAGGCAAGCAGAACAAGATGGGAGTAGCTGACTGAAGGACTCAACAGTGAATGAGCAAAATATTCCCATTTCTCCAGCAGTTGTGGACTCAGACTTGGTCAGTTGACCCCTTGGATTTCTTGTTTATAGAGCTATAACAGAGAAGTACAATAGAGAAAGAATAAAATCCACTCTCAGACTCCTGCTTATTCAGCCCGTGACTCCAGACAATCTTTGTACACAGTGTCCTCACCATCAAAAGGAAGGGGTAAATTAGCACCTTCTGATTGCCCCACTTTTCTTGGTTTCTATTTATTTTTTAAACAACTTTTCAGACTATTTTTACTTAGCTTAACTATTTCAAAATAGATTTAATTATCAATCACTTAAAGAAATGATGTTCAAAATGGGAGAGGGGGCAAGGTGGATATTTTTCAAATTATTGAAGGATTTATGTTTTGAGAATGCTACCATTCTCCAGCATTCGCAACTCCAGCTCTGTTTATAATTACTGTACTAAATAAATCAATAGTTTCTTTCAAGTCAATGGCTGGGAGTCATCGGATTCTAATAGTGAGTTATCAAGCACATTGTTGGTGAATGAGAATGATTAATTCACCCAAAAGTTTAACATGTCCAGGTTGTCTACATGGAAAAGCAGGCTGAGAACATCCGGGCAAAGAGTGCTGTGAAACCAGACTGGGCTACAGAGTGTGAAACTTTGCCTAACAAAAGTAAATCATATCAAAGCAAAGCAAAACCAACCCAAGGCAGCCACAAAACCAATGGGCAATACAAAAAAATGATAGAAAAATTTTAAAATTTCTCAGGCTGGAAGTGTAGCTCAGTGGACAGGTATGTGTTTAGCAGGCATAAGACCTAAGGTTTCATCTGAAGTGTCCACATCATTGCCCAGAGTTGCACAGCTATAAAACAGCTTAGCTGGGATTCGAACACAGGTCTGCCTGATGACAGGGACTCTTCATTCTCAACTAGAGTTCTTTCAAGCATTCAAAACATCAACTTGAGGGGCACTATCAACTACAGACCAATCATATTTTAAGTGCCTCATATTTATGAGCTGACTTATTATTAATACACAATTCCACACGTGAGTTTTATCATCCTTACTAATATACAAAGAGGGAAAATGATCCTCGCATTTTTCAGATTATTTTATGCCTTCACTATGTTTTCTTACACGTTTTTGCAATGTGTACATGTACATAGGCATGTCTGTTGTCAAAGAAAATGGAAGGTTCAGGGTCATTGCTAAAGAATGGCCCCATCTACAAAAGGCAGGAGCATGTTGGGATGCATTTATTTCAGGTGGGAAAACTCGATTTTTGGAATGAAACCTTTTGTGTTTGTTGTTGTTGTTGTTTGAGATGGGGTTTCTGTGTGTAACTGTGAGTGTCTTGGAATTCACTCTGTGGACCAGGCTGGCCTTGAACTCACAGATATCCACCTACCTTTGCCTCCCTGAGTGCTGGGATTAAAGGTATGCACTACTACTGACCAACTGGAATGAAATCTTAGTACCAGCACCCAGATGTGACCCTGGGTCCTGAAAATCACCCTGGATTAAGACCTGGTCCTTGTCTGGATAATCTACCCAAGAATCCTACTTTTAGGCACTGCCTGCCCATTGGCAGAAAAGATTACTGTTTCCATCCACCTTTCAAGTCAGCTGTGAAATAACTATTTTAAACGTGAAAGCTTTTGGAAGGGTTTAACCTTCACTTAGCAGGAGGCAATATTCATTGTGCTTCCCTCTGGCTTGAGTGTGTGCCTTCCACAGTTAGAATTCCCTCACTAGCAGGAAAACCAGGCCCTGTCTTTGTGTAGGCTGAGAACAGTGCTGCACTGAATATTTAAGGGATTTTACTGCTTTCTGTACCTATGGTGAGGGTTGGGTTTTACATCAGGTACATGACAGAACTGGGTAATGACATCAAATGTATTAAGTTATTGAAAAATAAGGATTTGGCTGTTTGATAAAGGGACAGAGGTGCCACCCATAAAAATAGTTGGACCTAGAAGGATGGACACCTTTATGCTGCATCCAGGAGGGGAAAGTGATATAGTTCTCCATCTTTCCTTCACATCTTCCTGCAAGGAATAAAATGACACTGCAAATCTAGAACAACTTTGGGAAGGGAGAAGAGTGGTTCAAGAAAGAGAGGATAGCCAATTCAGAGAGTTTTCACTTACTAAAAAGTGAGTATGGCAGATGACAGTGCCAGGGAGGTAAGGGGTGATCAGAGGTAGTCAGCTTTTCATTAGTAGGACCTTCCAGGCCTTGCTTCTGCTTTGTGTTCAATGCATCTACTGTCTAAGCTAAAAGTTTAGAGTTAGAAGTATTAGCAAGTCATCTGTGTGTATCGGCATGAGCCTCTCATTATGGTTGTTGCACAGATTTCAAACTCACCCATTCTTCAATCAGTTCCTGATACCAATCCCCAAATATAATACCCAAGTGACTGTCTAACTCTGAGAAACACGTTTACATAACAGCAAGACTGGTGTCAAATAAAAATTGTGAGGATTAAATGAGCTACTCCATTTAAGCACTTAGGACACAGTACGTTTTCAATAGTTGGTGTTTTAAAATTATCTTTGGCATGGATTTGTAGCAAAGAGAAGACATTCAGGAATTTCTGGATGATCAATGAAAACAAAACAGCAAAAATACAGTATGAAATGATGAAAGTTGAGAGGGGGAAAAGAGGGAGGGCTTGAATGGATTAACCTCCCAAGAAAATAACACTGAAAGACACTAATGAAATGAAAAGTTTGTGCAGCCAATATTTTGGTTATGAAGACTATATGTCAAATAACACAAGAAATAGAAAAAGAAAAATAAGGATCTGGTACTAGTGGTTTTCAATTGATAATCCAGCTGATAGTAAGTAAAACAGTGAAAAGAAATAAATAAAAGATGTTTAATTTCAGCAGAAATACAAAATGTGCAAACATGCAAAGCTAAGAAATTTGAAATACATGGCTCTAAAGCAGCAGTTTGCAACCTGTGGGTCGTGGCCCCTTTAGGGGTCCAATGACCCTTTCACAGAGGCCCTTAAGACCATCAGAACACAGATATTTGCATTGTGATTCATAACAGTAGCTAAATTACAGTTATGAAGTGACAATGAAAATAATTTTATGGTTGGGGGTCAGCAAAACATGAGGGACTGTATTAAAGGATGACAGCATTAGGAAGGTTGATAACCACCGCTCTGAAGGAAATAAAGGTTTGTCTTCAAGCCAGTTAGTGTGCCTTCATCCCTCTGAGGCATGACCAGCATTTTCCTGGGGTCCCTAAGAGGTCAGTCTGCTCCAGGCACAAGAGCACTGACATCTGTTCTCATGGTGTGTTGGCTTTAAAAGAAGAAGCCCAAATCCAACAATGTTCAGTTGTCTCAGGTCATCCAGTCCCCAGATGTATCCCAAGAACTTCTGCCACCTCTGCTGACTGCAGCATGCTCTCTTCATTATGTCACCCCACATCCTTCTAAGGGATGATTTAGATGCTAACTGGGGACAGAATAAATGGTCTTTGGAAATTCTTTCCATTACCTCCGGTCTACTTTCCCTTCCGTGGCCTCAGCTCTCAACACAGCATTGTTGTTTAGCAATTTGTATATACACACAAAAAAGGAGAGGAAGGAAGGAAGGAAGGAAGGAAGGAAGGAAGAAGAAAGGAAGCAGTGCACCTTGATGAATTCAGTATCAATTTGCAATTTTCAGTTCCCTTCACTCTTACCAAGCCATGCAGTCTCCTTGAGAAGGTGACTTTGAAATCATCTGCCACAGGTCGAGTTCACCATCTAATTTTATCTCAGCATGACTTTGCCTCTGCCAAGTCCTCTTTATTTTATTTGAGACCACTGAGTCTCGAGTAATTTAGATGGACTGCTGACCACAGATGAGCCCCACTATTATGAAGCATTTTCTAGGTGCAGCCATTCTCTCTGATGTTTTATAACTGTTTAGCAGTGTTAGATAGACACTGGGCTACAGAGGGGAAGAGAAAAGACCAATGCATTTCAAAGACACTCTTAGATAGATTACTCATTAAGAACCCCCTGGAGTAAACTTCCTATATCTATGGCCTCCACTGGGTACATAAAAGTCCATCTTAGCACTTTGCCCTCGGTGTGGTCTTATTAATGAGTTTAAATGCATCTTTCCCATGTGGTTCAAAGACACTTAAAGAAAAAGAACAAAACAGATGGTCCCAAGAGTAGTAGTTGGTGTGCATGTCTCCTCATTCCGAGCTTGATTTGAAGGTGGTTCTGGGAAAGGATCGTGCCCTCAGTGGATGTCTGAGGAAGAATTTACTCGAAAATACAGAAAGGAAACAACGACAGGAGGTGTTCAAGAAACAGCAAATGACTGAAGGAACAGAGTGAAAAGGCCAGAGTAGTGTGAAAAGTATCTACTTAAAACTCTCTACTAAAACTGAGATGTCCATGGGATAACGGACAGAGCCCTGAAACAAGCATGGCTCTGGATTTAGGAGGCATGGGACATTTAGTGTCCTTGCATCCACTTAGCTTGGTTAGTTTCTATCCTGGGTGTGGCGACTGCTGCTCATCTCTATTTCCCTAGGTGAGGATGAAGAGAAGCCAACTGAGAGCAAAGAGCCATGACTTAGGGGGTATCAGGATACTCGGCTCTTCTTTTGTGTTTTCTGGATACAGCACAGGCCACAGGTGACTCTGATAAGCAGTAAGGTATTGTTTGGCAAATGCCTGCACTTGGCTACTACTCTTATCTTTTAAATTATTCTTTGTTTAAATTATTTCTTTTGCTTTCAGATTGTAATAACAACCTTTGCAAGCCTTGCCTTTCAACCCTCCAAGTACTCCCATGTGCCCCCCTCCTTGCTCTCTTTCAAATTTGTGATCTCTTTTTTCATTAATTATTGTTAACGTGCATATATGTACATTCCTAAATATAACTGCACAGTCTGAATAGTGTCACTGGTATGTATGTTTTCAGGGCTGACCATTTAGTATTGGATAAACAATGGGTGTGTTCTTCCTTGACTAATTCTAATGAGTTCAACATTCCTTAGTTGCCTGTAGTTCTTTGTGTAAGGTTGAGGCCTCGTGGTCTTTTCCCCATTCACTTTAGCATGTCTACCATTATCCTTGTCTGGCTCATGTTTAGGCAGTTATGTGAGCAAGACTCTATGGGTGTAGCTTCTGATATTGCTAGGAGACACAATCTCACAGCAAACTCCCTGATTCTTTGGCTTCTACCATCTTTCCATCCCCTCTTCTGCAATGATCCCTGAGCCTTAGGTGCCGGAGGTGTTTGTAGTTGGCTATAGATGTGGTTCTGGAGACAAATGAACTGCTCCACAGCAAACTCAGAGGATGCAAGTGGAGCAATCCAGGGCACTTCATACTCATGGAAGAGTCAAGATGACATTAAAGGACACCAGGAGATGAAGGCAGAAGAACATTCTCTATGTCTTATTACTAGCCAAGACATAATTTGAAGTTTTCATTTCCCCTACACACACAATTTTCTCCCAAGGCCTAGTCAGCCTGAGGTTTAAAGCAGGGAAGAGACGACATAAAACTTCTGGTGCCGTCAGATCTCTCTAGTTGCCATCTCACCTGAGCAACTCTTCTTGGCATCCACCTGTCGGGGATCATGTTCATTTTTTTTCCTTGTAACTGAGAGGATGCCAAAGGGAACAGAAAGAGGCTCTGGTAAGGCCTGGCAGGTGCTGGTCATGTACAATGATGTTGGACTGATTTTCAATCTTCTGTAGGCCCACTGTAGGCACAAAAGACTTCCCAACCTAGTCTCTATCCTATGGTCCACTGTTCTCTGCCCCCATTGGAGATATTATTGCAATATAGTCAAAAGCATGAGTTATAAATAAAGAGATTTTTGCATTAGAATCCCAAATCTGCCATTCATTAACCTTGTGTCCACAGGAAGTTATACATTTCCCTTAAATCCCAGTTTCCTCATCTATTATGAGAAAAAACACTGATTCATAGAGCCAGTGTGATGACCAGGTCAGGAATCAGGAAGAGCTCAATAAATGTTCATTACTTTTGTTATCACTACTCTTGGTTACCAAGGTTGCAAAGATGCTTTGTGCTTCCAATAGGTAAAAATATTTTGCTAAAATAGCTCTTTCAATACTCTCTTCATAGTCCTCACTACCAAGACAACTGAATGGCAAATGATCTGAAGGGTATGGTGTTGCCCTGAGGATCCTCCTTTCCTACTGTCCTCTTAACTTTCCTCCTCTTAGCAACTGTTTCTTAGAGACACGATGCATGCTTCATAGAAATGGTTTCCGTATAACCTCCTACAGAACCTCGGGCATGAATGAAGCTAGTATCTCTGAGATACAAGGAAGGCTATAGCAATGGCTAGATGCTATGTGAGAACTTAAAAGAGATAATAGAAGAGAAAACTCAGTCTCCCCAGGAAGGAAGAAAGCCAAAATTTGACATAGAGAGTGCATCTTGGAAATCAGAGGTTATATTTTAATTTATACTTACATGCAGAAAGATTAGCACACGGGAGCCAAACCAAACAACCATCCAACCAGTCCATCCATCAACCAATCAACCAAACAGACACATTTCCATTGCATTTGGAATAAGGCCCTCTAAGAAGCTCTATGTGTTTGGAAAACTGTCAGGAAAGCTGGGAAGTATTTTATGTACCATCCAGTTTGAAATTATCCCCTCTTTTATGCCCTTCAGTAAAAGGGAAAAACAACAACAACAACAACAAAATAAAACAATCTACTCAGTAATGAAGGCATAGTCCATTATAGTTATCCTATTCTTTGGTTGAAAAAATTACACAGCAGCTTTCCTCACTCCATGTGGTAAACCAAATTGCTTCAAGTGGAGTACAAAGAAGACAGACACTAAAATTGAAATCTTCCTGCCTCTTGCACCTAGAGGCATATGCTAAAGCTAGAATGCATACACTAAGAAGGCAATAAGAAGAATAGCAGCGAAACCAAAGGAACGGATTGAACTTGCTTAGACGACCGATTCTGAGGGGCAGTCATTTTCACGCTCCATCTGTTTGGAGAAAATTTCATTTTAATCAGACCTATAAAAGGGTGTGGGCACAGGGTTCCATTCTGTTAAAGCCATAAAGACTTTGGTACAGTGATGCATCACTTATCTGTTGAGTCTGCTTTTATTTTATTATTATTTTATTTCCAAAGAGCCCCCCAAGAAGCCTGCTAAATAAGGCCCCTGGGAAATTGCTGAATAAAAGCAGGCTACTGGGTGCTATACCAGACATCAGTGAAGGAGTAACTCACTCTACATGAAATATTCATATTGGGAAATTTGACTTTTTAATTTAGATGTCAGTTGAGTGCTAACCCTTATCACTCTGCTGAAGAGGCCCCAGAAATGTATTCACAAATGAATTAAATAGAATCGGCTTACCAGATTTCAATAATATGCCTTGAGGGTTGTACTCCAAAAATTCTATAACTGCTTAGATGATAGAATAATCTAATGTGACTTCCTTTTCTCTGGCCTTGAAAACAGTCCTATTTAGGCTTTTTCTATTTCATATTTCAATGCTTAATGGATCATGTGATTTAGATTAATATGCAATTTGTTGGGAATCAGAAAATGGTATAGAAGCAAAGTGTCCTTGCTATGATTCATTGCTAATAATATTGATTTTGAAATGATGATGAGAACAAAAGCTTTGGATTCAGATGCTCACACTACAGTGCTCAGCCCAGCTCTGTTCAGTGTTTGCCTTGTGTCTGTGGGCTAGATCAGTAACACTGCAAAACTTTGGTAACCTGTTCAGTACAAAGCAAGGGTTCCTCTATCACAAGGCTGTGAGCTCTGTATCAGTTCACAGAAAGAAGGTGAGTGGCAGATATTGATACTATTATTATGTGTTGGGTTATTCCAGGGAAGAACTAGTTGACTTGACTGTGGTCGTATGCCAGTAAACATAAATCTAAACAGAGCAGCCATGACTTGTTAAGGAAAAACACCTTAGATTTAGTATATTCCATGTGCAGCATACACTATCAAGCACTAACAACGGCCAAGGACAAGGGACCTCAATAGAAGGTTTCAGACCATGACTGAAATGTAGGTCCATGTCATTGCTGCCTAGACTGCACCTATGTTCTTCTCAAAGGCTTGTGTGAAAGATGGAGCTGATTTTTTTCATGAATGTTTCCTATGTGCCAGGCACTGTGCTAAGCACATCTAATGACCCTATGCTCTAGGTATCATCCCTAATTTATTTTTGTATTAATTTATTTTCCTGTGTGTAGATGGGTGTATACATGCATGTTTTTATGTATTTACATGCATGTGGGCCTAGGTGTACAGGTGGACATGCACATGTGTGTGCATGCTTATGGATGATAGATGTTGGTACTGAGGCAAGGTCTCTCACTGAAACTGGGGTTCTATTCTTTTAGCCTAGGTAACCAGCTTGCCTTGGGATTCCCTCTATGTCCTAAACACTAGGAATCCAGGTACTACCACATCTGTCCAGCTTTTACTTTTTATGGAGGTTTTAGGAGTCAAACTCTGGATTCCAGGTTTGCATATCAAGGGCTTTATTCTCTCCAGCTCACTTTTTTGTTTAGGTTTTTTGAGGTAAAGTTTCACTGTTAGCCCAGACTGGATGAGAACTCAGTATGTAGCCCAGGACAGCCTCAAAGTCTCAGGGACTATCCCCCTTTTTGTTTCTCAAATGCTGAGATATGTGTAACCACATCTGGCTTCATCCTTGTTGTAGAGAAGAGACCATCAGGATTTGGATGATTAAAATCTTGTCTGAAATCTCAATGAGCATTCTTCCAGCTAGCCTGGTCCCAGAACCACATCAGCTCCAAATGAACACTTTGATGCCATATTAGCTATAAAGCTGTTGGCCTTTGGCTTGGGCTTCTTATTGGCCAGCTTTGTCTTAATTATTAACCCATTTCTATTAGTCGAAGTATTTCCACGTGGTCTTATCTTACCAGAGAAAGACTCCAGACGTCCAGACGTGTTACTCCTCTTGAATCCTACATGGTGACTGACTTTGCTACGTTTCCAAGAATCCTCTTTGTCTCCTAGTCCCACCTGTCATTGGCCACAGTGCTTTATTCATCAACCAATAAGAGAAACATAGGTACAGAAGACAGTCTCATCAAGTCTCCACTTTGTGGAGGAAATGGTGGGCAAGGAGCTAACAGTTAGATACCATACCAGCCCTCCAGATTTCAGAGGCAGGTTAACTTGAAAATTCAGTTCCCAAACTTTAAAGCATAGATGTTCCTGTGGTTTGTCTGAGAGTTTTGCTCTTAGCATAATGATGACAAGACAATGATGATGGTAGTCATGGTGATGATGATCATGATGGTGATATGATAAAATCTATAACTGCTACATATAGAGAAGCCCTGTCTTAAGCACATCACATGTATAGACTCATTTACCATTCACAAGCATCTCTGATCTATGTATTGTAGTAGTCCTTTCTCATAGGACTATCTTTTGTGGGATTACCAGCTCCCCAATAACAACACGGAGACTTAATAGTAATTATGAAAGCTTGACCTTAGCTTAGGCTTTTTTTCCCAACTATCTCTTATAGCTTAAATTAACCTGTCTTTTTAATCTACATTCTGCCATATGGCTCAGTTATCTCTGTTCTGTACCATATGTCTGACTTCTTCAGAGTCTGGCAAAATCCAAGCATCTAGATTCCTCCTCCTCTTCCTCTCTCTCCCCAGAAATTCCAGTATCTTCTCCTGTATAGCTAATTGGCCTTTTGGCTCTTTAGTAAACCAATCAGAAGACACCTTAGGCAGAAACATATCTTTATAGTGTACACAAGATTTCCTGCAACAATGTACAGTTTCTATCCTATTTCAAAGACAAGGAAATGGAAATGTGGAGAGGCTAAATAACCTGCCCAAAGTCACACAGCAAGTAAGTGACAGAGGCAGCCTTTGAACAAAGCTATCTTGGCTCCATGCTCCATTTTTAGGTTGTGTTGCTGACTGATTGCCCTCCATGGGAAGAGGTGAGGAATCTAAGGAAAGGCTTCCACATATACAGCATGCCAATCCTTCCAGCAGGACCACTGAGCTGTGGATGGCTCTCAAGTTGCCATCTTGAAATGACTTGTAAAATCAGTATGCTTTCCTGGATAGTTTTCTAATATTGGGGTTGCATTGTATAGAAACAAGTAAATGAGCCAAGCTGTAATGTGAATGCCCACATTATTTCATTTATATTCCTGCATAATCAAGAAAGACACTTGTTATCACTGCAATATAGGT
Source organism: Cricetulus griseus (assembly GCF_003668045.3). Classification (NCBI taxonomy): domain Eukaryota; kingdom Metazoa; phylum Chordata; class Mammalia; order Rodentia; family Cricetidae; genus Cricetulus; species Cricetulus griseus. Next base: position 137,944,602 of record NW_023276806.1, read on the forward strand.
TTAATAGAAATGTGCTCTATGTAGACGGATCCCTGAAACTCTGGAGAGATGTTCAATAGGCCAGAGAAAGAACAGTTCAGTCACAACAAACCTGATGATTCGGAGGATTCATGGAGCATTTTTTTTTTTTTTTTGGTTTTTTGAGACAGGGTTTCTCTGTATTATTTTGGAGGTTGTCCTGGAACTACCTCTGTAGACCAGGCTGGTCTCGAACTCACAGACCACCAACTGTGGAGTTGTAGAAAGCAAAGCTGAAGCCCATAACCCTAACTCTTAATTGTGTGTCTCTTTGTGACTCAGTTTCCCCATCTATAAAATGAGTGTCATAATAAATCGGCTTTGTGCAACCTTAGGAAAATGGGGGACATGTGTTCATTATAAAAGAGGTTGAGAGAACATAGACCATTACACAGTGCAGAACATTGCACGACATGTGGCAACAGCAAAAAACACAGTTACCTTCTGTTACATAATCACGGTAACTTCCATACTTTAGGGACACATTTTACAAAGCATGAACACAAAGAAACTCCAAAGCAGTATGACCTGTACTGAACATGCAGCTTGAGAAAACCCCTCTTCTCATGCAGTTTTGGGAGGAACTTCAGTTTCTGAAGACCTTTGAGACAAAACTTTTCATGTTTGAATGAGTTTAAGAAAACTTATTTCAGGGGCCAGTGTGATGACTCACAGGGTAACAGCACTTGCTGCCAAGCTAGATGACCTGAATTTCATGATCCCTGAGGGATACACATGGTGGAAGGAGAGAACTAACTCTCACAAGTTGTTCAGTGACCTCTGTGCACATGTATATACATACACAATAAATTAATGTTTTAATGTGTCAATAGAAAGATATTCTATACCACTTTACACAGAGTTCCAGTGTCCACCAAGGCCAGAGGTATCAGGTACTCAGGAGGGAGAGTTATAGGCAGTTGGGAACAGTCTACAATGGGTGGCAATCGAGCTCAGTTCTTCTACAAGACCAGCGAGTGCTCTGCAGAGCCCATAGTCCAGCACCATGATTTTAAAAGCCGACTTCAAAAATGACTTTTCCCAACTACTTAGGGGCCCAAATAGCAAAGCAGAGTCCAGTGATAGTGAAGGTGCCCCAGTGCCCACAGTGTCTGGAAAATGGTGAGCACTTAGGGATTGCCCAATGAACAAAACTACCCTGGAACATTTGGAGAGATGGCCTTGGAAATCATGCTCTTGTGATAGGCGTCCCCAGGTGTGATGGACTCTGTTGCTATCAGCAGTCTTGAACTGCCAGCTGGACAAAAAGACAAAGGAGACCTGAGATAGTAAAGGGAGGAGATCATCTCCCTTGGGAACCAATTGGGCTAGCTGGTTCACAACACACACGGGATACTTAGGGGCTGAAAAGATGAGTGTGGACCATTTGGAGAGCAGGGGGAAAAGAAATTGATCAACATATGTGTGCAGCTGTGGATAGAACCAGACTATTTATTTTATTTCATTCATTTGCAGTCACTGTTGCAAGGACGCTTTAGGTCATACAAGGTGTACAGGCTAGGATGTTGGACAGCAAGTGCCAAGGGGAAGGAAAATTCAACTGTAGTTTCAAAAGGTGACCTCTTCTGCCAGCAGGTACCATGCAGTTGGGAGAATGCCCTTCCCTCAGTGGGGTGGAGGGCCTGCTTTCACTGTAACACAAGCTTCTGATTTATTGCCTAGCCTTAAACACTTGTCAGTGCACCCTTATGAAAATCTAGGCCAATTAGCTTGAAGCAGAGCCCAGCAATTTTCTTGGACAATGAACACTTAAGAGGTTTTCTTGGGGTAAAGATAGACACAAGTGAATCCCAATCTCAAAGTCATCTTTTCCTGCCAAGGTTATGTGGCAGTGACTGCATCTCACTAGGATGCAGGACTATTCTAGACACTGGAAAGAAACAGCCACAGCAAAGCTTTGAGAAGGAAGCTTAACTTCCTTCTCAGGAAAAATGAGATACACAAATCTCATCACAACACCAGCTAGAGAGAAAGCATATCGAGAAACAGTTAAACCAATGTTCTCACAGCAACATTGAGTTACCTGAATGTGCTGAAGTTACGTAACAAGGATATTTGAATAGCTATAGAAGAAAACCATGTGACTGCCTATGGTAACTAGGATTTTGTGCACAGGACTCTTGTTTGGATGGTTTGTCTTTTCATAGATCTGTTAGTTTCCTCTGCTACATTCTTCCTCTTCACTTCATTTTCCTTTTGGTGTTTTGCATGTATCCATCCTGAGGTCCCTAAGGTGTGGTCTTTTGTCCCTTAGAGACATATCACCGACAAGCAGCTGTAATCGCCTTCCATGCTAGGACACACGTTTTATCTTCTCTGGGTGGCTGCTTCAACACGTCCTATTCCTCAGAGATATTGCTTCTTCCTTATATTTTGTTTCTGCACCCCCACTCCATACTGGATTCAGCTGACAGTATTGGCAGTAGCCAGGACTCTACCACTGAGTTATATCCCCAGCCTCATTCACTTTAATGTGGTTTTCCAAATAGCTTTGTTTCCCCATTTTGATAGTGATGGGTCTCAGCCTGAAAAGCAAAAGTCTCACTATCAGTCCCCTGGGTTTTGAAGTGGTTTTTTACAATTACGACCTCGATGGCAGACAGTCCTTTCCTTGATCCTTATTGCTCAAGTGTTTATACATGAGTGTCTCTAAAATGGATTATCTAGAAAGCTAAGGTAGATTTAGGATCTGCCTTAATGCATCCATTTGTGCTTTTAAAGGTGTTTTTTTCTTGAGATTCCCCATTCTCTCAGGCTCTGTATCCTTCTGGCTGATAGTGAAGGACAGATATCATGGTTTAAGATGCTGTTTCCGGGAATTCATTTCTAATAGGCATTAAGAAAGCCAAGAAGATGGCATTGTAAAGATGCAGAATGAGTCAGATGTATAGCATTTATGTTGCCAGAAATGAGCATCAGTCAACAGTTAGCACACTGGTAAATTATGTTGATGTATTGTTTGGAAGGGGATTTCCTGAATTGTAGGGATCATTTTAAAGACCACAAGCAACGAAAGCTTAATACTAATGATGATGACTCTGGCATCTCACCAGTAGGCAAGAAAAGCACTTTAGCCAAACCCTAAGGAATGGGTGTAGGCAGCTGAGGAAAGACTGGTAGCTTAGGCATGGCTCTGTGGTCGGTGCTCTGGTTGGAAATTCAGCCCCAGAATAGACTGCTTATGGGGTCATGAAGAGGTTTTAACTTTTGTAAATCCAATTTCCTCACCTATAAAGACAGAACAGTGTGTTACACAGGTTACATGGCAGGATTCATCCAGCATACTAAACCCTCTGGAGGTCACTTGTAATAAATGACTAAGTGGCATTTCATATTTCTTAATGGGCTAGGGGCTTTGCTTTAACTTCATGACTGTCCTGTGTTTGAGAAATTCTTTGTGGCATGACTTCAGTTGGGATACACAGCCACTGTGCGGCTACAGAACCTTTCGGAAAATTTCAGATGCTTCTTTTCTCACCTTCCCATTTGATTTGAATGATCATGTGGCTAAGGTTTAGCTGATCAGAGCTCAGATACAGAACCTGAGTCAGGAGTTACAGTTATAAAGGGCTAGGATGAGAGAATCTGTCCTGGTGGCAGTGGTAGCTGGAACAGCCAGTGCATTCTGTGTAGGCTTCTAGAGTTGTCTCTGGCAGGATCACAGAAAGCTGTGGTAACCAGGGGGGCAGTGCGAGCAGCAGCTCGTCCATGGGCTGGATTTGTAGCATGGTATGCTGGGCTGCTGGATGCCTCCCCTCACTTGCCCCTGTATATTTCAGAAGTCAAGTTCTCCATCCTTCCCAGTGATTTTTGACAATTAATTCATCCTTTTGTAAGTCAGAAAGAATTGGTTCCCATTACTTAGCTTTCAGAACTCTGGGGTGGCTATGAAGTCAATCTGTAAGCTATGTACTGTTAGTGACTAAGTATGAAAAAAGGTCTCTGGGCAGACCGCTATTTTATGTGAGTTCATAAACACCATAAGGACTGCAAGCATGCTTCCTGTATTCACCCCGTATCCTCGGTGCCTAGAGAAATATCTGGTTATTGTCAGAAAAGTATGAATTACGGGTAAAGACAGAGAAATGACATATTATTTTCTCCAAAAGGGTTACAAAGAACACACAAGTGAACCAGAGCGTGATATTCATGTCTCAAAAGATACAGAAGGGGCAAACCTACTGATAGCTTCTTATTCACAAGGACAAGTATTTTCTAGGGACAATGGCTACATGGAATGGGGATTTTAGGAATTATTAATATCAGTAGTATGAAAGCCGGAAAATCAAATATCCTTCTCTCATGACAACTGGTCCGTGGATGAACATTTGTAAAAACCTTGGCACTTGGGGTGCCTTAAATGTTCATGAAAAAAAATCCTAGTGCAAAAGATCACAGTAATAAAAAACTAAGATCTAGTAGACAGGTCTAGAAGCAAATTAAGCACAGCTGAGCAGGAGATGGATTAGAAAAATTTAGTTGTAAACAAGGTAGAATGACAAAAAAAAAAAAAAAAATGTGGACCAGGAAGTAAGGATCCAGGATATATGAGGAGACTTAACAAATGTTTAGCTGGAAGAAATAATGTAGAAAAGTAGCAAAGGAAATTATTTCAAATTGCCCAGAACTCATAAAAAGACATTTATTCACAATGAGTAGTTTAATAAAGATTTATTTTTATGTAAGTGTATGTGTTTGTGTCAGTGTATGTGACATGTATGCGGGAGTAAGAGCAGAGAACTGAAAGCACACATTCTGATGCAAAAGAATGAAATAGAAAGAGCAAACCAGAAGTAGCATGAGGCTTTTAATACGAAAGCCAGCCCCTAATGACATATTTCCTCCAGCAAGATTGCACAACTTAAGCCTCCCCAAACAGTACCACCAACTGGGGACCAAAGGATCAAATGCTTGAGACCTCAAACTACCATACCAGCTTTTACACAATAGCCCTAAATCCTACAAAGAGCCTAATACTATCAGATTATTGATTTTTAGCACAGAAATTACAGGGAACATATAGGAGAAACTGCGGCCAGCCCACCCAAGCTGCAGTCGCCCTACCCATGCCAGCCCGCATGAGCATGCGCAGCAGGCACTTCCTCCCTGAGTCAAGCCTGCCTCTCTGCTCAGTCTGTTGAGAGACGCCTGACCCAGAGACACCAGCAAGAAAAGGACAACCCAGCAGAGCCAGCCGCCTGAGCCAATGGGAACCTTGGGAGGGGGTATAAAGGCAGGCCTAACTTCCTTAACAAATTAATCTGAGCACGCTCAGCCACTCACTGACTCCTAGTGCCTGAGTCTTTGGTGCTGCGTCTTCTCACCCCCTCCCCCAAAGGGTGTCCTAGTAGGCAACCTGCAACAGTCATCATCATCATCATCATCATCATCACCACCACCATCATCATTGCCATCATCATCACCATTACCATAATCTCCATGAGCCACCTCTCCAGCCCAGCTAGGGTTTCAAGATGGAAAAAAAAAAAAAAAACCAAAAACAAACAAACAAACACAAAAAACTGGCTCTTTCTCACATGCACCAAAAACAATCATTTTATTAGCCATAATTGTACTCTGTTTTCTTATGTATCTATGCCTACAGAGTACATAATATACTCTATATGAAATTAACAAGTGAAAGGTCTACATTGAGCTGCAGAAGCTTAGTAATTATCTTATCTTGTAGCTCAGTGACCCACTCACACCCCTAGCCTCACAGTCTTGGAGCTTCAGATTCCTTTTATAGAAAAATGGCAATCACAACATGTAGATTTTGAAAACATATATTTTTATTTATTTTTGAAAATTTCATACATATGTATGATTTATTTTGATCATACACACTCCCTACTCTCTCCAACTATTCCCAGACCTCCTCATACTGTATCCCCTCTCAACTTCATGTCCATACTGAGGATCCTCTAAAACAGTGACTCCTCCTCCATCAAACAGCTATCAACTGCCAACAGCTCCTCCACCAAGGGTGGGACGTTGAGATTCTCCTCCCCACCTATGCTGGAATTTTGAGTGGCTTGATCCTGTGTAGGTCTTGTGCAGGCAACCACAGCCTCTGTGAGTATAAGGAATAAAACTGCTGTCATGTCTCCCCAATCTCCAAGATCCTACAGTCTTTCTAGCTCTTCTTCCACCATGTTCCCTGAGCCAAGAGAGATCAAGAGAGAATGTGAACTTGCAGAAGTAATAACAATGGGTTAGTCCATGATCTAACTGCTCTCATGAGCTAGACTTGGGCCTGTTTGCTTCACAACCGCAACCACGATAGCTGTCATGCATGTTAGGGTTACTTTTGCTGTGGTGAAATAGCATGACCAAAAGCAAGTACTCCTACTTCCAATTCCACATCACTGTTCATGGTTGAGGGAAGTCAGGCAGGAGGTCAAGTAAGACAGTAGCTGATGTAGAAGCCGCAGAAGAATGCTGCTTCATGACTTGCTCCTCATGGCTTGCCCAGCCTGTTTTCTTATAGAACACAAGACTACCAGTCAAGGAATGTCCCCATTCACAATGGGCTGGGACCACCCCCACGGATAAATAATTAAGAAAATGCCCTATAGGCTTTCCTGCTTTCAATCCAATTTTATGGATACAGTTTCTCTTCTCATATAACTATAGCTTGTGTTAAGCTGACATAAAACTAGCCATCACAGAGCCCTTGCCCAGAAAGCAGAGAGCAGAGTCCTGAGGCAGCCTTGGGAGAGCACCCAGAGGTTCTTCTCTGAAACACAGAGCCTCTGCCCCTATGATAGGAAAGGCTCTGTCAAATATTTCTAAGATGCCTTCAAGCAAATGTTCCAGTGGTCCCGACAATGAACAAGCATCTAATATGCCTCCACACTCCTTCTCCTATTCCTCCCCCTCTCCCTTCTCCTCCTCTTCTTCCTCCTCCCCCTCCCTCCTCCTCTTCCCTACTTACTCATTGATTTTCAATAGGGCCTCAATCTGTAGTCCCACCTGGCTTCAAATTCATGCTCCTGCCTCAGCTTCCCAAGTACTCAGATCACAGATGACAGGTATCTATTCTTCATACCTCTGCCATACACTTGCATGCCCCTCTCACTCCTTCCCTGGTCAAGTGAACACTTCGATAATACTTTTTCCACGCTTATTTCCAAGTCTCATGGTCATCGGAATATCTTTACTGAGTATCCTGAGTCATAGCCTTTAAAATTTGACTTTCCTCAGAGTTCTAGAGTAGGACCCAGGCACATGCAGTCATGTTCCTTGCTGCTTCATAATATGAGTGACTTGTTCTCCACCTTCCACTGAGGTCATTATTTCCATCTGGATCTAGTTTTCTAGTCTCTCTATCCTCTGAATTCTTGCCAGACTTCTAACACTGCCTACCACATTCTGGGCTTTTTCTAGCCTGGCCTTTGAACCTCTGTCAACCTCTGTCTGTCACTCAATCTCAAAGCTTCGTGCATACTTTCAGGTCTTTTCCACCAGTTGCCCATGTGTTTGGTGCCAGTTTTTCACATTAGTGCACTTTTTATTGCTACAGTATAATACTTGAATCAGGACGCTTTGTAGAGAGAGGTTTATCTAGAAAGATAAGAGAACCAAAGGGCCTTGAGAGAGGAAAGAAGCCTCTCTCTTTGGGATCTTAGTTTGAGTCAAGGAACTTCAACACAACTGATCAAGGCAACACTGCCTTCAGACCTTAGAGGTTTTCCATAAAGTTGTCTCCTACAAGGATGTTAAAATAGCAAAGCAGGTAACTTATGTGGGTCCAGAATGTTTGTTGTAACCCTGAGTTTTACCATATTTGTTTTTCTCTCATCTTTAGCCCAAAACACCATGGCTCTCTTCATTAAACTGCCATACAGTTTCATTCACAGAAAGGAAAATTTTAAGATAAGAAAAATGAGTCAACCAGCTCCCATATTTTTTATGGTGATCTTATAGCAGCTTAATGTAAAATTGTCCCAAATTAGAAACACACTCAAATGACTAATAAGGTGAATAGACACACCAAGTGTAGGGTGTCCACATAGCATTATACCACTTGGCAACTAAAAGGAGCAAGCTATTCACACATGTGATAACATGGATGACTCTAAGACATTATAATGAGCAAAATTATCCAGGTACTAAAGACAGCATAAACATGATTGTATAGACCAAGGAGTCCACATGCTTTCACTTAACGTTAAAATTTTGTAAATCACATCCGCTGAACTATGAGAAGCAGAAAGGAGTGTGTGTGTGTGTGTGTGTGTGTGTGTGTGTGTGTGTGTGTGTGTGTGTGTGCATGTGTATGTACACATGCATGTGTATATGTGTGTATGAGTATGTGTATGTGTGTGCATGAATGTGTGTACAGGTGTTCGTGTGTGTGTGTGTGTGCCGTGTGTGTGTGTGTGTGCCTGTGTGCATGCCTGTGTGTGTGTGTGTGTGTGTGTGTGTGTGTGTGTGTGTGTGTGTGTGTGTGTGTGTGTGTGTGTGTGTGTGTGTGTGTGTGTGTGTGTGTGTGTGTGTGTGTGCCTGTGTGCCTGAGTGCATGCCTGTGGTGTGTGTGTGTGTGTGTGTGTGTGTGTGTGTGTGTGTGTATGTGTATGTGTGTGTGTAGTGATTGTAAGAGGATCATGTATACAGCAAATGTAAAAACACCTCAGCAGGACTCTCAAATAGCCTGCATCTACCTCTTTGGATTAGGTATTCTCTTCTCCTTTATGACTCTCTGCATAAATAGTTAATAAACACACTAGATTTGCTTCCTTCTGACCCACCCTGAAACTCTTTTCTGTGATACAGCCAAGGACGACACTCTCCCTTACTGCCAGCTCCTCAGCAGAGAAGGAAATGCTCCTTAGGCTGCTGCTGGTTATGCCAGGCTGTGTCTCCCTGACACTGCTGACAGAGTGGCCCCATGTGTTTAGTTTCTAATGAGGGCCTCACAGCAGGTAACAACATGATGAGAGGTGATGATTTCGTGGTAAACAAGAAGCCAGAGAGCAGTTTATCAAACCCACTATGTGGGAACTAATTGGAGTCCCACACAAACTATTCTGGTCTCGTCAGAGAGAAGCCTTCCCAATGATCCAACCACCCTACTACTTGAGCTGCCTCACCAACCAAGACATAACCCCATGGGGTGACGGTAGTAGATTATGGAGAAAAATGCCTCCTCAAACATCCCTCTTTAAACAGCCTCACATGCCCTGGCTCATGACATGCCCTGAGGAGTCTCAAAGCAAAACCACGTGCTAGTATTTACTTTACTTTTAGCTCAGCATGGTTCATGAAGTCTACTTCTAATTTAATGTTTCACACACAGACAAGTTTGCAAATGTTTGTTTGAAGCATCATTGAAATCTGGAAAAAAATCTACATGAAAGGGGTCAAAGGAAATATTTTAAGTAATTGATTTCTTTAACTAATTTTTAAGTTAACTGTGTGTATCTTGGAGTCTGGATATTTTTCCTGTGCTTTTTTTTTTTGGCTCTTTTTTCCTGTTTGTTTTTGTCCTTTTTTGGTTTGTTTGTTTATCATCATGTCATCATCATTATTGTGATAATGATTTCAGATGCCTGCTTATATTCTAATGAGAAGGCTGTGAATTTGGGTTGGCAGGAAGGTGAGGAAGATTTATGAGGAGTTTGGGGAAGGGAAACTGTAATCAGAATATTCTGTATGGAAAAAAATCTATTTTCAATTGAAAAAAAGCCAGACAAAATAATGGGTTTCCTCACATCTTCAGACACATGTGTCAGTAGACTTTGCTCTTATTTGTTCCTCTCCCCTTCTGCCTTCCTCCATGCCCTTACATCTTCAAGTTTTGGTGTTTTTCAGCTGTAAACTGTTTTTCTTATTACCAGATCTTATGGACAGGCTTAGAGAGGGCAATGTGAACCTCAGTGACATCAAGTAACTTTGCCTCCTGTCCTTTAACTACGATTGTCTGGTGAGATTTTCCAATACTTTCCCATTGCAAAATGAGTGAATTAATTTTTAAAAGCCCTATGACTCCATTCCGTTTCGAATAAAGTGCTTTTGTTTATTGAAAGACACCTCTTAGATGGTGCTTCCTCCAATTAACTATATAAACAGCTTGCTGCCTATCTCAGCCTCAGAGTGGGAAAGCATGATTCTCTGTAGGAGCATGTGACCCTCCTTCTCCATGGAGCTGATGAGAGCTCCAATCAACACCTGTGAGCTATCTATTAGCGTGATCTGTGGGGCCCTGGATGGCATTTGGAGCAGGAAAGGGATGTATAGACCCCTTTACTCCCAACACTGCAGCAAGATAGCTGATCAAGCTGGAAATGGCACAGGTCACTCCATCGATAATGCCCCCCAGAGCCAGCTGAGAGGGAGGCTACGAATAAGGTAGAACAGCGCTGGCACAATCTTCCTCTTCACGCTTTTGAGATGCACACGTACCTGTGCTCAAATTAACCAGCTCAACATTCATTTCATGCTTAGTCTAGCTGGAAGAGCTATGTAGGAAGCAAAAGAACAGAAAAAGAACACAAAGCACAACCAATATTGTTTAGCAGCTGAGAGTCTAGAGCAGTGGTTCTCAACCTTCCTAACGCTGCCATCATTTAATGTTGTGGTCGCCCCCAACCATAAAATTTTCATTGCTATTGCATAACGGTAATTTTGCTACTGTTATGAACCACAATGTAAATATCTGATATGCAGATGGTCATCGAAGGGGTTGCGGCCCATAGGTTGAGAACTGCTGGCCTAGATGGACAGCTGTGACCAAATAGCAAATGCACGTAACTAATGGTGTTGAGGAAGAAATGCTATATGCACAGCATTAGTATATGTTCTACTTGGCTTTCCATTGATGTGATAAAACACTCTAATGAGAAAACAACATAGGGGAGGAAAAGATTTATTTGGTTTATACTTTCAGGTCACAGTCCATCACCGAGGGAAGGCCGGGCAGGAAATCAAGCAGGAACTGACATAAAAGCTATGGAGAAAGCTGCTTATTGGCTCACTCTCTGTCTCGTTTTCTTCTATAGTCCAGGACCACCTGCCTAGGAATGGTAGCCCCCATTGTGGGCTGAGCCTTCATATATTGTTTAACAATGAAGAGAATTCTTCACAGACAATCCCACAGACCAATGTCATCTGGAAAAATCCTCCATGGACTCTCTCCTCAGGTGACTCTAGGTTGCATCGTTGCATAGAGTTGCAAGCTGAAGCTGAGTCAGACAATTGGGTTTTCTTTTTAGAATGACATAAATTTCCCACTTAGCTACCTTGAATCTGGCTTCTATGATGATACTGTTGCCATGATCTTCCTGAATCCCATTTTGGTAATGCCCTATTGGACTCTCCAAAACACGAAAGGCCCAAATAAGTCTGATATATCTTCCAGCTTTACTCAGATGGAGACTCTCTTAACCCCAAGGGACTAAGGCAAGGCTTTTCTAATGCTTAGCAATTTGGTTTAATAAAAAGAAACTTAGCTGAGTGTGGTTATCACAACAGATAAGCAGTCTTAGGGAGTTAGTTACAGCATAGCCTTGGCCCCATAAAAATTTCCCAAGGTTGAAATTAGGGCAAAGCTCAGCATGCCAGATGAGCTGAAAGAGTGGTCTTGTAGCATTGGTTATTAATACCTGACCTTTGCCGCTGTAAACAAGAGCAGATAATTACAGGTTCGTCCTAGGAGCAAAGCAGAGATCAAAATTGAGGCATTTGTCAAAGGGGACAGAAAAGTAATTTGTACTAAAATGAAACATGGAGGCTGACTCTTAGTATCTGACAGCTCAGGCCCTTGTCAAGGAAGATTAGGTTACATTCAGTAATGATCATAATTAGCATTCTTGTCCATCAGGGCACTAATCCCCTTGTTTACTGGAGGCCATGGCATGGAGCAGTGTGATACAGAGGAATAGCTTTTAGGAAGAATACTTTCCTTCCCTTTTCTTGCCTGCGGTGCCTGTTCTTGATGTCTCCATTGTATATCTTCAGATGAAACCCCAGAGTCAGAGCCACTGGGAAAGGTAGTCCCAGGCAAATAAGGTGATACTGACCAGACTGGAACCACTCTCCACTGAAGTTCCACAGACAAGTGTGAAATCAAACAGCCCTCAAAGGAACCATTAAGCCAGGTCTGTTTACAGTTATAGTCTCACTGTGGGCTCCCCACACTCCCTTCTGCTCCGTGTGTGTGTGTGTGTGTGTGTGTGTGTGTGTGTGTGTGTGTGTGTGTGTGTAAATGTTTTTGAATTGCTAAAATGTAAAGGAATTCTTTGCACCTAATTGATGGCCCCACACCCCATGTAGGTGTAAACATGTAGCTTGAAGAGAAAATGATCTGATGTCAGCAAATGAAATTAACACAGGACCAGTCCTGCCTTCGTCAAATTCCATCGTCCATTATATCATTATCTCTTCATCTTCCTTTCCATTCTTTCTTTTTGGGTTAGACCAGCCGTTCTTAACCTGTATGGGTCTTGACCCCTTTGTGGTTTCCATATCAAATATCCTACATATTAGATTATGATTCATAACAGTAGCAAAATTAAAATTATGAACATGAGGAACTATACTAAAGGTTTGCATAGTGAGGAAGGTTGAGAACCACCGGGTTAGATGAAAATTTGGACAGAATTAAGAAAATAGCTACTTTTCATCAAAGTCCATTGGTCATCAAAGGTCATCAACATTAATGCCGTTTCATGATTAAAGAACTAGGCCTGTATACCTTGGGCCATGACACAGCTTCTTGAAGAGCCTGGGACAAATGGTTGCAACTTGTCAACAGTATGAAACCAAGGTGCTGTTATTAGGAAGTCCTTCTCCAAGATCAAAATTTAAACAATAAATGACATTCTACAAATGGACCATTGCATCAAGGCTCTGAAGATATATCTCTAAGTTATACTAATCGAGGAATTAACTGGCAAACCGATTGCTTTCTAAGTAGAAGCTAAACCAAGTACTATAATATGGATTCTCCAGGTAACTGAGGAGAGGGCATCAAAGACAGAATCTGTGAGAAGCAAGCAGATTGTGAGACACGCCAATGCTGGGCAGTTGGTGGGCACCCGGTGCATTTCATAAAGAAGGTGAACCAACTACTTAGCTCAAACAAAAGTTCAGTGGGAGGAGCAATAAGACAACACTGGAGAGCTGACTGACACAAGAGGGTGGGTGTTTGCTTTCTGGGTACTGGGAAACCATAGAAGGGCAAGATGGCCAAACCCCATGTAAGAATGAAACCAAAGATTTGCAACCATTTGACTGAATCAAAAAATGCAAGCCTGAATGGTGGTAGGCCTTGGCACTCTGAGCAGATTTTCCTGGCTTCCTGCCAGGCTGACAGGAATTAGGGAGAGGCAGCTGGGACCAAACAGAGATTGAGTGCTTTAAGGGCACAGAATCCTTTGGCTGGTATGTTAGTAGTTAGGATCTTTAGATCTCTGTCTCTCTGTCTCTGTCTCTCTGTCTCTCCCCTCCCCCCCCCCACAAATATATTAGGATTTGTCAGAAAGACTATAAGCTTGGGTAGCCTGAAAGAACTGGATTGAAAAAATTATTGGTCCATCTCAGTCCCATATATATGTTAAAATGGCTTACAAGCTGCAGTCTAGCTAGTCCATCAATGACTGTCTAACAAAGGAAGGTCCTAGAATTCAGTAGTTATTCAGTCCATGAGTTTGGATGTCTCAGTTGGTCTTCAGTATAAACCAGAATCACGAAGAAGTAGGTGCTAATGTCAGTGAAGGAATGGACTTGCCAGCTAGTGTAAGAGCAAACAGGGTAAGAAAACATAGTCCTTCTCCCATGTCCTTTATATAGGCTGCCAGCAAAAGGTATGGTTCAAATGGAAGGTGGATCTTCCTACCTCAAAAGATCTGTATTTAAAATAGGTCTTCACACTTCAAATGATTAAACTAAGAAAAAACAAAAACAAAAAAACCCAGAGGTGTACCCAGTCACTTGGGTTTTAGTTAAATCCAGATATAGTCAAGTTGACAACCAAGAATAGCCACCACACTTGGTTTCATCTATGGGGATACTGTAAGGGTTAATTTCAGTGAGGGGGGGCTCCAAGGGAGCTTGATCCCTTCTCACCTATAGAGGGCATACCACAGGAAGGTAGACAGAAGTTCAGCATCTGTATCACACTATCTAGCAACCCTGATACAAGTTGCTTAGACTCTGTGAGTCTCCTTTCAAAGACGGATAATAAATATTTTGCAAGTTTGGATTAAATGAGCTAGTATGAAGGGGAAACTGGATTCAGATAAGCCTTCCATGTGTGGCAACAACATTTACTTTCCTCTTCATTCTTTCTTCCTCCCATTCTTCCCTCACCTTCATCTCTCATGTGTAACCCACAAAAGCTGGATTGAAAAAAAAACCCACTGGCCCTTTTCAGGCCCTACCCAGTTCCAGATGTTATGTGACTTCTCTAAGCTTGTTGGCCTGGAGCTACCAGGGTCTATCTGTCTGCTTTACCTCTCAGAGTCCTGGAGGTACAAGTGTGTGTTACTAAAGCCAGCTATTTTTCTCCCTAGGAATCTGATTGGTGCTTATACAGCAAGCACTTTACCAATGGAGACATCCCCCGACCTGAAGGGCTGTGTTTCCAGCAAGAATATTCTTGTTTTTCTTCAGCCAGTGGCTCTTGTGCACTTTATATTCTGAGAGATAGACCAGCCATATTCCTCTTCTGATTACCACCACAAAAGAAGAAACTAGGTAATCACATATTCTAGCGCCTCTGAAAAGTAGTTGTCCCATGCCAGCTGCTGCACAAACCCAGCAGTAAACCCTTTGCTTCCTGTGGTTGTTCAAACAACACCCGAATCCTGAAGCCTGCTGATGAATTAGTTATAAAAGAGCAGTGAGCAGAGATGAATTCCTTAATTGGCTATTAATATATAGTCACTACTATTCTTAGAAATTCCTGATGTTTGCCTAACTACCTTAAAAATAGAGTCCAGATTCTGTGGCTGGTTTTTTTCACACATAAAACCAGGACGGTTGATAGATAATAGACTGGACTACATTGCCATTTCTGGGAAGCCCCTGTTAACATTTGTTGTAGCTTTAAAACGTCATGCTCAAAAAGTTGTCTGGTAAATCAATTTATCTTGAATATTAATGATTCACCCATCAAGAAATGGCCTTGACTGAAATTCAGTGTGCAAACAAAACTCATCTCTAATCAAATGGCTTTCACAACTAGTGGTGGGGTTCATAGTAAGTCAGTTGAGCTGGGTTGAGAATGATTCTGAAAGTGGACTGAACACGTTTGTGAAGGATTGGAAACACACAGGCTGAGGTTTTTAACTCTGATATGATATTTAGTCCTTGATAGTTGCTGATGAAATCTCAGACTGAAAGTCCACCAAGCACATAATTTTAAAGGATTTATTTGTTGATCTATGAAGGTAACTTGATAATCCTTAGCCTCACATATACAAGGGTAAAATAATCACCATGCATTAGACCAAATGGTCCAAACTCTAGGAGAGTGTTTACAACTGGATAACTAAGTCCCATTCTAGTTCTCAGTGCCCAGCTTGGAGCTGGGTGCCTTGTGTCAGGCCTATTAGTGCCCTTGAAAAAGGTCTTAGGCCATGGAAACAATGTGGCTCTGCAGAATTCCACTAACAGTAAGTACATGATTCGGATTACATCCCTTAGAGATATGGCAGAGGCAGCCAGTCCCAAGACCATGAAAGACTTGATAATTAAAAACAAACACCTTGGTTCTCATCCAGACACCATAGCCCAAATTCATCCTGGTCTGAAATAGCAACTGAGCGTCCTGCTCGATTTGGCCCCAACTCAGGCCAGACGGAGACTCCTGTTTCCATGAGGAGATGCCAGAAACAAAACCCCCATCCATCTGAAGTCGCTGGGGATAATTTTAGCACTGGGGAAGAAGAAAAGGCAATAGCCTGTGTGGTTTTAGAGCTGTGGATTTATATGGAAGGATGGGAAATGGCATACGTAGGTCAGGGGCTTCCCTTCCCTGGTCACACGGGGAGCCAAATACTCACACCTCACCATGAGCCTTCTAAAGTCAGTTACAATTGAAAACATTCACCAGAAAGCCTGGTATGGTCAGCTCATACCTGCAATTCTGGCACCTAGAAGACTGAGGCAGGAGTTCCTCAAGTTCAAGGCCAGCCTGTGCTACAGAAACACCATATCAAAAAAAAAAAAAAATGATTACCATTAAGCTAGTGAAAACCACCAGGGCCCCATTACCAGATGATGACAATGGAACTTTAAATGACACAGGGACTCATGTTTGCATTCTTTTCAAAAGATGAAGAGCAATTTCTCTGACCCCTCCCAACCCTGAATGGTGTGCCTTCCTGCAACTGACTAGGGAACTAAAGTAACCATAGGTGGCCATTTATTGTTCATATTTCATTGTTCATATTTCTATAACACCCCGTTCAACATGTGAGATACTACTGTATCTAGATGCAAATGGATGGATGAGAGGTTTAAGAAAATAAGCAAACACACTGAGCCATGTGTGAGTCACTAAAATATATGTCCCTAACCACAAGCTGTCCTTCACTCCTGGAGAGGGCCTTAGAGTGCTGTTCAGTATTTATTTACTTTAATCCAAGATGCAATCCTGACATAAACTGGAAGCAGTTGGTTTCACGATCGTGAAAGAAAGGCATCCAGATGGATGCGGGTTTCCAGAAATGGAAATTATAAAATAGAGAACGGTCATGCTGATGATCTGGGGCCTGTACAGACATTCTCTGGTGTCCAAGACACCCTCGTCAAACAGCAGACTCCAAGAACACAAATCCCTTCTGTCTAATGGCTTAGTGTTCAAATGCAGACTGTAGACACCCTTCTACAGACTTTAAACCATCTCAAGATCAGTTGCAGTGATGAATGCAATGCAAATGCTGTGTAAGTCATTATTGTTTGTGGAATAATGACAAGAAAAGAGAGAACCTTCAGGTTCAGCGTTCTTCCCCTGGATATTCTCACTCTGCAATTGGATGAATCTGCTGCGATGAAGCCAACATACCGGCAGAGCTGACTGAGCACGTGCGTCCTTAGGTACATTCATAATGAAGTGCCTGTCTGGCACACAAGCTTTTTTTTTTTTTTTTTTAATCTGATCTACAGTTCTGAGTAAATGGAAGCTTAAAGATAGCAATTAAGAAAACTATTTCCACAGCTTACTGGCTGTGTGATGAAAAGGACCAATTGCTTGGCCTCTTTTCTTTATTCGTTTACAACATGGAGAGAACAGCAACATTGATGTTAGTTATCTCTCATAAGATAGCTCTATGAATTAAAGGCAATAACACATTCCAAGGAATATAATGTGTAGCTGGAATGACTTGCAATTGAAACAATAATGGATAACATGCCCAAAGAGGTATAGCTTCCGAAACCTGAGCTGGCATTTGGACTAGGAATGTCTTCTGCACTTGACAAGTGGGTTTGAGGAGAGAACTATACCAAGTTGACTTCAATGGTTCGTGTCTTCAAGAGGAAAAAGGCTCAATAATCCCTCCTCATTCCAAATCTTTTCCATTCCAGTATTTCCAATCAAGGATGACCTTTACCCAAGGGTCTCAAGCAAGAAGATAGAACTACAATCTAGAGCTTAGAAGGAGAGTTTGGGGGGGGGTCTCAAAAAAAGAAGAATATGCTTTCATACTTTCAAAAGAGAAGCCAGATGCATGGCAGAAATTGAAGATAAGCAAAGAGTAGACCACATTCATGAATCAAGGGGAGGGAGCTTGCAGGGGGTGTGGCCAGCGGAGACACAAAATAAATGAAAACCCAGTCCTGAAGGAAGTAGGGGCAGTGCATAAGAGAAGAAAGAGGCGAGAAGGATCACTAAGCTCTCCCCCTGTATGCTGAACATCAGGGGAGGCAAGAACATGACCATGTACATCTGAGAGGGACTTTGAAAGAAGTGTGCGTCTGCAGACCACCTTATGTTTGGTCTAGCCACAGGGAAGGCCCTGTGCTATGATAGAGAAGAACAGAGACAGAGTCAAAAATGCTACTACATTGTTGAAGTCTGAAATTACGCAAGGAGGTAGCAGATGGGATGTTGGATGGGTCTACGGAAGGATGTGAGAGCTGAGACATAAAGACTGAAATTTCAGACTCTGCAATCTGTGCTGCTGGTGCCAATCACAGCCCCAAAAGATACAGTCCTGAGCATGTAACCCACATAGTGAAATCCCAGAGCACACTTGCCATGATCTAGCATCCTTCAAGAGCAAATGGTTGTTGGGCCCTGTTGATTTGTGTCTGTGGTTTTATACTCCATCATGGCGGCTGATTCCTCACCATGTGACAGGTAGGAACTGGAGAGACAGGAAGGGCTAGGATTACACTGTCCCCTTCAGTGACATGCCCTTAGTGACCCTACTTCCTTTCTCTAGGCCCTACCTTTTTAAGGTTCCATTATGCCCAAAAGCACCTCAGGTTTGACCAAGTTTTGAATTCATCAGCATTTGGAGAACATTAAGGACCCAAACTGTAAAACAATGGCATATTCAAAACTGTTTCTAATGGGCTTTGTCAAATATATATAATTCATGCCCCTGTTGGATTTAACTATTACAGAACTTATCTTCTATTTACATATTAATGGCTGTAAAAGTAAATACTTCACAAAATTGAAAATTCAGTGGAGTTTGCAGGAGAAAAAAAGAAAGATAATTTCAACTAATTCCAATTTAATCCCAAAACCATGATGACAAATTCGGAGCTAGTTACATTAGGAGCTTCAAAAAAGGTTTTTCTATCTAGCCCAATACTTTTGGCAGAATAGTCAGATGAGTGGATTGGCCACATAATGTGACAACATTAAAAATTTCCATTTTCAAATCTGTCATTTGTCTTCATTGATATTCCTTCCAGCTGGTGAAATTCTAGGAGCTTTTAATGAATCCAAGGCTCAACTTGTCTAAAGCCATAGAAGTCACTCATTCAAAACTATCATGAACTTGGAACGATAAGAAGACACAGTTGTGTGACCATTTGATTGCTATTACTATTTCCACCAGGGTTGCAAACATCTCTCGGTAGATATGAGGACTGGAAGCCACCCCTAGAGAAAGGAGAAAACCTATGGGAGCCATGGTATGGATGACAATGGAGAAGCTCTTTGAGGTACCATGAAAGGAAGGCTGGAACTAATTAATCAAGGTGCTGAAACACAGAACTGATTTTTGAAGTGATGGGGTGTATGGGACTAGCTAGGAGGGCGGAAGGTGTGCATGGAGTTTGTCCCTTCTCTGCTTGTTTGCCTAGTTCATTGCCACTGCTCACCAGCATGCGGTGTCTCCCCTTGAGATCCTAAGAGAGTTTCCACTACATGGCAATCACAAAGCTCCCAAGGTAAACCTCTGTTGCACATGCAAGGACTTTGGAAAGGCTGTTCCCTGTCACTGTGCCGGAGTAGCACGTGTGTGTGCCTCTGTGTGTGTGTGTGTGTGTGTGTGTGTGTGTGTGTGTGTGTGTGTGTGTGTGTGTGTGTGTTTGCATGTGTGCATGCGTGCATGCATTCATGCGTGTACATATGTGTGTGCACGTGCCTGTGTATGTGGTGTGTGTGTGTGTGTGTGTGTGTGTGTGTGTGTGTGTGTGTGCATGCATGGGTGTGTGTGTTGGGGTCTGTCTCTTTTTCTTTGGTTCTCAGTTACTACCATTTATACTGCATTGTTTCACAAAGCCCTGGGGCTCCAGGTTGCCCTGAGTGTCCCAGCTCTGTAAAGTCAGGGAGCATCTCTGGGGCATTTACATTTCAGTGGGATATACTCAGGCAGGGCCGTGTCATGTCATCCTCCCCACCCCACCCCCACCCCCAATCCCACTCCCCACACCCCTGAAGACTGGGCTGAGCTGACTGGATCATATCCCTGCTCCTTTTTAATTTAACAAGCCTCTTTGGCTACCAGAACGAGGTGGACAGATTGCATCCTATCATCATTTAATCTTAGCGTGAAAATTCAATTATCCTTTTCAGGATCAACATGGGTGGGGGGGGACAACGACACCCCAAAGACACAAGGTGACCTGTCTCGTTGGTATGACCTAGCCCACAAGCCAGCTAATGATGCCAGTCTGTCAGCTGGTCCCCAGAAGCTGTAGCCCAGAGGGAGAAGAGCCCAAGCCTGACAGATGGCAGCAGAGGCTTGGCTGACTAAGGGCTAATCCAGCCCGAGCGTCTATTACATCCCTAGCACCAAGGTCCCTTCTGAACACGAGATGTTTACTTAAAAGACACACAGTGCCTGCTTGTCTTCATCAGCTTCACAGCATCAAAATCAACGCAGATGGGCGTCCGATGTTTTTCTTTTTCTCTTTTCCTACCAACCATTCAATTCAGCTTCGTGTTGAGGAAATTCATAATCCATTTTACCACATAATTATGTCGTGTAAGTAGGAAATCAAATCGGAAGTGGCAGGGCAGAATGAATGCCAGGAGAAGAAATTCAAATCGGAGTAGCTCTTGGCTAAGGCTATTTCTCTGCGAGAGTAATTCAGACTTTTGTATTGCCCCACTTCGGGGGAGGGCGGAGAAGAAACAGCAACCAAATGGGGTAAGCAGGTGGTTTCCAGAAAAAAAAAATCCAGATGCAACCTGGGAGCTGGATTCTTGTTTTGCTTTTCTGTTGGAGAAACCTCTTCTCCCCTTCTAGGAGTAATGAGCAAATAGCTTCTGGATATGTCCCCAAAGTCAGTGAACTTCACACTCATGCTATATGTAAACATTTAACACTAGAGGGGCAAACAGCCAGTGGGGTGTGAACAAAGAAGCCTCCAGGAAGAAAAGCAACATCGGAAAGTGATCTCAGCCTCTACCACTTAAACATCAAGGAGGAAAAATGTCACTCCAGGCAACAGCTGTGAATGACAGTGTGCCCCAGACCTCACTCGGGCCCCCTCAGGGCTGAGTCTCATGCTGTTTGGAAAAGTGACAGGGGTTATATTTTCTCACCCAGCTGTTGCTTTTTGACTTAGTAGGGAAGACGCTGTGAAGGCTTCTCCAACGACCCCGAGGGTGACTTATTTAGAACTGTGAACAGTAGCTGATGGAGGAAGGATGGTGAGCAGGTGTTCTCAGCAGACACGCATTCCGGAAAAAGCAAGGGGGTGGGGTGGGGCAAGTTACCAAGTGAAATGCGGCCTCGTTAGCCAAGGCAGGGCCCTGTGATCCTGCTGGCTGCCTGTCTTGGGAGCTTTGTGTGGTGACTCCTTTTTTTTGGCATAGCCTAGGAAAATAGCCGTCCCATGTTTAAAGGCCACCCAGGGCATCTGATGACTAGAAGATGTTCCTTTCTTTGTGATTCTGCAGCCTGGGCTTTGGTAGATCACACCTGATCACTAAAGCAGCCCGGCTAAAAGAATAGAGTCCTGTTGTGTCTGTAATCCTAGCCCTCAAAAGGCTGAGGCTGGAGGATCACTGGGAGTTGAAGTCAGCATTGGCTACATAGTAAGTCGCAGACCACACAGGGCTATCCCTCTAAAGCAAATATACATATGTATATATGTATGTACATACTACATAATGCACATATACATACATAATAATACATGCATACTTACAGGCACGCGCACACACACACACACACACACACACACACACACACACACACACACACACACAAGACAGGGAGCACCCAGGACAGGCAACCCAGAAACTTGATTTTGCCTTGACTCTACCACTTCAGAAAGGTCACTTTAGCTCTTTGGATGTCAATTTCTGATGCATAAAGCAAGATGTTTGTAATATCTCGTGTGTGCTGGGATGAACAAACCTTTCATAATTCTTTTGTCTGTGGTGTGTGTAGAGGCCAAAGGTAGACATCACATGGCTTGCTCTGTTGCTCTCCACCTCACTCTTTAAAACAAGGTCTCTGACTGTCCTTGGAAGATACCATTTTGGCTAAACTATCAGGCCCCGGGAATCTACCTGCTTCTACCATCTACCCTCAATGCTGGGTTACAGAGCTACACTGCAATGTTTCGATTTTATGTAAAGCCTGGGGAGTTTAATTATGTGACACGGCAAGGAAAGTTCTTGGCTGTTTTATCACACAATGGAGGACACACTATAGGAAGCAGAATTACTTTAATGGGCCTCAAGGAGGTGTGGGTTGGATTTAGCTCCTGACATCATTCTGTAGCTGGGGAAATAATCCTGTCTTAACTCTACTAGTTAACAATGTATATACATCCTATCCTTAGGCATTAAACACTTAACACTTCCAAGAACAAAAGAGAACTTGTGTCGTATTTTATATACTCCTGTGGATATAGAAGCTTGTGCTCAACCTAAACATTACAATAGTATATGTCCTAATGAAAAAAAGGATGAAGACTGAATGATTGTGGCAGAGTAATTAATTTGTGGTTTTTCTAGGAAGATAGTAATTAGCCTTTCTCCCTTCATTTCTACCCCTGAGATCTTCCTGTCCAAAATATTTAATCAGGAAGTGATTAAAAATGTTAGTGGGTTTTAGATTTTCATAACTTATTTTATTCACTAGGCCTCAATATTTTGATCTTTAATTTCCAGAGATCTTTAAGGACAGATAAGATGCACCTTTCTTATGACTCTGCCAACAAAGTATAATAATGACATACCTTATTATGTAGTACTTAAAACACAAGTACATTATGTAGTACATTATACCACATTGATGAGTCTATTTCTCAAAGGAAAACATTGTAACCAACTTTACAGACCTGTAACCTTCCAATGACTGCTACTGGCATATGAGAATGTTATTGTCTTTTTGTTTTGGGCTGGTAGGGGGAGTCAGGTGTGAGGGTTGAGGGTTGTGAGACAAAGTCTTGCTAAGTTGCCCAAGCTTCAAATTCACAATCCTCCTGCTTCATCCTCCCAGAGTTTGGATTCAGTATTATGAGTGTGCAATACCATATCTTGCAAGTGATTGATTTTAATGTTTGATATGTGTTGATTATAGGCTTTGATAAATTAATTCTAATTGTGATTAAAGACAAGCTGATTGCATTAGATTTTCAAAGTAGTTAATCAATCATACCACCTGAAAGTTGTCTTTTCCTTTCCAATAATTAAAACTCTTTTTTAAAATTGTTTTATTTTGTTAGATAGGACTGTCAGGTCAAGACGATATTGCGCACCAACATGAGAATTGGCACTGATGTTTGTAAACAAAGCAGGTTCTGCGAATTGTTCCCAAAGGACAGTGGTTGTTGGTTACTAAATATTAACTCAACAGATTTCTTTACATTTCTAGTCTTTCAGAAGATGCTCACCATTCCTTGACCTTTCATGTATAATCACACATCCACCCTATTCCTTAGCCTTTCGTGTATAAAATCTCATGTTCACCTTTGTTTGTCTTACCAAGTTATTCCCATAGATGCTTCCTTGCACACACTGACTGATATTTTGTACATATCCTGCTAATGTCAATTTACTGAGTGTTTAAAAATAGGACTTCTGTGTTTGTAGATACATTTTTTTCAGATAAATGAAGTCACGTGCTCTGGGGCCTGTGACTTCAGCTAAACTTTTCTTCTTAGTGGTCTTTGAGTGTTGGATTTCTTATCCTTCTTAGAGCAGAGATCATCTTCACCATTATCACCCCCTAATTTTATTGAGTAACATTCTTTCCATCCCACCAACCCCTTATCTATTTCTCTTTTTTCCCATTTTCCTTTTATTTAAAATAGTTTTTTTCATATATATTCTGATTATAGTTTCCCCTCCCCCAACTCTTCTGAGAGTCTGTTCCTCATTTTAATGTCACCTGGTTCATTTTATTGGTGCACTTCCTTTTTATATTATCTGTCTTTTCCAAGGGAAATTAAGTAAAGAACCTTGGGATACTGGTCTAAAACATATAGGTCCACACAGTGACATTTTCACCAATCCTTTATGGAACTGGCACTTGATGCCACTGACAAGTTCTGTCCAGGAAACTCTCAGAAGTATATTTTTCAGTTGACCACAGATGTAACAGAGTCTCACTGGGTATTTTCCAACTTTTACCAAATAAAAACTGGTTGCATGATCCTATCAGACTTCCATATAATGTGAACCGTGGCTATGGTAATCTTTTTATACCACCCATATTTATTTTAAAAACATACGTTGTTGTATATTCTCTTAATGTTAAGTTCTCTAGTGGTCCTGAATTGAGGTTTTATCACAAATTCACAGTTAATGCAGGTCAACAAAACCAGTTTTTCAGGCAAGGGAAGATATATATTACGTCTCCTAAAATATATCCTTGCTTGTTGAAAACAGCAATGTGATTCTGGCTTCAGGCTTTCCCACATCTATTAATTTTATAAGTTTCTCTCCAGGATGAATCTGAATTACATCATGGGAAAGTAAGTTTCATGACTCCCTTGGCATAGCTGTGGTATTAAATATGGAGAACCCATTAATAGCTAAACGCACACAGGTTACTATATCTGAGTATAAATAGATACAGATATATCTTTGTAAACTTTAACATCTACTTAAGTGTTCAACACTACTGTTTACAATATCCCTTAGACCACAAGCTTGATCAGGAAAAAGGGCTTTGTGACCCTGTTGAGCAGTTGTAGTACCTGACACAACACAGAAACCATACATGTTTTTGAATGGATAAACATTGGAAGGTGATATCTGAAGTGAAAAGAATGTTCAGGAAGAACCATTAAAACAAAGGAAGCATTTATGCTCAGAGATCTCACGACTGAAATTGAACCTTGGCAGAGAGTAGAACAGGCCACACAGACAAAACTTGACACAGAGAGCAGGAAGCCCTGCAGGGATACAAGAAAAAGTCAGAGGAGACTATAGCATCTGGCCACAGAAGGAAGTCCCACAGCAATTGGAGGAGATCCAGCAGGAGATGGTAGGTTCATGAGCTGGGTCTGAAGCTTGTTTGTGTACCCCTAAGATAAGCAAAGTCAATCCTTGCACGAAGAAGTTACTTAAGCATATAGGGTCAAGAGAGGAAGCCAGTCACTGAAGTGGAAACTAGCAGTGGGTTCATGTTCAGCATGGACCTACTGAAAATAATGGCAACTGAGAAGGTCACTCTCAGTAAGAAAGCTTGGCATATCACAGGACCATGTGGAAAAGACAGTGGTCATGGATCTGTTTCTCGATGGTTTCATTATTATTATTATTATTATTATTATTATTATTATTATTATTATTAGTTTTTTAAAGACAGGGTTCCTCTGTGTAGCTTTTGCTGTCCTGGAACTCACTCTGTAGACCAGGCTGGCCTGGAACTTGTAGAGATCCTGCCTGTCCCTGTCTCATGAGTGCTGGGATTAAAGGTGTGAGCTACCACAACTCAGCCCTCTCTGTTGTCTTAGTTGAATTATTTGAGCTATACAGAAAGTGGAAGCTAAGAATTTGAGTCTCTGAGATTAGTGTGTTACTAAAGCCCTGAGGGTAAAGAATTGGGAGAATAATTTTTTAGCCCCTTATTCAGGTATGACTCAGAAATTCCTGAAATCTCTAGAATTCCAGCTTTCTGTAGTCACTCAAATGCCATACCTCCTATTAACACATATAAAGTGATGACTTTTCCAATTGAAATGAACACTCCTTAGATAGCTGAACTTATTTAGAACAGTGGGTACTTATTTTTTAATGGTTTTCTTTCACCATCTAATTTATGAGTCATAAAAAAAGAGAGTGATCTCTGAGCCAATTGGGAGAGGGATGGCATGTGGCACAGTGGCAGCCGCTCATCTCCTGCCCTGGGCTGAGTCAATAGAAGAGCAGCTGCATTGTTTGTCACTTAGTTGAGACAGTCCAGTTGGGGCTTTGTCCTGAGGATGACACAGAATCAGCATTTCCCACTTTGTAAATAAAGGGTTTACTCTGGCATTGATGTATGTCAATAAGCAACTCTGGGTTTCCCTGCTGATGGGGAGCCATTATTTCTTGACAACATTCAACATCACTGATAGCATTCCTCAATGCCAATGCATTTGTGCACTGTGGCAGTCATGGAGACCAAAAAGTGCCTGCCAGACAAATGTGACAGGCAGTACTTAGGGCACCAGGTCACAGTTAACCTCTGTGGAGCTCTGCTTTCCTGGACTATTTCCATTGCAAATTATCCATCCAGTTTTAATTGGGAGCAGGCATGCCCCCCCCAAAGGTGCCACCAACAGTTAACTTAAAAAACATAAGACACCCCAGCTTCACCTCAGGAGGCCACCTAGCACAAAGAACCAGAATAACATCAAGGTTCTCAACTGAGCATTGAGAGGAAGAAAAGAAAGCTTGGTGATCAGGTTTAGAGGTGCGGTCCTGGAAGCAGCCCCTCTTTCCCAAAACAAAGCAAAGGCAGCAGGCCTCTTCATGACAGCATTGTAGCAAAGAGTGGATACTAGGGCCAGCTGGGTATGATGGAACACACCAATGATCCTAGTAACATGTTGGGAGGAAAATCATGAATGTGAGGCCAGCGAGGTTGTACAAAAGCCCTATTAAGAATAGAAGAAGGAGAGAAGGAAAGGAGGGTGGTAAAAGGGTAAAGGCAGGAGGAGGGGCAAGGATGAGAGAAAAGAGAAGGAAAGTGGGAAGAAGAAACAAAAGACATTAGAGTCTTGGTTATAGAACTCTTTTCAGGTCAGGGGCGTCCAAGAGACTTTCAGAATGTTATAGGCCATTGCTGCTGCCCTTAGTTGCCCCATTGAGGCAGCAGGTAAGTCCCTATTGCTGAAGATGCTGTGCACTTCTGACAAAGGGGCCAGAGGACCCTAAGCTGGAAGTGACCTGAATGCCCATTTCCTGAGGACTAGCTTCCATGGTACCAGAATGTTGCCATGCCAGCTTCCAAAGAAGGAGGTAACCAACAGTCCTGCTCAGCTACAGCTCCTATGAATTACAGCAATGACTAATACATCATGATTAGGGATGCAGTAGGGGCATGCATACCTTGGAGGTAACCAAAAGCTCTCTAATTGGACTTAAAGCCAATACAGTAAGAGGGAATTCATGTCTAGAGCTAAAAGCCTCACCAACTGCTCAGAGCTAGTGAAGTCATGGATCTTGGAAAAGAATATACAAGCAACACTCTACTACACCTGCACAATCCCCAACTACACTCTAAACATTTGTCCTTATGTTCACAGATAAATAGAATCTTCAGCCTTTGACAAGGAAGCTTCTCGTAGAAACAGAGGGAAGCCATTACAGAAAACCACAACTAATAGAAACGCAGAGTTGCAGTGTACAGTCCAAAGGATGCATCAATAATATAGCTCCCCCAATGAAGGCTCAGGGATCATTGAAAAAAAGGGGGAGGGGGTTGAAAGATTGTAAAAAGCCAGAGGAGTGGAGAGTTTGTTCTAAGACTGGGTCTCCTGCGAATATCAGAAACTACACCCATAAAATCTCACCAATATTATTTCCTAAACATGAGCTGAACAACAATGACAGCAAACATACTAAAGTAGATGGGGGAAAGCCCATGGGACTTCAGCTGTACACAAAGAACCACAGGCAACTAAGGAATGCCAAGAGCAGGAGAAATATTCCCCCAGGGAATAGTTAGATAATAGTTTGATTATCTAACACCAGGGAATAGTATACCAATTGATTATCTAACACCAAATGGTTCACCCTGAAAACATACACACAAGTAACGTTATACAGACTGACCAAGCTGTACTTACGAATTTAGGAGTGTGTGTGTGTGTGTGTGTGTGTGTGTGTGTGTGTGTGTGTGTGTGTGTGGCAAGTAATGAAAAAAGATTATGAATTTGAAGGAGAACAAGGAGGAACATATAAGAAGGTTTGGAGGGGTGAAAGGGAAGTGGAAAATGAAGTAATTATAATCTCAAAAATAAAAAATAATTTAAAAATTAATTAATTTAACTAAAAATAAGCCCTAGCATTTAAGAGAAGAAATGGAAGATAATTTCCCGTCACGATAGGAAGTGCTTGTGGTGTATAGAAGGGACAGGGACTGTCGGCTTCATTTGTCTCTGGCCAGACTACGTCATAAATCCTAAGCATGCCTTATATGCTTTCATTTCCCAATATGTGCTTATTGTGATTTTGCCAAATTAAATGCTTGTATTGCCCTACCCTGTCACTTTTACCTTTCCAAATCACATCTACCCTTTGGTTTAAGTCTCTGCCACCTCTTACTACCCCAGAATATCTCAACCCAGTGTTCTCCTCCAGGTCTCATCTGGAAACACCTTTGTAATTATAAGTGACCTCCTGTTCACAGAGTTGTTTGTTGGAGAACAACAGAGAGATGTGAGTGTGGATTGTATTAAGAATTAAGTGGCATGAGATTTGATTCCTGTTTGGCCTCATATGTGACCTTGGAAAATTCGTTCAACATTACCATGCTCCAGCCAGCTCCTCTTGAAAGTGAGATAACAGGGATAGATTGTTTTTCCCCTTTGGACTTGGCCTTAGTTTATTGTTAACAAGGCATGTGTCCACCCTTTTACTAATGTTGCTACAACCCGTAATATTTAGAACTTGTCATTTACACAGGAAGTGCTTTTGAAAGAACACCTGCCTTGTCCTGGGCAACATTTCCGTCGAGTTCTATCTTGAGAGGCCAGTCTTCCCCGATGTATTGATTACTTTTCTACTTGCTATGGCCAAGTAGCTGTCAGCAAGAAAGTTAAAGAAGGAAGGAACAAAGGAAGAAAGCACTGATTGATTTTTGGTTCAGTTTAAGTTGGACTTCGGTCCACTGTGGCAGGGAAGATGTAGCAACAGAGAAGCGAGATAGACATTGCATCCATAGTCAGAAAGCAGAAAGAGACCAATTCTGGTACTCAGGTCACCCCCCTTCTTTTCATTTAGTCTAGAAGCCCAGCCAGTGGAATGATGCCACCCACATTCAGGATGGGACTTCCCTCCTCAGATAAACAAGTCCAGAGTCTAGAGGTGTGTTTCCTAGGTAACTCTGAATCCAGCCAAATTGCCAATGAAGATTAGCCATCACACCAGTACAACAAAAGCACTGATGTATTAAGAACATAAAAATCGAGTTTGTAAAAAGAGAGAAAAGGATTCTGGAGGAGGTAGGTTTTGAACTCAAAAGAAGGAAGATAAGAACTTTCAGAGCAGCAGAAGACCTAATATCCACAAAGGAAAAAATTTGACCACTGGGTCCTAGGGAGGGAACTTACAGACTCATGGACAGAGAGTAATAGGACTGGATACTGGAGACTTGACCCTAAGTGAAGGCTAGGGATTGACAGACTGTGACAGTAAAATATGTTGGGTCAGAATAGAGAGAACCTCTAAATAAGGAATTTATCTTTGGAGTAAAACAGCCTGTGACATGAGAACTTTTCTGTTAGAATGGATAAGAGCAGGGAGGGATGGCCAGAGGGTAGGAACCGAGAATAGCATAGAATAGCATAGCATACCAAAAGGAGACTATGGAAGATGTCATTGATGGCAAGAGTGTTTCTCAGCAGACTTGCTGTCCATGGATGTGGATAGGTGAATTGCAAAATGAACAATGAAACAGCTGAACACTGATGGGCAAGACCCACATAAGATACATTTGAGGAATGGTGACACAAACAGTTAAATATATTTCTTTCTACAAGTTATTTCTGTCTCATGTGGGTTGTGATTTTTCCAAGAAGTAGATACATTTGACCTAAGATTCCCTCTCACTCTTTTTCCTCCAAAAGCATCTCTCAGAACCAATGTTTCATGGCATAGGCAGTTTTAAAAAGAGATTCTCCAGAGAGAGGGAGGACCTTAGCATTCTATAGACAGAAGAAATGGAGAACTTCAAAGCCCAGGGTGATTAAAAACCATGCATATTCTACATAGAAGGATGAGTAGATATGTAATTTAAAAGCTGTATAAACAATTTAAAAAATATGTGGGGCTAATATGACAAGATAGCACAGGGTGTGTGTGGCGTGTCTCCATTTTAAGCTAAGAACATGGCATTGTGCCTAGTTTACAGGACTTTGAGGGCACCCAGTTGGAGATGAAAATGCTTCAGCGAACCCTCTGCTCCACAAGGCTCCAGAGGTCCTGTATGACCCCACCCACCTGTCCTTCACTCTCATCTCCAGCCCCATCTCCTGCTGCCTCCTCTCCTTACTGTCCTAGTCCAGTGGTTCTCAGTTTTCCTAATGCTGTGACCCCTTAATACAGTTCCTCATGCTGTGGTAACTCCCAATCGTAAAATTATTTCATTGCTACTTCACAACTGTAATTTTGCTGTTATGAGTTGGAATGTAAATATCTGATATGCAGGATATCTGATATGCAACCCCTGTGAAGGAATCGTTTAACCTCCCCCCACAAAGGAGGGGTGCTGCTTACTGGCTTGCTCCCCATGACTGGCTCAGCCTGCCTTCTTTTAGAACCCAGAACCACCAGCCCAGGGTGGCCCACCCACAATAGGCTGGGCCCTCCCCATCAATCACTAGTTAAGAAAATGCCCTACAGCTGGATCTCGTGGTGGCATTTTCTTAATTGAGGTTCCCATCTTTCAGATAACTCCAGCTTTCATCAAGTTAACACAAAACTAGCCAAGGCAATATTCAATTGCCCATCTAATAAATATTATAAAGTTCTTAAAATATGCATACAGGGCTGGAGAGATGGTTTAACATCTAAGAACACTGACTGCTCTTGCAGAGGGTCTGGGTTTGATTCCCAGCTTCCTCCTACCTGGTAGCTCACAACTATCTATAACTCCAGTTCAAGGGAATCCAACGTCTCCTGACCTCCTCAGGCACCAGACACACATATAGGTAAAACATCTACACACACAAAAGAAAATAATTTAAAATGGTGTGTCAAAACTAGTTGTCAGATATAAAAAGTACTATTCCAATGAAAAAGGAGAAAATCCAAATAGAAAAGAAAGCAGGCTTTCATTAACTTAGCATTTCGGTGCTAATGTCCATGTAAATCTAACATCATGATACCTTTTAAGAAGATTTTTAAAAAGCTAAGGAAACTCCAAGTATTAGGGGCCCAGGCACATTGCAAGTTCAAAGAGCTTTGACCTGATAACAAATTAGTATTGTCCTGATTAGTTGCTAACTATAGAGAACTATATATCCTTATAAAAGTTTATTTGTTATTTCTGGTTGTGAGCCTAGCCTTTAATGGCTGAGTCATCTCTTTACCCCAAAAGTTTATTTGTTATAATCACTGCATATACTTCTTTATTGAAAGTTAATTATCACTAAACTCAACCACCAAAACTATGGCTGGAAACTTTCTAATGGGAAAACCCCCCAAATCACACTTTCTTACCTATCACCTTTCCCCGTTTTGTGAACTACTGAGAGTAATAAAATTACACCAAACAGAAATGTAGTTTGTAACCTTGCCTTTTTTTTTTAACCTGGTATCTGTATCTAGGTTGTCAAATGGGGATAAGAAAAGTCTTCTTATAAGATTATGAGTGTTTGGTTGGAGCTTCCGGCTTGCCCTGAGCAAGCTGGGTAACCCCGCCTTGCCCCTGTACAAGCTGGGTAATCCCTCATGCACTGAAAAAACTGAGCAAAGGTGCCGTGGAAAAATCCTTGTACTCTGTAAATATGTATTACTCTCTCATTGGTTAGTTAATAAAGAGCTGCAGGAAGAGCTTGGGCATGAGAGATGGACTAGGAGGATCCTGGGAAGAAGACGGGTGGAGTCTTGGGAGTCGCCAGCCAGATGCAGAGGAAGCAGGGCGTTTACAAAACGAGGTAACGAGCCATGAGCCATGTGGCAGCAAGTAAATAAAGAGAAATGGGTTAATTTAAGCCATAAGAACTCATTAAAAATAAGTCTAAGCTATCGGTCAAACATTTATAATTATAATGCTCTGTGTGGTTACTCGGGAACTGGCAGGCAGTACAGAAAATTCTGCCTACTCAAAGGAATGGCACCAAAAGCCCAGTTTTGCATTTCTGGCAGTGAGTGCAACCTGCCTTCCTGACATGACCAGCCCACCTGAGTGCCTGCCCAGTGGTTTAGCCTTTGACCGTACCTGTGGGTAGTCCCAGCTCCTCACTGGCACATCATCGCCCCTTGCCTAAGATCTATAAAACCTCCCTGCTTTAGTTCAGGGATGTTTCTTCTCTGGCCTTGTTCTCTGAGACTGATGAATCTGCCAGGGAGTTGCTTTGTTCTCAATAAACCTGTTGCTATACTTATAATTTGGCTTGATCTGGCTTACTGTGTCAGTGAGGAAGCTTATTACTTGGGGGGATAATGTATCAATGAGGATTAGATATTTGATATGAAGTACCTGGAAAACACAGAATCGACAGTATAAAATATACTCTGTGATTTTTTTAATAGTCTTTGTGCTGGTTAGTTTTTATGTCAATTTGGCACAAATTGGAGACACCTGGAATAAGGAAACCTTGGTTGAGAAATGCTTCTATCGTAAGCATGTCTGTGGTGCATTTTCTTGACTAGAGACTGATGTAAAAAGGTGGGCCGTGCCATCCCTGGGCAAATGGACCTGGGTTGTATAAGAATGCAAGCTGCACAAATCATGAAAAGTAAGCCAGTAAGTAGAGTTCTTCCATGGCCTCTACTTCAGTTCCTACCTCCAGGTTCCTGTCTTTGAGTCCCTGTCCTGACTTCCCTAGATGATGGGCTGTACCCTGGAAATATCAGCCAAATAAAACCTTTTCTTCCCAAGTTACTTGTGGCCAGTGCTTCATCATAGCAACAGAGAAACAACCAGGACAATACTATTTGAGAGTTGCTCTTGTTTTGATTGTGCAAGTGGTTACCCTCACTAGAAAAACTTTGGTGAAAACACACCAAATAGAAGAAAGTTACCTTTGCTTTGTTCTACTCTTACATTTAAACGTTTTGATATCTAGGTGTCATTCCAAAGACAGGCTCACTTCCTCACAAGCATCTTTAATACCAGCCTTGGGGTTTTAACCCAGCACCACAGGCCTACTTTTAGCTATTGCACCTTTAAAATATACACAACTGTGTTTCGTGGATAATATAGACAGAACGCCTCATTCACACCTACATCTTTGTCACAATTAGTCTCAGAAACATTTCTCAGGGCCCTAGTTATACAGTTTCATGGAAATGAGCAAACAAAAAAATATGTATGCTTTGTTCCATTTGAAATGAAATACATTTGTCGTTTTGTAAGCTTTACAGAGGACTTATCTAAGGAGATAACGACCTCATAGAAGCCGCTGGTACACTGAAAATTTAGATGAGCATGTATGGCAAATTGAAAAGCAGCCCACTAGCTTTTGGAGAACTAGTTAGTGTCTCGTATGAGCTACAGGGCCCATGTGCTTCTGACTAGAAGGGAACGTCACTCAGCAGATTCATGTGTGCCATTTCAGCTTCTGCTCCAGCTCCAAAGGTCTCAGTTCCAGCAGGTGCAGAGCTGGAGGCATGGATGGGGGCTTTACAATGCCAATCAACTGCAGATCAACTGCAGGTGGCTCCTACTATTCAGTCAGCTCCCTAGGATTTTTAATACTTGGGGTTTTATACTTATCAAGTTCAAATAGCATCTACTTATTGCCTTCCAGTGATACATTGTATGGTTTGGTGGCATGAAGATGGGTAGGGTACATTTCAAAGCATATTAAATGTCCATTGGTATCATCTTTTCTGTCTCTCCCCCAGCCTACACAACACACACACACACACACACACACACACACACACACACACACACACAGAGAGAGAGAGAGAGAGAGAGAGAGAGAGAGAGAGAGAGAGAGAGAGAGAGACTCAGAGATACAGGCAGAGACAGACAGACAGACAGACAGACAGACAGACAGACAGACAGACAGACAGACAGACAGAGCACAAGAGTGAACACCATCCAGGAAACTTGATCCAGTGTGCTGCAATTCATAGCCAGTTCTTCATCTGGGATCCTGGCTGCTTACAACAAGAAAAGGGGAAAACACAGGATCCCCAAATCACTGTAGATTGCTGATATTCCACCACAAAAAGCAATGAGGTACCTTCAAGTGCATTTCAGCAAGGCTTGCTGAAAATGAGACAGCTGATAATCAACTTGGTCTGTCAAAGCTGAGACAAAATGCAAGCAATGAACTTGATGCAACAGCAGAACAAACCAGACAGAAAAAAACACTGCTCCCCCCTCGCCCCCCACACACACCTGCCTTGCTTTCAGAATAAGAAACTATTGCCATGGGGACTGTGCTAAGAATATACAAGAGAAAGCAACAGCCAGTCATCCCTGGGGAGTACATTATCTGGAAGTTCTGTCCAAAGTGTTGCTTATAAAAGTGTGTTTGAAGCTTGTATCTGAGTAGACAATGCACAGTGACAACTTTTGAGGTTTTCTCTTCATCCATTAGCTTGGCACATGTTGTTTATATAAGACAGTGTGCCGAAACTTGCAGGGTTATGAATGAGATATAACTGTATACTCAAGGGGTTTCTCAGTCCAGAAAGAAACTGAGAAGATACAAAATGAAGAACAAAATTAAAATGATATGGGCTTTAGGAAAGGAATTCCTTGGGAAGTTAGAATCTTGACTGTCATCTGAAGATATTGGAAAGGGAAGGATGGATCCATATACCGAAATTCAAGGTGCTCCCTGAGAACTGACAAAGATTGGCACAAGGGAAGGACCACTCAAAAACCTAGGTAAGTAGGAACAGGACTCAATCTAGGGAGGAATGGGACTAGGAAAACAACAGAAGATGATAGAGACAAATGAACATGCCTTGGCCTCATGGTCCATGTTTCAGAAAAACACACAGCTGAAAAAGCTCAAAGGCAGAGTTCTCTTCATGCTCCTCAGTCTTCCCCAGAACACTTAAGCTAGAAGCAGAGATGTAGATAACCCAGAGTGGCTGGCAGTGCCTGGTGCATGATCAATTTTCCTGAGGAGATATGAACAAATGTCTAGTCACCCCAGGCCAAAGTAAGGATTCTACAAAAGTCCATCTTAGCTAACAAAGATTGCTGAAGTTACTTAGAGGAGCAGGGTTGACTTAAGGCAGATGCATCTCTGAGAAACCAGGGATGCTATGATCAGTCATGAAAGCAGCAATCCTGGAGAACCCTGAATGACTTCCA
The DNA here is from genome assembly GCF_003668045.3 of Cricetulus griseus. Taxonomy (NCBI): domain Eukaryota; kingdom Metazoa; phylum Chordata; class Mammalia; order Rodentia; family Cricetidae; genus Cricetulus; species Cricetulus griseus. The sequence continues at coordinate 137,979,677 of NW_023276806.1, forward strand.
GATGGTTCCTCCTGGCTTCCTCAGCTCCTTATATTACCTTGGGAATGGGCCTCCAGAATCTTATATTTGTACTTGCCTGCACTTGTAAGTTGTTTGCATCCCAAGACTCATGAGCTTGCCTTCCCCTCCAACCAGTTCAGATGAAACTCCTAGACAGTGACTGGGACTTTCTCTCTAGCTCTCAGTATTGAGTATTTAGTATTGCTTTTCAATATGTGTGGATTAGCTGTGCTTAAGCAGAACAAAAGGGTGGCTCTGACTCCCAGTAGGAAAGGATAGGATCGATAGACCACACAGAAATAAAGGGAAAAGGGAAATTGACATTGGGTGCAATATTTTAGGATGTGTAGACAATGGGTGTCTTTTAGGCTATTTGTGTCTTTCAGAAACACCATTTTTATGGTTTTCTTTTGAAGAAATAGGGTTCCATTTCAGAACTTATTAGCCACATCGGCAAAATGCCAACAAGGTAAAAGCCTCAGGAGACTGGACGCTTTCCAAGTCTTAGATCTAGATTCAGGGCCATGTTGATATAAATGTGTGAGCCACAATTTAGAGGATCATTTCCAGTATCATTTGAGTGCACATGAATGTTAAAATAAGTTTCCAAGAGTTGGAGTGTTGTCCCAACTGGCTCTTGACCTTCTACAACAAAACTATGACCACCTGACTACAGGAAGGCCCTTGGCATTTGTTTGGTGGCAGGAATGGTGAGAAGAGAAGGGACTTACATGCTGGCTACTCTAAGACTAGATATACAGGCTAAGGAGGAAAAAAAATACTGTTTTGCTGTTTTTTGTAGATAGTGACAAGGTTAAATACAAACCAAACGGGAACAAAAGAGCCACAGACTATCAAACCAGACATTCCATTTCCAGAATGTCCAAGAGCAGACTTGAAATCCTCCCACAGCTGAGATTCACATACTTGGTAATTGAGTAGGCTTTTGACCACGATAGATAGATAGATAGATAGATAGATAGATAGATAGATAGATAGATAGATAGATGAGTTCTGCACATGGTGGAGGCCAGAATACCCAACAAAGTTGTTACCTTTTAAGTAGCTTTGTGTATTTAGAGAGGGAATTGATATCTAGATCCCCTCCTTGGCTTTAATTATCATCTGCGTCTTAGCCATGTGCTAGATTTGGTACTTACAATGTGCTTAGAGTACAAGTGCATAATCATACATTAATACTCATCCATGGGAAGGATGGGATGGCCACTGTAATTCAAAGAGAAGGACATGAAAGGAAAAGTATTGGCCCAGGACACCCTAAGATCAAATTCTCAGTATGAAGGGGATATATTTGCCCCAGAGGGACAAAGGGCAGGGAATAAGAGACAAAGACATGAAATAGAGGAGGAGGGAGAAGGGGAAGGGAACAAGAGAGAGGGGGAAGGGGCATTTATCCCAGAGGACAAAGGACTGCCTCTGGATAGAGGGAAGACAGACATGACCCATAGGACAATGGTGGCTTATAAAGGTAAAGGGGGAATCTCTGTGTTAGGATGAGGTGTCTAATTGAACTTGGGTGTGTTAATTAGATGAGCTAAAGGGGACTTTGGATTGCCAGACTTCAATTCTTTGATATCTGGGCCTTGGTAGTCAGCCTAAGGAGGAGGAAGTGGTCAAATAAGGGAATAGACTTTGGGGGCTAACTTTTGGAATGTTAATCTAATTGTTGAAAGGTGGAGGTAATGGGAAGAAAGGCAAGGCCTGCCAGAGCCAAGCTCGCCGTGGTTGACCTGGCCAGAGTCCTTTCGGCAAGAACTAGCCCGGTCAGGCTAGAGATGTGGTGTTTTCACTTACATGCTCTTCATGAATAATCACTTGCAGATGAACGTCTCACTGTGTCTCACTATAACACTTCATTGTCTCATTTTTCCAGTGGAGACTCATGTTCTCTCAATTTGTCATTTAAACTAAGTTTTTATTGGTTGAAGCATGTCCCTACAAAATTCCTATGCTAGTTCTATCCCTGAGTATCTCTCTGATGTCTGTTAAGGAATATCAGACATTTCCAGCAAGCCACCAGGAGACAGGGGAGAGATATGAAATGGGTTTTTCCTTCACAGATATCAGAAGAAGCCAGCCCTGCCCATACCTCCATCTTGGATTTCAAACCTCCAGAGCAGTAAGGAACTGATTTTGGTATGGAAAGCAGCCTGCTGTGGACTTCATTATCACAGCCCAAACTGACCACAGGTGTTCTTCATGACAACAATCTGCTGCTTATCTCTCCAGGCTCACCCTCCTCTTCCTTCTCAGGCTATGCATCCCACTTAAACCCCACCAACTGGTTTATGCTTTGTTTCCCTTTCAGGAACATTTGCATCCGTGTAGCAGAACAAGCATCGCCCCTTACAGGAAACCTTACTTCATCTCTTCCCATGCCCCAAAACCAAGAAGAGTTAATGGCACTCCCTGTGCTGAGGCTTCTTTTTGGATCATCTCCCATTGTCACTGTTACCTTACACTGTAGCCTGGATGTTTATGTGTTTGTCTTTGTGTGACCCCTCCTCAGAACACACACACACACACACACACACACACACACACACACACACACACACACACACACACACTGACTTGGGGCTAGGGTGATGTTTGGTTCCTAAAACATCTGACAACAGAGAAAGATGGCATAGATTATATCAGGGTGAGTGTTTCTGGTCTAAATGACACACTTGTCAAATTGAATTAATAAGCTGCCATTCTGTGGGTTTGAGGTTAGTGAGAGAGTCAAATCAATTTGGTCCTGTAGTAAATGAGAAAATAATAGTGTGGTGTGCAGGACGAGGAACACTCTAGATACTCGGGGCTTAGTAATACAATGCATTCCTCACTCCTGTCATCCCTCACATTGTCGATTATGAGTGTCTGCATACCAGCCAACACTGGTGACTTTCCCAGTCACTCCTCCACCTTATGTTTGAGACAGGGTGTCTCTCTGAACCTGGGGCTCATTGGTTGGTAGACTGTTGGTCATCAAACCTCAAGGATCCACCTGTTTTGCTTCCCCAGTGCAGGGACTGTGGAAATGTGATTTTCATAGTTCTGGAGATGAATACTCAAGTCTTCTACTCTTTACTGACTGAGACATCTCTCCACACCCCCAAATCTCGATTCTTAATCCCCATAATAAATTGAGCTGATGGGGGATGTCATTCTGTATATATGTTTCTCTTATTGGTTGGTGAATAAAACACTGTTTGGCCAATAGCCAGGAAGGAAGGATAAGTGGGGCTACCAGACAAGGAGAATGCTATATAGAGAGGAAGGAGAGAAAGGCCACCAGGAGGAGATGCCATGCAGAGACCAGGAAGATAGGATGCTTCAGGCATTCTCTGGTAAGACAAGGCCATGTTGAAATCCAAAGATTAGTAGTTATGGGTTAATAATTAAGACAGAGATAGCCAATAAGAAGTCCTGGCCATTGGCCAACAGTTTTATAGTTAATATAGTGTCTTTGTATTTGAGACAGAAAGCTCCATCTTCACTGCATCTATATTTGCTTTACATTTTCAAAATGTGATTCCTAGTTTCAGTTTGTTATTAAAAGTATTTCTTTGCCTGACACATGTCCCGGATATAGTAAATCAAAATATCATTGAAGACTTTTCTATGGCATAGGACAGAAATCCAATCCACAAAGTACCAGTGTCCATGGTCTATGATGCTTTACAACTGAAATCCCATGAAACAATGTGGGAGCATTCAAGGAAACAGCTCTGAGTCTCCCATGAGCTTTGAAGACTTTTGTGTCCCCGCCTGCAGTGTTTCTCAGCCCTGACTCCATCAGGGGCACATGGGTGAGAACGTGCACATCACACACCTGCACAGGCCTGCCTGAGCACACTCAGTGTTGACAAGAGCCAGGTGAAATCCAGCAGCCCATTCCAGGATCTCTGAGGCTATCAGTCAGCCCTGACAGGGGCCATTTTAGAGTGTCAGTCCTGTGAGAACAAGGTTGCCAACAGTGGAGTGACTTGAGTCACTATCTCACACTTCAGAGATGTTTGTGAACTCCACCCTATTTCAATATCACTCCTTTATACCTGAATTCTCTTGTGTGGGAGAAATGAAAATTCTGTCCAAGGAGATTGAGTTACACAAAGCTTGTAGCCCATTTCTGCAAGTTAATGGCTATAATCTTAATATTCCCAATAGCTAACTTAAACCTGCTATAATGCTGTTCTGTCTAATTTCCCCACCAAGAATGCAGAATTTAGTCAGACTGCAGGTGAGTGGTAGTCCTTGTTTTTTTTTTTTTTTTGTATAGATATGTGTTCATTAGGTGTGAAAGCTGATGAGCTAACTGATTCCAGTTTTAGCTTTTTTTGAAAATGTATGTTTCATGGAACTATCTAGAGCCCTGATCAAGGATTCTATGATGAAGTAAATTCAGAGAACTCAGCATTTTTTTTCCTAGAATTCTTTGAGTATACCTTGTTTTTCTGAAGGCCCCAGATACTCTACAAAAAGAAACCTGATTAACTTCATATAATCTGATGTTCTCCAAGCTTAGACCTGATCAAGAAACCCTTAAATCTTTTTTTTCTCTAAGCATATTATCTTGCTGCAGAAGTAGTATAATATTGAGTGTTGGAAATCTTATCATTAATTTCTTCTGGGGTGGCGTTTTTGGTGCGTATTTCTTAAACAAAGAGATAGATTGCGTAAGGACATTTGTTTAAGTGTGTCATATACTTTGATTACATTCACTCCAGCCATACTTTCTTGTTCCCCACTCTTCTTTCTCCATCTTCTCTGTTCCCTTCTGAAATAGTCTCCCTTCTATTTCATTACACACACACACACACACACACACACACACACACACACACACTATATATATATATATATATATATATATATATATATATAGTGGTGGCATCAAACATGGAGTGACACTTTTGTGCCTGTTTTCTTTGTGCCTAAGAACACCTTTGCCAAAACACACATAAATAATGAGAGAAAGGTGGCTTTTGCCAGCATAGAGGACATATATATATATATATATATATATATATATATATATATATATATCCTTTTGAGGGGTTTATGGATCTGACTGTTTCTTGCACACAACATCACTTCATTCCACTCTTCTTTATATGAACACAACTTCACTAGTCTTCTCTCCGGATGTGTCTGTTAATGGACACCTAGGCTTGGTGAAGAGTGCTTCGGTAAGCGTAGGTGAGCAGTGTCTCTATGGTATGCTGACTTAGATTCCTTCAAGGCATTCCCAAGAGTGTGTATCTGGATAGTAGTTAAAGAGTTCTGAAAATGGATCCTTTTTATTCTTTGAATTTCCTCCTGGCTCTTAGGATGAAAAAAGAAAAGAAAAGAAACAAACAAAGGTGAGGAAGAAAGCTCCCTCTGATTTTCTAAACATAGGGCACAATTCATGCGTGTTTTGTAGGTTAGATGAGTAATGAGCTAGCTTCTTTCCAAAAGAAACTGAGAGAATTGTGTACACAAACTATAATGTCATATGTGGTCAATATGCATAGGAAAAATGGAAACTTCACCCTGCCTTTTCAGCATTCAAAGATCCTAGCATTACACACACCTCCACTTCCATGATAGGCCTCGCTCTGTGAAGACCAGTTCATACTGTTCACAGTGCTTTTTACGGCCCTTTATCCAAGGTAATTGGTTTCTTCTGTGCCTTGGGAAAACACTGTGGAAAACAAAAGGCCTGCCCTGCCATCCTTACAGAGCTGAGCCAACAAATGATACAAAGTGTTCCCGAAACTGACCACTGAAGACAACCTCGTCCCCACAGTGGTGGCGTCAAACATGGAGTGACACTTTTGTGCCTGTTTTCTTTGTGCCTAAGAACACCTTTGCCAAAACACACATAAATAATGAGAGAAAGGTGGCTTTTGCCAGCATAGAGGATTAACTGTACTGTGGAGGCTTTAGGGATATTTGGCAAGACATCACAACTTTCAATCCCATCCCTCCCCAGCCAATGAGCTCCATAAAGTATTTTTTCTATGAAGTAGTTAGTCTGACTTTGCCTCACATTGGTCATGGAGGGAATTAAGATGATAACTGTTGAGACCATTTATGCTGCCATTTGGGCCCATAAGTACATGACATAGTTACTTAGAGAAAATAGCTCTAGCCAGCTCAAACATCCCAAGGCCAAAGTTAGGAGATTCTACTTAACATAATGTTTTGTCTCTGTTTGCTTTTGCCTCTTAGCTGCTCTGTGCAAGGAAGCCATCACCAGCTCAACTCTACCTCTTGCTATGAAGCAAGGATTATGTTAGGTTCTGCTTAGGTTAGCTAAGGTTAGCTTAATCCACTCAGGTTCCTGCTAGAACTTCCTTCACAAAGATCTTCCAAGGTAGACCAGAGGGAGAACTTTTTTTCTTCTTTGTTCTGTTCACTGTACCTTAGCACAAACATGGAAAACCAAGAAAAAGAGTTTGATGGTCCTTGTTTGATGTACCTCTGATGTACAGTGTTTCATGTACCTGTAACATTTTCATTCTTATCCTTGAAAAGGTGAGTGTGTGTGTGTGTGTGTGTGTGTGTGTGTGTGTGTGTGTGTGTTATACAAAGATTTAATTAGTCTTTCATATTTGACAATAGCCTCCTTTGTGAAATGCATTGTGGACTATTTGTATTTGGATCTCAGATTAAATATCTAGGGAATTTGATAAATTTATTTAAATCTGATAGGCCCTTAATCCTATTTACCAAACTGCATGTCCTGGAACCTTTGTGGTCATGAATACTAGAAGTTTTATGATAGACATCATTCTTAGGTAAGCTTAAGGAATACTTGCATCCTCTTTTAAATCCCTCCAATGATGAATTTGAGTATAACTCCATCTATCTATCTATCTATCTATCTATCTATCTATTTTGAGACTGAGTATCTATACAACTTCTGACATCCTAAATCTCACTCTGTAGACCAGGCTAGTCCTAAACTCATAAAGATCTTCCTGCCTCTGCTTCTGCCTCCCAAACGCTGAGATTAAAGGCTTATGCCACTACACCTGGCTGAAATTGAGCATAATAAAGAAATACCTAACTTAAATTTAGTGTTTGTAGTTTATTTGTTTATGGAGTTTAAAGTTCTCATAAGCATCCATATTTTAGGAAGGCTTAAATTAGCTAGAGTTCAAAATTTTTGGCAAATAGCCATAGGTGGGTAGGCAGTGGTTCTCCTATCTAGTTCCCCTGCTTATATTCCTAGCACATAACTCAGCTTGGAGAATGTTATATGTAGTCATTGCTAATTACTTTAATTGATGCTTTCTAATCGCAGTGGATTAGAATTTGGTTTGCTTAAGAACTGAAACATATAACTGGGCAGTGGTGGTGCACACCTTTAGCACTTGGGAGGCAGAAGCAGGTGGATCTCTGTAAGTTCAAGGGCAGCCTGGTCTGCAGAGTTAGTTCCAGGACAGCCAATGTACACTGGGTCTTATCACATCTATTCCAGTTTCCCTTTTCCTGGATCTTAGGGTGGGTGGGTTTCATTAGTCAGTCCTCAGATACCACTCCCTGTACCACTGTTTTTACACGATCACAAGTTTCTATTGAACGTAACCAGCATGCAATACTACTCTGCTATTTTCGATGCTTCCTGTCTGACACCTTCTTTGCTGGTCCATCTTTGTGACTTTGGGGGATTATCAATCAGTTCTTCACCAGTGCCCTACAACCTAGAGCAATGTCAGGTCTCTAAATAGGGGCTTCGTGTGGATTTGTGGATTTGTGGATAGAGAGTAAGTTCACCTCATTTTCAAGAAACAAATGTTCTAGCATCTTGGTGGTGACAACAAATGTTGTCAACAAAGGTGGCTGATATAATCACACAGTGAGTTCTGGATTTAATGGCATCAGTATTAAGGATCAGTGAGCTTCCAGGCCTTCCTATGGGTGGCCCACTGCTGTCTTGGGCTGAGCCCAGCGTACCACCACCAGTGCATGCTGTGACAGCCAGCAGCTTCATTCAGTGCCTTCCTCCTGAATTTTCTCTGGCACTGGGGTGTCCATTCTACTTCTTCTTCTTTTTTTTCCTAGAACAAAACCAAGAATATGCATAGAAGTCACCAGTTACCAACCAACATGACTATAGAACTACAGTGATTCTAAGACTATGAGTCCAAAGAAAACAATATTCTGGGTAGTGGTCATAGTGGTAAAACATAACTTGAAATACATTTCCATTATTTACATAAGACAATTTTTGGTTATAAAAATATGCTCATATATATTTAAATAAAATATTTTTCATACACTATGAAGATAATTATTGTAACTGTTAAAGTTTTACATGTACCTGAAGGAATGCATCTTTTTTCTTATGAGGTATTCTCAGGAAAAGTGTTACATAACTTTCTGCAATTCTTTCAAACAAGCAATCTTGATCTGTTCTGTCAGGCTTAAAGGATATTCATGTATGCAATTAGGGTTAACATTAAAATTTATACTAGGAAGTTCTGTGTACAACATTACTACGTGTAATATAGTATACATATACATACATACATGTATGACATAAGATCATAGTCTATTATCTTTTTAAAATTTTTTATTTGAATTAGAAACAAGATTGTTTTACATATCAATTCCAATTCCCTCTTCCTCCCCTCCTCCTGTGACCCCCCAACTAACACCCTACCTATCCCATACCCCTTCTGCTCCCCAGGGAGGATGATTCCTTCCATAGGGGGTCTTCCAAGTCTGTCATAGCCTTTGGGATAGGGCCTAGGCCCATCCCATGTGTCTAGGCTCAGGGAGTATCCCTCTATGTGGGATGGGCTCCCAACATCCCCATTCTACTTCTTGGGATCTCTCAGCCCTACTCCGGTAGACTTTAGAGAACACTTCTGGTCAGGTCTATGCTTCTAACAGCTTCAAGGATGTGTATTCGTCTCATGATGCTTAGCCCTTTGTTTATAGCTCACTCTTGCCTGAGAGTAGGCGGCTATCAGACCCTCTCTCTTACCTGCCCTCTTCTACAGCCTCTCTGTGATCTTAGGCAGTCTTGTCCATTTAAGTCTTTTCTGTTACAGAAACTCTGCCAGGCATCCCAACAGTATTCTCTACAACAATACGGTGTGTATCACAGCATGCATTTTATTTCCTTAGATGTTTGGAACATCTACATTACTTACTCACTTCCACAAATGATGTAAAGTAACAACAACAAAAGCCAATACTGAACAGCAAAAATAGCAAAGTCATTTTGGAAGAAAGATGATTATAATTTGCCTTAATGCTGACAGATATTGATGTTAATGTGGAGAAGATAGAGTGTGAGGGAAATGACCAGAGGGAAATTACTGAAATATTTAATTTTTCAGGCTAGCATTGATGGAAATGAACTATGATGCTAGAACTTTGTATGGGAAATCAGACTAAAGGCATAAATAATTATGAGAAGTATCAAGTGTTTTCCCACTTTTAAAAAAGTAAACTATCTGAAATAAATCAAATGATTTACTGAGAGTCACAGAATAAGCAAATGACACATCACAAATCCATCTTCGGACCCAGTTTCCACCATAGATTCTGCTTTCAGACATTATCAAGGTATAGACAAAATGGTAACGAGTTTAATGACAACAGGTTGTGGTGCCATATCCAAGCTGGGCGAACAGAGAGGCGAAAGAAGTAGGGCAGCCCACTACGGGCAGGGTGGGAAATATTCTAGTAGCAGATACGTCTGTTTGGAGGCTGAACATGTTCCAAAATGACTCAGTCATGGAAATGTGTTCCAATTTCAAATTTCAAATAGAAGACACTGCATTTTAGAACTGTGTCTATAAGACTCTATCAAATACGTCACATGCAACCCACTTCAGAGAACGACCATCAACCCTCAGAAAACATCTCTGGTAAAGCTGCTTGCACCAAAGAAAGTCATTTCTGTCTGTTTCTATGAATTGGGGTTAAAAGGAAGCATCTGAAAAATCAGATGTGATGTCATCGTTCTGCACTGTGAACTCAATTCCAAGTTGTCAAACCATGCCCTGGAAATCTGCTATTTGCCTATGCCAAAGAAATCCAAAGCACAAAAGAACAAGGTGAGTTAAAAATCTGAGTTAAGTGGCTTTTCAACATAATCTGACATTGATTCTGAGCTAGTGTCTGCCTGTGCAAACTAGGATGTTGTTTATGACAACATCTGGGAGAACGATGCTCAGGGGTTGTCTTTATTTTGTGTTAATTAAACTTAATTTACCATTATTCTCTGCAGTTTATTCTTTAGGTTTTGTGAGCACAAATTCTCTCTTGCTTTCTCTCTCCTGCCCTCTCTCCATGTTATTAGGTTTACACATCTGGATCACAGTCCATCACAGAGGGAAGTGAAGGCAGGGTCTCAAGCAGAGACCACAGAGGCGTGTGGTTCACTGGCTTGTTCTCCAAGGCCTGCTCAGCCTGCTTTCTTATACAGCCCAGGACTATCTGCCCAGGGGTGACACCACCCACAATAAGCTGTGCTCTTCCACATGAATAATTAATCAAGAAATGTCCCACAGACTGGCCTACAGTCCGATCTAATGAAAGTGTTTTCTGGAGTGACGTTTCCTCTTCCCAGATGCACCCAGCTTTTTTCAAGCTAAAGAAAACTTCCCTCATCATAACCTTCAGAACCTGTCATCGAGGTTGCACCCCATCAACTTCCTAGTTCTGCACAGAGGAAGGATGAAAGGGTGGGAAGGCTGGAGAGATGGCTCAGTGGGTAAGACCTACTGCTGCTCTTTCAGAGGTCCTGAATTCAGTTCCCGGCACTCACACTGGGCAGCTCACATCTGCCTCAAACCCCAGTCCCAAAGGTTCTGATGCCTCTAGTCTCCAAGGGCTCTGAAATGCATGTGCATGGCCACACATGTAAACATAATCATAAGTAAATTGCAACTTCTTTAAAAAGACGAGAAGGGAAATCAGGACTTGTTTGTCACAGAGATAAAATGTGTGGTCAAGGCTCAAGAAAAATAACAGTGTTTATATTCCTTCAGATGACCAGTTTCTCCTTTGTATTCTGAAGAGGATTATGACGTTGTGGAAAACACAAATAAACAAAAATGAACAAACAGAATGCCACCCAAACCCCCAGCATTTTGGACCCTGTGCTTCCAGTTCCGATGTTTTAAAACATAAGACAACAGTTGATGATAGTTTGGGACATAGTCTCAATTTGAAAGAAGAGAAAACATTCCAATTTAAATGAGTTTTTGAAATGAGAGGACCCTCTGCTTTCTATTCGAGTACATTGTTGCCGATGAAATTCTTTCTCCATTTTAATAAACCTCTGGCATCAAGAATTCCAAGTCCAATCTGGCAATGCTGCTATGGACTACTTCATAAACCAGGAAAAAGGTAGAAAGTGTGATTGGACATTCTGCCTATGTGAGAGACGTCTTTCACCTGGTATAAGGAGACAATGCTGGAACGCCACTATGAAAGATAAAGTTTGCTGGGGCTATGTGTGGAGGAATAGACTTACTGTCAATAGCCACACCATGAACTTACACCAAACTTATACTGACCCAATGTATAGAGCTGAACTTAAAACAACCTGAAAAGAATTCACAGACTTAGTTTTTCATTATTAGATTTTTTAAAAAATCAAGGAGAATTGTCTCCAGAGACATAAGTGGCCTTATGGAAAAATTGAAATTATAATTAAATAAAAGCGAGATATCCAGGGACCACTTAGCCTGTAGTTCCCTGCAAATGATTGAACTACTGCAGAAGTGAAGCAATGACTTTCCAGCTTTCCCAGTGTAAGAGGACTTTCCAGACTTTCAGAGTAAGAGAAGGAACCAACCAACCAAACAAACAAACAAACCCAGCCATGCCCCACATGATACCATCCCATCAACAGGTGCACACTATATGTGAGAATGGCCCCATTAGGCTGCAGTGAAACCAAAAAATTCCAATCCCTGGAGAGGTGGTAGCCATCCTGGCATCGTAGTAAAACAAGTCACTCGAGTGTTTGTGATGATACTAGTGTAAACATATTGCCAGCTATACAAAGTACAGTACACAACATAATGTGTGTTATATTTGATGATAATAAATGACTGTTACTTAATATTTTTTAACATTTTCAGGGTGTACTCCTACATATTTTTCTAAAGGCAGAGGCTTATATGGGCTGTGGAAGAGTGTTGCTGAATTACATCGATGGTACATCGCACATCCATTCTTTAACTGGCTCTTAAAAGTGTCAAGAGGCCACTGTGATTGACTTACCTACACTCCTCCCCAACTGTATTTGTGGTGCTTGCACAATGTTAAAATTACCCAGCAATGTGGTGGGAGTGCCAACTTGTACAGCCACTTTGGAAATCAGTATGGCGACTCTTCAAGAAAATGGGTATCAGTCTACCACAAGATCCAGCAATTCCACTCCTAGGTATATACCCAAAAGAAGCACATTCACACAACAAGGACATCTGTTCAACGATGTTCATAGCAGCACTATTTGTAATAGCCAGAAACTGGAAGCAGCCTAGATGCCCCTCAACCAAAGAATGGATAGAGAAAATGTGGTACATTTACACAATGGAGTACTACTCAGCAGAAAAAAAAAATGGAGTCTTGAAATTTGCAGGAAAATGGACAGAACTCAAAGAAACCATTCTGAGCAAGGTAACTTAATCACAAAAAGACAAACATGGTCTGTACTCACTCATATGTGGATTTTAGACATAGGTTAAGGGATTACCAGCCTATAATCCACACTGCCAGAGAAACTAGTAAACAAAGAGGACCCTAAAAGAGACAAACTTTGTCCCCTGGAAAAAGGGAAAGGGTCACGATCCCCTGAGCAAATTGAGAGCATGGGAGGGGGAGGGAGGGAGCTACGAGAATGAGAAGGGGAAAAGAGGAAGGATGCAGAGGTCATGAGGGAGCAGAAAGGTTGAGTCAGGTGTAGATTAGAAGAAAGGATATGTTATAGGTAGGGTTTTAGTTGTGGGGTGGTAGGGGAGGAAAGGAGGGGCAAGGGAACTGGGATTGTCATGTAATTCATCTTGTTTGTAATTCAAATAAAAAAATGATTAAAAAAATTACCCAGCAATGGATTTCTTAAAAAAAAAAAAAAAGTCTCATTGTTTAGGGATTGTGATGGTGAAATTTCACTGTCAACTTGACTGAAATTAGAATCACCATGGGAAAACATGCCTTGGTGTGTCTATGGGGATACTTCCAGGAAGGTTTAACTGAGAAGGGAATGTTCACCTTAAATGTGTGGACCCACAGCTGAATAAAACGGCAAACAAGGAAGTCAGGTAGATGGATACCAACATTTAGCTTTCTCTGCTTCCTAACTATGGATGCAATATGGTCAGGTGCCTCACTCTCCTTCTATTGTGACATCCCACCATGATGGACAAAACCCTGAAACTGAACAAAAACATATCTGTCCTTCCTCCAGTTACTTTTGTCAGGAATGTTGTCACCACATTGAGAAAAGCAATTAAGAGAGTAACAAGCGGCTGTAATTACAAGGCTGACATTGCAACCTCCCCAGTCCATCCTAGTTCATCATTGTCAGCTACGCAGAGAAGGGAATTCACCTTCCACCCTTCATCTCCAATCTCCTCATCTCCAGAATTAACAGGCCAATAACAACAGGAGTCACAGAGTTGCTAGGATGCCATGTGGCCAGAGCCTAGGGGTACATTTGGTGTTTCAGAAGTAACATATGAAATGAAAGCACAGAATGCTCCAGAACTACTGAAGAAAATGACATTCAGTGCACTGCGCTTAGAGGCAATAGCAGAATGTCTGTGTGGAGCTGGGAATTGAAGTTGGAAAGGACTCCATACAAACTTAGCAAGGGCGTTGGGAGAGGGTTAGGTGGGTGAGGACTGGAGCCTCCCCTCTCTCTTGTGAAGTTCAGAAACCAGAAAGCCAGGAAAACCTGAGTAAAGAAAAAGGTTCCCTCTCCACAGATCAATTAGTCTATTCCCACCTTAGAGAGTGATCCAATGTCTCAAGTTACATCTCTTTCAAAAGACAAACTATCGGGCTAACCTGTTAAGAGCATTTGTTAGCCTCCCAAAGTACCCCCACTTGGTTCTCGACACACACACACACACACACACACACACACACACACACACACACACACACACACACACACAATTTAAATGATAAAAAATATTAGCATTTTTAAAACCACCCATTGTTAACCTACAATGTCTCCCTCTATTATGGTATCTCTGTTCTTGTTATCTTCTATTCTTCCCCTGACTCAACCATTCTGCTCCCTCAGAGAAATCAGGCACTAGGGAAATGTCTGGAGATCTACAAAGGTGACACCAGCTAACAATCTAAGCAACAGAGGTGAGGCTACCTTAAATGCCCTCCCCTGATAATGAGATGACTGATGACTGATGACTGACTTATATGTCACCCGATAGCTCTCAACCAGCAGCTGGTGGAAGTAGAAGCTGACACCCACAACTAATCGCTAAACTGAACTGGAATCCAGTTGCAGAGAAGGACAAGTGATGAGCAAAGGGGTCCAGACCATGCTGGGGAAACCCACTGAAACAGCTGACCTGAACAACAGGGAACTCTTGCTCACCAGACTGATAGCTGAGATAACGGCATGGGACTGATCCAGACCCCAGGAATGTGGGTTTCAGTTAGGAGACCTTGGAAATCTACAGGACCTCCTGTAGTAGTTCAGTACTTATCCCTAGCATAGGTGTGGACTTTGGGAGCCCATTCTGCATAGAGGAATACTCCCTGAGCCAAGACACATGGGGGCGGGCCTAGGCCCTATCCCAAAGGATACGATAGACTCTGATGACACCCTATGGAAGGCCTCACCATCCAAGGGGAGCAGAAAGGATATGTGATAGGATATGTGATAGGTAGGATTATAGTTGGGAGGGGGTGGTAGGAGAGGATGGGAGGAGAAGGGAACTGGGATTGTCATGCAAAACAATCTTGTTTCTAATTCAAATAAAAAAAATCACCCATTGTTTAAAAGCCAATGCTACTACATTGAGGAGGACAGCTAACCATCACAGCGGTGGATAAAGAAGCCGCTCCTGAAGGTACAGAGGAGTAGCACTTACACAGTTCTGGAGGGAATGTAGAGCTCAGCATAAACATAAGGCAGCCTGACAATTCCTCCAAACATTTACAATTGGGGTCTTATGGGACTCACCAGTTCCAGTGCTGCGTGCACACCCAAGACATCTGAAAAGACATCTACACAAAAATGCATTTGCCAATGTTGTGTAGTTATATCCTCCAAACTGAAACATTCCCTCTTGAGGTAGGAAGGAAGCTGGTCAGAATAGAGTAGCTCCTGAAGCTCCCAAGGTCCCTCCCCCAGGTGATAAAAGCAGAAAACAAATGGGGGGAGGAGGAGTCTTCTTTGTGGGTCCCAGTAAGTTACTCAAGAAACCCCAAAGATGTGGCTTTGGGAGTTGAACCCATGGTGCAGTGGTCTTCTGTGCTCCTGTGGGGAAACCCAATATACTTGTCATTTCACCAAGTTAGACTTGGGGAGAATTGTTTCTTTGTCATCAATTCCCCTCCTGGGGTGCATAGTCATCTGTGGGCATCGGGCCAGGAAATGTCACACAATGGAAAATATTCATAGAAGCATAATTTTGATAGTCTCCCAGTAGACTGAACCCAAATACCTATGCACTAATAAGTGGATATACAAAATAGTCTACCAATACAGCTGGGGCTTTACTTGGTCATAAGAAGGAATGGGGCATTCGTCTTGAAAATGTTACACTAAGCTAAAGGATGCAGACACAAGATCATGCATTGTGTGAGTCACTTGTATTGGGTGTCTGTAACAGGCAAAAACAAAATGAATTAGATAGAACATAGATATGTGTTTGCCGGAGGCAGAGAAAAGAAGGAAATTATCATTGGCCGCACAAGTGTATGGGATTTCTTTTGGGTATTATAACAATATTGTGGAACTGGATAGCATTTTTGGTACACTGCTTGGTGAAAATATTAAAAACAACTAATTTATACATTCCAAATGTAAATTGGTGGGTTACAGATCATATCTCAGTAAAACACATTAAAAAAAACTCAGTACCCACTTCAACAAGTTATATTAGAGAAATGGAAGACCGTCGGCTCCTCAGTTTTGCCCACACTTTCCTTAGCTACCTGAGCATTTTTTTCTGTGCCAGACCTTCTCTTCTTTGTCTGGAGAGAAATCAGAATAACACTTGCCACCCACATTTGTGACAAGTCCTGGGTGTATTTTTGAAATGCCTGTTCTCAAGCAAGATGTGATATCTAGATACAAGGTATTATTATTATGAAAAAGGTAATATTGCACACCAGATGGCTTTAAATAGAGTCAGAATTCGGCAGTTGAACCTCAAACATATGCCCAAGTATTTATTGCTCACTGCCAGGGAGTGGCCCATTTAGTGTCCGGTGCTCTGAGTTGGTCATCCATGACAGCAAAGCCTGAAGAATACTCAAACATGTGTGTGCACATACATGCACTCAGACACAAAGATGCATACAGAAACACATACACACATAAACACAACTTACCCAGCAATAATTTGCTAAATTAAATAGTTGGGGAAAACTGGTATATTTGTGTACATTTGTGCATGGGTGCCTACATATGTGAATGCTTGCATGTATAGATCATGGAGTAGTGATCTTGTTTTATTTGGAGAAAAACTTTCAACTTTCTACTTACTTTTCCATGTGTAAACTCAGGATAACCTCACTGAGATCTCACTATAAAAATTAATAACCCAAGTTAGGACACAATCCGCTCCCACACAAGGACGTTGCTGAAAAACAGATGGAAGCCAGCATCTCCTCCGGGGCCTATCACTGAGTTAATGGGCACAGTAAGAGCAATGGTGCGAGGAGCCCAACTCCCAGGAAGTACCTGGAACTGGGGAGGCCAAGCTTTAGGAAAAGAAGAGATGAAGATAGCCCACACACCAGGCTATACTGTGTGTGTGTGTGTGTGTGTGTGCGCGCGCGCGGGCATCACCATGGCTGCCAGGTCCCAAACAGGCCCTGAAGTGGGAGTTTCTACTGTTAACACAATCAACGGCTTTATCTGACATGATGACATTTTTAGAGAAGGCTGAACAGGGGTGACCCAAAGCAGGGACTTTGTTGAGATTGCCTTGATCTCGATGGCTTGCTCTTGTTCTCTCTTTTTGAGACAGGCTCTCACTCTAGTCTGGGATGGCCTAGAATTTACTAGGTAGCCTATCCTGGCCTTGAACTCAATAATCCTCCTGTCTCAGACTTCAGAGTACTGGGATTATATGGGCATGGCAATACACTCAGCTGATTACCTTAAATAGAAATCTGAAAAGCTACTATCAAATCTTGGCATGTTAATCTCCCTTTACAGAAAAGTGATTCTCAGTGTATAGTAAAGAATAATGGGCTGCTGAGATGGCACAGCAGCTGAAGGCACTTGCTGACAAGCCTGATGATCCGTGCTGGGTCACCAGGAATCCCATGGTGAAGGGAGAGAACCAATTCTGAAAGAGTTATCCTCTGATCTCCACACCCATGCCCTGATGTGTGTATACAGTCATCTGCACATGCGCACACGCGCACACACACACACACACACACACACACACACACACACACACACACACTTTTAAAGTGAGCAAATGCAGGCAAAAAGGATTAACATGGATTTACAATGAATGTTTACTTTTTTCAATTACACAAACATGCAAATCTATATGGCAATGAGTTCATTGGAAGAAAACCCAGTCGATGAATTTTAAAGTTGTTTATATTACTTTCTCAGGTTTCAATGACTGTCTCTGTTTTTTCAAGTGTTAGCAGTTGGGCTTTCATTATTGAAAAGGAAAACCCTGTTCCATGTGTGTCAGGTTCTTGAAGACTATTATCAATTCTATAAACACTTATGGTACCATCTAGCTCTGGTAATAAACACTGTATGCAAACCCACTTATTAGATACTATATTGCAAATATTTCCCTAGCAATATTCTACAGCTACTAGCTATCTTCTGAGCTGCTCAGAGAAAGGAGAAAATACCCAGGGCCCTCATTGTGCCAGTCAGTGGCTCCCACAGCAGGCCAGTTAGTTCATTGCCCCTTGAGCATAGGGTAAGCAGCTCTGGGCAGTTAGTTCGAGGGGTCATATGAGGGATCACCCAGGTTAACCCAACCAGCTCTGGAGTTGGCCTAACTGTGTGAGGTCAGCCAGAAGTATTGCTCTGGTGTTCACCCTGGTTGTATCTGAAATTGTCCTAGGGCATGACTAAAAGATTTCAAATATAGTATGAAAGGCGTCATCCATTTTCTTCTCGGCTTCTGGCAAAGTCCCAGCTGCCCATTTGCAAAGAGAATGATTTGTGCAAACGGAATTGCATGTGTTATAGCAGCAAAGCGATGGCTTCAAAGGGCCCTCCCCTCCCCCATCTCTATTTAAAATGTGCCAGAAAGAACTCACTCGGTAATACCAGCTAAGAGGTGAGGTGAGTGCTGGGGTTTAGCTTTGTCTGCTGTTGATTTAGAACTGTCCACATCTGCTTTCTGATACAGGAGTGCCAGGAAGGGGCCGGCCGGGCTGGATAAAGGGGAATAAGCTTGTCAGTAGCAGACAGCCAGCACCTTCTTCCTTGAACCATGCCAACGGAGCCATCAGCAGCCAGTCCTGAGTACACTCACAGGGGAATCAGCATGCCTTTTCCTTTTCATTGGAATATCCTAAAGAGTTCTCTTCTGGGAAGAGGAATTTGAAAGATAGATCTCTCTGGAACTGGGATAAACTCGCTGTACTCAAAGGAGCAAGCAGCAGAGATAGGATTTGCTGTTTCGCCTCATCTTAGAGGTTGCTAGCTTTTCAAATCTTCCATTTTGCTAGCTCAAGAACTGCTGGTGTTTATGTTGTATAGTTTTGGTTGTTGTCTGTGGGCACTGCTAAAACAGTGGTGCCTGGTCATGTTTTGTTTCATCTCATCTCTCCCGAGGAGGAATGTTTGTTAGTAGAGCAGAAGAAAACATTAATGACTATAGCCTATCCATGGGTCAAGTTTTACCTTGGACCTTTTAAATTGCTAATATAACCAATTGTCCTTAAACCAGAGTCGCATGGGAACCTTGTTAAAAGTACATGGCCTCCCAATCTCAGGGATGTTGATTTAGTAAGTAGGTCCTGAGAGGAATCTGCTTTATCATGCTTGCAGATAATATTGGAGTAGGTGAAACTTTGCTACTGTCTGGATTAGAGGTGTGGTAAGATAGTCATTTTGATTTCTTCTAATAAATTTATCTATAGATTAAAAGGAAGAGCATACTAACTGGTTATCCAATACCAAATGGTCAGCCCTGAAAACAAACAAGTGACATTATACAAACTGAGCAGGATCTATTTAGTAATATAGATTGTGTATGGAACAATAATGAATGAAAAAGGAGGCCATGAATTAAAAGAGTAAGGAGGGGGCATGTTGGTGGATTGTGGGGAGAGGAAAGGGAAGGGGAAAATGATGCAATTATAATCTCTAAAATAAAAGAAAAACCCTGAACAATAAGGTACACCTTATTGTTCAGAGAAATTGACTGAATTTTATGAATTTTACCCATACTATTGTGTGTGTTTGGAGGTCAGGGCAGCTTTTAGGAGCCTGTCTTCGTCCACCATTAGTTCAAGGGGTTCAACTTGGGATGTCTGGCTTCCACAGCAAATTATTTTACCCATTGAGCCATTTTGCCAGCCTACAAATCTTCCCTTTTTGGGGGGAGTGGTTAAGGCAGGGTTTCTCTGAGTAACAGCACTGGTTGTCCTGGAACTCACTTTGTAGACCAGGCTGGCCTTGAACTCACAGAGATCTACCTGCCTCTGCCTCTGCCTCTGCCTCTGCCTCTGCCTCTGCCTCTGCCTCTGCCTCTGCCTCTGCCTCTGCCTCTGCCTCTGCCTCTGCCTCTGCCTCTGCTTCTGCCTCCGCCTCCCTCTGCCTCCTGAGTGCTGGGGGATTAAAGGTATGCCACATGACACCACCGCCTGGCCAAATTTTCCTTTTAAACTTAGATGTAGGCACACCCTGAGTCCCTTCATGAATCTATTTGTCTAAGTTGTAAAGGAGAAACGTGAAAGCCTTCTGGGTGGTGGAGTTCAGGTTTGAAGTGCCACAATTCTGTAAAAACCTTCCTGGAAACCACATCCTTTCTTATGGGAATCAAGTTTTCTTTGCCACCTAGGTCTTAGCAAATGTACTCAAGATTTGAAGTAC
Source organism: Cricetulus griseus (assembly GCF_003668045.3). Classification (NCBI taxonomy): domain Eukaryota; kingdom Metazoa; phylum Chordata; class Mammalia; order Rodentia; family Cricetidae; genus Cricetulus; species Cricetulus griseus. Next base: position 137,999,940 of record NW_023276806.1, read on the forward strand.
TACCAATTAATTGTCAGTTTCTTGGGGGGAGGCAGAGCTTGTCCTGTGGATGGAGGCCTCCTCTCTCCTCCTGCAACACAGTAACTGGTATGCAATAAGCTCTATCTAAATGTATCTTGATGTTTACTAGTTTGTAAATTTCTAATATATACTAATTTTTAAAAATTAAGAACGTTGATGAAATTTCAATGTAATTACTGTTAACGGTTTGAAAGACTCGTGTGAATTTGCAAGTGTATTAAATGCTTTGAAGAAAAGATGTTTTCTAATCTCAAGTTATTTCTCTCAGGAATGGAAAAAAGCTGCAATTTGCTTAGAAATAGACTCCTAAGTGTTGATTTAGCATCTTTCATAAATACAATCCCTACGCCTCTGCTGTGTAACTGCTTTTAAATAGACTGGCAATGGATATATAATGAACAACTTGCTCTATAAACATCTGAAGATGCCACTCAGACACACAAACACAGAGCAAAGCTACACATCAATTCATCGAATACTTAATTATCCTTCCTAAACATCTAATATTACAAACAAACAAATAATTTACTTCCTGCTGAAATAACACAAAGCAATGGGAGGGAGGGGATGAGCAATGGTGCCCTGACTGGTCACAGACTTCAAGAATAAGAGAATAGTAGTCAGTGTGCCAACAGCAACCCAACTTAGCAGAGGCTTCTAAGGTGGGCTCTGTCCTTCGTGAGCTGAAGAGGTCAGATACATCAACAGCTCATTACTGTGAAAGCTGGGAAAGGCCACATGGCTATATATTGGGAAGACAGAGAGAACTAGCCAGGGTCAGGCTTAATGGACTGGAACCATGGCTAAAGTCTTGAAGGTGAATAAGAGTTCACCCAACAGTAACTCAGCAGATAGGAGTTAGGTCTATTGAGCTGATTTTCCAGACAGTTCAGGACAACACCTTAGAGTATGTTCTGAAAAGGCTCAACAATAAAATGTGTGTGCCAGTGAAGGACTGGGGAAAGACGTCAATCCCAACAGAAGCCAACAGTCCAGTCAATATCAGACCATATAAAATCTAGTTATGCTCATGAAAATGCAGGCAGCAGGGTGCCCTGCTTAATAGAACAGAGAAATGGAAGAGCACATAAAATGGGATTTATTCATTTTTCCTAAGGACCAAACCCCTTTGTGTGTTCTTGTTAATTCACAAACTTTGCAATTCATATTCCAAGGACCCATCCCGCTGTTTTCAAATAACTGTTAGAGATAATCGCCGGGTTTTTATTTAGGCCACATGACCTTAATTTTTATTTCTGCTTCACTCAGCGCAATGCTGCTTATTTGCTGATGTCCTAAGTTGGAAAGCCAATTAGATTACTTACCGACACCTAGTGGCAAAGATTGGAACTGGGGGCTGTTACAACAGCGATGCTTGTGTGTCTAGCCAGCACACTTTCCCAGGCAACCTTTGCATTTCATTTTCTCTTTTTCAACCCATCTCATCCTAATGGTGATAAAGTTAATCCATGCCAAATTTTTTTTGCCTTAAAAACATGGCTGAATGGAGAAGTGAAAATCAAAATAGAAAAAAAAAAGAGAGAGAAGAGACTCAGCTGAAGGTCAGAACTATGCAGGAGACAAGACAACCATATAGCTTAAAAATTATTTGTTAGGCTTGGCATTGGTGGTGCACACCTTTAATCCCAGCACTTTGGAGGCAGAGGCAGGTGGATCTCTGTGAATTCGAAGCCAGCCTGGTCTACAGAGTGAGTTCCAGGACAGGCTTCAAAGCTACAGAGAAACCCTGTCTCAAAATATACATACATACATACATACATACATACATACATACATACATACATACATACATATTTGTTAGACATATCCATACCAAGAAACAGACTTAAAGATAAATTGCTCAATGAATACTTTAATTCCATCTTTTCCACTTATATTTGAAAGATCAGAGTAAGCATGTATAAGATAACCAAAATCTAATACAGCTCAATTCAGATTTCATTTAAACTAAAGAAACCATGTTGCTGTCATATATTGTAAAGTATCTTTCTAAGTTTCTCGATTTCTGTTCCTGCCATCCGTCTCCCATTTGCCTTATGATGTCAACTTATTTTTTCCTGCTAAAGGCATCTATTGAGACGAGAACATGAATCTCTGTGTTAGTGCTGTCCTAAAAAGAAGCCGATGACTCGCTCTCCTAGCATGATTGTCAAAAAAAAAGCAAAAAAACAAGAAAAAACCAAAAATCACCTAACCAACAAAAGAAACAAAAATAAAAGAATCATGGTAATTAATACACTATTTTTTAAACCAACAAATTCATTAAAAGATGCTGTGAGGATTTCTGACAGTGTGGAGTGAGGGGAAGGAACCCATCCTAGACAAACATGGTTCTGGGAAAAATCACACAGGAGTCAACTGCCTCACATCTCTGAGAAAACAGAAAACGGGAACAATGGTGACCAACTGGGTTAAACTTAAAAACCAAAGCAGATGTTGAAAGATAAAGCCAAGACAGCCCTTGCTCTGGTTGCCAGAATTTTATAATTCACCAAGACATGGAGTTCATCACTTAATGGACTGAGCCCCTTTAAGAATCAAGCCCTACAAGACAGTCATCCAAAGTAAAAGGAGCTACTTACCCTTGGAGGTAAGTTTCATAGATAGTGTGACACAGTAGCTGGGATGGTTAGGTCCAAATAAAGAGAACTCCTTCATCCCTGAGTCTAGACTGATGCTGGCCATCACCTTACCCTCATGGCTCCCTTGCAAGTACCTTTTCCTGTCTTAAGTACCAGTGTACACACTGACCTTTAATCATGGCTTTTGGGGTAAAGAGTCACACTATGTAGGCTTTCATGCCAGTCCAGTCTATTTCATTATTAGTTAAACATCAGTCGAGAGTTTAACATGCACTGGGTTAAGATGTGTTTCGGGGATGCAACAATGAATAGGATACAGGTCCTTCCCTCCAATAAAGTAACCTCAGTGTCTGTCTACAGGGACGTGAGCCTACTACAGGGAATGGGCTAGGAAACAGCTTAAATATAAACTGTCCTCAAATCTATGTGAGCACAGTGACCTATATATGGCAAATGGTTTCACCAAAGTGAACTGGGGATGACTCAAATTCTGAGACAGAGAGGAATCGACAAAAGGATAGAAAAGGAACCAGCGCATCCCCAAACATTATAAAACAAACTTGGAATTCAAAGTATTGCACCAAGCAGAAGTCAGTGTGAGAGTCTAACCCAGTTGCTTACCCTGTACCTGGAAGCTGACAGAAGACTAAGTTAATGGGCACCTGAGTGAGCCCACATGTCTCTGGAAGACCAAAGTAGTATGATCTGGCAGCAAAATTCATCCTAACTTCTACGTGCTGCTGGGAGGGGGCATTTACTGGACTCCTTGTCCCACTGAAATGATCCAAAAGAATCTACCATACTTGACAGTGGGATTTTAGGCTCAAATGAGTGATGTTTGGGAGAAGCACTCTGTGACATCCTTAAATAGAGCAAATACAAAATACAAGTACAAAACAAATACAAAATGTCCTTGCTTAGGAAAATTCTACATTAGTTGTACTGCAACAAGTGGTAATGAAGAAATCCCCTATTAGCACCATGTACTACCACCACCAAACTATGAAGTCATGTTATTATTTATTTTTTTATTTTTTGGTTTTCGAGACAGGGTTTCTCTGTGGCTTTGGAGGCTGTCCTGGAACTAGCTCTTGTACACCAGGCTGGTCTTGAACTCCAAGACTTGATCTCCAAGACTTGAGATCCACCTGCCTCTGCCTCCCAAGTGTGGGATTAAAGGTGTGAGCCACCACCACCTGGCGAAATTGTATTATTTTTAAGAACAAAACTTCACACATATATTGCTTTAATGTATTATACCTGGTGGCATATACTTTTAGTTTTATCTATTAATATTACTATTTTTAACATTCATTTTAATTAATTTTATCTTTGTATTTAATATTATGATTACAAGTAAATTATTAACAGACCACAAATTTGTCCTTTAAATTTTTTGCTTATTTGAAAATAAGCAAGTAATTTGATATTAAATAAATGGAATTTTAGCTTGAAATCAACTTGCATTGTTTATTTTTCTGAATACTCTAGGACAAACATCATTGGTTTCTTTCTTCTCAGTAATTATATCATCTGTATTTCAGATATATTGTAAATTCAATAACAAGAATGATCAGGTTTGTGTTGATGTTTAAAAACTCTCTCCCTAAATGACAGTGGGCAAATAGTTACCACTTATTAAATGCCTTTTAGTCAAAAGACTCATGTTTTTATGTTGTCTTATAAGAGTTATCAAATCTTAAAATAAAAACAAACCTTAAATTATATAGAAGTTCAATATAAACCCTTGGATCTCCTTACCAGTGAGAAAGAATATAGCTTTCCATTTTCAGAATGGAGCTTTTACTGTCTTTCACTGTGGAGTTATTTTGAATGAGAGCAAACTTTTATGAATGAAAGTATTCATTGAAATATCTTTTTCACCATCAAAGTTAAAAATAGTAATAAGATTTGTTTTAAAAAAATCAGTGTCTAAATATGCTATAAAAGACCTTCAGATAGGATGGGTTAGGGGGCTTATGGGTAATGGTAAAGTTGCAGAGTCATGATAATGCAAATGAATTAAAATGTTCACAATAGAAATGAAGTGGAGGATCTGGCAAAATTTGCTCCAAAACTTCATCAACTGGTCTCTGTTTTTTCTTGTAGATGGAGTTTTTATTCTGCCTGGTTCTGCAGCCATTTAGTCCCAAGTAAGCACACAGAGGCTTATATTAACTATAAACTGTTTGGCGGATGGCTCAGGCTGCTTATTGGCTAGCTCTCTCTTAATTATTAACCCATTTCTATTAATCTAAGTATTTCCACATGGTCTTGGCTCAGGCATCCTACCTTCCTGGCGACTACATGGCGACTCTCTGGCAGCTCCTCTTTGCCTTTCTCTCCCCAGAATTCTCCTTGTCTGATAGCCCTGCCTATACTTTCTGCCTGGCTACTGGCCAATCAGAGTTTTATTCATCAACCAATAAGATATATATATATATATATATATATATATATATATATATATAGACATCTGTGTATTTATTATACAAAGATAATGGTTTTATAATGGTATTACCTTCAAGAATATCCAATATTTTGCTCATATTTACTCTGCATTGTTCTTTCCTGTCCCACCTTATCCCACCAGTCCTCTTATTCTTCTCCAAATGGTCCTATTTCCAGCACAAATGTGCTTTTGCTTCACATTTCTCTAATAATGGTCTTTGTGATTCACATTTTAGGAAATGTCTGTTTACTTTGCCCCTTTAATCTTTGAATTGGCTTGGTTTTGCAGGATAGTCAATTTTGAGTTCTTTATACAGTAGAGATATTCACACACACACACACACACACACACACACACACACACACACACACACACACACACACCATCAGATGTATAGTTCGGTCAGATTTTCTCTCATTCTACAGTGTTCATCTTCCAAGTATGGTTACCTCACTTAATATAAAAATTTCCAGTTCCATTCATCTTCCTTCAAATTTCATAATTTCACAGCTGAATTAAAATTTCATTGTGTATAGGTACTACATTTTCATTATCAGACATATATTATAGGTGGGCATCCAGGCTGCTTCCACTTTCTTGTATTGTCAAGGAGCAGCAATAACCATGGATTACAAATGTGTCTGTAGTATGCTGTAGAATCCTTTGGGCATATGCCCAGGAGTGGAATAGCTGGATCATATTTTTAACTTTTTGAGAAACTTACATACTCATTTCCATTGCAGCTGCACCAGTTTACACTCCTCCTCCACCAGCATTAAAAATTTTACAACAAATAACATAGTAGAGACAGGAAAACTAAACTATGGTTTTGATTTATGTGATTGTATTATCCAGAAGTATGTATTCTTTTCAACTGAAAATTATGGTCAAAGCATTTTTAGAGCAAATTTAAGCCCAGAATTAGTAGTTAGATGATAAAGGAACACTCAATTGCCTTTGATAAGATAAAGTGTCTGAGACTGGGGGAATTATTATCATACAATACACGGGAATGGTCAGAATTACTCCTTTGGCAACTCACTGGGAATCTGGTCCATGTCAGGGTATTTGCCTCAGGCTTTTTCTGTCTGCTTAATTTATATCCCATCATGCATCTGCTCTGGCTAGATGATTGGCACTTGCATGTGGGGGCTCAGCTAAGGGAGAATCTTCTTGAGGAAGCTTGCCCTGGCTCTGGGCTGGCTTTGAGCTGGCACAGGTTCCCTGCTCATGTTAACCACACCACCCTCAGGATTCTCATCACTACACCCTTATTATAATCAGGAGAATGAGGACTCACCTTATCCCTGTCATATCCCCAACACAGTGCCAGGGACTTAACTAGGTCCTCAACTGGCACTTCTCAATCAATGAATCAACCATGTCATAAGAACATCTCATTCTTTCTCGTAGAAAGTTTTTCATCCTTGGACTCGAAAGCTAAGTGTCTGAGCCTGGAGTCATCAGTGTCACTAAGTCATAGACTACCGAGAACCTGGGGAGGTTAAAAGTGCTTTGTCTCATCTGAAAAGTGCAGTAATTGATATCTAGAGCATACTAAGCTATTCTAATCACCCAAACAGCCTGGATAGTTTTCTCATAGCACAGCATTTGTCATATATCAGGATTTAGGCTAAAGATTGTTTTTAAACACTCCTAGGAGTCCTTCAAACAATTACTCTCTCCTTATTTTATATTTGAGAAGCAGGCTCTGAAGGGTGAATTGTTTGTGCACACAGATGGCAGTTGTGAGGGGTGTCAATGATCCCCACACCACACCAGCTCCACCTTCAGTCTGGGCACTTTGCATTGCTTCCTCCAGTCTTGGTAACCAAGGGCCGCCATGGAATTGCATAAATAAACAGAAAAATAAAGAAATCTTCTTTTGAAGTTTCGGAAGCTGGGAGTGCAGAATCCAGGTTGATGGACACGACTATGTCCCCGTTGAGATTCGGTGTGTAATCCCTCTTTATCCCCCTGCCTCTGCTGGTGGCCCTCTGCTCATGTCCGCCCCTGACCATGTTCCTATGTGTCTGTCTTCACATTTACCTTTCCCATGAGGACACCAGTCACTTTAGATTATGGCCATGTACATCTGTAATGACCCTACTTACAAATGAAGTCACAATTGGAGGTCCTGGAGGTAGAGATTCAGCATATTTTTTTAATGGATATAGTTCTACCCAACACACACACACACACACACACACACACACACACACACACACACACACACACACACTGTTCTGCTGTTTGTCTGTGGAGGTAAATTAATAACATTTTGCTTAACCTTGAGACCACAGGGAACAAATTGTTCCAAAGAGGCACAACAGAATAACACAAGTTATTAGAGGAAGAGGAAGCCTAAAAAGCAGAGCTCTGTGCCACTTTCATTATTTCTACTTTCCATCACCAAGTATTGGTTAATAAAAATATGTTCCCTAAATCATTTCTGTATTTATAGAGAGGCTGTTGTCAGGGTGAAATTTAGCAGAGGGAAAACTGAGTTTTAGGCAGCCATATTAGTGAGACTGGTGTGTGTAGCTTCTGACATGTCTCGGTGACACAGTATCAGAGAAAACTTCCTGTGCCTCTGGCTTTTGTGGTGTTTCCATCCCTTTCCCACAGTGGTCCCCGAGCCTTAGGTATAGTAGTTGTGCTATGGATCTATCGGTTAGGACTGGGTCTTGCATTTTGATTGGTTACAGTATTTCATAATGGTCTTCATTTATTGCAAAAGAAGTTTCCTTGATGAGGGGTGAGAATGACTCTGGTCTGTGAGTACAAGGACAAATATTTAGAGTGTAGTTAGGTGTTATGCTGGTTTAATGAAGGGTCGGTTTCAGGTTCTTCTCCAAGATCCATGAATTCACCAGCCCTGGGTAGATGACCTGAGCATTGATGACACCAATAGACATACTAGCATGGAAGAAGAATTCAAGAGGCCTCAACGCTATGCAAAGAAATAGGACAAACAAGGACTGCTGACATCTAGAGAAACAGTCTTCCCTAGGGAAGAGTACATCAACTGGTATCCAGTAACAAGTGATCAGCCTGAAAATAAACATACAAGTATCATTGTACAGACTGAGCAGATGGTATTTATGTATCTAACTATATGTGCATGCATATGCATACATACATACATACATACAACAAAATGAACGAAAAAGAGGCCATGAATTTAAAAGAAAGCAAGAAGGATATGCAGGAGAGTCTTGAAGAAGTAAAGGCAAGGAAGGGAATTAAATCCTGTTATTATATTCTAAAAAATTTTTTAACTATTTTAAAATGCTATTTTTTTCTCTTTGGCATTCTTCATGCAATCATTAATATTTATTGTCAACTTGATAGGATTTAGAATCACCATGGGAACACACTTGTGAATGCGTCTATCAGGCAGGGTATTTCCATAAAGGCATAAGTGAAGAGGGACACCCAGTCTAAGAGTGGACACTGCCATCCGGAGGATGGGGGTCCCAGAGTGAACAAAAAGGTGAAAGCGATTGAGTACCAGTGCTCATCTCACTCTGCTTCTTGACCATTGACGATACATGTGATTCATGGCTTCTATTTTTTTTCCCGTGACTTCCCTGTCATGATCGACTGAACCCTTGATCCATGAGTGAAATCGACTCTTTTTTCCTAAAACAGCTTTTGTTGGGTATTCTGTCATAGCAATGAGAAAAGTAACTGAACAACCTTGTGGTGGTTTGAATACGGTCCCTATAGGAGTGTCACTACTACGAGGTGTGGCTTTGTTGGAGAAGATGTGGACTTTATTGGAGGAAGAGTGCCACTGTGGAGACAGGCTTTGAGGTATCCTGTGCTCAAGCTATGCCCAATGTGACACAGACTCCTTCTGCTTCCTGTAGATCAAGATGTAGACCTCTCAGCTGCCTCTCTAGCACCATGTGTGCCTGCATGCCACCATTTTTACCACCATGATGATAATGGCTAAACCTCTGAACCTGTAAGTCAACCCCAATTAAATATTTTCCTTATCAGAGTTGCCATGGTTATGGTGTCTCTTCACAGCATTAAAAACCCTAAGATAATCCTTCACTAAAATAGGTTAATATGACAAATATGAAGAATGAACACAATGAATCAGGTTTTATGTAGGTGATTAGCAATGTTTGACCAAAAGGTCTAGGGTTCTCCATAGGTAGAGCTGGGGAAGAGCCGGTCCAGCCAGTCTCTTCCCAAGGCTGAGCTAGATGGTGAATGTCGGACGACTCAGACCTTCCCCCATCCTGATTACAGGGGAGAAAATGAGTCGGGAGATTTGTTGAAGCAGGATCTCAATTTATTTCAACAGATAAGAACTTATATAGGGCTGAGGTAGGGGATGGGAATCTTAGGATGGGGTAAGGTGATGTGGAGAGTTAGGGCCAATAACATTCCACCAAGCTGGCAGGTAGCTAGGCAGGGCGCAGTCTTACATCAGGCCTTGCTGAGTCACCCCCACGTGGAGGTTACAAGGCAGAGATAGGTTGCCAAACTCTAGCCAGGCTCAGGAGGTTATATTGGGCCTTGCATCCAAACCTTTTTAGGCCCAACAAAAGGGTAATGCAGCCTTTATGGTCGGTACACAAAGCAACGTAAGAGAAACAATTTGTCTATACAGTCAGTGATTCTATTTTCAAGAGTGTACTTTGGAGTATGTGATGACTTCCCACTAACGGGGCATGAGCTGAGGGATGTGTATCACTGACACATTTCTTGCTCTCATCTCCCATCCACTTGGAAGAGAAGAATCAGGGTTCTAGTGAAGGAACCAGCTTCCCTTTTGGCAGCCATAACGGCCGAACACGTGTTTCTATGTGTTTCTATGTGTTTCTTGCCCTAGACACTAGAAAGTCAGATTCCTGTATCGTGACAGGGAACCAATCAGAAGTTAGCTGGTGGCGCTATGCTTTATGGCTCTGGGTGTGCTTTACAGACAAGCGCACAGCAATGACGTAGAGAGCATAGCAACCACCCTGGGAGGGCCTATGGGCCATAACAACCAGTTGACCAATCAACACAGGGCAAGCCCTCCAAGCCTGGAAGCACACCAATCGTGAGCCTGTGCGTAAGCCTGTGCGTACCCCTAGACACTCCCCTTACGCTGCCCTATAAGATCTTTTGGGAGCCCCTAGGAGCCGTCTTTGCTAGCCATCCGCCATGGTGGGTGGATCAAAGACCCGAGCTAACATGGGGTTAGCTCGTTAAATTACAATAATGCCTCGTGCAGTTTGCAGCAAGCTCTCGAATCCGCCTGGTGATTGGGGTGACCTCGAATGTGGCCTGGGACCCCGAATACTTGAGTTTTCGGGGGTCTAACACTAGAGGCAGTAGATGGAAAGAGTCTAAGCCCCTGAGTCGCTGCATAGAGGAAAATGGCTTCCCAACCAGGGTACTTCCTGAGCCACCTTGGTAGGTAGGACTAACAAGATGGTGTTCATGAGGTACGACAATTGGCACTGTCATCAGCAATAACAGAAAGCTTTACTTTGACAAAGCATTACTAGAAAATTATAAGTTATTTTAGCTTAGAGATTATGGGTAGGCAGTAAGAAAATAGATAACACATGCTGGAAAAGCATTGGAAATCAGTGTTCCACAGAGGGAACATGTTTAGCAAAATAGCCTGTCTTACTGTCAAAATGCCATGTATCTATTGGGTATATGGCTCGAGGAGTAGGAGTTGGGAACAGCACTATAAATAGTGTTTTTTCATGCTACTTTTAGCGAGATATTAAATGAACAACAATGACTTCATGCAAAAAAAATTGGCTGATTTGCAATCAGACTTGGAAGGAAGGAAACCGCTAAATCAAGAATCTAAGAAGTACAAGACTGAAAATGTAAATCTCAGCAAGACCTATTCCTGGTATAATAAAGTGATTTGGCCCTCAGTATGCAGCCAGTCCCGTTCAAGCCTGTTCCCTCCCGATCCTCCCAATCAGTTCTAATTAAGTCAGAAGAAAGAGACAAAGGGGAGACTGAGAAAACAGACTTGGGAATTTGCCTTTAGGGAAGACTCTGGGGTGTGGATGGTTACTGAGGCAGGGAGACAAGCCAATCAGAAGTTTACTGTGTTCCTGCAGAATCTCTATGGCCAGAGACACTACTCATATGATTCATTAATTAAGTGTTAAAGACCAGAGGATCCCAAGCTTCTGTGGAAAAGACCCAGTGCACTGGCTGGTTTCATGTCAACTTGACACAATCTAGGGTCATCAGAGAGGAAGGAACCTCAGTTGAGGAAACGCCTTCTTGAGAGCCAGCTGGAAGGCTTTTTCTTAGTGATCAGTGTGGGAGGGCCTAGTCCATGGTTGGTGGGGCCATCCATAGTGCAGTGGTCCTGGGTTCTATAAGAAAGCAGGTTGAGCAAACCAGTTAGCAGCTTCCCTCCTTGGCCTCTGCATCCTGCCCTGCTTGAATTCCTGTCCTGATTTCCTTTGGTGATGAATAGCAATGTGGAAGTGTAAATTGAATAAACCCTTTCCTCCCCAACTTGCCTTTTGGTCATGGTGTTTCATTGCAGCAACAGACACCCTAACTGGTACACCTCAGGAAAGTATTACAGACCCTCACCTCTGAAGAACACGGTCCTCAATGCCCTCCTAAAGTGGCCTCCGAAAGTATAAGAGGGTTTGCAGATATATTACTGTCACCTTGACAGGAACTGGGTTCACCTAGGAGACAAGTCCATAGCCATACTTTCAAGGGATTATCAAATATCTAGATTAGACTAGCTTCAGGACACACCTGTGAAGGATTGTCTAGATCCAGTTGAGGTACGAAGACCCATCCTTATATTAATGTGTAGTGTGGGAAACACTACACCATTGTCTGGAACCCTGGACTAAGTGTAATATAGAATGGAGTGTGGGTACCAGCATTTAGCACTCTCTATTTCCCAACTGTGGATGCTTTGCTACCATCTGTCTCCAGATTCTGCTACCATATCCTCTCACCATGATGAATATGCCCTGGAACCAAGCCAAAATAAACCCTGGCTTCCTTAAGTTCCTTTTATTAGTTATTTTTCACAACAATAAGACAGGAAAATAATTAGATGTTCAGAGAAAGCATCCAGGCTCTACATCCAGCCTTCCTTCCTTCCCTCCCGGTTGGCTCCTCTCTCCCTGTGACACATGTTAACTTTTAATCACATCCCAGTTGTCCTCTCACCTTGTCTTTTACTTGTCCTATGTAAAGCCAGATCTAAGTGACAGAATTGTAATCCGAAGCCCAAATTCCTCATAACAGAGAACAGCACTTTGTAACTAAACTTCGGTGCAGTAATTAATATTGGGTGTTAAATTAAAATTGTGGGCAGAAGAATTTGGTATGGTGGTGGGAGTTAGGAGATATAAATACATATCTCTATACATAATCTATGAGTCCATCAACTACAAATCTACGTGTGTTTGTATGTATACGTGTATCTGTGTTTCAATCTATTCGTCTAGCCATCATTTTATTATCTTCCAATTATCTAATATCCATCCTAAAATCCGAAAATTTTTAATCTTGTTGTGGATTTTTCTGTCATCCTTCTACCTGTAGTTGTGGTTCTTTTATCCAAAATGAAACAATTTCTCACCTTTGAACTATTCTAACTCATTTGCATAATTTCTATTTTACATAGTAAGTTCCAGATTTACTAGCCTGTATGACTACCCTCCCCCAAAAAACCTAAAACAGAAAACAAACAAAAATACCCAATTAGAATTCATATCTGTTTTCAATTCATATCAACATTCTGATGATCTATAGTCCAAAGTCTATAATTAAAAAAAGTATTTGATTTCCCCTTTCAATGTAGCTTTGTTATGAATTTGAAATGAGTCAGATTAATGTTTCTATTTTGAAGTTCTTTTTTACCAGCCTGGTTGGTGTAATGTTTTGGTATGTTTTGAAAGTCAAAATTATGAAATAAGATACCTTCTGAGAAATTCCACTCTCTTCCTCAACCTTCTTCCTTCCATAGGCACCAGGCACCATGCATGCATGTGGTACACACACATACCTGCAATCAAAACACTCAAAGTCATACAAAGGGGCTGAATTTTAACATGATTTGAAGTATTTAGTAAGTTTTAATGTAATATTAACTTAAAAATAAATATCTGGGTACATATACCCATAGTCCCAACTACTAATGACTTAAATAGATCATGAGTTTGAGACCATCCTAGGCAACACAGCCAGACCCACTCCCCTAAAACTAATGTCAAATAAGACTATATTCAATTTTGAGTAATCACTTTTTTCCCAGTGTAGTGTAAATGATTTCAAAATGGATATTATGTTCCATACATGGTGTATGCAATAAACATTTGTTCAAATTAAGAAGCATTTCTCATTGTTGACACCGCAAAATATTCCATGTGTAACCATTGAAAATAGAATGCCAACGTTTAGAACGCAGTAGGAACACAAAGAGTGAGAGAAGTGAGACAAATGGACCAGAAAACTATGGGTGGATACGGAGGACTTGAGGCATTGGTGGGATCTGAGAGAGAGGATATGATGATTAATGGAGCTTTCTTCTGTAGCCTAAATGCACGCTTCAGGCATATCTACTTTGGGAAGGACCTGAGATGTGTTTCCCTAGAAGACACCATCACTATAATGAGTATTTCTGTTGAGAACTTTTTGCCGAAGCTATGAGAGCTGATCCCAGACATCAAGGACATCTAGATCTAGGTGTGTCAAAACAGTGTTCAAAAACCCTCAGCGGGTCACAAAGCAATAGTCATGAAGATGTGGAAGACATTGGCAGGCAAGGTGTCATCTGCAACACTGGGGATTGCCTTACACAAAACAATGGGATATTTCTCTGGATTATCTGAGACTTCTCAAGGGGAGTTAAGAGGATTTATAAGGTACAAAATATTGAATTATCAGAATTAACTGTGTCTGCTTCATAAAGGTTTTTTGTTTGGTTTTGTTTTTTGATTTTTTGAAACCGGTTTTCTCTGTGTAGCTTTGTAAACCAGGATGGCCTTGAGCTCACAGAGATCAACCTGCCTCTGCCTTCTGGGTTACAGGGATGCACCACCATCACCCTGCCTTTATAAAGTTTTATGGAGGGAAATAGATTCTAATTTAGATTAAGTGGTTTCTCTGAGTTTCCATTTATATTGAATTCCTTAAATTGCTGTACATGGCATGCCGGTTGGCCATATAACCAGCCAAAGTTCTATTTCTATCCCTTGATAGTATCAGTTCTGCATCAAATAAGGATGTTTTGTTCTTGTAGAAGCAAAAGTCATGTGCAAGTTAAGAATAAATATCTTTTGTTGTTGTTGTTGTTTTGTTTTGTTTTGTTTTTCGAGACAGGGTTTCTCTGTGACTTTGGAGGCTACCCTGGAATTAGCTCTTGTAGACCAGATTGATCCTGAACTCACAGTGATCCTCCTGCCTCTGCCTCCCGAGTGCTGGGATTAAAGGAGTGGGCCACCACTGCCCGGCTAAGAATAAATATCTTAGCAGGAACCTTGATTTATTAATTTCTTCTTTGACCAATGGATGTCCTCAAAAAGAAATGAAGGTTTTTACACACCTCAGATGTCAAGTTGAATGCACTCTAAACTAACATGCAGTATTCTAAGATCAACAGTTGTATCTGTGGGAGGTAGTGTTCAATGCTAAACTCCAACTCCTTCCCAGGGGATCCCTTCCAGACATCCTTTCGAGGAATTATTTGTGGTAACTAAGTAGAGCTTAGAGTTTGTTCTTCTATTGGCTTTCGATTTCATTTAACGAGTTTCCTCTAATAGCTTTGCTGTTTCGGATTCTGTCTTCTCTTTATACCCACACTAACAGTGCTATCAGCTGAGCAGAACACCCTTTTATAAGCAAGGACTAATTAGTATGGCTTGTGGCTTTTAGGCTATAGGGAAAAAAATGTATTTTCTTGGATTAAATCGGAAATAAGTTTTCAATAGTGTCTAAGACTCAAGAAAGACACCAGGAAACAAACTTGACAATAATGTCTTAATCAGGGCCCAGGACTGTACTCTCTCATCCCAGCTACTGTGGATGCTGAGGAAGGAAGATTACAAGTTCAAGGCCTTTCCAGACTAGAGTGAGTTCTAGACCAGACTGGGCAACTTAGACCCTACTTTAGAAGGAAAAGAAATAAAGGACCTAAGATATAACTCATTAGTAGACATTTGCCTACCATATTCAAGGTTCTGGATTCAATGTTCAGTCTCTCTCTGTGTGTGTCTCTCTGTCTCTGTCTCTCTCACTTAAACAAAGAAAAATAAAAGAGAAAAAAGGCACACTAAAGCCATGTTGGAAACAAAGGAGAGTGGTTTTGCTTCCATATTGCCATTGCCCTTGATTGTCTGGTAATGGGCCACTACTTCCTGTCATGCAGAGACAGGAAACTCATATATTCACCATGATATTGATAAACAGTGTAATTGACAGTGTTCTGTAAGAGATATTTGCCTATTGCTGCTTACACAAGCCATCTCCTCCTTTTCTCAGCTAATAGAATTCAGATTTGTTCCGAGAGGGACTCTGGCCAGGAAGAAATCATAATTTATCTGAAGCAGGCATTCCAATTTCAATCCACTTGGATGTGACTGGTCTGATGATGGGGAGGTGACCTTGTGGGTGAACCTCGACAGGGTTTGCATTTATAACCAACAAGGCAAAAATTTTTAAAAAAGAAAAAAGAAAAGAAAGCTTAGAGTCCCCTTCATTATGCATGGAATATTGCTCTGATTTTTGATGTGCTATGGATACCCCATGATACTAGTAAAAACAAAAACCTGACACAGCAGGTAAGACCAAGGTCACTGGGTATAACCACCAAACTGTTGGACCCACTCCAGATATTAACCTGCAAAATAGAATACCTCATGGCAGTGGAATATCCCATGGGTTGTGGTAAGACTCTTTTGACAATGAATAAGCAATATATGTCTCTGTTCAGGCCCCCTCAAAAATAAACTGTAAGATAGGCATTGAGGTGCAAATCATTCATTTCAGAAGCAAACATTAGGAATGGTTTGGGGAAATGAGACACGGAAAAGAATGAAGCAGAGATTAAAAAAAAAAAAAAGGATGCAGTAGCAAATCCTATTTCCCCTGTGAGAAACTCTCCAAAACAGGGGAAAGTATGTGCCCCTGGGTGCGAGGGAGCCAGGGTATTTATGCCCCAGCTCCCACTAATCACTAGCTAGGGGCAATTAATTCCCTGGCCTATCTGCCTGCCACACAGAAAGCAAATGGGACTCCAGTGGTCAGACAAAATCCTCAGGGGGAAATACATGGCTTAGGAGCTAGTAGTGCAGCTAATAATAATATGCTGTATTATTCTGTTATATCAATGTTACATTATAGCCTTTGTGTTGTAGTATTATACTCTAGGGCTAGAGAATGTAGATGGGGCTACAACCAAGGAGTTGCTACTACAGACAAATACAAGTGTTGACTTAGTGCTTCAAGTTACCGTGTTAGTTCCTATCAAGATATTTCAGTGGTATTTGACAGACAGGTGTGTCTCCCCATGACACCAAGGCTAGGTCCAGTCCAACTCCTCCAATCCTGGTACATCACCATGGATGTTCCTTCAAAATCATTGAATTGCCTTGTGCTTAAGGTCATTGGCAAATGAAGCAGGCTTGGCCAGGAAAGGGAAAGACGGTTGTATTCTGTTTTCACACTTTGTATCATGTCTCATGAAGTATGACCCCACTCTACTATGGAGCACAGCCCCTTCCCTCCCCTCTCTATAATCTCCTCTATTAAAACCTGATCAGCATGTCTCATAATTTCTACTCCACATTACAGTAAGATCCCATGATATGCCCTACTTTCATTACATTTTATTGGAATAGCATGTTTGGGTGGAGGCAGGATATGGCTGATAATAGAGATGCTGGAATACCAGCTTTATAAGATCTGAATTCTTATGCCAAATTTGCACAAATACTGGGTGTATGATCATGTGCAACTCATTTACCTTCTGCAGTAGACACTTGCCTGATGAACAAACAAACCCAGTTTGATGGAACCTACTCTGAGAGTCTAATTCTTCATCTGTTCTAGAACCTGGATGTTGCTGTTCTGGAACCCAAATGGGTTTATTTTGTTGTTTATTTTTTTAGACCATTCACTCCTGAAGAGTTCCCTATAGACAGTGGTTCTCAGCCTGTGGGTCTCAACCCTTTTGTGGGGTTGCATATCGGACATCTTGAACCTCAGATATTTATATTACAATTCACAACAGTAGCAAGGTTTCAGTTATGAAGCAGCAATGAAAATAATTTTATGGTTGGGGGATCACCAAAACATGAAGAACTGTACTAAATGGTTGCAGCATTAGGAAAGTTGAAACATTGCTATAAAATTAAGCTAAAAAGCAAGGCAGGAAGCTAGCCCCTTGATTCTATTGAGAAAGGTCTAAGATAGTTTTTTTTCCCTCAAATTCAAATCCTGCCACTTGGGGCTGGAGAGATGGCCTAGGAGTTGAGAGCACTTATTTCTCTTGCAGAATTCAGTTCTCAGTACCCACACACATAGACCAGCTCACAACCTTTTGGAACTCCATCTCCAGGGCACCACTGCTTTTGTCTAACCTCCACAGGTATCTTGTATGTACAGGTGTGTGTGTGTGTGTGTGTGTGTGTGTGTGTGTGTGTGTGTGTGTATACACTGAAATAGAGGCAAAAAATAAAAATAAATCTTCAAACTTTACCACTTATCTATCTGCCAGTACAGTTGAGTTTGAGCATGTTGTAAAAGCTTTGCCAGGTTTATGGACTATCACACCAGAGAATTAGGTTTGCTCTTTAATACCTACACCTTGACAAAATAGCAAGTGGTAGTGGGAGTGAGAAAAGAGGTGGGTAATGTAGGAATAGAAAGACCAGTGGCAAAGAAAATAATGAGACTCCAGGAAGATGGGAAAAAAAAAACTTTGTTTAAGTTACCTTTTTTTCTACCTGGAACCTCCATTTCATGTGTGTGGAGGATTTTGATAAAAGAGTGACATGCCACTTTTAGAGTGTGCTATTTATAGAAGCTAGAGGAGATAGTTGGGAAGAACCATGCAATTAAATAAAAATGTGTCAAATTATTTTTTTTTCAAATCATAATCTTGGTTTTATTCTAAATGGATATACACCATACTTTGGGAGTCTGATTGGTAAATTTAATAGTAAATAAATTCAGTTTAAACAAATAAAACCTTCAGGAAGTTGGGTATGGTGTTACATACCAGTTAGCTTATTATTTCGAAGACTGAGGTAGAAGGACCATGATTTATCAAGTTCCAAGGCAGCCTGGGCTACACGGCAACATCACAAGCTCTCTCATATGCTTGTGTAAGTCCTGTGCTTTTCTATCCACACCAGCTAAAGGTACGTCAGTGGTGAGTAGCCTCCTGTTCAGAGCTTCCCAGCCAGGATCAGCTATCAGACCACCACTCAGCACCCTGTCACCCAGTCAGAGACAAAACACCAGCTTATCTGGGTACGGTATCACCCGGATAGCTCTCTGAAACCCCTCTGCTTCACAGCTAAGGTAGGAGTTAATCCACCCAGCCATCCAGACCTAAAAAGGTCAGCCCGACACACTCACACACAGCCTGTACATGGCATGTCTCCAGCAGCCAGCTTGGTCTCCATCCAAGCTAGTCACGTTTGCACATGACAGAAGGAAAGGGCTCCAGAAATGACAGTGAGTCAGCCAGCTGCCAGACTCGCCTGTCTTTGCTGAAAGAAACCAGGACACATCTCTGGAATCCAAGTTCTATCTG
This sequence comes from Cricetulus griseus, assembly GCF_003668045.3. Taxonomy (NCBI): domain Eukaryota; kingdom Metazoa; phylum Chordata; class Mammalia; order Rodentia; family Cricetidae; genus Cricetulus; species Cricetulus griseus. The sequence goes on from NW_023276806.1 coordinate 138,018,796, forward strand.
TGTGCTTGCTGTGAATCTTCCTGGCCTATGTCCCCCAACAGTAGTCTGAAATCTGAGAGACTCTGGCTTCCGCAGGACAGCCACCAGTGGAGCATGAATGCCTCAAGCTCTGTGATACAGCCTGTCTTGGTCAATATTCTAATGCTGGGAAGAGACAACATGACCACGGCATCTCTTATAAAGGAAAACATTTAGCTGGGGGTGACTTACAGTTCATCGTGGCAGGAAGCATGGCGGTGGGTAGGCAGACATGGTGATGGAGAAGGAGTTCAGAATTCTACACCTTGATCCCAAGGTAGCAGGAAGAGATAGTGACACGGGGCATGGCTTGAGCTTCTGAAAAGCCCACCCCCCACAGTGACATACTTTATTCAACAAGGCCACACCTCCTAACAGTGCCACTCTCAGGTGACCAAGCATTCTAAGCTGTGAACCTATGGGGCCATTCTTTTTCAAACCACTACACAGCATGGGATGTTTGTTTCTCTCTTCAAGATGGTGAGATAGAATCTTTATATTAGGGCAAGAGGTGTGCAGAGGACAGATGGAAAAACAAAACAAAACAGAGGCCTCTAGGAAAAAAAAAGAGCCCCCTTCAGACCACCTGAGTGAAAGCAGATCTCCTCTAAATCCTCACCCAAAGGCAGATGCAGCAGGCTGGCTCTTACTCTGGTCTCATACAAAAATGTTCCTCTTCTATTGCATATAAATGTTCTTCTTGTATTTGCATTCATAGTTTTGGATATTTTTCTAGGTAGAGTCTTAAAAATTTGTTCAGACATAAATTAGGTTTCATTCCTCTGACTGGAGGGTCCCAGTGGTCCAAATTGCCACTGTCTCCATCTGATACTTGGTTTGAGTTCCTGCACAGCTAGGTAGCGATGACAACTTAGAGGACAGCTGAGTAACAAGATTATCCACTGTGCTTTATTAACAGGGATGAATGAGATAGATGATTGACAGACTAACAAATCCATGGCACTTCACAAGAGAATTCTTGATCTGTCTGTTTACCTACACAGATAGGGTTTTGAAACAGTCCTGCCTGTAAATGAGACAATTGTTTTAGGCTATTTTACCCAAATTGATATCATTAGACTACAGTGTATGTGTGTGTGTGTCTCTCTGTGTGTGTGTTCCTGTTGCCCTCAGAGATCAGAAGACAACTAGCAGGAGTCAGTTTTGGCCTCTACCACATAGCTTCCAGGAACTGAACTTAGGGCCTCAGTCTTAGCTGCAAGTGCCTTTACCCCCTGAGCCATCTCACTGACCTTAAAACTACTTTATATTCTTATTCCCTAATCACTACAAATAGGATGGGCAATGATTGCAAACTTTCAAAAATAAAAATAAGAATCCTAAAACACGTACATGAAGTCACAAAATCTCCACCTGTGTTCTTCACCGATGGACTATTAAATATGTTCCAACAGGGAAATGAACAGTAAAAAGAGACATAATACTGACATTTGGGCACACTTCATGGAGCAGGGCTCCTTAAAATTCTTCACATAGCTTGCCCAGGCTACATTTTAATTAAATACCATGCAGAAGAGCTCAGCTTTTGAACCATGCAATATCCCAGGACAATAGGAAATTTCCAGTGGAAAACTGGAGCTGCTAAAAAGTCATTACTGAACTTGTCCTTTGCTCCTTATTTCACAATAATGAATGATCTTGCCACTCAAGAAAGAGCCATCCAAGTATTTCCATCTCTGATAACTGATAACTTTGGTGGCAAGCGTTGACAGCATAATAATAACTAATATTTGCATACAGCAGTGTTTGAAATGATTTTCACATACTGCACCCCCTGAGCATCGTATCACCACAGTGACTTCACATCATGTGGTTTTCAGATAAAAAAAAAAAATCTACCTCTCCCTATAGACTTTCTTACTTTTCTTACTTTCCCTTTCAGTCTTCATTTTCTACTTTTTCAAACTGTCCAAAGTGGTCCTACGTCCTTATATTTTAGAACCAAAGCATCGTGTTTGTCAATCAAATTTTACAAAGGTATCTGCTTAAATGCTTGGTTCCACGAAAGGAAAATTCAACAGGAATGGAGTATTGTCCTTGGGCCATCTTGAGAGTGGGGCCTGCTTAGGGTTTCATGGTGATGCTAACGGAGGGCCAATGGAACTTTCTGTTGCTTCTGCCGGGGCGTGGGGTTTAGTAAAAGTCAACAATAAGCCAGCAACTCTTTGACTCATATGAACCGGTATCTTACTCACAGGTCACACCATCTTCGGGTCTTAGTAATCAAAATGGCAAGATACTTATCTAGTGCATGAGGACAGCAGTCCTGGCTGGCTAATTGCAGAGTCCTGACTCTCCAAGGGAGATAGGGAAAGACAGCTCTTGAAATAGCTCAGAGCCACATAACCCCCTGGCATGTTTTGGTTATATAGGATCTGCCCTAATGAGACATGATTTCGGGGCAATGCCCCTGTGGTCAGAGGCTCTGAAGAGAACTGTATTAATGGAAATACATTAAAGCAGCAACCAACCAAAGACATGTTCCAGTTCATCTTCTGCTTTGGCCCTTCCTTTCCCTTGGACCCGGACAAGCTTACACAGTTTGTAAAAGAGCTTGTGCTGGGAGAACGTATTTCCTCTGTCACCCACCGAACAAGAGATGGAAGTGCAAAGCTGTTGAGTCAAAGAATCGGCATGCTACTCCAGTTGGTATGGGGGCAGGAAATGCCAGGGTACCAGAACAGGCCAGGAGAGGACAGAAGTCCTGCATTGGGACATCATGAACTAATTCATATTTCAGAAGTCATTGTATCGAGTGTATTCCATTGTCATCTAGCAACATTCTCTGGATATCAGGGGAATTTTTCCCTTTTTCTTTAAAAAATAAAAAAAAAAAAACTGCCTTAAAGCTTTGAAAAGACAGGTATATCTAGTAAGCATGCTGTGCTTTGGGGAAATTCTTTTCAATTAGTCTTCCCAGAGCTGGCCTAGTGGGGCAGTGTTCAGTGGCAAAGCTCCAGAAGACTCTGGAAGACCCAGCTACCTGGCATTGTTTCCTTGGTGGCTTGATTGCTTCCCTCTGGCAGCCACAGCTCTAATAATTGGAGCCACCTGTTTAGTGGCTTGTCCTCTGTTCCCTAAGAGGCCTGAAACTCTACGTGTGCCTCCATTAACAGCTCGCTGCTATCTGTGCTTGAATTACCAGGAGAGGAACCCAAACCCAAACCCAAACGATCCAAGGACAGCCCTGTGTTCCCAGTGTGCTGTGATTTACACACACTGTGGGCTGAAAAAAGCAAAGGTTAAAAAAACTGGAATAACAAATCATCTTTGATCCCCCAAGGAAACAGAGAAGCACTCACTTCGTCCTTTTATGTAATATAATATATGAGTTCTTTCAAGTCCCCTGAGTCTCTCAAGGTAATGGCAGGTGCATCCAATGACGGCGAACATGTGTTCTCCAGTGCAATAACAGGGGAAACCATCTCCCAGCATGAGGCCAGCCTGAAACAGCCCTTCTACAGTACTGCAAGCTCATCCAGTAGAAAGGGATAAATGGGACAAACCAAAGACAAACCAGACGTGTCATTGGTCAGTTGCTGGATTGATTTGTGTCCATTAATACCACCCTTGTATCACATTCAGAGAGACAAAGAAATTTCTTCCCCATAGGAAACCAAACTCTATCCCTCTATTTAATACATGTTCTTAACACTGACACCTGAAACCACATAAAGAGATGTCTCTCTCAAACTCGGCTACTTAAGCACAGTTGAAATGCTCGACAGACATTCTTGGCTTGGCCACAAAAATATCTTCAGTGTTAGAGCCTTTCTTTACATATTGATAGTGTGCAGATTTTTTTCCTCCTTCATCAGGTTGTTTCATCTTCTTTTATCTTTTCTGTCATGGTGTGGGTCCCAGAACAAAAGCATTTGATGCAGTGTAGAAGGGAGTATAGAAATGAGCTTGTACACTCACCTCATGACTACCCACCCCTGGAAGATCTACTAAGCAGAGAAAGTTGTGTTCCTTATTCCAACAAAAGAAGCTACAAACTCAACCATGGTAAAAGTTATCTCATAGCTTGGGGAACATCTGGGCTGTCACTTCCTCACCCCCAATCTCGTGTAAAAGACATGGGTCCATGTACCTCCAACAACCACTCTGAACTGTGGAAATAAGGACTGGAGGATTACTTTGAGTTTAAGATCCAAGAATGGAAGCAATTTACATTTCGTTTATTAAAACGGAAGACTTAAAGTACAGAGAATAAACACTTGGGGAGTGTGAAACCCTAAATGGGACTCCTGTATCACACCTGCTGCCACCAAGTTCAGAGAATAATGTGGGGGAAAGTTAGTTTTGTCACAAGCTGGGAGAACTGGTACCTTCTGGACATGACAGTGCCATTGTATTCACAAACTCAGCACCTATGGTTCCCAGCACACAGACCAGCTCAGGATCAAGCTAATCAACATCCCAGCATGAATGGGGGAGGGGTTCGTGAGGCCCCACCCCTAGCTCAGGAGCTATTAGCTGTTGATGGGTGAGAGGGAGTCATTTACCTCCAGATGTGCAACCCTGCTAAGTTGCTTATGATCCAGAGAAGGCTCCCTACCCATTCATATGGACTGAGCTCAGTGGGTTTAAAAATATTAATAAAACACATGAAGTTGAGGACAGGGAGAGGGAGTTGGAGGAAGGGGATGGAAATAGATATGATTAAAATACATGTATGCGTGTATACCTGTATAGAATTTCCAACCAGCAAATAAAAAGTATTGTTTTAAACAAGGAGAGCAGAGGCTTCCATGAGTTTCTAGAAAAAAAAAAAAAAGATGATGTGAGAGAAGGCAGTTTTATCTTTGCTGGAAGTCTCGTTTCCTTTCCCGCCATTACCATTTGAAGACACCCAGGAAAGTTGATCCAGGTTAGATATTGTCATTCATCTTTGTTGTGATGGTGGGATTTATACATATACACTAATCCCACTATTCCCATGTCATAAATGAGGAGGTTCTGATTTAGAAACGAGAAATCACAGAACCAAGGTTGTATCTTAAGGTGTTTCTTTGCTCTTGTTTGTTTTTTCTGTAAAATGTCTAAATAGCCAGCACTTTTCACACTTAAGATTCAAGATGCTGCTTTTCTTTATAGCCAACATTTAAGAGCACAGAATCCATGAACTTGAGTAGAAACTCTTAGAAGACTGGCCCAAGACCCCCTTCTATCTTATGGGTTTTGTAATTCTCTCTTGGCAAGCATGAAGCAAATTCAGAATGACCTGTCACACTCAACAAGCAGAACTAGATCAGAAAATGAAAGTAGTTGTATGAGTCAGTGCTGGGTAACATATCTCAAGAGATGGTCCAAGTGAGCACTGGTTTCTCATAAGCTCAGAGTTAGTGAGGATACCTCTGCTAGAATGACTGCACCATGTGACCCTCTGCATCTTCCCTGCCTCCTCAAATGCAAGCTCAGAGCTGGTCCTGCATCACCCCTACCCAATTTCACTGAGTTATAAACTCCAAGGACAGAGAAAGACGGTGCCTCTCATGATGAAAGGTACTTAGCTATGGGAATGTATGGGCACAGACAAGGATGGAGAAATGGTGCACTAATTACTCGAACTCACTAAGTGAACTATTATAACCCCTTCAGGACCCAGAACCCATGCCAGTACTAATCTAGATACAGTTAGAGCCCTGTAGTGTTTTGTTTGCTTGTCATTTGTTTTCTGCTGTCTTGATCATGTACCACAAGTTAGATGGCATAAACAATGAAACATATTTCTCCAGCCTAGAAGCTAAAACTCTATAACATCAATTTCAAGTCTCAGTCCAGCACTGAAACCTGGGTATATAATTGTTCTGTTTTGTATGCTTTCCATAAGGCAATCCTCATGATGAGCGTTTGAAGGAAGCATGAACAAAATTAGACGCCAAGTCTGTCTGACTCTGAGCAGGATTATTACATCTGAGAAAAACGTGATCTGCTGCTGGACTTATAGCAGATCCCGCAGAGGATCCCAAAAGTTATGGGTTGGGAAATGACATCAAAAAAAAAAAGAAAGAAAGAAAGAAAGAAAGAAAGAAAGAAAGAAAGAAAGAAAGAAAGAAAGAAATTCCTCCCTCCTATCTGGTCACAGCGTTCTTCATGAGATAAGAATTCTGTTATGAAGGCCCTTAATCATCCATTCCTACCACTCCATCTCTTCCAAGTGCTACATTCAAATTTCTTCTCCTGATTCCTGAGACCTCTTCCAGCACATCTTTGTATTAATCAGCGATAATCAGTCTGTTTGTTTGTGCCTTCCAGCTAGCCAGTAATCTGGAATAGTCTTTTATCTCTAAAGCTTAGCATAGCGCTTGACACACAGTAGGTGCTACATTAGAGTTTGTTCAAAATGTAAGTGATCATATCCCCAGCATGTGCAAACAGGATACTTAGAGACAAACCTCTTCTCACTTTCCTCCTCTCCTGCTCCCTTTCTCCCCTCTCTCCACTTCTGTATCCTTTCTCTCTTTCTTCCTCTGTTTCTTTTTTTCTTCTATAGATTCAAATTCTTCTCAAGAGGCCTGTCAACTATTGTTGACACATTATGAAAAGAAAACAAACAGAAAAGTGAAGTATCTCATCCCAGACCACCCATTTTCTAAGTGGCAATGGAGTCAATCCTGGAGCTCATGCTACCCATCCTAACAGTGCCTTTAGTAACTACTACGCAATGTGGAAAGTGTCCTTCAGAACAAATTAAGATTTACTTAGCAGCTAACTAGTCACTTTTGAATTTCATTCTAACCTTAGAAGAAATATTTTCTTCTGTTTACTAATAACAAATGCAAAGTTGAGGAAACTCACGCATGTGGGAGGCAGAATGGTGACACCTCCTGTAGTTGATGGCCTGTCACTCAGAAGGGGCCATCTGGGGGACATTCAAAGGCAGGGTGTGTATAACCTTCTCATTGTTGGTGTCAAAGTACCAGGGACTAAAGTGACCTTTCCAACGTCAATCTTCTGTCTCTTAGCTCAAGCCCCAATCCAACATCAGGACCTGGGGAGATGAACGCCCTGTTCTGTGTGCCTTACATAACTTAGTTCTCATGACGACTGTTTGAAGTATGGGAATTATTTCCATTTACAAGAAAGCAAACTTGATGTTGCAAAAATGCTAAGCAACCCACCTGAGTTCATGCAATTAGTGAGTGTTGGAGTTGGAGTTTAAGCCCACTTCTTCCTCCTCAGTCTCTACTCTTTCTTTCAGTGTATCCTACCAACAAATGGGTAATATTTACCTTGAGAATTTCAAATCCAAACCATCAAAGGGCTTTGATTACAACATTTATACAGCTACACCTGCGCCTGCAGGATCACTGAAAAAGAGTTTTCTTGTCATTTCCTTCAGGTTTCCAGGCTCCCCATTTCAGGTAGTCATTACCAATTCAAAACTTAGGTTGCTCCTTGGCAGGCATGGTGGCACACGACTTTAATCCCTGCACTCAGGTGGAAGAGGCAGATAGATCTCTGTGAGATCAAGACCAGCCAGGTCTACATAGTGAGTTCCAGGACTATGTAGAGAGACCCTGTCTCAAAAGCAAGAATAAAAAGTTAGTTTCTTAATGGCTGGTGCTTTACACCTTGGATTTTTTTTTTCAATCAGGGTAACATTTTCTTTAAAATATTATGAAAATGAGGCTCTTCCATCCTGGCAAGTACACTGTAAGTCACAAGTGTTTCTTCTTATGTTACCTCACCCACTTGGAAGAGCACACTCTGTACTAAGTGCCCTTCAAGATCTCCGACCCCCTGACAGATGGGAGGCCTTATCCTCTGGTGCCCTGGGGTTCCCCCTCTGCTTAGCTGTGAAAGGCAGAGTGTGGAGGAGGGAGGGGCAGCCATCAATCAAGCTGTCTATAATTCAAAACGCTTTGCCACAGACATCCAGGAAACAGTTACTCAAATTGAGGAGACTGGCAAGATTAGAGGGCTCACCTGAAGGCATTGCTTAATATATACTACAAGTGTGAAAAAGCTAGTCAAACTAGCTTTGAAATCTTATCCAGCTGTAGTAAGGTCAGTTCTAAAGGATTAGCCCTGGAAGTCAGCGCACTGCCTGCCTGCTCTGAATTTATTCAAAGCACTCTGTATCTAGCAAGAGAAAGTGCTGGAAGGTTTCCTCTCCTGAGTCTGCATCATTATTCCTCCACCCCCAGGGCTTTGTTCAGACACCGAAGAAAATCAGGCGTGTCCAAGCTTCTCACCAAAGAGTCATTTTTTTCTTCTCATTTCTGAATTTGGTTCACTTTTTTTTTTTGCAGAATTTTTTATTTGAATTAGAAACAAGATTGATTGTTTTACACGACAATCCCAGTTGCCCCTCTCTCCCCTCCTCCCCTACCACCTCCTCCCAATTAAAACCCTATCTATCACATATCCTTTCTGCTCCCCCTGGATGGTGAGGCCTTCCATAGGGGGTCATCAGAGTCTATCGTATCCTTTGGGATAGGGCCTAGGCCCACCCCCATGTGTCTTGGCTCAGGGAGTATTCCTCTATGTGGAATGGGCTCCCAAAGTCCACACCTGTGCTAGGGATAAGTACTGAACTACTACAGGAGGTCCTGTAGATTTCTGAGGTTTTCTCACTGAAACCCATGTTCTTGGGGTCTGGATCAGTCCCATGCTGGTATCTCAGCTATCAGTCTGGGGACCAAGAGTTCCCTGATGTTCAGGTCAGCTGTTTCTGGCGGACACCGCCCACATGGCAGTAGGGCTCAGCGGCTTATGGCGGAAAGATTTATCGTAACACCCCTTTGCTCTTCACTCATCCTTCTCTGCAACTGGATTCCAGTTCAGTTCAGTGGTGGGTGTCTGCATTTTTTGTAACTTCCTTTGTGGGATGATTTTCTGAGTCTCGAGTTTGCATAAGAAGTGGTAAATAGATTTGCCTAAAATGTCAAAAAAATATGTATTGAAAGGATACACAGGGCTACTACACTGAAGTCCTTGGAGACAAAACGACTTGGTAAAGAAACATCCATGTATGTTGTTTTTCATGCCTTACCTATATGAGGAAGAGAACTGCATTATTTACTTGTGTCTTTCACGAGGTCTCTATCCACAGGTATGAAAAGAGTTACCCAAACTATGCAAACCAGAATGGTAGGTAATAGCTCTTGGAGTATCTGTGGTCCATTTCTCTATGGCCACACGTGTTTTTGCAGTGTAGCAATTAAGTGTGGTATCTTCAGTCAAGAAATTTGGTTAATCTGATTAGCTAACAGGGGCATTAATGGCTTGGTGTAGATATTGCTAGCCCATGCTACCACAAGCTGCCCTGGTCAGCTACCACAAACAACTTAGAACTTTCAAACTCAAACATCATACAGATGCACACAAGTGTAGAAAAATGAAAACTTCAAAGGCTGAGCTGACTCAGTGGGTGTAGGTGCTTACTCCCAAGACTGATATTCTGGATTGGATTCCTGGACTCACATGATGGAAGGAGAAAACTGAGTCCTGCAAGTTGTCCTCTGACCTCTGAATAAGCAAGTATGCACCCCCCTCACACATGCATACTAAATAAAATGAAATTCAATAAAATATTTTTAAAATACTTTAAATGAATATGTGAAATATGGCACCTTATAAGTAATTTTAGGACTAAAATGAGATACAGGGATGCATCATATCTGTGTTGCCCCAGGTATATTTCTAAGGTCTCTCTTACTGCTTTCCACAGAACAAGTTCACTGAATAAACTAATCAGTTAATTAACACACGTTGCTATTACAGGAATCTGCAACACTAGCAAATATGTTGCCTCCAATTCTCATTTGCTTGGAATTTCCTCATTGTACATAACACATAGCTTCATTTCTATGCACGCCCATCTCTCCAGCACAAAGAGGAGACTAGAAAAGCCATAGTTGTCCACCATTCCCACTGGCATATCCTAGTCTCCAAATAATTGTGCCATCCACTTGTCTCTCCGTGGTCTCTAGAGCACTTCACAGCATCAGAGAGTGTTCATAGGGGAAGCGTCAAGAAGCATCTAGCTCCCCTCTGAGGGAGCTCTCTGCTTCCAGGAATAAAGTCACACATTGACAGGTGCTTCCTGTTTTCTTAAACACCTTGCCCATCTTCTGCACAACAAGCAATAGTTCAATCTGCAAGCCGTGACCCCACAGGAAGCTGCCTGCAAACTCAGGTAGCTCTTCAGACTCTTAAGAGGTCTTGAACATTCTCGAGAAACACCAACAAAATGTGTAGTCGTCTGTGAAGAAACTGGTCTAGAAGAAAAACACACCTGGGACTAGCGCCAAGAGGGTGAGAATGCTTTCCCTTGAGAGAGCCTTTTGCGAAGTATATTTTTTTAAAAAAAAAAAAACAAATAAATGTGTGTTCTTTAAATTTAGTGTTACTGTGGGTGGGATTGGGAGGACTGATTGTCAGTGGGTGATGTTTGTCGTGCTTCTGATAGAAGGTGGAAAGAGGAGGAAATAGGAAGGCTTAGATCTAATGGGAAGGGGCTAATGGGGATGGAGGGGCCAACTCAGGTCAGGGGAAGGGATTGCTCAAAAGATACACTTGTTTCTGGAAGCTCACACCCTCCCTGAAATCTCAGAACCAGCTGGAAGTGAGTCCAGAGAACTTCCATCCAGGTTTCACAGGAAGTTTTGGTTGAACAATTCTAGCAACGTGGTCCCAGGGAGACTTGCTGGAATGGGCCTAGCAGGGGCTTTGTAATCAGTTTGCAAAGGGATTTAGTTGAAGACATCCTTTAAGGCCATGATGCTAAGTCTCACACCATGCTTCTTGGATAACCAGATGATCCTTTTTAATAATAGAATAATGATGGGGGAAATTTGGTAATTTCTGATAATGCTATAGGATAAGCTCCAGTAAGCTGCCATTTGTTTGCTTTTGCTATGTTCTATTTTTCCAATCCTATTGCCCAACAAAGGGAAATTACATGAACTTTTGTTTAGAAAATTGAAAATAAATTAAAACCAGTATCTTTTAAATAAGCTTTCCCTACATGGTGGAAGTAATCCCTTCTGGGTGCAAACATATCTCTGTGTCTGACATGGCCCCCGTACATCCCAATAAGACCACCCATAGCAGTGGATCAATGGTTAATCTTCAGAATGATTAATTTCATTTTGTTTAGAGTCAGAATCCTAGAAACACTGGACCATCTTCCAGGACAAATGGAAATCCTCATTTCAGGAAACATTTTACATATTAAGGTTTGAAAAGTATTTATGATTTTTTGAAGCTGCAAATTGTGTAGACAGTGTCTCACCGTCTTTAACCTCTCTTGTGTGTTATGGTCAGTTTGTCACATGATTATCTCACACGATCATGTGTGAGTATCTGCCGATGTATTGGTACTTGGGTTTGAGGAAGACCCAGGATGAAAGATAGTAAAAGGTAATAGCTGACTCTCTAAGCCACTTCCCAGAAAGAAGACAGTGGGTATGCTTCTGTGGATTGGAAAGAAGTGGACCGGGGCTTGGAAATGGGTAGAATCTGAGGAGACAGAGGGGCACAGTTCACAGGGGACTGTGGGATATTGGGGACTGCACACAACCTTTGAGTGTGTGGCAAAGCCATCTTCTTTTGCCTTAAGGAAAGGAGTGATGATGGGTGCTTGCATAAAAGTCTTGGTTACAGACAGAGATCAATGCTAGCCCCCAACCAGCAAAGCTGTGGCTTCCTACTTCCTGATTTCTACCTCGGATCCCATTCTCTTTTCTGAGTCACTCAGTTTCCCAAGGTTTGTCCTGCTTCCAGGCCACCCCTGGCTCCAGTGTCATCTTTCCAGATGCCTATCCTGCAGCTATACCATGTCTGTCCCCATGTCAAGTCTTTTAAACCCCAAATAGGCTTCAACTGACTACATAGGAAAATTCTCAAGAGCAACAACAAAACCCCCACCTTTTCCATAGAAAAAGATAATTAAAGCAAGAGCAATAGCATTCCAAATGTACAGTAACCATGTCAACCATGTATAATTTAGACAAAAACAACGATCACCATTTAGAGATGTTGTCCTAGAGCCATCATGGAGCAGACTGATTTCTCATCTGTTATATTTATTTCTGACTCTGCTGCATTCAGAAATGATTCTGATTCCCAATGCCTGGTGTGTGCACTCCTCCTGACCTCTTGATCCTCAGAGCTTCCATGCTGAGCATTAGCAAAGAGGCAGGGCAGGCTTGCCTTAAGTTTCACCACCATCTACATGTTTAATACTCCCTGTGTTAAAAAGAGATTACTGCACCCTTATTCACCCTTATTCTTTTTCAGTTCCTGCTATCATGAGGGACAGCATGTTTATCAGGCTTTAAACTCAGCTAGGCTACTTAGCCTGTTTCCTTTGTTCCTCATCCTTGGAAAAGTGGGGTAATAACAGCACATACTTCCTAGGGCTTCAGGAGGATCTTGAATTAGCATGTACAGTTCTTGGGAATGTACACTAAACCCTCACAGTCCAGCCATGCTCATGCCAGCAGACTTCTCCAAATCTTGTTCTTCTGTGTCCTATCCTAGAAATCATCTCCAATCTATTTTTTTCTAACAATCTAACGCCAGCTTCCTGGTTCTTTCATCCACTCTTTATTGCCGTATTACAAGGTTTCCTAATTGTGCCATTCTTATTCCTTCATTCACTAAACATTTGCTTAAAAGTCAACAATGCACTGAGTGGTATTCCAGATGGGAGCCAATGAGCCTTTGGAATAATAGACTCATAAAGAAGGTGATAGAGTTTGTAAGTACTTCAAGAGGAAGACTCCTGCAGAGTTCCCTGGTGGGACAAATGAGGAAGCGGTCAGACATGTCTCCTGATGTGGGAAATAGGACAAATTAGCATAGATCCGGGACCCAGACCAACAGAGACTCCAATTTGAATCCTGCCTCCTCTGAGCTCTAGGACCTTGGAATATTTGTTTTCTTGTTATTATTGATTTTTTGTTCTTCCATACATATACTGCAAAGTCAGAAAAAGGGTATTTAGAATAAAATAATTATTTTATTGTGTACTGAATTCTAGCATTATTTTTATTTAATTCTTTTGGAGAACTTCATAGAGGAGCAATGCATCTTCTTCACCATCGCCTCTCCTTCCCTCAGCTCCTCTCTACTTCCCTAAGCAACAGCTTCTGCTTTAATCATTATTGTTGCACACACATACACATACACACACACACACACACACACACATCACACACACACAGACACACACATCACATACACACAGACACACACAGACACACACACAGACATACACACACAGACACACACACACAGACACACACATACACAAGACACACATCACACACACACACAGATACACACACACAGACACACACACACACACAGACACACACACACACACAGACACACATCACACACACACAGAGACACACACACACACAGAGACACACACAGACACACACACAGACACAGACACACACACACACACAGAGACACACACACAGAGACACACATCACACACACAGACACACACACAGAGAGACACACACACACACAGAGACACACACACACAGACACACACACACACACATCACACATACAGAGACACACACACAGACATACACACACAGACACACACATACAAACACTCACACACAGACATACACATGCAGACACACACAGACACACGCATACACACACACAGACACACACACAGAGACACACATCACACACACAGACACACACACACAGACACACATACACACACACAGACACACACACAGACATACACACACAGACGCACACATACAAACACTCACACACAGACATACACATACAGACACACACAGAGACATACACACATAGACAGAGACACAAACACACAGACACACAGACATACACACACAGACACATACACAGACATACACACACATACACACACACACACCTTAGTCCAGTCAGCATTGCTCATACATGCAGTTATCCAGGGATGACCCCAGAGTTAGACAAAGGTCCATCTAGCATCATTACTCACATTTTTCATGGTTACTGTACATTTTCATAATAAAATGACAAGAGTCTTCCTCTTGAAGTACTTACAAACTCTATCACCTTCTTTATGAGTCTTGTTATACACCACATATTGACTCTATTCTCGTCCTCCATATTTCTTCTCCAGGGAGAGGGAATTTGATATTCATCACTAGAGCAGTTCTATATTTAAGCTCCTTGGATATATACAAATAACAGTAATACTATTCATTTCTAAGCCTTGTCAGAGTAGCCTCATGTCTTGCACATATTTACATAACTCACTTTGATCATTGAACATTAGCTCTTTGTTCGTTGTCCATGACGATACACATAATTTTCATTTACTTATTTTCATTTCTATATAGTACAGTAGACAATGGAATACTTATTCTAAAATGTATCCATCCTTTATCTTGTCATAGTCACTTAGGTGGCTCCCAATGTTCCTCTATGTTAGACAGTGTCCTAGGGCTCCTACTATTGTGATAAACACACGATCAAAAGCAACTTGGGGAGGAAAGGAAGGGTTTATTTCAGCCTACAAATCCTGATCACCGTCTATCATGAAGGGAAGTCAGGGCGGGACTTGAGGCAGGAATTATAACAGAGGCTGCTTACTGACCCACCCCCACTCCACCTGGGGTAGCAACTAATCCTCCCACACTAATCACTCATTAAGAAAATGCCCCAGGGGCTTTCCCACAGGCCAATCTGGTGGCAGCATTTTCTCGAGAGAGGTTCCCTCCTCCCCAATGACTCTAGCTTGTATCAAGTTGACATAAAACTGGCCAGCATAAACAATGTTGCAATAATGCTTTGGGGGTTGTCAAATTTCCTTTGGATCCATTGCAGAATAGATACACTTCTAACTACACAAGCTATTGTGTTTCCCCAGTGCTGTGTGAGAGATACTGGATCTTTTTTACCTTATTACATTTAGTACTTCCACCCCGAGGGTCTTTGCAATGGAAAGGTTTTTTTTTTTGTTTTGTTTTGTTTTCTTGGAGTTGATGGTTGGTGCCACAGATCCCTACCAAACACACTATCTACAATGACGTGTAGGACTATTTAACGTCCCAAGCATTGAGAGGCATTCCATAGGGAAGACACTCCCCCATTATAGGAGAGATACAGCACATAAGCTGAACTAGGCAGTCCTAGGGTTGAAGATGAGTTCAGTTACACCTTCATTCCCCGACAATCTCCTTACCCATCCTTCAGAAAAGAGTCATGGCTCCCAGGAGAGGAAGCTTCAAAAGATGCTGAGTTACATGAATAACTTATTATTTGAGGTGGGTATAGAGCAAATCGGTCACAAAGCCAAGCTCATTAGCATCTATCAGTCACCAATACATTTCTCTCAGAAGCTCAGTGAGACGGGCAATAGGCAGGTGATTTCACCTTCTCGAATTCCTATTTACATCTGCTTTAATCAGAACCAGAAATTTATTTATTGAATCAGCAAATCTAGAGTGTATGTGTACATATGTATATTTGTATTTATACATTATATATGTGTATATGCATGTGTGCATGTATGTATGTATGAGTATATATTGTGTATGTTTATATGTATGTGTTGCTTTATTCCAACTTGTTAAAAACCCCAAATATACAACTCCTTAAGACCAGGAGAAAACTGTATAAACTCTCAAAATACTTGAGCACATGGTTATGAAATAACCACACAATGCAACTATCAATTTGTTTATAAGTATTGTGAATCTAAAAAAAAAAAAAAAAGCAAGGTACTCCAATACATGATCTTAGAATCATTTTGGAAGAAAAAAAAAAAAAAACACTTACATGTCCATATGTATAACACAATTAACACTATGTTTTCCAAGAGTTTGGAAAACTATATGTACTCATCACTCACTCAACAAACATAAAAGAAATGCTCACTGTGTGCTGGATTTAATACAAGATCTGTAATCTAAAATTGCCCATTATGCTCTTCTATCTAGATTTTATGTGGAAATTTAGGTACAACATGTTAAGGTTAGTGCAAGGCCCAGAGCAGACACAGGAGAACATCATGGGGCCATGGGGAGGAACTCTGCCTTTACCCGGAGTCAAGCATGAATCCCTTGAACACCTCAGCTAAGCGGGGGCTGGGATGGGGGCAGAGACATTTTTATTCTTAAGGCTCAAGAGGACTGAACACTGACATAAACCAGAGCTGAGCTTTTATTGCTTTTACAGCCAGAAAGTAAAATTTTACATTGTTTCCCAGCAATGAAGTGTGTGTTATATGAAGTTCTTGTTGTATCTACGTAGCTTCCTGGTCCACTTCAGGGAGACCCCTCATCCAGCTCTCCTGCTTATGTTCCCACTCAGTTCCCACAATTACTGCATGGCTTGTGGTGGTTTGGATGTAATGGCCCCCATAGGCTCATAGGGAGGGGCACTATTAGGAGGCGTGGCTTTGTCAGAGGAAGTGCACCACCGGAGGTGGACTTTGAGGTTTCAAATTCCCAAGTCAGGCCCCGTGTTACTTTCTCTTCTTACTGCCTGCTGATCCAGATGTAGAACCCTCAGCTACCTCTCTAGTACCATCCATGGTCATGGTGTCTCTTCACAGCAACAGAAACCCATAAGACAGGGCAGCTAGTCATCCAAAAGAAGGGTCAGGAAACATCTTGCTTCTCCTCTTTTGCTCCTGGAAGAAACAGAGCAGTTCAGGGAACTCAAACCTTTACTATTCAGAATAGTTAGTCCTGAAAGACCTTGATTTAAAAGCTTGTTTGTCCATTTCTTACCTTGTGACCCTGGCAAACTCTTTCCCTTGTCTTAGTCAGAATTGCCTAACCACCACAAGAAATAAATCAGGGTTTTAAAGCCCTCACACAATCATTTGTTTTAGTTCAGCTCAAGAAAATGTATTAGGTGAAACAATAAAATAAGCTGGTAAACATGTCAGAACTAAAATAACATACAGAATTAGTATTTCGTGTGTATATAAGTTCATAGATATTTCATTAGAGGATATAATAATAGGAAAACCCCTATTTACAATAACAATGAGGAAGATTAAATACTTAGGAACATACTTAAAAGGAAACTTGGGTGACTATGTGAGGAAAACATTCCTAAGGGATAGAAAAGCGAGCTTGAGCTAAGGGAAAGGCATTCATGGGCCATGGGAAGCATGACTTTGTCTCATGAATGTTGATCTCCCTAAATCATTGCATATATTTAAGACCATCCCAATAAAATATGAGTAAGCCTTTATGTAGAAATAAGCACAATTTGTATTCAAACCACATGGAAAAACAAACAAACAAAAATCTGGAAAATAGCCAAGAAAATACTAAAAAAGAACAAAGGAGGAAAGGCCAGCTCCACCAGACATTAAAACATACTACAAAGTCCTTGTAATTAAAACAGTATGGTGCAGGCAGAAGGCTGGATACACAGATCCAGAGAATGTATAAAAAAAAATCCAAAACTAGATTCTAAATACCCTTGGAATTTTAGAACAGTGTATGATAAAAGAGGCAACACAGATTTATGGGGAGAAAAACAAATTAAGGAGAGTTTGGGGGTAATTCAGTAATCATAAGAGCAAAATAAATTTAGAACATACTTCATGCCATGTGTAAGCATGACTCCAAATGAAACTGAGAAATGAATATAAAAATTAAAATTACTGGGAGAAAACATAAGCAAATTCCTCTAGAGCCTGGTTGTAAGGAGAGCGTTCTTAGCAATGACTCATAATTCAGAGACACTTTATAAAAACATTGATCTGACTAAACAGAAATAGAATTTTCCTGGATGGCAGAAAAGATCATAAGCAAAATCAAAATTTCAAACTAAATCCACCCATACATAAAACACAAATATTAGCACCACATAAAGAATTCTTAAAATTTCCTAAGTGTCTGTCTTTAGTCAATCTACTCTAAAACCAAAAATGAATTTAACAAACAGCATACCCAAATTAGTAAGTTTCCCAACCCTGGAGAGATGCAAGGTAGTAATTCTTAAGTTAATTCATGTAGATCCCATGGTAAGGAAAGTAAATAAATAAACTAGATAATTAGAGGCAGATTTCTTAGCTTCAGAGTCAGCCAGCAAGAGCTCCATGGTGTTAGATTGGAATCAAATTACTGGTGATACATGATCAATAAATGGATAATAGATAGGTAATAGACTGATGATTGACAGCTATAGATAGATAAATGGTAGATAGCTTATATCAATGAGAGATATACATAGGGGATAGAAGATGGTAGATTGATAGATGATAGATAAATGATAGATGATACATAGATGATAGATGATAGAGAGATAGAAGATGGATGGATAGATAGATTATATAGATTTAAAGAGATTTAGATTGAACACATAGGCAGGTTTTTTATAAATTTTTGTATGTTTTTTTGTTTGTTTGTTTTGAAGACAGGGTTTCTCTGTGTAACTGTCCTGGCTGGCCTGGAACTCACTTTGTAGATCAGGCTGGCTTTGAACTCACAGAGATCTGCCTGCCTCTGCCTCTCCATGATGGGATTCAAATTATGTGCTACCACTGCCCAGCTTTTTGGGCTTTTTAAACTTTTTGATAGCTATGTTTTATGAGAAACTGAAAATTAATAACTCCAGTACCAATTAGCATACCAAGCATCCTAATGTTAGCTTCTAAATACTAAATAATACTCTCTAATAGAAGAAATAAAGGATACTTGGAAAAATTGCTAATTTCTGTCCTGGAAAAGAGAAAGGAAACAATAAGATTATTCTGGGATATCTGATGGTACATGAAAACAAGCAAACAAACAACCCCCCCAAAAAACTCCCAAAAGATGAGGACTTCATATTCAAAGTACGCAGAAGTCACACTGGAAGTGATACCTAATGATTAAATGTGGGCCAACTTGAACAAAGTCAATGGTAACCATGATGAATGGTAACATACAAAATAAACTTTCAGGACTCCATCCTAATGGAGAAAATTAATGAATTAATTAATTAATCAAGAGTGAAGGGGGCTCTTCTAGCAAGAATTCCAGTTCATGATGTCAGAGTAGTTGTAGAGCAGATAACCCACCAGATGGAGACAATGATAGGCCAATATGGAGAAAGATGGTATTTGCATAGTCCTAACGTATCTCTCCACAGGATACTGACAAAATAAAATGCTAAAAAATACCTATTTTTGCCATGAGGACAATCCGTAGGAAGTACCACTTTACCCAAGTGTTCAACATTCCCATCACCAACAGTTAAAAAAAAATGTCAAAAAAAATGGACCTCTTGATAGGATGTACTGGGAAGCCCACAGTATGGCTTCTGTGGTGTGTATGTAGGCCACACTTAAATCACTTCTAATTTATTCATTATCTACGTCCTGGACGATACAATGGGCAGTGCTATGGCAGTTACCATACGGTGGTGATTTCATGAGGTGTCTATGTAGTTAATAGTATGGTGTTAATGGTACCTTTCTCACTGTTGAAAACCACATTGGAATTAAGGAAGAGTTGGAATGAAGGATACATAGATAAACTTTGCACTGTTTTTACTTGTAGCAATCATAGATTTGTTAAGAAAAAATTAGGATTCCCCATAGTGGAAGAGAGAACCTCCAAGAGGAAAATGACCTCTTGTACTATTTTGCAAATTTTGATTAGTCTGAAGCTTTTTCAAGATAAAAAGCTAATAAAAAAGATTGAAAAGGAAAAAGAAAAGGTAATTAAAAGAAACCTGAGTACTATCATAATTTTTTATTGTAAAAGGGCAGCTTAACATCTGTCCATGGAGTAGGACAGTTCTCTAAATAAAAGATTAAGTATGTCCTGTTTATGAAAATCATTAAAAATACACAGAATGACATATCTACTACATAAATTCTTCCCCTGATCAGTATGTTTCCTTAAGGACTCATTGACTTAATTTTCAAATTATTGCTCATAGTGTCTGAAGATACAACCTACAGTGTTTGGCAGATCAACTGAACGACCACTTACTATCCCAGGGAATTTTGAGCATCTTAATTTAATCTTATATATTGTACGTTTTTCTTGATGACTTATTTTAGAAATCTCCCTTTTGTCCAAGTTACCAGATGTGCCAAAGAAGACTTGACCCACAGGTAGCAAGTACTCACGGACTCATGAGATTTCTCTCTCTGTTTTAAAAGAGCAAGGGAAGAAGTGAGAGTGGCATAAATGCCATCTCTGTTCTAAAGAGTTTGGGTCAGTTCTGCAGACCACAAACTCCTCACTTCGCTGCAATTCCCTACCTCAATTCTTAGGATGTGAAAGCTATGTTGGAGCTCTTATACTTGTACAACCTTTAGATCAGATGTTAATTATGATGAACACTGCCCTTATGTTTATAAGCACCAGGTCATTTGTGTTTATTATGGAGCCAACCTACTGCAGAGAATAGAACTCAAGAGAAAAGTATTCCCCCTCCAGTACAGCATGCCCAACTGGCCAGAGTGTGGGTGTCTTTAGCCTGGTATGTCAAGGTGATGTAACTCTGATTCAGAATAACCATGTGCACTGTCAAATGCTCACGTCCTACTAGACCCACTGGGTTCATCTCCAACGTCTCCTCTTGGAATTATACCTGTCTTGCTGCATTTTCAATGGAATCCATTGGGAATGGGATGGTTTAGTTTTTGTTTCTAGTTCAGGATTTACATGATCATGAAAGAATTGCCCAAGAAAACATAGGAATAGAGTCAGCACACATGCCCCATCATGGCAAAGAAAACCAGAGGGATGACTTTATTTAAATTTTAGCAAAATCTTACTTCAGACTCCCAAGAAAAACACAGCAGATCTCCTGACTTCACCACCAGAGGGCAGAAAACATTAAGAAATAGGGTAAACACTTGTGGGAGAGCCTCTCAATTACGGTGTGCAATTTCAGGTGCACATTTTAAGGAACGAACTCATTCAGAAATCAAATAAGCTCCATGGGAATGAGGATAGGAAGGGATTAGGAGGGGAAACCTCCTGCGTGACTTTTTTGTTTTTTGTTTGTTTGGTTTTTTTGGGTTGGTTTGGTTTGGTTTTCCTCTACCATGCTCTCACTACTCACTTTTGCACAATTAATTACAATATTGATTTAAACATTTGAATACATTGAGCATGTAAAATTGTAACAATTCCCTCCAAGTGATATATGAGGATAATCTTGTCTCTGCCTAAGGCATCCTTACCTGGAAAAGGAAGAGTGGGCTAAATGAGCCATTCCGGAATCGCAGTGGCCACGATCTTGAGCTTGATGCACATGTGGGTCAGAGACTATCTCTCAAAGCAGGGCCACAGTTCTCTCCCTAACTGGCAAATGGTCATGGTCAATCCCAGGGATTGTGATGGAAGAGTCACACTGCAGGTCCAGCCCTGCACTGGAACACTGAGGTCAAGAGTATGTTCTACTGGTGTGTGTGTGTGAGTGTGTGTGTGTGTGTGTGTGTGTGTGTGTGTGTGTGTGTGTGTGTGTGCTCAGAGATGGGCAGTATTTGCTCTTGGGGTTACAAGCTACTTGGAATTAAATAATACAAATATCTCCTGTTCCCTTCATCATCACTTCTTTTTCTTTTTCTTTTCCTTTTTCTTTTTTCTTTTCTTTCTTTCTTCTTTTTTCTTTTTTCTTTTCTTTTTTTTGAGACAGGGCTATTAAAGTCGCTTGTCTCTTAACTGGACTTTCCTAAGATGTACAAGCTCTGGGATTAAACCCTTAGCCTGTAGTACATCCCCTCTCCCTATGGCTTCCCAAAGATGGCAAGGCTGGGGCTGGCCTCAGAATACAACAGCAAGGAGCAAGCGTACATCAGCATCCTCTAGATGCTCGGTGGGTGGCCCCACCTCCTTCCCTGATGTAGCCCCAAGTCTACCAGGTCTTTGGAACATTTCGGCAAGAACTCTGGCCCTTAACATTTGCATCTGTCTGTGCCTCCCCACACTGCTGCTTGTGTGTGTGTGTGTGTGTGTGTGTGTGTGTGTGTGTGTGTGTGTAGTTTCAGTTGGCTACCGGCTGCCTGGTCTTGTTATGACCAACACAATTGTCCAATGCAGCTTTGAATGATTTTCTCAGGGACTCTGGAAATCAAACTCCCACTTCAAGTATCTGGCCAGCTGCCAAGGCCACCTTTCACCATTACCTCACATGATGACAAAACAAAACAAAAACTTACCAATACACCCCTTGCCTCCCAGAGTTCCAAAGGGTGATGGGACCAATCTGGATTCTTCTTTGCACTTGTCTGAGCAGGATCCATACCCTGAAAGCCCATTTGGCTGATGTCTTTCCCTGTCCCCTTTAGGTGACCCACTGACTCAGAAGTATAATCACCTGCTTCTTTCTAAAAGACTTTATTCCTTTGGAGCTGAGAGGTTTCATCCACTCTCGGGAAATGGGTGATAAACCATTTCTCACATTTTCTTTTGTATGTCCAATCTCAGATGTTTCATTGTGTATGTGTATGACAGTGCACATGTGTGTGCATATGTGTGGAGGCCAGGGGACACTTTGAGTGTCATTCCTAGAGAATCACTCACCCCCCCCTTTGCTTTTTTGAGATGGGGTCCTTGTCTGGTCTGAAGCTTTACAAGTATGCTAGGCTGGGTGGTTAAGGGATCCCAGGACTCTACCCGTATCCATCTCCTCGGTGCTGGGATTACCAGTATATGTCACCTTGCCCATCTTTTTTATGTGGGTTCCAAAGATTGAGCTCTGGCATTTGTTGTTGTTGTTGTTGATGATGATGTTTTGGTTTAATTCAGTTTGGTTTAGTTTGGTTTGGTTTTTCAAGACAGAGTTTCTCTGGGTAACCCTGGCTATTCTGGAACTCACACTATAGACCAGGCTGGCCGAGAAACCACAGAGATCTGTCTGCCTCTTGCTCCTGGGAAACTCTGTTTTTTATACTTGTCTTACAAGCAAGTCATAAATTTGTGGGCCAGAGTTAAGCAGTTGGAAACATTTTTGAAAGAGATTCTTTTATGCTTCATTGAGGCCAGGAGGAGACTCCCCTGCTGGCATTGAAGAAGCAAGCTCAACTGGTTCTGTGGCCACAAGGAAGTGACTTTCTCTCTTCCTTGTATGATTTTGGAGAAGGACACAAAACTAAAAGGAGACCTTAGCCCAGGATGACTCCTTTATGGGAGGTTTCAAAACCCTAGCAGAAGACCAGTGAAGCTACACCTGAATTCCCAAACATGAAATCTGAGATCTTAAGAGAAGGTTGTTCTAGTCCCATAAATTTCTGCTCGTTTCACATAAAGTGGTAGAAAAGGAGAATGACATTAGAATGAGAACGAAACTACAGAGCATCAATATTCCTATAGCAACAGTGTAAACAATGAGTACAAGTACAGGCCCCAAAGCCATGCTGGGTAGATTCATGGCCTAACCCTGCAACCTACTTGTTGTACGATCTTGGGCTGTTCCTACATGTTTCTATGCTTCTATTCCCACATGATAAAATGACCTGAACCCAGGGGTACTCAAGGAATTATTTTAAGGACTGATGAATTGCTGCAGAGTCACTAGAAGAACGACTAACACATGATAAGCATTCTATGAGTCATTAGGGATCCTTGTGTGTGAACCTACTCTACTCAGCACCAGTGACTCTAGGCATATTGAAGGCTCTCTTGATATACACAAAAAGAAACATGAGTCATCATATCACAAATGCTCAAAACATCTGACAGAAAGATCAACTTATTAATGTGTTGCCTTTCAAAAATCAGGTTCAGTAAGAAAACATGGATAAAGTCATGTAATAAGCACTGTTTCAATTTTAAACTGCAAAGAGAGCAAGCAGAAGCATGACCATATCTGAAGATCTTACTGTTCCCTGCTATGGTTTAGATATGGTTTGAGTGCATCTCTAAACATTCATGCAGGGGAAGTTCTGGCTGCATTGTGGTGGTGCTGAGGCGGGAGACTTTACCAAGTGAGACCTGGAGAATGGTAACTGGGTCATGGGGCTACATGGGGGTTAGTGTTTTTTCTCTCAAGGGAGGTCTCAATGGTGCCACCCCCTCTGATCTTTCTGACTCCTTGTCTCATCGTCATCTCATGACACTGTGGTACCATCTGACATGGAGTTCTCACCAGAGTCAAACAGATCCTGATAATGCCATTATCTCGAGTCTCTATAACTATGAGCTAAGACTCCTTCCTGTATAAAGTGCTTGGGATTTCTGTGTAGCCCCACAGTACAGTGGATGCTTAATTAACATTCACGAGGCCCTGGTTTCGATCCTTAGTAGCACTGGAGATGCTGCATAAAGTACCAAGGTTCACCTAGAATAACTTTATAGCAACATAAAATGAACTGAACCAACATTTCTTCTGCCCCAAGAGTTAAGAATCAATAATAGTCATCCCCCAAACAATCATGAACAGCTGCAGAAATCTAATATTGTAATTGTTGTGTGTTACGTATTGTGCAACAAAATGAAATAGAATATGTTATGGGAACTCCCACAACAACAATAAAAATATTTAATGACATGCTGCAGACAAATAGATGGACAGAAAGATGACAGACAGATGATATATAGATAGAAGGATGATAGAAGATAGAGAGGAGATAGATAGAAGATAGATAGATAGATAGATAGATAGATAGATAGATAGATATGCCTTGTAATTCCGATGATAGATGGAAAAATATATTTTTCAAAAATATCTATATTGGGCAGCTTGGAAGATGGCTCATTTGGTAAAGTGCTTTTCATGCAATCATGAGTTTGGATCCCCAGCACCCTGGAAAAGTGGGAATTACTGGCAATATACATCTATAATTTTACTGCTGGAAAGGCAGACACAGAAGGATCCCTGGCCGATCGGCCTATCCAATCAGCATTCTGGTTCAGGGAGATACCTCATCTCAGAAAGTAAGACGGAGGGAGACTAGGAAGATGTGTAGACTTCAGGCTTACACGTGCTGACCTGCACAACACGCACACACACACACACACACACACACACACACACACACACACACACACACACACACGCTACAAAGCAACAACAAAAAAAACCCTGCTAAGGGTTAGTACTCTGTAATAAGAAGCAGAACTAGCACATTCCTAAGTGTCAGGAAGCAATGACAAACAATGCAAATGAATATCTGTTTATAAAACAGCTCTTGGTAAGGTTGGAGGGGAAGCCCTTCTTCACAAAGCATGTAGTTCAGTAATCCAGACTCTTTCTACCTAGGGCTTCCCCAGTCTTTAGGGTGTCCCCATTGTATCTGTAGGATAAGAGAGAAATAGTACTGAAGAGCACTGAGGGACTAAGTAATTGACAAGAGTGGAAGCAGCATGAGTTTTCCCTTTCATCCCACGAAAGACAACCCAGTCACATGGTCACACCTCCCTGCAAGTGGCTGACAGCTATTTCTACAATGAGCACACCAAGAGATTCCCCCATACAGTTAGGTGTGACTGAGAGCCATTCTATGCCATTTGAAAACATGACTTCTAAATCCAGGTAATCTTGGTTCAGACTTGTTTCTTCTGTCTATGCCTTGATTTCTTCAGTTTCTCTTCTTCTCATTGAGGGTTTAAAAATGGCATATGTCTTGTGATACTAAAACTAGATGATATGTTTGAAATCACTAGTAGCATAACTGTTGTTCAATCAGTATAGAAAATGTTTTAACTATGTTGTTGGTCTGGTCATTTATTTCTGCTAAAAACTCAACTGTGTGAGTGTTAGAGTGAACATTTTGTTTCCATTGAGAATGGCTGGATGGGGAAGGCAGAATCTTAATGAAATGGCTGATGTTCTGCTGTTGTGAAAGTTCTTTGGCCTGGGCTGCTATCACTATGAGGACATTGAGAGAGCTGTCTTTTATGACAGCTGTCTCCTCTGGGCCCTAGGCTTTGGCATATCCTTATTTAGTGTGTAGAGATACTTTAAGAACACACTTCATGCCTCTATCTCAGCTAAGACTTTATAGAAGGATATCTTAATATCCTTAATAGAAGGATATCTGAAGCTCACAGGAAGAAAAACTACTGTAACTTCAAACTAAAACTCAAACAATTGAGTTTGAGTATCAAACAATTGAAATGGTTAATACTGGAGTCCTCAAGCTGATATTTGCAAGAATTGACAACAATGATGAGCATATATGTCCATCTGGGTCATTTAAGAAATTTTTAGGCTTGAGTTTTGTCCCATACAAATGTGTGTCACTACACACATGAGCATCCCACAATGTGATCTGAGTTGCTGGGTGCTGTTGATCATTGATCAACAGCACTGCTGCTGATGAGCTAAAGGCTCTGACATTTGCAGAGTGAGTATACACTCCACAAGTCTAACCCATCATAAGCACAAGGGATGCTTGATCAGCGTGTCTCAAAAGCCCCGTAATGCACAGACTTCTTCTAGAAACAGATACTATTCGCTACGCCACAGGACTGCATCCATAGCCCACGCCTCTTCAGACTTGGAGAT
This sequence comes from Cricetulus griseus, assembly GCF_003668045.3. Lineage (NCBI taxonomy): Eukaryota > Metazoa > Chordata > Mammalia > Rodentia > Cricetidae > Cricetulus > Cricetulus griseus. Next base: position 138,045,256 of record NW_023276806.1, read on the forward strand.
GAGGGGTGTGCCTCATTTTGATTTCTATGCCATTCTCCAATTCTCTCAATGACAAGTCCCACTTCCCCCTTGTCACACATACATACACACTCCCTGTGTCACCATCACATGTATTTTGAGCTACCCTGCCCAGTAAGTGTCTTACAACATGTCCCTTTCCATCTGGCTTCCAGAGTTCCACACAAGTTTACTCCTTAGGCCTTCTTATGATAAACCCTGTCAGACCTGCTATCCTGAGCAGAACCCAGCTCCTTAGGGAATATTTCAGTGTGATAGTCCCTGCTTTCGCTGTTGTCTTCTAAGGGCTTGCCTCAGCTACTACTTACTAAGAAAGTGAGAAAAAAAAAGGGAAGGGACATTTGGGTACCCTCCACATGACTCATGGAGTAGCTTTACTTACTCTAGTAGCTTGGAAAGTCATTTCAAAATTCCAGAGTCCTTTTCCTCCTGTACACAACAGGAAAAGTGATGCTTTCCTATAGTTAATCATCAATGGTTATTTAATTCAACCGCCCACATGGGCCACTGTTTGCTTAATTTTTTGCTATCGTCTGGGTCTCTGCCAAGTGTTAGGCTATATTTAATCTTCATGGCATCCCCATGAGATGTTTCCAGATGAGAAAATCAGTGACGAGTTGTTATCAAGCACAAACAGGTCTAGGCTCTGAATCTTTAGAGCCATGCAGGCGATAGTGCCACAGATGGTTTTCTCACTTCCTAGAGTGTGGATGTGATGGACCTGCCATAGCCAGAGGCACATAGAGAATAAACCCCCAAATCCCACACTGCCCATCCAGATCAGCATCACCTTGGTGCTTATTCTGCTGCCCCAGCCTGCTTTACACAAAGTCAATACTGTAAACTCACATTTGACCTAGTTTGATCTGACTGTGGGTTGCGGTTCAATTATTCAGCAATTGATTACTAAGAACTTAGACAACTGTTGACAACCACTGTAAATGCAGTCTTTCTTCTGTGGTCTCTCTCACAATCTAACCTTGCTACTTCACATTCCTATGACTACCCCATAGTTCTTCCAAATGACCTAGAAATGTCCTGCATGTAGCATACTCCAAAGGGCAACATGGATATGGAAGTGTATATTGAGTTGATGTTTTAGCTAACTCAAGCTCCAAGTGCCACCCTTAGGCTTATGTAGTAAACAACAGAAACATGGGAGCCTTGGTTTTGCTCACTTATAACCTGAGTTGTTTTCTTTCCATTTAATGGACAAACTCATATGGAGAAGCAAACAGTTGGGCAAGGATGAAGAGAAGAAGTGGACCACATCACACTGAGACCAGACTCATTTAGGGGTCCCTTCCCCAATGGTACCATAGAACTCAAGTGAAAGGTTCAAGGAGAATCTTAACCGGCCTAGCTGGTGCCTCACAGAGGTGGCCCACTACTTTGTGAATGCTAAGGCCCACCACAGCTTAGCCTGCTACAACTTGTTCACCTTACACAGCAAGAAGAGAGAGTGCTAGAGAGACTAAAGAGGGTGGTGTAACAGATTCCCAGTCTCGATACCACCTTCATGACAAGGACCTGCTATTTTAACTAATAAGGGGAGCAGGTTTCAGTCTCCTTCCAGGACTGGATAGGTGAATTTGCAAATGATCCACCTTTATACTTTGTCCCATGTGGAATAGATTCTCACTATCCCACCAGCATCCTCAAGTTACTCTAAGTTCAGTACATGAGAGCTATTGTGTATAGGGAGGACTTCATGAGTGGATGAGCCACAGCAGAGAAGTTGCCATTGAAGAGAAGAAAGGACCAAGGAAACTTTACCTGAGGTTCTCCCAGTAACAGACGAAGACCAATGGGAGCTCTTGTAGTCTTGCTTCTTCTAAGGATATTTCATGGGGAATCATGCCAAAATGACTGATCCACGTGCTTTGTTGGGATAGAGACTCTGAACTCCTCCAGTTGTTGTCATTCCATGAACTCAAACTCAACTAGCATACATTTACTTACATGCCACTGGCCATACCCATTGTTATCACACCACACGCATATAGTAACCCAGCATGTAGGCATTTCCATTGAAGAAAGACAATAAGGATGCATGAAGGATGAGAAGGGCCTTGTGGCCAAGCACAGAGAAAAGCAGCCTGCGTTGCACATAAACATTGAAGGTTTTGCTCTTTCTGTGTTATCCCTTGTTTTGCTTTTGTTCAGAGCTCTCTTGGGGGAAAGAAAGGAACTAGGAATGGCAAAGCAGGCAAACTAGATGAAATCAGAGAAACAAAAACAAAACAGAGAGGAGCTATCATGAAAGAAAGTGAACTGGAATGGCTGAGTCTCCTCGGGGTGGGTGTGGATGTTCCCTCCATGGTGCCTGATTGATTCAGAGCTGTGTGGACAGCTAAGCATGAGATTTATGTTCTATTTTATACAACTCATTAGTAGCAACACTTCCTCCCGGCAAATGGGTAGAGGTTGAGACTGTTTCGTAAAGTGACCATGATAGAGGGCACCTCCTTTTACCAGCAGCTGTGTCTCAATACCAAGAAGCTCACTCCTGATCTATTTTTCAGTTTTCTATTATTTCTTTGAGAGTGTTGATGTCCTTTGTTCATGTTCAACCCCCTCATCCAACTTAGCAGGTTCTCCCTTCTTTTCCACCCACTCAGTTTTGTGTCTTTCTTTCTTTTCTTCTCTTTTCTTTCCCTTTCTTTTCTTTTCTTTTTTGTAAACCCTTCAAGACCTGCTTGTGCTACCAAACATTCTTGGCTGTATGATCCTCCAGTGGAGAGTTATCAATTTACCAGAGACTACATTCTTAGAGAAAACCCTCTGTTTCTCTCCCAGAGCTAACAATTGTCAATTGCTCCAAAGCTAGAGCTAGGATTGTGTGCCCAACTCCCCTATCTCTATGCGGGGATTTGGTCTTGATAGGACTTACAAAAGTTTTGTGCAGCCAGGCCGTGGTAGTGCACGCCTTTAATCCCAGCACTCAGAGGAGGAGGCAGGTGGATCTCTGTGAGTTCAAGGCCAGCCTGGTCTACAGAGTGAGTTCCAGGACATCCAGTGCTGTTAAACAGAAAAACACACAATGAATCTTAAGCAAAGCCAAAGCACCGGAAACCTCTAGCTCTTCTTAAGACCCTGTCTGCGGCCAGACAGAGATAGCATGGTTTTTGCTGACAGTGCAGACAGAAGCTTCCTCTAATTGCTGGCTTATGTGTTGGTATTCTTTTTTCTTTTTTTTTCTCAAGACAAGGTAGCTCCAGCCCTTGCTGTCCTGGAATTCACCCTGTAGACCAGGCTGGCCATGAACTCAACAGAGATTCACCTGCCTCTACCTCCCAAGCTCTGGGATTAAAGGCTTGCACCACCACTGTTGGCATTCTTAAAATAAAGTCACTGAGATTAAATATCAAATGCTTCTGTAGGATAAAAAGCACTCAGAGAGAAGGAAAGAGCCCCACCCATGAAGGGTAGAATCTATGTGGATTTTACAAATGAAAGCCCTGTGACCAGGTCTCAAGGTCCTTGCTATTTTTCCTGCTGGGATGAGACAAGCCATTGTGATCAAGTGACACCTACCTCCTGGGCCAAGTTTTACATTTCCTTCAAACTTCAAAGCCTGAGAGTTACTATAGCTAGTACAATCCATTTTCTAGTAGCCAAAGCATGGTCATTTCTCCTTGATGTACTTGTGGCTTACCCACTACTATACACATGAGCTGTTTGTAATCCAAGTTCTTCGAGATTTCAGAAGAGCAAGGTGTTTACTATAAAAACACAACAATGTGTACCAAGGAAGGGTCAAGTCACCAAATCACTAAACAAGTTAGAAAAAAAGTTGATGAGGGATCTGTATGCTGTGACTATATGTTTCTCTTATTGGTTGATGAGTAAAGCTGTTTTGGCCAAAGGACATGCAGGATATAGCCATGCAGGAAGTATAGGCACGGCTACCAGACTAGGAGAATTCTGGGAAGAATAATGCAAAGAGAGTCTTGGGGAGATGCCATGTAGCTACCAGGAAGGTAGGATGCCTGGGAATTCTCCAGTAAACCAAGACCATGTGGAGATACACAGATTAGTAGATATGGGTTAATAAGTAAGAGAGAGCTAGCCAATAAGAAGCCTGAGCCATTGGCCAAATAGTTTATAATTAATATAAGCCTTTGTGTGTTTACTTGGGGCTAAATGACTGTGGACCAGGTAGAACAGAAGCTTCCATCTACAAAATATTATTTAGTATACTATCTTTAAAAAGTAAGTTTGAGATTCAGTTCAACCATCATTATATGCAGAATTCATTCACAGCTAATTTCTCCTCCATAGCAACCTAAGGATTATAGAGCTGCCAATTACTAGCCATGGTTGTTTTCATTGTTGTTTTTGTTACTAGGAGTCAAATTCCAAGCCTTGAACATGTTAGAAAAGTCCCCCAACTGCGGAGCCACCCCTAGTCTCTAGGTTAACTTTGCTATCTGCTGGGTACCTCTATTTCCCTGTCTGCAAAATGAAGATAAGAAAAAAAAGATAAGAGGTCTTCTCAGAAACTGGTGTAAATTCTCATCACTGCTTGTATGACTGACTCATTCCTAATGTAGGAAAGGTGCATGAGCAGAGGAGAAGCCAACATTAGCTGTGGAGCTACAACACATTAACACTTTATACATTATTGATTTATTCACTAAATTGTGCAAGCATACTTTTGACAGGATCATAGACATGAAATAGTGTTGTGTGGACCCTCCACCCTCACCCCAGAGTCAGATGAGAAGTATGGGTGGCTGTGCTGGGTAATTTTAACTGTCAACTTGACACAACCTAGAGACTTGGAGAAGGAATCACAGTCAAAGATTGCCTAGACCAGGTTGGCCTGTGGGTGTGTCAGTGGGGAACTATCCTGATTCTTTTAGTTGTGGTGGGAAGGCCTGCTCCATGGACCCAGGCATGCAGAGCCCTGTGGACTATGGGCAGGGTTTAGAATCAGTTCCAAAGGCACCCCTGAAGCCACCAGAGAGCCTGGAGGAGAGGGTGATATGATCACTGTGGTGGAATGTGGAGTAGTGATTTGAAGGAAATTAGAAGGGAAGTGAAAAGAGTGCTGGGCCTGGGGTGCTCGATTTTAAGTGCTGGAACTTGAGATAGAAGGAAACAGAAGGATTTTCAGTGGAGATCTGGGAAAATCTCACAAGGAAACGGGTGTGGAAGATAAAGAAAGAAGTGGCCACGAGTTGCCCTCAAGGTGCTATAGTGGACCCATTTACACTGAATCCCTTATAGGATAAGGGTTTTCACAGTTCTAGAAAGTCCCACAAGGTTCTTTTAGTGAATGCTGGCTGGAAAGACCATCCAGAGAGGTACGTTGTATAATGAAGAATACATTCAGTTTATCTTTCTGCAGAAATAGTGTTCTGGTGGAAGCTTCACCCCAGCCCCTGGCATCCACATACCCAAAGAGTCTGGAATGTTCTAGTGGAAGTTCTATCCCAAGCCCCCTCCCATACCTCTCTCCAAATCCTGCTGTGCTCAGAAAGCCCGGCAAATGATGACGCGTCCTCGCCCAGAGATGTTCAAGACCACTTCCACAGAGTATTTAAACTGTCCCCCAGAAAACAGATGTGTGATTTTTTGGTCTCTCTTGTCCATCTTCTCTTGGGGTGGAGGGCTGGAAAATCATCTGGAAGCATTGTATCCATTAAACATGGGCTTTTTCTAATTCGGTTTGATTTGGTATGATTTGGATTGCTACATCAGCAGAGAGGCTCATTGGGGTACAGAAACTTTTCAGACAGCCTTATTCAAATCTGGTCACTTTCTGCCGATCTTAGTTAGGGTTTCAGTGCTGTGATAAAACATCATGACCAAAAGTAATGTGAGGAGGAGCAGGCTTAGGGAAGTCAGGACAGGAACTAAACAGGGCAGGAACCTGGAGGCAGGAGCTGATGCAGAGGCCATGGAAGAGTCGTGCTTATTGTCTTCCTCCTCCTGGGTTGCTCAGCCTGCTTTCTTACAGCACCCAGGGCAACCAGCCCAGGGATGGCACCACTCACAGTGACCTGGGCCCTCTCACATCAACAGGTATCCAACAAGAACATGTATACATGTCTGCACACAGGCCAACATGTGGAAGTGGAAGCATTTTCTCAAGTGAGTCTCTCTTCAAAAATGGCTCTAGTTTGTGTCAAGTTGAGGCGAAACTTGCCAGCATGCTGCCCAAATCCTCCTCTACTGAGTCTGGGCCCCCTTCAAGCTGCTATTTTTAAAGCAGCCCATTGGAAAAATTTTATTTGATTCCTCTCTAAGCTTGAGCTCCTTGTTTGGAGTGTTTTTTCTTCCTTTTCCAGTTGAGGATTCCCAACTTTCTCTTCAGAGATTCTTTCCCACCAGTGACTCCCCCAGACACCACTGGCTCCAGCCAGTCACATGGGCCATGTCTCCTGCTTGTGTGTGCTCATGGTTCTCTTTGGCTGTTTCCACTGTGGAATGTAGTGAAGCATGGTGTTATCATTGGACTGTCTTCTAGGCAGAACTTACAACTCCCCAAAAAACCTGGCCTTGTAGTAGAAGTTTTATCCACAGATCCCAAAATGATGCCATAGTTCAAGGCCAGGAGGGAAAATGTTAAATTTAATTGAATTTAACCAAATTAAAAGAGTAATAAACCTAGGGAACTCATCTTACCATCTCAACCTCTTGCTTAATAGAAGAGCAAGTAAATGCAGACACAGCAAGACATACCCAAATTATATATTTAAAAATAGTCACCCTAAATGGCTATTCAGGCCCAAACTTAACCTTAAACCAGTCATGCCAAACATAACACCTTTCTTATCTGCCTCTCACCTCTGCTTTGCTCTTCCTGAGCAATGTGGGGCCCATGCTTTTCCGAGGAACAGAGGAAGGGGGCTGGGGAGGAAGATATACTCCTACAACTTTACAAAACTCCCCCTCACCCCTAATGTTAACGGGCGCTGCATGAGCACGCATGCACAGGTCAGTTCCTCACCACAGAGTCGTGCAGAGCTGACTCCGGAGCAAACAAGGGGAAAAATTCCCCTGTACAACTTTCATCCCTCTATCCATGGTCTTTAAGATGCCCTCAAATGACAGAATCTGGTCTTGCTCACCTTAATGTTTCTAGAGCCTTCCATCTCTGGGAGGTGTGTGTATTTTAAATGAAAGTAACTTGATGAAGTAAGTGTTAGAATCCCTGAGGGAAAAGTCCAAGAGGTCTTTTCACTCCATACTCAAGACAAATGGACAAAGCAAGGAGCCAGTTGACATGTACACATGGGAAGCTTTTTAATCCAACCACATCCCGATGCAAATCTACTCCAATCCTTTCTAACTTCATCTACCTTCATGAAAGATGAGGATGGAGATGATGATGGTGATGAAGACAGCCAACACTCACACGTGCTTACTGCTGTATGCCATTCTCTGTTCTAAGCACTTTCTGTAAATTAATCTGTCCTATTCTTAAGAAAAACAAACTCAAAGTGGAAGACTCAACCATCATTTTGCAATGAAAGAATGTGAGGCACAGAAAGGTTTAATGGTTATCCCAGCCAGGAAAAAAAGTACAGCCAGAAATCAAACCCAGGTAGTCTGGGTCCAGAAAGTCATGCTGTACTTTAGAGTTTCTCCCAGGGCTCAGGAGCCCATCATCAGACTTATAGTCTGTATTTCCTTTTCTGTAACGGGAGCCCAATAAGGCCAACCTCAGTGAAATCTAAAGGAGATTGTGTAAGTAGAAGCCTAGATACCAGAGAGCCATCTAGATTGGAATAGGTACCTTTAGTTTTCTTTTTGCACACTCATCAAATTGCTAAGACAATATAATAAAATCCTGAAGTATCTAGAATCCCCAAGAATAGCTCATGCATAGGCATTCTAAATAAACTAGAGGCATTGGTGTTTACTTGTTTGAGCTTTCCATTGATCTAAAAATGGGCGTAGTCAGTGTAGACTTCTATCTCAGCATTGTCAAGTAGACTGGTTTTTGTTACAGGAGTCCAACAATCAACTGGAGGAGTGAGTCAAAAGTTGTAGCAGCCAGAGGAGACCAATTCTTCAGACTTGAATGGGCCACTTAGAAAAGTCCTTGAGGGGTCACTAGAGTAGATCCAATAAGAAAGAGGGATGTTCAGTCTACTGAGGAATTTGCAAAGCCACCAGGAGTCACGAGAACCTAGCCAGTACTAGAAAAGCACAGGTTCCCCAAGTGATAGTGGAGATGAATGGTTCCTAGATAGCCAAACTGGGGAGAGGCTGGGTCGGGTGCTGACTGTCACTGTAGAATGTGGGACTGTGTGCAGTGGAGAATTTTTGAAAGGAATAAAAGTACCAAGATCTGAGCCTTAGTAAGTAATTGCTGCAGCCTTTAGTGTGGATGGAAAAGGTGATACAGGTATCAGGAGGACAGGCATGGAGAAGGAGAGTGCATCCATCCTTTGGTTGCTGGCAGACTTCTGTAAAAAAAAGCTATCATTTATTTAGAAGTATTGAGATAGCACACTTCACAAACCAAAACTGCCTCTAGACTGAGATGTACCAAAGCCACCCGTGTGCTAAAGTCCTCAGAGCTGTTTGTCACTGAATGAAAAGTGAGGTCTTTACAATTTTTAAGGGAAGTAAGATAAGAATTTGGGGCAAAATTGCCATGTATACTTCCAGACATGTAAAGACATCATTATCAATTTTTATAAATATTTCCACCAGAAAATAGAATATGGGTGGAAGAAGCATAAGCAGTATACACATATTAAGAAATGCAATGTCTTCAAGAAGAGTGAGGGTTGTTTTCTTTGTATTTCCTTAAGAGAAGTCGATAGTGAAAACTCTCAATTGAAGTGACAGCAAAAAAAAAGCCACCCAATATGAGTAAACTGGTAGGTACTTTGTCAAAGTGTCAAGTAATTGCACTTTCGGCTCACCTCCCTTGCAATATGAAGTGAGAGGATGTTTCTAGAGAATAATAGAAAATAGCCAAGCACATCCCACAGTGCAATGCCATTACAGGGAGCGGAAGGGTATAAAACTAGTACGGTTATAGGACCGATTGTTTGCTCTTCATCCCAAGACCATGTCTTCAAAGTGCCCCCGAGTCCATCCTAATGAGTGACATGTCCCCTTAATTGTTCATCTCTGCTAAGATTGGCCACCCTTGACAATGATGAAGGTTGATAGTCTTCTAAGACACATTTTTAAAAATCACTCCTTGAATGGTATCATAGACATTCTTCCCTCTTTTGATTTGACTGCACATATTTTTTAATGAGAATATTTAAAGCTATCTCTGTAATTTCCCTGCTGTGTCTTTTGTGGGATATAAAAATTAAAAACCACAAAAGTGACTATACTAATACTGAAGGGTCTTTGTCCATGCTAACCATGTGTTCAGCATTGGTTTGACAGTTCAACATGTATTAACAGATGTAATCACTGTAACTGCTGCAGGAGACCATAATAATTTGTCTAGGTTAATGCTAGTGGAGACTGAGGCATTAAAAGGGTAATTATCTTTAGCACAGTCATGTTCCCGGTATTCCCATGACCTCAGCTAATCTTACTTCAGAAGTATACTTCAATGATCTGTGTTTTAAATTGAATTCAAGTTTCAAAATGAAAAGAGGGTTGACTCCCAACACCATGACCAAAAGCAACTTGGGGAGTAAAGGGTTTATTTCAGCTAACATGTCCCAGTTGCCATGCATCATGAAAGGAAGTCGAGGTAGGGGGGACTGAAGGCAGTAACATGGACACACAAGGTCAAGATGAAGCCACAGAGGAGCACTGCTTACTGGCTTGCTCCCTATAGCTTGTTCAGTTTGATTTCTTACACATCTTAGGCCCATCTGCCCAGGGTGGTGCCACCCACAATGGGCTGAGCCCTCCCACATCAATCAGTAATTAAGAAATGACGCCCAGACTTGCCTACAAGCCAATTATTATAGAGGCAGTCTTCTCATTTCCTCTTCCCTATTCTAAGAAGATGCACCTTGTGACCAAACCTTCACAGATGGACCTAATTCTTTTGGTATTACTGCAAGAGCCTCTTTGCACAGTCACTTTGCCCCCTCTACTGTCACTATAGTTGTTTCTCCCACTCTTGAATACAGCTAGCTTTGTGACTTCCCCTAAAGAACAGAATGAAACAGAGGAACCCCTTAAGACTTCAGAGCCTCAGACACACACAGCCTTTTGGCTTCTGCTCTAAGGCCATGCTGCCCTGAAAACACCACATGAGGAAGCCTTGGCTAAGCTGTATGAAGATGAGAGGCCATGCTCAGCCAGCAGGAAAAGCAAACTTCTAGACATGCTACTGAGGCCATCCCTCTGGCCTCAATGGACTGTTATAACTCCTGATGATAGACGACCAGCCCAAGGTAACCAAAGCCTAACTACATGAACATATAACTTATGCCTTTTTAAAGCTGCCTCTAGCAAGGTTTGTTACAAAGAAATAGCTCATCACTCCATTTTGTTGAGATATATGCTAGCCAGCTTTCTGCTGTGATGATAAACACCTGAGGTGATGTAAAAAGTGGAAAGTTATTTTTGGCTGATAGTTTTGAAGGTTCTGGTCCATAGTCATTTAGCCCTATTGACGTGGGCTTGTGGTGAGACAACCCATCATACCACTGTGTGTACAGGGTTAAAATCACTCATCTTCTGGTTAGAAAATGGATAAAACCCACTAGTCCCTTCATAGACATGAATGTCAACAACCTAAAGACCTCCAAACAAGGCTCTACCTCTCAGATTTTGCTACCTCTCAATAGCACTAAGCTGGGGTGAAAGCTGGTAACATATGACCTTTGGGGTTATTTAAAGTCTAAACCTGAAAGGTAAGGAAGATAGTGTATCATACTTCCCTGATACAGGCACACTTTCTTAACAATCATTATCAATCATAATTAGAGTCTTATATGTCTACCTACCCTTTCATTACTGACACTCCTACCTCTATGACTGCTGCTGCTCCTCCTAGGATACAAAATACTTGCATGTACACGTGTAGACACATATACACACTACACATACACACAGGACACATGCACATCTCACACTTAACTGTTTCTATGGTTTGGGAAGCTTCTGCTAGTGTCAAAAGTAGCAATAGCTATATTTCCAGTTTCATTGGTTTAATTAGCTCCGTTTCCCCATACCCAGCCTCATACCCTATACTCTTCTAGCCTATGAAAAGTAATGGTCACTTACTGTATACTGGGAGCAGTTCTCCACTGTCAGCTTATCAGCTAAGCCACCATTTTCTAATCTCTGTGAAGTGACTGTTCTAGTTTCATTCAGGTTGCTGCAATAAAATCCCCTGAACTTAAGGAAGAAAGGGTTTATTTGACTTACAACACCAGATTATAGTTTACATAGCAAGTTTCAACCCTGCCAGAGCTACATGGTGAGACACTGTCTATAAATGAATGAATAAAAATAAACTGACTCATAATTTTCTTTCAAACCCCATACTGGTACTTTTGATAAATTACCTATTGACTTATATGTGCAAACCAGAAACTCCCCCTCTTCTTCTCCACTATGTATCATGCTTGAGAGCATCTGTCATTTCTATCCTCTTTACATAGAGGTACCATTATATGTATCATCGGCAAATATAAACAGACTTCTATGAGTCCTCTTACTTAAGAGCAGATGAGTCAGTAGCCTGTTCCCTTTACTGTCCTTTGCTTTTCCTCAATACATAACCATATCACCACCAAAAGGAGACATTTTCTCAACTGGACAGCTTAATGAGAGATGCAAGACAGTCAGTCACAGTAGCATGATTGTAACATGTGATTGCCCACATCAGTGTATGTATGTGTTTGTAGTTGGTAATTCTTGCTTAAGAATAAAATAATCAACTCCCTGTCTGATCCAGGCCTCCTCCGTTTTAGAACTAACTTGTGTATGCTAACTCCCAATAAAACCCATGCTCACCGGTCTTGAGAGCAATGTCTAAATGCTATTTGACTGTCTCAGGGAGGCTGAGCTGGGGTTTCTTTTCCACTGAAGCCAGCTGGAATTATGCCTTTTCCCTGTGTCTGACAAGTAACTAATGGGCTCAGATTAACTGGAAAGAGGTGACCAGTTCAACCATTTCACATGTTGTCAACAAAGTCAGGCTGCCTGCACTTTTGAAAAAAAAAAAAAAGACAGTTCTTTTCATTTTAAAATACTGTCTTTTTTTGGCTTCCAGACATCATCTTACCCCAGTTTTCCCATAATTTTAATTTCTTATCTCTTTTGATGTGTCTTCTACCACTGCTAATGCTATAATATTCCAAGTTTCTGTTGTTTTCTCAATCAATAGCCACTAAATGAATGACTTCATTATCTAGCTGACCAAATTCAGGATCAATTATGAACAGAGCTAGAACTCAAGGCCAGGAAATAAAAGGCTATTCTTGTTATTTTTAAAACATTTACTATAAGGAATACAGCCGTGTCATTGACTAGTCCACCAAGTGCGGGAACATTTAAGCAAACAGAGGCCTCTTCCATGCAAATTGTATCATGCAAATGCAAACTGGACCAAGAATAACATCAGAAAAAATGGGAAAAAATTATCTTTTCTAAAGGCAGATACCCCCCAAATACACAAGAAACAATTAAGCCATGAATTCCAACCAAAAGAACTATGTATATGAGGAAAAGTGACAAAGGAAACAATGAAATCTAACACTGGTGGAGTTTTACAGGAACAGAAAGATGGGAAATGTATTCCCGCTACACCAAATATCATTTTTGGTCCAGTGAGTGTCCATGGTAACTCCGGCATCCATATCTCTCAGTGCTTGAGGATTGCATGCCTTCCTGCCCAGCCAGTCTGTGTTTCAGAGAGTAGCAGGTATTGTGAATTCAACGAGAGAATTCTTCATTTTTTTTTCCTGTCCTGTCACTCATTTATTAATTTGCCTAAGGTGTCATAACAAATCAAAGCTGGAATACTTAAACTGGTTTGTTTGTTTGTTTGTTCACTTTTTCGCAGTCCTGGTGATTGAAAGGCAAGGATCATGATGCCAGTAGGATTGAGTTAGCCATTTTTCATTTTGTAAACTCATCCCTGCCATCTATAATCTGCCATATTGGATTAGAGCCCAATCCAATGATGTTCATAAAGCTGTTAGCTTCTTAAAGGCTGTCACTAAATAATTGTTGTGGAGCAGGGCTCCAAAGCAGGAATTGGGAGGGACCATGACCAATTGAAACACCTCTCACATCTGTTCTGTTTCAGAGAACTGTACCACCACTGACTAACAGCCCAGGCCCAACTTGGAAACTTTTCAAGATTCCCTCCCTCCCCCATCCTCCACCAAGCTCACCAACACTGTCAGTGCTTGCTATATGAACTTAGAGATGTGAGTTCATATCTATTCACGCCCCCCCAAAAAAAGGAAGGAAAGAAATTACTTCATTCAAGTGTAAGTTGGAAAACCAACAAATTTAATTGTAATTGTTTACAAGAATATGCAACTCAAGAGTAGCTATACCACTAAAGAAAAAAAAATCCTCTCTCTTAACTACCTAGAAATCTTTGGTTAAGATGGGGTCTCACAAGCCCGTCCCTTCTCTATGATAGGAGTTAGGTGCCTAACCTTACACAGCTCCCTTGTGGATAATCACAAGTGTTGACAGTTCAACAGGACAATGGCCAGGTCATGCTCAAGGGCACTCCACAAGGGTGATTGCTACTGAGCCATGTCTCACCACCCCTACTGTGGACACACAGCCTCCATCACCCTCTTCTTCTTGCTCTATGATAATGGTCTCTTAACTGGTTTCGATGTTTCCTTTCTTGTTCTACCACAGTAAGTTTTTCCAGAAATCCACTAGAATTGTCCCACAAAGTAAATGAGAACCCATCACTTCCCTAATGCAAGGGTCCAGCCTCTTCCTTTTCATGTAGCAAAGCTCATGTCTGTGCTGAACAAAAGTAATTGTGTCTTTTGTAGCATCCTGGTTTGCAAACTTGGTCATACCTTGTAGTGAGAGATCTAACACGAACCTGTGGCACTGATCTGTGGCTCTCTCTTGTGGTTGGCCAGGTCATAAAAGACAGCCTGGGAGGATCCATCGAGTTGGAACCTGAGGTAGCCACTCACCTCTTGTGTAAGTATTAATAAATCTTTTAACCTATACTGGGTCTGGCAAATCTTGATTCCCACACCCAACATCGAGTCTCAGAAGTGGGGTGGGAAAGGTATGGTTAGGATGGGATATAGGTAGATTAATATATCTTCTTGTGATTTACCTTAGTAATTATTAGCTATAGACAACTTATGTTGTTATAGATCCTCATATGATGTAACTTGCAAGATCAAGTTGTATTCCTTTCTTGGATAATTTGTATATTACATTTTGTCATACTGTATAAGGTCTTCTTTCTATTTACAATGTATGGTGCACAGATATCCTTATCATATTCTATGTATATATGCTTTTACATATGTTTAAGATATTTTGTATATTGACACAATTTAGTACATTTCTATCATGTTACACTATACAGTTCTACCTCTGATTAAGACACTTCAACTCTACCTCTGTTTTAGAGATTCACATATATGTGTGTATATAGTTATATTGCTGTAATCTTGGTCCTTGCTAAATTATTTTGGGAAGTTTAAGCCATTGTACAACTAGGTTCTCAAGAATTACAGATATTTTCACCCACATTCTTGAATCTATGAGATTAGTCAGACATAGATTTTGATCTTCAAACACTTCATAGACCTGTAGAACATAGCATTTAAATGTTTTAATATTAGTACTATGTTGACATGAGACACAATCCCTCCTGATAGCACCAAGCTTTTCCCAAGAAAATGATGGACACTGATGTCACTCCTTCTTTTTGTAAGCTATGCAATGCCTTCTGGTTGCTCTCTGGTTAAAATCTGAGCATTTAGCATGGCACAAGACTCTCCCATTTCTCAACTTCTCCCATGAATTCTTCTATCACACAACATAAGATCCATCCCACACTGATCATTTTACAGATGGTGCAGTGTTCGTCCATCTTGGACTCTGTACACAGTAACTAAACAGCCATCACCAACTGAAGGAATTGCATGAAGCAGACTTATAGTCTTGATTTTACAGTTAATCTGGTTAGCATGTTGGTTAAATGATGGCAATATAATTAGCAGTATTTAGCTCTTAACGAGTTATTTTGTAAATCAAATTAATCTAATAAATACTCACACCTATCTCGCTTGTGCTACCTTAGGTGCTGTGGATATTTAAATGAGTGAAGTTACAAAGATGCATGCTTCGTGGAATGCATGCTCTAGTAGAAAGATCACACAGGAGTAGCAAGTGAAGTTGAGAAAATGGAGCCAGGAGGAGAGTAGGGTGTATCTGGTGTCATGCATACGTACATATGCTATATGTATGGAGGTCAGAAATATCATCTTGGAGATGATGACATGGAATGGAGACTCATGAGGGTTGAGAACTAAGGACAGAACATTTCAACCAGAAGGGACAATGAATGAAAAAGTCTCTGAAGTAAGAAATGGTAGTCACGATGTTCATACAATGGTCACAGAAAATCCAGATGGGGGCTGGAGAAATGGCTAGACAGTTCAAAGAACTTGCTGCATTTCTAAATGACCCAAATTTGGTCCCAGCACCCATGTTGGGTGGTTTGCAATTGCCTGTAACTTCAGCTCCAAGGCACCTGATGTCCTCTCCTGGCCTCCCCAGTCACCCAGAAACACATGTCATACATTTACACGGAAACACACACAACTGCATACACATACCTAAAGATAAATATTTTAAAAGTCATATTTATTTTTAAAATCTACAAAGGCTCATACCATGCACTCTGTACTCCTAATCACCAGTAGATTAAATTAGTATCAATTTAATGATAAAAATGAATAATAGAATGTGCCTGTAAATAACTTTTAATCATTTGGAGATGAGATAACATACTTCTAAACAAGCCATGAATGAATAAGAGAAGAAATCAAAAGGGAAATTAGGAAGTATTTTGAGTGGGTTGAAACTAAAAATACATACAAAATCCCCACCAATTAGAGAACTGCAGTATTCATGTTAAAAAGAAAAAAAAAAAAAAAACAAGAAAGGGAGAAGAGAGTTGACACCACAAGTGCTATAGAAAGATGTCAGCCTCACTGTGAAGAGCTGGATTTTTTAATCTGAGGTGGATAATGTGAAATTATGGTAGCATTTTGAGCAGAGGGGGATAGCATCCTTTATGTTTTAATAATTTACTTTGTTAAGAACATATGTTAGTACATTAGGTTAGAAATGAGGTAGGACAAACAGTAGTGGAACCATAGGTATTCCATAAGCGATGAACAATTACCATAATAATCAGTGTTATAACAGTCATCTCTGAGGGGAATATAAAGAAGCCCACTGTACCCCTCCTTGTTTTAATTCGCTTCTTAGTTTCTTTTCAAAAAGGAAAAGGATAGAACTTTAATGTAAATGTGTTTGGTCCTGGTTGACTGAGGGGCCACAAATACAGCATATCCAGTCTCATTTCAAAGCAATGTCTTCTCTGAGCCCGCCACCTGCAATGCCCTCCTCACTGATGCTACGGAGCTGCCTTGCCCAACTCATGAAGGGTGATCTGGGAAAACCTCTGCCTCCACAGAGCCAAAACTATCACAAAAAATGATGTTTGTCCACATTTACAGGCAAGTGAAACCTTGCAGGAACAGAGAACCAGAAAAGCTGAGAAAAACAGAGCCTCTACAAGATAGGGTAAGTAGACCTCGGCACCTGCTGCTGTGTCCACAGACAAGGTCACTGAAATCCAGGAAGGGCTTTTAGTATGGTCTGCATGGGGTGGCCATTTATACTGGGTGCTGTGAAAAATGTCTGTAATCCAACACATGCCCAGGAGATGCTTGGAGTCCTAAAGATGACAACTCCCCCCTCCTCCTCTTTTTTGTCCTCTTCCTCCTCCCTGTCCTTCTTTGTATTAGTGTTGGAGGTAGAACCTAGTGATTCTGACAAGTTAGGCAAGTGCTCTACCCCTCATCTGAACCCCCAGCCCTAATTCCCTTTACCACACTTTAACCCAGACAACACAACACTGAGGTTCCTTAGCAGGCACACAGGGAAGAGTTTTTGGCGGAAGTGAAGACCATGTAAAGAATCATCAACCTCATCCACACTTAGCATCAGTTCTGCTGACATGTAAATGTTTTTCACAGGTAGACTCTGCAGTTTCTGTTTAGCACCCGACCCTTCCACTTGGGAAAGTCCAGTTTGTCGGTGACATTTCCGGTCTGGTCACAAAGTCACCTACTGGCTGCAGCATGCTTTAAACTTTAAGCAGCATGATGTTTTCCAAAGATGATCATCATTTTGGAAACTGTGTGTGTTTATTGGTATCGAAACAAAGGTGTCGAACCAAGTAATCCACACATGTCATCTTGAAATCAGCAGAGGAAACTGCTGCCTACAAAACACATGCAACAAATGACAATCGGTGTCTAGTGCTGCTGAGTGTCACCAGATTCTTTGGAATTTGGTATGTTTGGAATGTTGGAAATAAATACAAATTTCTGGAACTATTTCTGTCAACATTTTTATTATAGACATTTGTAATATATATGTTTTTTTATTCACATGTATACTTCTGTAGTCGACATCCACTGAGGTCTACCTTGATATTTACATGTATAACAACTTTATATCACCCATTCCTTTGCAACTGTGTGAAACTTAATCCCTGAACTCAAGAACATCAATATAGGGCTCTTCTCTCTTCTCTCTGCTTCTGCTTCTTTTCTCTCTGTCTCTTCTCTTATGCTCTCTCTGCCTCTCTATGTCGACTGGCCATGGCAATCAGCCATTAACTTTGTTCCTCTTCTTTCTCTACTCTGCTGGGCCTATAAAAACTGGTTAATATGTCTCTTTTTAAAAAAAGAACATCAATATGGGGGTATGGGAGCATATGCAAAGAGCTATAATGCAGGGACAAGCAGCTGATCAGAGAACAAAACAAGACACATGGAGTCAAAGATGAGGAAGTGACTGACAGGAATTTGAAACACTAGGCTGGGGGAATACCTCAGTTGACAGAGTAATTTCCTAGTATGCCTGAAGCACTGGATTTGATGCCCTGTACCATATAAAAAGGAGTAGGCTAGTACACACATACAATCCCAGCACTTGAGATGTGGAGGCAGGAGAATGTTCGTGGTCATCCTTCACCTCATAGTGAGTTGAACACCATACTACACAATATGAAATCCTGTCTCAAAAACAATTGGAAATTTAAATTACAGAATTAAAATCAAGGATCACCTGGGAGAGCCCTGTATGATATCAACCTCAACAGACTGGAAAGATGTCTTAAGTGACACTTCCAGTAGAAGGAATGAAGCTTTCAGGATTGAAAGCCAATGAAAACGTGTTTACTACACTGAAGAAGTCTTCTATCTGTGGTACACCCAGTAGCTGGCATCTAGCCAGCAATGAACCTCAGCTTTTTCCTTGTTGTTGGAAATGCTGTGGTCACTTTATACTCAGGAAAATATGATGTTGATGGTAATAATGTCAACATAGGCTTCTCTTTCTTTGCCATTTCTTTACTAGACAGGCTCTCACTGTGTTGCTTAGGCTGGCTCCATACTGGCAAACCTCCTGCCTCACCTTCCTGAGTGTAGGCATTACAGACATGTGCCCTCACACACAGCTTATAAAAAAAGTATGTGGGAGAAGAGTGAAACTTGTTGGAAGTGTTGAAGCAGACACACTAACCAGTTATTTACTGTGCTAATTGTTTCTCAAACCTCAGTGTGTTCTGAAAATGCACTGTGTATCAACAACGATTAGCCCAGAAGACTAAACTTTTTTCTTTGACCATTATGAGTATAACTTCTTCTAAAATGAATTTACATGTTCAAAATGACTCTAGTCAAACTTCCAGTGACATTCCCCTGACATGTGCACACACCAAAGGTCTTCTAAAATAAATCAGAAAAATAATAGGAAACATACACACACACACACACACACACACAAAGAACAAAGAAAAAGTAATGGAGAAAAGAAAACAAAACTATTACAAAGATGAAAGTGTGACTAATGCTATCAGACACAATATATTACCTGTGTGTTCTGTTGCCTCTGAAATAAAAAATAATTTCCTAGTAAGCTACAAATGAACTTTAAAAAGCCAAGAAAATAGAGCACATTAAATGTAGCATACGATGCTAGTAAAGGACATATAAATTAGTCAATGAGAAACTGAAGTTCATCCCTGCTGTCTGAGCAGACAGTGAGCAATTTGAGAAAAAAAAATCAGCTCACAGCCCCATTTTACATTTTATTCTAAAATATATTTTAGATAAGGAAATATAAATGAAAGAATCAAAAAGAAATTAGTAAAAAAAAGAAAGTGAAAATCAATATTTACCAAAGATCTAGATGTAAAATGGTTTACTAAATTAGAAGATAATAAAGACTCCAAGGAAGGCAACAAAAGATTAAACCAGACACAGTTGACAGACTCTGAAGACCCCCCCCATGGAAGGCCTCACCCTCCCTGGGGCGCAGAAAGGGGATGGGATAGGTAGGGTGTTAGTGGGGATAGGGAAGGAGGGAAGGCAGAGGGAACTGGGATTGATGTAAAACAATCTTGTTTCCAATTTAAATTTAAAAAATGGATAAAAACTTTGTTACATAATTTTAAACAAGCATCAGATTGCGAACATGCCCAGAGAAACACAAAAGTGTTCATTTGATTGTATCATGAACTTACATAAGTTGCCAACAACTCTATAAGGAAAACACAGTGTTAAATACAGAAGAAAACAAAATAGTTACTGATTTTATAATTAATCAACACACACAAAAATCCTGTATCCATTATAATGGACTCTGAAAATACCACTGAGATGTCATTACTTTGCTATCATAAATTGCATTTTTAAGGTGGCATAGGATGGTTTGTGTGGTCAAGTTGCTAGTATCTTTGTCTTCTTGATTTTTTTAAGGACTGGAAATTTTAAAGGACGCACTGAGTAGACACCGGCACTTCACCAATCACTGTTAAAGATTCTGCACAGAGACTGCCGTGTGTCTCTCTGAAGATGTCTTCCTTCTTGCAGCATTGCTGGCTTCTCCTCTGTCTTTTTGCTTTATCTCAAACAAAGAAGACATAAAATTAAGGGCTGTCTTTTGAAATTAGTTCATAAGGTCATCGAGCCAATCACATGCAGAAACCCACACCTCTCCCTTCGAAAGATCTACCCAAGGATAGTACATAAAGAAGGCTGGGGGGTCTTTGCTGCCACTTGCTGTGGGGAGGGATTTCCAGTTCAGGTAGTAGATGGCATGCTGCCTTACATGAAGTGCCAGTGTTGGCATCTCGCCTTCCTTTATCCCCCCCGGGAGGTTGGAAACATGCTGTAGGGATGATGGAAATGTAGAATACAAATGGGACTGGCCATTTGTCTGGCATGCATGAAGCCCTGTGGTCCATCACCAGCATCGTACGAACATCATATAAGCCAGTCAAGGTAGTGCACACTTTTAATCCCATCACTTTGGAGGTAGGGACAGAAAGACATAAAGTTTAAGGTCATCCTCAGCTATCTAGGAAATTCAAGGCCAGACTGAATTACAGGAGACTCTGTTAAAAATAATAAGATGGAAACTAATTTGAACTCAGTTGTAAAAGGGCTGGTCATTTTCTGTAACCTTCCTGAATCTAATTCAGCATTAAGAAGAACAGTTTTTACCAACAAACCTGATGTAGAAACATCACACACACACACACACACACACACACACACACACACACACAGAGAGAGAGAGAGAGAGAGAGAGAGAGAGAGAGAGAGAGAGAGAGAGCAGAAAAATCTGAGTTTATTAAGTGGCATGGCCCAAGATAAAGAAAACCACTTAATGGTTTTCATTTATATACTAACAATAGACAATAAGAGAAAATCCAAAAATGTAGAAATAGCCTTGTGCTGGCTAATCTTGATTGTCATCTTGGTACATCTGGCAAGAAGGAAGCTCAACTGAGGAATTGTCTTCATCAGATCAGCCTGTTGGCATGTCTGTAAACCACTTTTGTGACTGCTAATCGATGTTGACAGGCCCAGCCTACTGTGGGCGGTACCATCTGCAAATGAAGACATATTCAATGAAAAGTTTTATTCTTATTCTATTGTCTTATTTGTAAACCATATAAAAGTTGTGAAAGAATTAATATAAAAATAATGCCTGGAAAGTATTATAAAGACTAAGATTGAATGAATGAGGTGTGGGCACATGTGATAGACAGTTATGTACCTACAGAAGAATGGCTTAACTACTTCTAGGTTAGTAGGATCCAGCTGATAGAATAAGCAAAGTGGCAGCACCTAGAAAACATTGTTTCCTAAGACAATGTGATAGATAATAAAAATCAATCCTTTTGATCTATCATGGGGAAATTTAGATGAGTTAATAAATGCAGATCCACATTTCCCTTACATGTAGATTCACATGGAAGGGAAAGTTTAGTAGTTCCCTCACAAGTAATATAAAAGTTTCAAATCCATTCTTTAAACAACTGTCACAGCTTCCATTTGACCAATGGGCAAATTAAGTTCAATGAAGTGACTGAAATTCAGCAAGGAGGAAAATTCCAGAAAAAGCATCTAGTTCCTCAAAAGTAGCTATCCACAGCTTCTCTTCACAGAGGGTGACCTTGACTACCCAACTTCAGGGTCATCTGTTCTAACTTACCACACACCTGCAGACTTTGCGCCTACACTACAGAGATGCTCTTCCTCATATTAGACACTGCCACCTAATGTTCCACAACATTCCAAAACCGTTGGGACACAAGTGTTCACACATTATACACCCAAACCTTAACACTGTGTCAGAATTGACAAAATGAAGGAAAATCTAATTAAACAGAGGGAAATTTCTGGCATTTAGAACATGATATGTTATATTCCATTGGCTGGCTAATGCCAGTGAAATGATCTACTTAAGGTAATAACTAAGTCTGAGCTTTGGCTATGACTTAATCTTAAATGTGCTAGTCCCATGTGTTGATGACTTGGTTCCCAGCTGATGACAACTGACAAGAGGCAGAATCTTAGGAAGTAGAATCTAGTTGGAGTAAGTATCCCACTGGGGGCCATGCCTTTGAGGGAATGTATTAGAACCCTAGTCCCTAGACACACCACCCCGTGTCTCTCTCTCTCTCTCTCTCTCTCTCTCTCTCTCTCTCTCTCTCCTTTTTTCCTCCCTCTCTCCCACTCTTCCTCCCTTTCTCTCTTCTTCCTTCTCCTCTGGCCACCATAAAAAGAGCATACTTTGCTCTGCGATATGCTCCATGACATGATGTTTCAACTCGTCACAGGCCCACAGTGATGGAGCCAAAAGAGAATGCAAAGGAGCCTCTGAAACCATGACTGGGAATAGCCCACCCCATTTAAGTTGTTTCTCTCATCTTCCCTCACAGTGACAGAAAGCTGACCAGTACAGCTTCACTCTGCAAAGCTGTCTAATTGGGTCCAACTGTTAACTCCAAAGCTTCAATACCTCTAAATAAATAACTGCCTCACGTGAATCTCACTGGGTGTCTCGGAACACTGCTGTCTGAAACAAAACAAAGTGTAGTAACTGGAAGACTCGGGATCCGTGGAACAGATAGGGATCTTCAGAGATAATCTCCCACTGCCTCCCAGCCCACCGGCACAGTGACTTTTCAAGGCTGACTTCCCACTGGCTTGCTGAAGGCTCACAACTGTAGCAGAATACTGAAACAATGTCTCCAGGATAAATATTCCTCACAGTAGTGCATCCACCAGGTAATTGACATCATCTTTAGTTCCCTGGATGTCTCAAAGTGTCACGTCCTTTTGATATCTGCCTGTTGCACCTTTAATCCTAAAACATATGTACTTCTCTCCTTCCAACTAAGTTTCCTGCAGGTGTCACAACAGGGAAGGGGGATCACAGGCAGCAGTAATTACACTGTCACATGGATATATCACTTTTTCTTGCAGGGCTAGAAGGCAGACAGGGATGAGCTGTGACATCAGTCCAAGAGACATGAGATTTATAACGACAGGTTTTTCAAGCTGAAAATGAAGAGGGAGAAATGGCATGGCAGGTAAAGGCACATGGGGCATACCAGAGCATGGCACATCAATAAATCACTCACAGCTGTACAGGATTTACAGCTGCAGATGAATCTGGAAATAGCCCAGTCCTTGGGGTCAATATCACCATCATAATTTGTTTTTCCCATGGGTCTCAAATCTAATTTGTTTTCAAAAAGCACTTTCAAGGGTTTCAGATAATCAAGATTAGAAGACAGATGTATGAAGCTGTGTTGGGGCCATTTCTCAGATTCCAGTGGACTCGGCCCACTATGATGACAGCACTCCTGGTATCAATGCCCCCTAGATCAAAACCATCCTAAGTGTTTCTTGAAAGGATGAAACCAACTTAGTCATAAGGGAATCTGCATCTGCGATAATGTCCCTCAGTGATGTAGCCGCATGCTGATATTGAGAACAATGACTTGTCACCTAGGGACACAGACTGGAGAGCTTCGAGCTTGGGAAATGGTATTCTAATCTAAGAAAAATCTTGATGAATTTCTCCCCGAGTTTTTGGCCTTCTATTTTTTTTTCAAGTCAGCAGACAAGACAACAGGGTTACAACTGTGATAGCCGGGAAGGACACCCCTCCCGAGCACATAACAGGAAAAGATGTCCCTATTTCTACTCTCTCCACTCCCATCTTCAAGACAAGCATGCTGAGGTAGAGCCTGTGGCAAAGGAAGAGCAAAGCTGTAAGTCAGGCTGGGAAGCCCAGGCATTCTCCACTTGTCCAGAAAGCATAGTTTTGTGTGACTGTCAGCTATTTTTTATTTTTACTTCATGTGCCATAAAAATAACACTTTTTGAGAAATTCCACAGATAAGAAAGGGCACTGAGGGATGAAGGACGTGGCTTTGGAGCC
Organism: Cricetulus griseus; assembly: GCF_003668045.3. NCBI lineage: Eukaryota > Metazoa > Chordata > Mammalia > Rodentia > Cricetidae > Cricetulus > Cricetulus griseus. The sequence goes on from NW_023276806.1 coordinate 138,069,226, forward strand.
TGATGGGTTATGGGGTGGAAACTTCTCTACCCTCCTTTGTGTTCAGGGCTCTCACTGCTCTCACTTCAGATTCCCACATGTTTACCACGCTGTTTTTGAAACCAAGCCATAGTCATTTCTCAGAAATATGAGAGCCAAATCCAAGGGCATATTTTATTTGTCCCATATTTATTTTGAGCAGCCTTTGCCTGGTTTACATTGTGAGCTTCTCCATGTGACTGCAGTTAAAGAGTGCACAGCTCGGGTGGACTGTGCAAACTCTTTTGATTTCAGGAGTGACAGTTATAGAAGTGACAGCCCTAACCCCTCATCATCTTTACTGTCTGACTTTAGACCTAAACACTTTTTTTATACAGCAGGATTTCTTCTAAATAAAGGTAGCTATCTTCCTTGCAGTGTTCATGTGGTGGTGAAGAGAAGAAAGGCCAATTCTACTCAGAGATAAATGCTGCTTATCAAGTATTATAACCACACGGCAGAGGACTCTGTTTGAGATTGTGTTTAGGGTTCAAGCTATTTGAATTCCATTTGCTTAGCTGACTAATCTACCTCTTCGGTAATGCTGGCTAGAGTTTTCTCCATATAGGGAAGAGGCAAAATGATAATAGCTCATTAATACATTTCTAATTTCTTAAAAGGTTTCTCCAGATACTGTGTAGAGAACATACAGGAAAGAAAAAGACCATCAGTGGGGGAGAGCCGGGGAGGCAGCTGGTGCATAAAGCCAGATACGAGGCAAAACCTGACTTGAGAGATAAGTTCTTTTATACAAGTTGTGGAAGTAACTATGGGTTGCAATGATGCTAACCTTATCTCCCTTTCCCACTCCACTAATGGGAAATATTCAGCACAAACTATAAACAAGGCTGCTTTGTCTTCCTTCCATTCTAGCTTAGACCACATGGCAAGGCGTTGCTTGCTCCTGATCTTTAAACTGGAGAAAATACCAGCACCTGCCTCGTTGAATTGTCCTGAGTAACAGAGGACAGGCATGTGCAGTGTTCAGAATATTTCCTTCCTGGGAGTAAGCATCGCCTACTTTTTTGCCAACCAGATCAAGGATGCAAAAGGGTCAATGTGGCACATGGCCCCTAGAGGACAGCAGAGGGATAATTACAGAAGTGAACAGTGACTGTTGCATATTAGTTATCAAAGATAATGTGCTCTCTGAGGAGAAAAAAGGTGGGGAGCAAGCTGCTACCTGGCATGCAAAGTGGAAGCTGAGCCAGGAACTGTTGCATATCTTGGTCTGGGGAGTCTTCATAATGTTGCCCAAATAGTCAGTGTAAGCAAAGTTAAGGACATGGGTGAATGAGCTGACACAAGGGATCCAGGCACGGCTGCTCAGACACACTTCTAAGAAGGTATGCTCAGAGAGGGCTACCCAGTTGACCTTGGCTGAGGACTGGGGACTCTGCTTCGTCTACTTGTGACCTGGGCTTTCTCGAAGCATGCCTGCTGGGTTACAAGAGTGGGTATCGAGATAAAGACAGACAGAAACTGCATCACATTTTGCGGCCCAGCCTCTGACATTGTATTTGTCATAAACCTGACCAATTTGAGGGGCACAGGATATAGGCCTCACTTATTTTGTGTTTTGTTCCTTTTCTTCCATTATAGATCTCCTCTTTTTTTTTTTTTTTCTTCTTCTCTGTTTGGTTTGGTTTTATTGTTTGTTTTGAGTCAGAGTGTCACTATGCAGCCCAGGCTGGCTTTGAATTTGTCAACTCCCCGCCTTGCCCGCCAAAGTGTCAGGATAGACATATGTTACTCATTCCTGAATTTTTTTTTTTTTTTTTTTGAGACAGAGTTCCTCTGGGTGTAGTCCTGGCTGTCCTGGAACTCACTCTGTAGTCCAGGCTTGCCTTGAACTCGGGAGGCAGAGGCACATGGATCTCTGTAAGTTCAAGGACACCCTGGTTTACAGAAGAAAATGATGGTGAATGCATGCCCAAGGGATGAGTGTTGGCTTCTCAGAAGAGGAAGTCGTGCTAAAACATCTTCACAAGACTGGATATGTGAATTCTATGGCTTTCAGAGTTAGAATGTTTGGTTTTGTCTGTTTGTTTTTCAGTTTAAACACAAGTTGACTTAGCAAAACAAGGCAAAAAGTCATGGACTCCAACAACAGATTGGACTGAGCCTTGCTGAGGGGCACCAGCACACCATCGGGTTCTATATTTGAAATTTTCAAGGAATATTTTGTGGATATTTATGTGGTGAGTAAAGTGACTAATTCACCCTTCTAAATCACGCTGGACAGGATCTCCTTTTCAGAACCCCAGGATGATTCTATAAGCCCACAAGGCAGGGATCAAAACCACAATGCAAATTATTATAATGAGTCAGGATGGGAATGTAGACCATGCTTGTGCTTGCTTGCATGCATGCTTGCCTGCGTACATGCAAGCATGCTTGCGTGCGTGCGTGCGTGCGTGCGTGCGTGCGTGTGTGTGTGTGTGGCAATGGAGAAGTTCCCTGGGAAAGCACCAGCCTGGGTTTCTGATACAGCAGAAAAACTCAACACACAAAGAGCCATTCTGACCACCAGGAGATAAAACTGCCACAATTCAGCTGCAATCACCTCATCTCTGCAAAGTTAAGGTGTTTAAAGGATCTGATTTACAACTAGGCTTCAAGGCTAACATTAAAAAATTAAATTAAGTAATATTTTAAAATTGAGTAAGATATGATTTGGTTTGCTTATATATCTTGCCTTTTAAAATTATTTTTAATCTGCATATGAGTGTATACTATGTGTGTGCCTGGCCAGGAGAGGTGGCAGATACTCTGGAACTGGAGCCATGTGGGTGTGACGTGCCATGTGGATGCAGGGAAATGATGGGTGTGCCCTGCAAAAAGAACAAGTGTTCTTAACCACTGAGCCATCTCTCCTGCCCTAGTAGCTCTTATCCTAATGACTTTCCTTCCATAAATGAAATTATGAAGTGGCTTTTGAGGGGTATTGTTCGGTTTCATGGAGAGAATAATGCTGATAACTTAAAAGCAAGGTCGCTGGAGCTGAAGCATTTGTTTTGGTACTGAAACAGGTTTCAGTGGCTGTTGATTCTTCTACTTTAAATGTTTCTCATAAAAGAGATCATCATCTCTCTGTGGGCAGCCAAAAACAGTGATTTTTGTTAGATGGATTGAAATCTTTTTCCTTCAGATAAGAAGAAATTAAGATTAGGAGCCAGAATGGAGGGTCCCTTTAATTTCCTGTCTTTCTGTCTGTCTCACTCCCATGTTAGTTCAACCCAATGTGCCTCTCCACATGGATTTTGCTCCCTCACTTCCACTACGAGCCCATGCTACCTACATTATTATGGAAATTTTGAGAAATATGAACCTAGACCTATTACTTCCCATCTTTGAACTGTTCAATGGTTTCCTGATGACCTGAGGACAAATGCCCTCCATGTTTAGGTCCTGGTTAAACTCTCATTTAATCTTCAGGGTTTTCTCTACCTCACAAACACTGCCTTGCCTCTTGCTCCAACATCTGTGTGCTTTTTGTCCCAGGCCTGTCCCTGATCACAAATCTCTTCATGCCCATGCTGTCCCTTTATTCAGATCCATGCTCAAACATCTCCTTCCTAGACCACCGGGTAGAATGAACACACAGGCAGACACTTTCTGTCCCTTCAAAATCCTCCATGTTCCTCAAACTCATCCTGCTGTATGCAGATCACATTGGGAACTTGTGTGATTACTTCTCTGCTGCCCGTTTTTCTCACACTGGAAGCATTTGACAGGCAGAACTGTAGTATTGTTTACTACTTCCTCAGCAGTGCTTAGATTCATACAATAGTTAAGATGAATTTTTAATAAAGGGTGTGGTGTTTGAATGAGAATGGCCTCCATTGGCTCACATATGCTTAATCCCCAGGTGGTGGACTGTTTTAGGAAAAATTAGGAGATGTGGCCTTGTTGGAGGGTGAGCTTTGTGGTTTCAAAAGCTCACGCCAGGCTCGCTGTCTCTCCCTCTCCCTCCCTCCCTGTGTGTGTGTGTGTGTGTGTGTGTGTGTGTGTGTGTGTATGTGTGTGTGTGTGTGTGTGTGTGAATGTGTGTGTCTGTGTGTGTCTGTGTGTCTGTGTGTCTGTATGTCTGTGTGTCTGTGTGTGTCTGTATCCCCCCTCCCTCTCTTTTCCTTTCTCTCTCCCTCCCTCCCTGATGCCTGCAGATCAAAACGTAAAGCTCTTAGCTACTTCTCCAGCATGATGCCTGTCTGCTTCCTGCTGTGATGGTCATGAACTAACCCCCTAAAACTGTAAGCCAGCCCCCAGTTAAATGGTCTTTTACAAGAGTTGCTTGGCGGTGGTGTCTCTTTACATAGAACAAGGATTAAGATGAAGGGTATAAATAAAAGAAGTACTATGGCCCTCTAGACTGATGGTTGTGAAGACTAGGGTATATTTTCTCTTAACCATTCGTGAGTTCTCTCTGTGAGATCTGAGCATCTCCTTCCTGGCCAAGTATAGTTTTATGGGCCCTAGTTTTGGGAAGGTTGGGGGTTTCCATGGTAACACTTGATAGAGTTCATTGTTTGAATCTAGGGGTTTCCATTGTTGGATAAAGTCATGTCTGGACAAGTGTGGAGAGTCGGTGGTAACAGGCCACAGAGAATTCATTGAATGAATTCTAATGAAGGCTTTGGTTTTGAGTGGGTGAGAAGGAAGGAGACTGAGTGGTTGCCTTGGATGGCAGAGATGAGGAGGAAAGGAATCTGAGGGCAGCAGTAGCCAAGGAAACACCCAGCCACTATTCTACCCCTCACATAAACAAACAAACATACTTCCTACATTCGGAGGGTTCCCAATGTGCTTTGCACCTAAGACACTGGGTGGTGACACAAGCCCCAAGAGTGATGCCACCTCTGAGTGTGTGTCACCTAGAGTCTGCCTGTTAACAATGCCAGCAGGTGGACCAAGTTTCCAGAAGGAAGGGTGCCCAGGAGCCCAGCAGCAGCAGTAGGGCTGAGTCCAGGGCAGGCTCCAGAGCCACTACCACCACAGCGTTTCTCAGATGTGACTCAGAGTGCGGGGCCTAGCTGGAAAGCCTCCTGCCTGGTTTCTGGAAGCCTGAAAAATCTTTGATAATAAACAGCTTTCCTCCCATCCTATATCTCTGTCAGATGCTACTGAGAACTTTGATAGATGACAGCCGGATGTTCAATTCTAACCCCACCCACAGATTAGGTCTTACGGTTTAGAGAAAGGAGCTCACCCTAGGACAGGGGTTTCATGAGCAATTTTGTGGTACTCAGAATTTGAACAGTAGCACTTTGCACCCCAGGCAATGAAGTTCTGCTTCAAGGTGGATAAGTGGCCCTGCCCACTTTCCCCTGCGGCATAACAGAGGCCAGACTCCACAGAGACTCAGTCTCCTTCAAAGGAGGCCAATTAACCACAGCAATTGGAATAGTCCACTCTTTAGTTCCTTTTCCTAACATAATCTAGTGAAGCCAGAGGAAATTGGTGGCAAACCTCTCTTTTAGGTCATGTCTTGTCAGCAGTATATATGTTTAATTGTCCGAGGCCTTAATAAACGCATCCATTGATTTCTATTGTAACTCCAGCACTGTGGAGAGCAACAACATGGGTTGATGACAATTAACTCTCTGCCTGGCTTTCTGGGCACTGCCGGTGCTCATCCTCCATAATCTTGGGTTGGCACCTTCGTTAGCACTAAATTTAAGAGAGTTCTTTAACATGCATGTGCCTCCAAATGCACATAACGCTAACCTCATAGTGTTGTGACGGGGATGTCTGAATGACAAGTAGAGAGCCTGAGATCTGTGATGTATAAAATGCCACCCATGCTGTAAGTATTTTCCTTCCTAGGCATTACACTCAACACCTTAATTAGGTTGCTCTTCCTGTCTCTGATCCAGGGGACTGAAGTGTGCAATGATCCTGGAGGCTTGTAATACACGAGAGTAAGAAGATCAAAAGGCAAACTCAAAAGGACAAAAATCTTAGCAAGGAAATTTCTCAGACAAAAGAAACAAAGTCTTGTCATCCAAGCCTGGAAAGTTATTTACAGGAAGCAAACATCCACCTCATAAGAGGTGAAACACTCACCACCCACAAATTCAGGGTGACCATATACCCCAGCTGAATAATCCTGGTTCATCCTTGTTACCCAGAATAACTATAACAGCATCCCCTACTACCCTTCAATAGAGGTCCAGGATGGAGCAATTCTGTAGTCTTCTAGATGTAATATAAGCAGGCTCAAAGAGCATACAGATGATGGTCTAGTTAGGGCTGGGTTGAAAATCAGACAGGGCAGTTAGCAAGGGTGAGATACATTATACTATAGATCCAGAGACCTTAGAAATAATATAGATCCAGAGACCTTAGAAATAAAGCCGTTTGTGCCTCAGCCAGGAAATCTTTTCTATGGTTCCCTTAGTGCTAGGAACTAGACAATACAATAAGATGGAACCTGCCTTGGTAAGCCAAATAGCCACATTTCAATAGCAAAAAGAAACAGGGTTTCTCTGTGTAGCCTTGGAGCCTATCCTGGCACTCGCTCTGGAGACCAGGCTGCCTCGAACTCACAGAGATCCGCCTGCCTCTGCCTCTCAAGTGCTGGGATTAAAGGTGTGCACCACCAATGCCCGGCTATTTTTTTTTTTTTTTTGTGAGTGACACTTAACAAGGCAGAGTGGGATATAACTATGACTGAGAAGGTACTTGCTGCCTTCAAAATCAGATCACAGCAGGCAAAATTCAGCAACTGCCTAAACCAGAATCATTTCTTGTGTTGGCCTACATTGTGATGTGCTCCGTCGTGGAATCTTCAAACATGTGTGTCACTCCACAATGTTTTTACTTGATCCCCTTCCCCAATGCTCCTTTGATAACACAGTAAACTGTTTCCTCATAAGCAGACATCAGCCAGGAAGAAGATAACAGAGCAGGCCCCCCACTTAACCTCACCTCTCCACGGTTTGTACTGTTGGTTCCAAAAGTCCATGTTTCCTGTGAGTAACTACTGCCTCCAAACCCGAGTTCATAGGTGTCAACTCACCCCATCCCTCTTAATCCTTCTTGGTGTCACTGAATTGTAGCTTCTATCTCTTGACCCTTTCTCCCCTAACTTTGAAGTGCTTGAAGAGGGGGTCTCTCTGATTTGTCTTTATATGACCATTGCTTAACATAGCTTTTGATTTGATCCAAACATGGCTCTTAAGATATTTTTATTACTGTTGTCTAAGGCTGCTTAAGTTCTGTACATAATATAGCATAGTATTTCCACATGTCTATGTGATCCTCCTGTCAAGTTTAGGCTTTCTCTAGGTTACTGTTAATGCCTTAGTTTGGGCTGATTAGGAAAAAGCAAGAACTATTTTATGCAGACGAGTTTCCCCTTCAGGACATTTTTGAATAAATATTTGGTTACATTAATTGATATGGAACCTAAAAACATAGTGTTCTTAAATTTCTGGAAAAAAGTATTTGAAAAAATTGACTCCAGCTAAAGATCCTAGAGTTTTACTAATGTTACAGCTTTCTTAATAATTTAATAAATAATTAAAATATTGATCAACCTTACCCATTGTTTATTTTGTACAATGGGATCCTAATTCCTACTGGAATTATATTACTATAACATAACTTTCTTATTAAGTCTTTACTCTTTCAAATCCATCTTGATTATAAGTACCAGAGTTCTTTTCCAAAAATAACACTGTTAGGCTATTTCTCTATCCAAGAGATTCAAGGAAGGCACAAAGTCTTTTATATGTCATGATGGGCACAAGAAGATGTGCCATTCACTTTAGAGAACTTTGTTCCTCATAAGATGAATATCTGCCCACCCTAAGACTAGACCATCCCACTCTACTACATACAACCCACGGAATCACTGGCACTGGTCTTGAGGAAGGAAGTACAAAAGAGAAAAATTTCTAAGTGTGCAAAAGTCAGCTCATTTGAATGTTCTCCAGTAAAGTCAACAATAAAGGTCAGATGGTCACAAAAGAACTTGTGAGGTACAGTGGTTGACATATACTGAGGCCACACAGGCAGCGTGATAAGTGTTAGGAAAGTAATATAAGGAAAAAGCAATTTTCAGAAGTCTACAAATATTTTAACAAAGCTTGGGACAAGCATGTGGTGTTATATGCACTTGCCTGCAGATGATCAGTGGAAAGATAAAAGGACATGATAATCACAGCTTACAGGATATGGGTTACCTCACCAGGGGAGGAAGGACCAGGGCAGCATGTGATACAGGGAGGTCACTGCAAGGGGTTATAGTTAAAGCTGGGAACATGGATCACTGGTATTCATTGGACTGTGGTACTATGCTCTTTTGCATATGGTGAATATTGCAAAATATAAATATTTAAAGTCTGATCAGTAGAGCAAGAGCAGTGAAAGTCATTAGGAAATGAAACAACTCATTTTGGCAGTGGCACAAATTCTATTATTAGAAGGGAAGGTTGTTCAGATCCTGTCTTTCACTATCAAGATGCCTGCTCACACTCACTAAAAGCACATGAGCCGATGGAAGACACCAGAATGCCAGTGTGTGTGTTTATGATGAGAAGCACCCCCACTGCTGCAAATCCTTATCTGGCATCATTAACATATGCTTGCCTTTATATTTTCACTACAGAAAGTTCAAAACATATAGAAAAGTAAACAGGAAAAACAGGAGTCCTTCAGAAACCTTCCCACCTGGAGATAGTCTCCCATTCTCTTCTAACTGTATCCATGTGCTAACAGTGTGTACTTTTCTACACAAGGAGATCACATTTATTTACACCTGCTTCTATCCAGCCATCAGTCACTGGTGTCCTCCAGCCTCAGTGACTCTTGCTCCACATCACCCTCTAATACCCTCCTGTACCCTTTGCTGATATGTTTGTTTCAAGGATAAGCTGAATAAGTAAGGCAGGGTCAAGGCACAGCAGAAGCCCAGGAAAAGCCTGTCAGGGATTCAAACAAGCTGAAGACTCTTCTCACCTGTTTGCTCCACTGGGTTCCATCCCATGGATTATCACTGCACTGCCTTCCACCCTTCTCCCGCCCACCTCCACCTGCCTCCACAGCTTCCTACCTTGTCTTCTTGACTCTTCTCTTTCTCTCACCCTTTATAGACATCTACAGTCCTGTACAGTCACTGCCACCTGAGCTGCCCGATGCTTCAACCCCGATCACACTCTGGATCTTCAGCTGCTATCTTGCTGCCACCACTTCCGCCATGGCTGATGCTCTGACGTCTTCTCTTTGTGCTCCCAGCTCAACCCTCTATTCTTGCAACTTTAAAAAGTGGACAAAGAAAATATCACTCAGGCAAAGCCTTTTAACTGAACCTAATGTTGCAGTATCAATGGACAACATATGGGACTAACTACTAAATAACACAAAAAAGTGACCCGAGTTCGTTCAGTTATTTATATTCCCAGGAGGTTGGTATCACATGATGCAGCATGACAATGAAAGAATGTGTTCAACCAATCACATCATCAGCTTCCAGTTCCATTGCGGAAGCCTCTTGCGGGAAAGGGGACAAGCAATCATCAGACTTGCAGAGGATTAATAGCAAGTCCCCATTGCACAATTCTTGCAGAATTATGGAGGAAGATGAGACGGACCCTCTTTCATCTTGTATGAGAATAGCTGCAGTCATCTGAAATTCACATAGGGTTGGTGGACCTGGAATGCTATCTCCCGACAGGTGTGCAGGTTGTACAGATTAGCTGAATTTGTGACTGGAGCCAGGTCTCCAGGAGGAAGATTTGTGGGTTTATTTCCTGAGTTCCTTCTGGCTGGGAGTTAAAAGTGACAAAGGCCTTTGGGAAGATTAGAATAACATGAGACTTCACGATTAAGGAAATACAGATCCAACAAGGGAGTATAGAGCCACTGGGTCAGGGACAAGTCAGAATATTGTCTTGAAGGGAGGTACAAATTCTGCTGATAAATAGGATACAGATGGATAAATGACTGTTGGGTTTAGAAATGGGGCAATTGATAGTGGATTTGAGAAAGTTAATGTCTACAGGACAGTAGAAGGGATTGGTTAAAGTAGACTCACCACAGAACGGGAAGAAAAGAAGATACCACAAAAACAAACAACTATTCTGGGTTTAGCTTCCAAGGTGAATGAATAAACTGAGCTTGCCAATAGAGAATTGGAGGTGAAACTTTTTCAGAGTAGCAAAAATTAAGTATTTACATGCTGATGAGAATAATCACTATCTAGAAAGTGTTAATGGCAAAGTATAAAGAAGCAATCACTGCTGGTGTATACCCTCCGGTAGGCATGAGGGAGAAGCATTCAAAGCACAATGTGGTAAAGGGCAGAGGAGCATAAGGGGGAGTGACAGTGCAAGAGGAAGGTCAGGGCTGGTCCTTCCTCCATGAAATAGCAAGCAAGTTCATGGGTGAGAATGGGGCTTCTGCTGGTTGAGTTTTCAACAACTTGACACCAACCTAGATGTAGCTGGGAAGAGGGAATCCTAGTTGAGAAAATGCCTCCAACATATTGACCTGTAGGGAAATCTATGGGGCATTTTCTTGGCTAATGATTAATGTGAAAGGAACCCACCCACTGTGGGCAGAACCATCCCTGGGCAGATGGTCCTGGGGTGTACCAGACAGCAGGCTGTGCAAGACCCAAGGAGCAAGCCAATGAACAGCACTCCTTCATGGCTTCTGCTTCAGTGCCTGCTTCTCAGTTCCTGTCTTGGATTCCCTCAACAGACTATGGCCTGAGATATGGAAGTAGAATAAGCCCTTTCCTTCTCAAGTTGCTTTTGGACAGTGTTTTATCACAGCCATAGAAAACAGACTAAGATGGAGTTTAAGGAAGAGGTGTCAGAGAATCAGTTTCCCTTGCTCCCCCCCCCATGAGTTATCCACTCCCAAGTGGTCATCCCTAAACACATATACACAAGAACGTCTCTAAATGGATTTATCACATTGTGTTACACATACATTCCTATTTATAACAGAAATAGAGGGGAAGAGGCTGTGGAGTTGAGGAGGAGTTGGGAAGGACATGGGTAGTTGGAGTGGGGAGAATGTAGGGTAGAAATGATGTAAACACAGTACTCAAGTATGAAATTTCAAAACATAATACATGTTTTTAAATCCCTATAAACTAATTAGCTTACAGTTCTATGGGTTACAAGTCTGACTCGGCTCTCCCTAGAGTAAAACCAGGGAGATAACATAGATTCAGTAGCATTGTCTTTTTCTGCAGGTTACAAGGTGATTTCATTTCTTTGTCCTTTGCAGCTTCTGAAGTCCTTTCTTCTTTCTTAGTGAGTAATCCCTGTTAGTCTCAAATCTGGGACGAAGTTTGAGGTGCCTATTTAACACGTCAAGGCAAACCTGGCTACCAGGTTCTCCCAGCATCCCTCAGTCTAGGGGGAAGTAGACATAATACATATGGCTGACATGAAAAGTCTGCTCAGGCATCAGAATATATATACAGACCCAGAAAGGGTATGGGCATGAACCTGGTGATTATACGGACTAGACTTCATGTATTGAGGCTGGAGTGCAGGACAAAGATTAGTCAAGAGAGACAATCAGAAGGGCAGAGAGGCCCGAGGAAAGAGCCTTGGAGATACTGAAAGTACTTGGGGTTTTACTTAGCCCCAAGTGAAAACACACGGACACTTGTAGGCAGATATGTGTTATTTATCCGACTCACACAGCAGTCTCACTCTGGTTACTACAGAGAAGCATCAAGAGTAACAAGAAAGCCGTTGTAATAGGGACAAGAAAAAGACCACAGGTGCTTGGAGCCACTGGGGTAAACAGTCATTACGAATCTTGACCCTATAGCAGCTGACGGAGAGTGTGAAGAACTGAAGTTAAAGTCTAAAGAGAATGATCACATTCTACCCAAGATAATGTAAAAATTAATGATGTCCTTTGCCCAGTTGGAGAGGACTGCTGGAAGAATAAGCTTAGAGAGAGCATGGAAATCACAAGATCGGATTTGACTGAGATAAGTTCAAGTAATTTAGGAAGAGAGCTCAACGGAGAGTTGGGTAGGCCGAGAGAGAGAGAAGTCTGGATTGGAGAACTGATTTAGGAGAGTCAGTTTGATAGCTAGAACTACCACTTCCAGGAAGACCAGAGCCAAAGGAAAAGCCACCAAAGGCTCTCAGGCATAACACTATCTGACCAGCAGGAGGTCGTCTCATTCAGGTTACTGTGTTGAGAGCCTGCTGTGAAGGGAAGTGATGTTTCAACCACAACAAGGAAGCCACTATAATAAAAACAAACAAAAGTCAGGGCAGCTGAGAGCAGTGGGGGCAAGCCATTACTGCATTTTTTTTAAAAAGTAAATCTTGACTGTAGAGTAGGTGAGGGAGATTTTGAAGTCTAAAGAAAATTATTATATTTTGTCCAGAGATAATGGAAATACAGTGATATCACTGAGTAACTTGGAGAAGACTTATAGAAGCCAGGACCAGCAGCCCAAGGATGGTACCACCCACAGTGGTCTTGGCCCTCCCCCGTCATTCACTAATTAAGAAAATTTCCTACACCTGGATCTCATAGAGGAATTTTTCTCGATTGAGGTTCCCCTCTCATATGACTTCAGCTTGTGTCAGGTTGACATAAAACTAGCCAGCATATCTGGTATGTTAGGAAATAAATCCACTGTTGAAGATTGGGAAGAGTCAGTCTTTTAGTGATAGAAATTTTTCCAAATTACATTAAGAGTTCATTACAATTTCAATAAAAGTTCCAAGGGGGATTTTTGCAAAGTTTTGCAAGCTAGCCTTACTCATGGAAATGACTTCCAGGCATGGGTGGCTGTTGTTGGGTTTACAGTATCAGGCAGGAGTCCCCTTCTATTAAGAAGGCCTGAAGTTCAATTAGACAGCTGTTGGTTACCCACGAAGTGATAGTGCCACCATTGTGCACTGAGGATAGCAAGCATTGGTGTAGTTCACAGGCCTTACACATGGCTAAGAATATCACTTTTCTCCCTTGGCAGTTTGCATAACACCTTCTGAGAGTTTGTCCTTAGAGAGGACGCTTCCAGGTCAGTTCCCGCTTGATTCCTTCACATCCTTTGTCAGAAGTGTGTGACATATAATCAGCAATAGGATCTTTCCTTCAAGTTCTAGGAAGAAGCTCAGGGCCCTGGCAATAGCCCATGATGGTTTGGGATTCTTTTGAAGCATTCTGATAAGCAGTTCATGGGAGGCTTCCCATGTCCAGAGCTGGGGTTTTTGTTAGGCAGTCTTATGACCCTTTGGAGGAACACTATCCTGTGTGATGCAGGAGAACCTACCATTGCCATTTTCCTAAACCTAATTTGAAACTGTATCCTAAGTACCTATTCTTATTCCCAGATATACATATAGCTCTAACCTCTCAACAAAGAAGTTTCTTTTAGCAGCAGATGGAGGCCACGTCAGAGATATGCATCTGACCAAAACGCAGAGAATAAGCAAATGTGAGGTGCCAAGCTCCATTTGGTACATCTACTAGAGGGGGTGGGAAGAGTATAAAATCCATAGGACCAGAGCACTTGCTGTTATAGAGTGTCTTCTAGACATGACAGGGAAACTGTGCCTATGAAATCTCAACAATAGGGTAGCCTTAAGCAAGACCAGTATAATGACAACCCCAGTCTACATACCACTGTGTGTGGTAGGGAGAGGTGATTATATAAGACTCCACTTCCTCAACGAAGAGCAATCAATGGCTTCTAACAGAGGTAGAATCAGTCTGATAGGTTATACAACCCCAAGGGGCAGCCAAAAAAAAAAAAAAAAAGGTTCATAAAAGCAACACCAAAGGGGCTGTATTTTACACACACATACACACACACACACACACACACACACACACACACACACACACACGCACACGCACACACGCACACACACTTGTAGTATCTGTGCAATGTAATGCCCATGTCTTGGTTATATAGAAACCAGTTTAACTGTGTTCCTCCAGAGGATGGTGATTCTCATGAACATGCTTTCACAAGAAGGGGGAGGAGAGAAACAGTGTAGGATGCTGGAAGGATGCTAAGCAGGAAAGTAGACCAGATGGAGGCTTGCTCACTTAACCATTCAGAAGTGCTCTAGGGCTCACATTGTAGCAGTGGGACTCCCTGAGGCCTGTGTGTGTGCTTACTACCTACCCAGTGAGCTCTGCACGCTATCCCCAGGAGGGGAGGTAATCGTTTCTCTCTTTGACCAATAATTCCCCAGAGAAAAGGGTTGCTATCATCTATCACCTCTAGCTGCATCATAAAAGGGGAACTGGAGGAAGCAGCAACAATTTCCTTTCTATGTTCCCAAGGACACCCCTTCCACACATTGATGCACACACATACATGCCACATGCACACATGCCCATGTGCCCACATGTAAAAGAGCAAAGGACTCCAGATATCCACAAAAAACTAGCTATGCTATTGATTTAGAGACAGGCCTAAGACTGGAAAGTACTGACAAAATGGGTGTGAGTTTTACATTTGCCACATTACTTACATACTTCAAATCAAAGCTTTTAAGAAAGAAGAATATACATTTTTCTCTAAGAAAAGACATCATTACTCCATTCCATCATCTTCCAGTTTTATTTGTATGCTTATTAAACTGAAAGTTTTTCAAAGAAGGTGCAATAAATGATCAGTGAGTCTTTAAAATTTTTATATTTCTTAGATCAAGAGAATCATAGAACATTCTAGGCAGATGTCATTCCAATATTCTGCTTATAAATAATGTGTTCACTCACAGTCCAGTGTGTGAATTATGTGAAACATATGCACATATTCACTGAAATGAAATTCCAATGAGGACACAGTATCCATTCTCCCATTACTCTCTGATTTACATCCAGGGCTCTTGTTTTGAATTGCTTTGTGAAGACACTAATGCAACATGCCAATTACTGTCCTTTTCTGCCAAAAGTTAGAAAGGAATTAAATACTCACTTTCTGCCTTCTGATACCTTATGAAAACTCACTTTGCATCTTCTTTGTTTCATTGGCTTGTTTGCTAACAGCCAATGTTCTTTGCTGTTTAGGAAGCTCCCCCTTTTAAATTGTCCACATAACCACTGGATGTAGTTTTACGAAGTACAATGGTTTCAGAAAGCATATGTGGGCTGGTGAGTTCTCATTTGGGTACTGCATTTATCTGCCTTGTTGAACTTTCTTTTTTTTTTTTTTTTTTTTGAACTTTCAGTCTTAGTGTCAGCATCCCTAAAAATATCCTTCCTATTTCACCTCCAGCACTCCTATCCCTCTTTCCAGCTCAGGGAATCCTCACTTGTTCCATTTCTTATGCCAAACATATGGGCAATCTTTGCTCCCTCCCTCTCTCTGTCTCTCTCTCTCTCTCTCTCTCTCTCTCTCTCTCTCTCTCTGTCTGTCTGTCTGTCTGTCTGTCTCCCTTCCTCCCCCTCCCTCCCCCTTCCCCCCACAGTGTGTGTGTGTGTGTGTGTGTGTGTGTGTGTGTGTGTGTGTGTGTGTGTGTGCAGTTGCCTATGTGAGCCAGAAAAGTTATTGGTTCCCTGGAACTGAAGTTAGAGGCAGTTGTGAACTGCCCAGCATGAGTGCTGGAGCCTGAATTCAGGTCCTCTGCAAAAGCAGTACTTATTTTTAACTTGCTTTCAATCTGGGGCTTCTGTCCTATCAGCAAATCTTCTTGTGATAAGATTGATATTGTGATGTTGAGATGATGCAACTTCTCTCTCTCTCTCTCTCTCTCTCTCTCTCTCTCTCTCTCTCTCTCTCTCCACTTGTCAATTCCAGCTGCACACACTAGGCAGTGAAATCTTTTAAAAGTTTAAATCAGAACATTTAATTTTTTTCAGGTAAAATCCTGAACAGCCTTCAGTATACAATCTACATGCCTAACGGTGACCTTTAGAAATAACGAGAGTGCTTTCTTGCCGCCTTCCCAGCTCGTTTCAAATGCCCCTTTCTTGGTGTTTTCTGTCTCCACAGGGCTTCTGTGGCTCGGTTGCACAGTCCAATTCAGTTGGTTTTGAAAGCTCTTGGTCATTCCCAAGCATCTATTTCTTGGAGAGGAATTCAGATTCAGTGTCCCTTTCTCTGTCTTACCCTAGTTCTTCTATCATGTTTACTACCTCTGATGTTTTTCTTGTGCATCCAAACCTCCCAGAAATATAGACCCTGTTCAGGTCATACATAGTTACAGAATAAGTCCTGGTTTTTAATATTCACTAGACAAATGGATAGATGGATGGATGCAGGGAAGTAAAAGGAATTGTGAGAGATACATACTGGATATATGTATTTGTCTCTCTGGCATGTGATCTTCCAATCTACTTAGTGTTCAAACCAGTGTCACGTGACTATGCAGTAAGCTATGTGGTATTGATTACAAGTGAGAAAAGAGTTCAGAATAGAGTGTGGGAAATGCAAAGGCCTGAGCTCTGGGCCTCTCTTCCAGTATTTGCATGTGGCTCCAGTATGCAAATCACTAACTGAATTTATAGACTTTCCATTCCCATCTCTGTGGTTGCAGCAGGAGTTAAGTGGTGCTAAAACTGTCTGACAATAGTCTATGTATCAACTGTTTGTCAAAATAATGTTGATTTTTTTCAGTGCCTTTTTGTTTATGTGTTTAAAGTCTTTCTAAAGCTGAGTAAATAATTGAGGCAAACTTCTGCCTTTCTTAAACAACAGAAGAGCAGCAGAACACACAAACGCACACAATGACTTTAAGTGGATGGCTTTTTGTTTTGCTTTTGTACAGAGTGTCTCACACTATATAGAAAGGAAATCTTGATTCTCCTGCCACAGCTCCAGAACTAGGGTTGCTAGTCTGCACAGCTCTATCTCAATTCTTAGAGGCATTTCTTTTTCTTTTTCTAAACATGAATTCATGGGCAATAAGAAGTGCAGTGAGGCCTTGATGGTGCTGATGTATTTTCTCACATATTTGGCTTTTTGGACCTTAACTGATTACACTATTTTAATTTTTCTTAAGCATAATTCTTCTTAGAAATAAAATCTTTTCTTTTTTTTCTTTTTTTGTTGTTTTTTGTTTTTTTATGAGACAGGATTTCTCTGTATTGCTTTGGAGACTGTCCTGGAACTCACTGTGGAGACCAGGATGGCCTTGAACTCGAAGAGATCCACCTGCCTCTGCCTCTGCCTACATGCGTGCGTGGCCCCAATGCCCGACAGAAATGAAATCTTTTGGAAACTCTCCTTGCTTATTTCTTCCATAGAACATCCAAATTAAGCATTTGGAAGTATGTTTGCTAATTAACTGATTTACTAACTAATGCTGTGGTTATCTGTTCATGTATAACTGTAGCTACTCCCCCAGAAGCTCCCCTGGATTCACCATAGAAACAAAAGTGAGCATGCTAAGTGAAGACTCCCAAAAGCTACGTAATTGTTTTCAATGTCATAAGTTTCCAGTTGAAAAGTAAGAAAGGCTTGAGAAGTCTGCCTTAGTGAAGCAGGGGGGCCCCCGGAGTGGAAGCTGGGTGATATTCACCACCTCTTCTTCTGGAAAAAATTGAACACAGTCAAGAGATCAAGAGTCACTCTCTCTGCATCTCAGATAAATGGCTGGGACAGCGCATCCACCCTGAGGTTGAGCAGCCTTCAAAATTTTCAGCTTTGAAATCCTCAGTCATGCTGGGTTTGTGGTACTCCACTGGCCTCTCTCTGAGATTCCTCTTTAACCTGGTTACTTTCCACTTACAGAGATCCCAAGAGACACTGGAAGACTCTATAGGCTTTCTCGTTTCTTTACATCACAACCACCCCATATGCACCATCAGTGACCATATGTGCATAATGAAGAAGTATCCCTATTATGTGTTACAGGAAAGCCAACATTCCAGTGGGATTTCATTCATTCCTTAATAAAGTAAAACCTAAGACAAAGAACCGGTTAACACAGGTATGTATGTAAATGATTGGTGTGTGTAAATAAGTTTGTGTAATGTGACTTCTTGTAAGCAGAGATTCATTATCCATTTGATGTATGTGGGTGCTTTGATGGCATTGGAAGATCTATCTTTTAGCCAGAATCTTTTGCTATCCTCTGACCCAAATGAAGTTGTTAGAAGAACCGAGTTTTGTTCTTTGGTTTTTTGTTGTTGTTGTTTTTTTTGTTTGTTTTTTGTTTTTTTTTTTTTTTTGAGGAGATACAATCTAGTTATTTTTCAATTGTATAATACGTTTTGTAAAAACTGTGGCCGGAAACATTTCCTTTTATTTATAATATAGCAGATGGGAACAGATGCAGAGACCCACAGCCAGCCAGCCAGCCAGCCAGCCAGCCAGCCAGTCAGCCAGCCACACACACACACACACACACACACACAGAGAGAGAGAGAGAGAGAGAGAGAGAGAGAGAGAGAGAGAGAGAGAACAGCTCTAAGTGGGATGTCTCCAAAAATCTATCCCCTCAAAGCTCAGGGAACCCTGAGGAAGAGGAAGCAAAGAGTGTAAGAACCAGAAGGGATGGAGAACACCAGGAGAACCAGGTGCTCTAGAGCAGCTGAGAAGGCTCATGTGAGCTCACAGAGACTCAAGCAGCAAGCACAGGGTCTGCACCAGGTCCTCAGTATACATTATAGCTTTCAGCTTAGTATGTCATGGAACAAGTGGGTCTCTGATTCTTGTGGCTGCTCTTAGGTCTCTTTTTCTTCTATTGATTTGGCTTGTCCAGCTTATTATATTTTATTTTGCCATGTTTGGTTGTTATCTCTTAGAAGTCTGTGGATCCAGAGGGGAGAGCAGGTAGGGAGGGTCTGGAGGGAGTGGAGGGAGGGAAACTGTAATCAGGTATGTGCTATGAGAAAAGACTCTGTCTTCGATTGCAAATTCTTCACATGTGGAGGTTCAGGAATCCATTATAGGCACACACACAAAAAAAATACTTAAAGGCCAAAGGGGAAAAAAAGTAAACAGCTGTTCCCCTGTTCTCCTAGACTGATTATTAAGGAACATCTTTCCCACAAACTAAATATCAGAGCAGCATTGTCAATCAGCAACATTGTTAATTAGAAAAGACAGAACATTATATACTCAGAGTGGCTCCCAGATAGTAGTCACACTAGCTGTTTAAACTAACACTGTCCACCCCACAAGATTGTTAGAGACAGTGAGAAGAGATTTAAGATGCTGTTACTGAGGTGAGCCTCCTCCAATGCACTGGATATAATACATCAAAACCCTTGTCACTCTGTCCTTTCTCCTACTTAGATTCTCATAAGCACATTTATCACTATTAACAGCTCTTTTGAAACAAATGCCTCCTGTTTCCTTCATTAGGATGGCACCTATCATTTATTAGGGTTTCACTGGAGAGAGTAACAAAGAGATATCATTTGCTTGAATTGGTAATCTTCAGCCCAAGTCTTTGTTCGGTTTTCTCAGTGCTTGTTTTAAAGACTGCAGAACCTTTGGAATAAATGTATCCTGTTCCCCACCCCCACAAAAAAGAATCTGTCTTCAATAAAAGGTGGGGGGGGAGAAAAGGTGGCAACTGCTTCTTTCACAATTATAAACAAGAAAACAAGATTGATGGATGTCTTAGATGAAAATCAAAAGTATAGACTTATGAATGTCACAAAAAGGGCAAAGGTCCTGCCACCCCTAAGACAGATGACAGTGAAAAAGCCAGCACTGAAAACTGGAGTCCACATACACTCTGGTAGGGTTTGGATGTGGAGCATCTACTTGAGTATCTGTGACCTTGGTCCCCAGCTGGTGGCATTGTGATGAGAGGTTCTGGAAACTTTGGGACTGAAGGCCTGGCTGGCAGATGGACTCAGTTATAATCCATTCCCTTCTAGTCTGAGCTGTTTGCTGGTGGCTGGGATGTGGCCAGCTGTCTTGAGCTTCCCCAGTCATGCCTTTTCCACCATGATGAACAACTTTCTCTGAACCATGAACCAAAACAGGCCCCTCCCCTCCCCTCTGCCAGGTATTTAGTCAGTATGACACAGTAATTAACACACTTGAAACAACAACAAATGGAAGAAAATCAATGCAGTGCAGACTGCCTGCTTTACTCAAATGGAAAGGGCACCACATAGGAGGAGGTGGTGGTCCCATAGGGAAACATGAAGCCATAGGCACTAGGCTCTACTGTGGGTCAAGCCAGGCCTCTGGGTTGTAAAGGTGCAGATAACACAGAAAACAAAATTTTACCAAATGCAGGGAAAAAAAAAAGATGCATGCTGTCATTTACAATTACATAAGCAATTGGTACCCTTTAAGGTATAAAAGAGTCCATTTATATGCAATAGGATATCAATGTCTCACTTAGGGTAATTCATCATCAGGAGAATGCTCTAAAGTTATCACAGAGCTTCCATCAGACAGCAGCTGGCCATGGTTCACAGCCCATCAATTAACCCCTGTTAGCCCCAGTTTCTTTGGTCAGAGACTACAAATTACCATCCTGATAATCATTTCATCAAACTTTTTTTTTAGCAATGAACTCCTATACAGACAGGAGACTTGAGTCTATGTTTAAACAAACAAACTACATTTCCCAGCCTTCCTGGCAGATAGAAGTAACCAATGAGGAATCACTTTGGGTGAAAGTAATTCATCTGGAGATGTGACCTCCCTTCAGTTTTCCTCCTCCTGTTCACAGCTGTGGTGAGTACAATAGCAACTGAAAGGTTACTATGAGGTCGACACGAGGATGGAGAGTACCCACTGAAGATGAAACAGAGAGAGCCTGGGCCCCTTCTCTTGATAGAGCCGCCATAGCAGCCCCCCAAGCTTCTTTTACTTTTCTGGGTGTAATGGGGTAGGGGATATAGCAAATCAAATCCAAGGCATCATCTACATTAGGCAAGTACCTGACTACTGGACTATATTTCTACCACTCTATACTTCTTTCCCACATGAAATAAAATACAATATTATTTTGACTAGACTATGACTATTTGAGTCTTCTAATATGTGTATACAATATATTTGCAATTTATAGATAATTTCTTTTCCATAATGCTTATTAAGCAGGAGAGAAATGAGAGAGGATATATTGGAGGACACTTTGCGAACAATGAAATATTGTATCACTGTAATGACATTGTGAAATAGACTAATATTGAACTGAAAGACAGTGAGGTACTGTGTCATTCCCTTCCTTCCCTCATGCAGTCCCACACCCTAATGTAAGTTCCCCAGGATCTGGGGTTGTCATTCTCTGTGGGTAGCTCTGCTAGGACTAGCAGAGTCCTCTGAACATCAGTTGCTAGCCATGCTAGCTAGCCCTTCCCCTTAGGTTCCTTGGGGTTAGAATAACAGCTAGAGCTGATGGCCAAGGAAGGTCTTAGAGTTGTGTTTATAGAACTTGTATGCCTGACATGGAGAATTCTGGGACATTTGAGTACACATATTTATTCATCTGATAAATGAAAGGATTGGAAATGATCCAAGGAGAAAAAAGAAGCTAGCATTTTTATCCTAAGTCTAGCTTTCAGGGCCAGCCTGGGTGTTTTTCTTTGCTTAACTTGAAGGTTCTTTCATACAACTTGCAGAAAATCTGTGGGTGTGGCTTACACATGCTTTAAAGAAAGGCTCACAGAAAGATGGGACTAGTCTTTTTTGTTATCTTTAGTGGCACATCCTGTAGATGGGAAGTATTTTAGACAAATTGAAAGGAGAAACTTTTTAAAAACTAAGTCCTGTGTTGCTGCTGGCAGTCAAAGAGGGACTGGACTGTGTCTTGTTGGGGGCATTGCCGAGTACCTTTGTGTAACTATCTCCAGAGTGCCCCTACCATCAATATCATTGAGATAAAAGTTTCTGCCACACACATTCTTTCTTCTGTCTCAAGGGCAGGTGGACTCTTGGGCCAGTATCCAGGACAGGATGAGTTGTGACGTCCCTGGCACTCCCAGAAGACTACACTTCCTATATGTAGGAGAGTTTCCACTTTGTAAGTAAACTCCCTGTTGGATTTATGCTCATGCCAGAAACATTTTCAAGATTGTTTTCCATTTCACTAGAAACCATAGGTGGATTTTCAAGGAAAAGTGGAAATAAGTCACACTAACCCATTAAATATTGATAAAGATTAAAAACAAAATACAAATCGTGATTTTGTAAATTTCTGCCCTTTACAAAACATGTATAATGGTCTTTGGCAAGAAATAATTCATAGGTTAGTCATTAAAAATTGTACTTGCTTTATGACCAGAAATAGTTAAACTTTTGTCTTTGATATCGGTTTTCTGTAATTTGGTGGTCAACTCAGCATAGCAGTTTATTTATATGTAACACATTCCCTAAACTTTTATCATTAATTATCAGAAAACACATCTCGGCATAGCTGATAGGTAAGGGAAGTGTACCATGTCACCCTGGGACTCATTCTGAGAAACTGCAGGGAAAAGAAATTACACCAATTCTGGGTGATGTCCAAGACTAACCATCAAGGCTAAATTTCATTGTCTTTCAATCATTGATTTTTCCCTGTAGATTATTTTTATGTATAATAAGCCAGCTACATGAAAACCTTTTTCTGGGGAGAGTATTAATTGAAATTTTATTCCTACCTCATCAGTGTTTTTCATTAACCTTAAGTCATTTAACCATCCCCACCAGTGGAGTTGACTTAATTATAAAATGAGGCTAAATGTATCTGCCTGTACTTCCCTCCTCACTGAGACATTAAATAATGGAAGAAAAGTTGATTATTTCTGGAAATGGGCTTACAGCTATTGGAAAACCATTTTCAGGAAAAAGCTAAATCCTCATCCATACTTCAAATACAGTACAGATGGACCCAGTCTTTAAATATGTGGAATGAAACTATAAATTTCTAAGAAGAAACTTTTATAAACTTGGAGTGCCTATTGAGTTTCAATTATCATCTTAAGTGCACATACTAAAGTCTGGCTAAGAGATAGTTATAAATACTTCCTGGTGGTGGGGAAGAAAAAATAGATGAGCCAGTCCCTTTTATCTCAGGCCATATCACTGAAGTCACTTGATAATAAAAAACTACAAAAAACAAAAAACAGTTTACCTCATGGCAGGATAAAAACCAGGCCAAAAGTCAAAAGTGGTAGTACATGCCCATGATCCCAGGGTTTGCGAAAGGAGGACTGTGAGTCTAAGGCCTGTCAGGCCTGTCTAGGCTACATAGTGAGAGTCTCTCAAACAGTCACAAAATACACCTCAAAAGCCAGCCTGAATATTATACGAATGTAGCTGGACTTCCCATAGGCAAGGAAAGAAAGAAACAACCATAAAAATGCCTTTGCTCCTCTGAGGTCAGGGAAGATCCAGGTTTTTCCCTCTAACCTTAATGTAAGCACATTTCAAAGGCCCAATGGACGTCTCCAGCAGTTATCACTTGTCCCAAGTCTGGGCTTCATTCCTTTTGACCATAAATGCCTTAGGAGAAAGGGCTCCCACCTTCATGAGATCTTGAGGCCTAAGCTGGGGACTGGGTCAAGACTACTTGGCCTTCTTGAATCTGAGCAATTAACTAGATAAGTGGCTACAGGTATAGTTCTCCTGGTGTGTGCTGAGTAAAATCCTTCAGAGGAAGTGAAACCTTTTCATGTCTCAGTAGGCTGGAGGTTTTTGCAAAAAAACTTGTACCTGGCAAATACGTTTTTTGCTCTAGAGCAAAGGAGAATTGAGATGGCAGGTAAGAATTGAGGTTTCTAGTCAGTTAGGTTATACAGAGTACCTACGTAGGCCTGTTGCAATCTCAGTGAAGACAGGGCAGGGAGGTGAAAGAGCTCGGGATGACACGTTATGAGAAGGACTTTACATGCTGGAGTTGCACACAGAGGAAGGGGATTGAATGAAAGAAATGCTCCTAGGTAGGTATGGTGGAGAACATTTAGTTTATGCAAAAGGGAGAATATAGCCAGAGGCAGGGATGTCTGGGAGAGTCCAGAGTGAACATGACCCTGAGCCAGCCCATGTGAGCACAGGGTTGAGAGGAAAGTAGCCTCCAACCAAGAGGGGTGGCCTAAGCCAA
This sequence comes from Cricetulus griseus, assembly GCF_003668045.3. Lineage (NCBI taxonomy): Eukaryota > Metazoa > Chordata > Mammalia > Rodentia > Cricetidae > Cricetulus > Cricetulus griseus. Next base: position 138,093,195 of record NW_023276806.1, read on the forward strand.
GAGACTAGCCAGGAGGGTAAAAGGTAGACCAAACGAGCCAGGTAACCAAAATAGCTGGATTATACAAAGAAGGGTAGCTAGGGGAATAGCAGATCAGCCCTTGGGATGGAGAAGCTTAGGGAAGGAGCAGAGTGTGCCAGCTCTTCCCTATAACAGGTGCCCAACTAGAAGCTCCACTCCCTCTGACTAGCAGTCTTGACACTGGAAGGCACTCAGTAGACTATCAGAGTGAAAAAATCACCTTCAGTATCATCCAGCCTCAACCCCTGAGACCTGTAACAAAGATGTCTCTACAAGACATACAGGTTCAATAGTCATGAATGTTCTGGGAGTAACTGACCACTTTTTGATTAGATTTAAGGCCCGCTCCATGATATGGAACCCATACTTGACTGCTAAAGTGATCAAAAATCTGATATTAGCTAATTTATGATCCTAAAGGAAAAACCTACTAACTACAGTTATTCTGCTAAAGGATTATAACAATAAAATGACTCTTAACAACATATTGTTAGCCAGTCAGAGGTGGCACATGCCTTTAATCCCAGCACTCAGGAGGCAGAGGCAGGTGGATCTCTGTGAGTTCGAGACCAGCAAGAACTAGTACCAGGACAGCCTCCAAAGCCACAGAGAAACCCTGCCTCAAAAAACCAAAAACCAAAAACCAAAAACCCAACATATTGTTATAACCATAGATCAGCACCTTGCTCAACTCTCATCAGAAAAGCTTATTGTAGAAGATGGAAATTAACATAGAGACAGACCCACAATTGGATAACATGCAGAGACTGAGAGAGTTTGGAGCAGTCAATCCTAAATGGGATAGGTTCATCAAAATCTTCCCCTAAGGGCTCAGGGACCTATGAGAAAGAGGGGGCAGAAACATAAGAGCCAGAGGCGATGGGTGACTCCAAGGAAACAGCTATCTTCCAAACACAACACGCCGGAGCAATATTAATTCGTAGAAACTGTGGCAGCATACACAAGGTCTGCAAAGATTAAAGTGAGACAGGGTCTGAGAAGGGGAGCTACAAAGTCCCATCCCTAACCAAGAAGCTGTTTGTAATTGATATCTGCAGAGAAAAAGGAAAATCAGTTTTCCCCACTGTGGTGACACTGGGTATATTGACCACACTTCAACCACACTCCAGGGTAGACTTCATGCCAAGGAGTTGAGCAATACAAAGCTATTTCTGTTTGTTTGGGGCTTTTTTGTCTTGTTTTTTTTTTCTTACTTTGATTTTCATTTTTTGTTTGTGTTTTAGTTTGGAGAGAGAAAGAAAGAGAATATGAAGTTGGGCAGGAGAGTTGGGGAGGAATTGAAGGAGGACAAAAACATCATCAATATATATTGCATAAATTTTTTAAAAATAAAAACAGTTGACATATTGATTGGAATTCCATTGATTCTGCAGACTAATGAAAAGGAAGATGGAAATATTTAATTGATTAATAATAATAATAATAATAATAATAATAATAATAATATCCATGCTGATAAATATGTAAGAACATGGTTTATGTGTCCATTTACTTGGATATTTTCAATTTTTTAAATAAAGCTCTATGATTTCCCCCTATGCTTTCTGTATCTTTTTGTAGTATGTTTTCAAATGGCCTTTAACCTCTGTCTTTCATGTGTTTGACTCTCCTACCCATAACTATCCAATCAACCTTCTTAAAGAGATTGTTATTACATTACTCTTAGGCTCAAAAATATTCATGGTGACTTCTGGTTGCCTAAGAGATCAAATGCAAACTTCCTAGGCTGGAATTTAAACTGTCCTGTTTGCCCTTCCTAACTTCATGGTCTGTCTAAACCTCTGGATGGGGAGAAGAGTTACGGAATTTAAGTAAAATTGGAGATAAGCTGTGTCTTCCTCACCTACTGAGTTAGGGTTTGCACAAGTGACTTAGCTTCCCTGGCTTCTACTCTATGAGGGAAGGAAAACACAAAGCCTAAATGAGCCTTGTGTATAGAGAGGGCAAGTAGCACTTGTGGTTATTAGGATATGTTGTTATTAGCATGTTAGCATTATCATCCATACATTAAAAACAGTTCTGTGTTGTCGCTGAATAAATAAAAAATCATTATGCTCACATCTGCCTCTTTTGCTTTCTGAAGTGAGTCTTAGCCTATTTTTAGGTGGTGAACTTAGTCTGGAATGTGATAGTAACAGTCTCTCTGGAAGCTAAAATGGATTCATCCATTTGACAAGTTGATGGTTTGGAGCAGAAACTGGATAGAGGCAGGCAAAGGTACCAACACAACACTCATGATTTACCTCTGATGAATCAGCTGCAAGTCCAAAATTATATTGGGAAAGAGGTATACATGACGGATATGGCTGAAGTAGAAGTTGACTTGGACATTCGAGAGAAACTACTTGTAAACCTGTAGTCACCACAGAGCAAAAGTGACCTAGCCATTGTAATGCTCAGAGCCATGTGAGTGACTAGTTCAGGTTATGCCTGGCTTATATAGCATTCTGTCCAGAATGACATATTCTTTTCAATGCTGAGAATCTGGTATTGGCCAGACAGGTTGTTAAGCTGCCACACAGGACCTTTAAAGTAGGAAAATACAGTGTCTTTAAAAAAATGATAATAACTCAGGTACTCAGATCAAGCAATCCCAGGACAGTACATGAGACAGCAGCTTCAGTCAACACTAAAGTTTGTCATTCCCTTTCTTATTATCTATCTAGCAAGCTAATAATAGCATTACTTTCTCTTTAGATTCATCTTAGGAGTTCAGTGGTTACTCTCTATCTTGATACAGTGTGTGGTAATACAATATATGAAGTATGTAAGAGTCACACAATAGTCAGTCCCAGGACATGTTATACATAACTGGAATTCCCTCCCACTAAAGATAAAACTTGAAGCTAGACTTCAGGGAAGAAGACTTATAAGGATTACAGCCCTGGAGTGACAGTCCCTATTGGGGATTTACGGTGAGTCACCAGTTCTAGAAAGATCAGTAAACAGACAGAGAGAAGGCCAGCTGCAAGTAAGGAGAAGCTTGTCTCTATTCTGGGTCCACCTCTAAGGGGGACCAGGTAACCCATGACTCAAATAACAAGGGAGCATCCACAGCTCTCGTCAGACTCAATGGCTATCAGGTGTTGTTAGCAGAGGGAAGCCGTTTTCTTGATGATGGTGTGACTGAGTTGACATTTGAGATGCTGACATTAGCCAAGTATGTACAGCGATAAAGGGAACAAAAACAGGGCTTTAAGTGACACAGTGAATGAAGACGTGTGAGAGACATCGCTTACCCCTTGCTTTGTTTGCTTTAAGAGAAAGGATTGTGGATCACATTCGGAAGGGGAGAGCACTGACCACAGAGCAGGCTATACAGAGGACCCCAGGAAGCCAGAAAGGGAACCAAGCTCATCCTTGAACACAGGACAAAAGGGAATGAGTTTTCTTCCCAACAGAGGTAATTTAACATTGCCTCTTAAGTCAGTTTACCGTTAGCATCAGAGACACACTGGCTCGTGGAGAATGAACTGCAGTAAGGACGAGCGAATGGAGACACCTTATCCAGTGCTTCGAGCTAGTGGACAGGTTCTCTTGCTTGAGAGTCAGAAGACTGAACCTCACCTGGAATGAATTTAGAATTCATAGACCGCAGCTCAAAACCACTTGAAAAGCATCAGAATATCTTATCATTTTGGCTAAATGTCAGCAGAGCCCACCTAGTGGTCTAACCGCCATAACTGGGCTTGGGGATTCCCCTTCCACACATGACTTTTGACCATTAATCAATAATATGAGAAACTTGAGAACACAAAATTGTTCTTTGGAAATTGTTTTGAAAGCCCCACCCCGGCTGGTTTTCTTCATGGTTTACCTGCCCCCCACCCCCTAACATTACTTCAGTGACAGCAACTTAGTGGCAATAGGTAAGGTGGTAGCTGGTAAATTTTCCTCCTTGCAACTGAAAGCCAAAGCACTGTGGTAGGACCCCGCTGAGGATTTTGCTTCCTGTCTGTGCAGTTTGCTCCAAGCCACTCTTGCTCTGGGCTGCCAGGGCCTGTGGTCTGAACTGTGTGACACCAAGATTCGATTACTGTAAAGTGTCTATTTACTAAGTGGCGTTTCCAGTAACCTTGTTGTGGGTTCAACATGCTTTGGGGCTAATCAGACAAGCTTTGGGGGAGGTGAAGAAGTGTTTTAGTGACAAATGGCCATGTAGGTACTCCTCTGACCCACTCAGGGTAAGATAGAAAAGGGTTCTCAGAGTTCAGCAGGCATGGATGAGGAAAATCTGGTTAAGTTTTGGGGCTCAGGGACATGGAAACCTGGAAGTCAGCATTGCTCCTTGTGGTGGAAAATGCCAGAGAAGTTCTTTTTTATTTCATCCTTACTTCTCCCTAGTATGGTAACAAATGCCCCTCACATCGATTCTCACTGTTAACCATCTACATGGCTCTAAACAACACTCAGCCCACCCAACATCAACGAATATAACCCAGACACTTTTCCTTTTACAATCAATAGTATGTACTCATTTGGGGGAAACTAATGTTAAGATTTCAGCAAATTTATCAGGTTCTAAATAAAGGCATATAGCTTATAAAATAATATCTATCTTATAAACCTGGAGTTTCCTTGGTTTGAGAGTCCTAATCATTTTGTGTTCCTTCTAAAGATTTTGCAAAGGGTAAGTTACTTCTCATTTCTCTGGATTTAGGGGAGTCATCCAAGCCATAAATTCTTACCTGTCTCCACCCACAAAAATTCATGAAACTTGGTCTCTGGGTCAAGTGGCATGATATAAGATCTGTGGGAAGAAATCCAGTAAAACTTCATATTCAGTTCTTCTTCAAGGATGCACAGCTGGGAAGTTTATATGAAAACAGCCAACAGATACATACCCTTTTACGATTCAGGTTGAAGAGTTTTAATACTATTTCATATGGTCAGCTAGGAATAATATGGTATACCATGTTCCCTGCATAGCTTCCTATGAAACGCCATGCTTGAACATCCCCAGGAGAAAAGCATGTTACATGTTTTCAACCCTGCTGCACAAACAGGAAGAAATTTGGGGGAGTTTAGTGGCAGCACATGGGTCAAACAGCTAGTATTAAAAGAATAATATACACATTTTACAATTCAGTTAAGGAGTTACATATATTTTTCAAATTTTGACACATCACTTTGGTGAACTACTTTTTTACAAGGAGAGAAACATCAATGTCTGAGGTTGGCTTATTTCACCACTACTTGTTGGATTTTACAGTCCAATCTCTTTTGGAACTGAACAATTTTTCCCAGGATAATTTTTGAAGCTTCCCCACATCACCAATGGAGTGTCACAAATGCTTAAGCTAACCATGTCCCCGGGGTTTTTCATATGTTCCATAAAAAAAATTACCCCAAAGATTCAGAAAGATCTTGGCCTGAAATATTAATAAAGGACTTTCATAACCTGACCCTCAGCCCTAGTACCAAACTTCCTCTACCTCTACCAAATGGTCTGCCCCAAGGCAGAAACAGAAGAGGAACTATCTTAAAAGAGACCACAGATGGCTCTCACTCCAGGTGGGAAAGGCTCCAGACATTACTATGGGCACAGAAGTACGAGTAGACAAAATTTGGATATCTTACAGATAGAAGACATTCCCATGTTGAAAGAAGAAAACTAAGACATATTGGACTTAATGGAGAGCCGTGTGGAGCATGATGTGTGCCATTCAAATGTGCTACAGCTTCTACATATATCACAAATGGGAATACTTCTGGGGATTTGAAAATCAGAAATGATTATGATTTCCTGCTGTCAGTGTCATCTAGCAGTTGACAATGACATCTGGCAGCTTCTCGGCAAGGTTAGACAGTGCAGCAATAGTCCTGAGCAAATATATAGATTGCTCCTAAAACATAAAACTTACCAGGTGAGGGAAAATAAAATGTAGGAAAGAACCTGAATATAATCTTGAGGAAGTAGGCAAGTGTGGCAATGCAATATTATTAAAATATTCCTTACATTCGAAAAGACTGGAAATTTGATATATCTTACAGACAAAGTTAATAACAAAACTCTTTGAGGTCATTTAAGATTTAAGACTATTAGCGATTTGTTTATTCAGCCTGTTCATTTAACCTGCCTTTCAGAGAAAATAAAAGTCACAACCAAACTTACTTGCCTTCGATTTCCCATGCAATCAATTTTTATAACTCAAGCTAAGGCATAGCTGCAATCTTAAGTTAGGTACTCTTCCATCCCCGACCCAGAACAAGGCATGGGTATCATTTGCAGAAAGCAGCAAATACAGAGGTTGAAAACAACTTCCTAAAATATATCACAACAATCTTTGAAATCAACCAGTTATGAATATTGATTGATTGTTATCTGGGTCAGCTGGGATTAGTTGGAGACAGAGAGTTGAGCTCTTGTAATACTCTGTTGAAGATTTCTGTAAAGAAACTCACTCCTCCCCGTCATGATACTTTCTACACTATTCAATAAATACAGAGTAAAGCCCTTTGCTAGGGACAGACAGACACCATCCACACACACAAACACGTACAGTACATTCAGATACACATCTCACTCATACAACAAGCAGTCACACAAAAGGACAGACAGACAGACACAAACAGATTCACAAGCCAGTCATTGAAGACACATCCTTGAAGAAGAGATGGGATACCACTCTGTCCTTTTATTATCTCTTTTATTTCCCCACTGTCTTAGGGTTTCTTTTGCTGGGAAGAGACACCATGATCACAGCAGCTCTTAAAAACATTTAACTGGGGCTGGCTTACAGTTTCAGAGGTTTAACCCATTATCATCATGGCAGGGCACATGGCAGCATGCGGGCAAACATGGTGCTGGAGAAGGAGCTAAAGAGTTCTACATCTGGATCCACAGGCAGCAGGAAGTGAATATCACGCTAGACCTGGCTTGAGCATTTGAGACTTCAAAGCCCACCTCCTAGTGATACACTGCCTCTAAAAAAGCCACACCTCCTAATAGTGCTACTTCCTATGAACCTGTGGCAGGCATTTTCTTTCAAACTACCACACCCACCATGAGGTGAACAAATCTAGCCTGTCCCCTCTTCCTCCTGACATGGGTTCTTGTCTCCCACCAGAGACCTCAAAGAAATCAGTCATACCAACCATGGAATGAAAACTCTAGAACTATGAACAAAATTAAATCTTTTCTCTTTATCTTTCCCTGAAGTCAGTTATAGCAGAAAACTAATATACCATCTATACAATGTCCTGCTGTCTTATTGACTGAACGATCATCCCCAAAGTCATGTATGGAAACCTAGCCTCCAGTGAGATGCTATTTAGTGCTGAGGCTTTTGCAATCTGATTGGATCATAAGGGAAAGCCTATATAAATAGGACTAATGACCTTACAAAAAGGACTTCACAGAGTTAGTTACCTAATCATTTCTACCATGTGGGCCACAGGAACAAGACAGGTCTTACCAGAAACAGAATCTGCCAATGGCTCAGTCATATATGGTTCAGCCTCCACCAAGAGGAGTAACTGTTCTTTGCTCAAGTCATCCAGTCTACACTTCGGTTTTTATTGTAATGACTCGAGGAAGGAATCCACACTGAAGACATCATAATGACATCGTACTACAAGACAGTAGCCAGAGAACGAAAATTAGATTCTCCAAACAGGGATCTTTGTTGGACAAATGCTTTCCATGATCTGTCTCAGAAGTTTTCCACCAATACCCTACACAGTCTTGTCAAAAATCAGGAAAATACCTGTTGCCCAATAAAATACATCGGGTTATCTATGGCTTTGTTGCTTTCTTCCGAGTCTTACTCCAATAGTTTATTATCTCAAAACAGGGTTTCTGGAGAGAGTAGATGTTGGAGATAAAGAGTGAGAAAAACCCTGCAAGTCTGCTTCTGACTGTGCAGTCCTTGATAAACACGAGAACCTTATCTTCAGTCTGAATCCTTGCCTCTTCTCCACAGAAAGCTTTCTCTTTTTAGCCATTGAACGCTTATTTCCTATTCTTTCTGCTCCTCTCCCTGTTCTATTATCTTTCGTCTTCTGCCTACTTGTGTTTTCTTTCTCATGTGCTGTCCTACTCCTCACCCATATCAGTTACCTACAAAAAAATTAGGCACTGTGCAAAATGCATCACACAAATTGTCTCATGAAGTCCTTTCACCGGCCCCAGGAGATACACATCCTCACTTTTAATCTACAGGTAAGAAAACCTGGGCTCATGGAGATTAAGAAAGGAACTCAAAGTCTCATAGCTAACAGAGCAGCCAAATGCTAAACCTAGACCCACAAGGACCTACAAGACAAGAATCTGAGAGCCTAGAAAGGGATTCAAGGGTGAAGTGCACTCACACCTTTAAAAAAAGTCAGGAACATTGAAGAAAAGCAACAGATATTTTGTAAAAATAAAAATGGAAGCTTGTTAAACATAGTGCAGATGGAATTACTGAAGAAGAAAAAATTTTTCCCTTCCCACTTCTGTGGAGTATATGAGAAGGCCATCTTCCTCTTTTTCTCAGAACTCTTATTCTGCAGGGTCAAAATGAGCAAACAGCAACCACATAAGTGAAGAGGTAGATTGAGATGTGATCAGAATTTCATTCTTGTGGTTGTCATAAAATCTTGCACCACAGGCCTTCTTTGGAAGCCAGATCATTTGATCAAAAAAAAAAAAAAAAAAAAAAAAAAAGACAAGCTTCTAAATTCTGCCTGATGCTCAATATTGGAGCACAGGAACACAGGAAGTGAACTTACTGCCATGGGCAAAGAATTGGTCTAGAGTTGTTATGTTTTCTAGGCTGCTGCCAGTACATTAGGAGATTAGCCAAAGATGAGGACAAGCATATTTTAGTAAGATGCCTAACAACCAAATGCTATGATCCCAAGGCAAATCTCCAAATGTTTCAATCCTGTACAGCTCTGTCTTTGCAATACATTGCTAGATAGTAAATGCTACAGCAAAGCCAAACAGGTGATCGGAATGTGATCGGGACCAATAATTTCTCTTGAATTCTTACTGGTTGTCAATTCTATACACATAATTTCATTTGCTATCGTGACACTCAGAATGACACTTCAACTGCTACTACTCATTTTCCAGAGGGAAGGCCAGGCTTCTAGATGTCAAGCTATGGTTTCTAGTTATGTGATTAAAGGAAGTAGCAAGAAATGGGATTGTTTAGGTCCAAACCCCATCTGCTGATTTTTTTGTAGGTAACTGATATGGGTGAGGAGTAGGACAGCACATGAGAAAGAAAACACAAGTAGGCAGAAGACGAAAGATAATAGAACAGGGAGAGGAGCAGAAAGAATAGGAAATAAGCGTTCAATGGCTAAAAAGAGAAAGCTTTCTGTGGAGAAGAGGCAAGGATTCAGACTGAAGATAAGGTTCTCGTGTTTATCAAGGACTGCACAGTCAGAAGCAGACTTGCAGGGTTTTTCTCACTCTTTATCTCCACTAATCAACTGGTATAGAAGTGTATCTTTAGGAATCATTTTATTGCTATGTTCCTTTAAAAAAATAATAGTATGTATTCCCCTAGGGCTCTTGACCTTGCTAGTCTCAGATTGTCACCCACTTTAACAGTGTCTGGTGTGAGTTCCATATCATGGATTGGGCTTCAAGTGCAATTTTTAAAAATTGGTTGGTTACTCCTATAACATTTGTGGCACTATGGCACTAATATATTGTGCAGGTAGGTAACTGTTGCAGGTCACAGTGTTTGTAGTTGAGTGAAATTGATGATTACCTTTCTCTTCTGGCAGTGTGTAAAGTATCTTCCAGTGCCATGAATGCTAGCCAATTGGGATGAAGCTTCTAATTAGCCATGAGCATGACTTCTCTAGGTTCATGACATAATCAAGTGTTGTCTTCAGCAATAGAACTTTACCCAAAGAATAACTGACTTTTGCATTTTATTTTTTCTGGGCCTTGCTTCCCCAGCTACAGTGTTTTTAGAGGCCATGAGGCCACTTGCCTTTTACATCCCTCATCACTGCCTTACAACTATGCTGGCCCTTTGCTCATCTTCCAACATTGTAGGTACATTCCAACTTGGAGACATTACCATTCCCTCAAACCTTCCCAGATTCTCTTCTCCACATAGCCCCCTACCCGTTCACTCAGCCTCTGTTCAGAGGCCTCCTGCTCATACAGATTTTTGCCATTTGCTAATAGCTGACCATGTCCTCAGATTTTCACCACGGCCACCCACTCTGACACATATTTGCATACATGTTTGCAATCAGGATCCTTCTATAGAAACCAAGATGAGTAGGAACTGCGTCTGTCTGGTTCTCAGCATATGATTCGGTGCTTCCCAGCTAGCGTTTCTCTACAAGGATTTAGTGAACAACTGACTTTCAGATCCTATGAAAGCAGTAAGCTCTGGGTTATACCAAAACCATGGGCTGGTATGAACTGGTTCCAGAAATGAATACAGAACTAATGATATTCCTGACTTAGAAATGGGAAGCATTCCTCAAAGGATCAACTGTGTTCAGTGCAAGGCAGTCGCTAAGAAAGGAGAGAAACCAGATAAACTGGATGTAAAGGGGAGAACCTTATTACTGGAGGGATCAGAAACACTTTGGGGAGCTAAGGGGTGACCAGAGGAGTGAGAGCCTATCTTGTGCCTCACTGTGTCAGGAGTGTAGCTCAACAAAATGTCTCACCTGCTTCGGCAAACAGCTCAGAGCCAGAATGCCAGCCAAGGCACACTAGGCAGTATCAAACTTCAAACAAACTCCAAAGGAGAAAAAAAAAAGAGCAAAAGGAGAGGAAGAAAGACTTGTGGACAATAATACAAGAAAACAGATGGTGATATAGAGAGAGGTAATGAGAAATTCTCACAATGATAGAAAGACCTGTTCTCTTTGTCAGCCATCGCCAGCATCTACTGTACTTCAGAGGTGCATCAACGCCAACACACAAATGGCATGGGTGTGGTGTCTTGTTATAGGATGACACTGATGGTCATGAGGACTGGGGTGTGTTGGAAGGTTTTTTGTAGGATTGACTGACACGGGGAACAAGTTCTGAATTGGCTCTTCCCCTATTTCTGATCATGGCATGTATATGCCGGCAGCATGGTGTTCAGCTGTAAGTGAGAAAAGTAGTTATGTCAGCAGAAATGCTGGATCAAGCTGTGTGAACCAGGCTGGCTTCTGCCATTTAGCAGTGAACTCATCAAGCCTCTTCTACATCTGAAAATTACCTCAGCAGGGATGCGTGCCCAATAGTCTCATTTTCTTCCATGGCAAACTAAAGGTTTGGGCTATGAAATAATGAAATGGAAAAAGCTCTCTCTTGTCAACTATGGATTTACAAATTAAGACTTAGATGTATATAAAACAAAACTCAAAAATTAAAACTCTATACTACAGGGAAGGGAAGTCGAATAGATAGTGTATGAAATATAACTGACATCTGTATATTGATCTTTTTTCTTTTAATCAAGCAACACATTTCTTTTACTGATTCTTTGGGAATTTCCCATTATGCACCCCAGTCTCATTCATTTACCAGTCCTTCCATGTCTACTATCCTCCGCCCTTCTAGTATCCAATAAACACTTCAGTCCTCCATCTTTCCGTTTCTCCATCACATATTCTTTTGTTGTAGTGGCACTAGGGGCTGAGATGTATCTTGCCCAAACAGCTTTACTTGCAAATGTTCGTTGTAATGAGTTGCTGATCTGGTTCAAGGCCTCTGGCTTCTGGTACACCATCAACACTGGACCCTCTCCAACATTCCTCTCCTCTTGGATATCCTGCTGCTGCCCTGGTCATGGAGATTCTGCAGCTTTGGTTCGTCAGCATCAGTTCCGTCATGAGCTCCAGCATGTCACAGATGGGGCAGATGACAGGGTGGGCCAACTCAAACCCCTGGATGTGGGCCTGGGTAGCACCCGAGTTGGTCAGTCCTGGCCTCCACAGGGACTGGCCCTTCAGATGAAGCTCAGGGCCAGTTCTCCAGCTCCCACAACACTGAGACCAGATCTCCCATGCATATGGTGGGGTGTGGATCCAGCTGTCTTATATGCAGAGCCAGGTCTTCCTTTCAGTGGCCCTTGTGTGAAGGGAGCAGCTCTCCCAGGGCTATCAAGGTTCAGAGCCAGCTCTCAGACACCCACACCACTAGGACTAGTTCACCTGAAGAAGGGCGGGCTGCTCGCCCACTGAGTCGGCAGGTGAGGGGTGGGACCAGCTCTCCCATGACTCCCCAGTGGTAACACAGGTCCCTGGACATCAACACAGACCCGCACTGCAATAGGGCCATGGACCCAGACATGGCCCTCAGCCGCAGCAATGGCCAGACATCCACAAGGCCCCAGGTGGCAGCATAGGCCACCCATATCAGCCTGTTCCTCAGTTCACTGCATTTTCAATTCTGCACGAACCACTCTCCTTCTGTACCATTTCTCCACCACATACCTGTTTATCTGGTGGCACCCTTCTGTCCTTGCCCTGGGGTGCTGGGGGGCCTATGCCTTCTTCTGCCCACCCATGCCCTGGTACACCCGCCTATCCATGTCGAGGGGTGTCTGCTGGATATTTATCTTTTCATTCATCTTTTTCTCTGAATACATTAACCTTCCATTAGTTTTCTTTATCATGATTAACTATTTTCCCCCTAAAATGTCAATGGAAAATATTAAACTACTATGTACCATAACAAATCAATTACTTAACTGAAGTGTCACTAGTTGACTTCTGTTTTAAGAAGCCCATGCAGTTAAAGGCAAAGTCTTTGTTCGTTGATCTCTGGTGTTCCAGGCCTTTTATCAATCTCTTAACATCCCCCCCTGCTCTTCCTTCGATTAAGTGAAACTCACAAAGTGAGATAAAGAGAAAAGAATGTATGAGATTAAAGGCTACATTTTTTTCTCTTCACTGACAATTTTAAATGTGCCGAGAAATTGTACTTAACAAATGAGCTTCACAGTTCCACCAGGCCTCCACAAAGTAGAAAACAGGGTCATTCTTTTAAGTAGTGTTGAAGCTGAAGATAATTGATAGCTATGTTTTCATTTTATCAGTTATCAGCAGAACTTAACGTTTCCACTCAGCATGTTACATCACCACAATTCCTGAACTAGAAAGCAGATTAGCACTCTTGCAAGACAATTATGACTCTGTAGTGAGAGATAGGTAAGTTTAGGTGAGATGAAAATCCAATCTCCGTGTTTAATGGTTGCAAGAATTTATAGTGTCTTTGTCTGCACACACTGCCATAACAAAATGCCATAGAATGGGAAGCTGGAACTAACCACAGGAATTTGTCACTGACAAGTTCAAGATTCTAGCAGGGTAATTCAGCTAGCTGGTACCCAGGCTTTCTGGAGGAAAGCAAAGCCTCACCAACTCTCTCCACACTCACCCTTCTTTTATTCACTCCATGTTCCCAGAGGACCATCCCTACTCTTCATAGCAAGAGACGTGTCCCATACAAAGCATCACTTGAAGTGTGGACGAATCTTTATTCCCATCAATTATGTTTCAGAGAGACAAATGGCTGGCTTCCCATCTGTTAATGTTAACTGTCAACCAGGCAGGATCTAAGGTCACCTGGGTGTTCCTGAGGGATTATTCTTATTAGGCTAATCAAGGTGGGAAGATCCACCCTAAAAGCAGGCAACACCTTTTCATGGCCTGGGATCCCAGACTGAATGAGAAGGAGATATCTCACTGGGCGTAAGCATTTGCTACTCTCTGCTTCTCGACTGCAGAGGCCATATGACCAGCTTCCCCAGGCTTCTGCTGCCATGATTACCACACCTGGAAATGTAAACCAACTAACCCTCCCTTAAGTTCATCTGGTCAAGAGATTGCAGCCCAGCAATGGGAAAAGTAACAAAGATACCAGCTTGTCTACTCTATTTAACTTGAACCACATTGGAGCCTCCTGGTAAAGTGGGTGGGTGTAGGTGGAACTTTGAGCTCTTTGCAGAAGCTGAGAGGATGCATGGGCTTGCATATGCCTTTACCTCCTAGGACAGACAGACAGACAGACAGACAGACAGACAGACAGACACACACACACACATACACAGAGAGAGAGAGAGAGAGAGAGAGAGAGAGAGAGAGAGAGAGACCGCAATGGGGTTTGATACCACATGGTGAGGATAGCAAGTAGAGTCTACTGAAAGTTTAATGTAGCAGAAGAGCTGCCTGCCTACTTTGAGTCCCCAGCCAAGCTGAAAGAGCTGGAGACATAGCTTGTATTCCTATAAGTTCGGGCAGGGTTTCACATGAAGAAAGGATACCTTCCTCTGCTAAGGTAAAAGGACATTAAGTTCATCTAGAGCTTGAATCCTTCCTAGAATTTGTGCAATAGAAAAGAATCTGGTCTATGCCTAGTAGAGACCAAATGGGCCCCGAAGTGGTGGTTTTTTAGGCCCAGAGAAGAGCGACAATAGGAGGAGGAATGACTTAAGTTTACCATTTGTGTACTTTTCTGATGTCAGAGAGCCTTAGAATGAAGGTGGCCCCTGAGAGGTGACAGGTTTGGTCAGAGAAGCCCAGCCCTGAAGCTCAAGGACAATCCTTGGGAAGAAAGTAGACCAGGAAGGTGGCAATGGGACAACTCACCAGGAGCCCTCTAATTACTGGGAGGACAGTCAAGCAGGAGGTGACGATTTCTAACAGTTGGTCCAAAGTAGGACAGTCAATATTTTAGGCAGCTACAAAATTAAAATAATAATGAAATCATGGTGATGACACTTGAGACATGGGTCTTCTGTCCCTAGTTGCCTTACCCTTCAGGTTTCATAAGGACAGCAGGTCTATGGAGGAAAAGTGCTCTGAGGCTGGGTTGGAAAAAGGTTTTGCAGAGGGTAGAATGCATGTCTGAAGTAGTTCACTAAACATGCATACCCCTATTACCTCCTTAACCACTGATGTCTTAGTGGCCCCAGCACTCTCTAAGGCACTGATCTAAAGAGTCCGTCTTAAGCCAGGCCCAGCTCAGGTGGTAACCACCCTAACATATCTGCCTTCTGCCTACTGGACCAGGAGGCACTCTTTGAGGTCCTTGAGCAGGCATTACAATTTGTAGGAATTAGGTATCAGGTACAGAGGGAAAGAATACAACTCTTTCTTCATAGTCCTAATTTGGTTACAACTTAGTATTTATCTTATCAAATGGTAAGACTTTCATCTCCTATTTTACCTATGTCTGCATGCAAAATTTCATAAAGTAGTACAGAGGCTAGACTAAGCATCAAATAGAGCCCATTTAGCTTTATTTAAGTGGCACTAAAACCTCCCTGGGTTAATAACATAGATTTCAGTCATATCTTTTTCCATCCATTATCTTCAAGCTATTTATTTCATGTCCCCAAGCTGCAGCTGGCCCTGATTGAAATATGGACATGCTAATATATGACAACAGATGCCTCCCAAGGTGAAAAGGGAGAGAATAATTCAAGAACAATGTCTAGAAAAGCACGCAGGCCGTTGCTTAACTGCTCAGAAAATACAACTGTGCATGTATTAGTGTTCTTAAATGTTTGCCCAATCCAAAAACCAGTAACTGAGGTATCACAAAGACAGATATAGAAAGGAAATGACTGGCTATATTCTGAACAGTACGGTAATGGTGTTTTGACTTCCTCACTTGCCACTTCCATCCATCGCTCTTCTGTAGCATGCTGGAAAATGAACCACAGCACACTCTACCACCCACGGCCAGCAGCTCTCTGAAGTTCTTGAATGAGTCAGCACACCCCCAAACATCTTGGTCACTCATCCGAGGTACACAGCTGCAGGTTCCCAAACAAGCTGCTGCCGGTGCTGTCTGTAAACACTCTCTGGCAACAAGGCAGCGGGGCTCATGATGGGGGTCACAGATCGGCATCTTCTTGGGTGCGGGTTATGACGTCATCTTATATGGGAGGAAAAAAGAGAGGGCTGGAGGGTTCACAATCCCTGTGACAACTGTGAAACAAGCCCAAATGGCCAGGCTGTTGCAAGGCTGCTCAGATGGCTGGCTGGAGGAAACCCGGTCAGAGGAAGCCTTGTCTGCCCACAGAGCACCTTACTGTAAACAAGCTAAAAGCTCCAGTTTCACACCCACCAACTTCACTTAACCAGCCAAGCCTGGCTCTCCTTCAGGCTCTGTTCCTACCTAGTTCTTCTTCAGACAGGGCACTTTTTTTGACGATGTAGATAAAGATTCCGCCCTCTCCCCCCTTCCTGCTAGAATGCTGGGAAGTTCTTAGCAAAAGCTGTAGGCAAGAACTCGGAAATTCTGAATGTAATTCCTGAAGCATATTATACCAAAGGAAATGGGCTTCCCGCAAGTAAAATTAAAATTAGAATTGTCTTTCTACCCCACAGGGATCATAAAGTCATGATCCTTTGCAAAAATAAAATATGGTATAATATATATTATATATATATATATGCAATGTATATATAATATACATATATATTGCAAAATCTCAATAGAATACTTAGGCAAGAAAGTGCTCTAGTGTTCAAACATGAGGCCATTTCTAAACCTTTAGCCAAAGACTCTGTAATAAAAATTGTGTTTTGAGGATTTGGAATTTGGAAATGAGCCAAGGACAATTAAATAGTGTATATCATTTCATTTTTATGTTTATATTTCAAAACACAATTCTTGAAAAACTTGTCCATCTCACTTTTAGTTATGGGTTTTTTTATTATTTTTAATGTGTTGACTTTTTTCTAGAGGGAAATTGGACTGAAATATGTTTTTATGTGAGAAGGAACAAGAGAACTTCCATCTTTGGTTCCTGGGGGAAGACATTTAAGCAGCTTGAAAAGGTAGATCCTGGGGGTGGGGGTTGCATGGATAGCAATGGTATTGGGAGACAGAATAAGCTTGGAAATTTTGACTTAAATTAATCAGATATTTTTCAAAATAGACATAAAACTCCAAAACAGTAATTATGCTCATATGGCACAGAAAGAATCTGATATGTCTAGATTTGTCTTCAAGGCAGATCCTTGGCTGACCCCAAGGCAATAATGAAATGCCAGTATATGCATAGGCTTGGTAGAGGGTACCACTGAACTGCACTGGTTAACACAGATGTATACTATTTATTTATTGTCATTTTTCTATCCAGCCCACTGCTTTCTAAGCTCTGCTCTCTGATACCTCTGACACTCTGCCTTTCAAAGGTTACTGGTGACCACAAATTGGCAACTCAGAGGATGGGTTTCCAGTCTGAGCACTTGCCACCTGCCCTTTGGCATCTGGTGTCAACCACCACACCCTCTTCCTCTGCTGTCTACGAGGCTCTTTTGAGTCTCTGCAACTTGGCTCTCTCTCTTCAGTCCCTCCCTTTCTATCCCTTCACATTGCTGTAGCTGAAGAGTTCACTGCTACCCTCCTCCCTCCACTAAAACACTCCCTCTGGAGACTTCAGCAAGCCAGACACTCCCCCTGGAGACTAGAGGGCTCAGATCTTTCAGTCTAGCCCACATGCAGCTACTGAACTCCAAACCTGTGTTCAACTGCAGCTGAGCCTTTCCACTTCTCTTCTTCCTGTTTCTTTACTCAGATCTGACTAAGTAGTGAGCCACCCACCAGTGGCTCCAAGAAGACATTCAGCGCTTCGTATATGTCCTACCCCGTGTCTGCTATACTCAATCACAGACAGAAATTTTGCTTCCTGAACTTAACATCTGCCCCCCTCATCCTGCCAAAACACACTTTATGACACACTCAAGAGCAGAAACATCTCTGGCTCTTTCTGTCTTGTGTAGTCTATCTACAAAACTCATCTCATAGACCGACTGTCTCAAAGTACATCACTTAAAGTGTGTTTTCCTGAAAAAGCTCAACTTTCCCTGAAAAAGTTTCAGTTCCCAACCAAAATAACCTTTCGATTATTATTATTATTATTATTATTATTATTATTATTATTATTTATTAAAAATTCTTCCTAGACAATATAGTAGAGGCATGGCTCCATGTTCATAGTGCTTGCTACTCTTGCAGAGAACCCAAGTTCACTCACACACACTCACACACACACATACACACACACACAAACACACACACACACACACACACACACACACACACGACATCGGGCAGCTCACAACCACCTGTAACCCCAATCCCAAGTAATTCAATGCTTTCTTCTGGCCTCCACAAGCTCCTAGGCTCACAACAAACCAGACATGACATACATATACACAATGCACACAGACAAATGTACACATAAGTAAAAACTAGATACAATTTTAAATGTGAAAAATACCTGTCCATTCCTAAGGCATCTTATGGAAACCAACCAGCATAAAGAAATGTTCTCAATAATTTTTTCAAAGGATGATCACTAATTTTTTAAAACGTGCCTTGTAAAAATGTTGACAGACCATTTCTGTGCTAAATGGCAGGATGATCAAACTGAAGTAAGCTAAGCTAGACAACAGATGGTAAACCAATATATGATAAGGAAATGTCAGCTACTACTAAATAATCTTCAGGATGTAATAGAGAGTAACTTGGAAACTGCTTTAGCCCAGTGTCTTAGTTTGGGTTCCTATTGCTGTGATAAAGCACCATGACCAAAATCAAGTTCAGGAGGAAAGGGTTTATTTGGCTTACACTGTTCATCACTGAAGGAAATCAGAACAGGAACTCAAACATGGCAGGATCCTAGAGGGGGAAGCTGATAGAGAGGCCATGGAGGGGTGTTGCTTACTGGTTTGCTCCCCATGACTTGATCAGTCTGCTTCCTTACAGAACCCAGGACCACCAGACCGAGGATGGTGGTCCTGGCGTCTATATGCTGTAACCACCCACAATGGCCTGAGACCTCCCATATTGATGACTAATTAAGAAAATTCCCTACAGCTTTGCCTACAACCCCATCTGATAGAGGCATTTTCTTTTTCTTTCTTTTTTTTTTTTTTTTTTTTTTTCCGAGACAGGGTTTCTCTGTGTAGCTTTGGAGCCTATCCTGGCACTCGCTCTGGAGACCAGGCTGGCCTCGAACTCACAGAGATCTGCCTGCCTCTGTCTCCCTAGTGCTGGGATTAAAGGCGTGTGCCACCAACGCCCAGAGGCATTTTCTTAATTGAGGTTCCCTCCCTTCAGATGACTCTAGCTTATGTCAAGTTGACGTAAAACTAGCCAGCACAACTGTCAACTTGATGAACAAACACACCACCATTAAGCCACCATCTTTCCTTTCTTGTTGATCCCCAAGATCACACGTTAGTATAAACATCACAATATAAAACATTTTGCAAATATAAAAATCCCATGCTCTTACAAATTCAAACACTTACAAATGTCAGTCTCTTTTCAAATCCTTAGTTCCTTTAAAAATCGCATGTCTCTCAACTGTGGCCTCCTATAAAGTCAAAAACTAAATGAGAGGCATTCTTATTTCAAGAAGGAAGAACCAGAGCACAGTCACAATCTGAGCAAAGCAAAACAAAACTCTTAACAGTGTAAATAGTCCAGTGTCTAATGTCTGGGATCCACTCACCATCTTTTGGGATTTTTCAAAGGGCTTGGTTCGTTTCTCCATCTCCACTCTCTGTAGCACACACAACCTGTCTTCTAGGCTCCAGCTGGCTCCACTCCACTGCTGCTGCTGTTCTTGGTGGTCATCCCATGATATGGGCATCTCTAAAATATTGGTGTATTCTGTTACAAACTGGGCTGCAATTTTCCCAGTAACCTCTCACAGGCTCTGTTCAGGAACTCCAATCCTGCTACATAGTGCCAAGCCCCAGCAGTTCTCCATGACACATGCCTTCACAGCCAGTACCACCCAGTTAACTCTTACACTACCAAGTTTGCTGTCAGCATGAGGTACAACTTTGGCTGCCTCAAGCTGAAGCTGAGGAAATGCTTCCTAGGAGATTTTACCTCAAGGATGCTGGTCTCTTCTTAATCACCACCAATTTCTCAGTTAAAACTGACCAACGTCAATTGTCCCTGCAAAGCTAAGGTTTCACTTTAGCATGGTTCTGGTATCTTGTTAATTGCAGTTGATTCTTCAGTCATAGCTAACCAGAACCACTGTTTCTTAACTCAAAATATTCAATGGCTCCGACAGATACTTTGAGTGACTCTCAAACTTCTGTTTAGAACTCATCAAGCTAGACCTCCGCTGCATCCATTTCTCTCAACATTGTTTTCTCACCTTCCTGGCTCCCACAGAACAGCTTGTTGTTGTGTGCCTTTTCTGTCTTAGGTATGGCTACTTTGGCTGTGATCAAACACCATGACCAAAAAAGCAAGTCGGGAGGAAAGGGTTTATTTGGCTTACCTTTCAACATCGTAGTCCATCAATGAAGGAAGTCAAGACAGGAACTCAAGCAGGGCAGGAGTGTGGAGGCAGGAGCTGATGCAGAGGCCGTGGAGAGGTGCTTCTTACTGACTTTCTCGTGGCTTGCTCAGTCTGCTTTCTTATAGAATCCAGGACCACCAGCCCAGCTCTACTGACCCCCTGCCAAGGTTCAGTTCAGTTGACTCAACAGGTCTTAGGAAATTTCTAGTCTAAGAAGTATGGAACGGAGTTCGAACACCCGCTGTTTAGATCATGCTCTTTAGTCTTCCTTTGATCTTCTGCTATTCTCTAAAGTTTCCAGTTTTTAAATATACACAAAACAAAGGCAATTCTCTGAGTTTGAATGTCTCAGGGTCAAAAGTAGATAAGAGCTTGTCTCTGGGGACACTGTCAGCATCTTTGTGGACCTCTGGGAAACATGGCTAGAAGAATACCCAGAGTGATAAGAGTCAAAAAGGCTGATTTATGAGGCTTTAAATTCTAAGAAGAGAGAAGGGGAGTTGGTGCATGGTACTACATTCCTAGGTTAAAATCCTGTATGGATAAACCAAGGTGAGGGAAGGTGTAGAGAATTAATAGCTTTTTTAAGGTAGATCAAAGGTTAACTGAGGTTAGCACTTTCCCAAGTTGGTTGTGGGGGAATTTAGGGCACCCAATCTCCTTATCAGGAAAGACTAAGAATCAAACAAACTGGGATACTCCATCCCTATCTTGAAGGTCCAGGATGTGATCCATCTGAAGGACTCCTCTCCTGACCAAATGTCCTGCCAAATAGAAGATAATTGCAGGGAGCTGGCTTCTAAGTTCATCTCAGGGAATGAAGCAGAGATTAGACTTTGGGAATCAAGCTTATTGGCTGAATGACTAAATTTCTTACTGGAGATCCCAAGAGCAGGGGGAAGTGACCCAACATAGGAAATTGTACCCAATAATCTATATACTGCTGAATCTTGCACCAAAAGAGAGTGCTTATAGCTTCATAAGAGATTTGCTATAAGAACAGCCATATATAAAAGGTGGTGGGCCCAGAATCTTGCTACTGGGTTCATCTCCATCAGAACACATTCATTCTGGTTGGTCAACCTCCTGCTTTATCAGCTGAAATCTCACTGCATAATTCTTGCAGACTGCAGCATTTCCAAGTTTTTCATCTAATAAATACAGTATGTGGATATATCTCTGGGCAATGTGTGCTGTAGATCCTAAGCATCTGATGGTGACTAGAATAAAAATAAGAGTAAGATGATTAATGTTCTTATAATTCCCAAATTGATAAGAAGGTTCTACAAGCAGTTATTATTAAGGAATCTTTAACTGAATTAACAAAATAATTAGCTACCTTCTCTGGAGAAGAGAGCTGGAGTCTGGAATGGCTAACGGCACTTATCTGATTATATAAGATACCTATATTTATACCTAGCTGGGAACTGTTTCAGACACCTCTCAAGTGAGCTTGTACCTGATTACAGGGCATTTGTTATCCATAGCAAGGAGAGAAGTAATATAAAAATCTATAACAGTATGACATGATGTGGTTAAGTGTGTCTAAATATTATGATTTTGAGTTATCAAAAAAGAATGGTCGAGTTTAGAATGTTAGTTTTATCTGTTAGCCTTTGATTAATTGTGTTAATTTGGTTAATTTGTGTTTTGATGAAGCATTGTTGGGCAAAGGGTTTACCTGAATTAGTGGTGAGCATATGTAAGGCCAAAGTTGTAGTTAAAGTTGACCTAATAAGTCAAATTTATAATCAAGGCAATAATAAACCATCTTAGCTATGAGAGGGCAGAACCAATTTATCTCAGAATATAAATAGCAAGATTTTCATGTCAGGACAATTGTCAGAAATACATATAGAGAATGTCTGGTAGTGTACACATTGCAGGATCATGGGCAGAATTTTTACAATTAGTAATAAAACATTTTTAAAAAGCAGGCCAGCCCCAGGGCTATAGAGTTCAATACAGAAAAAAAAGGGAGGTGACATAGGGATGCAGAAATGAATCATGTTTGCTTCCTGCTGGCATGGGGACAAAGCTAGGGGTCTTGAAGGCTGGAATGTTGTGTAAATCCAGGAAGAGCAGGCTGTTTCATTTGTTGTCTGAGCTCTGTAAAATACGTAGGCATCTTTGGAGCAGTCTGTGCCAGGAGGATGCAGTAGGGCCCTCTGGAGTGAGAGCTGGAGGGGAGGGCCCAGGGCTATAGCAAAATGGCATGGCCATGGCCAGAGGAAGAGCAATCTGTAACAGTTTAAATGAGTATAAACTGGTCGAATAAGTATATATTAGTGGCAGAACATGAAGTTAAGGAATTTGAAAGAAGAAACTTTTCCTTAAGTGTATCTTTAGAATTTTTAAGCAGACAGTTTTGGCAGCTGAGAGAAGAACATTCCAGGCCAGGGAGAGAGGGAAGCCCCACTCCATGAAGTAGGCAGATGGAAAAGAAATTGTTGATAAATATTACTTATTTGTGTTTATTTTGACCTGTGATAATGTTGGTGGATCCAAATTGATCCCCTGAAGCTTATAAGAACCTTTCTTAGGAGGCAAAAATGTCAGATATATCAAGTTACTATTATTTGTAGTCTATGTTGAAATCATGTTTGTAGAAGAGGCAAGAAGACTCATTTTTTTGAGTCATAATAGAAGTTTGGAAACCTGAAAATAATTTTGGTTAAAAGTAGTAACATTTGTTTTATGTTTATTTGTTTAGAAGATCAGATGTAAGCATAGGGAACAGGTTCCCAAAAGCAGCTAAACTCTAGGGACAGGTCCTGGTCTCACTGTTAGGAGCCTTACAAACAGACCAAGCTACACAACTGTCGCACAGATATGGAGGACTTAGGTCAGTCCCATTCAGGCTCCCTAACTGTTGGTCCAGAGTCCACGAGCTCCCGTGTCCTCAGGTCAGCTTTCTCTATAAGTTTCTGGTCATGACCGTAACCCCACGGTTGGTACAATCCCTCCTCCCTTTCTTCAGAAGGACTCTTGGAGCTTGGTGAAGTGCTTGGTTGAGGATCTTTGCATCTGCTTCCATCAGTTACTGTATAGTTCAAATCTGTATGAAAATGTGAATAGTTATTATTGAGAATATATGTATTCATTCAGAGTATATAGCTACATCATAGCCATTTACAAATAAAAAAGATATTAAGAAAAGTTTGGATGTATATAAATTAAGATGTCTCCATCAAAATCAGCAGCATTTTTAAGTTTATATTTAAGAAATGAAAGGGAAAAATTAATCTTGAGCTTTCAGCTAACCAGAAAGCAGTCATTGTTACAACAGACTATAATATTAAACTTTGAACTTTTGGAATTTTAATATAATACTATCATAGAATGGGCCAGAACCAGTTTTCATCTTGATGCTTGTTTTATCATGTAACTAGTCATGCTTTTACTATATTGATAGTGACTTATAGATGTATTTTTCATATATTGAACTTTATATGTTTTCAGGCTGTGTCACTATCCATAACTTCTACTTCCAAAGTGGAAACAGAGTTGAAGGAAAGCAATTTAAAAATTGATGAAGAAAAATAGCTATTAACCTTTTTTATATTTATTTTTGTAGTCTCCCAAAATTAGAAATACTACAGTACTTCTTCACTATTGAATGGATGAGTTAGATAGTGACACCTACATTCAATGGAATGTCATTTAGTTAAAAAAAAAAGTAATCAACTAGTGAGCCACACAACAACGCGAATGAGTCTTTAATGAATTTTGTAAAATAAAAAGAAGCCAGTTTGCAAGTTTATGGCTGACTTTTTATAATGCATTAGATGTACAAGCTGAGAACCAGATGAGTGGTTACTGGTGTTGAAGGGTGAGGACAGGGTCTGAATACAAGGGGACAGGGTAGGGAATTTGAAGGCTAATAAAACAAAATGAATATATGGTAGGACATACACAAGTCTGTGCACATGGCAAAATGCATAGAACTCTGTATCCTTAAAAACTAAGTCAATCAGGATGAGGGCATGGAAGACAGGTTGTGTATGTTGTCCATGAAAATCTTCCCTATTGTGATTTAAATGTGAAATGTATCTCCACACACAGGCTCCTGTGTTTTAACATCCAGTCCCCAGCGGGTGATGCTGGCTTTCAAGTTTAGGAATCTTTGAGACATACTACGTACAACAAACAGGAGACATTGGGGGCAGGCCTTGATAATGACATCCACATCTGGTTCTGATTCATACCCTGTGTCCTGATCTGTCAGGATGTGGGACCTTTCACCTCACATGCCTCCCGCTATAGATGGAACTGTCCCAGCTGCTTTGCCTTCCCTACCATCGCAGACTTTATCTCCCAAAACTGTGAGCCAAATTAAGTATTTCTGCCTTTAACTTGCTTTGTCAGCCATTTGGTTACAGCAATGAGAAAGGTAATTAATGTAAACCCTGAAGGATGACAATAGTAAAGGAAAAGAAATGATCTGAATAACTGTCCAAGACTGTTTTTAGTAAGTACTATGGCTTAAAACAAATAGTTCACATTGTATGCTAGTGTGTAAATGTGTTCCTCATAGGCATATGGTTTTGCAATTCTAAAACTTTTCCACTTGTATATAAGGTTTAACAAAAGCATAAGCATTTGCAGATACTAAAGTGAAGCCTTATGACTGTTGGAGAGACAAGCTAGAAATAAGGAAAGTGTCAAGGCTACGTATGACTCATGATTTCATGATTACGATAGATAGATAGATAGATAGATAGATAGATAGATAGATAGATAGATACACAGATAGAAAAATATAGACAGATGATAAAGACAGATAGAAGATAGATAGATAGATAGATAGATAGATAGATAGATAGATAGATGAGAGATAGATAGATGATTGGTAGATAGATGTACACAAGTAATGAGACCAACATACATTTGTTTTACTTCTATTCATTAAGCATAACTAGAAATAGTAACTCTTTGGTAGAAACTATGCACATTACCCATCAACGTTTAGTAGAGTCAGGTTCCTTTTATGGCATGTCTAGCAGGCTGTCTGTGAAGCTATGACAATAAAGCCCAAATTGCCATGGAGACTTGAGTATATTAGAGATACCAGAAACATGGGATGATTGCCAAGGACAGCTGCAGCCACTGAGTGGAGCTGGGCCAAGAAAGAGGCCACATATGCCTGGAGCTATAGATCCAGAGCTACCTAAGCCTGTTGAAGTATGTTGGATGGTGTACCATGAGCCCTAGATGACAAAAGTGAAGCTATGGGGCTTAGTATCTGAACTCTGCTGGGTTTGTGTTACATTCTTCTGATCTTTCCTGCCAATGTTTCCATTTCTCCCCTTTGTAATGGGATTGTTTAACCCTGTATAATGAAAATATAAACCTGTTTTTCAATTGCATAGAGTTAAGAGATTGTGTTGAGTCTCTGAAGAGACTTTGGCCATTAGACTTTTGAATGGTGTTTGGACAATTAAAGACCACCAGCCAATGAGTGAGGGGGTTGGAAAAGGTTGGACTTGTGATGGCTAATCTCCGTTCACAAATTGACTAGGTATGGAATCACCTAGGTTTATCTGTTAAGACTATTTCCAAAGAGGTTTAACCAAGGAAGGTACACCTAAAGATGGGTGGCAAAAATGCCATGAACTGGGATCCTAGATGAATATCACATTTTAGAAGGATTAAGTGACTGAGCACCAGGTTTCATCTCTCTCTGCTTCGAGACAAATGGAACATTTCCCTGTTTTGAGGTGGCTATCACAACAAGTGACCAAAGACTTCCTCTCCTCTCTCTCCTCACTTCAGAGGTCCTGCAGGAGCACACAGTAACCATGAGTAATGAGAGGACAAAGGAGATCCTGACAGAAACATGCCCACCCCATGAATGAAAGGAGGACTGGACGGGTGTATGGAAGCCACAGCCCAGCAGAACAAAAGAGAAGTTGTGTAGAGACAGGGACAGGAAGTGTGCTTGTCCCTGTCTCTACACAACTTCTCTTTTTTTTTATTTTGATCATGTTTTCTCCTCCCCCAATTTCTCCCCCACTTCCCTACCCACTCAACTTTATGTTGCTTTCTCTCTCCTTCTCTCTCAAAAAAGACACAAAAGCAGAAATGAAAAAAAGCAGGAAACAACAAAAAAACCACAAAAACAAACATGCAAAAGATCAATAAGACAAAAAAAACAAAGAAAACAAAACAAAGAGTACACAAAAATGCTACTGAGTTCATTTAAGGTTGGCAGACTACCCCGGGCATGAATGGAACTTAGGCTGGAGTGTAGTTGATCAAAGTGCTCCCACCCCCACTCTGCATCCTGTGACAATCCCCTGGATAAAACTGATTTTCCTTTTTGCCAGTAGATATCAACTGTAGATAACTTCTTGACTGAGGTTGACACTATGTCCCCTTTCTCCTTTTAGGCTTGAACCTGTCCAGTTCTTGTGTGTGCTGCCTCAGTCTCTGTGTCTCACTTCCATTGTGTCTGGAAGACACTGTTTCCTTGGTGTCATCCATCACCTCTGGCTCCTACAGCCTTTCTGCCTTCTCTTCTATGTAGACATTGGAGTCTTGAGGGGAGGAGTTTGATGAAGACATCTCATTTAGAAGTGAGTGCTCCAAAGTCTCTTTCTCTGCACACTGTCCAGTTGTGTGTCACTGTGCTAGTTCCCATATACTGCAATATGAAACTTCTCTGATGAGGGTTGAATCACCCTTCCTAAAACTCAACTTCAAATGGATCAATGACTTCAACAAAAAGCCTGATGTCCTGAATATGATAAAAGAGAAGGTGGAAAATAGCCTTGAACTCACGACACAGAAAATGACTTTCTGAATAGGACATCAACAGCACAGGTAATAGAAACAATGATTAATAAATAGAACCTCATGAAATCAAAAAGCTTTTATGATATCATTCAGACAAAGTGGCAGCCTACATAATGGAAAAAGATCTTTACCAATTATACATCTGATAAAGGGTTAGTATTTAGAATATATACAAAACTAAAAAAAAAATGAAAACAAATGAACTAAGGGGAAAATAGGGTACAGAACTAAGCAGAGAGTTCTCAAAAGATGAAACACAAGTGACTGAATTAAAGAAATATTCAACATCCTTAGCCATCATGGAAATGCAAATTAAAACTACTTTGAGATTTCATTTTACCCCAGTCAAAATGGCTGGAACAATAAAACAAGTGGCAGAACATGCTGGTGAGGATGTGGGGAATTGGGAATACTTATTCATTGATGGTGAGACTAGAAATGGGTACAGCCACCACGGATATCAGTGTGGAAATCCCTCAAAAAGTTGAAAAATCAATCTATCTCAAGATTCATCTATACCATTCTTGAGTATATACCCAAAGGACCCTGCAGATTACTACTTTCTCATCCATGTTCATTGCTGCTTTATTCATAAGTAGCAGAAATTGGAAGCAGCCTAGATGCCCAACAACTGATGAATGAATAATGAAAATGAGGTGTGTTTACATAATGGGATATGATTGAGCTATTAAGAAAAATGAAATCAGGAGTTTTCAGGTCAATGACAATGCTAGAAAATAGTCATGATTAAGGCAACCCATACTCTAAAAGAAACGTATTATGGGTTTTCTCTTACACGTGATAGTAGCTTTTAGGTTTCAGTAAGTGTGATTCAGTCCAAATAGCCACAGGAGTTAGGTACCTAGTAAGAGGGCAGTGGGGAGAGGGCATCTTCCAAGGAAGGGGAAATCGAATACAGTGTCATGGAGAAATACAGACGAAACTAGAATAAGAGAACTAAATAGGGAGGAGGGTGGAAGAGAAAGGTAAAGGAGGGAATGAGGGGAGGGACAGCTAACACTAATGGTGCTTCTCATACCAGCAGGCTGCATGTCGAGGAAGTGCTGGAGATGGTGTCTTCTCCCTACTGTTTTTGGCTTCTTTGACTAACATCAAGTGTCTGTCGGTGTTCGGACTCAGTGTCTGGCTCTTCCATTCAATTTCATTGATCAATGTGAGAATCATTCCTTCTTTTCCAGGATCAACTGCCCATTTGTACTTCACCAGTAGGAGTCAGAATCCCCCACTCCAGACTAGTTTTCCCTTCTTTCAGGTGTGGCTTCTGGGATCAGGCTATCTATCTAGATTTGATCTCAGTGTCTGTCCTTTATTGGCTGAGGGATCCACGGCCTCAGTTTCCTTGTCTGTAAAAGGAAAGTGGTAATACCAGTCCTTTCACGGAGCTACCTTGAAGGGTGCAGCACCATCCCTTGGCTTTCCACAGTAAGTACAAACGCAAAATGCAGATCCCAATTAATCATCTAGGCAACACATGTTAACTACGAAGGCACTTTGTGACCATCAGTGGCTGGGAATTAAAAAAAAAATGCTGTAATAAAATAATGGATTCACTTAGTGCCAGTTTTGTCCAGGCTTAGCCAAGATGCGTGGTGATTTCTGTTGTCTTTTTAACTTTGCCAGCCCCAAACCCTGAGAACAGAATGGTGTCACGGGAGTGGGAGGTGCACGTGACTCCCGAGTCTCACAGATGCATTTTGCAGAACTCCCACCTCTCTGGAGCCTCATAGATACATTTTGGAGAACCTCAGCCTCATCCCCCTAAACCTCAAAGTCTGTCTCAGCTGAAGAGCAATGAGCCTCACCCAGCCCAGGTCCCCAAGTCCTGGTACTGTCATTCTGACAGAGCCCGCCCCCTTTTTTTTTACTGACTTCTGAAAACCCTGGTCGGTGAGCTTTCCCGATACTCAGATCATTCTAGGAAGAATTCTCATTTCACTTTTGATGAACTGTCCCTAATCATCTCTTCAAAGCCTCCCTGTTTCCAACCAACTTTCCCTAAGAGGAAGTAGAAATCAAATATCGAGTCCTGATTAACACAGCTAGGAAACTGTTTCCATTCTAGACGGACCTGAAATCCTGGTACTGCTTGCCTCTGGCATTTGAGATACAGCTATTTGGGTGAGTTGCGTGTGAATCAGGCTTTGACAACACCATCCTGGCTTCATCTCTGAGACAAGAGAAAAGATGAAAATAAATGTTTTTCCGCACTTTAGCATAGAAAATCCAGTCTGCGGTTTCCCTGGCACTGCCTACTCCACCACCGAGAACATCAAGCCACCGAGTCTGGTGGTGTTACAATTTTCCTTATTTGCTAACCTGATGTTCAAAGTAAAAACCCGTTTCCTTAGCGGCATTTGATTTTGAGTTTTACTGAAACTTGTGTGGTTAAGAACATTCTTCTAACTCGCAGATGCCTGACCTTTAAGTCAAAGGGAGAAAAACAAATCTCCCAGCTCAGTCTCTTCTCACTTCAGAAACAGCAAGCCAGAGTTACGCTTCTCACAGCTGTGCCCTGGGATCGAGGGATCCTTTCTCTGCTTCTCAGTTTCCAAGGAATGCTTGGTCTCCGGACCTTCGCTGTATGGCAGTTACCAGACAAAACAGTTCAAGGCTTGTCCTTGTGTTGTATGAGCTGAACTCACCCGCAATGGGCATGGAAAAGCAGCAGATGGGGTGGAGGCATCAGCAGCATTGTTTTATACTGTTTTCATTATTTCTTTGAAAATTCAATACAATGTGTTTTAATCATATCCTGCTCATCTCCTTTCACTCCTCCTAGATCCACCCCTACCCCCTCACCTCCTCCAAACCATGCCCTATTTTCGTTTTTGTTTTTATTTTAATTCACTGTGTCCAATTTGCAATGTCTATACACACACACACACACACACACACACACACACACACACACACACACGTACTGAAGCATCCATTGGACCTTAGTCCACCTAACAGGCACCACACCCTTAGGAAAATGACCCTTCCTCCCCCAGCAGCCATCAGCTATAAATAGCTCCTCAATAAGAGGTGTGGCTCCCACCGTCCCTCTGCTCCATGCTAAAATACTAACTGGCTTGAACTTGTTCAGGTCTTGTACAGGCAGCTACAGCTGCTGTGAACTCATGAGTATAGCAGTCCTGTCTTGTTTCTCTCTAGTTCTTCAGACTTCTGGCTCTTAATCTTTCTGCCTTCTCTTAATAGATGGTCCTTGAGCCTTAGTGGGTTGATGACATAAATGTCCCATTTATGGTTGAGCTTTCTGACTTTCATTTTCCGTACTTTGATCCGTTGTAAGATTCTGTGCTTAAAAATGACTTTTAGCCAGACCAGAATTAAATGAGACTGCTCATATCTCTCTAATATGCACATCAGTTAAGAGTCTTATAACCAAGTCTCAGGTGTTGAGACCACTGGTTAAAAGGAATAGGAACTTCAGGGTGAGGAGCTGAGTCATGGGGCATCTTCTTGGCTGTTACTTTCTCTGGGTTTGTGTTTTGTGCTGTCCTGATTCACCCCAGGTAGCCCTGAGTCATGAATTAAAAGAGAATTCAAGGAAACAGCCATGCTTCCAACAGTGTTATAACAAACTGCCTTTCCCTGATCCACTCATAAACCGATCATCACTGTCCTGATGTCATATAGACAGGATCACACTTGCAGGTGACATTGGAGTCTAGCCCCCTGGCTTAATTCCATCAATCTCCGTGTTTTAGACTAAGGAAACCAACTGTGGGGATTTCCTAGCTCCTAAACCAGAGTTTCCAGCATGTCATTTTCCAATTACTTAGCACTTTCTACTCTATTCATAGTCTCACAGTTAATAATTAAACAAAAAATGAGCTGAGCTCATTCACCCAGAATTCTTGATGTTCCCAACTCATGTTAATAAAAAAATGAATCAGGAGGCAAAACAAAGGTGTTCAGTAGTCACAACCCCTAAGGACGTTTCTCAAGGATATGGTTTCTAAAATTCCACCACCTCTCAGTGGCACCATCCTAAGTGTCTTAGTTATTTTTCCGTTATGTGAAAAGATACCATGACCAAGGCAACTTATAAAACAAAGCTGTACTTTTTGGTTTTGGTTTTTGTTTTCACTCTTTGGGAGACAGCTACCCAGCTCCCAAATAAACACCCAGAGACTTCTTCTTACTTATGAATGCCAAGCCTTAGCTTGGCTTGTTTCTAGCCAGCTTTTCTAACTTAAATTATCCCATTTATCTTTAGCTGCATGTTGCCTCTGGGCTTTTTAACCTTTCTTTATTCTATTTGTCTTTCTTTCCTTCTTACTCCATGGGTAGTTGTGTGGCTGGCTGTGTGGCTGTGTGGCTGGCTGTGTGGCTGTGTGGCTGGCTGTGTGGCTGGGTGACTGGCCCCTGGCATCCTCCTTTCCTTCTCCTATTCTCACTCCTCTCCCCCTTCCCTAGATTTCTTCTTCTATTTACTTTTTTCTGCCTTCTGGACCCACCTATTTCTCTCTCCTGCCTATTGGATGTTCAGCTCTTTAGTAGACCAATCAAGTGTTTTAGGCAGGTGCAGTAACACAGCTTTACAGAGTTAAACAAATGTAACACATCATTGCATCACTAAGCAAATATTCCACAGCATAAATGAATCTAACACATCTTAAGGTAACTTTCTACAATACAAAGCATTTAATTGGGGGCTATTGGGGGTTTCAGAAAGTTTGAATCATGGCAGGAAGCAGAGCAGCAGACAGGAAGATATGGCACTGGAGCAATAGCTTAGGATTTACATCTTGATCCACAAACTGAGACAAAGAACACAAACTGGGAATGGCATGAGCGTTTGAAACCTCAAAGTCTACCACCAGTTACAAACATCCTCTAACAAGGCCACACCTCCTTCTCCTTCCCAAACAGTTCTACCAACTGGGGACCAAGTATTCAAAGATATATAAGCCTATGGGGCCATTCTTACTCAAACTACCGAACTAGGGGTCAGGACTGTAACACTTGGATGGTTGGGGAATAGTTGCCCATAGTCAAGGACTCATAATCATGACTCTTATTTTTCCAGTGTTTTCAGTGCCTTGTATGGAATGCCCTCAATGAAGAAAAATAAATAAAATGCAGTATATTTGAAACTGTCACAGCAAATGCTTTGGAAGATTAATCATATAGCATTGATACGAAATAAGAGAAGGACGATTGGGAAGTTGGCTCACTGGGTAAAGGCACTTGCTGCAAATGCATAAAGACCTGAGGTCAGCTCCCTAATATCATGAAAAACAAAACAACATGTGTCCCATGACATGTACTTTGTATCCCTAGTGCTAAAGGGTGGGAACTAAGGATCTCTGGAGTAGTTAGCCTAATCTAAATAGCAAGCTGCAGATTCAGTGTGAGAGTCTCTCAAAAAACAAGATGTCACACAAAAGAGAAAAATACCCAATAGCATCAAGTTCTGACCTCTGCATGACCATGTGCAGGTGTGCACACCAGCATACATATGTGCATGTGTATACATACACACACACACACACACACACACACACACACACACACACAGGATGGACGGCATATTATGGTTCATAGATTTGGAAGACTCCTTAAAAATCCGTTTAGCAGTCAAACATGGTAGTGCACAATTTTAATCTCAGCACTCAGGAGGCAGAGGTAGATTGGATCTCTGTTAGTTCAAGCCTAGCCTGATCTACACAGGGAACTCAAGAGCAGTGATGCTACATAGTGAAACCCTGTATCAAAAGAAATCAATTAGCTTGTTGATCCTAGGGCTAAATGACTGGTCCCCACTACTTCCTCACTACAAGTAATTCTGGAAATGTATGCAAGTAATGAATGCTTGAGATGATGGGCATGTTACCGTGACTTAAGTATTACATACTATACATATACTATGCATGCATAAAATACTTACATCTGGCCTCCCTGGGCATCTGCACACATGTGACACACACACAAAAATCAAAAAATATATATCAATATTATATATATATATATATATATATATATATATCAATAACAAACATATCAATAATATATAATACATATCACATATATGCATGTATCAATAAATCACACTGTACCCAATAAATATTTATAGTTGCTTGCTATAGAATACAAAACATATGCATCATATGTATCAGAATAGCACATCATACTCCCTTAAATAGGCACAATTGCTAGGTGTCCATTTAAAATCTTTTAAATGATTTTTATTTTCTTTTTAGTTATATTTATAGGGATTATGTGTCCATAAGAGCAGGTGTCCACTGAGTTCAGAACATTGATGTTCTGAACTAAAGCCCCCCAACATGGATGCTCCTTATCCTGAGAAAGCACTCTTCTCTTTCTTCCTTCCTTCCTTTCTTTCTTTCTTTCTTTCTTTCTTTCTTTTTCTTTCTTGTTTTTTTCCTTTTGGCCTATATTCTTTTTTAAAAAAAAATCTTATTTTACATACCAATCCCAGTTCTCCCTCCTTCCCGTCCTCCCATTTCCCCCACCAACTCCCCATCCACTCCTCAGAGAGGGTGAGGCCTCCCATGGGGAATCATCAAAGTCTGGCACATCATTTGGGACAGGACCTAGGCCCTCCCCCATGTATCTAGGTTGAGAGAGTATCCCTACATAGGGAATTGGCTCCAAAAGCCCGTCCATGCACTAGGGAAAAATACTGGTTCTACTGCCAGAAGTCCCATAGATTGCCCAGGCCCCCCCAACTGACACCCACATTCAGGAGGCCTGGTTTCATCTTATCCAGGTTCCCCAGCTATCAGTCTGGAGTCCATGAGCTCCCACTTGCTCAGGTCAGCTGTTTCTGTGGGTCTCCCCAACATCTTCTTGACCCCTTTGCTCATCACTCCTCCCTCTCTGCAACTGGATTCCAGGAGTTCAGCTCAGTGTTTAGCTGTGGGTGTCTGCTTCTGCTTCCATCAGCTACTGGATGAAGGCTCTAGGATGGCATATAAGGCAGTTATCTATCTCATTATCAGAGAAGGGCAATTAAGTAGCCTCTCCATTATTGCTTGGATTGTTGGGGACATCCTTATAGATCTCTGGATATTTCCCTAGTGCCAGATTTCTCTTTAAACCTATAATGGCTATTATGGTATCTCTTTTCTTGCTTCCCTCTGTTTGCACTCCCACCAGCAATGGAGGAGTGTTCCCTTACTCCAGCATAAGCTTTCATTGGTGTTTTTGATCTTAGTCATTCTGACAGGTGTAAGACGGTATCTCAGAGTCATTTTGATTTGTATTTCCCTAATGGCTAAGGATGTTGAGCAACTCTTTACATGCCTTTCAGCCATTTGATATTTCTCAGTTGAGAATTCTCTATTTAGACCTGCACCCCATTTTTTAATTGGATTATTTGGTGTTTTGGTGTCTAATTTCTTGAGTTCTTTGTGTCAGATGTGGGTCTGGCAAAGATCTTGTCCCATTCTGTGGGCTGCTGTTTTGTCTTGTTGACTATGTCCTTTGCCTTACAGAAGCTTCTCAGTTTCAGGAGGTCCCATTTATTAATTGTTGATCTCAGTGTCTGTGCTACTAGTGTTATGTTCAGGTAGTGGTCTCCTGTGCATTCAAGGTTACTTCCCACTTTCTCTTCTAAGAGGTTCAGTGTGGCTGGATTTAAGGAGAAAGCATTCTTTTTCTTTTTTCTTTTTTCTTTTCTTTTTTTTTTTTTTTTTTGGTTTTTCGAGAGACAGGCTTTCTCTGTGGCTTTGGAGGCTGTCTCGAACTCATAGAGATCCACCTGCCTCTGCCTCCCAAGTGCTGGGACTAAAGGTGTGGGCCACCACCGTCTGCCTAGGAGAAAGCATTC
Organism: Cricetulus griseus; assembly: GCF_003668045.3. Taxonomy (NCBI): domain Eukaryota; kingdom Metazoa; phylum Chordata; class Mammalia; order Rodentia; family Cricetidae; genus Cricetulus; species Cricetulus griseus. The sequence continues at coordinate 138,128,112 of NW_023276806.1, forward strand.
TTATCCTCTCAGCCATTCTCCAACCTCAATTTAAACTTCCTATTTTAAATGAAAACTAACAAGACTTTGTCATGTCGTGACGGTGATTTGTCAATTCACTCAACAAAAATAATATTTTAATATAACAATAATAATTATGGGAATGATTTATTGAGCATTGTCTTTCTTCAAAGCAATTTTCAAACATTTTTCTTAAAAATTCTCATGACTTCCTACTTTGCATAGGAGGAGAGTGAGATTTGAAGACAATAAATAATATCCCTAAAGCTTTCCACTGGTAAAAATCTACGTTTTGCTGAACCCTATCACAGTACATAACCTAGTTGCTCATCAGTACTATTTGATACTTGGTTGTCACACATCCCGGGTTGGGGGTGGCCCTACCCAGGCCATCAGGGACTATAATGTGACTTTACAGCTGCAGCTCACATGGTGTTGGTTCTTTCATCTTTAATCCTTTGTAACCATCTGACCAAATGAAGTCCTATCCAAAGCAGCCAAGCATAATGAGAGATTACATTGGTTTTCTCCCAGAAAATCCAGGCACAACTCACACTACAGGTGAGCCACACACCTGTACTTCCTGCCTATGTTGTCAGTCATCTGTGCTTTGGCATAAGTGTGTTGTTTTAGAAAGTTAAACTTTTGGTCTAGGTTACATCAAAAAACAGACCCCACACATCAACATCAGGTCAGAGGTTATAGGGCAGAGTGATAACTGGGTCATTATAACAACTGAGACCAGCAGCATCTACTAGCTAGCAGGACTGAGCCCTTTGGCCAAGGAAATACTCGTCCCTGCTAACATAGGACAAGAATAATTGCCACTCTTATCTCCTTTATTGCAAAATATAGTCCATCCATTCTGTGAATCCTATAACACCCCTGAGAATAATTATGAACATAAAGGAAAGACAATGACATACAGAGAATTATTGGCAACTATTCAACAGGCCAGTCTCAACTCAAGTTCTACTGAAGGATATTCCCTGCCCCACACCCTGCTACCATCCCACCACACAATACAGTACAACTCTCTATGTCTCAGCATCTGGGGCCAACTGACACCATCTTTACTCAGAGAAAAGGGAAAAATCAACCTAGTCACAGGCTGGATCCCCCAATGTTCCCCTCTCTACTGTGTGATTTATCATGTCTCAAAATGAGGACTTGGAGAAATCCTAACCTCTTCCCCATAGACATGAACTGTCTCTGTGATCCAGATTAAACCATCTCATGGTAACTTTCCATCTGCAGTTAAAGTCTACATCCATCATTTAATGTCTAACCAACAGCATTTCATGTCAATCACAGCCATGCCAACATTATCCTAATTATTTTCCTTCTTGCCTCATCCAAGATTTTAAAGTTTTACACTCAGGTTGCAGCCACTGTTGCTTAGTTACCCATAATGATTACAATAACCACTGACTATTCCCCAGGACTAAAATGACCCCTTGACACAAACTGTTTCACACAGTACTACTGTGTGGGAAAGCAAAGTAAAAACACTAAGAAGGAAGCTCCTGATACCTAACCTCCTGTGTCCCTTGACATTCTAGTCTTGTCACCACTGTGTGTCCTGAAGGCAGTAGAAATCTTCTCATTATATCTATCATTCTTGTTTATGTGAGTATAAGTCCAAGTTCACAGTACATTCTTATGCACATTGTAAGACCATCTTATGCCACCTCAGAGGGTCTTCTGGAATTCCCAACCTAGAGCACATCCAAAGCATTACATCATGAATCCTTGTACTAACTTGACACACTTCATCTCCTCCTATGGGGATTGCTGTCCCCTGCTCCATCTTTTTGGACTGTCCTACAGGTCTGTTGTTTCTTCTTTCATGCCAGAGGAATCTTCACTCCAAAGCCTGTGCAAGAATATTCATCTGGCCTGTGATCCAAGTGGGTATCACCCTTGCAAATTCCTCGTCAATTGGTTTTTCCTTGATTAGGAAACTGTAACCATCTATTTAAACCTCTGCACTACCTACTTCATCCCATCCAGAGTCTTTTTCCTCTATCCCATTCTGCTTTATTTTTCCATAACAAGCATGTTCAAAATACCATGCAACTTGAGTGAATATAATGTGTTTTATTCATTGTCTGTTTCCTAGTTGTTCAAATTATCCAACTTCGGGGATTCCTCTGTGTTTTTAGTGAACTAAAGTATCTCACTTATCAGGTACCACAAAAAAAAAAATACAATGAATTCACACACAATATTGTGAGGAAGAACCATGTTTAACTGTTCCTCTTTTTTCAGATAAATGAGTGAAAGATTAGAGAATATAAAAAAGTTATCAAAGGTCACATTACTTATAGTGGCCCAATCTTGGTTCCAGTCCAGGCTTCTCTCCCTAGAGCTAAAATTCTGCTGCACTGTGTCTATTAATTTGTCAACTTTACACAAGCTAGAGTGATCTAGGAAGAAGAACCTCAGAGAAAACTCCTCCATCACATCTTCTGTAAGCAAGTCTGTAGGGCATTTTTTAAATGATGGATGTAGGTGAACCCAGACCACAGCCTACATCAGGCCAATGCCACTCCTGTGTACAGTCTGTCTTGAGTTGTATAAGAAAGCAGGCTGAGCAAGCCATAAGGAGCAAGCCAGTAGCAATGTTCCTGCACAGCATCCGCTTCAATTCCTGCCTCCAGGTTCCCACCTTGAGTTCCTGCCCTGGCTTCCATCAGTGGTGAACTATAATCCAAGGGGTGAAATAAACCCTTTCCTTTCCAGCTTGCTTTTGGTCATGATATTTTCTCACAACAATAGAAACGTTAAGACATATACCAATGATGTTTGCCTACAGCGAGTGTGGGAGGGAATGCTAGTGTGGTGGTGCAGAAGAAAGAAAAAGTCCAAATACCAAGCTAAGCAGTTTGGATACTTCCCACTGCAAGCGCTCTAAGCTGAATGGTGATGTAATTAGGCATATATCTTTGAAAGAAAACTCAAACAGCTGCCAGCTAGAGCAGTAAAAACCAGCAAATTGCCAGGAGAGAAAAGCACCACACTTAATGGGGCTTAATGCAGCTCTAAGATTTCCACAGCTAAAAATGGCTTATTTCCTACCCATTCATCAATAGGTGGTTCATTCACCCAAGTCACCTCTTAAAAGAAGTCTGACACAGCAGAAATAGTTGTGAAAGGTACACTTTATTCATATGCATTAGACAGTGGTAAACTATAAACAAGTGAGTTATTTGCCATTTGGGTGCAGTCACAGCTTTCAACAGGATTCAAAAGCACCAGGTGGGAGACAGTTTGTACTACCTGACATGTTGATGTGATGTCTGACTTACTATTGAATGGGTGAGCTCAGAGTGTAGACGTGCCCTCCAGTCAGCAGCACTTCATGGTGACAACTGCCCTTCGTGTCAAGTAAAATAAGTGTACCAACTCCAGTCTGACTTCAGCCAACTGGTTGACTAGTCCCTGAGATACAACGTTTTATTCACACAGTCTTGCTTAATTAGTTAGAAAGAATAAATTGTCAGGTGAGATAGTTGAGGATACAGAAATTATAAATAATATATATATATTAATAGAAATTCATTCTCATCACAGAAAAGTTGCTATTATAAATACTTCTTTGGTTGGTGAGTCTAAAAATATAAATTTCCATATAAATAATGTTAAATATTAATAAATAGGTTTAAGATTTAAAATTCAAATAGTGCTGGCAAGATTATTCTTATTGGGACGATTTCCACCCCCAAAACAGCACCGACTTCTTTTCCGTTTCCTTAGGCTAAGTTTTGGTGACAGGAGGGGCATCACACTGATGAGTTCATTGACAGCTTTGCGCTGGACCTGCACGTCATTTACCTGTTAGGAGAAAAAATGAAATTAACTCCAAGCATGCCAACCACTGGGATATTTTTCTTTTAACATCATGATCAGTGAAAATGGAAATATCCCTTTTAAGAAGAACAATTCTGTATAGCAACGTATTCCTTTCATTTGTAGTAGTTGCTTCTTTAGCAGTTAAGACTACCGGGGTCATTAAAAGCCCAAGTTGTACAAGAGGGATAAGGTGAGTTACACCACGTATCTATCTTTAACCACTGCAGAAATCTCAAAATGGAGTACTAACAGGACTCCTGGGTGGAATGGGGATGAGATTGAGTTTGCAGTAACTCTAAACTTGAACCAGGCACCTAATCTCCTGGAACTTGCTTCGTTGTGAAGAGACTGGTGAGTGACATCTTTATTACAAAGCCTACCACCTTATGCTTTGACTAGTCCTTTCTATCCATAACCCCCCAAAAAAACTTCCCATGGACCAATGCTCCCCTTAGTATACCAGAATGCTTTGAAGATCTACCAAGGAGCCCAGAGACCCATGTGTAGGAAGGAGAAGGCTCATGTTGTTGGGAGCTAAGTTCCCTCCAGAGATTCTGATACCAGCCAAAGCTTGAGAGCCACCAACACAAGCTGAGTACTAAGTGGAAAAAAAAACAACCCAAGTCCAAAACAAATGAAAAACATGATTTTAGATTTCTCCCAAATCAGATCATTGTCATCATGTCTAGAATGGGATTAAAAATAAGCACCAAACATGTTCAGATTAGTAATAATCAATTTGCTGACAATGAGCCACTTGCAACAGTGTTTCCTGTTCTCTGATGACTATACCATTCATGGAACTACTTAAACAACTACTCCATTGGAAGCTAGAGAGCCACTTGGACAACTTCACGCTTAATAAAACGAAGAACATTTACTGTTATCTGGCTTGTTTGTTTTTTCTAATGCTGGAAATACTCTACTTCCTTGCTACATTTCCAAGGATTCAGAGGCTTATAGGCATAAAACTAGTTCCTGAAGAGTGTGTGTGTGTGTGTGTGTGTGTGTGTGTGTGTGTGTGTGTGTGTGTTCCTAAAATGTGTGGACAGTGCAACAAAATAGGACAAGAGTTAAGAGCCTGCTCAACACCACCCATATGAAGCACAACACCCAGAGCTACCAGAGAGGTGAAACCAAGGCCTTAGGAGTATCAGGCTTCTACCAGCTGTGTGTTGTGAAGACAAATTTACTTCCCAGTTTTCAAAACTGCCAAGAATCCAAGAGTCTTAGCCAAAGCTGAACAGCAAGCCGGGAGTGGGAGTGAGTTAGGAATGAGTACTTCATCCATCTCTAGTTGATGAACCAGGATGTGCTGCCATCCTCCAGCCCCTGCTACAGAGCATGAGTCATGGTAGAGTTGGACTAAGGTAGACTGAAACTTGGGCCCAAAACATAAGTAAGACTGCAAAACACAGCCAGAAACCTCCCCCTTTATGTTGAGCCCATTTACCATCAGAGCCTAAGGCTTTAGAATGCCTTTGCCTTCTGGATAAAATTTAGAAAAATGAGGTTTGCCCTTGTGCTTTTGAGTTATCTTGCAGATTCTGGAAGCCATAATTTAAAGGCTTAGGATGGTTTCACAATATAAAGATTTACAACATAGGACAGCCGGAACATCCCCGTATTGAAAGGTTTATTGAACAAGACTTTCATAAGCTATTAAAAACAGTCTTTTCAAAATATGTCTACCATTGCTTCATCTAAAAACAATCTAGACTGCGTACTGTGAGAGGCTAACCAGAGACCAAGGGTAGAACACCCAGGTGTCTCTCAGAGACTCCACTACTTTCTCTTCTCTGACCCTCATTTTCTACCTATGACACTGCACAGGTTTTGTTTGGTTTCTGGCAAAAGAGATTAAATGAATGTAGTGATCCTAGCTGGTCCCTATCAAGATGAGGAAACAGCAGACCAGCCAGCCAGGCATGTGAATCATCTAAAGTCACAGTTCCTTGTGGCCTGCCTGGGAGGAGAAGAAGGCAGTCTTCTCACTCCCTCCCACTGCTCTTTCCACTAACACACAACCTCCCATCCTAAGCGAGAGTTTCCATCACACACCCAGGGGGACCACAAGAGCTCTGCTTGCTGCTCCCCCTGGGTGCTTCCTCCTCAGAGCATTTACTCATCTTGTGGGCAATGGTTTCAATGTCTGTATTTTTCCAAAGTTGACCAAGTCCCTCCCAGCATGCCCATGGTGAGGAAGCATCTCAGACAGGGGTTTATCTCCTAGCCTTATCAACTGTTCAGTGGCCAACTTCTACCATCTGATAATTCAATACAGTTTAAAAAAGATTTACAATATTCTGCAAAGTCGCCTCACCGGAATCTTGGTGATCCTCACAAAGTCATTGAGTTTCTCCATACTGCTGTTGAAGAAGTTAGCAAACAGGTCTGCCTTGATGGTGTCTATGCTCCTCTGGATGGCCTGGTTGTCCTTCAAGGCTTCAAAGAGTTTGAAGTAGAAGGAGACGATCTGGCTCTGGATGATTTTTGTGTCACCGTCCTTGGGAAACAAGAACACAAAGAGAGTCTGATGGGACCTGGTCCATTAGAAACAACAGGAAAAAATGAGGTAAAAGGGCTTTATTCAGCTTACCTTTTGCCAGTTCATCAAGGTATTAAAGACGAGGTCCCCTCCATTCCCAACATCTTCGCTACTTGAGTTCTGAGAAAAAGAGGAAATTTTATTTATAATTAGTTCACCAACTGCCCTAAAAATATCTATCGAGTTTCATCGAATTCAGTGCTGACAATAGTTGCTGATTTCCTTCCCAGCCCTTCCATTTACTTCTAATAAGCATCCCCAAAAGATTCCACGTCAGATTTAGCCAAAGACTATTTTACATGCTTTTAGCTTTAGTTCCTTCTAGCCTAATCTTGAATTGTAAAGCCACAAGTAAACTCATAAAAAAGATGAGATTCTAAGTACCCCAAATAGCTGCAGTGAGCTAAAGAAAGTTACTCTCAGATTAAGAGAGTGTGAAAAGAAGAAAGAAAGAAAGAAAGAAAGAGAGAGAGAGAGAGAGAGAGAGAGAGAGAGAATCATCAGATTAATTCCAGTGTGCACACTGCCCCCTTATGGTGCAGGTCTCTGAAACATCTGTCTGCACTCTTAGGTCTTAATCACTGCTTTAAAAGATAGCTTCAAACACATGTGTGAGTCAGCTTGATTTGCACTGTGAGGGTAAAATTGACTTCAGATGCTTGCACATTATTATAATAGCTATGTGTGTAACGCAGACATTCGGGACAAAATATAAAATTTTAAGAATCAAAATAATTACTTTCGTTAAACTTAGTTGATTCGAAGGAAATTGGCAAAACAAAAAAATGTAAAACTCTAAGAAACATGACTCCTCTCCGACCTCGGTAAGTGGCTGGCTTCAGCGATAATTCATTTACAGCAGAATTTTAAAATCACTCTTCAGAGAAAAGCACAAGCAGGCGATAGTTCTTAGGCAGAAACTTCAAGAACTTCGCTTTCTGTTACTTTTAAGTGATCGGTTGTTTCCCTGGGTGTTTTTAATGGCAATATTCATCTCTCACTATCACTTTCATAATAGTTTGAAGAATGAGAAATGAACAGCCAGCCATGAGGGTAGGAATGCTTCCTAACATGATTAAATAATTTTTTTAAAAAAATCACAAAATAAGTATGTTTGTACCTCATACTCATATTGTGCCCATCTTTGGGGAGATTTGTAAATAACCTGTGAGTCTCTCTAGCGAATTGAACAGAGAGTTATATCAGTATCAAAATCATTAAGTCAATAAACACCTCACCGGCAAATAGCAACATAGCACCCCGTCTTCTCAAAATGACTGTGGACCAAAGAAGGCAGCCTGGTGTTGACAGCGCAAGTCATTAGTCATTTTCAACTACAAGCATTATTAAAAGGTCATACTTACAAAATATTTCTTCAGATTTTCTATTTCTTCAATGAGTGTGCGCTGGCAGTAGCAGCCAGACATAGCCTGCGTGAGGCAGAGCAGCAAAGCCAAGAAGCAACGTGTCGCATTCATTGTCTCAGAGCTAGGCCCACAAGGTAGGAGTCAGGAGCACCGGGATTAAGTCAATGGGTCCAAAGGACTCGGCTGATGTGTCTTCTGTGGTAGCTGATCGGCCAATGGAAGCTATACCCTGCGCCTCCCTTTCTGCCAGTATTTATACCTAATCGAAGGCTCCTCAGGATTACGTATTTTCACACGTTTTTTAAGATGAGATGGTGACAGATAGGTGGGGAAGCTAAGTTACTTTGCATTATAACTCTGGTTTTGTGGCATGTCAGGGTTGTAGCTAGAGTTTCCTTTCGACTCCTTGGGCTCTCTGACGATGAGCCAGACCCACTGTTCCCACCTGTGCCATTCTTGTGGGATCCCCTGAAATCACTTTTACTTCACACCATTCAGGGCTGGAAATCATTTACGTGTCTCCCCGCTTTTGCCCTTGTAATGTGAATTCCTCGTCCACAGAACACAGCAGAGTGAACGCTTGTTTGTGGTTGGGAACAGCTGAGAAAGGAAACTCTTGGGCTTCTCAAACCCCTGCAAAGGGTAAGCCTTCTTTAAAATTTCCTTGCAAATGACCAGAAAGCAAGGAAAGCATACAGTTAAAACACCAATGTGGATAGGAAGCCCTTCTTCACAATTGATTAGTAAAATACCTACCTGCAAGTTCAAGATCACTGAGGGTCAAACTGCCCATCAGGAAGAAAATGCAGGCAACAGAGACAAAATATCATTTTTTGGTTTCTCCATTAATAAAAATAAAAATGCAAGAATGACTTCTTAAATATTGTATTTCAACCAACATATTTAAGGTAACATTTCAATGTGCATCAAGGTACATGAGCAATGAGTCTCCATCCCTCTGCCAGGAAATCTTTAAAAGCTGGTATATATCTTATACACACAGCAGAAATCACTTCGGGACTAGCCATATTTCTAATGCCTATGTCCACATGTGGCTGAGGTGACCCCACTGAATATTCCAGCACTAGACACTTACTTGTCCCAAATAACCATTAATAATTGAGAACTGTTTTCCCCCTCAAGTTCAAACAAGAAAATTCCTCTTCCTTATTTGGTAATGTCCCCATGAGAGACAACCCTTCAGGATGGCAGAAGAGGCCCTCTGCTCTTTGGTTCCAACTCAGTTGTGTATCTGCCTTCCCTATATAGATTAGCCTGTAGTGGCTATGGGTGCAGATCCAGTCCTGTACATTCCAGCTGTGGGATTTTGCATGAGCATCTTTGTGGGTTTTTGTTTGTTTGTTTTGTTTTGTTTTGTTTTTCCTATTTTTCCGAAGCTGGCTTTATTGAGATACAATTTACTTAAAGCTATACAACATGCAACATACAGTTCCATGAGTCTATTAAAAGTGTATAATCATGGAAACACTACTGCAATCACAAAACAGGACATGCCCATCACAATAAGAAACATTACCTGGCAGTGTTTTCTGACAATCCCTTTTTCCTAATAAGTACCCAATGATGCCACAGATGTGGTACCATGCAGCATGGATGTAGAACAATGCATTTATTACTTCACTTGGATGTTTGTGTTTTTTTAGTCTTTGACTAGAGTGAATGAAACTCATGTGAATAAATGTGAATAAATTTTGATTCTGATTGGCATTTTTAATCCTTTTGGATCAATGTCTTGAACTGAGTTGACAAGGCCATAAGGAAGTGTGCTTATATGAAATTACTAAATGGTTTTCAACATGGATAGACTTGTTACTTTACTTTCAAGAAAACAATATTCAGAGGTCAAGTTTTCCAATGTCTTTTCAGTCCCTGGAATAAGTATTTTATTGTGAGATGTCAGAGTGGGAATGCTATAGGACCTGTGGTTCTCTTTTTTTTCTTTTTTTATATATATATATAATATATATTTATAATATATTATAATAATATATATATATATATTTGAATTACAAACAAGATTGAATTACATGACGATCCCAGTTCCCTTCTCCCTCCCTTCCTCCTCTACCACCCCTCCAACTAAAATCCTACCTGTCATATGTCCTTTCTTCTAATCTATACCTGGCTCATTCTTTCTGCTCCCTCATGACCTCTGCATCCTTCCTTTTCTTCCCTTCTCACTCTCATAGCTTCCTCCCCCCTCTTCCCATGTTCTCAATTTGCATGAGCATCTTTATGACATCTGTGACTCAGCTTCTTCATCTGTACAGTGAGCTTAATGCCAGTACTTCCTGTCATACTTCAGCCAAAAGGTTCCATCAAATGATCCATGGGAAGTGGTGGGAATTCACTGGACCCACTCAATAAAAGTTATCAGATGCTGAGTAGGTAGCTGGTCCCTTAGTAACACCCTGCATCTTGTACATGGAGTTCCTTTGACCTTGTGTTCCCTTCTCCCTCACCTGTGCACCTCAGAGTGGTACCTAATTATCTTGGCGCAGATGAAAAATCATCTCCTTGAGTTCTTCCCCAAACCTCCAGATACTGGGCTAGCACTTTCTGGGTTTTCATGGAGTCTTAATCCCCCAGTTTCATCTAGGAGGTATCTATTCATATCTTTTTCCCCTGGGGGCTGATTTTCTTATAATCTGAAAGTGTTTTATTGCTTCCATGACATCCTTTATTTCCTGCAAACATTTAAGCACAGAGATTTACACACACACACACACACACACACACACACACACACACACACACACACACACGAGCATTTGAACATTTATCTGAGAATGTATTTTGATGGCTGGAGATGCAGCCCAATATGTAGAGTATAGCATGCCCATAACCCTGGCTTAAAACAGCATGAAATGCAGGAGGTAGGATGATGAGTTCAAAGTCACTTTTTGCTTCAGTCAGAATAAGAATCATATGAACCTGTCTCAAAAATAAAATAAAATAAAATAAAAAGTCTAGCCTAGTTGTGGTATACACCTTTAATCCCAGCACTCAGGAGGCAGAGGCAGGTAAATCAAGGCCAGCCCGGTCTACAGAGTGAGCTCCAGGACAGCAGGACCGTACAGTGAACTCCCATCAAAAAAAAATTATTAAGTTATTTGCTTTCATTTTTTTCAGTTCCAATGTATTCCCTCCAATTTGTAGGAAATTAGCTTTCCATTAAGCATGATTTATTATTAATGCTAGAAAACGGCATCATGTCTCCTTAGCTAATACCCAATGACTGGGACCATTCTATGCTTTTAATTAATTTTAAAAAGTTGTCTTTGCACTCCCAGCAGCAATAGTTGTGTGTTCATCATATTCCACATCCTCAACAGCATGAGCTGTCACTTGTGTTACTGATCCTAGCCATTCTGACAGGTGTAAGATGGAATCTCAAAGTAGTTTTGATTTGCATTTCCCTAATGGCTAAGGATATTAAACATTTAAGTGTTTCTTAGCCATTTGAGTTCTCCCTATTGAGAATTAGATCTGTATCCCATTTTTACTTGGATTATTTAGTAGCAATTAAATGACTCTTAATGACATTCTGCTATACTCATACATCAGTGTCATGCTCATCTATCACCAGAGAAGCTTCCTCTTGCAGCAGATAGAGACACATACAGATCCACAGCTAGACATTATGCAGAGACAGAAAGAGAGACCTTGGAACACACAGTCCTAAGTGAAATGTCTCCATCAAATCCTCTCCTCAGAGTGCAGAGAACCCTGAGGAGGAAGAGGCAAAGAGTGTAAGAGCCAGAGGGGATGGGGGACACCAGGAGAACAAGGCCCTCTAGAGCAACTGAGCAAGGCTCATTTGAGCTCACAGAGACTGAAGCAGCAAGAACAGGGCCTGCACCTTTGCACATATATTATTATAGCTTTCTGTTTGGCATTTTTACTGTACCCCTGAGCATGTGAACGAGCAGGTCCCTGATTCTTGTGCCTTCTCTTAGGGCTCTTCTCGTTCTGTTGGGTTGCCCTGTCCAACCTCAGTGTGATGACTTTTTGTTTTAGTTTATTATGTTTTATTTTCTCATGTTTGGTTGTTATTTCCTCAAAGCCTGCTCTTTTCTAATGAGAGACAAAAGGGGGTGGATGCTGATGGAAGGGAAGATTGGGAAGAGTAAAGGGAAGGGGATGCTGTAATCAGGATATATTGTATGAGGAATTGCTTTTTATATTTTATTTTATTATTCATTTTACGTACCAACCATGGTTTTCCCTCCCTCCCTTCCTCCCTCTCCCTCCTACCTCCCCCCAACCCACCCCCATCCACTCCTCAGAAAGGGTGAGGCCTCCAATGGGGAGTCAACAAAGCCTGGCACACTCAGTTAAGGCAGGACCAAGCCTCCCCACATCAAGGCTAAGCATGGCATCCCACCATATGGAATGGGCTTCAAAGAGCCATCTCATGCACTAGAGATGGATCCTGCTTCCACTGCCAGGGGTCCCACCAACAGATCAGGCTATATAAAACTGTCACACATCAAGAGGGCCTGGTTCAGTCACATGCAGTATCCCAAGCTGTCAATCTGGCGTCAGTGAGCTCCCTCAAGTTCGGGTCAACTGTCTCTGTGAGTTTCCCCCATCATGATCTTGGACTCGCCCTCCATCCATTTGCTCATATAATCCCTCCTCCTTTCTTTGACTGGACTCCCGGAGCTCAGCCTGGTGCTTGGATGTGGATCTCTGCATCTGGTTCCATCAGTTACTGGATGAAGGCTCTATGATAACAGTTGGGGTATTCACCAATCTGATTACAGGGGAAGGCCAGGCCAGGCACCTTCTCCACTGTTGCTAAGGGTCTTAACTGGGGTAATCCTTGTGGATTCCTGGGAATTTCCCTAGCACCAGGTTTCTCCCTAGCCCCATAATGGCTTCCTCTATTGAGGTGTCTCTTTCTTTGCTCTCCCACCTCATCCCTCCCTCAACTCCATCATCCCATTTCCTAAGTTCTCATCTCCCATCCCCTTTCCTTTACTGACCTCCCTGCCCCAGTTTACCCAGGAGATCTCTATTTCCCCTTCCCAGGGTGATCCATGAGGGGAAAGAAAGACTTAAACTATACAAATGTATAGTTAATAAATCATAAGAAAAGTAAAAGAGAAGATGTATAATTTTCAATTATAAAACAAAACAGAAAACTGATCATTGCAGAGTTGTCTTCTGAAAGAACAAAGTTCATATGAAGCTGTGAGGTCAAAGGCTCCCATAGCAACTGAAGTGTGTAGAGACAACACTGACGAGCACAGGCTCTGTAATTGCTCCCTCCAAAGAGAAATGCAGACCAGAGAAAATCCTTGTTCAAGACAATATTGTAAGTCAAAACATGTCAACAACATCAGGCATGGTGCTGCCACTCCCTGTCTTCTAGACCCCAATAGCCAAACTTTGGGTCTCTAGAAACGATATTGGAAATTTTCTGGAATAAAGCCAAAGCTAGTTCTATCTATAATCTCAGTTTTTTCAGTGGAATACAGTATTGGGAGAGAAGAACTGAGAAAAATGGAGAGCAGACAAGATGGCTCTGTGGGTAAAGGTGCTTGACTGCCTGAGTTCAAGTCTTTGAGCCCATAGAGTGGAAGAAGAGAGTCAGTTTTTGCAAATTGTCCTCTGCTCTTCAGGGGCACACCATGGTGTGTTCCTAGCTCTACCCCCAACACATAAATAAATAAATAAATATTTTTAAAGAACTGTGGGATCCATAGGGCCTTGTCTGTACTCTATTTGTTAAGTTGAGAATGCCTATTGGAGATAAAAGATACATATTCAAGCTATGCATACAATTTGGCCAAATGTTCAGATTGGAAACTGCATGGCTAAAACTCAAGCTCTAATAACACTTGGTGTCATGGTGAACCCCGGAATTGTGGAATTGCAGAAGCTGCCAATGTCCTAGCCTTTCAATTTACATGAAGACCCAGAAAAATAAGTGACTTGTTTAAATTCATTCAACTAGCTAATGAAAAACTGAATCTAAAACCCCCTTCCTAATTGACCAATATCTACTAAAGTTTATTGAATACATTTCTGGTTTCTATGTTAGACATGTGAGTTGAATACAGAAACCTAATAACATTTGGGTTTGCAGGTTGTTTTTTCCTATGCAATTGGTGAGGGAGTAGCTTCACTTGATTCCTTTACCGAGAATAAAAGCTATGGGATCCTGGCCTAGGCCTTCCAGCTGTCTTGACTTCAAAGGCATGCAATCTGCACAATCCACCAGGACACTGAACCTGAAACAACACACACTACTCCACCTGATGCCCTATTATCCCCTTCTTCAAACTCCTGACAATTTTTACAAAGGATCATATCTTTCATTTGGCACCTGTCCCTTCAGATCGCATATCTGGTCTTAGTGCCCCACGTGGGAAGTGAATCATCCGAGCTTGGGTTTTCACTCAGGGACACAGGAGTCTCTGATTTAGAACACTGTCACTCCAATAGCTCATCCTTTTCTGACCTTTTCCTGTCTTGTCAATTTCGAAAAGAAATCTCTCTGCTGCTGCCTGTAAAACACCTTCTGTTGTACATGCAAACTAGAGGTTTCACACCTTGCTAGTTCAGCCCACTACTGAACCTGTAGAGTCATTCACCACCATGGTATCCTTCAAAACTTTTGCAAAGCCACCAGGAGCCAAGGTGTGATCGTATTACTAAAACAAAGGGACTGCAAACTTTCTTTTTTCTTTTCAGTTAGAGTTTCTTTCTGAAAACTGGAGATGGTTGTGTCAGCAAGATTTCAACGGCATCTCTTGCGACCCCACTCCGAGCAGAGTCAGTAGTCAAACCTACATCCTGGCTGCCCTTTTCCCCTGCATCAGCAGCCACTTCCCTAGCACACACAACCCGTTATCTCTTCCAGTCCTTCACTCAGATTTCTTCCACTCGGTATGAGTAAGTGTTGGATCCATGCCCCCCACGTTATTTCAGCTCCTGGAACTCCTGACCTCATACGGGCTGAGCCTGCGGAAGAAGTGTGACGTACAGAATGGAAGTCCACACGGAGTCAGGTTTTCCCCGAAATTTGACTCATCAATCCTGTAGGTTAGACTTTTCTGAATCACCTTTTGCTTTTAAAGACCATCTGGACAATTTTGAGGGATGTTGAGAAGAATGGGGAAAACATGACGTTTATGCACTAAAGTGATCAGTTTACACTATTTTCAATTTGACAACAGGAGACTGTGTGTTGATCATCTAGATAGTCATATTCCTGACTTAAAAAGAGTATCTTTGTTCCTTAAGAAGTTTTAAAGCACCTACTGAGTCCTTGACATAGAGTTACTAAAGAAAGATGGAAAGTCATGTTGCAAATTATATCCTAATTTCAACCAATTAGTATGTCTTTACTCAGCATTTACTACATACCTGTAGCTTTAATGGTTGCAGAGAAGTTGCAGTGAGGAAAGTTGGTTGCAACATTAGCTATAATTTTAATCTCTTGATTCACAGTGGAGGGCAGGAAGCCATATTCTTTCTGCTGGAGTATGGACATCAGAAGATCTATTAGGAGCCTATTCTGTCTTCCTACCATGTGGATCCAGAGGTTTGAAGTCAGTCATCAGTTTTGGTGGCTAGTGCCTTTACCCAATAGACACTCTTCTCTGCTCAGGGCTCGTTTGGAGTCCGAGTAAAAATCTGAGTTCTGGCGGTTACAATCACTTGTCTCTGAGTTCAGGTCCCAGCACCCACATAACAAGATGGTCACAGTCCAGTGCATGCCTGATACCCCAGCACTGAGGGGGTAGAAACCAGAGGACCAGTGGGGTTTTCTGGCTACCAGCCTAGCTAGAAAAACACTAAACTCCTACTTCACATAGAGACCATGCCTCAAAGTAACTAGGCAAATTTGACACCCTCCTCTAGCCTCACGTATGTACAGGCACACAGTTTCACACACACCATGGCATATATAGTCACCCATATATGTACACATATTCATATAAAAGGTGTGTGTGTGTGTGTGTGTGTGTGTGTGTGTGTGTGTGTGTAATCCATACTCTTACTCCTATACTATGCTTCCCTTAGGGAACCCATTATCATCAGTGCATTCAAAGACTAGCTATTTCTAGTAGAGGAATACTCTAGTCATGTTAGCATTCTGAAAGTCTAGGAGTCCTCAAGGGCACTTTCATTGACCAACCACAAGTTAAAAGAACCCCAAGACCATGCTCAGGTTTAATAGTTCACTGCAGGAACTCAGAGAAAACATTCCAGGCATGATTGTGATTTATTGCAGTGTTAAAATATAGACCAAAATTAGCAGAGGAAAGAACACAGAGCAGTGTCCAGAAACTTCCATGAACAAACCCTCCAGTTGCCCTCTGCCAGGGAAGCAGTGATCAGTGGTAACTTTGCCCAGTAATGATGTGTAACTACAGGCACTATTGGCACACCTGTTAAAGGAGCTTGACCACCTTTATTGCAATTAATTACATCAACATAGCTGACTGCCTAGTTGTCCAACCTTAGTCTCCTCTGCTTCCACGGTTTAGTCTGACACTTTGCACTGCAAGGGGACACCCTTAAACCATTGATCACCGGTAGAAAATTCGCTGCCCTCCTAGGCACCCCCATAACTCCTGCTGTATTTAATTTGCAGAATATATATGCTTTCACTCTCCAAATTAGCTCAAGTAATAAATCAAAACAGTGCTTCTAAAGTTAAAGACCACAAAGTCCAAGAAACTCTGAATAAATATTTTTTTACTCTAGCAAAACAGAACTTGGGAATAATTATTTATGTGCCCAAATGTTTCTGCCATTAAAATGACTAATGCCTAATATCAAATAACAACTACCTATGAAGTGCATAAATGGACCTTTCTCATTTAATTCTGACAACTGTGGAAATCAAACATTTTCATTTCATAGAAAAAAAAAGTAAGGCTCAGAAGGGATAAACAACTTACCAAAAATCACCGAACTAACAAAAGACAAGACAAGTGTTACTCAACCTATACTAGCACTCTTGACCATCCCATGCCAACCAAGCCAGTGACCCTATCTTTAGTCCTAAGAGTTTGATGAATTTACTATCACCCTGATGTTCATGTGTTTAAAACAACTGTGATTAATTTTACCTATTAGACAATATGTGTAAGGAATCTGGAAGAGCCCAGAGATGGATAACAAAGCTACAGAACCAAATTCAAAACAGCATCTATCGCAGGCACTCTCAGATCTCAGGACTGTGAATGTAGTCCTCCCATAGGGCAGCATGTGGGAATAAATGAATAAAGTCTAATGCTTCCGTTTTCATCTTTGTGTCAGTGTGGTCCAGGAAAGTGCATCTAACTGGCTGATCCTGGATCAGCTGGCCATCAGAAAAGTATCTGGTGGCAGATATTCTAGACACCCAACCTAATTGCACCTATTGAAGGTGATAAGATCAAAAGGAAACAAGGAAAGAGAAGGATGTTTGGTTGCCAAAAACATTGGGAACTGAACTAATGAAGGCTTTCAAAATGACAAAATCCTTCGGTAGAGTTTGCAAAGTGTCTTTTTTTACTTTACGTCTTTTATTTTTTTTTTAGCTTATGATATAATTAAATTATTTCCTCCTTCCCTTTTCTCCCTCCAAACCTTCCTTGCTCCTTCAAATACATGACCTCTTTTTTCATTAATTTTTGGTCTATATAATGTTACTTGTATGTAAGGTTTAAGGGATGACTAGTTTAGTTTTGAATAACCAGGGTACGCTCTTTCCTGGGGAAGACTATTTCTTCCACTGTCAGCATTCCTTGGTTGCCTGTAGTTGTTTGTGTAGTGTTTATACCTCATGGTCTTTCCTCCACCCACTTCAGCATGTCTATTGTTACTGTCCTTGTTCAACTCACACTTAGGTAGTATGCTGATGGACTTAAAGTAGACTTAAAGGTGTATCTTCTGAGGTTACTAAGGGATACAATCTCACAACAAACTCTGATATTCTGGCTCTTACACTATTTCCGCCACCAAGCCCCTTTTTCAGTGTTTCCTGAGCCTTAGGTGCAAGAGTTGTTTTACAGATATATCCACTTGGGCTGGGCTCCACAACTCTGTGTTTTGATTGGTTGTGATTTTCTGTAATGGCCTCCATCTGTTCCAAAGAGAAGTTTCCTTGACGAAGATTAAAGATTACACTTTCCTATATGGACAAATATTTAGGATGTAGTTATAGGTTGTGTTGGTTTATTAAAGTTATGGTTGTAGGTTCTCCTCCAAGAACAACTTCACTAGGTTTGGGCAGTTGGCTAGATTCCCAGCATGATTTCTCTCTTGTTGAGCAGGTCTTAAATCCAGTTAGAGAGGTATTGGTTATCACCAAGGTATGTGTACCACTACTGTACTCTTAGGGTTATCATGATGTGCTGGTCATTGCTGTGGTTTAAGGGCATCATAGTTGTGTAGAACTCTTGGTTGCTTCCTTCCTTTGGAAGTTTGCATGGTATCAGAAGCATTCAGTTCAGTTGCAGCTCAGGGGACTCAAGGATCTGTTTCTGAAGTACATTGTGTTTTTAGCAATAGAGATTTGCCTTCCACTTCTGGGAGACTACCAAGGGCACTAACAATACTGTGTAATGGTTAGGGAGTATCTTGAACAACCATGACCAACAACAACTCAATGAGGACTTCCTGTGTCTAGTGTTTGGGTTTTGTCAGGTGGCTTTTGACTCTTGGATGAAACATTGTCAGTCCAGATGAGAACATTTCATTTAAACTATGTATGTATATTTGTATTTAGATTTACCTGTATTCTTCTTCTTAGGTAGATAATTAATAGTATGATTCCTTCTAACTTTATCAGACGTATTTACTGTTGGTAGAGTACCTGCTAAGCATGCTTAACACCCTGAGTTCAATCCCCAGTCCATCATAAACCTTGTGTGATGGTGCATGGCTATAAGTCCAGGATCAGATCAGTAGTTCAAGGTCATCCTCAGCTATATTTTGAGTTTGAGGTTGACTCAGAATACATGAGACCCTCTCTCAACATGTATATGTCTGTATATGCACGCACACACATACATGCTATCACTGTCTGCTCAAATTTACATTATTCTAAAAATCCAATTGCTTCATAGTTACTATAGTTTTTTATGTTTGTACATATATTTTCCTTTGAAAATTTCCTTCTTAAGACTCTTTTAGTTCAAGAAGCCTAGGATCATGCTGTTCATTTTATGTCCAGCAACCCTTTCTTTTGAGACAGTGTCTCTATATGTAGCGTAAGCTAAGCTTACTGTTTTTAAGATCTATTTATTTTATTTTATGTGTAAGGATGTCTTGCCTGCATGCATGTATATGCACCACTTGCATGCCAGTGCCTGAAGAGGCCAGGAGACAGACTCAGATCCTCTGGAACTAGAGTTATGGACAGTTGTTAGCCACCATGTGTGTACTGGGCCATAAACCCCAGGTTCTCTTAAAGAGCAATAAGTGCTCTTAACCTCTGAGTCATCTCTCCAGTTCCCATCAAACCTTCTAATTTTTTAAGCATCCTGATGCATTTCTTTTCTCTAGTTTCTTCTCTTAGTTGCTTGTTTTAATAATTTCTCTAATTTCACAGAAGGTGGAAATCTAAAAGTAGTTGACACTCTTTTCATTTTGAAAGGTGACAATTATGACACCAGATATCTTTAATCTTCTTCAAATCATCTAGATGTTGTCTTCTTGAGATTATAGCACAGATTTATTACTCCAAGCAACTTGCAACATATATCAATGTCTCTAATTAAGATGCTGCAGCCTACACTGGATGATACATGACTTTCCTTATTTGAAAATTAGAGACATGATTTTCTAATTAGAATCATAGATCATAACTCATTACAATTTTTAAGAAGCTTATTAAATAACAACAAATGCCTTGCATTCTGTCATAGGATCTTGCTTTAAAACAATAAAATAAAGTCAATCCCAAGAGAAGAAATCTAAATAACATATCAGAAGACTATCTACACTTCTGTCAGGAAAGTGAAGGAACTTGAGGTAAGATTTCTTGTCACCCCGGGTGGAGTTTGAAGCTTTTTTCTAGCTGTTTCTTTGCAGAAAGCCTGTCAACCTTCTGCACTATTGGCCTGTGGTCAGGGACTTCCCCCAACATGCCTCCTATCTTTTGACAATGAGCAAAAATTTGGCCTCTTAGGTTTTCTTTGTAGTCACCTGATAGGATTTCCCAGGACAGAGGTGACAAGCCGGCTTTGATCTGACTTCCCATCTCCTTCCTGTGGGTCACCCTGGGAAGAAAGAATTTGCTCTTCTGCCCTCTTCAGGCACTGACGTCATCCTTGAGTTCCTTGGTGCCCCAATGATACATGCCCATGTTCTCACAGAACCTCCAGCCTGAGCAGGAAGCAGAGGTATTTGACGACAAGTTGCTCAGTCACAGACTCAGGAGGCTTCTTTGCCTTCCTCTTGTTCTAGGACACAGAGCTTAGTTATTTCTATATCTTCCTTCATCTGAGGTAACTATACAACCTCTGAAAATACAACAGAAGCCAAGAAATTGTTCAAATATACAAAAATGAACATGAATCTCAAAATTCATGTTTCATCAAAAAAGTTCAAGGCATCCTCATATGCTTGTCTCTCCACTGGGTGATAGTGTACTTGAAAGTATGCCCAGTGCATACTAATTCAGACACAGGGAGATTTCTCTGCCAGGGCTACAAGCTCAGAGTCTGCACTATTTAAGCTGTAATCCAGTGCCAAACAACACAGAAAACATGTGCTCCTTAACACACACTAATTTTAACAACATTTCATATTTGCTCTCTGTCTTCCTAGGGACTGCATTGTTATCAACAACAGAAGTCAGTGCTGGTCATCATTCACTGGTAGAGGTTTTTAAACACAAACACTTTATTGAGCAAACAGTTAACTAATATTAGCCCAAATAGATGCCTAAGAAAATGATTCATTTCGTAACCACTTCTATTTGTGTGACTTCCTACCTCTGAGGTCACAGCAACATCTAATTTCACTAGCTGTATGGACTGTTCATATGTATATGTATGTGTATAGGCAATTTAATTGCATGTAATACTTGCATGATAGCATGACATTACTGATATCACTTTTTTTTTCAGTATTGTGATAAGCAGCACCAGTGTGGGAACTAGGCTGCATCTGAATGCTGGCTCCAACTTAGCCAGTTGTGTGGACCTGAGAGCACTCGTCTGGATGTAGCTGACAATAATGGCATCATTGGAAAGCTGTGTGTGTGAGAGAGACAGACAGACAGAGAGACAGACAGACAGACAGACAGACAGACAGACAGACAGACAGAGATGTGAAGCACTAGAAACAATGCTGGACCTACGGTAAGCACAATGCGGTCATTATTTTCATTTTGTTTTCATGTATTTTCATTTGTAACCTGATTAGAAAGTCATATTTGCATATCTCATTATTTTTAGATTGGGTTACTCTGGAAACATACTTTGCAGGGCTGGAGAGATGGTTCAGCAGTTAAGAGCACTGACCACTCATCCAGGGGACCAGGTTTCCCAGCACCCACATGTTGGCTCACAAATGTCTGTAACTCCAGTTTCTTGGGATCTGACATCATCTCTGGCCTCTACAGGCATCAGGCACACACAAGATGCACAGAAATGCATGCAGACAAAGCACCCATATACATAAATTTAAAATTAATTTAGAATATTTTGCTTCTAAATAGATTTAATTTATAATTGGTGTATAATGGCGATACAGTATGATCCTTTAATATATGTGTAAAATGTATGACTATCAGATAGGGATTAACTTGTGTATGCATGTATATGTATATATAAAATCCCAAATATTTATTATTTCCTTATGTTGGGAGCATTCCAAATCCCCTTTATTAGCTCTGCTAAATCAAAATTTTATAAAAAAAAAACTATTGCCTTAATAATAGCATCATTATCCCTTAAGTGCACATGTAAAACTGAATTATCTATTTTAAAGTTGTGTAAGCAAGACTATAAAAATTCATAGCATTATCAGAGCTACACAAAAACTAGAATAGCTTATTTTAGCCATGCTAAAATGTTTAAATTGCCTTTTTTCATTCATGAACAAATAACGATGCCCAAAGTCAAGTTTTGAAGATGACTCCTGCAAGCAAGTTTACTGTACTATACATTTGTCAAATACACGTGTACTTATTTATATTTACCATCCCATATACCCCTCATATTTTATACTCCAATGCTAATTATCCTTTATTTGATCAGCACTAATTTTTAACTCTTTTAATATCATGTCACCCCTAGCCTTTGAGTAAGAGCCATTGCCCACACTCCATTCTCAGTTTTACTACTTCCAAATACTAATGGTTTCCAGTTCTCCATCTCCAGGAATGGTCTCACTCCAGAACCTTGTACTCAGTACTTCTCTTCTATGCAGCATAAAGAAGAACAAAATTATATCATCTGCAGGATAATGGATAAAGTACAGATCATCATGTTAAGTAAAACAAGCCATGATGAGATAGACACGTATCATCTCTTCTCCTATATGTGGACCTGGACTATCTATCTGTCTTTCGTGTATGTGTGTGTGTGTGTGTGTGTGTGTGTGTGTGTGTGTGTGTGTGTGTGTGTGTGTGTTACATGCATGAGAGTAGAGGAGGATTATTTGAGAAGTGAAAGGGAATGAGCAGGATGCATGAGACGCCAGAGGGTTTGTTTTTTGTTTTTTGGTTTTTGTTTTTTGGTTTTTCGAGACAGGGTTTCTCTGTGTAGCTTTGGGCCTCTCTTTGCACTCGCTCTGGAGACCAGGCTGGCCTCGAACTCACAGAGATCCGCCTGCCTCTGCCTCCCGAGTGCTGGGATTAAAGGCGTGTGCCACCAACGCCCGGCAACCAGAGGGTTTTACTTATCAATTTAAGATAGCACAAACACACACACACACACACACACACACACACACACACACACACACACACACACACACACGTGATTTAAGTCTAAGACCTTAGATTTTGCTTAGAGAATCCAAATCAGAAATTTCAATCGTGGTCTAAGAGATCATAATTCTCTCTCTCTCTCTCTCTCTCTCTCTCTCTCTCTCTCTCTCTCTCTCTCTCTTTCCCTGCTTTTCTGGACGTGTTCCTTACAGAAACAGAAACTTAACTGTCTGCACCATAAATAATCATGTTTTGTTTAATTTTTAATTTTACTAGAGCATAATTATTGCACAAAATGATAGGTTGTGTAATACATTTACATTCAAGTAGATCATGTGCTTTGACCATATTTATGACCATTATCTTTTCCAGTGCCCCCCATACATCCTCATGCTAGTCCTAGTCCTCTTTCACTTCCCAAATAATCCTTCTCTACTTTCATGTCATATTCATGAGATAGATGGATAGATAGATATATAGAGATGATAGAAGATAGAAAATAGATAGATAGATGATAGAAGATAGAAGATAGATGGATGGATAGATAGATAGATAGATAGATAGATAGATAGATAGATAGATAGATAGATCTTTCAGGTTCCACATGTAGGAGAAAAATGATCTATCACATTACAGCTTGTTTTACATAACATGATGATATCCACTTCGTCCATTACCCAGCAAATGATGTAATTTTCTTCTTATTTGTAGCTGCATAAAATTTTATTGTGTCCACATTCTAGATTTTCTTTATCCATTCATCTGTTGAGAGAAACCTGAGTTGACTCTGTATCTGTGCATATATCTTGGCGGTATACTGCCTCTAGTTCCTTTGGTATATTCCCAGGAATGGTATTGCTGGATCATATGGCAGTTCCAGTTTTAGATTTTTTAGGAACTCCATACCAACATTCAAACTGGACCAACTTATATTCCTACCAGCAGTGTGTATGGCTTTCTTCCCTGTGGCACAGTCAAGTCAGAAACTATATTCCCCAAAATTTCTCTTGCATTTCCCAAGAGTTGGCTATTCTAGACATTTGTAGGAGACTTAGAAGGAAGAAGTGAGGAGATACTGTAATTCCCTAGAAGCAGACAAATGGACAGACCTGAGATGGAGATTGGCTTCCTGGGAAATGCCTACAGTCATGCTGTGAACTGTAGGATGCTTCATGTCAGCATCCCATATGGTTTTGAGAGTCACCTCAACTTTTGGGAGTCACACAGCACAGTGTTGCAATTGACATTGAAAGTGCCAGCTTGCCTGACCACATCTGCCAACAGTAATTAAATCTAACTATAGTTTGCTTCATTAAAAGTTTATGCACATGATGGGACTGAAAGAGTGACTCAGCATTTAGAGCACTGGCTGTTCTTCCAAAAGATCCAGGTTCAATTCCCGAACCTACATGGCAATTCACAGCTGTCTATAATTCCTATTTTAGACATCCAATGCCCTTTTTCTGGCTTCCAGAACACTACAAGCATGTGACACACACATTCAGGAAAAACAACCATACACATAAAATAATATGAAAAATAATTCTTTTTAAAAAACGCTACACCTTTAATCCTAGCACTTGAGAGGCAGAAGCAATGGATCTCTGTGAGTACGAAGCCAGCCTGATCTACAGAGCGAGTTCCAGGACAGCCAGGTCTACACAGAGGAACCCTGTATCAGAAAAAAAAAAAATGAGCACACGAAATACCTTCTGTTTTCCCAGCCAGCTCCTGTCAGTGACACCATAGGGAAACTACTAAACAAGGCCAGGGTCAAAGCAGATTTCACAGTAGCTGTCCTATAGTCACCTCAAACACAATCACCTACCCCAGCCCTCCTCTGTGTCTTTCCAGGTAGCTTCAGCCATACCCAGTCCTCCAAGAAAAACCTTGTGTTGGCTCACTCTCCTCATCTAATATTTTTAGCTTCTATCCATCTGTGGAAATAGGCATGCTGTCATTCTTGAACACTGGCTGCTCTCTCAGCACCCTCCTGTCTCTACTGTGGGCTTCTCAACTCCACTGCCCAGAAAGTCTTTCCCCAAAGGTAAGATGGTTATGGTGTGCCTCCACCAATGATGGCTGTCTCTTACTACAGATCCTTGAATGTGATGACAGAGACTCTCCACTGGCTGCTGCCTACTTTCTCTGACTCACAACTGAAACTGCAACATCACCAAGTGGACTCCAGTACCCAGATGGGGCTAAAACTTCTATCACAGTGGATCTCACTCTTCCTAGCGCTACGGCCCTTTAACACAGTTCCTCACATTGTGGTGACCCCCCAACTATAAAATTATTTTCGTCGCTACTCCATAGCTGTAATTTTGCTACTGTGATGAATCATAATGTAAATACCTGATAAGCAGGATATCTGATATGCAACCCCAGAGAAAGGGTCCTTTGACTCCCAAAGGGGTCACGACCCACAGTTTGAGAATCATTGTTCCATTCTGTCACCTCATGACTTCTACTCTTTTGGGCTCAGTTTTGACACCATCTGTTTCCGGAAGCATTTGCTGACTCCCTCTGGACCAATTCAATTCTTGCCCACTTGGCTTCTGCAGCACATTTTCTATAAATCCATCCTTGTCCTCGTCACATTATCAGATCATTTTGTTTCTGTGTTTATTTTAGCCACCAACTAGATTTCTAAATCTACCATAGTGCTTGATGTATAATGGATGCTAAATAGAATGTATTATAAATGATTTATGCATGAAATTAAAGCATTTAGGAGGCAAAAGAGAGAAGACACTGAGTGGGTTACACACATGAGCAGAGCCAGGGGAGGGAGACTGTTGATATGACTTCTGTCCCTTCCCAGCTGTAGTCCTGGACTTTCAGGATTTCTACCCATTGTGAATCTTTAAGCACTCAGCCTAGATTCTGGTTTCACTGTACACTCCTCTTCTCCCTTTGGTGAACTCAGTTTTCTCAGCTGGACTAGCCACTTCTGAGACATCTTAGCTCTGGATAGTTCCCCACGTAGAGGAAGCCATTAGGAATCGGTCAATAAGGATATCTCAAATTTATTATCTGTTCATTTTGGTATTTGGCCATGTCACAGATGACCAAATTAACAATCTGGTCCAAACTGAATGAGAACACACCTCTACCTCTACCTCTACCTATCTTTCATCCCTACTCAAGAAATTATTTCCAAAAGATCTCAATTTTCTAGAAACTACACTAGAGGCAATGGTGGTTTAAAAGGGCTATCCCAATATTATTTTATTTACAGAAAATGCATTTTAAACATGATCTTGATGCTATTATGTTTAATTTGGGGTGCGGCATTAGGCTATCACATACATCTATTGAGGGTTCAGGGTTTATATAGCAAATAGGTTTTTTTTATCTCCTGATATAGTAGTCTCCCATCTTCGATTTTGGTTACTCACAATCAACTGCAGCCTAATACTTAACAGGAAATAGATTAAAACTTTAAAGTTTTAAATTATGTGCCATTCTGAGTAGCACAGCAAGATCTCTCGCCATTCTACTCCACACAGAGGGATATGAATCATCCTTTTGTCTAGCACATTGGCACCTTGAGTATCACTTGCTACTCATCAGTAGCCATCTGGGGCATCAGCCTTACTGCGCCAGCCTTCAACAAACTCTTGCTTAACTGGCACTTCTGCCAGTGCCCAAAACTGATGCTGCTAACAATTTGGATATGCCAAAGGAAAGGCCATAAGGTGCTGCACTTAATAAAAGATGAAAGTACAAAAAGACATTTGATGCACAGACTACCTTTACATAGTCAAAATAAATCCTCCTTCTGTTAAAGTCGATTTTCTTAGATATTTTGTCATAGCAACAGGCAGCTGAATAGCATGTGCATATGGCTGGTTTGACTGCCAGTCGTGTTTCTATGCAATGATGAGGACATCACTTATCTAACAGGAAAGTATAGCAAGAATCCTCAGAATATTAATTGGTGACTCTTAATATATATAATATATATACATAAATATATTATATATATAGTTCTATTAGTCAATGTATCCTGTGACAACTACATGAAAGGTGTATTGTTTTCTTTACCATTTTGTAAATGAGCAGTGAGAGTTTACAGCAAGCAAATATTGGAGAAAGAAAAGAAAAAGAAACAGAGTGAAAAAGTAGTTTCTTTGTGTTTGGAATGCTTTAAAGAGAAAGGCTGCCAACTCCTGGAGAGAATCTCAGAGCAGATGAAAATGGTTGGCTGGTTGAGAAAAAAAATCTGAGGAAATACTCTTAGAGGCAGAACAAAGGGGGCCAGATGTGTGGACTGAAAGGGCTGAGTACTAAGATCAGTGAGGTGAGAGGTCAGTAGGATACCTGGACAGCTAATTATGAGATTAACATTACCTCCCTTAGAATATAGTTAGTCTATGAAGGACCACATAAGGTCACTCTTTAGCACCACACCAGGCGGAAGCAGAGGATACAGCTGCAGAGGACCTCTGCATTGGACAACTACCTGTTCAGGCTTAAAACACGTTTGTCTAAGTTGCAGAAGTTTTAAGAAAAACCTTTTTAAAAAATGCTTGGTTTTTTTTCTCAAAATGAATGGATTTGGGAGTTAAATATAACTCCCCCCCCAAAAAAAAATAACATACCTCTTTTCTTCCTGGCTTTGCGTTAGCTGAAAAGGAAGACAAAGATGGAACAAAAAAAAAAATTCAAGTTGATGTTAGTGTAAGAGTCAGAGGATCAGAGAATTTGCTGTGACGTTATATCAGAAACTATACCTGTATAGCCTCACAACATGACCGCCCAAATATGAGATGAACAGGGATGACACTGACAAACACGCCAAATTGGACATGGGAGGCCCCAGCCTACACAAAGAACTACAGGCAACTGAGGAAACCTGGGGAGCAGGAGAGATGTCTTCCTTAATAAAGAGCACACCAATTGTCTGATGTCAAATTGTCAGCCCTGAAAACATATACAAGGAACATTATATGAATTCAACAGGTGGTATTTAAGAATATATACAATTACATATATGCATGCAATAACAACTAATGAAAACTAGGCCATGAATTTGAATGAGAGTGGAGAGGGGTATAGGGAGAGTTTGGAGGGAAGGAAGGAAAGGGAGAAATGTTGCAATTAAACTACAATCTCAAAAAATAACAACAGGAAATAAAAGTGCTGGCATTAGTGAAGACAGAAGCTCAGATATGTGGGCAAGTGGGAAGACAAAGCCTGAGAACTACATTTCTACTCAAGTCATGGAGCTAGACAAAGCAGACAACTGCTGGGTCCCTGGAGAGGGAAGAGTCCACACTCCCCATAGGTGATCCAAGGGGTTGGCACAGAGCATAAGTGCTGGATATACACATCCAGACTGTCCTCTGAACAGCTGTCACATGAGTCCCCATAAGATACCATGAGCTGCTCTGAAGATGTACAAAAGAAAAGTTCTACACGCTGGCAGGGGACAAAAAAACAAAACAGAAGAGCCATTGTAAGATCTGCTCTGTGAGTTTGTGGAGCATTTCTTGCAGGCTCCAAGAAGCCGTCCCCAAGGAGTTACCAAGTACTACCTGGAGTGCTGTCTCCCTAGAGGAGTCCCACTTAACATCTGTTTCCTATCTTTTCTTTTTCCTTTTGATCTTGTTTTCTCTTATTTTTATTCATATAAGTGGTTTCTGTCATAGGAGTTAGTATAAGACAAGTATTAAGATCCCAGATCTCAGAGATAAAGCATTCTGGTCCAGGATTCTCCTGGCCTACAGTTTAGATCACAGGTGTGAGCCCTTTCTTTCCTCAGTTTAAAAGAAGAGGTGAAACAAGCTATCTGCATTGGGCTATTGGGAAGAATAAAGTTATTGATCATGTTCATAAAGCAATTAGAAGCCTACCAGTCCTATAATGACCTTGGATGTTGCTGATGATGGTGATGGTAATAGTGATGGTGACAGTGATGTAGTCAACCTCATTATCACCGGCACCTGACAGAACTTGATGGTTTTCACTCTGTGTTTAAAATGCTTGCCTTGTAATTTAAATTGTCATCAGATACAGAGCTCAAGTTCAACAGCAGGGAACTGAATTTAATCATAAGTGAAGTTTTGACTGGTGGATATAGTCAGGAATGGCAAAGCAAGTGATAGACCATAGAATTCTGGCTAGATATTGAGAGAAATGAAGATATAAGTAGAGTTAGAGATGATTAAAAGATAGTAATATTGGTGGATTGTCAACTTCATGGGTGTTGAATGACTGTTAGGGAGAGTTCTCTGGGGTGCAAGCTGGAAAGTTGTAGAGTAGATTCATGAATTTGAAATAATTCCAGGATGAGAACAATCTTTGCTACAAGTTCTAGGATCTTCCTGTGGGCGGAACTGGCTTTTCAGAAAGGTAAATGACAAAAAAGGGATGGAAAGGAGATTGTGGGACTGGGAGACTAGCATGTTTGAAGCCCTGTTGGTATGCATAATGACAACATGGAAAAAAGTGAGAGCAAGCCAGTAGGTAAAATCTTCCTAGAAAGGACCACCTGCAGCAGTC
Source organism: Cricetulus griseus (assembly GCF_003668045.3). NCBI lineage: Eukaryota > Metazoa > Chordata > Mammalia > Rodentia > Cricetidae > Cricetulus > Cricetulus griseus. The sequence goes on from NW_023276806.1 coordinate 138,157,309, forward strand.
TCAGGTAAGAACCACAGGGGACTAGTGCAAGATACGGTGTGATACTATGATCTTCAAAACAGAAAGAAGCTAAGGACTTTTAGGATGAAGCTACAGGATGAATGTCATGTACACTGATGAAATCAAAGAATTTAAACTTCCATCTTCATATCCAGATGCACAAGGGGACAGGGAAAGAAGTCAGCCATATAAAAGACAGCTACAAGGGATCCAGCATAACAGGAGAGGGTCAGGTCAATCAAAGAAAGAAGATGAAGTTGAGGGGAAATGTTAAAGTAATGAAGTACAGGGAGAAGAAGGAGAGCCTTCATCCAGTTGATGTTTGAAGCAGAAACAGACACCCACAGCTTAGCACTGAACCATACTAGTGGAATTCAGTTATGGAGAGAGAGGAGGGTTGAGCAAAGGAGCCAAGATGGGGCTGGGGAGACCAGCAGAAACAGTGGACCTGACCTACTGATAGAATGGAGACCCTAGTCATAAAGCTGGGGAAAGAGCATTGGATCAAACCAAACCCTCTGAATGTGGGTACCAGCTAGGAGTCCAAGACAGTCTATGGGACATCTAACAGTGGAGCCAGTCTTTAACCCTAGAGCACAAATGGAGTTAGGGAGCCCATTCCCTATGGAGGGATACTATTGCAGCCCAGATACAGCAAGGAGGGCCTAGGCCCTCCCCCAAGCAACATGACAGATTTTGAAGGTCCTTGGTAGAGGGCCTCACTATCTTTGGGGAGGAGTCAGGGGTGGGTTGGGGTGGGTTAGGTGGAGAACATGGGAGGATGGGAGGGTGAAGGAATGGGGTGATGGATATGTAAATATGAGTAATTAAAAATAGTAAGAAGATAAAAATAAGCGATGAAGTGACTGACAGTGAGTTCAAAGGACATAGTGGAAAGGTTAAAAGTTGGAAACAGATGTGAGATGCAGCCAGAGAAGAGGAAATTTAGTCAATGTGGAAATGAAAGCTTGGGACTGAGTAGTCCCTTGAGATTCATGGGGCATTTGTGTTCAAATAGGAATAACAAGCATCATAGAATTATTCCAGGTAGCCTCCAGGCTATCAATGGTTGGCAAATTAAGTGTGGGAGATCCTACACAGAGGCTAGTGTTATGAGTCCTTTCTTCACTCTCACCGATATCTTTCAGGAGGTTGAAGGAACAATGATCACATCTCCCAGAATGATGGGAACCCTGAGTTTCTCCTGATCCACCTGGGAAAGAGGATGTCTACATCTCCATGGGTGCTAGAAGACAGAGCCATTGGTTCCTAAGAATGTCAAACCACAGAAACAGAGGAAATGAGTGTGACCCTCTCTCACAGACCATCATGCTTAGAGCCAGAGAGAGCCATTAGAGCTGTGAGGAGGGTTTAGGGGTCTCTCACTGAATGTGTTCACCTCAGTGAAGAGGAACAGGAACTTTAGAGAAATTAGTGGATCTGATGTAAGTAGGAACCTATGTATAACTATCTTAGAAAGTGGAACCATTAAAGGGCATGTTAATTTATTATTCGGAAAATTGCTAATGAGTAATAGGTAAAACTTGTTTTAAAATATGATTCACTGTCTGCATAAAACTTCTGCAGCATGTTCTTGTTGGAAGTTGCTTCAACCATGGCACTAATAAATCCACATAACAGAATAGTATGAATTGATTGTTCTTCAAATTTGGTACTGCTGTAACAACTGTGGGCTCTGAATAAAATTTATTGTTACATGACACATTTAAAATCATCAGCTTTAGAATTTATTTTTGGAACACTCTCAGAGAAGATCTTCTGAAAAACATCTTATAGGTTAAAAATCCACTTGAAACATACTCCTAAATTCTTTTGAGTGATCCTTAAAGAAAACAGTTATCCCAAAGTATAATTGTTTTAAATAATTTTGTGTGCATGCATATGCATGTGTGTGTGGGGTGTTGATATATATGTGAGAGTGTAGGTGTGTGTGTGTGTGTGTGTGTGTGTGTGTGTGTGTGTGTGTGTGTGTGTGTGTGTGTGCACGTGAGTGCGTCTGTGTACAGAGTGCACAGAGGTCCAATGTTGACACTGGCTGTCTTGCTCAATCTCTCTCCACTTCATTTTCTTTGATAGGGTCTCTCACTGTGCCTGGAATTCAGCACTGTGACCTGACTGACCAGCAAATTCAAGAGATCTTCTCTCTCCACTTATGGGATCCCAGGCAGATGCCATCATGCCCAGCCCTCTCTTATTTTAATTTGTTTCCACTGATGGTGGAAATCAAACTCACATTGTCATGCTTATCAGATAGGCATTTGACATATAGAGCCATCTCCCCAGACCTCAGTTGTTCAGGATTTTTAAAAGTTACACTCTCCCAGTGAAGCAAACACTGAAGAAAACTCATCTGATCTTAAAACACAATTTATTTAATTGGTGTTTGTGAAAATTGATTAGACTTTTTAGGGTTTGTCCTAACTATTTTGGAAATTCTACATTGCCACTTTAAGAATCCAAATTATTACCACTTTAACTTGGAACAATATTTGCAAGAATTTCTAGAAAACACAAAACAGAAGTTGCTTTCATATTGTTGTGCCCAGAATTCGGAACCCCAAAAGAACCCCCCAACAAGGAGACAACTCACTGAATGCAAGGACAAAGGTTTCTTTATTGACTGGAAGATATGACTGCAGCAAGGACCTCATTCTTTCAGGAACAAATGGAGTACCCACTTTCAACTGATGGGTGTTTTTATAAGGAAAAATTGTAGGGCTGGAAGCCCCAAGATTACAGAACTTCTGTGGTTACACAGGACAGGACAAAGATTGTATGCTTCAGGCAAGGTGCAATCAAGCAGGATCCTGCAGAGGAAATGAATTTGTTAATTATCTCCTGGGCTGGGGACTTTTACTATTGATAACTATCTGATCCAGAGGAATGTGAATGCCATTCTAGGATGTGATATCTGGTCTGGAATGTGAACATCTTTCTAGGGTGTGATATCTGGTCTAAGGGCTTAAATCCTGTGGACCTTTATTTAACCTTGTCTGCTGAGCTGCCTTTTGGGAACTCAGAGCTTTCTTTTTGGGCTTTGGAGTCTGGGTTTAAGACTTTTATTAATTTTCCCCTTTCAGTATCATGGGCCTTTTCCAGTTTTTTATGATTTATATGTATGTTTATATAACTTATCTTTTTAAAACCCATTTTAAAGTGAGCTAAACAACTGGATCAGCTAACTTTTACCACAGCATGCTAGCAGCCATTAATTTGGAAACTGAGTTCATGGCTCTCCTCTTTCCAAGAACTGGCCCCCATGTAACAGTGAGGTGCCATTAACTATCATTTCCACTGACAGCTGAGGCTGTGGTTTTTACACTCTGCGCTTTTTTCCTTAGGAGGACTTAGAGAACAAAAATGTCACTAATATAATAAAGTGAGTAATTCACCAAACCTGTGGTACTGCCTTGAGAAGTTTTCTTTCTCAGTAGGAAAGTGTCTTGGGCCATTCCCGGGATGATGCATACCAACGAAAAAAAAAAGTGAATACTGTTGGCTTTTACATTTCGTCTAGGAAATAAAACTCAGTTCTTCATTTGTGGTTAAAGACAAGTTACTGTGGTGACACACACCCATTCTTCATTCGACGAGCTAAGCAGGAAACACCAGCCTGAGGTGTATCATTAATGAAGTTTTACACTCACTTTTTTCCAAAAATGCAAAACACTTAAAATAAAGTCCATAAGCTTATGAAATTTTCTCTGTTCACTATCATCAAAACAATGTATCTTACATTTAAAATGGTGTTTCTCTGAGCATTTTCTTTTTGGAAAAAGAAAATGCATTGAGGTTGGGGAGATGGTATTTGGCCATCTCTTGTTAAAACACTTGCTGGCCAACCATGAGGAGCTGAGTTGAAATCCCCACAATCCACATAAAAGTCAGGCATGGCACCACGCACCTGTGACTCTAGCACTCCTCCAGCAAGGTGGAAGGAAGAAGCAGGAGACACTCCAAAAGCTCACAGGACCAATTAACCTGGAGTAGAGACTGACAAAGGGGGGCTCCTGTCTCAAACAAGGTGGAAAGCAAGAACCAGCACCGAAGGTTTCCCTCTGACTCCACACGGAAAGACACGGACACACACATGGAAAGACATGTGCATATACACATAGAAAAACATGTACACCTGTGGAAAGACATGTACACCACACATGGAAAGACATGTGCACACACACACAAATTTTTAAAAAGAAAAATCCAATAATTGATTTGGATTTGTCTTGAGGTTCACACACCAGTTCTTTTATATTCCCTCTAATGTGGGGAAAGAGAACCTGAAAATTAAGCTGTTTGTTTTTAGAACCAAGCTTAGTTCCAGGACCACAGTAGAGAAGCCCAAGGAAAGAAATTTGTGGCAGGGTTTAAGTTCACAAGTACCTAGCTGCTACTGTGTAGGCAACTCAAATGATGGGAACACTCAGGCCTTTCCAAAGCTTGTGGACAGACCCTTCCTCCATGTTCACCACTCTTCTCTGCAAGGCCCTGTCATCTATCTCAGGCACAAGTACAGAGTTTTTTAATTTCCTCTATGCTTCCACGCCTAGACCCAGGGAAGAATGGATACACCTTTAGTCGGTGGGTTATACACAGTCCTCTGCACTTGAGGGGTCATTCTGCAGTTTGCTAAATAAAAATATCCCTTCTTACCAACCCTCGCCCTACAGTGACCAGAGTGGTAACTGCTTGCCATTCCTCTGATAGAACAGTTTCATCTGGCTGACAACACTTGAAACTATTTATGTATCTTAGCATCAAGAACCTGGAAACTACCAGGCAACCCGTGCCTCCTGGAGCGATGCAACAGATAAAGACTCCTTCCCCAGCTAGGAACTCAATGTGATCCGGTCTATCCATCTAATTATCAATTTATGGGAGACTCAGGGGTTGGCTTGGAGTTAACATTCATTATGTTGCGAAAGCTGCAAAACTCTACAGGGTGGATGAATCGGCTCTTTTGTTTGTTTGTTTTTGTTTTTTTGTTTTTTTCGAGACAGGGTTTCTCTGTGTAGCTTTGGAGCCTATCCTGGCACTGGCTCTCCATTCCAGGCTGGCCTCGAACTCACAAGAGATCCTCCTGTCTCTGCCTCCCGAGTGCTGGGATTAAAGGCGTGCACCACCAATGCCCAGCTGAATCGGCTCTTTCATCAGCTAAAAAAAGGGCGAGGGATTATACATTTGAAATTCCTCTTCAGCCAGACAAAACAGAAAGAATAATGATAGCATTTTCAATGCTGTGGTATTAAATAACTTCATTTTTATGTGCATTGCTGTGCCATCTGGGGATTGGTCTCATTCTTGTGCAGCGATTACTTTACCAACAGCCATCTCCCTCATCTGCTTTGAATTTCCTATAAACAATGTTTCTCTCTACTTTTTAAAAATAGTATACTTATGACTATTGGAAGAAAACAAAAAAGAACAGAGGACCTGATGCCTCTTGTGAAGTGGCACCTGAGGAGACTCCAGGTCACAGGTCATGATGGCCGATGAGAAACCCAAGGAAGAGTTGAGACTGGGGTCAGTGGTCGTATTAATTTGAAGGTAATAGACAGGATGACTCTGCGGAGCAGTTTAAAATCTTGAGAGGCATGAACCAATAGTAATCTTACGAAAGCCTATTGGGAACAGCAGGGTTTGCCAAGGAGGCAGGTGAGGTTCCTATTTGATGAGCAACAATCAATGACACAGACAAACCCGCACAGCTGGAAATGGAGGACCAAGACACGATTGATGTGTTCTAGCAGCAGACAGGAGGTGTCTGCTTTACCCCAGAATTTTGTGGCAGACCAAGAATACATTCTCAGTTAGAGAGCCACAATTTGGTCCTACCACATCCTGACTACTGCAAAGCAGTTTGCTTTATTCTTTGTCTCCACTTTCCATTCTGCTAATGGACATAAAGTAAATGATTTATGAACACACACACTGAGTGCTTTATTTTTTAACTAAGTGGCTAATGCTCTGGTTCGGTTGACATCAGATAGAGATGGTCTATGAGACAGTACCAGTTCTATGAAAATCTCCATTAGAGAGGCATGTTCATTCAGCTCTTTTTATTTTTGCTTTATTTATTTATATTTATGATACCGGGTTTCTCTACATAACCCTGGCTGTCCTGGTACTCACTAGGTAAACCAGGCTGGTCTTCTACTCACAGAAGTCCACCTGCTCATTCAACTTGTATATTTATATTCCAGTGAGTTGTTTATCTCCCCCCCCCTTTTTTAAATAAAAGATCCCAACAGCAGAAAACTCCTTGTAATCCTTGTTCAGTTGGAGAATTTTAATGTTTTTCATTTGTCATTATAAAACCAAGGACAATTTTATACCTTTTTTATATATAGCTGTTATATGTGGGGCAGCCTATCTTCAAGAAGAGGTAAATTACTCTTGTTAAAAATGATACTAGATAGTTTTCCCTTCATGTCAAGCATCTTGTTGTTTATACAAACTCATTTAAAATGTTTTTCAGAAACCCTATAAATAACAACTTCCAGAATAAAACTCAAACTCCCCATCTTACCCTATCCTCTGTGGTCTAGTTCCTGCTTCTCTCAGCCATCTGACCCCATCTTCACTGAGTGTTACACTGCAGCCACACTCTTTACCTTTTCTGCAACTTTCTGAGGTCTTCCCCACTTCAAGGCCCTCTGAATTCACTGTTTCCTCTTCTGTAGGGCTCTTTACCCCCGTAGTTCATACTGCTGCCTCAGCTTTGATTTTCCAATTCTCAGCTGGAATCCCACTGAGAATTTGTCCTCACCCTTAAGTCCAAACCAAGAGCTTGCACAGCCAGCCACCATCACTCAGTGCCTTGTGACATTGCCTTTGGAACTTCTTTATGAGCACCTGCATGCGTGTGGAAGAAATCTGTTTTGGTCCTGCTGTTGTTTTCTGCTTTCTGGGGTCTTCATGCATTTGAGGGTAAAGCCTATTTTAATACCTGTTCTCCAACTTGAGAAAAGTAATACACAATGAACATTCGGTAAATGCACGTTGAGTAAAGGTTTGGCTGAAAGTAAACAACCTGGAAAGACAATCAGCATCAAAGAGCCTGAGTTAGTGAATTAACTGAGCACTGCTTCAAAATAAAAACCTAGATGGGGTCAGCTAGAAAAACCAATCCACAGTTAAAAGCACTGGCTGCAGAGAACATGGGTTCAATTCTTAGTAGCCGAAAAGTGGCTCACAACCTTCTATACTCTCGGTTCTAGGGGATCTAATACCCTCCTCTGACCTTTTTGCATACATCCGATATATATGAAAGCAAAACAACACTCATACACATAAATTACCTTAAAAAAAAAAACCCTAAATGGTGAAAAGCAGAGTAAACACATTCCCTGGAGGAAATGAGGCAAGTGATTTCTAAGATGTTCCTTCTGCTGGTCCAGAAATGATGTTTGCTAGTGACATGCATCTCTAGAGTACTCCTGGTGGGATCTGAGCAGTGATGGTCTCCTAAATATAATAGCTAATGACCGTCCCCATCATATCAACAGTTTAGAAGTCTAGGGAGGGGCCAGTGTCCATCTGAATGCTCAACACTCCTCCACCCATTCAGTCCTGCCTCTTGTAGAGGTGAATGGAATCATAGGTCTCTGAAGGAGTAGGCTTCACCGGTTCTGTAAGCCAGACTGGTGTATTCACATAGGAACAAGCAGGGAAAAATATCGATACATTAACATGGCAGGAATTCCTGTATTTCTCATTCTTAAAAATACTATCAATGAGATTTTGAGGAAAGAACCCACAGCTAAACTCTTGCTGGTTCATTCCCAGGAAACTGGTATCAACCCAAAATTGAGAACATCATGGTCCCTGTACTCTGGATTCCTGCCTGGGGAGCGGTGACGGAGACATGGTCCTGTAAGCCGCAGTTACCAGACTTTCTCTCTAAGACCACAAACTGACCAACCATGTAGCTAACTTGACAAAGAGCTCCCTTGTGTGCACAAGGTCCTAGGTCTGAACCCCAGCACCACATGCCTGGATGTGGTGGTGCACACCTGTCACCCCACACCCAGGAGGTGCAGGCAGAAGGATCAGGTCAGTGACATCTTGGGTATATTGCAAGTTCAAGGCCTAAATGAGACCCTATTGAAAGAAAGCAAGGAAGAAAAGGGTGGAAGCAGGGAGGAGGAAGAGAAGGAAGGAGAAGAGATGGCTTGGGGGTTAAGAGCACTTTCTGTTCTTGCAGTGGACCTGAGTTCTGCTTCCTGAATCTACTTCAGGTGGCTTACAATTGATTGTAACTTCAGTTCCTGGGGAGCAAATGCTCTTTCTGACCTCTACAAGTATACATATGTTCTCTCTCTCTCTCTCTCTCTCTCTCTCTCTCTCTCTCTCTCTCTCTCTCTCTCTCTCTCTTTCTCTCTCTCTCTCTCTCTCTCTCTCTCTCTCTCTCACACACACACACACACAAACACACACACACACAAATATTAAAATAAATCCCTTTATTAGAAAAAATAGAAATATAAAGTCTTCTAGATTATAAATGTGTGTGCTTCATAACAATATACCATGTTACAGAAAGCAACTAGCCTCTACTAGCCTTTGTCTACATCTATATAAATTACAGTAACACAACAATAGTAATCCATTTGCTGTCAAGCTCTGTCATTGTGAGGACCTTCCATGTCTGTGTGAAACATCATAAAGTTTTCCTGCCAACATTCCACCACCACCATCACCACCATGGCCATCACCACCTCCTGGCTTGTTTGGCCTTTTTCTTATTATTTTGTTTTATGGTGCTGAGGACCAAGCCAACGTTTGCTCAAGATAAACTTCTCTATCACTGAATCACACTCATCCATGCTTATCCTTCTCAATGCTTGCGATTGTCTGATAAACTTGTTATTTATTTTTAAGTTGTTTCCTGTCTTCATCCTCCCAGCTGGAAGGTTTTCACTTGTGTAACTTCAGAGCAGAGTCCAACCCTTCATATGTAAAGCAAAAGAAATATGCACCTGTTGGCTAAATTATTTTTTTTTGTTTTATTCGAGACAGGGTTTCTTTGTGTAGCTTTGGAGCCTATCCTGGCACTCTCTCTGGAGACCAGGCTGGCCTCGAACTCACAGAGATTTGCCTCCCGAGTGCTGGGATTAAAGGTGTGCGCCACCAACGCCGGTCTTGATTTTTAAAAATGGGTTTATATTTGTGTGGAAAAAGAAATTTGGAAGGCTATATTAGAACAATTTTTTAAATGAGAAGAAATACCAATAATGTTAGCTTTATTAGACACAGGTACAGACAATGTTTGCTGACGCTCAGAAATTAATTGGAAGGTAATAGTTAGCATGTGTTACCACAGCTGAAGAAGCTGTTGTAGACCAGAGGGAAGTGTAAAGAAGATAAAGAAGACAAGAATTACAAAAGTGTAGCAGGGCGTTGGTGGTACATGCCTTTAATCCCAGCACCTGGGAGGCAGAGGCAGGGGGATCTCTGTGAGTTCAAGGCCAGCCTGGTCTACAATAGCTAATTCCAAGACAGGGCTACACAGAGAAACCATGCCTCAAAAATAAAACAAAACAAACAAAAGTGTAGTGGGCATTACAGGTGGACAGGACAGCATGTGGGGGAGAGGGTATGAGCTTGGGGAGAGTACCTGTTAAACATGGGTGGTCTCGAGAGAAGCACAAAGACACTGAGAGGGTCACTGAGCATCTTATGTCAAGTCTTTAGCTAGGGCTAATGATAGCAGGTGCTTGATGAAGGCCTGTAATGTCATACTGTGTCCCCAGGTTATTCTGAGGGCTAACAAAACAGTGCACCCAAAGCACTGCCAATTTGTTCTATGATTAAGAAACAGCTGGATCGTTATCTAGCCGGCGACTGGTCTGATGAGAACAGCACATTAGACCCGTGTCTAATCAGAGCGCCACAGCCAACACATTGCTGCAGATTGAATAGTGTCAGAATTTAGAAAGCACAGTTGTGAGAAAAATGGAAAAGCCAGAAACTATTAATAGATGAAGAGCGGCCAAGAAATAGAAACTGCTGGTAGTAAATTCTAAGCCCAGTTTGTCTAAGTTTGGAACCAGACAAAGCTTCACCTGCTGCCTCAGAAGTCGATGAGTGGAGACTGACACACAGCTGAGGAAGCAGGCAGTGTCTATACAAAGCAGCATCACTATGAGGCAGTGTCTAGAAGAGCCAGTATCTACTAGGGACTTGTCAAAAACAAAACATGCCAGGAGGTGGTGGCACATGCCTTTAATTCTAGCACTCAGGAGGCAGAGACGGGTGATCTCTGTGAGTTTGAGACCAGCCTGGTCTACAGAGCAAGTTCCAGGACAGCCTCCAAAGCTACAGAGAATCCCTGTCTCGAAAAAAAAAAGAAAAGGAAGGAAGGAAGAAAGGGAGGGAGGAAGGAAGGAAGGAAGGGAAGGAGGAAGGAAGGAAGGAAGGAAGGGAAGGAAGGAAGGAAAAAAAGAAAGAAAATCAGTACCGTGTTATTCAGAACACTCCTCCACCACTTGCTGGATTCACAGAGAAGTCGTTTTTTTCTCAAAAATAAGCTCTTGATATGAAAACTATTTTTTTTATCTCCCAGTGAAATTATCATGGGTCTTTTCATTCTGAAAACCTCATTGGAACCTTCAAGTGTAATGAACAATGCCCAGTTAATTGCCCATTTGATTTGTTTGAGTCCCTTCTGTGTTCTCAACTGTTCTTTAAATGTTGGCAATACTCAACCAACAATACTCCTGCCTGTATCAGGCTTTTCTTTGGGGCCACCAAACAGCTCCCAAATCATGACATGGAAACTTAGTATTAGTTTTGAATGCTCAGCCTAGCTTAGCTCTTTTGTGGCTAGCTCTTTCAACTTACATTAACTTGTTTCTCTTTATCTGCATTTTGCCTTGGGGCTTTTTACTTACTTTCTGTAAGTAAAACTTTCTTACTTTCACTGCTTCTCTCGTCTACTGGCTATCGATGCCTGGTTTCTTGTCTCAGGCATGTTCCTTGTTCTCCTCTCCTCCCCTCCCCTCCCCTCTCCTCTCCTGTCCTCTCCTCTCCTCTCCTCCCCTCCCCTCCCCCTCCTCTCCTCCCTTCCCTCCTCTCCCCTCCTCTCTCCCTCCCCTCTCCTCCCCTCCTCTCCTCTCCTCTCCTCCCCTCCCTCCCCTCCCCTCTCCTCCCCTCTCTTCTCCTCTTCTCTCCTCCCTCCTCCTTCCTCCTCCTCCCTCCCTCTCCTCCCCTCCCTCTCTCTCCCTCTCCTCCCCTCCCCTCCTCTCTCCTCTCCTCTCCTCCCTCCCTCCCCTCCCCTCCCTCCCTCCCTCCTCTCTCTCCCCTCTCCACTCCTGTCCTCTCCTCTCCTCTCCTCCCCTCCCATTCCCTCTCCTTCTCTCCTCTCTTCTCTTCTCCTCTCCTCTCTCCTTTTGTTCCTCTCTCTCTGTCTCTTCTTTTCTCAAGCCTAGATTTCTCCTCCTGACTATTCTGTCTGCCTGGCAGGCCCACCTATCCTTTCACTGCCTAGCTATTGACCACTCAGCTCTTTATTAGACCCATCAGGTGCCTTAGGCAGGCAAGGTGAAACAGATGCAACACATAGTTGCATCATTAAACAAATGCAGCATAAACAAAAGTAACACACCTTTTCGAAGTTAAAATAATATTCTGCAGCATAAGCAAATGTAACACACCTTTGCCTAGTTAAAACAACGTTCTTCCACATCTGCCCTGCTTTCAGGGAGCTTTTGATTTAACTAGAGGTTAAGATGAAGGATTCAAAGGTTCTTCGACGTGCTGCATTTGTAAATACTCAACACATACCATGGCAACCAGAAGAATCTAAGGGACATCAGCTGAGCTTGGAACTGGGTGGAGAGCATGGCAGCTGGCAACAATGAGCAGAGAGCTAAAGTCTTTTATTTATTTTTAATTTTTTATTTATATAACTTTTTCATTTATTTTTGCATGCCAACCATTTCCCCTCCATCCTCTTATCCTGTCCCTTCCCATATACCCCCTCCCCATCCACTCTTCCTCCATCTCCATTCAGAAAGGGACAGCACTCCCATGGCCTTGCACAAAGCATGGCACATCAAGTTGAGGCAGGAGCAAGCTCCTCCCCTTACTCAAGCCACAGTCTTAAATGATATGAATGAGGCTTCTCTGGCCCAACGATGTCTACGTTTCAGTAGGGCCAGAGGAAGGAAGATGATGAGCAAGAAAATCAACAGATAAACAAGGTGCAGGGCAAGATGGATAAGCAGGTATTTCCACTGGGCGGAGGTAATAGACACATGAGCATGCAGTTCAAGGGCTAGGTCAGTCTGAAAACATTAGCACACTGGTCACATTTAAAGCCTTGGAACTGAGCTGGGGCAATAGCACACAGACATTAGAATACATCCCAAACTAGCCCCTATTCCTCTAGTTTGAATGTTCCAAAGGAAAGAACTCACTTCAGGAGCAAGAAGCAACTGTCGGATGAGGAGGGAAAAGAATCTTCAGGGAGTGTGGATTCTAGAAGGTATGTGTTCAAACGTGTTCACTTCATTCTCATCCAGAGCCTGGACTTGTGGTAACATGGTAGCTGCCATAGTCCTGCCTCAGGTTTCATTAAGAAGATACTTTCCCCCCAGGTCTCATTTATGAATATATGAAATCCATCGATGGGCTTTCTCAGATCATCAACTCATTCTCAAATCCTGTACCCTCATTGTTACTGGGAGACCCTAGAGGAGGACTCCCTGTGAAATGTATGAATGAAAAGATGCTGTCCCACCAGCCCCTATTCACTATCCTTCCCAAGAAATTACCTCCTCATTTTTTTAAGGGTTTATGTGTATAGGTGTTTTGCCTGCATAACTGTGCCCCACATGCATGAAAGGCCCACAGAGACAGGAAGACGACATCAGACTCCCTGGAAATGGACTTAAAGATTGCCCTTAGCTGACATGTGGGTGCCAGGAATTGAGAACAGGCCCTCTGGAAGAACAAACAGTGCCCTAACCACTGAGCTACCACTCCAGCCCGCCACTAGAATTATTCAAACTATCACAATTCACAGTTGCCAGAGGGATCTGAGGTTTATGGGGAGAATGCTTTCTTGCCAGTTCTTAAAAAAAAAAAAATACCTCAAAGAGGCCCTTACTATGCAAACATTAGTGACATGTGATACTGTCAGGTGATGCTGTCCACTTCTGTCCCAGAACCATGTTCTGCCAGGCTGAGCCACTGAGCACCTAGCCACTTGAACATCAATGACACTGGTAGGTGGAAAATAGAAAGTCACTGGCGACTCATTTTTGAATCCACTGGTTTGAAACAGTTCTATTTAAAATAAATGTGGCCACGGGTTGGGGAGCCAGTTCACCTACTCCTTGTAGGGGTATCTGTCATGTCAAAGGTGAGGACAGGAGCCAGCCAAGAATTCGAGCATGTTTAGTAAGTGATCTCTAGGTTCTTCCCCCTTTGTCTATGAAAATGTCATCCACTCACTGGCTCATCAGTGGCTCAGGGACACTGAAACTCAACAGCTGTGAGCAGAGCAAACGAAATCCGTCCTGTCCAGAAATTGTAATTCTACTAGGAGAAAACTGATACCACTACATAAAAGCAGCGTGTATTTGTACAATATTTTAGAAGATGAAACAACGATGTGTAATGATATGGTTTGAGATTATAAAGATGATTGCTCTTCTTTTTGGCATATCTTTTCTACCTTTCTTTTATGAAGAATGTATCTATTTATGTTATATCCTTTACCTATGAAGAACTTGGGTTTCTACCAATTAGTTAAATATGGAAGCCTTGTGGAACATGAAAATGCTTAATGCAGAGGAAGGGTAGTGCTCCAGGAGTCCTTAGTGGGCAAGCCTGGTCCTTAAGGGGATGAGAGTTAATGGATCAGAGTCTGCTGATGGCAAGTGATCATCCATCCCAATCTGCTGGGATTAGGTGGCTTCTTATTTGGAACTGCAGAGCAGAAGAGCTGGGGAAAACTCTGATGATGGCATTGGGCAGGTAAGGAGGGGCTTTGGGCCCTGGAAGATCCTCTGCCTCCGGGAGATAACATGAATATGTTCATGACTGGTACCTCTCTCTCTCCCCTGAACAGCCAGAAGAGCTGGGAGCCGCAGTGTGGCATCTGCAGGCTAGGCTGGGGGTACAGGTAGAAGATACACACTAGGCCAGTAATGTGGGAAATTACCAATACGGAGCCAGGTAAAAATACAAGGGAATTTAATAATAGGGAAAAGCCTTATTTACAGAGTGACCTAGACAGCCGGCAGGGCAGCAGTAAGTACAGCAAGCCAAAGATGAAACTGAAGCAGGGGCCACCAGGTGAGCGCCCCTCTTGAACCTTCCCTACATTACCCCTGACCACACCCTCGAAGGCATGGTCAGGCACACCTGTAGCCAGCCCCTAGCAGGCATGGCTACAGTTTCCCCTACAATCCCCCTTTTAGTCTAAGAGAGGATTAAAACTTAACAGTGTAAAGTATCCAAAATTAACAATCATAAAGGTGAAATATAAGAAGACACAACAATCTGCTTATGTCACATCCTAACTATGTCTATTTTAACTAAGCCCTAAAGCCATCTGAAAGATGTGTCCAAGCCTGAACACCTCCTTCCAATTCCAACCATAAACAATAGGAAGCTATCCCTAACTAGGTATATACACTATCCTAAGTGACAACAATGGGGAAAGGGGGCGTGGCATCCTCCAAGTTACTTCCTGCTGAAAAGGGATGACGGTAACCTTGTGGGGTCCTGTAGGAAGAAAATGTTAGTATAGTGAAAGCCTTGAATGGATTGTATCCAGTCCATGTTAGTTGGGATTTGCTTGATTGAAGATCTAGATTGAAATCCTCAACTTGATTGAAGACAGTACCCAAAGCTCCAGCCGGAGTGTCAGTTCAAATGGAGCAAGTTGGATCCAGTGCAGTCAAGGAGGTGTGGCCCATTTTCTTTCCAGGGTGTCCAGGGATTGCTGTCAGGCAGGTCTTCATTGGCTGTGTGGGACTCAAACATAAATGTTAGCAGAGAAATGTTTGCTTGTGTATGTAAGCATCCTTGGAAAGGCAACCATGGAAGAATAACAATTATGACAGGATGTACACCTTGAAGGAAAGAGCCAAGAATAGACAAAGACAGTCCCCAAATTCTTCTCTTATTCTGTATTACATCAATTGCCTTCTTGATACAATACAGAAACTCTAAAGTTTAGTTAAACAATGTGCTTGGATTTTAGAAGAAGAAAGCCAAATCCACCTCTAAATCCAGCATTGGTTTAATTGAGTAGGGACTAGGAAATAAAGAGAAATAGAGTTCTCTGAGAGACAGCTGTAAAGTTTATCATATGACACGTTCCTTTTGTTTCATGGATATAGCTACCGTCTCTTCTTAAGTATCTACCCATACAGTGTCCTCTGCCTTCTGGAGAAGAGTTTTCCTGTGAAGATAAATGCAAAACACTTCCCTTTCCTTTGGGAAGTTTCTATTTAGTTTATGAGATATACCTTAGTAGAATACCTGTCACTTGCCCTCATCAATAGGTTTTTCAACTCGCATCCTGATCAACTTTGATGGTATCCAAAGTTTTTCTTCTCCTGTGAAAACCAACGCAAAACTCCTACCTTATCGTAACACATGTCCTGGTTTCCATACAGAGGTTAGTACATCTTTGAAGTATATCTGCTGATTCAGTTCAGCAGTTTTCTCAGTAGTCCAGCATCTTTCTGCAGCTGTTTGTCCTTTCTCATTGTCATTAAGAAAATTTAGTATTAATAAAGCATTATGCAACCTATGTTTGGGGGGTTTAGTCTTCCAAGCCTGTTTATGGAGCATCTCCTTAAGTGTTCTATTAGATCTCTCAACCATTGCTTGTCCCGTAGGATTGTGTGGTATACTGGTGACTTGCTTTATGTTAAAATAAGAGGTGTTGAAACAACAGCCCACAGTCTGGGAAAACATATTCACCAACCCCACATCTGACAGAGGGCTGATATCCAAAATATACAAAGAAGTCAAGAAGCTAGTCTCCAAAACACTAAACAATCCAATTAAAAATGGGGTACAGAACTAAATAGACAATTCTCAATAGAGGAATCGAAAATGGCTGAAAGACACATAAAGTGTTCAACATCCTTAGCCATCAGGGAATTGCAAATCAAAACAAATCTGAGATACCATCTTACTCCTGTCAGAAGGGCTAAAATCAAAAACACCAATGACAGTTTATGCTGGAGAGGATGTGGAGAAAGAGGAACACTCCTCCACTGCTGGTGGGAGTGCCAATTTGTACAGCCACTTTGGAAATCAGTATGGCAACTCCTCAAGAAAATGGGAATCAGTCTACCACAAGATCCAGCAATTCCACTCCTAGGCATATACCCAAAAGAAGCACATTCATACAACAAGGACATCTGTTCAACCATGTTCATAGCAGCACTATTTGTAATAGCCAGAAACTGGAAGCAGCCTAGATGCCCCTCAACTAAAGAATGGATAGAGAAAATGTGGTACATTTACACAATGGAGTACTACTCAGCAGAAAAAATCAATGGAATCTTGAAATTTGTAGGAAAATGGATGGAACTCAAAGAAACCATTCTGAGTGAGGTAACTGAAAGACCCTCGGACCGAGGAGTCTCTACAAATCGGACGATCCCCCCAAAAACATTCAATGTCCAGTCCAGCTGATGCAAAAACAAGAGGTAAGTTTATTATGGGACGTTTGCGCAAACGGGCTTCCCAGTCCGACAGACAAAGAAAAGCCCTGTTCCTCTAAAGCAGGCTCCTTTTATAGGAGAAAAAACCATAGGCTTTTAGGGGTTTGGGTACGTGACCAGAGTCACAGATCCTTTGGAGATCTCTTATCTTTGGGGCCGGATGGTCTCCTGGCTCAGTGGGATAGTCTGTTTCTATCTTCATGACCCTAGGGCAGGGTGGCCCTCTAGGAATTCTTGGTATTCAGTTAGGTTGTCTTGTGGCCTTGTAAGGGAGTTATTTCTGCCAGCTAAGAAATTCCAGGGGCTTGGGTCATTGTGACCTTGGTTAGGTTTTAAGTCAGGTCTCCCTGTTCTTAGGGTGAGAGGATTGTTTTTCTTCTTAGTTATTTCTTTGTTAATTCTAAAGTCCTTCAGTAACCCAATCACAAAAAGACAAACATGATATGTACTCACTCATATGTGGACCTGCTTTATGATATATAGTAGTGACCATGCTTTATCAGAGCTGTTTTTAATGATGTTGCTTAGAATGGTTTCCTTCCAGATGATGATTGAGAAGCTAATTTAAAAAAAAAAAAATGGTGCCAGGTACCACAAGAGTAACAGAACTGTGCTGTTTTTCTGGGATTTTGTTTTTTACTTTTTTTTTTTAATGGAGAGTGCTGGATGCCTCTACAATTTTGTACAAATGACTGCAGAACCTGGAAAAGCTGTTGCTGCTATTGATGCATAACACACTGCCATTATTGGTCTTTTTGTATAAATATAAATATATACATATATACATATATCATATATAATTTGAATTTTTGGAAACTTTAGCTGTGCTGTCAACTTTGGAAAAAAGTATGCCAGTTTACCGTGTTGAGTTGACATTGTACAAAAATTAACAGCCATATTGGTCTAGAAAAAAAAAAAAAGAGAGGTGTTGGCCTTGTCGGGGGAGGGGTGGGAAGTATGCAAGGCATGGTATCCCGGACAGGGTTTATGCCAACAAATTATGTGAGATATTAAAAATAATTGAAATGTACTGTTTGTGTTTAGGTTCAAGTAAATTTTTTAAGAGAACCTATATACAAAGATGTTTATTCGGAGACTGGATTTGTGGTGTTCCTTATAACTTTACAAACTCTAAATGCCAAGAACCATTACTGAAAGCCACGTTCATCTTCTGGTGTTACACAATATTTCCTTATTGATGTGGCTATTTGTCGTGGCCTGGCATGTCTCAGCCCCAAGACACGGAAGCCATGAGGTTTGGACTGAGTGGGGGTACATGGACTTGGAAACTCCTAGCAACCCAAGGGCGATAAAGACCAAACACAGGCATCTTGTCATCTTTAGAGAGCTCTCAGTTCCATGTTGCAAAACTGGAGTCTCTTGTTTATTCAGCATCTTCCTGGCTGTCTTCTAACCATGCTTCCCTAGCCACGAGGCCATTTCTGTCTCCTTCAGTTGACTCCTCTCTGCTAGATAGCTCCTAACTCTATGTCCTCAATTGTCACCCACACACCTAGCTCTCCTCCCAAGTGCAGGCCTATTCAAATGCTTAGGTCCATAGAGATGAAAACTAGGAGGCATTCTACACTGAGGCCATGGTATTCAATAGCAGACTTGCTCGAATTAGCAATACAATTGTAAGCCAGAGCTCCTGGGTGCTCCTGTTTACTGAAACTGGAGGCTGAACCTTAAGACATTCCATAATGGAACTTTCTTGGTCCCTAACAGCTATTGTTGTTAAAGGTTGTTGGCAGAGAAGCCATATAAATGTTTCATTTATCCAACGTTAATATCTGGTAGAAGATAAGTGTTTTTAATTTAACTACCAAGCATTCCTCAACACTGAATAAAGAAAGAATAATACTTTTTTTAAAAAAAGGAACACATATACAATATTTTAACATCTAAGAGATGTTATCTCCAATATTAAATAATAGAGCGTCACTTTGTATAAGCTTTGAAAAAGATTTTACATCTTCCAAAACAGTTTAAATGCATGTGTAATTATAAAAAATCCAGATTATACTCTACACATTACTTTCTAAGTTTTTATTTATTGATACTACTGAAAGACCTCAGAAGAGGTACTTTCGTAGAAGGAGACCCGCACCCAGGAATCAGCGAAACCACGAACTCTGGATGCAAGAGCAAGAGGGTTTATTAGTAGCGCTGGTACCCCGGGGCTTAGCTTTTGGTAGGCTAAGCCCCGAGCCCCGGAAGGGGAGTCCTTTTATAGGGGAAAACAGGCACAGTACAGAAGCGAAAAGCCTCAAATCAGCATTTTCTCAAGGTCTGGTGTCTGGTACAACAGACTTGATTCCTCCCTCCGCGCCCAGGTGGCTGACCTTGGGATGAAGGGGGGCGGGGGGCGCCCTCTCCCCGCTCGGCCCCAGCCCCGGGGCACGGCGCCAGGCGGGTGGGCCTGGGTCGCGGCCCCGGCCCCGCCTGGGTGAACCGGCTTGGGAGGGAAAACGGCAGCCGGGGGCGTGCAGCGGTGGGGGAAGTGGAGGCCGGCGGGGGCAGGGACAGCGGGATGAAGGGGAAGCAGGGCGGCTCCGCGGCAGCTCGCAGCTCCCGGACAAGCAGCATCGCCCGCGCTGCACTCTCCAGCCCCCATTCTTCCCAGCCCATCCCGGCTGCTCCAGAGAGAACACCCAGCATCGGCATAGGCGGGGGGAGACAGAGAGGCAGCGGGCCTTTCACCTCTTTAACATTTCTCCTATAAGTGTGGTGACCAAATAATGTTTTGTTTATTATTTAACCATTATTCATAATCTGACTGTTTTCATTTTTCTATAAGAAGCAATAGTTATGGATCTATTTATAACTAATACTAAAGTCTTGATAATTTATTTTACTCACTTCAGTCTTTTATATTAATTCCTAGATATAGAAATTCTGGATCTGAAGGGGCCAGTACCCCATTTTGGCAGCCATAACAGCCGAACACATGCTTGCCATGACCTTGCCTTGATCTCTAAGAGGTCAGATGCCTGCCTTGTGGCAAGGAACCAATCAGAAGTTAGCTGGTGGTGCTATGCTTTATGGCTTTGGGTGTGCTTTATGGACAAGTGCACAGCAATGATGTGCAGAGCATAGCAACCACCCTGGGAGGGCCTATGGGCCATAACAACCAGTTGATCAATCAACACAGGGCAAGCCCTCCAAGCCTGGAGGCACACCAATCCTGAGCCTGTGCATACCCCTAGACACTCCCCTTATGCTGACCTACAAGATCTCTATGCAGATGCTTCGAGCTGTCTTTTCTAGCCATCCACCATGGGGGGGTGGATGAAACCCCCGAGCTAATGTGGGGTTAGCTAGTTAAACAACAATAAAGCCTCCTGCTGTTTGCATCAAGCTTTCGAATTCACCTGGTGATTAGGGTGACCGAGGTACTGGGCTGAGATCCTGGAGGCCTGAGCTTCTGGGGGTCTTACAGATCAAGCAGAATTTCTTTTCCTGCCTTTTTGAAGCCCTGTTCTAGATTAGTATGACTTGTTTTGGAAGTATTCATTCCAATAAAAAAAGGCCAGACGAATATAAAATGATTCATTATGATAAATAAATATATGAAATGCTAGCTAAATGCTGCATTCTTTCTACAATTCCTCTTTTTATATTTTTAATTTTTTTCTTTTAATGAAAATAGATTTCTTTCTCACATAATATGTGCTTATTATGATTTCCCCTCCCTCCACACTTCCCAGTTCCTCCAATCTGAATCCACACCCTTTCTGTCTCTCAGAAAACAAACAGATCCCAAGGTATAATGACATGATATGATATTGTAGCAAACACTATCACATCAGAATTGGACAAAAAAAAAGAAGAAAAAGAGCCCAAGAGAAGGCACAAGAATCAGACCCACTTATTCACATACTCAGGCATCCCATAAAAACACTAAACTGGGAGCTATAATAGACACACAGAAGACCTGGTGCAGATCTGTGCAGGCCCTGTGCGTGGTGCCTCAGGCTCTGTGAGTTCATATGTGAGTCAATAGTGTTGATTTAGAGTGTATGGTGAACTTCTTTAGATTGGAGTTTTCTTTCTTGAGCAGCAGTTCACAACCTAGGCAGCAGTTCTCAACCTGGGGGTCATGACCCCTTTGGGTCCACAGATAGTTACATTATGACTCATAACAGTAGCAAAATAACAATTTTAGCAGTGGCAAAATTATAGCTATGAAGTAGCAACAAAATAATTCTATGGTTGGGGGTCACCACAACATGAGGAATTATATTAAGGGTCATAGCATTAGGAAAGCTGAGAACTGCTGTTCTAGAGCCTTTTGTAGGGTTGATGTCTTATTTTCTCCATGAATTGTGATTGAAAGTTTTGCTGGGTAGAGTCGTCCAGTGCCATCTGTGGTATTTTAGATTCTGTAGCACATCTGTCCAGGCCCTTCTGGCTTTCTGAGTCTCCATTGAGAAGTCAAGTGGTATTCTAATAGGTCTACCTTTATATAATACTTGGTCTTTTTGCCTTGCAACTTTTAATATCCCCTCTTTGTTTTGTACATTTAGTGTGTTGATTACTATGGGCCAAAAGGATTTTCTTTTCTGGTCCAGTCTACTTGCTGTTCTGTATGCTTCTTGTAACATTATAGTCATCTCCTTTAGATTAGGGAAATTTTCTTTTATGCTTTTGCTGAAAACATTTCCTGTGCCTTCCACCTGGGTTCCTTCTCCATCTTCTACTCCTATTGTCTTTAGTTTTTGTCTTTTCATAGTGTCCAGATTTTCTGGGTGGTTTGTGCCAGGATTTTTTTAGATTTAATTTTTCTTTGACCAAAGTATCCATTTCTTCTCTCAGGTTTTCAGTGTCTGAGATTTTTCTCTCCCATCTCTTGTATTCTGTTGCTGAGGCTTGCTTCTGAGGTTCCTATTCAACTTCCTAAAATTTTCATTTCCATATATTCCTCAGTTTGTTTTCTCTTTATTAATTCTATTTCCACTTTCAGGTCTTGGAAGTAATTTCTTTCCACTGTTTGTGTTTTCATTGATTTTGTTAAGGGATTTAATAATTTCCTCTTTAAAAACTGCTGTCATACTCATAAAAGCTGTTTTAATGTCTTTGTCTTGTGCTTCGGCTATGCTGCAATATTCAGGGCCTGCTGTGGTAGGGTCCCTGGCCTATAGTGGAGACATACTGGTCTGGCTGTTATTGTGTTTTATGCTGGCATCTAAGCATCTGGGTTTGGGAAGATTATAATTCTAGGTGTTGATATCTGGTTTTGTCTTTGTTGGGTGTTTTTGTTCCTTGGTTTCCATTGCCCTCTCTGGTTCTTGGGAGAGTGTATTGGCTGTGTGATGTCTGGTAGAAAATACTTCTTGAATCCTGATAGATGTGACCAGTGGGGTTCCAGGTACAATGTGTCTATATGTGTTAGGAGCTGACAAGAACAGGGATGGGCTAGGAAAGGGGACCCACAGGAGGGAGGAAAGCAGGGTGTCCCACCAGGATCTGCTTCGTGCCCTGGGAATGGGGCAGAAAGTAAGTAGAGGCCACAACAAAAGTTCTGCTGCAGAGCTGGGGATAAGACTGGGGGATTGGATTTGAAGGCGTGGAGGGAGAGGAGAAATCTTCAGTGAGCATATCTGGTTTTCTGGCAGGTGTGGCCTATGTGTTAGCAGAGGCTGCCAGGTGGAGTTGGGGGCTGGGAATAAAGCAATGAGTGGAGGGAGGGAGATTGGAGGGGAAGAACTGTGTGATCCACTGAAGATGCGGGTACTCAAAGGTGGTCTTCGGCAGGGCTGGGGATTGAGACTAGGGCACTGGTTTTGAAGGAGCTGAGGGAGAGGTGGAGATCTGAAATTAGCCTATCTGCTTCCCTGGCCAGAGCTAAGTAAAAAAATTTAACTAATTTTGCATCTTATACCAGAATCATCTTTACGAGACAACCCAATCCACCAATACAAATATTAGAGGCTGCTACTGCCTGGGAGGATCTTCTCTGTCTTTAAACAGTACCTGTCTATTACAAAGTTACATTTATCTGAAGTCTATTCTCTCACAATACCCATGTTCCAGATCTACACCTTGGTGTATGGTTTTTTACACTGTCCCCTACAATACAGAGTTATCATGGCCTGGCTTTCACAGAACAAATGGATTGTTTGGGAGGTCTGGTGAGGAAGAGGAGGCTTTGACTCATCCTGTTAAAAATGTAAGCTCTGCAGTTGGAAGCATCTGTGACCAAGGCTGAGAGCAGCAGAAATCTACAGACACAAAAACAAATTCCAAAGCATCTGTTTGGCCAAAATGAGACACTAAATCTCACTACAATTCATTGCTGTGAATCCTCACAGACAGAAGTTGGTTCCTCTACACTGATCCTTTATTACTCAGTTGGGCACCAGGCCCTAACCATTCTAGTTCCCAAATATTTCCCAAATTTATGTCTTCTTTGCCGGCCTTACAGTCATTCAGTTATTTCACTGGGTCCTCTCTATGTAACAAGCTCTATGCTGAGAACATAGAGATAAATGAGACTCGTCTCCTCCATGAAGGAGTTAGGCAGGTAGAACAAGATAAACACTGTTCTGCAAACATACCACACATGTACCATGGAATCCTCAGAGTGCATAGCAATCAGGGTGGATGAGGGTTTACTGACCTCGTACTAAATCTCAAAAGCACATTACCCCAAACTTCACCTCTTCACAAAATGTATGCTGCTCAGATCTCCGGATCTCCCCGCTTTCCCAATTCACTATCTAGTTGGTTGCCTTTTGCATCCATTCTACTCCTCACTATGAAACTGATACTAAGAAACTTAGGGCTTTAATTTTCATTACTCCCTCAGCCATGATTGCACTCGTGGTAGATCACAAACATGCAGGGAGTAGTTACAGAGTTGGTTGGCTTTCCTGTTAGACAACACCTAACAGCCACCCCGAAGGGCACACAATCTCGTGGATCCTTGTAATGTGCCATTCTCAACACCCTTGCAAGTCTGCTTCTGAGTTTCCCCGATGCTCTTCCTACTTCACCCACCTGGGTTTGCACATTTTGTTCCTCATAGTATGTGCGCACTTGCACAGTCTAGAAGCTTCTTGAGGTGGCAGGGGAGTGCTTCCTTCAGTTTTCCCTGCTGTACATATTCAAATCTGCATCCCCATAGCTACTGGTCCAGGGCCATAGGACCAGGCTAATGTCCTCCATCAAGAGCCACAGTCATCAGAACCATGGAATGACTGATGGGGTGAGTAATGTCTGTTCACCATCTCTGGAAACAATGACAGGAAGCATGAAACCGGTTTCAAACCTGAATGTCATGGCTTGACTTTTTTCTAAGCTGCTGTTTGTGGGCAGGTTCAAATGGGCTGATTTTATTGTGTTTCTAAGTTGGTCCAAGATGAGGCAGTGGAAGTTCATTAAAATGCAGTGTTGGCCAACGTGCAAGTCACAGTCTGTCTACCTGGAAGCTCTGAGATCAGCCCCCAGCGTAGGCCTGGGTGAGTACTGCTTTGGTTAAGAATACATTAATTTAATTCATCTATTTTTGAACCACCCCAAAAGTTGTAGAGAGGCAGGAAGAGCTTTATCTTTAAACAACTGAAGTCCATATATAAGCACTTCTTGCTGGTGGCAAATAAATATTTCAAGAACCACTGACAACCACAGCCACTTAGAAAGAAGGGCATCTTAAGAATATATATCACTAAGACAGGCCACTGAGAGGTCTATCTCAGCCATGTCCAACGCAGCCCCTGGAGAACAGAGTACCCTAAAAGTGGAGCAAGGAGAGGACATGGTACTTCATCTCCCCTTTGTTCCATGTCAAAGCTGGAGGACAGGTCCCAATCCCTGCAAACACCAGCTCTGCTGTGTGCCCCAGGATACCTCACTGGGATAAAGAGCCAGCCCAGAAAGCTGTCACTAAAACCAGGAGAAAGATCATCCTCCACACACCCCTTCTCTAGTCACCAACTCCTCAACATCTCTTCCCCCATCATGTTTATCTAGTGAAGAGGTAGGTACCCCATATGAAGTCTCGAAAGGGTATAAGATGTATGACCTCTGTGTTTTGATAAGGAGGCTGAAGGAGGTAATTTTGGTGTGTGAGACTAAGCAGAGAACATTGTTCCTAAGTGAATAGAGAGAAATTTTGCCCAGGACACTGAACAGTGTTGCCTGGATACGGCGAGGGCATAGCAAATACCCTGAGAAGTGAACTGACTGGCTACCTAGGACATACTGACAAATCTATCCATGTCTTCTATGATATGTGCCTAGAATAGGGAAGCAGAGACTCTTGAATGCCAAACTATAGCCAGACCATATTCCTTACTTAACAAGAGAGACAAATGAGGTTTGTAGATGCTTCAGAAACTGCTACACTTGAGTTGGGTTTTACGTCCACTCTTTCCTTATCACTCACCACCCAGAAAAACAAAAACAAAAACAAAAACAAAAACAAAAACCATCATCAAGTTCTGGCATCACAGCACCCTAGTTGCCTGAATCTTATTTTAGCTTTGGTGTGCTAGCCAAGGCATTCCTAGTAAACATTCCAAGTAGCAAATTGATTCATGTGTCCTATCTGATCTGGTTACTACCCATTGTACCATTGAGGTTACAGAATGCTATTGTGGAAAATACCCCAAAGTCATTGCACCAATGAGATTACAGGATGCCATTTCGGGAAGGGTACCAGGAGGAAAAAAAATAGCTTTTATTTCCTAGCAAAATGTGTTACATTCACACTAGGCATAAATTAGAGGTCATCTGACCCTTAAGTAGACAATAGTCATGTAGATACAATCCACATATATCTAAATGACAACTTTATAGCCTAGAAATCTAACATTTTTCCCTTAGATTTTATGAGTTAATTTGTTATATACATTTCAATTAAATTTATACGGTGTAGTGTACTTGTCTACAACAAAATAACCAGGATAACTTTCTTTGAACACACCAAAAATATACACATTAGGGACAATTTCTTTAACTTCAAAATGCTACCCTGACAAATTTTGAATCACCCAACCCAGCTTCCAGTAGCACATGCAAACATTTTTAAAGAAATGCACTGTCATACATGTATCTCTAGTGGTGGTCATTGTGTTTCAAAGTAACCATCAAGTTGCTGTGCTTCCTTGCTTGCTTGACTGAAGGTTTTCTAAGAGCTCCAGCTAGGAACATTCAGTTCACAGGTGTTTCCAATCTGTGGACAAAAGAAAGACAAAAAGCTGTCTCCAACCTCCACCCCACCCTCAAGACCACCCTAAGTGCAGCTCTAACTTTTCATCAGCATACAGAGACCATTACACAAAGGGTCAAGATGCAGGCGACAAACAACCATCGGGGGGGGGTGGTGGCAGCCCCATTTGCTTCATTTTCAACACAACTCCTGTACTTAAGGTTCAAAAAATGTCTTAGCTAGGACTTCTATTGCTGCGATGAAATATCATGACCAAAAAGCAAATTGGGGAGGAAAGGGTTTATTTGGCTGACACTTCAGCATTGTTGTTCATCACTGAAGGAAGTCAGGACAGGAACTCAAACAGGCAGGATCCCGGAGGAGACAGAGGCCAAGGAAGGGAGCTTGCTTGCTATGACCTGCGCAACCCGTCTTCTTTTTTTGTTTTTCTTTTCGAGACAGCAAGACAGGGTTTCTCTATGTAGCTTTGGAGCCTATCCTGGTACTTGCTCTGGAGACCAGGCTGGCCTCGAACTCACAGAGATCCACCTGCCTCTGACTCCCGAGTGCTGAGATTAAAGGCGTACACCACCAACACCCAGCTTCAACCCGTCTTCTTATAGAACCCAGGACCAGCAGCCCAGGGATGGCACCATCCACCCTGGGCTGGGCTCTCCCCCATTGATCACTAAATAAGAAAATTCCTCCAGCTGGATCTAATGGAGGCATTTCCTCACCCGAGGTTCCACTCTGATGACTCTATAGCTTGTGTCAAGTTAACACACAAAACCACCCAGTATAGGGCACATCGTTTAAAAGGTGGGTATGAAGACTGGAAGAGCTGAAGAACCAGGGAGCTCACTGCAAGATTGGGTCTCCTGGATATGACAGGAAGGTTGTATCCTTGAAATCTCAACAATACAGCTGCTTCATTAAGACCTGTGCAATGACACCAGTTGACATGCTGAAATGGATGGGGAAAATCTCACAAGGCCCCACTGGTGGGTAAAGAGCTACAGAGCTGAGAAAGAGAGAAATAGTCTTCCCCAGGGATGAGCCCCAACACCAAGTGATCAGCCCTGAAAACATACAAGCAAATGCTAAATGGACTCATCAGACTGCATTTACATATTTGTTCATATTTACATATATGTAACATAATAATAATTAAGGAAAAACAGGCCATGAATTCAAAGGGGAATGGATTATGGAAGGAGTTGGAGAGGGAAGAGAGGAGAAAATTATATTAATACAGTACACATATATAAAAATGTTTTTAATTAAATGTAATAATAAAAAGAGATGTAAAACATTTTTTCATACTTAAAACACACGGTGTGTGCTGGAGAATAAATATTACATTCATTGTCTGTGTTCTCAGACAGCTTACAGTTTCATGGAGAGAAAGTAGTTGATGAATTAAAAAATAAAATAAAATTCCAGACCACAGCTACAGACATCTGGGTCTCTATGGTAGAGATTTATAGTATTAACCTACTCTCTCCAGGTGGTGAGGGAGAGCTTCTTTGAAAATTCATGTTTAAACTGAGATCCAAAAAAGAGGAGGGAGCCAGCTATCTGAGGCAGTGAGGAGGAGAGGAAGCATGGGGGAGGGTAACTAGAGCTGGAGGGGAAGGGTTACAAAGCCCTGGCTGGGGTACAGAAGAGTTTAGCACATCTAGAAACTAAAACACAGAAAACATGACTAGGGGACTCAAGCAGGAGAGATGTGAGCACATGGGCCATATGACAATGACAGGAAGTGTTTCCTGTCAGTGCAACACTCCCTGTGGAGGACAGGACAGGGGAAATGACCTCCAGCTGATACCATGAGGAGCCACCTTAGCCTGGCTGGGTCTCCACCAGTCTCTTCATGCAAGTAAGTTAGCAAACCCAATGTGAGAACAGGAACTAAATAGGAAACAAAATTTGCTCTATCATCACCCAGATTGTCACATGATTAACTAAAGAAAGGGAAGGGTAAAAATGTTACTTGATCAGTTTTTATCTGTAAAATGTAGGTGCTGACATAAACAAACAAACAAAAATATTTTAAGATGGATTATCCTCAATTTCCAGAAAGGAAACCAAGGCCAGAGAGTTTAGCCCAGTGGTTCTCAACCTTCCTAATGCTGTTACCCTTTAATTCAGTTCTTCATGTTGTGGTGACCCCCCTGCCCACACACACACACACACACACACACACACACACACACACACAAGCACAACCATAAAATTATTGACATTGCTACTTCATAACTGTAATTTTGCTACTGTTATCAACCATGTATCTGATATGCGACCCCTATGAAAGGGTCATTCAACACCCCCCCCCCAAAAAAAACTGTCCCAACCACAGGTTGAGAACTGCTGTTTTGGACACTCTCATGAAGTTCTACCATCAAAAAAAAAAAAAATGTGTGTGAGAAGGGTGTCAATCGAGACCATTCAACTGAGACTCACAAAATACAAGTGGCTAAATGGCAACGACTATTAAAGCGAATGGCTCATGGCAGGTTCAGACAACCAACCTCTTGAGTAACTCTTAGCTGATGTTGTTTGTCCAAGCTCTACTCAAATGGGGACTGTATTTTCAGGTCCATTCTAGAAAAGAAGAAAGAGACTTTTACTGTAAAGGGGGTCTCTGCACTCAAGGGCTGCAAGCATGGGGCTAGCAGGTTAAGAACTGTTTGGAGGATCTCAAAGTGCTGGCTTAAACCCACAGAGAGCCCTGCTTACCTAAGGGACACACTAGAGATAAACTATACAGAATAGAGTCATTTTTGCCTAGAGTAACTGTACACCCCCAAGAAGGATCTTTCCGTTTTCCAACAACAGAGAAAAAAATAGTTTTCAAAAAGCTGAACTACAAGCAGAGTGTAGGGTGGGATAATTTCATTGTTTTTTTTTAATTCTCAGTATAACTTCTACTTATCAAAATGAGAAGAAAATTCTGTGCACCGCAGTGGGGCTCTCTGCACCATAACTTTAACAGAGATATTGCATCGTTAACCAAGCAATGAAATTGGTGGCAGAAAGATTCTAACACAGAATGAGGAAATGTATTTGTCAAGATTAAAGGCATTTGCTCATAAATTATCTCTTCCTACTTAAACCAAAGCACTGCTGTAAATTGATATATTGTTCACTGTAGCCTGCACCACTGAAAGGATACATGAGTATCCAAGAAAGCCACTCTCTTGGAGACTACTGAAATGTAGCTCTTTTTAAATAGATGTTCTGTGTGTAAGAAACTATGAAGAAAGACAGCTAACAAGAGGGGGCACATGCCTGCTATGCCAGTACTCAAGAAGCTGAGACAGGAAGATTACAGGTTTAAACTGGCCTTAGGTACACAGTGACTTTCAGGATGGCCTGGATGTAAACAGTAAGACTATATGTCAAAAGAAAGAAAGAAAGAAAGAAAGGAAGGAAGGAAGGAAGGAAGGAAGGAAGGAATTTTGCACATCTCCCACATACCAAACCCTTTCAGTTATTTACTTATTTTTCCCAATAACTCTAACACAAGGTTACTGTTACTGCTGAAGGCATAGGAAGGAGACTTTGCTGTTAATTAAAAATAAGACACAGTTGGTCTTGAACCTACTTCCTGTCTTAACAGCCACTGCAATAAAAAAAAATTAAAATGACATGGATGAATAGTTAGCAGCATTTTTACACTTGGATAAACTAATTGAAACTGATGATACAAATTACTCACCAATTGCCTCTGAGATGCAGAGACACGACAATCCCATTTGCTTAAGACGTCATATTTTTAAATGCAATTCCAAACAATGAATATGCGGGAAATGTGTCATTCTATTTACAAGTTACTCTTCAGGCCCTCAAAATTTAGTTAAATCAAACAATGAAATGCTAAAAATTAACATTTCATTTTATGTTTCAACTTTGATTACTGACAATTAGGCAAAATTATTTTAGGAATCCAATGAAGCAACCTAGGCTGAAGATATTTAAGTTCTGTACAGATCTTTAAAATGTCCTCTGTAGGACAGGTAAGATGGCTCATCAGGGAAAGGCACTTGTCACCAAGCCTGACATCTGAGTTCAATCCATGGTGGAAGGAGAGAACTGACTCCTGTGAATTGTCTGCTGACCCCACATGTCAATTAAAGTATGCCCCCTACACATGAGTAAATAATGTAATTAAATAAATAAGAAAAATGTCTTCCATGTATATTTACATACACACACACATATATATATATATATATATATATATATATATATATATATGTATGTATAAATGCCATGGTTAGAGATTATTAAAATGAAGACATTGGGCCAGGAGTGATGGTATATACCTTTAGTCCCAGCATTCAAGAGGTAGACACAGGCCAAGCTCTGTGAGTTGGAAGCCAGCCTGATCTACATAGTGAGTTCCAGATCAGTCAGAGCTACATAGTGAGACCCTGTCTCAAAAACCCAAAATGTAAATAAACAAGTTGCTACGACACACTATTTTATTTGAATAAAGATTATCCAGTTAATTAAGCTGAGGAGTCTACACCTCACTTACTATAGAAATGTCGAGTATCCACCTTTGTCAGACACAGGACAAAGCCAATAGGAAGTCTTTATTAGCCAGCAACTACACTGGGTGTTCTGGATCCCAGTGTAGTCCTGAGCCTTCCTCAGAGTGAGTATTTAAGCACAAAAACCATGTCCCAAGTTAACATATTCAATTAACAAGAACAGTTAGCCAGAAGTGTAACTACAGAAGCAAAAAAGCAAGTTTAGCATATTTAGAGACCTTCCCTGAACTATGGAATTAGATAGATTAGGTCTTTGTTTTCATTTTGGCAGGAGGTGCTGTCTATGTGCTGAGTTTTGTGGCCTGAGTGGTACTTCCATCATGGAGTCAGTTGTGCTAATATATAGGAGCCTGCTAAGGTCTGGGGACCTGTTACAAAATACTTTGCTTTTTTTTTAAATCCTTTTAGTTGGCATACTAAATAATGCTTTATTTTGACTCCTTCATACATATGTATTTTTATACTTTGATTTGGATTTTCAATATTTTCACTTTTATTTGACACAGGATCTAACTCAATGCCATAAATCTGATCCTCTGGCCTCTGCCTCCCTTTGCTGATTAGTTTTACTGTCAACCTGACTCAATCTAGAATCACTGGAAAGAAAGTCCCAATGAATGATTGTCTAGATTAGTCTGGGATCCAGCTGTATCTGTGGGGAATTGTCTTGATTACATTAATTGAAATGAAAAGATCTGCCCACCAAGGGTGCCACCATCCTGTAGGCAGAGGTGTACAAGAGTGGATTAAGTGAGCTGACAGGAGCAAACATCCTTAAATTCAATTCTCTCTTAAGCATAGAGGTATCTAGCTGCTTCAAGTCCCAGCTTCGTTGACACCCCTCTAATGATAACACATGCAACCTATAACTGTGAGAGACAATGAACACTTTCTTCTTGACTCCCCACCAATAATGATATGTGTAACCAATAACTGTGAGAGACAATGAACCCTTTCTCCCCTAAGTCTCTTTCATCAGCCACTGGAACTGAAATGCAGACTATGAAATAAAGTGTCACTGTAGGGTGCAGATTGCTTGGAATATTTCCAACAACAATGAGACGATGTTCAAATGCAGTGACTCTAGGGTTCCAGATTTTAGGATTATCGTGAAAATTATAGTGCTTTAACTGTGGCTTAAGAAGCCCCCAACCACTTTGGAAGCCCAATCCCCATAGAAGGATACTGTCTCAGCCTAGACACCCAGGGGAGGGTCTAGGCCCTGCCCCAAATGATGTGACAGACTTTACAGATCCCCCATGGGGAGCAGAAAAGGGATGGAATGGGAGGGTCAGTGGGGGAATAGGAGGATGGGAGGGAAAGGGAACTGGGATTGATAGTAAAATAAGATTGTTTCTAATTTAAATTTTAAAATTTTAATAATAAAGAAGCCCCCAATCTTAGAACATTTGCAAAAAAAAAAAAAAACCAACTTAACATTAGAGGAAGATACATTTTCTTTATAAAATTATCTTAAGCTATGAATAAAAAGAGAGATAATAGAAATCTGAAAGCACTGGTTTATAGTGCATTATGAATTAATGGACTTTGATGATTATCAGTAGCTGCTACCATCATAAAAGTAAAGACCATACATTATGTCACTCAGTGAAAATTTGAAAATAATGCTGCCTATGAAATGTCCCAGCCAAAGAAATCAAACTGGCTTCTGTATAAATCTGCACATCTAATTATGGAAAACAGAATTATTCAAATGTTGATGTGAAGAGGAAGTGGTCTCAAATTAGCAAAATGAGTTCATAAGTCAATAAACATGATAAAATTGACTATTTTTTTATCTATCAAGAAGATGAAGAAAGAGGAAAATAAAGCAAAGAACCAGAAGTATATGTAAAAATAAAGAGCAAATTAATAAATTTAAATTAAACTACATTTGTAATCACTTTAAATGTGAGTACTCTGAGGCCCATGAGATGGCTCAGAAGGTAAAAAGCCTTGTTAATCTGAAGACCTGAGTTCAAGCCCCAGAACCCACGTGGAAAGAAATGACTATTGAGAGTTCTCACTTGACCTCAACATAGCACACATATTTCCCTTCCTCTTTCACCTTAAATGTGAATGGCAAAAAGCACAGGCAAGAAAATTGCCAGGGTAGTATCTTAGGAGGCACAGCTTAAACAAACACTACCCTCAGGAAGCCCGTGTTAAATTAGAAAGAAGCCAACAGGTGAAAATGGATACTTCATACTAATAGTGAATTTTTTCAAAGCTGGAGTGAGTCTATTAGTATCAGAAGTAGGTTCTAGGGGAGGAGGAGAGGGAGAGAGACCTAGGATTGACATGTAAAATAATTTTCTTTCTAATAAAAAAAGGGGGGAAGTAGGTTCTAGAGAGAGAAAAAAGATAACAGTAAAGACAAAGCACCAGTTCATCAGATGGACATGACTCTCCTTAGTTTATGTCTTCAGTGTGACAGAAGAAGTGTGCCCCACTAGGAGAAACATCGATAAATTGGACATCACACAATTTGAACTGTCAAAAGGCACACTTTAAGGTGTCAAAAATGTGTACCAGAGCTAGAATAAATACCTACATATCTGATAAAGAAATTGCAACCAGTGTATACTTTGAAATACATAGTCAAACTTCAGTAAGAAAAAAGAATGAACTCAATTTTAAAAGAGGGACAAAATATTTGAACAGGCCTCTTGCCAAAGAATGTGTGTGCTTAGTATATAAGTTAACCAAAAAATAGACAAATCACTAATCATTGGGTAAATGTGAAGTATGACACTACTCTTCAACTCCCCTGGCTAAAGCTTTAAACATTAACCATGCCTGGTAATAGCAAAGATATTGAATACTTTGAACTCAACATGATGAAGACTGCATCCAACAAACCTACCACCAATATTCTACTAAATTGGATAAAATAAAAGCATTTCCACTAAGATCAGGAGGCCAGACAAAAAGTCTACATTTCCCTCTCTTACTGAATATGCTAGAAATGTTAGCTAGAGAAATAACATGAGGGGGAGCCAAAGGAAGTTGACTAGGAAAGGAAGAAGTGAAAATATTGTTATATGCAGATGATATGACTAGATACATAAAAGACCCCAAAAACTACACTATAGTGGGAAATTACCAATAAGGAGCCAAGTGGAAATATAAGGGTATTTAATAGGGAAAAGCCTTACTTACAAAGCGACCTAGCCAGCTGGCGTGGCAGCGGTCTGTACGCAAGCCCAAAAGTGAAAACAAAAGAGAGACTGCAGTCCCATGCAAGTCTCACTCTATATCACCCTGACCACACCCTCGCAAGCGTGGTCAGGCACACCTGTAGCCAGCCCCTAAGTAGGCATGGCTACAGCTTCCCCTACAATTCCCCTTTAAGTCTAAAAGAGGATTAAAACTTAACAGTATACAAGTATCCAAAATTAACAATCATAAAGGTAAAATATAAGAAGATACAACAATCTGCATATGTCACATCCTAACTATCAATTTTAACTAAACCCTAAAGTCATCTGAAAGAGGTGTCCAAGCCTGAACACCTCCTTCCAATCCCAACCATAAACAATAAGAAGCTATCCCTAACTAGGTATATACACTATCCTAAATAACAACAATGAGGAAAGGGGGCATAGCATCCTCCAAGTTTCTTCCTGCTGAAATGGGATGACGATAGCCTAGTGGGGTCCTGTAGGAAGAAAATGTTAGTATAGTGAAAATCTTGAATGGATTGTATCCAGTCCATGCTAGATGGGATTCGCTTGATTGAAGATATCGCTTGAAATTCTCAACTTGATTGAAGTCAGTACCCGAAGCTCAGGCGGGAGTGTCAGTTGAAATGGAGCAAGTTGTATCCAGTGTAGTCGAGGAGGTATGGCCCATTTTCTTTCCAGGGTGTCCAGGGATTGCTGTCAGACAGGTCTTCATTGGCTGTGTGGGACTCAAACATAAACAGTTAGCAGAGAAATGTTTGCTTGTATAGGTACACATGCTGGGGAATGCAACCATGAGAGCATAACAATTATGAGAGGGTGTACACCTTGAGAGAAAGATCCAAGAAAAGACAAAGACAGTCCCTAAATTCTTCTTTGATTCTATATTACATCAATTGGCTTCTTGATACAACACAGAAACACTAAAGTTTAGTTAAATAACGTGCTTGGATTTTAGAGGAGGAAAACCAAATCCACCTCTAAATCCAGCATTGGTTTAATTGAATAGGGACTAGGAAATGAAGAGAAATAGAGTTCTCTGAGAGACAGCTGTAAACTTTACCATATGGCACGTTCCTTTTGTTTGATGGTTATAGCTACCTTTTCTTCTTAAGCATCTACCCATGTAGTGTTCTTTGCCTTCTGGAGATGAGTTTTCCTGTGAAGATAAAAGCAAAACACTTCCTTTTCTTTGGGGGGTTTCTATTTAGTTTATGAGATATACCTTAGTAGAATACCTGTCATTTTTCCTCGTCGAGAGGTTTTTACTTTTCCACTCAAATCTTCGTCAACTTTGATGGTATCCAAAGTTTTTCTTCTCCTGTGGAAACCAATGCAAAACCCCTACCCCAACATAACACATGTCCTGGTTTCCATACAGAGGTTAGTACATCTTTGAAGTATACCGGCTGATTGAGTTCAGCAGTTTTTTCCATAGTCCAGTGTCTTTCTGCAGCTGTTTGTCCTTTTTCATTGGCATTAAGAAAGTTTAGTGTTAATAAAGCATTATGCAACCTATGTTTGGGGGTTTAGTCTTCCAAGCTTGTTTGTTGAGCATCTCCTTAAGTGTTCTATTAGATCTCTCAACCACTGCTTGTCCTGTGGGATTGTGTGGTATACCGGTAACATGCTTTATGTTATAATATTTGAAAAATTGTTCCAATTTTGTGGAGACATATGCTGGAGCATTGTTAGTTTTTATTTGTGCAGGTATACCCATAACTGCCATCACTTCTAGCAGGTGTGTAATAACAGAATCAGCTTTTTCAGAGTTAAGAGCAGTAGCCCATTGGAACCCTGAGAATGTGTCTATAGTATGATGCACATATTTCAAATTTCCAAACTCTGAAAAGTGAAAGACATCCATCTGCCAAACCTCATTTCTCCGAATGCCCTTAGGATTACAACCAGCTGGCAATGGAGTCTGGTTATAAAAGGAACAAGTAGGACAGTTTTTCACTATCTCCTTGGCTTGTTGCCAAGTGATGGAGAAGTCCTTTTTCAAACCTTTGCTATTTACATGATGTTTCTTATGAAATTCTGAGGCTTCTAGCACACTTCCAATTAATAAACGATCATTCTCATCATTGCCTTGTGCAGTGGGCCTGGCAGACCCATATGGGATCTGATATGTGTAATGTATAGAGGATTACTTCTGTTTCTGATAGTTTCCTATAATTGTATAAACAATGAAGTTAATTCTGTATTATCAGGAATGAATTCTGCAGTCTCGATGTGTAAAATGACTCTTTTTGCATATTGAGAATCAGTTACTATATTAAGAGGTTCTGTGAAATCCATAAGTACCATGAGAATTGCATATAATTCTGCCTTCTGTACAGATGTATATGGACTTTGAACTACTTTACTTACCTCACCTGCTTTATAACCTGCCTTACCTGATTTGTTGGCATCAGTGTAGAAGGTAAGAACTCCAGAAATGGGAGTTTGTCTTACAATACATGGAAGAATCCAGACTGTCTTTTTTATGAATTTAATTCTGTCAGTTTTGGGATAGTTGTTGCTAATTGTTCCCAAAAAGTCAGTAAGAGCTATTTGCCAATATTCATTATCTTTCCACAAGGAGGAAATTTCTTCATTAGTTAAAGGTACTATAATTTCTGCTGGATCTTTTCCAGTCAGTTGACGAAGTCTTAATTTTGCCTTTAAAATCAAATCAGAAATCTTTTCTATATATGTCTTTAACTTTTTATTCTGTTTATGTGGCAGAAATATCCATTCCAATATAGTGTCTTCCCTTTGCATCAGAATTCCAGAAGGGTATTCTCTGGCAAGATTACCAGAATACAGTCTAAATCAAGGTTTATCTGATCTACGTGTGCATCTGAAATATCCATTCCAATATAGTGTCTTCCCTCTGCATCAGAATTCCAGAAGGGTATTCTCTGGATGGCAAGATAACCAGAATACAGTCTAAATTAAGGTTTATCCGATCTACATGTGCATTCAATATTCTGTTTCCTACCCATTGTAACTCTTTTTCTGCCTCAGCAGATAATATTCTCAGACTGTTTAGGTCCTTATCACCTTTAAGGGCCATTTTTAAATGCTTTAAGTCATGTCCTTCTACACCATTAATTGTCTGTTATTGAGAAATTTCCCCTAATAATTTCTGAAGAAAATTAAGAGTTTGATAATGATATCTCCTAATTTGTACCTTTTGAGGTCTGACTCTTTGTAAGTCTATCTTGTAACCTAAATAGTTAATAGAATCTCCTCTTTGTATGTTTTCTGGGGCAATCTGTAACCCCCAATGAGGCAGAACTTCCTTCACCATTTCAAACATACGTTCCAAAATTCCCTTATTAGAATCTGATAAAAGAATGTCATCCATGTAATGATAAACAAGAGATTGTGAAAATTTCTTATGAATTATTTCCAAAAGTTGCTGTACAAAGTGCTGACACAAGTAGGACTATTTAGCATTCCTTGTGGCAAAACTTTCCACTGATATCTCCTAACTGGTTGTGAATTATTAAGAGTTGGTACAGTAAAAGCAAATTTTTCTCTGTCATTTTCCTGTAATGGTATTGTGAAAAAACAGTCTTTTAGATCAATGACTATGATAGGCCATCCTTTAGGTATTAAGGAAGGTAATGGCATTCCAGGTTGCAGAGAGCCCATTGGTTGAATTACCTTATTTATGGCTCTCAGGTCTGTCAGCATTCTCCACTTGCCTGACTTTTTTTGATAACAAATACAGGGGAATTCCAAGGACTGGTAAATTCCTCTATATGTCCAGCGTCTAGCTGTTCCTGCACTAACTTTTCTAAAGCCTCTAGCTTCCCAGAGGTCATAGGCCATTGTCCTACTCAAACTGGTTCATCTGTAAGCCACTCCAATGGCAGGGCCTTTGGCTCCTCTGAAGGTCCATCATTTGTACCTAGTTTCTGTACAGCATGGATGGTTGGTAACCATTTTCCATAGCATCTTATCAGATCTTTTCTACTATCTAAAGATTGTACATAATTTGTATCTGACATTGGAGGAATATTAATCTGAGTATTCCATTGCTATAAGAGATCACGACCCCAGAGATTCATATCTGCCACGTATGGTTTCAGTATCCCTTTCTGTCCTTCCGGTCCAATACAAACCACAGAGTTAACACTCTGTAGAACTCTAGACAGAGTTCCAATTCCTAAAAATTGTACATTTGCCTCTCTAAGAGACCATTTCTGAGGCCAAGATTTTGGGGTAATAATAGTTACATCCGCCCCAGTGTCTACTAAGCTAGAAATAACTTTATTATTAATTTTCACTTTCAACTGAGGCCTTTTATCATTAATAGAAGCTTGCCAAAATATGTTTCTCATTTTGTCCATTCACACTTGATTCTTCATCACTATTCAAACTACCATCTAGAGCAGTATCATTTTCACAATAGGCAAAGAACTATCTATTGGTCCTGTGAGAGATTGTCTCCCACTGCTACTGGGAATGACCCGACCTTTCTCGAAGTGGGGGACTTCTTGAGGCCCCCCCTTGGGGTTTCCTGTCCTTAACGGGTTTCCTTGTATGTCCCTGGTCGATCTACATTCATTGGTCCAATGTCTGCCCTTACCACATCTTCTACACAATCCAGAAAGCAGTGGCCTTCCATATGAGGCATTGTTAGAATTTGTTTGTCTGCAATTTCTCTTAGTGTGTCCCATTTTACCACAGTTGAAACATCTAGGTTCCTGGTGCCTTCGTGGTCGCCAGGGGAAGGCTCTTCCTACCCAAGGTTCTGGTTCATAGTAGTAGTAACCTTTAGCCTCTTGGTACCTATGTTGACCTCTGTAAGGTACTTCTCCTTGCCAAGCCCTTGCATCCTCACCTCTAGAACTTTTAATCTCCTGTTGCCTTTTTAAACCTTTCAAAATGGCTTCTCCTACCCAAGCTCCAGTGTCTTGTACATTATAGTCAATGTTGGCGGCATACAAAACCCATTCTTCTAGTGGAGCTGATCTTATCTTTAAAGGCAAAAGTATTATTTTGCATATTGGGTTTGCATTCTCATAAGCTATTGTATATATAATTGATTGTCTTGTTTCTGGAATCTGTTACCTGTAATTCTACTGCCCTAGTTAACCTTTGTAAGAAGTCCTGGAATTGTTTTGTAGGTCCCTGTTCTATTCTGGTATAAGCTTCTAGGCATTCTTCTGACTCACAAACCTTATCCCAGGCATTTAATGCTGCTTTCCTGCATAGAGACAGTATATCATTATCATATTCAGCCTGAACCTGTGGGTCAGCATAAATACCCTGACCAAGAAGCTTATCTAGAGGGGCTTCAAAACCTTCCTTTATGCCCTGATGCTCAAGGAGCTTTGCTCTTCCCTTACTAATGCCTTCCACTGGATTTGGCATGAATTCTCAAGTACAGCTGCTACCAATCGTTCCCAATCTGTGGGTGTCACCCTGTTAAAGGTTGCCCATGAATGTAATAGCTGTTTTACGTATGGGCTATGGAGACCATATGAGACAACTGATTCTTTAATATTCTTAAGATCCTTCAGCTGTATAGGTTGCCATTCACAAGCCATCTGTCCATGAGGGTGTTTCTTAGAAGCTGGTTTTTCTACCATGGTAGCTGGGTACACTAATGGTGTACGAGTAACAACCTTAGAAGAATAGTCACGATACCTGGGTGGAATAGGTGTCTGGGATTGGAGTGATTCTGCTTCTGAGGCATCCCAATGATTCTTAAACCTAGTAATGATATCCTTTTGAAGTTTCAATCTCTTTAATCATAAAAGATTCCAAGCACATTAGTGAATCTGTAAATTGCTCTAACTGCTCATCTACATGTTTTTCTAGGTCTTTAATACGATCATCCTTAGGCAGCATCTGGATGGCATGGAAACTGCCTTCTAGGTATTGAAGTCTAGATTCGAGGTCATGATTTGCTGATTTTGAGTCCTCAGCAATTGACCATATGTAATCTGTCAGCCCTGTACTGTAAATTATCTTCCAAACATTCAAATCTAGACTCAAATTTCTGATCTGCTACCTTGGATGCTTCAATAATTGATTGAATGGCATTGTCCAATTCTTCAACCCTATCCTGGGTATTTTGCACCGTTGCATCTAGTTGCTGGGTAACATTGCCTCTCTGAGTTTCTAGCTGGCTACAGATATTCTTTAGCTCATCATGGTCTTCTGACAGCCTAGCCTCTAAGGCCTCAGACAAGGAGAATCTCTCTGTGTTTATCTTATCATAAATACGCTCATCAGACAGCTCTGTCTTTAGTGTATTGGACATGGAGCCAAGCTTATCATCCAATTTCTGTTCCACTTGCTGCACAATTGTAGTCTGACCTAATCTGTTCTCCAAAACTTCACTGCGTAAAGCTGTTATTCCTGTAAGTAGGTGGTGAGGTTATCCTTATCCCTATTCCTGAGTCCTCTGGCTAGTAATATTATTTGTACCAGCAAGCTAAATGCCATTATGGTATATAGGCCGGAAATTGGCAGATTAGCACCCTCCTCAAATAGTGAATTCACATAATAAGCAAAAATATTACCAATTTTAGCAAATGATAAATATTCCACCATAATTTTACCTGATTTCTACTCCATATGCAGTAAATATATTTGAGCAGCAGGTAGCACAGGCATTCAGTTAGTCCACGGTGTTTGGCAGCAGTCGGTCAGCGGTGGAGAGAGGTCACAAAAGCAGCTGTGCTTATCTTAGAGAGTATACGGCCTTGCGGCCACAACCACTAAAACAAATGCGGCTTTACTGCAGCAGTGGCCAGGGGAAGCCTCTGCTGAAAGCCAAGGCCTACCTCCACTCTAGGCAGCTAGAAACTGTCTCCAAGCTGGGTGGATGGTTCTGAGCAGCCCAGCTGCAGCGGGTAGGCTGCTAGCCGGGAGCACCTGTGGAGAGAGGCTGCTTTCCGGGCCTAGGCCACAGGCCCGGTGGAACCCACAGCCTGTCCCAAATGGAGTGTAGGTTTCCAATATCCCGTTCCTGACACCAGATATAGTGGGAAATTACCAATAAGGAGCCAAGTGGAAATATAAGGGCATTTAATAGGGAAAAGCCTTACTTACAGAGACACCTACCCAGCTGGAGTGGCAGCGGTCTGTTTGCAAGCCCAAAAGAGAAAATGAAAGAGACTTGCAGTCCCATGCAAGTGTTGCTCTACATCACCCTGACCATACCCACGCAAGCCTGGTCAGGCACACCTGTAGCCAGCCCCTAAGTAGGCATGGCTACAGCTTCCCCTATACTACACCAGGAAAGTTTAGATCTCATAAATAATTTGAACAAATTGACATTATATGAAAACTACCTATAAAAACCAGTAGCCTTTCTATATACCAAATACTAAAAAATAAATCAGAAGAACACTCCCATTCACAGTTGCCTCAATAAGACAAAATACTTTGGAGTAAACCTAACCAAGGAAGTAAAAGACATCTGTAAAGAAAACTTTAAAATACAGAAGAAAGAAATTGAAGAAGATACTAGAAAATGGAATGATTTTCCATGCTCATGGATTAGCAAAGGCAATAGTGATAACAGTTATACTGCTGATAGAAATTTACAGAATCAAAGCTTATCTATCAAAATCCAATGTCATCTGCTTTTGAGATGGCCAAATAAATAACAATTCATATAAGAGCAAAGGTGACCCCAGACAGTCACAGTAATCCAATGCAAAAAGGAAAATACTGGAGGTATCACCATATCTGATCTTTTATACTATGGAGCCATAGTAATAAAAACATCACGGCATTGGCACAGAAACAAGTATGTAGCCAAAGGGAACAGAGTACAGGACCCAGATAACACACACACACACACACACACACACACACACACACACACACACACTTACAGACTCCTGATTTTTGATAAAATACACATTGGAGAAAAAGAGCTTCTCCAACAGATGGTGCTGAGAAAACACATCCACACATAGAAGATTGAAACTAGATCCCTATTTCTCACCCTTACGAAAAATCACTCAAGTAGATCAAAGGTCTTAATGGTAGACTTGAAATTCTAAAACCAACAGAGGCAAATGCAGGAAAAACACTGTGAGATATCAACACAGACAAGTACTTTCAAAATAGACTCCAGTTACTCAGGAAATAATGCCAGCAATTGATATTTTGGTCTCTGTTCTATTGCTGTGAAGAGACACGTGACCAAGGAAACTCATTAAAAAAGAAAGCATTTAATTGGAGGCTTGCTTACAGTTTCAAAGGCTTAGTCCATTATCATCATGGCAGGGAACATAGACGTATACAGGCAAACACTGGAGATATTTGCCTGAGAATTCTATCCTGATCCATAAGCAAAGAGAAACTTGGCCTGGCATGGGATTTTGAAGCCTCAAAGCCCACCCCAGTGACACACTTCCTCCAACAGAATACATCTACTCCATCAAGGCTACACCTCCTAATCCTTGTAATCATTTCAATTAGTGCCACTCCCTGGTGACAAAGCATTCTAATATAAGAGCTTATGGGGTCATTCTTATGCAAACCACCACAACTGACAAATGGGATCTTATGAAACTGCAAAACTTTAGCACTAAAAGAACAGCTAACTGGATGAAGAAACTGGATTACTATATAATTTTATTTCTGGATGTTTTCTTGAGAAATTCAGCAGCATGTGTGTGTTTATTTAACACTATTCACAGGGACTGAGCTCGAGACTCAACCAAAGCATCCAGCAAGACTGCATAATACAGTAAGAATTGGTGCATATGCACACGGCAGAATTCTACGCAAGCTTCAAAAAAATTGTCATTTGTGACAATATGGAAGGATTAGAGACCATTTCACTAGGTGAAATGAGCCAAACACATGAGGATAAATGAAGGCTGTTTTCACATGAGGCATTGAAAATAATTGAATTCAAAGATGTAGAGAGAGAGAAGAATGGTGGTTTCAAAGGCTGGGGCTGGAAGGAAGAGGAGATGATGACCCATGAGTGCACAGCCTGAGAAAAAGGAATACATGGTTTTGTATTCCACTTAGAGACAAAATATGCAGAATATGCAGTAACTCGTCCTTTTTAGACATTACCGAATTGCTGCTGCTGAAAGACCCCCAGAGGCTCAGGCCCCCAGGATCTTGGCCCAGGACTGCGGCGACCCCAATCACTAGGTGGAGGCAGAAGCTTGATGCAAACAGCAAGAGGCTTTATTGCAATTGTTTAACAAGTTAACCCCATTAGCTCGGGTTTTTCATCCATCCACCATGGCTGGGAAAAGACCTCAAGAAGCCACGGGACAGAGATCTTATAGGGCAGCATAAGGGGAGTGTCTAGGGGTACGCACAGGCTCAGGATTGGTGTGCCTCCAGGCTTGGAGGGCTTACCCTGTGTTGATTGGTCAACTGTTGTTATGGCCTATAGGTCCTCCCAGGGTGGTTGCTATGCTCTGCATGTCATTGTTGTGCACTTGTCCATAAAGCACACCCAGAGCCATAAAGCATAGCACCACCAGCTAACTTCTGATTGGTCCCTTGCCACGAGGCAGGCATCTGACCTCCTAGTGACCAAGGCAAGGTCAGGCAAGCACGTGTTAGGCTGTTATGGCTACTGAAATGGGGAGCTGGTCCCTTCACTGAAAGTACACTCAAATGATCTCACCACAAGAAAATAGGTATTTAACATGACAGATTTAAGTGTCTCCTTTTAATTATTCCATATCACATTTATAAATCACACCACTACTTTGTGCCTCATAAGGATGTCAAACTGTAGTTTGTCAACTCACAATTCTTAATAAATTTTGATTAAAATTAAATGAAGACATGTTACTTGGTGAAGAACAAATAGGAAGGGGGGGTTAGGACTACAGCTGTGCCTACTTGAGATGCAGGAATGTTACACAGCATGCTATTTTACAGTGACCTTGTTTTGAATAAGGAGAAAAACACTGTGAAATAGCAATCAATACAAGGTCATATAGAATCATTATCTAGCATTATGCCCTATCTTTTTATTAAGATTTTTAATTGTGTGTGTATATTAATGTGTGTGTGTG
Source organism: Cricetulus griseus (assembly GCF_003668045.3). NCBI lineage: Eukaryota > Metazoa > Chordata > Mammalia > Rodentia > Cricetidae > Cricetulus > Cricetulus griseus. The sequence goes on from NW_023276806.1 coordinate 138,200,947, forward strand.
TGTGTGTGTGTGTGTGTGTGTGTGTGTGTGTGTGTGTAAATGTGCATGTGAGTGCAAGTACCTGTGAGGGCCAAAGCAAGCTCTAGATCCCCAAGAGTTGGGAGTTACAGGTGGTGAAGAGCTGCCCAATAATGGTGCTGAGAATCAAACTCAGGTCTTCTTCAAGAGCTCTTAACCACTGAGCCATCTGTCGTGACCCAGCATGTCTCAGCCTTAACCCATGAGGTTCGGCCTGAGTAGGGGTGTGTGCACCTGGAAACTCCTAGCAACCCAGAGGTGATAAAGACCAAACACGGGCATCTTGTCATCTTTAGAGAGCTCTCAGTTCCATGTTGTAAAACTAGAGTCTTTTCTTTATTTGTCATCTTTTCTGCTGTTTCTTAACCGTCTTTCCATGACTGCAAGGAAACCATTTCTTTCTTAGTTCTCCTCTCCTCTCTGGTCTCTCGTCCCTAACTCTCCTTCGTTCCTTACACCTTGTCCCTCCGCCTAGGTGCAGGCCTATCCAGATGCTTAGGCCCATAGAGATACAAAACTAGGAGGCATATTACCCTGAAGCCATGGTAAACAATAGTAGCCTTACTGGCATTAATAATGCAATAGTGGGTCGGAGCTTTCAGGTGTTCCTGTTTACTGAAGCTGAAGGCTGCGCCTCAAAATATTTCATAATGGAACTATTTTGGTCCCCCACAGCCATTTCTCCAGCCCCATGTGCCATGACTTCACACGACTGTCAGCATAGCATAGGAAGTTTATTGACACTAGTGTCACCACAAACAGGTAAGTGATATGCTGTCCTATGATGTCAGATGGTTTTGACAACCGTAGACAATAAGAATCATCCAGCTCTGTCACATTCCCATCATGGACATAGTCCATTGTTGACTAGAACATGGTTATGCAACACATGGCCATATTTATTGTGGACATGACTTTCTTATATCTGAATGTCCAACCAAAGAGTCTGAAATCTAAAACTTGTCAATGATCAGTTGAAAAACTTCATGTCGTTATCATTGAACCAACATCTGTAGTGAGTGATCATAAAGTTCCCTGTAAGTGACGAGCCACGTAGGCAAAAAGATGCTGTGCATGGCCAGCTGGCCATGAGTAAACCATGATATAGCTTCTGCTTGCACTAGAGCTGCTCTTTATGTTTTCTTTCTGGTGGCACAAACTCAAGGATAAGCCAGGATGTGTGACCGACTTAGCTTCTAGAAAAATGAGATTTAGATTCAGTATTTCCCTAACCCAAAATTTCCTAATTCTCCTAGGGAAGGCCACTGCAAATGTTAAAGCAGAAATTGAGTGCTTGATTCTTGGTAAGTGAAAAATTACGTCTAGTTCTACCTGCAACTAACAAATTTACCAAGAGTCAAATCCCAATGAGAAAGGCAAGCTATAGGAAATATTTAGTAACCTAGGCTGCATTTGCACTGCGTACAATGAGCACACACACACACACACACACACACACACACACACACACACACACACACATTCTAATAATGTATTTGCCAGCCTAATTCCTTTACCTCTATGTACTGTTCACGTACACTGCTCTCTGGACAACATACCTAGCAACCTCAAAACTGCTCAGATGCCTACCTGCATCAGGCTACGTATCCACTCCTCTCTGAATAGCTCTTTTTTTTATTTAGAAACAATCATTTTACATATCAATGCCTCCACCGTTCCCTCTCCCTCCCATCCTCCCATGTCCCCTACTAATACCCCTAACCCACCCCCCATCTGTTCCCCAAGGATAGTGAGGCTCTCCATGGGGGATCGTCAAAGTCTGCCACATCATTTGAGGGAGGGCCTAGGCCCTCCTCTGTGTATCTGGGCTGAAATAGTGTCCCTCCATAGGGAATGAGCTCCCAAAGTCCATTTGTGCACTAGGGATAAACACTGGTTCCACTGTTAGAGGTCCCATAGACTGCCCAAGCCTCCTAGCTGGCACCCACATCCAGAAGGCTTGGTTCAGTCCAATGCTGGTTCCCCAGCTTTACAGCTAGGGTCCCTGTGTTCTTACTAGGTCAGGTCAGCTGTTTCTGTAGGTTTCTCCAGCATGGTCTTGAATCCTTTGCTCATCCCTCCTCCCTCTCCACAAATGAATTCCAGGAGTATAGCTCAGTGCATAGCTGTGGGTGCCTGCTTCTGCTTCCATCAGCTACTAGATGAAGGCTCTTGGATGGCAATTAAAGTAGTCATCAATCTCATTATAGAGGAAGGACATCAAAGGCAGCCTTTCTACTACTGCTACGTTCTTAGTTGGGGTCATCTTTGTGGATCTCTGAACATTTCCCTTGTGCCAGATTTCTCTTTAATCCTATAATGGCTCCCTCTATTAAGGTATCTCTTTTCTTGCTCTCCTCTATTCCTCCCCTGACTCAGTCTCCCTGATTCCCTCTTGTTCTCCTCCCAACTCCTCTTCTCCCCTTCTCTTTTTCCAGCCTCCCTTCCCTCTCCCTCCATGTTCCCAATTTGTTCAGGAGTTCTTGTCACTTTCCCCTTCTTTGGGGGACCATGTATTTCTCTCTTAGGGTCCTCCTTGTTTCCTAGTTTCTCTGGTGGTGTGGATTGCAGGCTGGTAATCCTTTGCTCTATGTCTAATATCCACTTATGAGTAAGAGTAAATACATACCATGCTTTTCTTTCTGTGACTTACTCAGGATGGTTTCTTTCAGTTCCATCCATTTGCCTGCAAATTTCAAGATTTCATTGTTTTTTTCCCGAGGAGTAATACTCCATTGTGCAAATGTACCACATCTTCTCCATCCATTCTTCCATTGAGGGGCATCTAGGTTCCTTCCAGATTCTGGCTATTACAAACAATGCTGCTATGAACATAGCTGAACATATGTCTTTGTTGTATGAACGTGCATCCTTTGGGTATATGCCCAAGAGTGGAATTACTGGATCTTGAGGTAACTGATTCCCATTTTCCTGAGAAACCGCCATACTGATTTCCAAAGTGGTTGTACACGTTTGCACTTTCACCAGCAATGGAGGAGTGTTCCTTTCTCCAAATCCTCTCCAGCATAGACTGTCATTGGTGTTTTTTATTTTAGCCATTCTGGCCGGTGTAAGACAGTATTTCAGAGTTGTTTTGCTTTGCATTTCCCTAATGGCTAAGGATATTGAGCACTTAAGTGTCTTCCAGTCATTTTAAATTCCTCTATTTAGAATTTTCTAATTAGTTCTGAACCCCACTTTTTAATTGGATGTTTTAATTTGGTGTTTTGGTGACTAGCTTTCTGAGTTCTTTGTATATTTTGGAAATCAGCCCTCTATCAGATGTGGGTTTGTGAATATCTTTTCCCATTCTGTGGGCTGCCATTTTGTCTTATTGACTGTGTCCTTTACCTTACAGAAGCTTCTCAGTTTCAGGATGTCCCATTTACTAATTGTTGATCTCAGTGTCTGTGCTAGTGGAGTTAAATTCATGAAGTGATCTCCTGTACCAAATCATTCAAGGGTACCTCCTTGTTTGGTTAGCGTTAACCCAAGATATTTTGTGTTGTTTGTGGCTATTGTAAAGGGTGATGTTTCTCATTTCTTTCTCAGCCCCTTACTGTCTATATATAGTAGGTCTGCTGATTTTTTTTAGTTAATCTTGTATCCTGCAACTTTGCTGAAGGTGTTTATCAGCTGTAGGAGCTCCCTGGTAGAATTCTTCGGATCACTTATATAAACTATCATATTATCTGAAAATAGTGAAAGTTTGAGTTCTTCCTTTCTAATTTTTATCCCCTTGATCTCCTTTTCTTCAAGTAAAATATTGAAGAGACATGGAGAGTGGATAGCCTTGTCTTGTTCCTGATTTTAGAGGAATTGCATTGAGTTTCTCTCCATTTAGTTTGACATTGGTTGTTGGTTTGCTGTATATGGCTTTTCTTATGTTTATTATGTTCCTGTTATCCCTGATCTCTCTAAGACCTTTATCATGTTATCATGAAGGGGTGTTGGATTTTGTCAAAGGCTTTTTCAGTATCTAGTGTGATGATGATGTAGTTTTTCTTTTTCAGTTTGTTTATATGGTAGATTACATTGATGGATTTTCGTATATTGAACCATCCCTGAATCCCTGGGATGAAGCCTACTTGATCATGGTTGGATGATCTTTCTAAGGTGTTCTTGGATTCGATTTGCCAATATTTTGTTGAGTATTTTTGCATCAATATTCATGAGGAAGATTGGTCTGTAGTTCTCTTTCTAAGTTGTATCTTTGTGTGGTTTGGGTACCAAGGTAATTGTAGCCTTGTGAAACGAGTTTGATAATGGCTCTTCTGCTTCTTTTGTGTGGAACACTTTGTGGAGTATTGGTATTAGCTCTTCTTTGAATTTCTGGTAAAATTCTGCACTAAAATTATCTGGTCCTGGGCTTTTTTTAGTTGGGAGACTTTTGATGACTGCTTCTATTTCATTGGGGGTTATAGTTCTATTTAAATTGCTTATCTGTTCTTGATTTAATTTTGGTAAGTGATATCTATCCAGAAAATTGTCCATTTCTTTTAGAAACAAGATTATTTTCCTGTAATTTTTGTTTGTTCTTTCTTCCATTTCTTTAAGGGATTTTCTCATTTCCTCTTTGATGGTCTCTATCATCTTTATAAAGTTGTTTTTAAGGTCCTTCTCTTCTGCTTCATCTGCATTGGGATGTTCAGGTCTTGCTGGTGTAGAGCCCCTAGATTCTGGTAGTGTCATATTGGTCTTTCTGTTGTTGAATGTGTTCTTCCCATCCCTTCTTCCAGTGGGTGCAGGTGGGGTCTCTCTTTCTCCTCTTGTTCCCCTGTGGGTGTAGGAGGGCCAAGACTTCAATGTTGGCCACTCTGGATGGACTGGCTTCTCTTGGTGTTCTCCTCACCCAGAGGATGTAGCCGGCCAATACTGAGATGTGGGCAGAATCCGAATGGTCTGGGCTGCTGGGCGGATTTACTACACACTGAGCAGACCCAGGAAGCTCCAAGAAGGGGATGGGAAGAGTTGGGCCTGAGCTGGCCCCACACTCACGTCAAGCAGAGAGTATGGGGGGGGGAAGACCTCTGAATAGCTCTTATTCATATGTATTCCCATTGTATTCAGGTGGGAAGAATAGAAAGTCTGTTCAAGTCTAAACTGGCTTTGAATCCTGGCAAAATAAAGCATAACTGTCCTTGAGTCAACCTCTTGGAAGAATCCCCTATTTGCCCTCCTGTGTTTATGCATAATGAGGATTGCACATGATTAAAAACAGATGAATTATGGGAAGGGGCATATATAGAAAACTGATCACATGACCAAACCTGTCAGTTAAAACAGAGAACCACCCTCACTTTGTTCCTTTTCCTAAATGCCATAAAACCACCAAGTGACAATCAGGGCCCCAGGATCTTCTGTCCATCACATGGCACATTCTGATCTTTTCTACTGTTTCACTGTAAGTGAAACTTCCTCATGGCTTCGAAGTCTGTGTGGACTTTTGCTTCATTCTAGAATAAAATGCTAAGAATGCTGCATGGTGAGGTCATTAGATGACATTAAAATAAAATAACAAATTAATAATTTTATTGTAGCCATGGCTTTCTTATATCTGAAATATTTTCACATATATTTCAAACATATTCACATATATTTTTAAATATCTATTTTCATACTCTACCAAGTAATCCATTTTGAACCATTCTGGTACCCCTCACAAATTGGCAATAGAAATAAAAACTTGACATGGTCAAAAACCATTTAAAATCCCACACACAAGGCAAAATGTATAAAACTATAGAAGCAAAGCTGTCTAGTGGAACATAGGAAACTAAGAGCAGAAAGGAGGGGCACACAGAGGCAAGGTAGGGACCACGCGGACTGACTCCCTCAATACACACTGTAGACTTGGTGAAGATGCCATTGTTAACATAGTGCCATGTACAGTGGTGCATGAAGAGGCAAAACTAAAAACATCAATCCTTCCCGTTAGCTTCAAGGTATTAAGATGAAATAAATTACTAATGACTCGAAGCATCTGTTTGGCATGCTTGATTCTTTACAAGCCTTTTTTTGTGGGGGGAGGTGGGGCAGAGAGCCAGGTCTTCAGTGTTTGCCTTTGGCATGGTTTCAAATGAGAAGTGTACATGTTAAGGAGACGCACTATATGGAAAAATTCTGCTGCCTACATTAAGTGTTCAGGACAGGACAGCCTGGACAGCAGTGTGGATGCAGCACTAGAGTCTAGTTGGTGATGGTAACACAACTAAGTGTTGTTCCAGAGTGCTAAACACAAGTGTGGGCCATTTCTTCCCAATTCCTGGTCATGGAAGAAGATTCCTTCACATTCAAAACACATCAAGGATCTGTAGACACGAAACCTACAGGACTCGGAACAGATGGAGCATGCCTGTGATCCCCACCCTAGGGGTGGGGAGGCCATGGGATCAGAGGTTCAAGTCCTGTCTTAGCTACATAGCATAAATGAGGCCAGTGTGGGTTGAAGAAAATCATGGTGGGGAAGTGTTGTGGAAAATTATTTCAAGGTGTGTTACATTTGTTTATGCTGGTAAACATTTGTTTGAATGATGCAAAGATGTGTGACTTTTGTTTATGCTGTATTTGTTTAACTCTGTGAAGCTGTGATTATTTGCCTGTCTAAAACACGTGATGGTCCTAATAAAGAGCTGAACGGCCAATAGCAAGGCAGGAGCAAGGATAGGCAGGGCTGGCAGGCAGAGGATAAACAGAAGGAGAAAGGAGGGAAGGAAGAAGAAGGAGCAAGAGAACAAGGAGAGGAGGGCAATAGGGGCCAGCCACCCAGTCAGCCATGGAGTAAGAGTGAAAGTAAGACATACAGCAGTAAGAAAACGGAAAAGCCCACAGAAACAATGCAAGAAACAACCAAGCTAATGCCGGGCATTTATAAGTAAAAATAAGCCTCTGTCCAGGTGTGATTTACTTGGGAGCTGGGTGGCAGGCCCTGCAAAAGACCAAAAGAGCAAAGAGTAAAAAGAACCAACAACTGCCAGGTGGTAGTGGTTCATGCCTTTAATTCCAGCACTCAGGAGGCAGAGGCAGGCAAATCTGTGAGTCCAAGACCAGCCTTATCTACTAGTTCCAGGACAGCAAAAAAAAAAAAAGAAAAAAAAAAAAAGGAAGGAACCAACAACTACAGGGGACTGTCCTGTTCTTGAAGTCATTCCTATTCTGTCCTGAGTTTTCCACATCTACTCTGAATCCCGGGGCTTTGCTAGGACCCCTACCAAAGTACTTTCACTCTCCTCCTTGTGTAACAAATCTTTGTGACATTAAGTTGCCCTTTCCTTCCTTCCCAATAGTCCTCTGAACACACATACATAAACACACACACACAAAACATACACCATATCTTGAAAGACAAATTCTATATTTTCCCATGTTTCCCACACAAACACAGTGGTAGAAGCGACAGAGAGAAATGGAGAAAGTATATTCTCTTTCTATGTATTTCCTGTTTTTATGCTGTATGTATACTTACATATACTGTATACAGTACAGAGCACACACTGTGTATATGCTTTATATATACTTACGTATCCATTTTTATTAAGAAGATACTAAATTAATGTCCCTTTTTTATGTCTCCCTGCTACTCTGTCCTAAGTAAAAATAAGAATTTCTTATATAAAAAAGACTCAATAAATTTATTAAATTGATACAAACCTTTCTGCCAAATAAGAAAGATTAAACACGCAGCCGGTGTGTCTTGTCCCACAGCAAAGCCTGGAGAGGTCAGCTAAACAAGGAGATTGCTTTACACCAGGGCAGGGGTCCGTGGCTTGTGGAACAAATCAGCTGAAACTAGCTAGGCTGGCTTGAGGTCCAAGGAAAGCCGGGGAGACAGATGGGCTGCTGTGCTAGCATTCAGTCACAAGAGGGCGCAAGGCACTTTACTAAGAGGCAACTTCCCAGCACACCAGTGCCCCACCTCGTGGGCGGAGTTAGGTCTGTGGAAAGCAGGGCTATAAGAGGCGATCTCTATGAATGAGTTTCAAGACAGCCAGGGCTACACCAAGAAATCCTGTCTATAGAAACCCTGTAGATAGATAGATAGATAGATAGATAGATAGATAGATAGATAGATAGATAGATAGATAGAGAATAGAATAGACATCCTAACTCTGACAAATAAAACCTCCATCACTGCCCATGTCTCTCAAGCATGTGATGAGGCCAACTCCGAGGCTGCCAGAGGGACCCACCCGCGTCCTTACTGCTGGGGCACAGATCATGGTTTGTGCTCCTCCCCCCACCGCCATCCCCTTATCCCTGGAACCCTTTCACCTTCTCAATTAACTCCCCATTGTTAAGTGTGACAACAATTGGATCATTTAAAAATGAAGCAAGACACATTTTCTTTTTTTTCGGGGGGGGGGGCGTCGAGACAGGGTCTTTAAATTTTTATTGCAGCTATGGTTAAAAAAATAGCTACATAAGAAAAGAGCTTTAAAAAGCTGAAAAACAAAAAAAGAAAAGAGCTGTCTTAAGCTGAGTGAGGTCACACCTGTAAATAATCCCAGCACTGAGGAGGCTGAGGCAAGAGGGTTTTAGTTCAGAGCCTGCCTGAGCTACACAAGACAGTCTTGTCTTGGGGTGGGAAGTAGACAGAAACTTTCATTTTAATGGGAAAGGGCAGAAAAGAGAAGTGGAGGGGGGAAGAGGGGAATATAAAAAGAGAGAGAATGAGAAAGAACATTCTAGAATAACATTTTGGCACCAAGTTGGTGCTCAAATATTGGTGGCTTGGTCCTTTCTCTCTGGTGACATGCAGTGAGGTTTACAAAGGGGACAACAACTTCATTTGCTCTGTCTTTTTAAAAGTTTGCTTCATAACTCATTAATCATACCTTCTTCATTAGTGGACAAAGAATGACTAAACCACAGCTGTCCCTGAGGTATCCCATGCCGTTCTGCCCCTTTCTATCATGTTGTATTCTTTAAAACATAACAAAAGTGACCTTAAGAGCACTACCCTGGTGACAGCAAGCCCCATGTCTGTGGATGCAGCTCCCCACATGCTGTTTTTAGGTAGGTTTGAACTTGAAACTCTCAGTTTCTGCCTAAGGCTTTGAAAGTCTCCCAGGAAGCCTAGTTCCCCATGAATGTGTAATTGGAACTGAGCAAAGACATCTTCCATGAAGGATGGAGCTGCTCCTGCAGTCTGAAGTTTCTCTGCAAATGAAGTATGAGAAAATGCCTAAGGTGAGCCATGAATTATGTGTTTGTTTCTAATGTCACCGCACTACCCCCAGGTTGTGACTTAATGGCTGTCTGGAAAAGTTAAACCACAGAGAGGCCCATCAAACAAGTAGAAAAATAAAAATGGAAATGGTTTTCTTTTTGCCAGAAATACCTTTTTTGTTTTCTTTTTTAATAATCATATATTTTAACACAGTCTTCCTGGAATAAAAAAAAAAAAGGAAAGAAAAATAGAGTGTAGGGATTATAACCCCCCTCTCACACCACACAGCAGAACTTAATTCTTACTGGAATTGTTGGCAGCCTTGACACAAAGCCTGTCACAGCTTGGGACAGTAAGTCCCTTAAATAACAATTTTTGGTGACCAACAATTGCAATTGCTGGCACTTGGCACTGATAGGAAACACCGTGGCACTGACGGGAGACACCGTGGCACTGACGGGAGACACAGTGGCACTGACAGGAGACATAGTGGCACTGACGGAGGACACCGTGGAACAGATGGGAGACACCATGGCACTGACGGGAGACACCGTGGCACTGGCGGGGAACACCGTGGTACAGACGGGAGACACCGTGGCACTGACGGGAGACACAGTGGCACTAGCGGGGAACACCGTGGCACAGACGGGAGACACCGTGGCACTGACGGGAGACACAGTGGCACTAGCGGGGAACACCGTGGCACAGACGGGAGACACCGTGGCACTGACGGGAGACACAGTGGCACTGGCGGGGAACACCGTGGCACAGATGGGAGACACCGTGGCACTGACAGGGGACACTGTGGCACAGACGGGAGACACCGTGGCACTAACGGGGGACACCGTGGCACTGACAGGGGACACTGTGGCACAGATGGGAGACACCGTGGCACAGACGGAAGACACTGTAGCACTGACGGGAGACACCATGGCACTGACAGGGGACACTGTGGCAAAGACAGGCCGTACCACAGCATGCAATTCACCCATATCTCACTCTTCCTGATTTGCAGTTCCTGTCACTCCTTCAGCCCCCAAAGCTGGTTACCTGGGTTAGATGAGAGGAAAGCCCACTTACTCAGCCCTCAGAGCTTTCTTTTTTAATGGAGTGTCATCGAAATGGCTGGCAGTCTGGATAGAAGACAAACACTCAGGTTCTTGTCTTCTTTCGAGTTTTGTAACCAAAACATCATTGACCAGTGGTATTACGTAAAAGGTCAAGTTCACAGGCAAGAGCAGGTTCCTGTTTGAGAAGGGGAAAAAGATCAGAACTTGGGGTGCATTGTCACAGCAGATCGCATGGTTTTAAAAGGTGTGCTGCCACAGTGAGATATGATGAGCAAAGCCAAGGGTGGTGGTCCAGCCTTTAAACCCAGCACCTGAGAGGCAGAGGCAAGTGGATCTCTGAGTTCCAGGACAGCCTGGTCTACAGAGCAAGTTCCAAGACAGCAAGGGCTATGAACAGAGACTCTGGAGAGAGAGGGGGAGGAGGAGGAAGGGAGAGAGAGAGAGAGAGAGAGAGAGAGAGAGAGAGAGAGAGAGAGAGAGAGAGAGAGAGAATGGTGATGGTGGTGTTGTAATTTAAAAAGCAGCTCCAAAGAGAAAGACACCATGTGACAGAGTTCAAGCAGAGGGTTGTTTTTGTTTTTGTTTTTGTTTTTAGGGAAAAGGATAGTGAAAACAGGAAAGGAGAAGAGAGAGAGACCAGCCTCCAGGCACAGGAGCAGTAGGAGAAAGAAAAGAGGAACAGAGAGAGGGAGAGAAAAGAAAGAGGTGGGGTAGGAGGTGGGCAGGGCCCTTTTAAAAGGGAACATAGTAAACAGATACAGGAGTTGCTCTTAGTGGCTGCAGCTAAGGGTGTATTCTGTCAGAACTCCAAAGGACAGGCCAGTACAGATGCCTGAATACTAACAGGCAGTGGTAGCAGTGGTGAGGAGGAGGAGGAGGAGGAGGAGGAGGAGGAGGAGGAGGAGGAGGAGGAGGAGGATGGTGATGGTGATGATGGTGATGATGATGATTGTAGGGAGACATCATAACCACGCCTCCTAAGGGCTGGCTATAGGTGTGCCCGACCACGCCCATCAGGGTGTGGTCAACGTGATGTCAGGGTGATGTGTGAGAGGTTTAAAGGGATAGGTAAGGCACATGGTAGCTCCTTTTCCTTGCTGCTTTGGCACACTCTGTGTTCCTTTTCGTTGGCATTTACCTAGTAAAGTTATCCTGACCTTACAGGCTACACATTAGTTATTCACTGTAATAGATGATGATGATGGTGGTGGTGGTGGTGGTAATGGTAAGCATGAGACCTCTGTGTGCTTATTTTTAAGTCCTCATAAGAAACTCCCTTTGGGGACTGGAGAGAAGGCTCAGTGGTTAAGAGCACTGACTGCTCTTCCAGAGAACCCAGATTCAATTCCCAGCGCCCACATAACAGCTCACAACTGTTTCCAGTTTCAGGGGAACCGACACCCACAGAAAAATGCTGATGAACATAAAATAAAAGTTAAAGGAAGGAAGGAAGGGAAGGAGGGAGGGAGGAGATAGAGAAGAGATAGAGAAGAGATAGAGAAGAGAGAGAGAGAGAGAGAGAGAGAGAGAGAGCCTCCCTTAACCTTGGCATGGAAGGGGCAGCCCTGTGAACTGGGAGGTGGGGTGACTATCTTTTCCCATACCTACCATCTTCCCTGATCTACCCATAGTCATCAGTTTACACCAGTAACAAACCTTTGTCTAGTTTAGAAACTGTAACCCCCACCCTGACATTCTCATTCCACCAGATCTCAAATAAAAGCTGCCTGTCTTTCACACCACAGTTCTCACTGGGGCTTTCTCTCCCACTGACATCCAGGCTGCCTGGATACTGACTATCTTTAATCTCTGGCACTCCTGTTTGCATAAATGTTTTATACCCTTAATTTTATCCTGAGAATTTCTTGAGGCAAGGACAGTATCTTTTCCTCAAGATGTCAGGATCTAACTCCTATGCCTTATCTAAAGTTAAGTGTATCCGGCACTTTCCTCACCCCAGCCTGCTGTGTAGTCTTGTCATTCATTTACTCCATTTCCAAATCTTCATTAAGGAACCTCTACACAAAGAACACGTGTAAGTACTAGAAGGTAAGCTGCAGGGACCCCCTACCCCAATTCTGCCTCTGTTCATCTGTGACTTGGAACAGAATGGTGACAGGAAATGTTTGTTTGGGGCAGCAGCCCTGGTATAAGAAGCAAGCATAGCTTAGTATTCTATACAAAGAAACAGATTTAGGTCAAGGCCTATCGTGTAATCTAATTAATGCAGGAAGAGGAGCTAATTGAACCTGCATCATGGTTGTGACAAATTTGTCACAACTGGAAAGTCCATAAAAAGCAACAGATCCAGAGAATCAACTCAAAACCAAAGCAAGCAGGATAGAGAAAGAAGAGAAAGACACTGTCTGTGTCTAGACAGACAGACAGACAGACACACACACACACACACACACACACACACACACACACACACACAGTGTTTTTCTGATGTTTTAAACAAAAGTGGATTCTCTGAAGAGCTCAAGCTGAGGGCAGAAATACTCTACGACATGAAGGAGGAACAGAGTCCCAGACAGTGACAGCAGAGGCAGCTGATACACCCAGTGTGACTCACTGAAATGCCATAAAAGGGAATGAGAAGCTTATTTGGCATAAGGAGTGACTGGGACGGTATTTGGATGGGAACAAGTTTCCTAAGATACATTTCTCAAAAAAGGGCCTAGGACTCAGTTCCTTCAGAAGGAGTGTGAACCCTGGGGATCAAGGGTTCTCATGTCAGCTGAGGGCGTGGGATTAATGTAAACTCCCTGCGGCTGGATATAGGACACTTGTGGTTAAGGTACTCATACTGTCACTGAGCTCAAACTCAGCTTAATTGTGGAGCCTATGCACATGTCCCCATGTGTCTATAATAAAAAAGTCACACACACACACACACACAAAAAAAAAAATGCTTCCAGGTGTATTGCTCCGCCTACAGCAGCCAACTCAAGATCCCCAACAAAACTTCTGTGCAAGCCAGGTTGTTAATATGACTCAATAAAGCTGGTGGGTAATGGCTCCTTTTCAATGTCTAGCAGTTCTGTTTCCATAAATGTTTTATAGCCTTAAAATTGTCACCTAAGGAAGACCATGTACATCCCACAATGGTTTCACTTTGCACATCCCACTATGGCGAACTCCCCATGTGTTGTTAAGTTTGGAAGCTGCCACCCATTGATCACAATCCATCAGAAGCCGTGTGTGTGAATAGTGCCCACCTTGACAGAGGCTCACACACAAGCCCCAAAGCCACCAAAGGGAATCTCCAAGAGTGTCCAAAAGAACAGGAATCATTACAAGAAGTATGTGATATTTGGGGCATGAGGGTGGGGGGCAGGGAAGTGACTTAAAGACAGTTCTCCGAATGCATTGGAATGCATGTTTGTTGTATAACTTTCACTTGTTTCTTGTGAAGAAATGTGTGGAGAACACTATCAATTTTAAAAGGTATTTGTTTTTGAAACTTGGGCCTATACTCACTAGGTTCACAGCCTTGGGAAACGTATCCCTCCTTTCCAAGCTTAGTTTTTAATTTTTTCAGTGAGTTTAATACTGAGACAGAATTTTAAAGATTTATTTTATTATTTTTAGTTATATGTATGTGCATATGTGTGTGTGCATGTGGATGTGTGCACAAGAATACAGGTGCCTACAGAGGACAGAACCAATGGATCGCCCTGAAGCAAGAGTTACAGGTTGGGGGCTGGGGAGATGGGCTCAGAAGTTAAGAGCACTGGCTGCTCTTCCATAGGTTCTGAGTTCAATTCCCAGCAACCATGTGGTGGCTCACAACCACCAATAGTGACATCTGGTGCCCTCTTCTGGCATGTAGGCATATATGCAGGCAGAATACTGTATAAAATAAACAAATAGATCTTTAAGAAATTAATAATAATAATAATAATAATAATAATAATAATAATAATGAGTTACAGGTTGATTTTGAGCCATCACACTGGATGCCAGGAACCAAACATGGGTCCTCTGCAAGACTAGTAAGTGCTCTTAACCACAGAAGCCACCTCTCCAGCCCTGAGATTAAAATAAATGTTTGCTATTGACTGCACACCACCAAAAAAATGTTTCAAATACGTGTCAATCATAGGTTTTCAAGGGTAAGTAATCTATTGCAAAACATACACTTGAAGCTCTGAAGACAGCGTGCTCATGTGTATTTGTATCTCACCAACCACCATCAGGAAATGACCATTTTAAGGCAGTCACTGCAGAAGTAAGGTGGTCACGATGACTTGGATAGTCAACCACACTGCCATTATGTGTTAGACCCACCGCACTATGAGACATGACATCTCGATAAAAAAAAAAAAAAAAAAAAAAAAAGCATAAATGCTTGGAAATGAACTCATTGAACAGAAAGGTGACAACGAGGAAGTAGTTGATGGATAGATATTAGTATCCTCCCCCTCCATATAAATGAGTTAAAATTGCAAATCTGGAGGGACATAATATCTTTAGCTTTAAGATTTTGTCTTTGTTAAAGGAGAACTGGGCTGGAGAGATGGCTCAGAAGCTAGGAGTGCTTGCTACACTTGAAGAGGAACTGAACTCAGTTCCCAGCACCCAAGCTGGGGGCTCTCAACTGCCTGTAACTCCAGCTCCATGGGATCCAACTCCCTCCTCTGGCCTCTATGGGCATGAACACACATCATTACACACACAAGCACACAGACACATAAATTTTAAAAAATAAAAATGATTTGTTTTCAAAAGCAGGACAGTAAACACACCTACTTCAGAGAATAGCTAAGAGCAACAAACAAAACCAGTAATAGCAATGGAACATTTTGCCCATGGCAGCCACTGAACAGTGGGAAGTAGAGGCTGTTGCATGTTTCGAGAATCTAATTGGTCTTAATAATAAAAACCTGGAGTCAGATATTGGGGTAAATGCTAAAAGATCACAGAAGGAGCCAGTTCTTACCTCCAAGAAATCTTAGATCGATAAAAGGGCTGAGCTCCTGTCTCCTCCAGTCTCTCTCCACCCAGCCATATCACTTCCTGTCTCTACCTCCTTAGTGCGGGATTAAAGGTGTGTGCTCCCAAGTACTGGGATCAAAAGCTTGAGATTGCAAGTGTGGGGATAAAAGGTGTGTGCCACTACTGCCTCTATGGTTGACTAGCCTGGCCTCTTTGGAGGGCTAGCTCTGCCCTCTGATCTTCAGGCAAGCTTTATTTGTTAGAACATAAACAAAATAACACCACAGTTACATTGCTTATCAGTCAGTGGAAGTATATGTATAACTCCCTACATAATGTCAAAGGTCATCCCAGACTTCAGGTTGACAAACGAGTAAAGATATTGGAGGGAAAAAAGTAATAGATGAGCACCAATCCGGGAATTGCCCAGTATGGGCACAAGGAAGCCACATGACATGCAGAGGGAAGACTATGACCATCACAAGTTTTCCCAGAGTGTCACTCTTCCATAAGGGGCAGAACAAGCAGACCACGGATTCCCTCCCTAAATACACTGGCTGCTCCAATACTCAATTCCCTTACAGCTTAAGCCCTCCCTGCTGATGAGAACACAGCTGCCCTCGCTGATGACCCAAGAGGCAGATAGCTCACCATGAAGAAACACAGTGCATTTCCAGTCCTCCAGTCTTTTTTTGTAGGAGGCCAAAAAGAATAGGTATCCTCAGTTATGAATCTGCTAAACTAATTGTCAAACTCATTTATGTGCGTTAAAGTATCTGGAATCATGGGTCTCACAATTTCAACTTCAAATGAACTGTGCACGTGTTTGTCAATGCCAGCATTTGTTTAACTGATGCCTTCAGAAAGATTTCTCTATGATTCAACGTGGAAACAAGGGTTCAAATGTTCAAAGAAAGACAGGACAACTGGGAATGCATCTGCCAGAAAAGAAGAATCTATTTGCCTCTGGAAGAATGACTAAAATTGCTTTCTTTTTTATCCACTTAAGGAACAACAAACAGGCAAATGTGTTTTCTCTCTTTAGTGGGAAATTACATTTGCTGACATACAATGTTGAATGACTTATGTAAAATAAGTCTTTAATGACATCAGTGATCAGTACTATTCCTCCAAGCCAGACATCTGAAAACACGGTTGCTGAGCAGTAGTGGATGAAGCCATATTTTAAACCAATCATCCTAAGAAACAGAACTGCAGTGTATTTTTTAGAGATAGACACAGAGGACACAGATATGAAAGTACGGCAGGTATCTAAACATTCTGAATGCAATGAGTTAGGTAGATTGTGTGTTACCATTGCAATATATTCCCAGCAATCATTAGCTAATTGTCAGAGAATTGCTTCCTGTCTGTTTGTGGTGATTCAAATAAGAATGTCACCCATAAGCTCAAGTATTTGAGTATTTGGTCCCCAGTTGCTGGCCCTGTTTGGGGAAGTTTAAGAGACACAGCCTTGCTGGAGGAAGTATATCGTTGGAGTGGGCCTTTGAGAGTCTAAAAACTTGTGCCATCACCAGTTTCCTCTCTCTGCTGTGGTTCAGTAAGTAATCTCTCAGCTTTCTTTTGCTGTAGCTATGCCATGCCTCAGCTCCACCATCTTGGAGTCTTATGTACCTGGAGCCACAAGCACAAATAAGCTCTCCCCTTCTACAAATTACCTTGGTCTTGGTGTTTGTGTTTTAGCATGGCAACAGAAAAGTAATACATTGTTAGTTAGGTTGGCATTGTTATTTAGGATGACAAACTCCTTACATTATTTTTTCTAAATGTGTCATTTTCTTTCTGTATGGTATCAGCCAGTTTTTCACACTAACAAAATACCCAACAGTCCTCTTAGAAATAAAAGTAAGTTATGCCATTGGCCATAAATGTTATGGAATATTATTTTAACTATGTAAAGATGGGTTACATTTGTTTCTGCTGTGGACTATTACTTTAGCTGTGTGAAGGTGTGTTGCATTTGTTTCTGCTGTGGACTATTACTTTAGCTGTGTGAAGGTGTGTTGCATTTGTTTCTGCTGCCTTTGTTAACAATGTAAACATGTGCTACATTTGTTTATGCTGCATTTGTGTAATTATTTAATGATGTGTTGCTGTTTCACCATGCCCGCCTAAGATACCTGATTGATCTAATAAAAAGCTGAACAGATCATAGGTAGACAGGAGAGAGATAGGTGGGACTGGTGGGCAGAGAGAATAAATAGGAGAAATCTAGGCAAGGAGAGAATGAAGAGAAAGAGGGAGAAAAAGATGGAGATGCCTGGGGCCAGCCAATCAGGTAGCCACCATATAGACAAGACATAGAGAAGCAGTAAAAGGTATACAGAAGAAAAGAAAAGGTAAAAATCCCCAAGGCAAAATGTGGATACAGAGAAACAGGTTAAGCTATAAGAGCTAGCAAGAAATGAGCATAAGTTAAGGCTGAGCATTCAAAACTAATAATAAGTCTGCAAGTCATGAATTGGGAGCTGGTTGGTGACCCAAAAGAAAAAACCCGGTACACATAAGTCAGGCATTTTGGTTTGGCTCTCCAGAGGAGATCTGCCCATCTCTATTGGGAAATGCTACCCAGGAAACTACTTTACCCTATTGGCATGGACAAAGAAGGAGAGAAGGAAGGTGGTGTAAATGGACTGGGCAGGAAGAAAGGAAGTGGATACAGCAGATAGACCAAAGGAAGGGAATATAGAACAAGGCAGGACTCTTTGAGAGCCTCACCATGGTTTGAGTCTTGAGCCAATAGTAAATAACAAAACTGGACAGCAAGAGAGCTTGGGCTTCTTGCCACCAAGCCTGGTGACCTGAATTCAATACCCTGGACCACATGGAAGGAGGGAACTAATTCCTATCGGTTGCCCTTTGACCTTGACATTCATGCCATGATGCACACTTATATCCCCACACCAAACAAATAGTTTAAAAGAAATGATAAAATGGTAAGAAACAGGCCAGGCAGTGGTAGAGCATGACTTTAACTCAGCACTTGGGAGGCAGAGGCAGGCGGATCTCTGTGAGTTCGAGGTCAGCCTGGCCTACAAAGGGAGTTCCAGGACAGCCAGGGCTGTTACACAGAGAAACCGAAACCCTGTCTGGAAAAACCAAAAAAGAAAAATGGTAATAAACTATGTTAGAGGCTGTTTACATGCTGCATTTGAATATGGCCCAAGTGTTTACCAAAGGTCTGCTGTAATAAAACATCAAAAAAGCCTGGGTCTCCAGAATTGCTGTGTGGTGGAGGTTATTTAGTTTGAGTATTCCTCAGTCATTGTCCCCGGCCTCTTGCAACCTCGGGATTATTATACACAAAGCAAGCTTGGCATGGCCTCTTTTTCTCTCTGCTCCTGTTTGAGGGGTGACCACTTGCTTCTCTGTGTGCTTCTGTCACATTGTGCTACCCACCAGAGGCTGAATCAGTGGATCCGACCCACTGTCAGGGGTTTTGTTATAGTGATGAACAATAACGATAACAGCTGGTTAGCCTGTTATAGGCATAAAATGATAAATGTTTTAGGGGAAAATAGTATAAGGGTCTGTCATTCTAAATAACAAGTAGAGAGCATTTATCTGAAAATCAATGGTTTGGGGGAATAGATTTCAATGGCAGCACACATTCCATAGTAAACTATGTGTGTATTTGGGAAGATTGAGGAGGAAGTAAGGGCAAAATGAAGAGGATTTCATGGGTTATTTTAAAACAATCTGTGCATACAAGAGCTGTCATAGTTTATGTCTGAAACTCCCCCAAGGCTATGTGCTAAGAAAGGAAAAGAGGGGGATGAATGAAAAAGAAAATTGCATACTTCCAATACACAGTGGCACACACTCCAGGTGGAAAGATGGTGAATAACAAGGAAGTCTCAGGAAGAAGCAAGACTGAAATCCAGCAGAGGAAACACAGAATCCTACAACCCTAGCCCCATGCTTAAGCATCAGCCTTGCCCTTATTACTCTGCCATCTGTATGGCTTCCCATGGTATCAGGGGCCAGGAGAGTCCAGATCTATTGACTCTCCGTCAAGGTTCAGGTCAGTTGCCTCAATGTAGTTAAAACGCTTAGAAAATGTCCTACCTCTCATTGGTCAAAAGCACATTCCTACGGCAAGCCTTAGGGAGCTAAGCCATTGCCATAGCAACACAAGGTCCCAAGGCCATAGGAACAAGACTGAGACCAGACGGGGAGCACAGTGCCCAATGACAACTTTGAGATATAAGTCTATTGTTAGCAGATTGGCATGCTTTTCTTAGGGTGCTTTGTGTAGTAACCTTAGTTAGACATCTGTGACTCTGACCCTGAGCATAGCTGCAAAGTTCCAAACTTATGATCTATTTACAAAAGCCTTTAGTCTAGTTTGAACTTGCTCTGAGGTGAAAGTGAGCTAAGTGTGTGCAGTTAGACTAAGTAAAATAACAAAGCAGTTTTTCAAGTGTCTACAGTCCTCATGGGACAAATAGACAGTATATTTTCTATATAGCAAAATTATACAGATAAATGAAGTCATCTTCCTGACAACCACAGATATATGTGTGCTCAATAGATGGAGTATTTTCATGAGATAAACACACAAGCAGTGGGGAAACAACCAAAGCTATTCTTAAAGAAGAAATGAAGTTCTTGAGAGGGAAATGAAGTGACTCATGAGAGAAACTACAGACAGGAGCAACTGGTTTGCACAGTCAGTGACTCCACGCCCTTACCACATGGGGCTCCCTGTCAGAGAATCTCTCATCTGCTAGGTCAGGCTGTTGAACACTAGTTATCACCTGCTATATACCCTCAGCACCATGACCTGTGGTTTTCCTAATAAAATATTCCACATTGTAGAAGCAGACACCCACAACTAATCACTGAACTGAACTGAACTGGAATCCAGTTGCAGAGAATGAGTGATGAGCAAAGGGGTCCAGACCAGGCTGGTGAACCCCACAGAAACAGCTAACCTGAACAACGGGGAGCTCTTGCTCCCCAGACTGATAGCTGGGATACAAGCTTGGGACTGAACCAGACCCCAGGAACGTGGGTTTCAGTGAGGAGACCTTGGAAATCTACCGGACCTCCTGTCGTAGATCAGTACTTATCCCCAGCACAGGTGTGGACTTTGGGAGCCCATTCCACATAGAGGAATACTCCCTGAGCCAAGACACACAGGGGTGGGCCTAGGCCCTATCCCAAAGGATATGACAGACTCTGATGACACCTTATGAAAGGCCTCACCTTCCCTGGGGAGCAGAAAGAGTATGGGATAGGTAGGGTTTTAGTTGCGGGGTGGTAGGGGAGGAGAGGAGGGAGAGGGAACTGGGATTGACATGCAAAACAATCTGGTTTCTAATTCAAATAAAAAAAATCTGAAAAAATATTCCACATTACCAACAGCTCTAACACCTTGAGGTTTCTATTGCAGACTGGGCATCACTCTTGAAGCTTTATATATTGCCCCCTTATGAGCTGCCTGCAGTGATCCTAACCCTGCTACAAATTGACTTAAGTCCCAGGCTTTCCTTGAAATGTTGGCAGAAAGCTCCATGAACTTACAACTCTTGCATTCTGTATGCCTGCAAAACCATTATCGTGTAGTAATGCCACGCTCTAACTCCAGCTTGAGCAGTAGCTGATGAGCTCTTGTAAGATGGCTAACATGGCTTCTGGGGACCTTGGCAGCTGATCCCAGGAAAAAACACTTCTCTTGGTGATCCTGTACAAGCAGGGCATGGTTGTGAAAGTTAAACAAATGAATTTACAATGTTACACCCTTGAGCCTACAATGGACAGCATTTGTTCAATTCTGGAAATCCCCTCCAAGCATCTTTCCTACTGTCCTGCTTAGAAGTTCATGGCTTCTTCTTCTTCTTTTTTTTTTTTTTTTTTTTTGCAATGGCGATGTCTTTAACAGTCACGCTGTCCTTGTCTACAATACTCACTCCTTTTCTGGTCATCATGCACATTTTACAAATCCTTCACTCTGATTTTTACTCCAGATTTTTACTATAAATCCATCTAAAAAAAAAAAAAAAAAACCAGCCTTGTGCCACATTCTGAATGCTACTCTGTCATGAAATTCCTCTGCAAAAATCCATTAGAGCAGTGGTTCTCAACCTTCCTAATGCTTCGACTCTTTAATACAGTTTTTTACGTTGTCCCCAACCATAAAATTATTTTTGTTGCTACTTCATAACTGTAATCTTGCTACTGTTAGGAACCATAGTGTAGGTATCTGTGTTTTCCAATGGTTTTAGGAGACCCCTGTGAAAGGGTCATTCGACCTCCCAAAAGGGTCACTACCCACAGGTTACTGTATTAGTTTGTTGTCTATAAATTCAGACTTACAGAAAGTTTTAAGACATAGACAAAACAGACTAATCACTTGCCAGAATATAACATGAATGGCCTTTAGTCTAATTCTAGAGATAGATAGATAGATAGATAGATAGATAGATAGATAGATAGATAGATAGATGATTGATTGACAATAGATAAATGATAAGAAGATAGGTAGGTAGGTAGGTAGGTAGGTAGGTAGGTAGGTAGGTAGACAGACAGACAGACAGACAGACAGACAGACAGACAGACAGACAGATAGATAGATGATTGATTGACAATAGATAAATGATAAGAAGATAGGTAGGTAGGTAGATAGATAGATAGATAGATAGATAGATAGATAGATAGATAGATAGATAGATAGGTAGTTTTCATTCCTATTTGGAACTTGAACCTGACCTTCCCCACCCACACTCCTATTGACATTCTTGTGGGGGGAAGAACCCTCTGTGTTGCACAGTGAAACACTAACAAAGCAAAGGTGACCTGCAAGGCTAGTGCAAGCATACCAGGACGCTTTTACCCCAAGACAGACAGTGACTGTCTCTCACCCCACAGGGGGAACTCTTCTTGATATGTTATGATTGTCATGACTGGTTAATCAGCATGAACGACAAGAGTGTGACAGGGGGCAATCAAGTCTCAGGAAATGCCAGGTGTTGGGCAAACATAGGAAAATCACAAGATGAGGGAGGTTTATGAAATATTGTCCCTTATCAGGCTAGCTGCTTTTGATAGAAAAAAAAAAATCTCTCACATTCTTCTGAGCTCCTGGAAGAATCCCCTATTAAGCTCTGCTTGCAAAACTCTTGGCTTTCTCCAGCTCTTCCAAATTCTTTCTGAAAATTAGTTTCAAACACTTTGAGATTGTTAGTCAGGTTTCATCATAGCCTCTGACACCTCTGGTACCAATCCTAGACACTGGTATTTGGTGTCACATTGCTGTGACAAAATATCTGCAAGGACAATTTAAGAGGCGATGTATATAGCTGAGCTGTGGTCTCAGAGAGTTTAGTCCACCGTGACCAGCTCCACAGTATCTGGATCCACGATTGGGCATTACGGTGGCAGAGGCACGGGGCAGTGGCTATTCACATCTGGGTGGATGGAAATCAGGATGAGAGGCAGCGCAAGATAACACTCCAAAAGCTTCTCTTACTGACTTCCTTAATTAGATTCTTCCTCCTAAAGGTTCCAGAACCTTCCAAACTAGCACCTGCAGCTGGGGCCAAATATTCAAAACATGAGTACAGGTGAGTGCATTTTGTTTAAACCATAGCAGTAAAGAACATCTGTTGTTAAAGTGAGAGGGTTGACACTGAGAGAGTCAGTGCCTCACCTAAAGGAACAAAACCAGAAAAGAACAACTTGACCAGGATCCATATCTTTCCACTCCAAACACAGGACTGTGGTCACTGATCCATCTTGTCTCTGGTTTACAGAGAAGCACCCCTTGTGTATTACAAGTTGAAAGTTTTCAAGTAACTCC
The DNA here is from genome assembly GCF_003668045.3 of Cricetulus griseus. NCBI lineage: Eukaryota > Metazoa > Chordata > Mammalia > Rodentia > Cricetidae > Cricetulus > Cricetulus griseus. The sequence goes on from NW_023276806.1 coordinate 138,223,970, forward strand.
AATAAGCTAACAACTGCTTCCACTTGTTGTCTGTAATAATCTTATCCAGAGTCTCAGATCTTAGACTTTCTATTGCTTCAATGAAACACCATGGCCAAAGCAAGCTGGGGAGGAAGGGGTTTATTTGGCTTACACTTCAGCATTGCTGTTCATCACTGAAGGAAGTCAGGACAGTAACTCAAACAGGGCAGGATCCCAGAGGCAGGAGCTGATGCAGAGGCCATGAAGGGGAGCTTGCTTGCTATGACTTGCTCAACCTGTCTTCTTATAGAACCTAGGACCAGAAGCCCAGGGATGTCATGACCCACCATGGCTAGGCCTTCCCCTATTGATCACTGAATGAGAAAATGTCTTAGAGCTGGATCTCATGGAGGCATTTCCTCAACTGAGGCTCCTTCCTCTGATGACTCTAGTGTAGCATGAATAATAAAAACACAGAGACAGATATTGGGCTTCAAGCTGAAGATCAGAAAAGCAAAGCAGCCAACCACTAGCTCTTACCTCTACCAAGGCTGGGGTGATCATGTCCTCAATGTGGCTGTAGACTAATTGCCTAAGACTAAATGCCAAATGTCAGCTCTGAGACCCTGCTCCTGTCTTATTACTTCTCTAGTGCTACGATTAAAGGTGTAAGCTCTGTTTCTCTTTTAGACTGATTCACTCTCGTGTAGCCCTGCATGGCCTTGACCTCACAGAGATTCATCTGCCTCTGTCTCCTGAGTCTACTCTATTTTGTGTCAAGTTGATACAAAAAAACAACCAATGCACAAGGGGACAGAGAGGGGATGGGTACACCAAGCAGGGGTAAGTGGAGGACAGAGAAGAGACAGGCACACCAGACAGGGACCCAGTGGAAGACATGACATGGTCACATTAGGCAATGGAGAAGAGTTTAAAGGGACTGTTTCATTTTTCTGTTGTTTGTTTTTAAGTTGTAAGAAGAGTTAAAGGGAAGCAATAAGAAATAAAGGGAAGCAGTTTTGTAGAGCTCACAGAAGTTGAAAGCCCACAGGGGATAGGTTAAGAGCAATTACCAGAACAACAGCAGAAAAAGCAATGTAAAGAATGGTTGAGGGAGCCTTGGCTTTTCAGAGAAATGTACAGCAGATGTGAACAGCAACCCAGCAGGAGGGCTCTGGGGACTCAGTGCTGTGACCTCATTTTCATTCTTCAGCCTCCTGCTAACCTAGTCCATAAACCACGTGCAAGCAAAATCTGGAAAGCGAGCATGTTGATAGAGGCAGTCTGTTTCAGTCACTCTGGGCACAAAATGATATGGGAAAGGAGAGAGAAGGAACCAAAGGAACCAAACGTCATAATTCATCTATCTTCCCTGTATGTAGGACCCACTCTTGTCCCTGAAAGGATGAAGAAAAACAAAAGTATGTTCCAACACAGAAAACTCTGGAAATTTCATCAGCTACTATAGTATTACATGATATCAGTATGGTCAGATTTCTACCTAAAAATGATACTAGCCACTATAAGTAGTCTTTGTATATGGCAGTGATTTTCAACCTTCTTAAGTTCCTCATGTTGTGGTGACCCCCAACTATAAAATTACTTTTGTTGCTACTTCCTAACTGTAATTGTACTAGTGTTATGAACTATAATATAATGTCTGACATGCAGATGGCCTTCATGCAGATGGTCTTAGGCTACCCCTGTGAAAAGTCTTTCAACCCAAAAGGGATTGTGACCCACAGGTTGATAATCACTGATATAGGGGAAAGAGATGAAAAAAAATACAGCTAATTCATAGAAAGCATGTCCACTACTGTTTCTTTTCTTATAGCTGTTCTCAAGACCTAAGATATAAATCATGTATTATAAGACTTCTGGGCAAAGATGGACATTTATAAACTTCCTCTACAAGACTCTGTGAATTAAAAAACTTTCAAGTAGCAAAAAGTATACACTTTATACCTAAGAAACAGAGGAAAGGGCAATGGGACAGCTAAAAGTCATGGAGAAACAGACAGGCTCTGCAGAGAAAAGTAAGCAGCAGCCCACGACCCGACCCCTGACTGTCTTGAGGGAGGAGAAGCCAGTTCCAAGACCGCAAGGTAGACCAGCAATCCATGGTGAGAACAGACTATCAGTGCAGACTATAAGACAAGTGTGTGGTTCTCATGAGCCTATTATCCGGTGGGGAAATTTGGTATGACTGTAACACCTATATGACAGACAAGTTTTTAAAGAACACAGCCATTTTGTTGCCTCCAATATCTTAGAGTATTATTTCCAGGTGCCATTGTGATGACATATGGCAGAGCCTGAAAGGTAGAGAGAGACATGGCTGAAGCAGAGGAGGGACCTGAGTGAGAAGGAGTCAGGATGGTAGAGGGTGGGCATGATAAGAGCTATGGATTTCATTCTTGGTGTGAGGGAACGCCATCAGCAACAAGAGAATGCCCAAGCTAATGTTTTCTCTTTTACATGACTGTAAGATAGAAAACACATAGGCAGAGGAAGGACATTCATAAATTATTAGAATCATTTGGTGGAGGAATAGTCACAGCTTAGAGAAAAGTTAGCCCGCCTTTTTTTCAGAGTTCACATAGAGAAATTTCTGGCATACACACATACAGTGTGAGGCTGGATCAGGGGAAGCCGGAGTTGATATGTTATCTGCTTCAGAATGTTGTCAGACATCATAGAAAGGCATTTTTAAAAGACTCTTAGTAAAACCTCCTAATATTTTGGTAATAAATATTCTTCCAGTCATGGCTCAGCTTCTAAAAGGTTAGGCTAATACATTGCGGCTCAAAGTTTGCTCAAATCGTTGCACTGGAACTCTCTTGGAAGAGAAAGGCAAATGTCCTAAGCAACATCTATCTCAGTCACTATTCTGCTGCTGCAACCAGACTCCATGACCAAGGCAACTTATAGAAGAAAACATTTAATTGGGAGCTTACTTATGGTTTCAGGGGTTAGCCCATGATCGTCACAGAGAGGAACATGATGGGAGGCAGGCATGGCACTGGAGCAGTAGCTGAGAGCTTACATCTTATAAGAAAGTTGGGCACAGAGAAAGCAAGTTGGGCATGGAGTCGGCTTTTTAAACCTCCAAGCATACCCCCAGTGACACAACTCCTCCAAGGCCATATCCCCAAAACAGTTCCAACAACTAGGGAACCACGTGTCCAAATCCATGAGCCTGGAGAAGTGATTCTCATTCAAACCACAGTATCAGCTTATCAAAAATAATGGCTATCCAATTGACCAGAAAGCTGTTCCATGTTGCATCTCTCCACGTTTGGAGACCAAGCACAGAAGCATTAACTTTGGTTTGGACGTGAAGGAGATGAAGTTCACACACAGGCTCACTGCTCACCACCCCATGCTGTGGAAGTCTGGCAAATCACTGGCAAGTGGCATGGGGAATAAACTCAGGGCAACAGATTGTAAATGAAAACACTTTAGACAGCCAGTCAATAACTCTTTCTACCTAGTAACTTTGACCTTCTATGAAAAGACATACACAATCAATAACTTCCCTTCTCCCTGGTGGCTCTTCTATGCTGGTGTCACATCTCCTCATCTAACCATTGTTTTTCCTGCCTGTTCTCTCCCTCCTCTGTACCACAGTAAGGATTTTGAAGATACACTCCTTTCTCTTTGTATATTTCATGATATAGTTCCCATTTTCTGGTACAAAAGACTTGTATAAGTGACAATTCCACTTGTCAGAGAAACTTTACCCACCCAAACATAGTGCCTTTGCTTCTTTTTGGGAAGACTGGGGAATACTTCTTAGTAGGTCTCACCTAGAAATGAAGCAGCTCACTTAACATAAGCCAGGGCTACATGTATTTCTCTCCACTGACATCTCTTCTCTGTTTTATCCATAAACAGCCAATAGTATAAGTGGAACATAGCCATGTCATTTTACCTTTCAGAATTCCATGCTGCATCAAAAACAGAAGAGAGCCTTCAGATCAGATAAACCTGCTTCAACAATGGGTCAACTAAGCTCATAAAACATAGCTTCATGTGTCTCTGATTTCTTTTTCTTATCCATAGAATAAGAATGTATGTGTGTCTGTGTATGTATGTGCATGTGCGCATGTATAAATGAAGGAGTGGTTTGTGTGTGTGTGTGTGTGTGTGTGTGTGTGTGTGTGTGTGTGTATATGCGCACGTGCGCAAGCATGTGGGTGTGTATGTGTGTGAGCATGTATGTGTACATTAGCTTTCAATCACTGCAACAAATATGAAAAGCAATCATCTTACACTAAGATAAGGTTTATTCCTATCATAGCATCGGAGATTTCAGTTTCTGGCCTACTAGGTCAACTTTATTTGAGCTTATAGCCAGGCTACTTGTCATGGTGTGAGTATATGACAAAAACAAAGTCATTTACCTCATACCCATGTTACAAAAGAAAGACAAAGTAGAATGAGCTGCCATCCAATTATCCCCTTCAAGCATGTACCCATTTGGCATGAACATCACCAGATCTAAAGGCTGCATCATCTCTCAATAACCTCTGCCCTGGAAATTAAGCCTGTTACACATGCTTTGCAGGGCTGGCGGATGGTTCTGAAGGTAAGAGTGTTTAACGTAAAAGCATGAGAACCTGGGTTTGACTCCCCAGTACCCATATAAAAAACCAGGCATGGCCACACACTGTAGCCGCAGTGATGTGGGGGACAACAACAAGAGAATTACTAGAATTTCCTGACAATTGGCTCAGGGAGAGAGCCTATTTCAAATGATACAGCACACACTGAGAGAGCAGGACACCAATAACAGTATCAGGATTTCATATGCATATCCATGCACATACAACACACATACGCATACACAAAGACACAAGCACACACACACAACCACAAGCCTCTGGGGACAAACTTTAGCAGCATAATACTATAGCTACCTCATTTTTGTAGATCAAGCATAAAGTTATGAGACTGATTAGATAACGCTGGCAATGATGTTATTATCGATGAAAGGGGAAAAACACAAAGACAGATGATTTATGATATTCATGTGTTTATTGAAGCCTAAGATATCATGGTTTTAAAATATTATCATAAATATTATTTTTCTTATATTCAAATAGCAATATCAGGTAATGTTTCTATAAATAAGTCTATATTAATAAACTGGCATAAATAAAATGCATACTTATAATAAATAAACTTACATATATAAAGTTACTGACTAGGCAAATGGAGTAACATAGGCTTTGTTTCTAAAGGAGTGAGAAGTAATCTCTTTTGTGGAAATAATCAATTTTTTAAAAAACATTTTTCTCTTGTATCATCAGTTACAATAAAATATTGTCAAAGAATCCTTGTGGTTAGAAAAAATCTGTATCTGGTCTTATGGACAACATGACATTGGTTTTCTTTTTCAACTGAACCAGGTTTCATGTAGAATCTTCTAATGATGGTGGAGTTTAATTTCTCACTTTCCTATATTAAAAAAGACCTTTCAGGGTTCTTCTTATTACTTTTTGTAGGCAGGAAAGGTCGGTTATCCATTTTCTAGTCTCCCGAGCTCAGACACAATAATTCCTCAAGTGCATAAACAGCAGGTTCAGCTCCCCGATTGCTTTGATCTCTCCGCTCTCTCCAAGCTGTGAAAACAAGAGCACAAACTGATTTGAGGATTTGTGCGGTTTTCAAAGGAGGAACTAGTTAGAGGGAGATGGCGTGGTTAGCTTGCAGAGCACCAAAACCAAGTGTCAGCCTTCTCTAAAAGATTAATAATCAACAATAATGCACTTTTAGCATGAACGGAATGTGGTTTGCCAAAGACCTCAGAACCATGCCTATCTGAACTAAGGACACCACAGGCATTCTATATTGCTTGCACTTCTCACTAAAGAAGTTCTTGTTGGGTGTGTTAATCAGCCTTCTCGAACCTTGCACCATACACACATAGATAAATCAGCACACTCTATCCCACAAATTACACAATTATTTGACAATTAAAAATTAATTTTAGTGGGCATTAGAGAAAAGATTTGCTCAGTTCCTAGCCATACAGAACAGCAGGAAGCTACACTGAGACCTGAACATGCTAAGTGCCACCCTGCCAGGGCTTGACCTGCCACATAGCCCCACACCTGTCCATGACCCACTACTGCTGAGAGCTCAACCCAAACAGCCTTGACCCAAAGACCAACATATACCACATAGTTAGGCTTTGTCTGTGCTCACCTTCTAAAGAGGAGAAAAACGGTGGACAAAACCGGTTTCCGTTTTTGTAAAGAGAATGGCAAGCATATCTGTTCCATCGCTTTAACTATCAAAGCACTGGATAGGAATCATAACATTCCCTTGTTCCAGCTCCATTCAAGTATGATAAGGGTTAAACTCTCAAGCTCAATGGGGGACAAAAACCTGAACTCAAACTCAAAATGTCCCTCTGAAATCCACTCAATCGTTACCTTCTTCTAGATTGTTCCAAGAAAAATTCTCTCTCAGCAGCTCTCCACATTTTGTTCTCTTTCCCTTCCTGCCTTCTTCCCACGTTTCTTTCCCAGACTTCCTTCCTTATGACTCTCAAATCTATGAAATCCCATGGCTTATCTTCCCCAACTCTACCATTCCTTCTGCTCTATGTCCTCTACTGTCGGCATTTAACATGGGCAAAGCCCCTTCCCATGCCAGGCAGTTCTGACAAGTTCCCTCTGGCTACCAGATTTCTGTGAGTAATATTCCTTCCCCTGTTGCCAGTGCTTTAGAACCTAAATCACTCTCCCTCATGACAACATGCCATAAAAGTTGAAATTGATTACAAGTGGAATACAGCCTTAAAAAAAATAAAGTTTCATGCAGAGATCACATCTCCCGTGAGATCTTTCTCACACACTTCACCTTTCCAAAGACAACAAAGTGGATGAACAACAATAACTTTTTAAATATGCCTTTGAAGTATGCATCTTCGGCATGCTAACGCCCAAGTCTGTGTGTCAATGCCATGAACACCCTAACAAGAGAACTGGCACAGCACTGAAAAGCTGCAAAGCCTTTAATACTCGACAGAAGAAAACAGCCATGTCCAACACACTGTGCTCAAGAAGAAAATAGTTAAGTTAGATAGAAGACCGATAAGACCAGGCATAGCACTAATAATTCCTTCAACCAGAGCCTCTTTGTTTCTGAGTATTTAATTAGAAAAGCCTCACTTTCACTGCTGCCAATCATGCCTCTGTTTTAGGGTGAGTCATGCTCCCTGACCTGAGCCTCCTGCCACTGTTCTTTCCCCCCAAAGGGGCCATGCAGCAATGTTGATCACTGTAAAGCTATGCACTAGCTCACAGTAGGGAAGTGCTCAATAGTGGCGTCTTGAGGGTGTGAAAGTAAAAAATAAGAAAATTTATTTCCCTGTAATAAATCCATGACTGATATTTTCACTTTTGAAACCATGTAAAATAAATTGGAAGGTTATCTGCTCTTGTGTTTAATCTTCAATCGGTAGCTATCAGGCACTATATTATAATTCTGGTTATAGTTATTAATGTCAGTGATTCCAAATATTCATCGTATATACAAGTCCAGCTCTTTTGCTACTATTCTGATTTTTGTCACATTTTAGAGCATCAGTTTAATAACCTAATGCATGCTTCTTCAAATTATATGAGTAAATGGGAGCCAAGACTTTCCTGTCAAATTAATTATGCTAAAATAATTTCATTCACCTGCTGGAATGTAAGTGCTGAGCAGGAACCCAGGAGTTCCAGCACTGGCTCTGCCACCAACCGTCCTCAGAGCCCAGGCTAATGACACTAGCTGAGCTAAGTTTTCTACTAGAATTTATGACCTACAGATTTAGAAACAGGCTAAATGATATATAGGCCCAAGTAGATGCACACGCAGCAAGTAATGGATCAGATAGTAGAGGAATCAAGTAAAATGTTACAAAGTAGAGGAAGGGGAGAAAAAAAAGGCGAAGAAAGAAAGCTATGCTTCTCCTGTTAAATGGCTTATGATATCACTCGTCAGTAGTACCTGTTTTACTGTCTCCTTCAGGGTTTGTACATTCTTCTGGATGCGCTGGCCATTACCACTGATTTGCTGCAAAATAAGACAGAACTCACTCACTAATGGAATCTCTGTCGTGTGAAAGCCTATACCTCAGTGCATCAAAGACACGTGACCATTCACCTGGAATGGAGATATTTAGTAATTTTTGCCCACAGTGACCTAGATTTCACTGGGTGACCTAGATTCTCTGGGACACTGAAATCCAGGTACTTCCCTTGCAGAAGAGCTGTCCTCTTCTCTGGGGAAGCCTACTGAGGTTTCCACCAGCAGCAAGAAACCTAAACTGAACCTCATCAAAGGTGGGAACAAAGCACAAGAAATGAGCAGGAAGCATCTTACGTGAAAAGTGGGTCCTCCCAGTCAATGCAAGGTCCCTTCAGCCTACCAACTCCTCATGGACATGGCTCACAGTTTAGGGTGTCTGGGGTATCAAGCTTATACACTGACATTTCTTAACTTCCAGTCTGAACAAAAAGGAGTGCGCTTCTCACACGCACACCCCTAACCATAAGAACGTCCTCTTCCCCTTTGACTTTTGCTCTGTGCCATTCCCTCCCCGCAACAACTTCTACTCAGTGGATATATTTCCTCATCTAGGCCTTTTTTCTTACAGTTCCCAGCATTTTTCTCATTATGCATAGGTCAAGTTGCTTTCTTTCCACAGGTAAAATTAATAAGGCCTTACCCCTACAAACTCAAACTATGACTCAAATAAAGCCAAAGCAATCACTTTGCGACTGATTTCAAGTGGCCTCCGATGTTACTGAGGTCCTCCTAGTTGCCAGTCTCACTGCCAGGGTTGGGAAGGAGGGAGGAGGGGACCACACACTCTAATTGGAATAGGAGAAGAGGGAAGAAGGTGAGAGGAGAGGAGATGGATGCCGCTAAGAGAAAGACTTACACAGAGGCTGAGCTGGTTGCTTAGCTTGGTCAGGAAGGGTACCACCTGCTGCATGTAGGGCTGGAATCTGTCTGACTGGGGAATCAGCACTTCTGCAAGGGTGAAGTTGAGTACCTGCTTCATCAGGTAGCATCGATTATTCCTCTGAAGGTAGAAAGGAAGCAGCAAGGGTTACATTACAGGACATCACACAGGATCCATCAAGTACTGCAGCTAATCAGGAGATGGATACATTCCCTGCTCCTCATGAAGAGAACTTACATTGACTCCTTGGAACAGTTCATCTCCAATGAGTCGGACATCTGTGTTGTTATCTGCAAGGCTGGCCTGGAAGAGAGAAAAGCCTAAGAGCCTGGTTGACAAGGATGTAGAAGAAAAGCCTGTAAGTAGAAATGTATGCTACCATAGGGGCTAATGGCCAGCCACTGAATGTATGAGTTTAGAACAGTGCACAGAGAAGTGAAAAAGTCAATAATAGGTGACTTTCACATGGCTCCTCTATGGATAAAATGTAGTGTATGAATCCTAAAGGCCAAATATAAGAAAAAAGGTTCTAATTAAGATCAGGTCCTCAAAAAGTCTCTAAAGAGACATAGAAAGTCTCCACCTATGGAAACAAAGTGTGGCTAAAGAGCTCACAAAGTGCTTCAGAGAAAATGGCAAGGGGCCCTTGAATCCCCAGTAGACATGAAGAGAGAGATGCCTATGTACCTCCTCAGCCAGCCTGAAGGTGCGGTTGGTGAAGTATGGCCGCTGGAAATCAGACACATCAAGCTTGCAGTGGGAAGAGATGGGCAGTCCCACTGCCTCCTGGGCCCACAGGGCAATGAGAAGCAGGCAGCTGGCAGCCAAAAGCCCCATAAAGGAAAAGCTCATAGACTTCTTCTGCAGGACGGCCATCACAGACAACTTAAATGTGAACAATTGATAACCGGGGAAGGAGAACCTGCTAACAAGGGAACAAGAAGCAAAAGCATGAGGGAAACAAGTTAGTCGGATAGCTTCCCACCAAACAGATCAACTCATTGCATCAGTCTGTATGCTTACCTGTTTCGGTAGCTCTGCTTGTGATGGGTAAGGCAGAAGTTGCTGCTTTTATAGCCATAGGACACCCGATTTTTGGGTATCTGAACCATATGACATCAGACATTATCTAATTTCCAGTTCTGTCTTCTGAGAACTCCCTAACCACCATAGGAGGCCACAGAACACCGCCTCCCAGCCTTCCCACCTTGAGACATGAAGCCTTTCCTAAAACGTCATTGTATGAGCCCAGAAGGTGCTTTTGCAGACAAATCCCAGAAATCTTCTAAACTCTACATGTTTTTCAAAGAAAACAATTGCTTTGTTGTAGTAGATTCTGATTGAGTATAATCAACTTTGATCTCCTGTAGTAACTGAGTCAGCATTTTGGTCACGAACTCATTTTCCTTTCAACTTCATAGATTCTTATCTCTTTAGAAGTGACCAGAAATAAAAGACCCATGCCCTATATTCTGTGCTTTCAAATAAGCAATGACAAAAATTTGGAGCTTATTTCAATTTTTAGTATAATTTTATCCCATTTTTTAGTATACAGAATGCTTAACTACAACTAGTTTTTAAAAATAACAGGTGTTGGCTAATATAACTGTTTTCTCACGGGTTCCATTCCCACAGATATGCTCATACAGAGACTGTTTTTGAGTGAGCAAACAATTATGGTAGGTGAAAAAATGAAGATTTACTCATAAAATCATAACTAGGATCAATTTAAGTTTGGAAATATTGGTAGTGAACAATCCAGTAAACATTTTTTTCTGTTTTTTTTTTTTTTCAAGACAGGGTTTCTGTGTTTAATAGCCCTAGTTGTCCTGGAACTTGTTTTGTAGATCCAGCTAGCCTCAAACTCACAAAAAATAGAGGTGATTTGCCTTCATGGCTCTTCTTCAATTTTGACCTGACTCTCCTTACTAGCTTCACTCTTGTCTCTGGGTAGGAAATAAATAACTGCAAGAAAAAAAGAAAAAGACAACAGAGAATTGCAAAATAGTTTTTAATAGTAACATATGTACCATATGTCATATTCACCAGTGGACAGACCATTAATGTCAGTGTTAGCATACAGGTATTTCATGAGTGTGACTAAGAGTCACTAAAACAAAAATGCAACCTGGGGCTGTCTGTAGGTTTCCCAAGAGTTGCAGAGAGGACATCAATAGTGATTGCTGTTAGAATGCAGATGTAGCATAGAGATGCCCCTGTGAAAACAAAAGCGAGAGACATATGTACTGAATAATCTCTGATCACAACAGTGGTCTCTTCATGCATCTCCAAGTCACCCCAGACAAAGGGTAACATCATCACCATGTTACTAGACTATACTCGCGGATGATGTTGGGTCTCTACCAGGAGGAGCTAAACCAGGAGCTATCCCCAACCTGAAGGTGAGCTACAGCTGCTTCCCTCCCTGTACCGCCTAGAATAGTAATCGGCATACTGCAGATGATGAATAAATTTTTAATGACTGGCTGAATGAATCTACTTCCCATTCATTGGCTGGTCCCTAAAATCTACATCTGGGAATGCAATCTTTAAAATACAAACCTCTAAGGGGCAGGGAGACGTTTGTCATCTCAGGTAAAAGATTTATATTCATAAGACTTCATATTCCAATGTGCATGGCCACTATTCCATACAAGTTACATACATGTGTAATACTCATTTCTATGCATGTATTCTCCTAAGACAAATAACATTGCTTAGTATGAGCATTTTTTTTTATCTTATTGCAACAGTTCTCTTTCTTGCTTTTTCCACCCAATAATATGGCCTTGCCATGTTCTATGGGTAGCCACTACTTCACACTTAGCATGGCAGACTGTAATATCTACCACATTTTATTTACTCATTTTCCCTTGATAAGTGCCTGAACAGCCTCCAATTGCTCTCAAAGCAGACACTACAACACTAAGCAACCTCACCCAAGTCATTTTCAATGTATTTTTAAAATAATTTTAAATATTTTTAAAAGAATCTAAGGTCTCCACTCAAGGCAGAGATTCGATTCTCTTGACCAGAATGCATCTTCCCTTGGCAAGCCTTTGTGACTATACTGATATCCCCCACTCGATAGAGGTAATCTCAAAAGCCACTTAGGAACAAGGCCAAAACACAGAGGCCCCAAGTATGTTGACCTCTAGCAAAGATGAGACAGTCTTAGAAATTTTAAGATCATCTATATCATCGATAAGTCTTATCTTTTACATATCTTAAATAATTTACTGAGACATTTGTAATTTGTATAAAATTTCCAGATTTCTTTCCCATTCTAAGAACATCCAACCATCTTAATCTTCATACATGAATCGTTTTTACCATCTGTTGTGACAATGATTTTGTTGAAAACCTCATAAGGTTCCAGTGACAAACAAATATTCAATTCTTTCGAGTGTTCGAAAGAACAAATTAATTTATCAGGTTTACTTACAGAACATGGGTAAAGGGTTATTGACAGGAGCAAGGGAGATCTAAAAGCAACCATACTAGAAAGCCTTCACAAAGTGTGTATGATTGCTTCTTCACAGCCAAATAGGTAAAGCCCCCCTCTCCCTAGTTTTCCCCAACCTATATACTCTAGCTCCTTTGAAAGATCTGAAGGCCATGTACAATTAGGGCAGAGTTGAGTACTTCTGACTTGGAGGAGTAGCCGGGTGAGGTTCAATCACCCTGCCCACACCCTCCTTCTAGGAAGGAACATTAGCAGTCTCAAAGCCCAACTGTGGTACTTTTCTACAGACAGACACAGCTGAAGTCAGAAGATTCTGGTTGACTGTCTTAGAAAACAGTGCTGTGCACACCACGACCACCTTAATAAAAAAAAAGTTTAATGCAAACCACATACATAGCATAACACAATTAATGTTATCCAGTACCATGCAACACCACCACCTTAATGAAAGACAGTTTAATGCAAACTATATACGTAGCATAGCATAATTGATGCTGTCCATGGAGATTCTGCTAAATTGTGGGGCATACCAAGTTCCCAGGTAAACCTTAAGGAAAACCCAAGACAATCAAAACTCTCTGTAAACACAGTATGGAGAGTAATCTCGTGCTTCTGGTTTCGAATAAGTGTGGGCAGCAGACAGAATCAACAGATACACAACAAAACATCAACTAAGAAACAGCAGAAACCAACTAAGGAAACCCTGTTAAGACGACAATGATGGAGTTACTACTTGAAGTTTGTTGTTGTTGATGTTGACGATGATGATGATGACAATGACAGAGGATCTTCTCCGTCTTCTTTATAGATGACATCTCATTAGATGCTTTATTGTAGTCATTCTTATAACATGAGGTAGGCAGTAGTAATTACTTTTCGAAATAGTTACCCTTTAACCACCCTAAAGAAGACAATGCCTTTACTCTTACTCTATTTTTGTTGTTCTCCTTTCTCACTGTCACAGAGCAGCCTGACTCAGGAAGGAGGGCTTTGAAGGACACTTTGAGACAAACGTGTTGTATCTGAAGCAGGAGAGTCAAATCCCATTTCCAAAACCACCTTCCCAGTGAGCTCAAATAACACATGACAACTTGTCAGTATAATTTATAGACAAAAGATATTTGCTTCTCAGTACAGCTGAACGGAGTGGCTTTTTACTGGATAGGAGATGTACTGTTGAGTCCAGTATTAACTGGCTGGACCCAAAGCATCTGTCCTCCTTATAATCTGTATAGATTTGTCCAAATGGGTCTTATCATCTTTTGAATCGTGTATTGGGAATGAGAATTGATAAGAGATGAAAAACATTTTCTTCCTTTTAGAGTCCTTTAAGATACAGAGCAATACATTTTAAAGGTTTGTCCTCTATAGGCTCATGGGTGAGTGGCAATCAGCATCCATTATCTAGGAAGATCACAACAACAGAACTATCTGCTTTTAGCAGTGTCTAACCTTTGACCCTCACTGGCTAGACCTGTGGGGACCAACTGCTTATAATACTGTACCAACAGTCAGTTAGTTAGTGTCTGTAAATGGAGAAAGACAACCTGAAAAACTTAAAAAATACCGTCCCTCCTACAAAGAGATCAATTGGTAGGATAATGTAATACTCTAGTTGATATTTTTGCCCTAGAGGCCCCTTTTTTTCCCTCTAGTCTAACTTTAGTCTAGGCTTGAGTGCAGAAAAATATCAGCCATCCCCTTGTCCAGTCTTCAGTCCTATGGATCTAAAAGACCCCAATGGGTAAGGACACAGTCTAGGGGCCTTGGTTGGTGACTACCCATCTGTTAAACAAAAGACAATATATGGGACATCCCCTAGGTTTTCTTTATCTCTCTCTGCAGAGCATCCTATGGAGAGTTTCCCAGATATTGTTTCTTTGCTCATCAAAGAAGGAGGCACCTATCATATTAATCACTTATTTTACCCATTTGGTCCAGGACACTGGTATCTTCTTCCTCATCAACACCCATAAGGAAGGGGGCCTATTCAAATTATTCACCCTAAATTGTTCTTTAATACCCTGTGACCTTAATGAATTCTTTCTGCATTTATCCTGCCCTGTCTTATCCCACCTGTACATGAGCCAACATTAAAAAGAATCCTGTGGAGTAAATAAGTCTCTTGTGTCAAGAAAGTCACCCAACATCTGGTGATTATGTAAGTTAAGTGCCCATGATCACAACTTATAGAAAGACATATGGACTTCCCTTCCTTAGGTTGAGACCATGGAACTTCTTTTCCTTGTTTCTTTGTTCATCTCCCTGGGGGTTGAACCTCTAATATTCCCTTAAACATTCCCTTTAACCTTTTCCCTCTAATTTATAATGTGGGTCCATATTGTGTTTCCCAGTCTAAGTAAGAAGCAAGCACAGTAAGAACTTGATGGGGGGATTTTCCACTTAAAAAGGCTAGCAGTCGGGATGCCTTGGCTTAAAAGGGCATATTGTAATTACTTCATGTAATTTTGGATTAAGTTCCATAATCTAGAGGATACAGAACATAGAGAACAATGACATCCAAAAGAACATGGAAAGAGGTGACATCAACCTGTTCTTTCTTGTTAGCCCATTTACATCACTGTAACTGGAAAGTAGAGAAAAAACCAGGGCTCAGTGAGACAGAAACAACAACAGGCAGCAAGGAAAGAAAGAATATTCTATCTCAGCTAGAGAAAGATGGGCTTGGAGACACCAGGCAGAAATACCAGGCATGAAGACCTAGAGGAACCACATCTCCAGCGTCCTGCCTAAGCAGAGCATCCCCATCTCCATCTCCAGCCTCCCGCCTAAGCAGAGCATCCCCATCTCTATCTCCAGCCTCCTGCCTAAGCAGAGCATCTCCATCTCCATCTCCTGCCAAAGCAGAGCATCTCCAACTCTAGCCTCCAGCCTAAGCACAGCATCTCCATCTCCTGCCTAAGCAGAGCAACACCAACTCCAGCCTCTTTGCTGCCAGCTATTGCAGCTGCCTACAGGCAGCAGCTTGTCTAGCACCTGGCAATCTATTCTTCTGGTCCCAGTTGGGATTTATGTTCTCCCAAGACTTGTCCTCAGCAGCATCTGCAAATTTACACGAGCTTCCCATGTCTACCCATCTCGAAATATTAGCTCCCACTGGTAGCTGTCTAGTGTTGGTGGCACAAGACTGAGGAAACTCTTAGTCATCTTTAGAAACCAGTAAACATACCATGCAAAACAACGTGTCAAAAAAAAATCAATTCACAATGAAGGTCTAGTATTATACATGTCTGGTTTCCTTAGTGATGTAGGAAATGCATTGTCCTTATTATATGGCAATGTAGACTGCATGGGTCTCCTATTTCCATGACGCTATAGGCATGCAATAAGGCAAAAACCAAAAAGAAAAACAAAATGGAAAGAGGAGGATCGAGATGTGCAACTGGATGCCCTAGTCACAGGAAATTCAAAGGGTGTAGTGATCTCCTGAGGTCTCCATGGTATCAGGAAGATTTATGGGTACCACTACTTTGGCTTATGACAAGTGTTTGTTTAACTAAGAGAGCAGCGAAGTCATGTGGTTGTCAACACCTTGATGATGTCACTAACTGAGATGCTGGTCAAATCATATAGCTGATTTTACATAACACGATGGTCCCCAGTTCCATCTATTTTCCTATAAATAATAAAGTTTTGTTCTTTGTAACTGAATAATACCCCATCATGTGTATTCAACTAATTTTCTTTACCCATCCATCAGACCCCTAGGCTGATTTCAGAACTTGGCAATTGTGAATACTGCCAGTCAACATGGACATGCAGATGTCTCTGTGTATGTTGACTTTGATTCCATTTGGTATCTGCCCAGGTATGGGATAGCTTCGCTATATGGTAGTTGTGTTTTTAATGTGGGGGACACCTCAATACTGATTTCTATAATTGTTGCACTGACTTACATTCCCACCAATAGTGTATAAGAGTTCCCTTTCTCCCCGCATCCTGGCCAGCAGCTCTTGTTTGGTTTCTTGATGATGACACTCATTCTACTGGAGTAAGATGAACTCTCAATGTAGGTTTTGCATTTTATATTTGTATTTCTCTGGATGACCAAAGATGAGGAACACTTTTCATACCCTTTTGGCAATTTGTCCTTCTTTGGCAATTTGTCCTTCTTTTGAGAACTATTTGTTTGAATAATTTGTTTGCCCATTTGTTGTCTGAATGGTTTTTGGTTTGGCGGGGAGAGGCAATGTTTTTAGTTATTTGTACATTCAAGCTATTAATCTCCTGTCAGATCCGTATCTGGCAAAGATTTTCCTCTTTCTATAGACTGTCTCTTCACTGTGGTAATTGTCTCTTTTGCTGTACGAGAACATTTTTACTCATGCCATCAGGTTTTCCTATTATTTCCTATTATTTCCTGGGCTACTGTAATCTTTCCAGAAAGACCTTGCCTTGCCCAGATCTAGAAATATTCCCCTATGGTCTTCTCCAGTAATTTCAATGTTTCTTGTCTTGTGTACACGGTAAGACACGGACTTCACTATTTCACTCTTGCTGTCCTGAAGCTTACTACATAGAGTAGGCCAGCCTTAAACTCACAGATATCCACCTGTCTCTGTCTCCCAGGGCCGGGGTTAAAAGCATGCAGCACTACACCCAGCAAAATTCTAGTTTTATCAGCATCATTTGTGGAAGATATTGTCTTTTCTCTAACATTTTATAATTTTTCTTTTAACATAATTGTCAAAAATTAGGTGGTTCCACCTGCTGGGTTTATTTCTGGGTCCCCCGTCCCATAGGTCTATGTGTCTTTTATTCATGTCAATAGCTTGTGGTACAACTTGAGATTAGTTATTATGATACTTCAAGTATCGCTTTTTCTACTGAAGGATGCCCTGGCTATTGTGCATCTTTTATACTTCCATATAAAATTGTGGGTTTTTTTCTACTTCTGTGAATAGCATCATTGAAGTGTTGATGGGTATTGTGTTGAATCTGTAGGTCACTTTGACTAGTAAAGTCATTTTCTCAACATCAGTTCTGCTGATCTGTAACCACATAATGTTGTCCCATCTTTGTCACTCATATATGGATTTTAGACATAGAGTAAAGGATTACCAGCCTACAATCCACACAGCCAGAGAAGCTAGGAAACAAGGAGGACCTAAGAGAGACATACATGGTCCTCTGGAGAAGGGGAAAGGGACAAGATCTCCTGAGCAAATTGGGAACATGGGGGGAGGGGAGAGGGAGCTAGGAGAATGAGGAGGGGAGAAGAGGAGGGATGAGGAGAACATAAGGGAGCAGGAAGGTTGAGTCGAGTAGGGGGAAGAATAGAGGAGAGCAAGATAAGAGATACCATAATAGAGGGAGCCATTATAGGTTTAAAGAGAAATCAGGCACTAGGGAAATGTCTGGAGATCTACAAGGATGACACCAACTAACAATCTAAGCAACAAAGGAGAGGCTACCTTAAATGCCCTCCCCTGATAATGAGATTGATGACTGACTTACATGCCATCCTAGAGCCTTCATCCAGCAGCTGATGGAAGTAGAAGCTGACACCCACAGCTAAACACTGAACTGAACTGGAATCCAGTTGCAGAGAAGGAGGAGTGATGAGCAAAGGGGTCAAGACCAGGCTGGTGAAACCCATGGAAACAGCTGACCTGAACAAGGGAGAGTTCTTGGTCCCCAGACTGATAGCTAGGAAACCAGCATGGGACTGATCCAGACCCCATGAACGTAGGTGTCAGTGAGGAGGCCTCAGAAATCTATGGGGCCTCTTGTAGTAGATCAGTACTTATCCCTATCATAGATGTGGACTTTGGGAGCCAATTCCACATAGAGGGATACTCCCTCAGTCTAGACACATGGGAGAGGGCCTAGGCCCTATCCTAAAGGATATGACAGACTCTGAAGACCCCCCCCATGGAAGGTCTCACCCTCCCTGGGGAAGAGAAAGGGTATGGGATAGGTAGGGTGTTAGTGGGGGACAGGGGAGGAGGGGAGGGAGAGGGAACTAGGATTGACATGTAAAACAATCTTGTTTCTAATTTAAATTAAAAATGGAAGGAAAAAAAAGTTCTCACTGTAGAGGTCTTTTTCTCCTTAGTTAGATATATTCCTTGGTGTTATTTGTTTGTTTTTTGTGTGGGGTTTGTTTGGTTGGTTGTTTGGTTGGTTGGTTGGTTTTTGTCTGTTGTGAATGGGAATGGAATGTGTTCCTCTTTTATTTCCTAGCATGTTCATTATTGTTATGTAGGAAGGGAATCTAGTTGACTTTATATCCTGCTATGCAGAACTTATTTATCAGAAGAAAGAGTTTACTGATGGAGTCTTTATGGTCTTCTCAGTGTAGAATCATATCATCTGCAAATGGGAATAATTAAACATCTTCCTCTATTTTTCTTTCTTTTACTTCTTTCTCTTATCATCCTCATGAAACATTCGAGTAGATTGTTGACTAAGCAAGTTAAGAGCGAATATCCTTTACCTCTTACTGATCCATCCCATCTACCAATGGGCTATTACATGATACTAAGTCTCAAATAAAAAAGAAAGAGAACGATAGAAAGAAGCCATTCACCAGAATCACTAAAATGAAAAGGATTGTTGACAAGTATCTTCAGAAAATGAAACCCTCATAAGCCCTTTGCATTGCCTCCTTTTTATTTTGTAATAATTAGTTTCTGGTAAGTGAAAATATTGCTTCACTTTTTACATTTATTCTTCTCTCATACAATATATCCTCTTTAAGATACTGCTTTTGCAGCACCTCCTAAAGCGGTGTAGATAAGAGATACTCATTCTGACTCATTCTAACCACACACTCAACAAAAATTAGTCCACATACCAAGACCAAATACAACAAATCAACACCAATATGATCCATGGTAGCCCTAAACTGAAGCCATTAAAATGCATTAATTATCATGTGGTTGTATATTAGAATATTGTATGGCAATGAAACACATTCTGTTTCCACATGTAAATAAAGAGATGGATTTCCTAAACAAAAATGTCAAACAGAAAAGCAAACTTTGTAATGAAGTTCATGTAACATTCAAAAAAAGCAGGCAAAACTGATCTGTCACACTAGGCCCCAAAAAATTGGTTAACTATAGAATAAGCAGAGCCAAGATTAGGAAAAGGGGGCTTCTGGAACTTTTTTTTCCTACTGGCTGATTGTATGGTGTGTTATCTTGTATGAATTTATCAGACTATGTGTTCATAATTTCTTTACCATAATTTCTTTACCCTTCTCTGCATCATGCATTAATCTCTTTGGGATGATTATTCCTCAGGATCAATTTCATGTTTTCAACTGTCCCCTGTCCCCCTTTTCTCTAAATTAGGCAACAGCCCCATGGCTACCTTTGCTCTTCCTTTCTGTACCTTCCAGGAAGTGGCCTGAGTAGACCTTTACTGTGTGTTCAGGATTCTCCTCTTAGGCCGTGGCTAACCCAGCGTACACCAGGGGTCGAGATGGCCCGCCTTGTGCTAGACCTCATCTTATCAAGCATGCTAACTCCAACTTTACTGTATTACTATGTGGCACTGTATTTGAGTTTGAACACGGAAACTCAAGGCGTGACTCTGTGATTCCTGCCTATGGACGTGGGCCACATATCTAAGCCAGAGAACTGCTTCCGTTCTCCAGAGCTTTGGTTAGCAGAGATTCTTTGCATTCAACAATCTGTCTCGACAATCTTCTTGACAGAGCCTGAGTGAGGCCACATGCAGAGTCAAACCAAAATTCCTCTCTTTCTCACCAGGGGCTTAGGAGAGACAGTGAGTCACAGACACTGATTTCTGCTACTGGAGTGCCTGTTGCTCCAGCTGCCCACACTGCCAACAGAGATAAAGAGATGAGGAGGGGATTTGTAGCCAATTTCACATTAAGGTAGGACATACCCACCAAAGAAGTGCAAATAGATGTGTCTGCTGGAGGACAGCCTTTGGTCTCTCATGTTTTTCTGTTTCCCACAAACACGGGAGCTGCAGCCCTTGGTCAGGTCTTCCCGGTCCCCAGCCCTCCAGGTGCAATGAAATGTCTGTGTTCTGGGTCCCTAAGGACTGATCAAAAGTTCTCTCCAGTTGGCATGGTTTTGCTCTCTGAGTTTGACTCCCTTCTCATTGCTTGAAACTTCTCAGGCATCCATGAATATGCTTGGGGGTGGGGGGGCTTCTGGAACTGCACACATCCTGGGTGTGAGCCACAGGCTGTACAGTACATGTGTACAGTCCATATGACTACATGTACTACATTATCATCTCTGTGGAAAGGAAAACAGTGTGTGTCTATAGGCAGGCCATGACACTGACTGGGTCACGCACCTTCTAGTCTTTCTTTCCATTTCTCCGTGCATATTAGAAACAATTGTCTGAATTTCTGAATAACTAGTATCTTCAATTAGGACTTCTGAAAGCAAAGCCACAGAGGAACACAGGACTGTCATGGGGACTTTGTGCCTCTTCCTCTCTGTTTCACTCACTGAATCTCCCAACTTTGCACTGCAAGCTCCTCCCTTCTCTATTTCACAGTCAGACTGTCAGAAATCCACAGAATTTGTATGATCCACAAATTTCCAAGCAGACCCCCCTGGATTTCATCTCATTTGGTCTTTACAATAACCTGTCAGATCATGAACCTCTACTTCTACATGTAAGAAACGTGAGACCCAGAAAGGTGACATAACTTTTTCCAAGTCACACTGCTACGTAGTGATGGCTCTAGAGTCAATGGAGGGCTTTTTCCACTCAGGAAGTTAGCTCAGAGATCTCTTCGGGTTTGGTCAACAGTCATGGTTAGTCTGCAAAGGAGGCTTGCTGGAATTCATGAAAATACACCATCGCCAACGTGCACAGTATCTTGTATCTTCTTCCATCATAGCATGCAGTTTGAATTAAAATACTCTGACTACTTCTATGTCTCTCTATCAGGGCAGGAGGCATGGACAGGTCCAGCTGTAGTTGCTTCTTTCTATAATTCCAGGAAATTATTATTATTGTCATCATCATCTTCATGGCCATCATCATCACTTCCTCCTCTTCTCCTTCTCCCTCTTACTTTTATTTTCTTTCCCCCACATTTTATTTTGCCTGGGATGGCTTGACAAAAAATAAAGACAATAGAAAATGATAATATGGCCACTCTGAAAATTTTTCAATAAATGATACGATTCTTCAAATGATTATTTTTTGAAATAGGACATTGCGTTAGACACAGAGATGGAGATGATGTCGAGAAAGATAAAAGACTACCATGTGATAACTCAGGCACCATTTAGTGAGCCACCAGGCCTGCACTCACATGAGTGAGACAGTTTCCTTGTGCCATGTCCTTTGGGCCTGGGAGACTCAGTCCTAGATCAGGAAAGATAAGTCTGTATGTCTCAAGAAACTTCTAATTCTTCATTAAACAAACAGGCATATTTGCCCCCAAGGAGACCCAAGTTCCCCACTGCTGTCTGAGAATGTCACGGGCCTTCTTCTGGGTACTGTGGGTGCAAACCATAGTGACAACTACACACAGCCTCTTAGCTAGGAAACCTCTTCTCTCTCTGTTGTTTCCCCAGCCCTCAAGCTCTTGACTGGCCCCCAAGTGTCCTCAGAGTTTCCCTAACAGAGGCACAATCATGGAGGGGGCACCCTGTGCTCTAGGGTCTAGGCCCTACACCTGTCAATGACTGTGTGTGACGCCAGGTGCCAGAGACAATAATGGCCAACTAATCCAAGCCTGGCCTTGGGAGCCAGGGAAAGTGAGGTGCAGACAGTTTTCAAGATTCCTCAGTATCAAAGCCCAAAGGAACAACAGATAGTAATTTGGAGGGAAATGACAAGATTGGGATAAAACTTAGACTAAGTGTCTCGTGGCTACTTTCTTTATTTCTTAGGCTAAGCACCAATCCTCTGACCTTCTCATAGCATTTCTGTGACCTTGTTGGAAATAGTTGTGGCTAATTTTACTAATCAACAATGAAAAAGGTCAGTATTTTGTTTTGTTTTGTTTTTGTTATTGCTGTTGTTGTTTTGATATCCTAGAATGGATGGTGGCATTTTGATGGCACCGGATTGATTTCTGAGACCTCATTATACACTTACTACTAGGTCACCATTAACTCCTCTACAATGTCCAGAAAATCTCTTCCAGCAGCCACTCCAAGAATATGAACTAATATCATGATCACCTGTGGGCTTCCCCTGTCTCACCCTGGTGGTTTAGTATTCTCGACAATGACTATAAACTGAGGAGGGCTGCGGGAAAGAACTGGAAGCTAGCATCACTTCACCTCAAGAACCACAAATGCTTCCTTCTTTCATATCTTTGCTCCCATAGAAA
This sequence comes from Cricetulus griseus, assembly GCF_003668045.3. Lineage (NCBI taxonomy): Eukaryota > Metazoa > Chordata > Mammalia > Rodentia > Cricetidae > Cricetulus > Cricetulus griseus. The sequence goes on from NW_023276806.1 coordinate 138,246,674, forward strand.
GAACACAAACTGTCTTGATCTTTGGAGATAGTCCACCTTTCTAGCGGTCTATATTTGCTATAGAGTGAGGCAAGGTGATTTATTTCACAAAGTAATGAGAAAATAGACTGGCAAAAGATCGTTCATTGTAAGAAATTAGAAGTCGTGGTTGCCAAATGGGACTTCTGCCCAGGAACCCTAATCTACCTGCAAAAGACCTGCACATGTGTTTACCAAAAGCCACCCAAACTAGTCTCTCAAAGGACATTTACTATGGAGCCAGTCCTAATCAAGCCCTCATCATGTAGTAGGAAAAATCAAATTTCTCTCTATTTGTGAATGTGTGGTGCTCACACCACCCCCCCAAACAAGGTCAATCCCAGAATATTCAAGCCTTGGGCCTCAAATCCTTTGAAATTGAAGACTCCCATTTTGTCAGGAAAAAAAAATAAGAACTTCTTTGAGTTATTGCCAACAAAGAATTCATAGAAAATGCAAAACCTTTGATAAAAGTAACAAGACTACATGTATTTGTTAAAAGGTGCAGTTTATGCTCATTTTCTTTCAATAGACCTAATGAAATAAAGGGTTTTCCTTGTATGTTCTCTTGTGTTCCACAATGTCCATCTAATCATGATTGGAAAACTAAAATGTGTTCTACCTCAGAGAACATTTGTCTCCCCAGTTTTGTCAGATTCAAGACAAGCATTTTCACTCGTGTAAGCATGTAAGAGAACAGCGCATCTCACAAGGAAGCAGCCCAGCCCCCATTGCATCTACAGAGCTTCCTTGCATGGTGATGTGTAGAGCCCATTTGTGATATTCTCATTGCAATCCTCCAGGGGCAGGAGCAGTATTTCCAAGATGAGGAACCAGGACTCAGCATATAGATTCCCAGTGTAAGGGAATGCTGTTTGAAGGAGTTTGTTTCAAGCACAAGGAAAATCACTTGACACATTTAGACACTCACTGAGACCCTACCAAGTGACAGTTCTTCAAGGCCTGGTGATTACAGTCACGACACATGTCTTCAGAGAGAGAAAGATCCATGCTGCAGGATTTTAACAAAGGCCAGCAGTGTGCATTGTGTCAGGTGTTGTGACACGGAGCCTCAGAGAAATACATGAAGGCATTATTACCCTGACAAGCAGATGAGAATGGCTTTCTGTAGGAAGTATCATAAGCAAGGACCTGAGAAATAAATGAGGAGCCAATGATGTGGCCAGTATTGGGAGCAAGATATGGTGGTGGGAAAATGGGAGAGTATGAGAAATTAACACATGGGAAGACCTGAGTTGAGAAGGAAAATGACATGCCTTCATAACCAGGGCAATGGGTACTCTAGTACAATAGGAAAACCAGCATGGACTCTCCTCTGTCTGTACACTTGCTTTACTCCCTGCATGCACACATCCCAAAGCTCCTTCCCAGAGAGGGTTCCCCTAATGATTCTAGCATCTGCCAACACTATCCACCATACACATGTCTACCTTCCTCTTGTACTAGTTACACAGTACTATTGTGTGACCACATAACACACTGACCCCAAACTAGTCACTTAAAACAGTCAATGCTTGCTACCTCCTTACATTTCTAAGGTTTCTTCTCAAGGTCACTTGTGGTGTGATAGTTAAGATGTTGGCCATGGCCACGGATAGGCTTAGTGTAGGGCAGGCCCTTTACCTTGGTGACTGTCCTTCAGGGCCTCAAATCCTCCCCATATAGCACTCACTCTCTACAGACCTGTTAATAACATAGTGACTAACCCCCACCCCCAGAAGGAGAAATGTAAGAGAGAGAAGAAAGCATAATGTTTTTGTGACCTCTGTCCCAAAGTCACACACCACCCCTACTGGTTAGCTCTGCGCATCTGAAACAAGTAACTACGGCCAGCACATGCCAGGTGAAAAAAGAATTGAGCTTAACCTCTTCAAGAAAAGACAACCAAAGAATTTGTACACATTGAGAATCACTACATTTTCTCTGCTTTATCTTCCCCTATGGCATTCATGGAGCTGGCAATCCATGATTGCTTGGCGCGATCAATCTTGCGAATCTGTTTACTGTTTGTGTCACATTGCTGGAATGTAATAATTTAATCAATTTTCTTTGCTATTGAATAGTCCTGACTCTTGAAACAGTGCCTGGTACATAGAGAGAACACAGTATTTGATGAATGGATTCAGAAGAATGAATAGGTGGAGTCATGAATAAATGAAACCAAGTTGGAGAGACTGGTGTAGCCAAACTAATGTGGACTTGGCTCAAAGGGCATGGGAAGCCGTCATGTGTTTTTAAACAGGTGGGTGGCATGTCATTATCCTACAAACTTGGCAGGGACAGTCTGGTGTGAGGCATTTGTCCACCGGAGCTTCTTTCCTGCCCCCGGGGTGACTCATATTGACAGGAGACCCAATCCATCTCACAGATGAAAATGGACCTCAGCCTCACCCTGGAGTTGAAGCAGCCTCACAGCTTGCAAATTTCTTTTTAAGCGCTTGACAAACTTTAGCTTTTTAAGAAATCCTTATTGACTGGATTTCAAGGAACTGAAACTCTTATATTATTGTTGCATTGTTCACGAACTTCCTATTCCCAGATATTTAAACAAAAGTTGAAGTGACACTCAGGGCTCCAGTGTGAGGTTGGTCCACAGTCCCTTTTTATAAATGGAAGTTATTTGCCTGGTTGTTAATTAGTTGTTTCAGACATCCCTTCTTCTACTCAGAGGAAGGTTCTACAACCAAAGGAGCTCCCAAGACAAAACTATAAACAAAAATGATTCCAGAACTTTCTGCAGACTTCTTTTGGCATAACAAAACCAGAAATAAGCAATGCTAAATTCGAGGGGCCCTGTCATCCCACACACCTCCAATAGTTTTTCAAGACATGCTGGCTAGATTATTCTTAATTTACAGAAATGACGCCATTCTGTGCACATGATCTTACTATTTTCTTTCTCATTTTCTTTTTCAAAGTTCTGTTTAGATCAATATATGTACTTTTGACAAAAAGCTTAAACCTAATCAGAACTTTTTTTTTAACATCCCATGGGGAATAAATGTTTTCATTTGTTAGTCAAATGGCACTGTGTGGGAATCTATGCTCAACTTCTCCAGGGGAAAGAATTAGTAGAAACTAAAACAAGGTCCAAGCAATGAAGTCAGTGAAATTTTTATTTTTCCATGAAGAGCAAAGTGACACAGAAATATTTTGTCTCATTCAAATAATGCAAAAGGCAGTTCATTGCCTGCTTTCTGCTATTTGGAATTTTTTCAACCATGGTTGACAGTAATAAAACTCAGAGGATTCTAGGAAGAGTGACTGAGCTGGCAAGAGTGGCCCCAAAAAGTAAGAACCTCTACATTCCAGGAACGTGGTTTTCCATGAACTGCAGCCCCCAATGTAGTCAAAAGGGCTAGTTACTGGCATGACTTGCTTACTGGTCAGTCAGATATATACTGGGTCAACAGTAGCTATGACCAACACCTTCACACTCTTGAGTTCATTATTTCTTCATTCAGCAAAGTGCAATAACTTAGCTCGACCGTGCTGGCTACTAGGCTATGTTCTTAGGGAGATACACAGTTCTACAGTCCAGGTATTTGAAGTATACAATGTGACTATCGGAGAAGGAGTTTTCTGAAGGTGGAAAGAGCGAAAGATCTGCTGGACCAAGCCATAGGGGAAAGATACAATTTGCTCATCCCCAGAGGAATCAGCCAGCAGAAACCCAGCTTTGCTGAACCATGATTTGGTAGGCAAGGCTGAAAAGACAGTGCTACATCAGAGGGGTAAGTAGAGAAAGACGAGGTTTGAGAGGAAAAGTACAGAGGGATCAGTCAATCTCAGGGCTTACACGTTAGCCAGACAACAAAGGAGGACAATGGTGACCACTGAGATCCCATCTGCCCCCTTGAGACAGAATTCTCATGAAAATGAGGAAGAGATCTCTGGCAAGACAGGAGGCAGAAAAACAAGTCAACAGGCTGGAGTGACAGTGGGAAGAGAGTGGCCTGGGGTAGATCACTGGGATGGAAAGAATGCAAACGATGAATAGAATCAACTAAGTTAAACAGATGGAAGGATGGGTGGGATATGGGGGCAGGGGGAGAGTTGACAGCTCCAAACTTCCTGGCTTGAGAAGTAGGCTGATGGGGTTTCCTTCACTGGGCATCTGGTGGAAGAACAGAATAAGGAAAAACAATTACCAAGTGGTTGAGGTCATTCTGCCAAAGAGGGACAAGAATGGGGTGAAGCAGGGGCCAGGGAGCTACAACACTGAATCAGAGACTCATCATACCGATGGTCAGAGAGTCATGAGGAAGGATGAGCTCATGCTGCGTGAAAAGAGAAGGTCTAGAGAGAAAGGGAGATGTTTACACAACAAGTGTGGTAAAGCAGTGCTTTGGTGGAGTTTTCTAGAGGGAGTATTGGGGACAATAAGCAGGGCATGGTCACCTTTACTTGGAAAGTTCTATGAGTCTTTTTCAGGGAGATGATGTGTAAGATTGTGGTCAGTTGACTAAGTGCCCACCAGGCAGCCCAGAGAAACAAGATCACAAGCAGAGAGCACACCAGAGAGGGGTGTGGGGATGAGCACAAACACGAGTGTTTGGGAAATCAAGACATGACACTGGCAGGGTAGCCAGAGACTGAATCAGAAAAAGTCTGATGTCCCGGTGCTTACGGTTTCATCACCCGGAGTCTCTTGGAGTCTCCTGTCTAGTGGGTCTAATGTGCATACTGTGTTACAGAATGTGCTGATCTCTAACACAGGGTCTGGCCATAGAGGCATGAAGTCCATGTTTCCTAACATATTGCTGGAATGCCATCTCTGTGTCCTCACAGCAGAAGACAGCAAAGGCTCAGAAACCCTGCCTGCAGGCAAGAGTGGGAATACATTTTCTCCACAAGACACAATACAGCTTCTTATGCTTAGTTTTTCCAAATATTACCCGGGGACCATTTTAAATAATAAAATCCTTAAAAAGGAACCAAAAAGCATCAAAACTTGAAACATATTCACAAAACATAGCACAATTTTTTAAAAAAGAACATGCTTTTGTTTATTGTCTGAGAGTTGAAACAGGAAGGCAGAGATGATGATGACGGTTAAGTATTAGCAGCTTAACAGGATTTAACAAGGACCTGGGACAGGCCTCTGGGTACTTTCTCGATGGGAGGATGGGAGCCTGAATGCATTCCTTGCTCTCAGTTTCCTGACTGTAGAAGTGATTTGGGCAGCTCTTCAAGCTCCAATGCTTTGACTTTCTTGCTGAGGTGCCTTGCACCGTAAGCCACTTAAGTTGCCTCTGTCAGGGTATTCGACCCAAACAGAGAAAGAAACAAACACAGCTGGACTTGTACACAGCTCTATGTGCTCTGCCTGCTTCTACAAATAACCCAGAAAGTCCCATCAGTGTCTATGGTAGAGTTACAAATAAACATTAACCAAGATGGGTTTGTACTCAGAATCATAAATAATGAGTTGACTGTATACACATTCAAAGAAAAGAGTGGGCTTTCTCGGGGCACACCAGTTCCAGGGACTCTTAGTAAAAGGACAAAACAAATAACAACATTACATTTCACAGACTACTTAAGCAAAATGGAGACCAGGTAGAATCCAATGGATGGCACCCATCGAAGGCCTCTGCTGGCATTTGTTAGCTATCTTTCATGGGAATGGGTGGAATAATGGCTTAGTTGCTATAGCTGGAGGCTGATGAGGAGGGAGAGAAATGGAGGGTGAGAAGACAGGATTGTTTTAGGAAATTCAGCTGTGCTATCCCTAGGGGAATATTCAGCATGGGTGTGGAGGCTCTGAGGGAGCTGAGTTTCCCTCTTGTGCTGGTTACACACCTTCTAGATCAGTGCCTGAAACATCTTCAAATCCATACCCACCCCCCCACCCCCCATCTCAGTCAGCTTGTTAGAACTAGGAGGGACTTTCGAAGTCAGGAGCCCATGCTTTAATCGACAAAGAAAACTTAAGGCCAAAAAAGGTTGAGTTCTGCATCTCAACCACAGTTGTCCTGAAGCCAACCAGGGGCAGGATCACTCTGGAAATCTAGGACTCCTCACTCCTACTCTGTCCTCGCATCCCTTCTTCTGTATCACATGGTCCTCACTCCTACTCCATCCTTTCATCCCATCTTCTGTACCACATGGTCAACGCTAGGTGATAACCGGAAGCAATGGAGAGTCAAAACATTCCCCACACCATTACAATAGGGATCTCAGTAAGGAGAGGCTAGGGGAGGGACTTCCTGAGTGAAGAAAGCAACACACAAAAATGGTACACAGAGCATACCCCCAATCTTTTAGAATAAAAAATAGTCAACCAGCATTGAAAATAGTGCAAGTCACTAGACAGTTAAAGTAGTTTTCTCTGCAGGAGCTCTTCGCTTCGCCAGCACATTTGATTTTGTTTTATTTCATTTTATTGTTTGTATGTATTGCCTTTGTGAAAGGGAAAATAAATATTTTTAGGGAAAATTCCATTGCTGTTAGAAATGCATTGAAGAACATGTCTAATGAGGAAATTAGATGACCTCCAAACACCGACACATCGAGGTGGGAGCAACAGCAGACAGTGAGAAAAAATAGGGAAGTATTCCCACTGTGGAGGCCTGAAGGGTGCCAAAAACAAACCACAGATAATCTGACGATTAATAAGCCAGGTCCCTACTGAGAAAGAAAGTGACTCTGAGATCTGTAATATCAAGAACAGAGGGTTTCCTGCCTCCTCCACCTCCCAGCCCAGCTCTCACTCCCTTGAGCCCACGCCGGCAGCCGTGCCTCACTCCTGCTGCAGGCTCAGTTTGGAAATCACTGGGCCCTCTGTGCTAACTTCAACAGTGCCTTTGAGGCGTCCATGGAGTGAGTCAACCTCAGCAGCAGCAGGCTTGTGGAGCACTACAGGAGGTCCTGTGGAAAGGCAACCTCAGGTTGCATACAACTTGGGGAAGCTCCCAAATTCTATACTCCTTGCATATTTCTCTTTTAAAAAATGTATTCCTATGTGTTTCTCTTGCCTACCTGTGTGTGCCACTTGGGTACCCGGTGCCTAGAGAAGTCAGAGGGTGACATTGGATCTAGAAGGGGAGTTGCCGGTGATGGTGAACCACCATGTGGGAACTGGGAATTAAACCCTAGTCCTCTGCAAGAGCAACAAGTGCTCTTAACTCTGGGCCATCTCTCCAGCCCCTTTGTATATTTCTCTTAAGTAAGCTTCATTCCACAGAAAAGTCTAGAAGTGGGAATCATTGCTTCTGCACCTGCTTTGCTGCTGCTGTGAGGCCAGCGAACCTCCCACACAGTGGCCATTTCTTGAGAACTTAGTGGACAAGAAAAAATGGCCTGGGGAGCTCAACAGGTAAAGCTCAGGGCCCAGACATACTGTCTTTTGAAGAAAATCACTGTGAGTTTTAGAATTCTAAAAGACAGCCATGACGCAGGAGACTTTCAACCTGGATACCATTTGGTAATAAGTAGAGAGTCTTAGCATACTGTTCTAAATGTCTCCACACCCCCATGCGGCTCCCTTCTAGGAGCTGTTGCAAATATCCTCAGAAAGCAAAGACCATCCCACCTCACACACACCCCACCACTCCTCACTCTGCCCAGCAAGTTAAGAGTGAAAAGGTGTGTCATCCATCACACGGCTCTCCAGACATCTAACAGCCATTGCTATTTCCCTAACAAGGTTATTGCTGATAGTGAAACCCTGGTACTACACATAAAGGAAGGTGTGGGTTTTATACATAAGATGATTGAAGGACAAACTTCTTTCTTATTGGAAGCCCTGAGAAAAGGGCTTCTCTCCCCTGTACAAAATACTATAAATTTGATAGTGATGGTGGCTCAAATATGTAACAATAGCATTCATGAGACTGAGATATGGGTGTTGTGTGAGTTACAGACCAGCCTGGACTATAGCCAGCTCCAGGCAAGTCTAGGATACAATGTGAGACACTGTCTCAAATCAGAACCCACAGAAACTATTAATTATGCTGTTCCAGTACTTAAAACAATGTGCTGCTGCTAGATCCATCCACAAACAGGTCAGTTGAAAAGAATAGAAAGTCAGATTTAGATCCAAATGCCTACAGGGATTTGACATATAGTAAAGGCAGTGTCTAAATCAGTTGGTAGCAAAGTAGACTTTTCAATAAAACCGTGTGGGGATAATTGAGGAATCAGCTGCAAAAAAGGCAAACTAGGATCTATATATAAAATGATGTGCACCAGAATACTCCAAATAAATGAAAAGCTTCAGCGTGGAGATAAACTACTTTAAAAAATGATAAAGCACATATAAACCCCTTTGTCATATTAGAGTTGCACAGACCTCTCTTTTTTTAATTTACTTATTTCTCTTTTCTATGTATTAGTGTTTTGCCATGAATGTCAGGGTCCCTGGAACTGGAGTTATAGACAGTTGTGAGCTGCCATGTGAGTGCTGGGAATTGAACCCCGGTCCTCCAGAAGAGCAGTCAGTGCTCTTAACCACTGTGCCATCTTTCCAGCCCTCCAGAGACCTTTTAACTATGAATCAAAGAGTCGGGGTCATGAGAGGAAATTATGCACTATCTGCATAAAGAAAAGCCTCTCTGTAGAAAAACAATAATAAAAACTACACACAAAACATAAATCAGTGAATAAGGGACCACCTGCAAAAATATGTTTACCTCATCTCAGGTACTTTCCCCAGGACACATTTGATTTCATGAAAGGAATAAGAAGCATATGAAAAAAAATCTGAACCTCAGTGAAAAACAAAACTGTAAGTCAGGGCAGCATGGAGACATTTCCTGCCCATCAGATTGGCAAGAATCCAGCACTCTACCATCTGGGCAACGGAGGGGAAGATACTTGCATCTAGCACTGCCTGTCAAGGCCTAACGAACAATCCTTTTACCATAGTTGCCTAAAGCACACTCACCTTCCAAGCCAGAATCTCACTTCCAGGGATTTATTCTATAAGTATAACTGCCTAAGAAGAAAAAAGTCATTGTGGTAGTTTGAATGTAAATGGCCCCATAATCTCATAGGGAGTGTCACTATCAGGAGATGTGGCTTTGTTGGAGTAGGTGTGTCCTTGTTGGAGGAAGTACATCACTGTGGGGGCAGGCTTTGAGGTTTCCTATGCTCAAGATACCACCCATTGTCTCAGTTGACTTCCTGTTGCCTGAAGGAAGATGTAGGCCTCTCAACTATTTCTCCAGCACCACATCTGCCTGCATGTTGCCATGCTCCTTGTCATTACGATAATGGACTGAACCTCTGAACTCTAAGCTGCCACCTCAATTAAATGTTTTCCTTATAAGAGTTGCCATGGTCACCCTATGACAGTCATTTGTACAGGTTTATCTTTTTTCCCTAGATTTATTTTATTTTTAACTATGTGTATGAGTATTAGTTTGTGTGTGGGTATTTGTATATGAGTACATGTGCCTGTGGGGCCTGCTGACATGAACTCTGGTCCTAAAAAACAAAAACAAGCCAGGTGTTGGTGGCACACGCCTTTAATCCCAGCACTCAGGAGGCAGAGGCAAGTGGATTTCTGTGAGTTAGAGGCCAGCCTGGTCTCCAGAGAGAGTGCCAGGATAGGCTCCAAAGCTACACAGAGAAACCCTGTCTCAAAAAACAAAACAAAGAGAGAGAGAGAGAGAGAGAGAGAGAGAGAGAGAGAGAGAGACGAGAACACAAATATATTTGTATTTGCCTATATTTGCATTTTTAAAAGCATGAAAAATTAAGACATGTTTATTAGTTTAGAATCAGAGTAGATGAGAACAAAGGTGGAAATATATATATATATATATATATATGTGTGTGTGTGTGTGTGTGTGTGTGTGTGTGTGTGTGTGTATGTGTTCATAACTTTATATTGTTCTGGTCTTGAACCATATTAACATGTTATTTGTTAAAAATTAACTTAAATGTTTAAAGGAATGAATTGTTGGCATTGAGTGTGACATAAAGGCTTTTTAAAGGCAGGCCACACTTCTGTCACCTCCCTCTATTGAGATATATCTAAGTCACAACCTCAGGCCACTCTGCCCAAGCCTGGCAGAATGAAGCTTTCCTAGGGACAGCTTACCAAGTCCCTCTTCCCACGCAAGGAAGGGTGGCCACAAGATTAGTGGACAAGGCTATAACAGCAGGATTGGCCTCTTCATGGGTCCTTTACCACAGTGATGGATTGAAAGTCGCCTTCCTATCTGAAGGGAAGGTGGGATATAAGTGTATCAGCTAGATGCACTGCCTGATCAGAGACACAAAGCAGCAAGGCCTACTGACCTCAACTTTGGAGACTGGAGATGGCCTGGCAGGGAGAGCATTTTTCCTTCCTTTAAGTTCATTTTCCCAGGTATTTTTGTCAGTATTACAGAAAGCTAACACAATAGCTAGAATAAACATGTTTTAGATATACATATAATTGTATATGTACATATAATTGTATAATTGTATAATTGTTCTATCATGCACTTCTTGTATAGCAAAAACATAGTGTAAAATTTAGAGTTATATATTGAGTCCATTGTAACACCATCTTATATGGAAATTAATAGCTAACTGCTTCTGTTTTCTGAGGCAGGGCTTCTCTGTGTAGCCTTGGGTCTCCTGGAACTTGCTTCATAGATATCGGGCTGGCCTTGAACTCACAGAGATTCACCTGCAACAGACTCCCAAGGGCTGGGCTTGAAGGCATGTGCCACCACACCTGGCTAGTCACTAACTTTACCTATTAAGAATAGACTTTGTTTTCTTGGTTATTATCTAACAAAGACATTTGCATTGTTTTTAGTTATACCTCAAATAGTACTAAAAGACTCTATGTAGCTAGCTCCTGAAGAATTTATGGTTAAAATGGTCTGCCACATCCCTGGCATCTCTTAGTGAGCATCCTGCCTGTCTCAGAGGAGTGCAGGGGTACCCATCATCTCCATCTTCCATGGTAGTGAAGAAGTACGTGCACAGCTTTAAACTTACAAGACCTGAGTTATCGCAGCCTAGATCTCCTTACTGGCAAAAGTGGGACAGCACCTATAAGATCATTCAGAAAACTGAACTAAACAGCGTAGGCAGAAGACAAGTCACCCACAATGTTGCTCATTTCCAAGAGTAGTAGTTTACTGAGATTCTTCTGTGTACAGGTGACCATGGAAGAACCCTATCTTTATGCTTTGTGGGCTTAGAGATGCATAGTAGCATGACTAAAATCCCATCATAAATCAAAGCAGAGATAGAGACCTACATCATCTAAGTCCACAGCCTAAAATCTGCACTGTTCATGCTGTTCATGGAGATGTTTCTGAAAATAAACCATGTTAGTAATCTGTTACTTTCTTTTTAATTTTGTGTGTGTGTGTGTGTGTGTGTGTGTGTTTGTGTGTGTGTATGTGTAGTGTGTATGTATATGTATGTGTGCATGTGTGTGTGTGTGTGTTTGTGTGTGTGTGTGTATGTGTATGTATGTGTGCATGTGTGTGTCTGTGTGTGTGCTTACGCATGCGAGTGTGTAAGTGGGTGTTTATGGCAGACAATACAGACTCCATGTGCTTCAGTGGATGAGAGGGTTCTCAGGGAGCAAACAAAAGATGTCCACACACTGTTTTGTATGCCCTTAAGGTTTACAATACTCCCCTAGTCACTGCCCTGTGTTTCTCACTAGCTAAATTCTTAAAAATACAAAATTGAAGTAATTTTTATTTCCCCCAGCATCTCTCAGCTTCTGTGAAATAGAGCTATGTCCAGGAAGTAAGATAGAAAATAACATTGTTATAATTACTGAGTGCCATATACATGCACTTGAGGTATTAAGTACTTCAGATCTGTAAGATTAATTACATTAAATGGGGTCATCTAAAGGAATAGAACTTATGGAGTGACAATGCATATATTCAAAGGGCATTTATTAGCATGGCAAATATGGTCTGAGTAGTCCAACAATGGCTGACTCCTAACTAAAGGACAAGGATGTGGAAATCATCCAGTCCAAGAGACTGGCTGTCTTGGTAGTCACAATCTGGTGCGGGAATCCCAGGGAAGTCCTATAGAGCTGTCAGTTTTCAGTCTACCTTGGAATCCCAAAGAAGTATGTTGTAGCATTAGTGGAGGAATGACTCAGGAATGGGACAGACAAACTTGCCAGGGAGAGCAAGGGTGAGCAGGCAAAAAAAAAAAATCCAAGTTTAGGATGAGTCTTTCACCTCAAGTGATCCAGCCAAGAAAATCCATCACGGGTGTGTCCATACGCTTGGAGGTTAGCTGATTCCGGATGTGGTCAAGTGACAACCCAGATTAGCCACCAGAAGTTCACTCTTTGTCAACTTGGCTCACAATCACGTTTTTTTATACCCTGCTTAATTTCCAAATGAAAACAATAAGAGTCATAATTCTATCTAATACGATATAACTATCCATGTGCAACCACAAATCCATTATAGATTTTAGAATAGGTGGCAATGTCCCTTGAGAAACATTCTTATTGCTGCCTCATAACTTATATATGATAACCACTGATACTGTCTCAATTGATGTTCCATTGCATGATAAAGAAACTGAAGAAGGCAAAACATTGCTAAATGTATGTCTATATAATGCACAAACACGCTCTTAACAAAATAGGCCTTTGTAATCTTACCTCAATTGAGCTGTTATAGCTCCCATTGACATTAATCACAGGCTATGGTAACAAGGGATGACCTAAACAATCTCCTGCATTCTTGCTTACCTCCATTGCAGAGAAACAATCCAATTTCTCCTTTGTTGTCTGGTTCAATGCCCACTTCTAACACTATAATTCTTTCTTAACCTGTTGGTTTAAGGGCAGTAGAGCCCAAAGTGGCCAGGGGGAAGCCTGAGGTTCCTGGTCAATGGAATTCTTGTTGTGGCTCCTGGACACACGAGTGCTCCTCCATCTGGAACCAAAACTTCTAGGCTAGCAGAACTTGATATGGGAACAGGGAACCAAAATTTTCCTAATGGGTCACTAAGGATGATGGTGATTGGAACCATTCCCATTTCCAACCCTTGACTCCTGGACCCATGTATCCTGACTACAGAGAAACAGTACCATATATTAGATGCTGATGCAAAGCACATTCTGCCTTCTGGAGAACCCTGATCCAGCCCTCCTGGCTATTGCCACCTACTTAGCATTGTACTTGTGTCCTCAAGAGGCCATTCCATCACTAGTTATTGGCTGTTCAGCTCTTTATTAGACCAATCAGGTGCCTTAGGTAGGCAAGGTGAAACAGATACAACACATCTTTACATAATTAAACACATGCAGCATAAACAGAAGTAACACACCTTCACATAATCAAAGTAATACTTTGCAGCATAAACAAATGTAACACATCTTTGCCTAGTTAATACTCCACAACATCAGGTTATAGGTGTAGCCATCTATTGGTGGGCCCTGAGGGACATCAGTATTGTCTTGTGTAGCATCTCCCTCAAGGAAATTTATTCAGGGTTTGGGAGACAATGAAAGATTAATTCCCTCAGGCAAAGGCAGAGAGGGCAATATTTCAGGGGGAGGGAGAATCCTCTGCTAAGGGTGGAGAGACTATGTCCTCTGATGAGATAAACCTTTTAGAACCCACGGGTTCAAAGTCTTTAGTCTCAGTAGGGTTCCCAACAGACACATCTCCATCCCAAGTTACCAATCGGTTTCCTTCCTTTAACCACCAACACCCTGGGAGGCTAAGGATTGAGTTTTGACTGTCATTCAGCCACCCTTATAACGAGGGCTTCAGTTTGATTTTCTGCCACCTGCACCTGATGGCTGCTGGAGAGAAGATAATATCCAGGGCACAGTTAGAAACCTAGATGCTGAGCACACATCTGGAGCCAGTCAACTGTGTCATCGAGCTCTTTCTTCTCCTTTGTTGCTGTACCCTAACCTGCTAGAAGCTGGTTAACTTCATCACAGAGCTCATTCTTGACCTCTGTCAGTCTATCAGGAAATGTTAGAAGCAACCAGCCAGCATCGGTATTTTCCTCATGTTTCCACAGATGATCAAAAGTTTTACCTCAGAATCACTAAATTCCCTTTTCCCCACAGCAAGCCCTGCCCCCCATGCCCCCCCCCCCACACACACACACAAACACACACACATTTTCCTTTTTGGTTTTTCCAGACAGGGTTTCTCTGTGTAACAGTCCTGGCTGTCCTGGAACTCTCTCTGTAGACCAGGGTGCCTCTGCCTCCCAAGTGCTGGGATTAAAGGCATACACCATCACTGCCTGATAAAATAATATTTTGGGTTGTTTTTGTTTTTGTTTGAGACAAGTTTTCACTGTGTAGCCCTGGATGTCCTGGAACTCACTCTGTAGACCAGGCTCACCTGGAACTCACAGAGATCCACCTGCCTTTGCCTCCTGAGTGCTGGAATTAAAGACATGTGCCACCATCACCCAGCTCCTTAATTATTTCTAACCATGGGCTTTCAGAGCTCTCCATGCTACCAGGACAGTAACTGTGTTGGTAAATCGTAAAGCCTGTTCTAGATACTCAACCAGTTCATCCTTAAAATCCTGTTTCTCCAGAACCACTCCTGGTACCACAGTCTGTGGTAGTCTGAGTCCTCTAAAGGAACAGAATTCAAAGGATGACAATATGTAAATATATTGAAGGGGGATTGGTTAGAATGGCTTTCATATAGGCTGAGGCATGAGTATCCAACAACAGACTTCCCTGGGACTCCAGCACCAGACTGAGATTGCTGAAATATTCAGTCTCTTGGAGTCAGGGAAGTCCTGGAGAGCTGTTGGGTTTCAGTCTACACTAGAATTTGGAAGTTGATCCTAATACCATTAGTGGAATGACTCAGAGTGAGGACAAGCGGGCCAAAATACAAAAGCTTCCTTCTTCCAGGTCTTTTTTATATAGGATGCCCACCAGTAGGCATGGCCTAGATTTAGGGTGGGTCTCACCTCAAATGATCCAACCAAGAAAATCCTTCACAGGTGTGCCCAGATGCTTGGGTTTTAATTGATTCCAAATGCAATCATGCAACAAGCATTTGCCATCATGTTTACTGATGTTTTCTGAGATGGCTTAAGATTATTAAACCTATATTTAGCACACTCAGCTACAAGATCTCAGAGAAGTCAAGTAACTTTCCCAGGATTGCACAGCTAACAAGTGGTAGAACTAAGATTCACACACCATTGTCTGATTATGATTGTGTCTGGGTTGTTTTTTCCCCCCAGTGTCGTGTGGTCTATTCAGAGAGTTGAAAATCTACCATAGCACTGGTTCTCAACCTTCCCAATGCTGCGACCCTTTGATACAGTTCCTCATGTTGTGGTGACTGCCCGCCAACCATAAAATTACTTCATTGCTACTGCATAACTGTAATCTAGCTACTGTTATGACTTTTATAATGTAAATCTCTGATATGCGGGATACGTGATATGCAACATCCCCCAAAGGGGTCACGACCCACAGGTTGAGAATGGCTGTGCTGTAGAACGCGTGGAGAGTGAATCATTCACCCAGAGGAGGGCATGACAAGTCAATACATTTCTAAATACATTTGAATCACCATTCCAGGTTTTTAGGGTCCCTGGGGGTCTCTTCAGAAAGTGAGGAAAGGTCATTTTCAGAATCCTAAAGCAACTGAGACCTTGAGACCCAGAAGGAAACATGTCACTGACTTACCATGGGAAACGGAACAAAGGCAAGGCACATGTCCTTTGCAACAGGTATACTTCCAGACACACTCAAGATTTACAGTATTTTCATCTTATTCTTGTATGGATATCTTAGACAAAGCAATTGTGGTGACAAAAGGAGAGTGCGTTATGAGTCACTAACACACATGCAAACACGTTCTCACGCACCCAACCATGCATACACACACGGCTGTGGCTTAGATGGACTTTTCATCATTGGCAGGTATTGAGCCATTTAATGAGGGGAATACGACACAGGAAAACACAAGGCTTGCTGACTTTGCTAACCTCCAGAGACAGGGAGCAAATGGAAATTTCCTGTCACCAACAACCTGTAAAGTGTAAGTGGAAAGCAATCTTACTCCTTTGACAGATGGACAGTGAATCTTGACCTTGTTGCTGTGGTTTAACCGTTGTGCACATTAGAAATGACCTGTGGAATTTTTGCATACAGTTTGAGTGAATGAACAAGCGAATGGATGAAAACCTCCACTAAATCTGCTTGAGGATATCAAAGCTCTCTCAATCAAAAATACATTGCTGTTCTAGCTCTCTCATTACTCTGAGTTACAGAAGTGGATATTCTGTCTCTACTGCTTTGTGCTTCAACTGTTCCAAATTATAAAATAAATGTGGCCACATTTTTCCTCAGTCTCCACACTTGGCTTGTGACTGATCATAGAAACTGCATGGAGTTCCTAAAACATGGAGCCAAGGTATATTTCAAGTTTCAGCCTCAAGTCACAGAAGTCAATTCGAATGTTGTTACTCCTAAGAAATACATTCTCTACTGTTAACACACTTTGCTGGTTCCATCTTTGCAAAATTACAAGGCAAACTCGCTAGGACGATGGATCCTTCACAGAACCAGACGTAGCATTCGCTGCTCAACCTATTTTCAACTTGGTGTTGGTTTCCCCGTCATCTGTTCTGACCCGAATACATTTTTAATGGGAGCATCACACGCTAAGGTAGTCATTGTGGGCAATTTTCCTGAATGTAGCAAGGGACCAAACCCCGACTCACTGAAGTCTGAGAGAAGATACTCACTGGCATTTTCCCATAATGTATGGCATTGAGGTTAGCTTTTATTTTCTTCTTGGAATCACAGAGCTTTTGTTTCGTTCATCTCAGAAGTAACTTGCAGCACACATGGTAACCCTTTGATACTGGACACACTGATTCATGGACCAAGCTTGCCAATCTTTCCCTTCACCAGTAATCACTGGGACTCCTGTATCTCCGCATTTCCTGACTCGGGCCTGATAACATCTCCAATTCATGGTTACACTAATCTGGCTTGCATACACCAGGTAATTGATTCCACCTTCTACAATCGCTGAGTCACAACACTGTAGTCAGAATCTTTTTTTTTTTTTTCTTTTTTTACCACATAACGGAAACAGACAAATCATTTCAGTATCTCTACCCAAAACTGCCTCTCCGTGTGAGCTGAATGTAGGTCAGAAAAGACAGGCCTGTGCTGAGATGTGCCACAGTTTCGTTTCAGGGCACTCACTGTGTCTCCTGCCTGCTAGATTAATCTTGAGTGTCTCTGAAATGAGACCCCCCCCCATTTTTTTTTTTACTGTTGTAATAAAAATTTGCCAATAAATTACATTGAGCTGAACATTTGAACAGCATATGTAAAATTCCTTTAACACCATATACTGTTTAACCTGCTGACTAAACTTGAGCTCGCTGGTAAGGAAAAGAACACAGGCTCAAAGTCAAATAGACTTACTCAAGGAGGAGTTATATGGGCTATTACAAACCCAAAGCCAGTGGTTCCTGAAGATATTAGCCTTGGAACCATCAAGCACAATGAGTGGTTCTTGACCTGTGGATCCTGACCCCTTTGAGGGGGGAGGAGCAAGTGACCCTTTCACAGGGGTCACCTAACACATGGGAGGACCATCAGAAAGCACAGGTACTTACATTACAATTCATAATAGTAGCAAAATCACAGTTATGAAGTAGCAATGGAAATAATTTTAAGCACAATATGAGGAACTGTATTAAAGGATCACAGCATTGGGAAAGAGTGAGAACCACCGCTCTAGAAGGTTATACATACAGAATCTTGAGCCCATCTCTGGGCTATTGTATGTTTTTTACTCTTTACTCTTTTGGCTGTTTGAGTCTTTAGGGGGGCCCACCACCCAGCTCCCACATAAATCACAAATGGAGGCTTATTCATAGTTCTGAGTGCCCAGCCTTAGCTTGACTTTTTGCTTGCCAACTTTTAACCTGTCTACTTCTCCCCTCTGGGATTTTATCTTTTGTATATCTTACTTTACTTCTTTGTCCATGGCTCACTGGATGACTCCTCTCCTTGTTCTCTCTTTTTTCCTCCTCTTCCTTGTTTCTTCTATTTATCCTCTCTGTCTGCCAACCCCACTATCCTTGCTCCTGCCTTGCTATTGGCCATTCAGCTCTTTATTAGGACCATCAGGTGTTTTAGAAAGGCACAGTAACAGATTCACAGAGTTAAACAAATGCAGCATAAACAAGTCACACACCTGAAAGTAATATTCCCCAACACTGGGCTGGTTCATAGGTCTATCGTGGATGTCCCTCTGAAAGTCTACTGGCGGCCACCTGTGGTTTGTTTTCTAAATGGACTTCACCCAAGAAAGAAAACTAAAGCAAGCACTTCTTTGGATATGCCAAGGAATGTGTGGTGCAATAAGCATTGCAGCTGCTGCTTATTCCCTGGAATTGATGTTTTTCCATCAGGCAAATGCTACAGGAGCAGCATCGATGGCTAGAACAGGGCAGTGGGGAGCTCAAACATTGACTCTCTGGGAGGGAGATAGAAATGCTGATTTACACGGCTTGCTGATGGGGGCAGTCTCAAACTATTGTTGCTTTATCAACTGCTCACAGACTTACAGAGTAGGCCAGCTCTAGCCTACTATCAGGCATAGACTCTATGGAGACATTTCACAGCATAACCTGGACATGTCACTGTTTGACTTGTATTGATGTGAATTCCTCCACTATCGCTCTACCTGTTGGCATCAGGACCTGACTCTCAGAGGCAGTTCAGTGCCCTGCTCCCAGTCCCCTGTTTCCAAGAAAGTACTCTAAAAGAGTCTGGGGTATCATAAAGTGAATTAGCAGATGAGCCCTTCAAAGAAAATGGCTGTCACCTTGAGGGCAGTGGCGTGCTTTCACCTGCTTGTCAGAGCTATTAGGACTGGGAGCCGTCCCTTGCCTGGGAGCACCAGAGTGGAAAGAAATACGCAGTTGGACCAAGGAAGCTTGGTTCTGAAAGTGAGAGTGGTGGGTGCATCTTTCTGTGCTTATAGTCAACATAGGACAAAGATGTTTCTAGCCTTGGTCAATGTCACTACCATGAAAGCCCATCAGCATAAAGCTGAAGAGCCCCTTGGCCTGCTTTAACTACAAGGTGAACTGGAGGGGTAAGCTATGAGGCACCAGGGGCACAGCCCAAGATGTCCAATAGCTGGGACTATGCTGTTTCCTGCAATTATTTTTGGGAAAACAGAATGGTTATATCATGTCAACCTGACAAATAATAGCCACAAATATACCTTCAGACTATGGCCCAACATGTGTAAAAGCACCCTAAACATATTCCCAGATCCAATATGAACAACTCTACGACCATCTACTATTGTAGACTACTTGTTCCTTTGGTAAGTATCCAGAGAGATCAATATGCTTTGAAACTATGGTTTGTCTACTATATGTATGTGTAGCTGTCACAGCAAAGGTGCATGGCGCATCTGTTAGCCTCCTGGAAAGGCTAGCCTTGGCTTTGCTCTGTCCGAAGCCTTTGTCAACTCACTTCCATTCCGGTTGAGGCCATCTGTATGATAACCCACGGCCCGCATTCTCTTGTTTGCCTGACTTGAAAAGGAAGGTGTTTTACCTTCCAAGAAGGCAAAGAGAAAAATCAACTCCCAAGCGAATCAACCAGAAATAGCTGATTCATAATAGATATTACATTTGAGCACAAACACTTCAGAGAAGGGAGTGTAGGTGGAGTTCAAGTAAGAAGATCTAGATTTAACTCACTAGCCAATGGGGTCTTGGACCAAGTAAAGAAACTTGTTTTATCTAAAAAGTGAGCATGATTCTGCTTAAATTGCATAACCTTTCCTAACAACATACCATTTACATTCTTAATGGTCTAATGTTCTTAACTTGGAATTCACACTCCAAAGGGATCCAGAGGTGAGACTAAAAATTAGCATGCAAACCCGATCACATACATACGTGCATGCATTTGTACTGGGTTCTCAACCAAAGGAACATGGAGAATGTCAGCTCCTGGAGTGAATGGGCAGGGCAACTGGAAAGAGGAGTTGGGGTGGGGGGTTGCTTTGTGAGAAAAACCTTATACAATGACTTAAACGTTCACTGCTGAGTATGGCTCAGGAAATACCAATTTAGACAAAAATACCAAGTCACCCTCTCATAACCCCTATTTGGCTATACTGTATCTCTAACATATATGCTCAAAAAACGGTATACTATGGCTGGACATTGTGGCATATGTCTTTAATCCAAGGCAGAGGCAGGTTCGTGTCTATGAGTTCCAGGCCAGCCAAGAATGCATAGAGAGACCCTGTCTCAGGAGTTGGAGGGGGGTTATACTAAAGATAAAGGCAGGATTTGCTGAGTGTTTCTGAAGACTGCTGAAAGCATAGCTCCACACAAGGGCTCACAATGTGAATAGCAAATATGTTTGGTATAGCCTCAAACTGCAAGAAATTGCCGGCAGATGAATAAATTAAAAAGGAAATGTGCACCAAAACATGAATGATCTCAAAATATACACGTGAAAACCAGACTAACATTTTGTGAACTCAGATTCTTGGCTGCCTTGAGGACCAGCTGTGGAACAGACTTGACAATAGAGGGAAATCAGGACACACAGGCTAGATAGACATCTTGAGGGCTGCACTGTTTTCAGGTGTGTTTACATGTCCAAACTCTACAAGTCATAATTGTAACAATACCAATTTATTAAAGTATGCCTAAATAAAATTGATTTGAAATGAACTCACACCCACAGTTCCTTCTAAGTTCTAGGAAACTTCATGTTCTTGTTACTAAGACGACACACTAATAATTCAACTTCATGCCCTTCAAGTAGCTAGCTACTCTAGTGCTGAAACACTGATTCCTAAAACTATTATCTCCCTAGGGCTGCAGAACAAGTTTCTAAAATAAGAGACAGTAATATACCGTAGATTCAAAGTGTCACACAGAGTAGAATCACAATCTAGGCCCATGAGAACCATCCTTAATCTAATCGATAGCTTATAGATGGAGTGCATAGGCCTGATTCACTGTAATGGGTGTGCCCAAATATTACAGTCTGTGCTGTACTACAGATCTGCTCTCAGCCATTGAGAACTTTCCTAACCAACAAAACGAATCGTGCCAAGAGGAAGAAACACCTTTGAACTTCCAGAGATGATCAGTTTTAAACTCAGAGCCCACAAGTGTCAGCAATCACCCGTACAGATACTAATCTGTGCACTGAGAGCCTAGGCCTTTATTCCTTCTTTATCTAGTGCCTCAGGACATTTTCATGACCAGTATCTCTTTTAAAAGTCAGTGGAATGTAGGCAAATATCTATATACTTATAGTTCTTCACAATTTTATTAACAACATGAATAAGATCGTTTTCTAATCCAAGGGCATTGTTAATTCTGAATATTTTACCTACACTATTCTGTTGTCAGCTCTGTCACTGTGACAAAATACCCAAAACAAAAAAACTTATAAGACTGTCTTATAAGACAGTCCATGATAGGCTGTCTCCTCTGCTTTGGGTCACAGCAAAGCACAGCATTATGGAGGTGCAGGCACAGTGGAGCAAAGAACTCACCTCATGGCAGCCAGGAAACAGAATCTAAAAGTCAGGGCCCGGGTGTCAGAACAGGAGTGGAAAGAATGATGCATGGTGAACAATGCTCTGGGGTTAAACCATGAGACTCCAGGGTAAAAGGCAGAGTGCCTTTTACCTCAGGTGGATTTTGTTCCCAGTTTGTTCTTGGATGTGATTTCATGCCTCCTGTGTTAAACATTTACATTCAATTTATAAGACATGTTTATTCTTGTTGGATGCTGGCACATAGCTATAGAACCCAATCTGGTACAGGGATAGGTTGAGTGCTGTCCTCAGTGTACCCTGAATCTGGATATGGCTTTCTGCCTTGCTTTGTGCTTTCCCAGATAAAACCTATAGTACATGCTAGGCAATTGTGTTTAAATTGTTCTGTTCTGGGAAAGGGCTGCTCTGTTAATATTTAGTATGTGCTTACTGGCATTTATTGACATGTTTTCTGATCATGTTTTTCTGAACTCAAACAACCTTCCTTGGATCGTTGCTTTCTTTGTTACATCCATGTAGACAAGTACAGTGAAACTGAAGTTGTCTGATGCATTAGCCTATAGTCAGCCTCATTCTTTAAGGTCTTCAAATCCCAGGTCTCCCAGACAGATCTGCACAGGTCAGCAAATGGAAACAAAATATACTCTTCAAAGGAAGACCCCTAGTGAGCTAATTCTTCCAAGTAGGCTCCACCTGCTGGAGTCTCCATCTCCCAACAGTGCTATCAAATGGGCTCAAGCTTCGAACCCAACTTCTCCCATTTGGGAGATGTCACTGCAAGATAGCACATGCCTCTAATTCCAACACTCGAGAAGCTTACACAAGAGGGCCATAAATTTGAGGGCAGCCTTAGAAACTAGAGAGATTCTCTCTTGGTAAGAAAGAAAGAAAACAAACAAAAACCCAAACCCTAAGTAGTTTACATATCCTATTACAGAGATTGGTGTAACATGTTTATAAAACCCATTCTTATTAGAAACTTAAATTTATTCTGATTTATAAACATATTTTTCACATCCTAGAAGTGAAAAAACAGAATCACAAGGTTGATGTGAAATTTTTTTAATGAATTTGCTTTTAAAACCTTGTATTTGTGCAAAAAGAATAGAAAATACTGTAGACTTGGATTCACTGCAGTTGACAGCTGCAGACATAGTATAATTTTATTAACCAATTCTAGTAGAATGCTCCTAGAAGGCATTTATTCCACATGATAACCTTTTGGAGAAGTCAAGCACACTTAATTTTCATTTTTAAATGTCTACAAAGTTTTTATCCTCCGTTACATAAATAATTTCTCAAAATCTAGACATTATTCAAATGTATGTCAGTTATTGTACAAATAGAATTACATAAAAAGATAAAAAATATACATATTCTCTCAGAAAATTGTTACATAAATAAGAATATATACACAACCGGATTTTCAAAGTACAATTCCCTTAACACTGAAACTGCGTACAAAAGGTGCCAACAAAAGCACTAAAGCAAAAGTCGAAGGAATGGAGATTCCTTTTATGACAGGTATGGCTATTAAAAATGCTTAGAACCAATCTGAGAGAATGTAACATGGGAGATCTTAATTCTGACTTCATTTTATCCCTATAGAATATTCTCTGGACAGGTGACATTCACACTTCTACCAGTCACCCCCAACACCCGATACAAAAGACAGAATGTGTGAAAAACTACATAATCTACGTCTTCATATTTAGATAAGTACAAAGGAATTCTCAGAGTTTAATTTAGATATACCTGCATTAAAATTTTCTGGGTAAGATGAAGCTACTGAAAAATCAAATAATTTAAGCTGGAAGTGTCAGGAGGAAATCAAACACCCCGAAAACCTTAGCACAGTGAGCAGTAAAGAAGGATAATGCCAGTGCGTCTCCAGATAGGGAGAACGAGCAGGTTTATGTTTTGCCCCAGAAATTCTCCTTTCTTTTCTGAGCTCGCACTAGAGTCTGAAAAGCCCGGAGACTAGAAGCCGCAGAGCGGGCAGAGATCTCAGATAGTCTGTCTGCATCTGTAATGAGAGAATCCAGGATTACATTCCCAGTGGAAATCTCCACAGAACAATAATGTACTAGTAACAAAAAATCAAAACCATTGAATCAATAGCAATACTGGATCTACCAGGAAACAAGGGATCTGGTAAATGGAGAGTTTAAGTCATCATTTCGAAATCATGGCTGCTTTCTAAGTTTAACAGAGGTCAGACACGCCAGTTTGGCCAGAACCCTTTTAACATCACTGAAATCCATTAACATCATTAATTAAGCACAGCTTATGATTTCAGTATTATTGAAGACAACTCATCTTGAGATGTCTTATCCTAGTTTCAAAAGAACAACTATTTGGAGCAAAAAGAGTTTCAACTAAGAAAGCAAAATGCTGAAGAGCTAGGGAGATGGCTCAGAGGCTAAGAGCACATACTGCTCCAACAGAGGTCCTGAGTTCAATTCCTAGCACCCACATCAGGTGGCTAACATCCACCTGGAACTCCAACTCCAGGGGATGGCCTGCCTCTGGCCTCATGGGTACCTATATACATCATGCTCACACACAGTATATATCAAGAACATAATAAGCTAAAATATTATAACTTATAATATATTTTAACATAGTATCACATCACTTTCTGAAAGTACCACTAAATATAGAAAAAAAAACTATTTTCAATAAGCTACCTTTTCTAGGCACTGAAATCCCACATTCTGGGGGAGCAAATCCATTACATGTTTACAAACACTTATTCATCAACAAGACAAAAGGAAAAACTAGATTCAAGGTAGCCAGATTTGTATTTCAAAACACAGCAACTTGTGTCCACTGAATAAAGAGTTGCAAATTTGCAATTAGGGAAAACCTAATATATGTAACTGCCAGTGTAAAGAGCATTAAGTTCAAATTTATTTCCCAACACAAAGTTAATACCTTCAGGAACTTATTGGCACTTTACATATTACAACCATGCCTCTCAGGATGGGACAACAGTCATTTTAAATGTTCGCCTCAAGATTTCAAAACTCCTCCTGCCTTTATTAAAATCAAAAAATTGACAGGATGAAGACTATACAAGAGGGAAAAGGGCCCATTTTCATTAATTACATATATTTTTAGAGATGAAAATGGTAAGAATATGTAAGCATTTGAAAAAAAAAAGTATGGATTAAATCAGGTCAAATTTCTGAGACAGACAGATGGAAGCAGGCAGAGCCACAGCCTCCATGAGGTGAGGCACACACTTGCTAGGGAAAGACGCCTTAGCACACAGCCCCACACGACTCCCGTGTAAGAGTGTAAGATGGGACTAATTTCACCACATCATAAAGTATCAAAGACCTAATGTAAAAACTCTATAGAAGTACTCTTCGGTCTTTGAAGTGATAGTCAAAATTAGATCACTACACTACAAGCCACTGTACAGAAAAGCTGATGTGTATCTTAAGTATTAAAATACCTTCATCATTAAAGGCTTTGTGTGAAGGTAACAGCAAATTGTTCATCCTCGGTTTTCTCACTTAAAGAAAAAAGGGAAGAAGACATTATCCTTTGGCTACCAGACATATTAGTGGAATTATTTGAATATTTGTCCCCTCCAAAATTCTTGGTAACACAGAACTGCTGTTGAGACAGAATTAGGAGAGAAGACCTTTAGAAGGTGTGACCTAACGCAGTATCAGGGAGGGTCTGTCCTTCCTTCTCTTGCCTTTCTGCCAGGAGATGATGGAGCAACAAGACCTTCACTAGATGCTAGCCCCTCTATCACGCACTTTCCAGCTTCTACAGCAGTGGTTCTCAACCTTCTTGACTCTACAACCTTTCAACAAAGTTCCTCATGTTGTGCTGACTCCCAACCATAAAATCATCTCACTGCTACTCCATAACTATAATTCTGCAGTTATCTGATATGCAGGTTATCTGATATGTGACCCCTGCATACTGATAGAAACCACTACACTTCCAAGGGCTATTGGATGGCTTTAATGTGTTTAGCAAGTACATAAACTGTGAATAAGCTCCTAAAATTCTTCTTCATGATAATATTGATGTAACTTCAAAGAAACAGAGAAACATCTCTATTAAGAGATGACAAACTCATATACACATTAGGGAGATAGTAGAAGCCCACAGAAAAAAATAAAATGAAAGACAAGGAAACAGCAACCAAGTTAGGAAAATGGAAAGAGGAGGAGCAAAGTATGTAATTTACCAAGAGGGTAGAAGTCTTAAATGGGCAGAGTAGAGAAACTAAGAAGCAGCGGCTGTGTGTGTGTGTGTGTGTGTGTGTGTGTGTGTGTGTGTGTGTGTGTGTGTGTGTTTGTGTGTCTGTGTCTGTCTGTCTGTCTGTGTCTGTCTGTCTGTCTGTTCCTAGTTGACATGAGAGTTAGGATGAAGGAGGGTGGGCAGGACAACACTCTGAAAATCTTTTTATGTAACAGCCAGATCACAAACCACAAACTTCTTTAAACTTAACAGCTGGATTACTACATCTTCCCTAGAGTGGGCTAAAGACCTGTCTCTAAAGGTTTATCACTGCTACTGTGGTCACATGCCCTATATCTAAAGAGGAGGAGCCACAGAGCAGCAGGGAGAAGGAAGAAAACTTCCTGGAAGAACTGACTAGGCTGAAAGGTCTATTGGGTACCAATAAAATGAACAGGGAGCCACCCACTTCAAGATGCATCGTTGTAAAATATCAGTAGCCATTGGGTATGAATAGACAATCCCAAAGCCACCAGAAAGCAAACATCATACACAACAGCTCCAGGATGAAAACTTCAGAAGTCCCAACTGTGACAGAGAAAGGCAAACAGCAGAGCTATGTCTAACAAAACCCAAGGAAAACCAGATCTTGAATTCCACATCCGAGGACCACTAGACAATGTCTAGAGACAATTTTTGTTGTCCTGCCTGAAGAAGAGGTGCTACTGACATCTAGCTGGTCTCTATATGGGCCTTGGTAAGAACATGAGAGAGACACCTTTCACTTTTTAAAAGTGAAACTGAAGCTGGGTACAGCAGCACAGCCCAGTATCCACAAAAAGAGATCTGCCCATTCACAGAAATCTATTAGCCTGGGCTACCTCATGAGACCCAGCTGAAAGGAAAGAAAAAATAAGTGAGGGAAAGGAGGGGAAAGAGGCAGAGAGGGAGGGAGGAGGGAAGAAGGGAAAAGGGGATCCATTATAAATTATTTTAAAAAAAGGAAAACCACCTAAACAATAGAATTTTGTCAGTATGCAGTCCTCCTCATAGCACTTTTCTACCATTATAACACTCTTACTTAAAAAAAAAAAGAAAAAAAAAAAAAAAAGACAAGAAAATAAAACCAAAATACTCACCATTGTGCTGAAATTCAGGGTCTCGAAGACAGCCTTGGATCCTGCTGGAAGGATGCCAGTAAGGTAGGACACAGGGAGTAGAAGGTTGTCCAAGGGTGCTTATCTGATGTTCTGGAACTTTTGAAACTGGAAGAATAGCCTCAGCAAATCTGTGGGCATTGGCTTCACAATCTTCCCGCAAAGGCAGGGGGTCTACTGTCTTGATGCCAGCAGCAGGAGAAGTCAGGAGAGACACAGCACAGTGGTTTCCTTTCTAGATGACAAAAATAAAGAAGAGAAAAAGATGCACATGCATGTGCAAAAGTAAAGAAAGGAACGAGTGTTCAAATGCAGACAGTCACAAGTCACAGAAGATATGGGGGCAAGTGACAGAGTGTCCATGGAGTGGCTATGCGAATAGCCACCCCCACAGAGAAACAAACCTGCTGATACAACGACCAAATGAGCATTAAAAATGCTCTGAAAGGGCAAACCTGGGAAGACAGGGTAATTATCACCATGCTACAGAACTATCTCCTTAGAAGCAGGAAGAGGGAAGTCTCATTACGAAGTAGGAGGAGGCATACGTCAGTCATTCAGATAGACGTGAGCACAGTGAACACTCTGCCTCACTAGAATTATGAAGCAGAAGGCATACATCATACGTCAGATATTATATTCACACACACATCATTCAGACAGATGTGAGTACAGCAACACTCTACCGCACTAGAGGTTTCTAACCACAAAATGAAAGCTTTGAAGTACTAACTGTTCACTTAACAAATTATGAAAATTAAATTAAATATAATATTAAGAGGTAACACTGATTAAAAAAAAAAAAAACAGGAACCTACAGACTTACTGAAGCTCACTCGTCCTGAGAGCCCAACAAGACACAATATAAACTTTACAATGTGTCTGCTTTAATGCTTATTAATACTTGGAAAATAATGACATGAGAGGATAATACTGATATAAACCAAAATATAGCTGACAGATGGATTTCTTTATATTATTTTTTTAAATAAAAAATAAAATGTCATCTGAAACTTATATTTGAACAATAGTATCTGGTTTTAAAATTTTTAATTACAGATAGCATCAATGTTGCCATGAAAATAAAGATGCCTAATGATGCAAAATTACATTCACAGCACACCTAAGAAAAATATTAATCAGAAAAAAGATGTATACAATCTGAAACAAAACTAGCATAGAAAAAAACAAAAAAATATAGATTATGAACCTTGCCTGTAGGATGCTAATTATTTATACACCATAACTAAGTACCTCAAAACTTAACCCTGACCCTCAGCATAAAGCAGGCATGAGAGCAGTCCTTTTCTTAGTCATCAGCATCTTCAGATTTCCACAATGACAGTGTAGCTTAATCCTAAGAGTTCTGCAGATTGCAAACACAGACACAACAGTCCTTGTCATCCCCTGAGCTCTCCTTGTCCCCCTCATTTGACCCAGGGATGTGACTATTACGCAGTTTCTGACCTGGGGTATCATTTTCTGTGACTTCATGAAGAGCTGATGGCTTTCTCCCAAAAGAACTTAAGTTGCAGTAAGAGAAGGAAAATCTCCCATTGCCTCCCTTTCTCCTGTCCACTCAGTGAACTACAAAGTCACACTAATGAAGTCTTTTCTTCCTACACAGCTTAGAAGCTCTGCCATCTTGGTTTTACTGCTGCCAAGAAGAGCTGACTGAAACCTACAGACTATTTTAACTGGGCTTACTGAAACTGACCTGGTTTGAAGCCTCAAGCCTTTTTACTGACCCACTGTTCCCAGTCTCCTTGCAGGTAACAGTTCTCCACAGCAACTAGTGACTTGATTTGCCCTGTGAGTCACTCCCCAATGCCTTCAGGATAACATCCAAACTCCTCACCCTACCCACACCTTTCCAGCTTCATTCCCTACCCTGTCTTCCCTCTAGATCCACCACACACACACACACACACACACACACACACACACACACACACACACACACACTTTAAAACTCAACACTCTTCCTTGGGGACCTACAGGTACATAATATATATAACATATACACATGCATATTAAATATGCAGCTCGTAAACTTCTCAAATCTAACATGTCCTAAAGAGAACTCCTGCTATTTTCTGGCAAATCTTTTCCTATCCATCTTTCCTATCTCAGTTGAAAAAGCAACTCCATTCCTCTTGTTCCTTGATTCTTCTCTCCCTCCCACACCACATCCCAACTTTCAGCGACTCTTGGCACACACATCTTCAATGTGCATCCAGAACTGGACGTCCTCGGATGACCTTTACCACCTACCACCACAATCCAAGTCACCGTCATGTCTTCCTGGATCTAGTGACCGACTACATTCACATGTGTTCAGTCCCCACTGTCCATTCTCAATGCTATGGCTACAGTGACCCTGGGACAGTCTTCACCAGATCATGTCACTCCTCTGCCCTTCCTATCTCATATCTCACTGAAAATAACATGGGTGCCTTTCCTATGACCGACAAAGCCCTACACAACTTAGCACAGCATTCTGTCTCAAAACACATTACCCACACTATTCTTTCTCCAGTCACAAGAGCACCATGTCCTCTCACCTCAGACTTTTCACTTCTGTTCTCTTTGACATCTTCTCAGATCTGCTCAGATCAGCCCTCCACCTTCTTCATGTTCTGCTTCAACACCACCCTGTCAGTGAGGAACTTCTGGACCACTTCCTACTTATTCCCTGCCTCAGTCCTCCCTAGCACTGACACTTACCTGTGTGTTTTACCTTTGCTATCGAGACTGTGGCTTCGCCCTCCACTGAATGGTAAGCTCCATGAGCCCTGGACTTTTGTCTAGTTCTATCTCTAGTGCTAAACAGTGCCTAGAACACAGTTGGCACACAACTACCAGACAACAGATTGTGTTTTTCTTCTTTCCTTCCCGATGATATGTGAAAGCCTACCAACAACAACAGGCAGGGTTTTCTGAGGACTCAGCCTACATGCATTTATTACAGGAGACCACACAAACCCACAACAAAAAGTTTTCCTCTGAAACACAATGTCTACCTTAGGAAGGTCCTTCTTCAGAGTGTCTAAGCCATCCTGGGAGGACTCTCTCTTCCTCTGCTCTGGGGCTGAAGGCTTCCCTTTAGATGGCGACACTAAGACTGCTCCACCTGGAAAATCCCACGGAAACCACGTGTCAATCACACTAAGTTACATTCTAAACAGGCAGATTATGGATGGCAGGGTTTGACTATTATATTACCGACAGCTGGAGTCGTGAGATCGTGGTGAGTCCTCTGGATGCCAAGTTCTCTCAGCTTTGGAGTAGGAAGCCTTCCCCCGTTTCCTGAGGAAATAGAAGAGGACTCCGACCTAAAAAGTCAAACAATCTATTAGGAAGCCTCTCTTCCAAAAAATATGATCAAAACTACACCACCACCATTATGTAGCATAGTAATAAAGCATAAACTATCTAAGAGAAGTCTACATTGTTTTTGAAAAAAAAAAAAGATTCCTATGCAGGGAGCTTGTGGTGACATCTGCCTATAATCCCAGTGTTTAAGAGGATGGCACAGGAGAGTTGTGAGTTCCAAGCCAGCCTTGAGTATTCAAGGAAGTCCCTGCCTTAAAAACAATTTTTTGTTTGTTTGTTTGTTTTTCAAGACAGGGTTTCTCTGTGTAGCTTTGGAGCCTGTCCTGGCACTGGCTCTGGAGACCAGGCTGGCCTCGAACTCACAGAGATCCACCTGCCTCTACTTCCCGAGTGCTGGGATTAAAGGTGTGTGCCACCAACGCCTGGCAAAAACAATCCTTTTAAAAATTTTTAATCCATTTGTAGTTAAAGAGAACTGAGAACCAGAAAGGAGGGACAATCACTGTAAATCAGCAATCCATCGCTAAGTCTTCCATTTAGTTAGCACCAAGTTCCTCATTAGCTGTAACACCCATGAATGAACAAAGGGTTTGACTACAGCCAAGATGTACCATCAGCAAGAGGGAAGAGCTCCCCCAAAGCTGTCAACCCATACAACTGCTGTTAGGTGCTCTTTTCAGAAACCACTTTCAAAATACTACAAAAGGTATCTCTCCTTGACAGAACCATCAGATATTAATGAAGGCCAGTTTGCCTCATGAAGTCATTCTTCCAGACACATTACAAATCTGGTAAGTCCTCCCCACCAGGATGTCAGTGAGAACAATCTATGTCCTGTCAGTGCTCCAGCAGCACCAGTGGTGCTTCAAGGGGCTGCAGGAGTGGAGGCAGAGCAATACCATGTGACAGTGCCTACTTCACTGCATCAAAGCATCTGCATTAGTCATAAGGCTGCAGGTCAAACCCCGACAACTAGTGACAATGCAAATACACATTAGTCATGTACTAGAATGTTCGTTATACTGAGAAGTTTGAGTCTCACCCTTCTTTCACTCTGTCTGCCGTAGACTTGACCTGTGTGTCCAGTTTCTCAGGCTCGCCCACGGAAATTTGCTTGACTTTTCCCCTTTCCTCATCCCTGTCTCCTGTGGGCTGCTCCTGCGTGTCTTCATTGGCTCCCTCTTCATCCCAAACCAGCTTCCTCCTGACAGGAATGGTGGCCTCCTCTGGCAGGGCCAGTTCCCTGGTGGTATTTTTCTCTCCCAGAGCAAATTTTTTTTCTTCTAGTTTGGTAGGAGTGAGTTTCTGGGGAGTCTTGTGGCTTATAAGGTCACTGCATAACAAAGAAAGTTTTACTGTACGTCTGCATTTGAGTGTTTTAGTTTATACTGGCTTAGTGAGCTCATCGATTTCCTTCAGTTGTTTTCCACATGGGTGGCCTTGTTCTAGGTATTGAAGTTAGTGTAGAATACAGTAAGTGAAAGTTATGTCTGCGTCTCCACTAAAATATTACAGAAGGTAGTATGTTTACCTACTATCATACATACATGCTTGCACTTCTGATGACAAAAGCCATTTATTATTTACCCTCAAAATGAAGAAGACTAACACTCCAACTTAGCTAATTTGTCATAACTAAATGCATAACCTCACACAAACACAATTATACATGTGAACAAGTACACAGATTCAAAATTTTATATTTTAGATTCATCTTTCTAAAACATTATTAAAGACAGTATTTTCTGAACTTTTAAAGCAGGGTCCCATAATAGCATTTGTAGATGAATTTGGTATATGAGGCTACATTTGCATGCTCTAATGCAAAACCATATACATCAATGTGTAATTTCTCTTACAAATAGTTAAATTGTATTCACTTAAAATTCAAAACAGCAGAGAATTCGCTATAACTAGAGGCCAGGTTCCAAATTAGCCACAAAAATGTATCCATGAATGATATGGATATATAACATGAGCTTATACTCTTACGAATTTTTATGGATGCTTTTTTTTAGCCTCTTAAAGTCTTTTTATATCTAACCTATAGTCATTCTAGTTTTGTGGTTGCTACAAAGAATATTGCAAAATTTAACCTTCCCTAATTATGTATTATTTATACAGAAACATAAAGAACAAATATAATATAGCAGTATCTGTCACAGAGGGTAAGTTTTCAATAATAAGTAGATTGTAGGTAGTCAGGTCATTTTCCCTATGTCATTGTATGATGCACATAAGCTACAACACACTCTTCTCACTATCCACAAAGAACACCTCACCTGGCAAGATCCAGTGCTCGGATGTTGCTGCTGATAGCCCCTTCTGAGCTCGTGGTTGAGGAGACGTCCCAGCAGCAGTTGCTATCCGACAGGATCTGATTCAGATGGTCTCGAGAGAAATGTGTTCCCTGGACTCGCTTCCTGTAAGACTGAGCCTTCTCTCTGAGCTCCTTAACCTACACCAAAGAGTACAGACGGCATCCAGTGTTGTCAATGCTCCTCTACAAATACCTACAAGGATATATCAAAGCCAATGCACTAATACAGCCCAAGGCCAATGATAAGGAAGGCAAAAACAACAGCCACATACAGGCATCAGACTATGCATTTAAGCAGAAGTTAAGACAATTAAGCTAAAGCACAATGCAGTTACTTTACTTCAGCCTAGCAGGCAAGGGGGCATTTGTGGCAGCTAAGAAAAATACTGACACATACTTTTTATTGCAAATGAAATTATACAAGTATTCTATGCATTATTATAGTTTTTAAGAATGCAAAAGCAACCAACCTCTGCATACCACATGGCATTTAGAGAACCCTAGGGGAGGAATACAGAGACACACTTAATGACAGATTAATGCCATAATGAGTATTAATGGGAATCAATGAGATGCTGTACCTTATTATCCCTCCTTCTAAATATATATATATATATATATATATATATATATATATATCTTGTCAATCAATATTTCTTGTATCCTTAGTAACATTTAACTCAGTAACCAAGACAGCTTAATACTACATCAAAGATCAGCCACATTCTTGCTTGGCTGTGATGGTATTATAACAGGTAATTGATTGCTATTCCTAGCTCCTCATCTCTGGCTGTGATGGTGTTGATGGCAGGTAATTGATTGCTATTCCTAGCTTCCCATCTCTGGAAGAGTGCTTACATGTCAGTAACTCCCAGTATGGCTTACCCCCGCCACCACCATCCCAGCTTTGTACATAGCTGCTCCTATGACAGAGGATCACTGAAAGTTGTGAGATTACCTCTCTAGATCCCTGAGGTTCCCTTTGAGTCAGTAAAACCTCAACTTCAAAAAAAAAAAAAAAAAAAAAGGACTAACTATAGATTTGAACAGAAATCCCTAAATACAATGGTTGTATACTCAGCAAGATAACCAGATATTTTTTAAAGCATTATAATGAATTATAGAATCCTTGGCATTCCCTAGTCTGCAAATAACATACTTTCCTATGAAAAGGAACCAAACTACCCATTTGAAACCCTTTTATTCTACACATCATACTGCCACCTGCTGGCTTCTTTAAATGCAAATGTACAGTGTAGAAACCACAACACAAAAAGCTGAATCATTAAAATTCAGCTTTAAAAATCTTGTTTATTATATTTGACAACTTTTATTACCACTAATAATTCTATACTTTTAAACACAGAATTCCCATATTTCTGTAAAATCCTTTATCCCTAAACAATTTATTTTGGGTATGACTATTAACAGTGTCATCTTTTAATCTTCATGGGAAGAAAAGTTGCTTTATACATTATCATTACTGCCTCATTTTTTAGCAATAGTAGTGGGAGGAGAAAGAGGAGGAGGGGAGAGAGAGAATCTGTGTGTGTGTGTGTGTGTGTATGTGTGTGTGTGTGTGTGTGAGAGAGAGAGAGAGAGAGAGAGAGAGAGAGAGAGAGAGAGTGAGTGTGTGTGTGTGTGTGTATGTGTGTGTGTGTGTAGGTCAGAGGACAACTGGCCTTAGGGAGTCAGCTCTCTCTACCATGTGGGACCCCAAAACCAAACTCAGGCTGTCAGGGCTGTCAGCAAGCCTTTGCCCTGCTGAGCCATCTCTCCAGTCTTAAAATTTGTTCAGTTACACCATAAAGATAAGACTCTTGTACTACTGGAGTGCGATGCACTAGAACTGCTGGTTTCACTTAAAGACAAAGAGAAAAGCAACAGTGAAACCTGTGATGCAAAAGCAATTGGGGAAACTACCCAAGCTCCTTAGAAGACAGTTGGTAGCAAGGAGGGAGAGCATCACACATCTAGGGAAAGAGCAGTCACAAAGAGAGCACCTACTGTAGTGTTAGAAATCACACAACCCCAGCAGACTGTTCTTATGCAGACAAACTTGAAAATATCCTGACAGATAACATAAAATCCTATTTTTCTTCACTGCCAAAAAATGAGCTATGCCGATGTATCAGCTCTGTCTCCTATACATTTCAAGGGAAATCAGCAGCAACAGTTTTTACATCAATGGCAGAACTAAGATGCCTGGTTTAAATGTGCTGAGCATTCTGAATGGCTAGGAAACCTGAGGCGCCTGATATAAGTGCCCTCGTATCAAATGTTTCATTGCCTATATAGCATCTCCAAGCCTTAGGATCACTTCCTCTGTGTCCTTGGAGTCTCTCTCCATGAACCTGTGAACCTGAGGCAGGGAGGGACAATGCAGTGTTGAAGCAGGAATTCTGCAGCCATGCAGTGTGTGTACTGAGCAGCAGAGGTAAAGAGAGACCAGAGCCAAGGAACTCTCAGACTCAATGGGTTCACAATGACCAAAGAAGTAGGCCTGTATCTACATGAGCACCCTAACACTGGCACAATCTGCACCCCAATAAACAAGTGAGTTATAAACTGAAAGATAGGTTCAAAGTGGGCTCCGATCAGTGAATGCTGAGCAGTGGGAAGGACAGTCAAGGAGGCTACATTCTATTCACACAGAAGCTCCAGGCTGTTTCATACATAAGAGGGTGGATGAAGAGCTCTCTGCATACAGTGATCCACTTTTGATACCAATTATTTGGAAAGGATGGAGAGTGGACACTTTATGGAAATTCAGTATAGCCATTCAGTTCTATTTATTGATAATATAGGAAATCCAAGGCTTTCATAGTTCTTCATTAGCCATCCTTTCTAATAATGCCAGTGCTAACATTTCAGTTTTATATTTAAATGTCTATAATCCCAATCTAAGATGAAAACTGAAGAGGCCAACATCTCTCAAAGGAAAATATTCCATGGGAAAGAGGGGGAAATTGAGTGTGGACTCCAGAAATAACCCCTAAGACCAACGGCCGGGACCACTATAAAGGACAGGAATAAATTATTCCCAACTATACAATCCATAAAGTAATATCACCCAGTGACAGGATATAAATATTTTCAGCAGTGGGTAGAGAGATGGCTCAGAGGTTAAAAGTATTTGGTGCTCTTGTAGAGTACCAGAGTTCAGTTCCCAGAACCCACCTCAAGTGGCTTACAACCACTTATAACTCCAGTTCCAGGGTATACAATGCCCTCTTCTGGCCTACACAGACACAGACAGACAGACAGACAAACACAAACACACACACACGCATGCACGCACACAATCTAAACACTGTAAATAAAATGTTTCCACTACCAAATTATTTTCCCAAATTGAACTAAATCATTTAAAATTTATATGCAAAAAATCAAATTCAACAAAACTGAAAGAAAAGAACAAACATTTTTTCTCAAAATTTGTGCCCCCCCTCAAATGAGGAGTAATCTTATAGATGGTTCTAACAGCATCTGTTGAATTATAGGAACTCTCAAATGTGGCTCTTTATCTAGAATCAAAGTCCTAAGTGTCCTCAAAAGTCACATCAATAACCAGCCAGAAAGAATTACATGCCAGCCAGCCATCGTGACACATGCCTGTAAATGAATGCTTATATGGGAGAGACTGAGGCAGGAGGAGTGCTGTGAATCCAAGGTCAGACCCTTTTCCAAAACCCAAGAACAAATGAACTTAAAACAGATTCTATTATTAAAGGCAATATATAGAAATTCTTTTAAGAACATTATAAAACAGTAGTGCAATGATAATACTGCACAGATACGGAACACACAACCACATTCAAAACTCAACTACACACATATTCCATGAATAAGCATGTGTGACTTGGGACAGAACGCCCAGTAGTTCTGCTAAATTACAATACAGAGTTCTCTTTCATCAGAGAAACATAAGGAATTTCTTCTGACTTCAACCTCTCTACAGTTCTCTCAAGTCCTCAACCCCTGGGCACCAACCCTCAGCAGCCACACTGTTCTGTGTCCCCAGTGTTCCCTGCCCTGCCCACTTCCCCAGGTATACTCTTTGTCAAGATATGGAGTACCAATAAGGCAAAGAGTCGGGGGTGTCCATCCTTTACTGCTTTTGACTCTCGTTTTTTATTTGATTAACCAGAACAGACAGACAAATGGCCCAGATGGAATGGGAGTTGGCACCCTGACTCTTCTGTCCCATGTAGCCTGAGCTAGGCTCAGGTAGACAGTACTGAGAGTAGCTGCAGTAAAAAAAAAAAATTCCAGAAACCTCCTAAAACAGAATGGCTGAGGCAGGAGTGACAGCACATTTGTCTGGGAGGGGCCAGCTCAAAGAACCAGCAGCCCAAAGGGGCCAACAACACTGACCCCAGAAACTGATGACACAATTGCCAGCCATAATCTTCAGCAGTGAGCTAAACAAACCCAGTCCCCATCCCATGTATCCTCTTTGGAAAGATGGATGGAAAAGAATGTCTATTATTATATAATCCAACCAAAAATGTTTTAATTTAGCTTGCGCATATGGAAAAGGTTGAAAATTGTCAGGATGCAGGTTTTTTGGTTTTTTTGTTTTGTTTTGGTTTGGTTTGGTTTTTGGTTTTTCGAGACAGGGTTTCTCTGTGTAGCTTTGGAGCCTATCCTGGCACTCAAACTCACAGAGATCCACCTGCCTTTGCCTTGAGTGCTGGGATTAAAGGCGTGCGCCACCAACACCCGGCGGGATGTAGTTTTAAGATACTAATTATTTAATAATCTAAACGTCCCACTATTTATCCTAGAAGCCACACTTCTCAGCCCTAGGAAATGACTGCCCTTTTCTCCAGCCTGTCTTTAGATCCCAGTCCCTGCCCTATGTCAGGACACCCTGAGAGAAGAACTTGAAACTGAGTGAGCTCAGGCTGCACCCACCCTTTCCTACATGCTACCATGGTGCAAACTGTCAGCGGCCTTACTATCAGATACATTACTGATTGGACAATGACCTTCAGTTCAGAGACTGGAAGTCTGAATGTAATGAGAAACAAATCAATAATGTAAACTGAACTGATTAAAGCTATCAAATATTTGATGGTTAAAAAAAATGACATAATAAATATCAATCTTTCAGGAAGCCATTAGTATAAAGAGAGCTGTCAATCAGTACCTACAGTTTTAAGATGGCGGAATTTGGACTGCTATTACTGTACCATTCATCTTTAAATTGTGAATGAAGCTCACTGTAAAATTGTTGGATAGGCTGTAAGAAGAAAATGAGAAATCACAGACTCACCTGGTTTGGCACGTTCTCCTTCATGTGTGTCCAAGCTCCAGCTTTATATAAATACTGGGCTGGGCTCAGAAATTTTGCTCTATATTCAGAATTCACCTTGCTAAGAGAGACAGAATGGAAGTAAGTATTTTAGCATGCTGACCACCCAAAAATGACCATCTCCTTATAAAATACATACCCAAGCTTTTGGTGTCGCCATGGAGCAAGCTTCTTTTTAGGCTGGTCTGAGTCTTCTGATGCCATGTCTACTTCTAATTCTAAAGGCTTGTCTGCCTTGTTATATTGAAATGGAAATAATTAAACTTTTAAGCTTAGAGACATCAGACATTAAAATAAAAACATAGATGTTAGAAAGGTAGGCTTGGAGAGCTTACTACATTTTTGCTCTTAGATGTTTTAGCTACTAAAGAAAATAAGGAAAATCAACAAGTTTTGAAACCAATTAAGTTTAGAACTATGACTAGGGTTTTATTGTTTTATTTTAATTTAAAGGCTAACAAATGCCATCTAAATATTAAGCAAACGATACTACATATTGAACAGAGATTTTGAATTAGTCCTTAAATTTATATTCAAGTGTTATAGTAATTGAAGTTTTGCTAATTAAGTTACCACGGTGCTTTACAGAGTAATACTTTCCACCCCCAAGAATGTCGTAGGTCAAAAGAGTATATGTGTGTACTGTGTGCACATGTATGTGTGTGTGCATGCACGTGCATAAGCACACGTGTGTATGTGTGTAAGCATTTGTATCCACATGTACATACACAGGTATATTTTACTTATAAGCTTTCTACTTTTAAAAATCACAAAGTATCAGGTAATGTTACTACAGGAGACTAAAAAACTATTTTATATTTCATTTTCCTATAATCTGCAATGATTTTATCCTAATGCCATAACTTAGAATACCTGTAAACTCACACACAAACCCAGGTGTTTATATTCACTGCAGTAAATGATATGAATTATACTAACTATAATTTAGCATAATAAAAAGTTTGTCTTAAAATAAATGTGTTACGTTTAATAGCTACTACTATAAAATACACGTTCCCATCATTCCTGCTGCCCTGCAGCTCATGTCACTGCAAGGCCAATCGTTTGACATCAGACATGGAAGACTTACCTGCTGCACTGCTAAGTACGGTCATGCTGTATTAATTTTAGTTACTTATGTATCTTTCTCCCAGCAGCCTAAGTGCTGCTGAGCCTTGCTGTGTCTGCATGCTGTACTCTCAGTACCTACACAGGACCTGGTTCCACGCAAGTAGTCAACAGACATCTGGCATTTAATGAACAAATGAGTCAATGCTAGCAAAAGAAAGAGAACTCAGGTGGTAACAGAAGAGACTGTGAGGAGTGTGAAACCTTTAATAGGTTAGGAGTTAGCAGATACCTTCTCTGGAGACAATGTCTCAAGATCACCGTTTCCTTTCAAATCCTCTCTTAACTTTGGTTCCTTCACTGGAGATAAACCCTTGAAATTCCGCTTGTATTCAGTCTCATGGATGACTGTATTACCTTTGAAGTATGGAACAATTTGGCTCTTATTACGGAAAACCTTAAAACAACAAAAGAAAAGGTTCAGTTCAGTTGGTTGATTTAGTGACACAGAACTTAGGTGTTTAATTGCTCTTTTAAAAAACATCAAATTGAATTATAGTACACAAAAGGGCAAAATTGTATATGCCTGCAACTCCATTTCACATGCGTCATTAGTAGTCAAACGTCAAATTTCTATACTTGTTACTATGAACAAGTTTGACTATTGAACAAATAGTCAAATTACAATCAAAATGTTATTTAAGCAAAATAAACTATACTCCTTGTCTGATTTTCCCTTCCCAGAGTCCCCTGCTTCCTTCCATCAGTTAGTAGTGAGATAATGAAATAAGCAAATTTTCACAATATGAACAGACATTAGCTTTATTAAGGTAACTTTTTGTCAGCTCTACAAATTATGTTTCCCTTTGTCAGAATTCCGCCTTTTCTGAAACAACATAAAATGGTGCCTGACTTGTTCAATCTGGGATTTTTTTTTTCTTGCCCTTTGCTTGCTTAGATTTAGCCTTTTCACTAAGAATTACTATATTGCCCTTTTAAATGTTTCCTTTCATCCACAATATTCAATAAGGTTCCAACCATGACAATGAGATCCCGGGAGGGTGCCAGGTGAGACACACACCACTACTGCTTTCTGTAGCTCCAATCCAAACACGGCCCCTCAGGGCTTTTTAGCCAAACTATTCCAACTCCTTCCAATATTAATATGACCA
The DNA here is from genome assembly GCF_003668045.3 of Cricetulus griseus. Lineage (NCBI taxonomy): Eukaryota > Metazoa > Chordata > Mammalia > Rodentia > Cricetidae > Cricetulus > Cricetulus griseus. Next base: position 138,286,816 of record NW_023276806.1, read on the forward strand.
CCTTATTGAGAGGCACCTGACTGGAAGCAGATGGCTCCTTTAGAGGGACTGAAAGCTTATCAGTGAGCTCCTCCAGACCCCAAAGCCGATGTGCTTTGAACTTACAAAGAGCATTTGCTTCCCACAGAAGCACTTTGAAATCCTCGCTAATGAAAGCAATAGTATCACTAATGAAGACAATCGCTGGCAGTTTTATTTTAAGTATAAAAACATATTTCTGCAGAATGCTTTCACTGGCATGTAAAATCTGTGAAGAAATCTTTGATTTGAGTCAGCTCTAGCTCATAGGTCAAATGCTCTACAATAAGGAAACAATTTTCAAGTCACAGTTATTTTGTAAGAACTCTTACTATCTAAAAACACTTTCAAGCAAGGAAGCTGGGGAAACACTGATCCTATGTATCAGATCCTAAAAAGAGAACACATCCCTTTGTGTTACACCTCATATGATCCCAAAATATACAACAACTAAAGAAAGCTTCCACAGTTTACATCATCAGTGGATGCAGATGTCAGTGTAAGATTACAGATGTTACAGCCCTGCTCTGTCAATCCTCTTAGTGTTTAAGTACAGGGTACACAGAGAGCACTGAAACACAGGCAAATGAATCGAGGCATGTAAAGGCGCAGTAACTTAGAAAAAAAACCACAAAGATCGGAACAAAAGACGAAGCTGTCATGGACTTCTGGAGCTATTCCACATGGAGCTGAAAGTTGAGAACAAAGTAGGAAATCGGAGGCTAAAACTTCTCCGGAAGACAGCAGAATTAGCAGAATGTTTATTAGCAAGCCAGTAAAACACTAAAGTTGCACAAGAATATAATGAAATCTAATCTAATCTGATCTAACGATAATGACAAATACAGCTCAACTCGATTGCTGTCATCATTTAGCTGATTCAAGGGAACAATTACATCGAGTGCTACTGTCAACAGACTTTGCATTTATTAACTATCCAAAGCAGTTATCTTTCTTAACAAAAACACACATCATGCAGAAACAGTCAAATAAACAATTTAGAATATATCCAATTTAATGATTTAAAAAAAAAACTAAAAATATCAACACTTGCCACACCCCAACGTTTTCATTGTCCTGCCTCCTGCTTAGTGGATCATCAGTAGCCCAGAACAGTTTATTATTATATAAATATTATATATTATTATATAAATCACAGGGGGAGCAAGAGTCCAGCAAAACTCTCATTCTGTCTCCTAGAACCTAGAGGCAGCCTAGGTCAGTTCCAACTTTCTCTCATCTCTTAGTTCCATGTAAGTCTGCATTACTAAATCAGGTTAGAACTCTCAGAAACATATCACAGCTGTTAAACTACCTGATTGGCTGTGAATACGGGGGCAGTCTCTTTACAGGTCTTCCAAACAAACTGCCTTTGGTATTCAGAATTTCTCAAGGCATTGTGAGAGGGAACAACAGTCAATCCAGCTTTCTTTCGAAGATGCCTATCCAACTGTTGGGGGGAAGAAAACCCAAAGCTATTAAAATTTGCTCCACAAACTTAAAGTCTAAAGTATGCTACAAAGCATGTAGCATGAAATGTATCCCTGTAAGTTTTAATTGTACCTTACAGCATTGCTAGCTATATGCATACAGTATAACAAACTTTTAACTTCTAAATAACCACTTTTAAATTGTCAAAATATTTAAAATTGCTTTCTTAATAATAGTGTCAAGGAACTATTATGCATCTAATAAATAGTATTGCTAGTATTGCTCAGTTCCTTCCAATCATTCACAATTTAATTATCAAAAAAAAAAAAAAATTCACAGCACCTTGCACTATCCACGTACTTTCTGGTCACTCTTCCCTCTGCCCACCAAGCTCACACATCACCTTCCATGGTCCCCCTACATCCCCTGGCTTTCTCAAAAGTCACAGAGTCTCTTCCAGCACTCCTAAATGGCTCCAGGGTTCCAGTCAGAGGCTGAAGGAAACTAGGAAAAGAGCAACAGCCTGAAGAATGTGATGTGGGAGGCAGTGAGATTCCCACACACACCCCTGCAGCCTCTGCTTTTGTGCTTGCCGAACCTGCTGCAGGCCAGCTGTGACCTAAGAGGGCAGAACTGCAAGATCTTTGAAAGCCAACCAGAAGGCTCCTTCCTTTTTCCTCCTGTCAACTGAGAATCTGTTTGTTCCCTTGCTGGTACACAATAAGAAATGAAATGAGGATAGAAGTCAGCTGAGAACCCCCACCAGTGAACCAGCCTTCTCCCTCTTGCCTCAGCTTGACCTCATCCCTTAGGACTTTGGTGCCAGTCTCTGGAGAATAAAATCCAGAGGAGGACTGTTCATCTAGGGCAGGCACGTCTGAGTACAACCAGTACCAAATAAAGAGTCTTAAGAATAGAGCCATTCTTAGTAACTTCCAGCAGCCTGCTGGCATCTAGACCAGAGATACTAGACAAGAAAATAACAAGAAAGAAATTTAAATACACAATATAGTAGTAATGAAATGATGATGAAACCAACAAACCCGTCACACTTTTCTAAAGAAATACGATGGATATTCCTACCCTGGGGTCTACACTCTCCTTAAGAGGTTTGGTGGAAGGTTCCAACTCCACTTCTTCATGGTTTCTTGTTACCTCCTGGTGCTTTTCCACAGCGTCTGAAGCCCCTTCAGCTCTGGAGTCTACAGAATGAGATCGAGTTCTCTTGGGAACCCTGGAAGCCTCTAATAAGAGAGCTCTTTCCTGGTTCGCATCTTCTGTTTGCTCTGCCTCTTGTGGTTTTGGTGTCTGGAGGGTCTGGGGCTCTGGTGGGACAGCCATATCATTCTCTGTGTTGGCTCCGTTCCACTCCAGGGATTTTGAAATCTGAGAGTCATGGCAGGGAACCCTTCGTTTTGAAATAAAACTTGGCTCTTTTGTGATCCCTACAAAACATAGCACATAAAAGTAGCTACTACCAAAGTTCACAGTCATGAAGAGCTTTTAATAAAACCTGTCAGGAGAGAGATGGAGTTTAAAATTCAATTGAAAGAGAGAAAGATGGTGCCTGCCACCAAGCCTAACAACCTGAGTTCAATCCCCTGAGTTCAATCCCCAGGACCCACATGGTAGAAAGCTGTCCTGTGACTTCCACACGTGCCCTGTGGTGGTCATGCACACACTAGCACTCCCCCCCCCCCGTCAGTTATAAGTTAAAAAATAAAATATCAATATACATACACAAATTCCTCCAGATTACAGGACTGTATCAACATCAAATATTTACTCTGCTATAAAGTAGTATTAAAATTGAGCACTGAGGTCAAAATGCCCAAGCTCTCCTCATACAAGTCACAGGCATCACAAGGTAAGAGACCGTTTCTGGTTACTTTCCTGTGCTACTTAGAACAATAAGCCCTGGTCTGTGAGATTCGGAGCTTTTCACAAAACTTCTCCTATGCAGAACAGACTAAGATGAACAGGATGAGATGTCATCATGCTAGATCCTGGTTCTCCTTTGCCTTCATTTCCTGAGAATTCAAGAATGACCCTTTAACAAGAGCTAAGATACGATTTCTCTGCATCACTGTCCAGCAGAACAGAGACCAAACAGACCTTAACCTTTTACTGAGGTAGGTGGAGTCTGCGACAGTGCTGAGCTAATGCCCTAGTTCGGGCCATTTTTTAAACAGAAAGAGAGCTGCTCCACCCATGGAAGAGTAAGACCAGAGCAGAAGGGAAAGGAAGGCGGCAGAAAGCTGACATGAGGTAAACCCACCACTCACTCCCAAACCTCTCTCTCTGAGCTGCTCAGCCACTGAAGCGAGGGTTCCATGCTCGTGGGCTTCCCTGGACTAGAAAGACATCAATGGACAGACACACAAAGACATTTAGGGGAGGGGGGTTGAGCAGAAAACGGCATTTTCTAGATCCTGAATTCCACGTGTGCTCTTGCTTGACACTGCCCTATCTGCCATCTGTGTTTCTATTCATGCCAGCCTATTATGGTCCTGCTTCCATGTTACTTACTTCCATGTTACCCTGTGCTTGAGACACATCTCAAGCAGCCTGACGATACCTGTGGTGGTTCACTGTGACACAGTACGAGGGCAAGGGAGACAGGGGACAAGAGAACAAGGCCCTCCTAAGGGACAGTGTCTCACAGGAAAGCAAAGGCTGCAGATAACAAAGGAGAAACAGTAGATTCCACACTTTCTCAACTGCCCATACAGTTCAGCTGGCAGGGGAAGTTTATATCTGCACCTTAACTTGGAACCAAAGCATGCAGTTAGTCTCTCTCATAGAAAGTCGATCTAATTTGGCAAGCCAAATTCACCAATGAGGGTGGCTTTGCAAACTACATTTCCTATAAACTGAACTGAGCTGAGGTGAAAGCTCTAAAGCATATATACACACTCCACCAAAATATACAACCTATTTGTAAAAGCTTAGAAAAAATTAAACATAAATTTTAAAACAGGAGGAAAGTGAGTAAGATTTTATTAACTTTGGGGGACCACTGGGGATCAAGCTCAGTGATCCACATACATTAGGAATGTGCTCTGCCACTGAATTACATTCTGCTACCCTCTAAATTCTTTTTAATTCTTATTTTATGTGTCTCAGTGTTTTGCCTACATGCATGTATGTATAGTGCATGCATGATTGGTGTTCTCAGGGGCCATAAGGGGTTGGGTCCACTGGTTGGGTTCATGTGTGTGCTGAAAGGACCCTTTGCAAGAGCACCAGTGCTCTTAGCCTCAGAGCCATTGCTCCAGCCCCTTTAATTACTATAGCAAGTATGAAAACAAAACAACAAAATGAAAGGCTGTAACAGAGGGGTGGGGTTTTGGTAATGAGAAAAGAGGAAGATTCTCCCATCAGTTGCCCTCTGTCTTCCCAGATCCAGCAAACATCCCAGGTTGTGAGGGCTACACGGTATTGAGAGGATGGACAGCCAGTCCTAGGTGAGCCCGCTGGTTCCTTGTTAGTGTAATCCCATTTCTGAGTAGCCTGAAATCCCTGTGCTTACCTAAAGTTCCTACGAACCTCCCTCCCCTAAGCCATTACTTCCTTCAAAATGTACCCTGCTCAGAAGTGGGTTCACTTGCATGGTCTCCTCTCATCACTGACCCCTTGAACAAAGCTGATTTCAGCAATGCTAAAGGGCAATTAATCAAGCTAGCCAATGTCTGGTGTGCAGTCATACCCCTCTGGTCTTCAATGAGATGGTTATCCTTGAAGACCAGTTTATTTCGAATTCTAGATCTAACAAACACTCCAAATTATAGAACATAGGAGCAGAGAGGTTTTCCAGCATGCTGACTGAGAACTGGGCCTCTGAAGTCAGGCCCTGGGCTAGGAATCTTTATGCTGCAGAGAAGCCCTAAGAGCTAGCTACCCACACTTCCTTCTGTTCTCCAAACCTAATTTAAACACATTCCTTATTTTACCGCCTTCCCAGCTTGGTGCTCTCATCAGTTAGATTAGGCTTCCTGGCCAGAGAGCCCCATGATCCATACCTGCCTCCACCTCTCCAGTGTTCATGTTGTAAGAGAACGATATCACACATGACTCATTTTTGTATCCTTGTCTTGTAATCCTTGCCTTTCCCTAGTTTCAAATGCCTAACATTTGAAGACTTACACAGTCATTCTCACAGGCCATCTATAGGAAGTATTGATCTACGTACGTAAAGCCCTTTGCAAGCAATGTCTCCTTCAGTCCTACCCAACAACCCTGTGTGATATTGCTTCCTAAGGCTCATTTGGCAGGTTTGATTTGCTCAAGGTTATAGTTATTGCATATTCAAATTCAGATTTATTCATCAATTTGAAAGTGAGTTTTAGGGCTGGCATTGCCTTATAAGCATGGGAACCTGAGTTTGACGCCCCCAGGACCCATGCAAAAATGAGTCATGTGTGATAGCGTTCTCTTACAACATGAACACTGGAGAGGTGGAGGTATGGATCATGGGGCTCTCTGGCCAGGAAGCCTAATCTAACTGATGAGCTCCAGGCCAATGAGAGACCCTGCCTCAAAATAAAGTGGATGGTCTTCCTGAGGAATGACATCCAGGATGGTTCTCTGGCCTCTGCATGTATATACACACATGTACAGGCATACATACAAGCATAAAAAAATAAAAAATATTTTAATAGGGAGTCAAGTGTCCCAAAGCCTTGGGTTTCTACTAGCAAACAAAGAGGTAAGAGGGCTGTTCTCAGAGATCTTATATTCCAGTGAGAGAGAAACAGAACAGCTACGATAGTCACTCCATCCTTTTCACTGTGCTTCTCTGAGGTCTGGAGAAGAAGCATACTAATACTAATAAAAAGAACATAGCTCTGAACTCCTGGGCACTGGCCAAAACAGACAAGTTCAAGTCCATGCCCCTGACACTAACTGAACCTGAGCAAGCTGTTTTACCTACACTTCCACTCCTCAAGACTTTGGGAGTTGTCTTTGCCATGTTGGCCCCTCTCAGTTTTCAGGTTCCAGCTCAAACATCCCCAGAGGAGCCTTTCAAGAATGACAAATGTCAAGTGTATTCCCTTCAACTCTACTCTTCAATCAGTTTGCTATCATGTTACTTTATATACAACCTGAAATGCCTAATTTACTGAGTTTCTTTTTTTTCTGTAATAAGGGAGTTGGGATCATAGTATAGCATCAATAAATATTTGACAACTATATGAATGAGTCAGCCAAGACAAGTGGATTTTAATAGTCTTGTAAACATAACCCCAATTTATTCAGACTATAATAGCTACTGGTTTGCTTCACTTACCTAACTGATCCGATCTAAGTCCGGCCCATGAGGACTTGCACCCCACTGAGGGGTTGTAGGACTCTGACAAATACGACTTTTTCCACAGAAAGTTTCTCTGGTATTCACTCAGCCCCTGTAATGCAAGGACAGTTTCAACACCGTGTGATAAAGTGTTTTAAAAGCCAACATCAGCAAGGAAAAAATAATGATAATCTCAACTTCCAAAGAGTATTGAACGGCCCAAGAATGATAATTAAACCCAGACAAGCTCCTTAATGGTGGCTAATATTTTCCCAGCCCTGGCTAAGTAGCCCTTTAATCCTCACAACCACCTGAGGCAGACCGAAGCAGGAGTCTGAAGCTCAGAGAGGCTGCCCTTCAGCTGGTTCTCCAATTCCAAAGTGTGAGCTCATCTGATTAAAAAAAAAAAAATGTAACAATCCTAAATCCTCTTCAATAGAAATTCATCCTAAGTTCCCACCACGTGCATAATATTATGGATACTGCCTAGTTCCTTTTAATAAAAGACAACTGGAGAAAGGCAAGTTCCCCCCTCGCACTCCGTCAACAAGTCCTGAAGAATTAAAGTGGGGATTTCTGCAACCCTATGGCCACCTGTTGCGTGGAAGGGTGTTAGACATAGTTACCTGGAAATGTTAGCAACCCCTAAAACATACAAGGAGGCAAGCTGCATACCACCCACGGTCTCCTCTTACTGAGGGCCCGTTCTCTCTTTCTCCCTCCCTCTCTCCCTCTCTACCTCGCTCTCTCTCCTCTCTTATCCCCATTCCCACTCCCCTCTCCCTCTCGATTTGCGGGAAGGCTGCAAACGCCAGAGGGACCACAGGTGTCCCACACTGAAAGCAGCCTTTCGTCCCACTGTCAAATGCCCCCCACCTTCCGTCTCCGCCCCTGGCGCCCCCAGAACGACTTCCATCAGGACCCCATCGAACTCTCCCACACCCGCCCCTCTGCGCTGCAGCATCCACGGGCCAGAGCACCCTCAGCCCCTGCATAGGCTCCACGGCCCCACCAGGAGTCTCGGTGAGGCCGAAGCGCGCCCGCGCTCACCCGGCAGGGTCTCCACCACCAGCCGCCGCCGAACCCCCCGAGCTCACCTTGAAGCGCACCGGCATGTCTCACTGCGCTGCGGCACCAGCCCCGCCGACAGTTAACGGGACAGAGTCCCGAGGGGGGCGGGGCGGCAAGACAACACCGGTTCCCTAGCAAGATCCTGGACCCGGCGTCCCCGACTACGCGCCGGCGCACTCCCCGCCGCCAGTCTGGCCCCGCCGCTCGGCTTTGCTCCGCCCACCTTGGGAGCCTGACAACCAATGGCAGCCCTTACCGTCATTACGATTAGACCAACCAGCGCTCGCAAGGGCACTGTCCCGCACCTTTGCCGGCAGTAGGGAAGGGAATGGCGGGCGGAGAACCAGCCAATGAAGATGCAATGGGCGGAGCCCTCGGGAGCTTAGTCTAGGAGCAGGCTGCGGGCTGACTGCTTGCTCCGCCGGACAACTGTGATGTGTGCCTGCCGAATTCCGCAAGAGCCCAGCTCGCTGGTTCCAGGCCCCTGACTTCACAGAACGTGAAGTGTGCCTGGCGTTCCAGAATGCACGACAGAACCCAAGGTTTCTTTTTCCGGAAAGCAGATTGTCCAGGAATACCTGGCTGAAAACCAGTTCCTACCGACAGCCGCGTTACCCTAGCCTCCCGTCAAAAAGGATAGATAGGTCCAAAACTACATACGATGTAGGCAGAGCCAAATAAATGTTATTAAGACCACAAAACCGCCGGGCGTTAGTGGCGCACGCCTTTAATCCCAGCATTTGGGAGGCAGACAGGCGGATCTCTGTGAGGTCGAGGGCAAGATAAGGCTCCAAAGCTACACAGAGAAACCCTGTCTCGAAAAACCAAACACACACACACACACACACACACACACACACACACACACCACCCACCCCCCCTCCCCCCGCTGATCTTCTTTCGATGGTGTTCTTTCACCCCTTCCAGAAAAAAAAAAAAAAAAAAAAAAAAGGTTCATATCGGGCCTTAAAGGGAACAAAAAATTATGTTTGTGATTCGCAACTGCCAGTCTTTCACTCTTGTTTCTTCTCACATCCATTTTTTAAAATAAGAGTGTATCTATAGACCAGGCTGGCTTCAAACTCACAGAGATCTCCTGCCTCTGCCTCAGGCTTGCGGCTGGGATCACAGACGTGACAGGCAGATCTCTGAGTTCCGGGCTACGTTCCAGGATGGCTAGGGCTACACCGAGAAACCCTGTCTCAAAAAACAAACAACAACAACAACAACAAAATAGAAGATAGATAGATAGATAGATAGATAGATAGATAGATAGATAGATAGAATCTAATTTTAATAGGCTTTTTACCCATTATCCTAAATATTCTTAACAGTTCTAACTCTAAAAGTCAGGAACGAAATTGCCCAGACATGCTAGGGAAGGATGTACACAGATTTATTCACAGTGTCCTGGGCTCACTTTCCAAATGAGACGTGTAAATGAAGTTTAAAGCAGAAAGCCATGCCATGCCCTGGGGTCCAGGTGACTAGAAAAGGCTCCGGAGGAAATTTCAGACTTGGCTTTGAAAACTCCAACTGCCAGAGAGGAGACTAAGATGATCAAGGCAGATGTCTGCCTAGAAGGCTGACAGGGTTCTTGCAGGAATAATGAATTTACCTGTTACTTTTGTCATTTGTTGACTGGGGGAAAAAAGACACCTCTTTTAAATGTTGGGGTGTTCACATCAACCCTTCATGCTCTCCTTTAAGCACTTTCTGTGGACTTGTCTTTCTGATCCCTAATTGATGTCTCTGTTCATCTTCATCATCACTGAGATACTTAAAAATTCATTTGAAAAAGCCACCTGATGTCTAAAACAAAGAGAATATTAAATAAGCCCCTGTGCAGCCACACATCCAGGAGGCCCTTCATTAATGTTAATTGGTGATGACAGAATCTCAGCGTGTGAATTAAGAATGGCACAAGCAAGACATGGTGGAACATGGAACAAAAGTCCCCTGCAGGAGAGCAGCCCAGACCTTACAGGGTGGGAAAGACCCCACTCTGTGTATACACAAAGCTTTGTCACCACACAAAGCCAAGGGGAAAGTCAGCATGAAAAACTGAAAGAACATAGCCTGTCTCCTTTAAACACAGACAATGATGGCTGTGGTGCAGCTCTGCTGGGCAGGGAATAAATGACAGGAAAACCAAATGGCAGGGGGTAAAAAATGACTTGGTGACATCCCAGGTTTGCTAGAGATGTATTGCAAGGACTCAAGGAGGAATGTTTTATTGTGCCACTGTTAAGCAAAAATCAACGACCTATAAATGAATCAAAGAGGTGGAATAAGAGGTATGAACTCTGTAAATGAATTGTGTAGTCTATATATTCTTTTTATCTTTGCCACTACAAAAAAGAACAAAAAAACAAAAAACAAGAGTGGAGTGGCTTCCAAAATTGACTCAGAAGGAATTGCTTCACAAGGACTTACAGCTGTACACAGTACACCCAACAGCACGGTCTCTCTCTCCAATAGCCACACCTCTATAGAAGTACTATTAGTGGTGACTACAACCACATTAGCTGGGTACCTAGTCTCCAGTAGACAAAGCTACTCTTTAAATCATCCAGCCTGGCTGTAAGAGACTGACGACCCCTTTTCCTCTCTTTCCTCCTAATAAGTGAATGGTGAAGCGTCTTAGACAGCTGTGGCTTGTTTTGGCCTTTCTTATCTCCACAGGTCTCAGAATGAAGTCCATGGGAAGTGAGGCCAGAAAAAGACTCCTCTAAAGACAGGTTTCATGTCATGCTTCTCTCTTCCTGTAGGAGCCCCTCACAATGCATGGGACAAGGGTACCACACCTGCTTCCTGCTTCTGTATAAGATTCTGTTTCTCCTACAAACAGAATTACTATAACCCCAAACGAGAATGATTTGATAATCCTTTTGACACATCAGTTCCTCGTCTACAAATTTACCTTATCGACACTCAGACATACATGAAAAAGATATTCATTTAAGAGCGTTTGATGCAGTGTTGCTGATAATAAGAGATGGGTATGGTGGTTACATTGTATAATGGGTTGGAGACTACCTCGGAACTGCACCTCTCAGTGTGTCTCTGAAAGTGTTTCCAGGGAAAGAAGGAAAGACTCACCCTGAACATGAACAAGCAGCATCCCATAGCTGGGATTTCAGGAAATGGGAGAGGAAAAAAGGGCATGGGCATCAGCATTCCTCTCTCTTTGCTTCCTGCATGTGAACATAGCTGCCTCCTGTTCCCACCGCTGTGTCTTCCCACCATCACAGATTACAACCCCTGTTAAACTGTGTGCCAGAATAAATCCTTCCTCCTTTAAGTCATGTTAAGGAATATTAGTTCAAGGTGTGTGACTTTTGTTTATGCTGCATTTGTTTAATTCTGTGAAGCTGTGATTCTTTGCCTGTCTAAAACACCTGGTGATCTAATAAAGAGCTGGTCGGCCAATAGCGAGGCAGGAGCAAGGGTAGGTGGGGCTAGCAGGCAGAGAGAAGGAGAAACGAGGAAGAGGAAGAGCAACCAGAGAACAAGCAGAGGATGTTAGGGGCCAGAAACCCAGTCACCCAGCCAGCCACAGAGTAAAAGGGAAAGTAAGATTATAGGAGTTAGAAAAGGAAAAAGCCCAGAGGCAAAAGGTAGTCGGGTTAAGTTAAGTAAAGCTGCCAAGAAATAAGCCAAGCTAAATCCGGGCATTCATAACCAAGAAAAAGCCTCAGTGTGTGATTTATGTGGGAGCTGAGTAGTGGGCCCCCCAAAAGAGCCAAAAAGCCAACAGTAAAACTTCACACAACAAAGTTACTGTGTCAACAGCAAAGAGTCATGTACAGTAGGGCGGTGTTTGCTTATAGCAATGAGAAAAGTCACTCATACGTAAATGGACAGTCTGACTATCCATCAAAGAGGACAAGTTAAATAGATTATGGTTTGCTCATCTGAGGTTCAGAGAAATATCAGGTTTTTCAGCAGATACTCAAGTGCCAGGTGCTCTGCCAAGACTTGGGGTCTCAGCAACAGCAGCAGCCCTGAGTGCATTGGGCCTTTTGGTATTAAGTACTGTATCTGCTAGAGTCCATCCAGGAAAACAGAAACTGCCTAGGCGTTTCTGCAAAGAGAAAACCATGGGCTTTGGTTTATTGGTTACTGGAGAACTTTTAGAGCAAAAAAAGAAGAGAGAACAGTAACTCTAGAAAGTAGTTCACACCCTGTGGCTGGGAGCATAAAGGGAGAATGCTGAGGTTGCTAGAGAGCAGAGGGTTAGCAGGAAAAGACTAGGGAGCTAACTGGTCAGGCCTCTGAGAAAGGGTCACCTCCCAGGTGGTGCCAGTGTTCTAAGGGAACAGCATGAGGCTGCTCTGGCAAGGCCAAATGAGCTGAGAGAGAGAGGGGGGGGAGCTGAAGCCTTCAGTGGTCACTTGTTTGGGTACAACTGTGAAGGGACTGCAGCTCCCTCCAGAGCATTCCAACCCCTCTCTGGGGTTCGTCCTTAGCAAACCTAGCAGGGTGCTGGCCTCGTGGTTTGCAGGGTCTGAAGTGAGATGGCAGGAACTGACAGGTGACTTGCACACAGCCATGCATCCCTTAAGGAGAAAGAGGCATCTCGGTGTGGTAGCATGAAAGACTCTCGGAGATAAAAGAAAAGGCAGACTAATACATATATCTGCCAACAGTTGAGATACTGGAAGAATATATGACGAGAAGATGTGTCATCTGATATGGTACAATGACATTCACAGGTGAAGCTGACCCACTAGCAGCAGCTAGAGGGAAGCAGAAGAGGGCTCGGGGTCTCTAACAGTGGAGTTACAGGTGGTTGTTGGTTACCACATAGATGCTGGGAACCAAATCCACTTCCTCTTTGAGTAATGAACACTCTTAACCACTGAGCCATCCTTCCAGCCCCCAGATGCTATCTCTTAAGGCACCATCACAGGGTATAATCAGCCCACTTATAAAGATATGCAAATTATTTTATGGAGGGAGCACATGGGTGCTGTGGCGTATATGTGGAGGTCAGAGGGCAGCTTTTGGAGTCAATATTAATAGTTACCTTTGGATCTGTTTCCCTTATATAAATTAACTCCTTCCACTGGCCCTTTCTGGGGTCATCTAATTTACATACACCACAATAATATTGCTGTTTTAAAAAAAAAAACACTAAAACAATAACAAAAACCCTTTAAGGAAACTTTTATTTTTTACTTGAAATGTCTCCTCTGTCATTCAGTTAAAGACAGGAGCTAATGCCTTACAAACATATCCTTCTCATGGCAGCAGCAGAAATATTGGGGAACTTGCATTTCCTTCTAAACATATTTGCTTTTATTTAACAACACAAGATTCTACACAAGACAGATACCATAAGGCTAGGGCTGGAAATGGTGTTACATAGATGAATAGGACACAGCCCTGCTGTCAAAGCCGATTACAGTCTCACATGGGGGGAGAATGCTTATACAAAGAATTCAGGAAATAAAAGGAAAGGTGAGAACATGGCAGGGGCTGCTTGTGAGCGCCTGGATGTGCTGGGGGAGCTTTTAAATCTACTGCCAGCAAGTTCCATCTAAAGGGACTAAAAAGAGTAGGCAGGACAAAGAAGCTACTCTTCAAGGCCAGCCTCAGAAACACCTGATCCAGTGCCTGATCTACTACCAGTTCCCCACCCCCTCTTTTAGTTTAATAACCCAGGAGTCCAGTTGTTTCCCCCCTTATACTCATGGGAGGAGGACCCAGGTGCCACTTCTTTTGTTAACCTGTTTTAAGGATTTATTAATTTTTGCTTTAGATGCTTTGTTAACTTGCATTGTCTGTGCACCATGTGCATGCAATGCTGAGGAGGCCAGAAGAGGGCTCGGGGTCTCTAACAGTGGAGTTACAGGTGGTTGTTAGTTACCACATAGATGCTGGGAACCAAATCCACTTCCTCTTTGAGTAATGAACACTCTTAACCACTGAGCCATCCTTCCAGCCCCCAGATGCTATCTCTTAAGGCACCATCACAGGGTATAATCCAACAGTCTCCTTAAGTACCTCTAGGTTCTTAATTTCTACCCTTAGGCCAACATAAACTTTGTCACATAGTTGATGTATATGCACTTAGTAACCAACTGCAGCTCGAGGCCAGATGGCTTTCTTGTCCCTTCTGAGGCCTTGTCTCTTCCTATTGGTATTGCTCTAGAAGTGTCAATAAGTGATCAAGAATTCTTATGTTTTCATTGTTGAAGATCCTAACAGAGTTATATGTTTTTCTGGAACAATGAGTTCAGAAACATCTCAATACTGTGTTGTTCAGCCTCCAGTCTCTCAATGTGAGTCAACGGTGTGTGGCGCATAGAGAGTAAAACACCCAGCTATAGAACCCTGAACCTATAAATTCACAGGAATGGTTTCAGTACCATTGAACACTAGCTATGGAATAAGTGTTCCCATTACCTAATGGTAGATGTGGCAAACAGTGAAACTGACTAAGTCCAAATCCATTACAACTGCAGCATCTGGGAAACTAAATATCTCTTTGTGCTGCGGACATGTGCTGTGGACATGCAGGTATAACTGGCACAGCATCAGAAGGGCTTGCACACACTGAGTAATGAAGAAAAGCAGAATTCAGGCGTCTGATGGTGTGAGTCATACTGGCAGTGACCATGGTGTGGCGCTCACTGGAGCAGGCAACTCCCTTTTCATCACAGGTGTGACCCAAGGGCTGTTGCAATGGCTTCTCAATTAGCTTTCTGTTTCTACGTGTAGCTCTTCTCATGAGTGGTCTGTGATGTGGTCCTGGAGACTAGTTCCTTCAGTTCTCCTAGTGATTCTTTCTACCTAATAATTATTTCCATCTCTTCTGTCAATCTCCCATTGCTATAGTAATAGTCCCCTCCAAAGGCAGTGGCTTAACTTATAACCATGTATTTCTATACTAAACCCCTACAAAGGCTTAACCTTGTAACTGTGTATTTACTGCTCATGAATCTGTGGGTCAGTTGGCCATGTCTGATGCTCTGATTGAACCTGGTTAATCTCAAATGTGTTCATGAATGTGTGGTCAGCTGATGGCATAGTTGGGACCACCTGGCCCCAGCTGGCCTCAGCAAGTTTACTCTCATGTTCTGCCTGGGCCCTCATCTTCCAACAGCAAGACCTTACCTCTGGGTTCCCTGAAGATGCTTCTTCTGGTGTGAAATGTAGAATGAGTTATTTCCTCTTCAATATATTTCTAACCAATATAATGTCAGATATATGTTCTTCTCTTCTTCCTCTTGAACTCCACAAAATGATGGTAAGTTAATAAATCAAGTATAAAGTAGGAAAGTCAAAGAGATTGGTACAGGCAATGCTGGAGAAGCAGTGTCTGGGAATATTATTTTAAGGTGTGTTACTTTTGTTTATATTGCATTTGTTTAACTCTGTGAAGCTGTGATTCTTTGCCTGTCTAAAACACCTAATGGTCCTAATAAAGAGCTGAACAGTCAATAGCAAGGAAGGAGAGATAAATAGGTGTGGTTGGCATCCAGAGAGGATAAATATGAGGAGAAATCTGGGAGAAGAAAAGGAAGAGAACAAGAAAGGAAGGAAGAAGACTTCAGGGTCCAGTCACCCAGCCCTACCCAGCTACATGGCCAGAAGAAAATAAACGAGATACAGGGATAGGGAAAGACAAAAGCCCTGAGGCTAAAGGTAGATGAGATAATTTAAGATAAGAAAAGCTGGTGAGAAACAAGCCAAGACCAGGCATCCATAACTAAGAATAAGCTCCGTGTGTGATTTATTTGGAAGCTGGATGATGGGCCCCTCAAAAAGAGCCAAAAAAGTACAAAACATCGAACAACGGCAGACATCAGCAAGTGCCTGTTTAAAACACCTGATGGAAGAGCAGAGCAGAGCCTGCTGGAGACTGAGTTCTCTAACTGAGACACAGACGGTAAGCTGACTGGTGCTCATCTGTAGCTTTGGGTCAACACTGTGGAAGGAGAAGGGGTTAGACAAAGGCAAACTCCAAACCAGGCCTGACGACAGCCTCAGCCAGCCAGAGGAAGAGTCCTGAACTAAGGTGGCTTGACAGACTTGCTTTTCCTGGAGCCAAAATAGGATGCCTTGGGAAGCCATGGCTTTGGACAAGATGTTTCTTCTCCCTCAGGGCAAGGTCATCCTTCACAGGGGCTGACAGCATCGAAAACTTGCAGAAGTAACACAATATATCCCTCCTTGAAGTAGGACATGGACACTGTGTCATCACCAGTACCTCCCGGTGAAGCTTGTTAATAATGTTCCTGACAAGCAACACATATTTGAAGCCATAGACCAGTGGGTCTCAATCTTCCCAGTGCTGCCACCCTTTCACACAGAACCCCAATCATAAAATTATTTTCAATGCTACTTCCTGACTGTAATTTTGCTACTGTTATGAATTATAATGTAACTATGTGATATGCAGGATATCTGGTATGCAACCCCTGTGAAAGTGTCATTTGACCCCAAAGGGGTCACGAACCATAGGTTAAGAATCACTGCCACAGACTAAAATTAAAAACCTCTGTTTCTGTTGAGAGCTAATCTCAACTTAGCCTTTAGAGTCTTAGTCCCAACACCTGCAGGAGTGGAAGGTTCTTACCAGCACTGGTTGTTTTTGCTGCCGTGCCTAAACTCCAATCAAGTGTTGCCTCGTCTGACTCTCACCACCAGGAGTGAGAAAGAGCCCCCTTCCTTTTCTATGTTCCACTAGCTCTAGTTCAAGACCCCAGGGACCAAGCTCTAGCTTTTCCCTTCCCTGGGTTTACCCACTTTTTCCCTTCCCTGGGTTTACCCTGTGGCTCTATTCTGCCCCTAGATATAGTCGGTCCACAGCCTGCTACTTCCAGAGAATCTACAGATGTTGGCACCATTCAAGCTAAGAATGGCAGATCCATGGGAAAGCAGGACATTCTGTTTAAGCTTTACACACGCAAAAGGAGGGTGGAAACTGAGGGTTAAAATAAAAAGGACTGTGATTCTAGAAGGGAACACATTGAAAAGGAATTGGATCAGAATAGCCATCCCATAGGGATAAACACAAACATAGTGTAAAGGAAAATTGCTGATATTGTTGAACCAAGAAAAATAGTATGGGTTCCCTAAAATTAATTCTACTGGCAGTAGTTTATAAACCAGCCACTGCCACTTTGGCCTAATGAGCATGCAGCTCAATAACAAATGTGTGTATAAAGCACATGTTAAGTCTACTGACCAGAACACTCAACTCTGCAACTGTGTGAAGAAACAATGACCAAGTGTGAACTGAAGAGCAATATAAAATGTGAGTCATTCTTAATATTATCACTCCCCAAAAGTCCCCTTCTGCCCTACCCCTCACCTTCACTCTTGCTAAGAAATGAAAACAGAGTCTGTTAGCATCAGATTTATTCTGGAGAATAGCTTTTATGCTTATTACTACTCTGTGAATCAATTGGCCCATGTCTTGAGACAGTTGGTGCTATATCAGAATTGGGCCAGGGGACAGGAATTGTAGCTTCATACAGAAATGCAAGCTTCTATGTGTATGTGTGGGGAGGATATTCTAGGAGTGAAAGTCCAGAAGGTGATAATGGAAAACAAGAGAAAAAAGCCATGGAAGACTTCAGCCTGGAGCCTGGACTGTGGATGGAGAAACCAGCTCATGAATGGAGTCAGAGAATCCTGCCCTCACCATTCAGGGAGAAAACAGGCTGTGAGCTCCCAGGCCCATGGAAACCCTAACTGATAACGCTGTCCCAAGAGCAGCATCTCCCTTTACTTCTGTCTTCCAAGTCTTACACAAGTGATGGATGCAAGGTTTAAATAACAAACTCAAACCCAGAACCAAATGTAAAAGGGATTCTGGGAAAGGTAGTTCCAGCCTCAGGCTGGACTGATAGTGGAGGCACTGAGCCACCCAGCACACAGGCCACTCCACTATGTAGAAGGTAACCTTTTTTTTTTAGACAGAGACAATTCTCATATATTAAATAACTTGCCTAAAATTATTACATACTGGTAGTTGCTAAGGTGAACATCACATCCAAGCCTGTCTGCTGCCCAGGGTCATACTTTGAACAACTCTTCAAAACTGATATAAATGCTGGTTGCCTGTCATGGTATTTCTTTTGACATTATGACCCTGTCTCTGTGAGCATCAGAGGACACATTCTGACTCTTCTAGAACACTCTGAGATACAGATGTGTAGACTAAAATGATACATTAGAGACACATTCTTCCTTTGGGACATAGGCCCATCTTAGACATTTCTGCTTCCCTCCATGGAAATTGAATTATCAGACAGCTCACAGAGATCCATTATTGTAAGACTCCCCCATCTTCCTCTGGTTAGAGAAAAACAGTATCAAAGTTCTCAGTTCACTAGTTTTGCCAGGGCTGTGTCCCCCATGGCACTTCCCCCAACCTCCTTTGGAGGGAGGAGGGGACACACTTTCCATTACCACCAGCTGAGTGTGAAGTACATCAAGAGACCCTTAGGAAAGCTTGATTTGTGCCCCTGGTCTTTTGAGACCGAGTTGTCATATCAACTAGTTCCGCCGTGGGAAGGCAGTACTGAAAGGCTTCCTGGAAGAAAGCAGAGAGGTGGTGTGTTGTTTTGCCCACAAAAGAGCAAAAATGTGTTTCTGTATGTGCCAAATTTGGACTGGGGGAGAGAACCTGGAGTCGAATTTGAGCCTAGCTAATAGTATTGCTATGACCCAGAGTGTGGGGGGCTAGAAATCCAGACATGAGGTACAGCCCCACCAACACTTGCAGCAGTCAGAGGTCCTCGCTGGTGAACCTCCAAAGCATTCCTCCAGGGAAAAGCCCCCGATTGTACACCTGATGCCTCAAGGGAAATCATTGGGTTACAAGCTGGAAAAGCCACAAAAGGCCTCTTTTTCACTAACCCCTCTCGCTCCGAGTCTGGCTCTGGAAATGCATCTTAACCCAGCACCTTAAACTGTGTGTAGGGGGAGGGGCACTGTACTGGTTAGTTTGTGTGTCAACTTGAGACAAGCTAGAGTCATCAAAGAGGAAGGAATCTCAGCTGAGGAAATGCCTCCATGAGATCCAGCTGTAAGGCATTTTCTCAATTAGTATTCAATGAGGGAGGGCCCAGCCCATGGAAAAGTTTGAGAAGCCTTGGTTTAGAAAGCAGACAGAAAAATAAAAAAAGAAAAGCAAGGGAAAGCAGAGCTATAGAAAAGTGAGGTGTGCTGTGTTTCAGGAGCTTCAGGAGCTTCAGGAGCCTGAGCCGTGAGCAGGCATGACTCAGTCAGGGGAAGGAAAGATGGGCTTGGGTTAGAGCTCCATGCTGTAGAGGAACTTTAGAAATCACTGCCCTTGTCCCTAAAAGTGACCCATGGCTTTTTTGTTTTTCTTATAAGACTAACAAGTCTGAGGTCTGGATGAGATGTCGAGCTTCGTAGCCAGGAATGGGGTTTAACAGGGAGAGCTGGGAAAGAATGAGCATCCTGGGTCCGCTTTACCCTACTCATTCTAGTTTGTAAAGTAATTGTGCCAATGTAAGGTAGAACACAAAAGCACTCTTAGAAACCAAATACATGTCAGTGGAACTTAAAATCAGTGGGTATGAGTTTTTAAAATAGCCAGGTGCACTGGCATATGCCTGCAGTCCCAACTTCTTAGGAGACTGAGGCAGGAAGATTGTTTGAGCCCAGGAGTTTGGGGCCAGCCCAGGAAAAAATAGCAAGAGTTTATCTTTAAAAAAGGTGTGGCCTTATTAACCGTCAGCAGGCACTTGAAAGTCTCCAGAATCTGAAACCACAATAGGGGTTTGGAAAGAAAGCAGGATATGAAGGAAATGACCACAGAAATGACATGAGCAATTGTTCTAGAATAAAGACAGGAGTTTCCAAATTTAAAGTGTCCATTGAGTACATGCACTAATTCATTCCTTCTGTATTTGAAATCACCTATGTGCAGAGTCCAGTTCTGGAACTACGGCAGAGACTAAAACACAAACTCTCCTCTATAGAGCTTGTATTGTACTGGGACTAGAGAGGTGACAGAGACAAAGAAATAACAGGAAGTGTCAGATGGTTCTACCACAGTCGTTCCCAACCTTTCTAACAATGTGACCCTTTAATACAGTGCCTGCTGTCATGGTGACACCCAACCATAAAAATATTTTTGTTGCCACTTCATAACTGTAATTTTGACTTGTAATGTAAATACCTGTGTTTTCTGGTGGTCTTGGGCAACTCCCGTGAAGGGGTCATTCAACCCCCAGGTTGAGAACCACTGTTCTACTACATAAAATAACCCAAGCAAAATAAATACAGGACAGTGAGGTGAGCAGCAAGGACCAGAGTTTTAAACAAGGTTGTCTCAAAAGGCCTCTGTAATAAAGTGATGTCTAAACAGAAAGAATTGAGAGATGCTGATAGGATGACAATTTAAAAGCAGAAAGGCCACATTTTTTGGGGGGGGATTTCCCTTTTATTTGCCACTGGCTGCAAACAGTCCTGGCTGCATACAAGTATTCAGCACTCATTGGAGAAGCGAATCATGGCAGCCTGTGAGAGGGGTCCTGGGATGAGAGCATCCTTGCCTTGTTCAGGAATGAGAACATATGCTGGGAATGAAACTCAATCAGTTGAGTTTGCCTAGCATGCAGGGAGCCCTGGGTTCAATCCCAAACAGCAGCAGAAACTCGGCACAGTGTTGGCACATGCCGGCAATCCCAGCACTTGGGCGGCTGAGGCAGGAAATGTAGGAGTTCAGTCATCCTCAGCCACCTAACAAGTTCAATCCCTGGACCATGCTAGACTCAACACTAAGGTCATCTTATTTAGGTGACAGGAGAAGCGGCAAAGCAACCCGTCATTTAGTCACCCAGTTGTTTCTTCTTCATTGGATGATGAGACAGCCACTGGTCCCTGTCACCCTGGAGGACTTTTCCCTCCTTGGCTCTGACTTCCCTCTCCATCTGCTTAACAAGCCAGTCCCTTCGAAGCCAAGGTTGTGGCTGCTTTCATCTCCTTCAGCGTCCTGGGGCTCTGCACCATTCCCAACAATTGACTTGTCCTGCAGCTCTCTTGTCTGCACCTTCCCCCTTCAAAACGTTCCACCATTCCATAGCTACCACAAACCCTGTGGGCTGTAGGGTTACCTTATGTAACCTTTGGCATCACTTCCTGCCAGAGTCAGGAGGCAAGCAAACCAAGGACTAGCCTAAGGTCTGGATGCAGATAGCTTGAGTGTCAACCATCTAACTGTGTAATATTGCAGCTGTGCTGAACTTCTTGTCCCTTGCATAACAGGGGCAATAAGTAGTAACCTGTTGCCTTTGAGTTCCGAGAAGAAGCAATACACTTGCAGAAAACATACTAACAGTCCACTGTTGTTAGAGGGGTTCACGCTGTTGTCATAGAGTCAGTTTCTCCAGAAGCAAGTTCTCATTTGCTTACTTCCCAAGTCAGTTCTCAGCCCCTTTCCCATCATCTCTAATTCCCAAACCCACAGAACTGAATACGAGGAGTGGCCTATGACATAGCCCCTACTTCAAGTCCATTATCCAATCAATTGGCAGATAGGCCTTGCTCTTTCCTTCTGGGTGGTTTGGTTTTGTTTGTTTTCCTTTGAACTTCTTTTCCTTCTTTTTTCACCCTTCTGCTGTGGCTGAGTGTTCCCAAATCTCCTATGATAGCTAGAACAACATGTGGCTGAGTGAGAGAGTGAGGCGGGCAGACAGGCAGTCTCCACAGGCTCAGACCTCCACTCCCAACACAGGAAATCTTTAGATGCTGATAACTATGTTTCATTCCCTCAGAAAAATCTTCAGTATTCCTGCTTCATTGCCTCAGGTGGGGAATCCTCCAGGCGAAGCCTGTGTTCCCAATCGTTCCAGAGGCTGTGGCGGGAGCTTTTCAAAGTTCAAGGCTTGCCTGGGAAAATCCAAGGCTTGTCTTGCCAACTTAATTTGATGACATCTCAGAAGAAAGAGTAAAATATTTTTAAAGGCGTAGGGATATATTATTGTGTTTGCTGAGCATGTGTGAGACCCCGTGTCTGTCTAATCCACAGTACTGAGGAGGAGTGGTAGTAGTAGTGTTAATAATAATAATAACTTTTAAAAATCGCCCCCGCTTTAAAGCCCTGCCACCCATGGCCCCAACACCATTCTCCCCTTCCAATTTGCCTGTTTTCTTACATGTTTATATCTGAATCACCCTCCTCACCGTATTCCTCCATCTCAGTCTACCTGGTCTTCAGTTCACCTCAACCTCTGTTTGCCCCTAAGGTGCAGAAGCCCACTTATCTCTATGACTACATTACCTGAAACCAACCTCTGCCCTGGTTACACGTCACTGCCCTGAGTTTCACTATGCGGTTGAGACTGTGAATTATCATATGATCCTACACCTCACTTCAACCCCCTCTTCAACCTCTCTTCAACCTCCGATATGCTGAACCTAGAAAAGCCATGAATATCATCAAGAAAAAGGGACTAGAGAGGTAGCTCAGAGGTTAAGAGCACCGGTTGCTCTTAGAGAGGACCCAGGTTCAATTCCCAGCAACCACACGGCGGTTCACAACCACCTGTAACTCTAGCTCCGGGGGATCTGATGCCCTCTTTTGGTTTCCTTGGGCACCAAGCATCTACGCGGCAGGCAAAATATCCATACACATAAAATAATAATACAATTTTAAATTAAAAATACTGGGAAAGACTCAGAATATTTTGATTCTAATGATAATATTACAGTATACCACATACTAAATTCTGTTCTAAAGAATTTTACATCTATTAACCTGCTTTGTTCTCACAATAATTCCATGAAGTAAAAATACTACTATCCACATTTTACAACCAGGAAAACCGAGGCCCAGAGGGGTCACGTAAGTCACCATCGATTAACCACCGACAAGATACTGGAGGTAAACCCAGATGGAGTTCAGGAAGGCTGTAGCATGGAAACACATCAAAAAGAGACTCTAGGGCCCATTCTCTCCCTGGCACTGTAAAATGGCTGCTTTTTTGTGTTGTAAACTGAAAGGAATAGGAGATAGTATTGTTTTAAGCTGCAATTTGTCCTCCCTTTATTCCTGTGATTCTAAATAAGTCAAAAGAAAACTGGGGGAAAATAACCTCTCCCCACTTTGTAGATGAAGTAACTAGGATTACTCTCAGATTCCTATGGAATAAGTGACTCTTTTAATTGGCCACTGCCCTAAAAGAAGACACACATGAAATGTTGTGTGTTCTGCATTGCTCAAGGACATTGCTGCCATCAGGAAGAGTTTTGAATATGTACAAATAACTATTCTCCATGTTAACCTGTGTCCTTGGTAAAATGAGTCAGTTGTTCCTCCAAGTGGCAGCATGTCCACACATACCTGAACCCCAGAGCCTCGCTCTTTGGGGGCAAGTATGAGGGTCTGCATGATCGCTGCATACTGCCTGAGCTGTCTGTTTCCTAAGACCCAAGGTGACAGCCCCAAAGCTGGGTTCCCATGCTCATCACCCCTGCCTGTAAAAGAGAGATTGCCGGCTGTGTCAGTGAATCCCAGGGTTGAACAATTCTCTTCTCTCCTGTGACCCAAGCAGGGATTTTTATCTCTTGACATTTTATTAAAGAAGAGGGGTAAACAGTGGCTTGCTACCTCAGAAAACACTGCCCAGAGTCAAGCCAGCTCTCTGGTGATCCACCCTGACTCCTTGTAGCTTTATGGAGGTTTGGAAAATCTAGTTTCAATGTCTTCAAAAAGGTTATCTTTGGTAGCTGTAGTGATTCTTTTAAAATGAAATGAGAAGTTAAGAAACATTGCTACTTTAAAAATATGACTCCCAAGTCATTGGTATTTGGATGTTTTTGTAAGTTCAGATGGATTCCATATGGGTGGAAGGATGCAGACTTGATTTTAAAAGGCAAGTAAGATGGTTTTAACAGAAGCCATCTATATATCATTCCACCACCAGCAAGTTATCTGTGTGAAGGGATGTCTGAGCTGTCACACACATTCTAGACTGGCCTCTAGCATTTCCTCTGCCTCCACCATGTCTACATCCTCCAGTGCTCCCAGAAGAGACTCAAGACACCACACGCTCCAAAGGCAGATGGCAGGTTAAGCAAAACAGTCACACATTACAAAAGAAATGGGAGGTTCCCCAGAGACAGATGTGGGCTAATGTAACCATGGTTTTTAATCTCTGCAGATGCACTCTCTATACCTGTGTGTGGCTTGTACACTGTGTTCAAGAGAAACATGATAACAGTTAACAGATGGACTCTCTGGGGCTCTTTGTTATCAAGCACCTTTGACTTCGCAGCTCTCCTGGACATAAACCATTGCTAGTATATAAGCCCAGAAGCTTGATTTTTACACTTAGCATAATGAGCCTTGTCAAATATTACTACCAATCATTTACATCATAATAGATACCCGGACTAGCTATGGAACATATACAGCTGATTTAACACACAGAAACTGCCACCTGTTACTTTTCTATTAGTCCTGAGTATTGTCTCTTCAGCTGTCACTTTCTTTCAATGGCTGCTGTTTAGCTGCTGTAAAGATAGTCATCACCATCTGATTTCTTTGGGACTACTTTCACACCGTAAAGTGGAATCAGATCTTTTATTTACCTTGAAAAACAGAAAGGACTGTCTGCCACTGGCCTGACACCGGTGTGTTCTCTCTCAGAAAAGCCAATACCCAGCTTCATTCCTGGAACCTGGAACCATTGCATGTAATCATTACAGTATATGAATGTCCAAGTGTTTGCTCCACAAGACAGGCAGGAATCAAGGTGTAATCAAGACTCTCACTGGTCCCAGAGGACTGCCCTGTGAGTCATCTTCCTTTCTTACCCAACTGACACAGACACAGAGGAAGCCAGCAACGCTGTCTCCTGAAGTGTATCATTTCATTAAATTACCATATGGCCCTATATGCTTTCACTCTCAGATTTTATAGAGCAGGCATAGCTCAATGGGGTCAGGCAAATCTCAGAAAGCAACTAACAATAGAGCAGCCCCAATGCGGATCTCAGAACCTCTTAAGGAAAGGGAGTATGCAGAATCATCCTCAGGGGTAACCTGTCTGGGAAACTGGAGCCCCTGGAGCCTAAACAGCACTGTGGCTCCAAGTAATGATACCATCTTTTGTTCTTGGGCTCGTTTTCCTGCCTAAATCCTGTCACCTGCTTCTTCCCTAGGGAGTGAGCTAATAGGTGACTGTCACCTCTCTCAATGAGTCCATCTGGTTCACTGAAGCTTACCTCACAATGAGAGGCGAGTCAAAAAATGGGAAGAAGTGTACAAGGCCGTCTTGTTTCTCTAAGTTCACCACTGCCAACTCATCAAAGAGCCAGTTAGCTTCCCTGCCACTGAAAGTATTAACTAGAAGGCAACAGGGCCTTCCAGAACATTCAAATGTGACCTAAACTGAGCTGCTATTTATCCATGTTATTTCAGGTCTTTTATTCAGGTGAAATATACCAGATCCCTGTCTTCCCTCTTAGGTAACTTCCTTTCTTAAGCTTCATAACCTGGTGGGATTTCGAATCATTTAGTCACATGAGAAGTAACAATTCATCCATCTCGTAAACCCATAAACCAAGGGGGGGGATCTTCATCCTCCCCCTGCCGGTCCCCCTCCCCTGCAGATTCCTGTGAGGAGCAGGGAGCTGTGGCTCTCACTCAGTCATTTAACTGGGACTTGGGTTTCTGGTGCTCCCCACCTGCACCGATATGTAGCTAGAATAGTGTTTGCCAAGCCACAAGCTTTAGCAGGGAAGAACCACATGCTAGAGCCATCTGCCTGGCTTGGAATCTGGTTCTGTCGTGCTCTCTGTAGGAAAGTTCACTAGTGTCCACCTGCCTGTCCTCTCATTTTTAACACAGGCATGAAAATAGTACCTATGGGCTGGGGAGATGTTCACTCACTACAGTGTCTGTCACACAAGGGTGGGGACTTAAGTTCAAGTCCCCAAGACCTGTGTAAGAGCCATGTGTTGTGGCGTGTATCTGTAACCCCAATACTGAGTAAGGGGGACAGAAACAGGTAGAGCCCTAAAACTCGTTGCCAGCCAGCCTAGCCAAATTGATGAATTCCAAGTTCAGTGAATGACTCAGACTATAAAGCAATAAGGTGGAGGTGATTGAAGAAGACATCTAAAGTTGACCTCCATATCCCCAAATGTATATATGCACCCACATTACCACACATGTGTGCACATGCACACACACACACACACACACACACTAATAAATAGTACCTACCTTGTGAGATAAATGGAAGAATGTATTTGACTAATGTAAATAAAAGAGTTAATAGTTGTTAGCTAATTATAGGCGCTAGATATTATTGTTGTTATATTCTGAAGAACACAATTATGCTCAAGAGATGTTTCTGAGGAAACTGAAGTCTACAATAAAGTATGGTTGAAACTATTTCACACTGGCATAGTCATCAAATCTACAAAGCTAGCAACTATAATCCACCATGGAAGAGAAAACAAACTAGAACACAATCTTTTCCCTGGGACTTTTCCTAACTTTGGTGGTGGTGTTCCCTTGACCTGTTGTAGGCCATCCTTTTGCCATGACTTCAGATATGACCTCAGCTATGTTGATGTCCTTTTCTTAAATTCTATCAAGCATTTGGCTACCCTGTGAAAGAATATATAAAATTATAGTGCAACAGCCTAAGTGTGTGTGTTCTATTGATATTTGTATTGCTTATATTTGTGAAATTTTCAAAGAATAATTAAAGGATATTCTATTTTTAAAAAGAAAATAAAATACTTGCTTTATTCCCAAACTAGAGTTTCCGCCAAGCTGGGACAAACTCCTTAGACTGTCAAATGTCTGCTTAATAAATAAGTCATAAAATATATTTATCAAGACCCAAGCACTAGATCTGCAAAAGTAATTATGGAATTATGTTGAATCGTCTGCAAAAATGCAATGACAGAGATCCAATAATGATGGCATTCTTGTCACTGAAGCTGAGTGACCACAAGTGTAGGTTCACTATGATCCAAATGGAGCTGGCATTTATCCAGCTTGTTTCTGGTATTTTATTCAGGCCAATTTCTAATGCTTCCTTTCATGACTTTCTCTCTCTCTCTCTCTCTCTCTCTCTCTCTCTCTCTCTCTCTCTCTCTTCTTTCCTAGCCATCCGCCAAGGTGGATGGATGGAAGGCCCAAGCTAACATGGGGTTAGCTCGTTAAACGACTATAATAAAGCCTCATGCAGTTTGCATCAAGCTTTCAAATCTTCCTGGTGATTGGGGTGACCGAGGTCCTGGGCTGAGATCCTGGAGGCCTGAGCTTCCGGGGGTCTTACAGTATGTGTGTGAAAGTATATGCATTTGTGTGTGCTTGTGGAGACCATCAGATGTGGTGATATCTTGCTTGTACAAATAAAGCCTGTCTGGGAGTCAGAGAATGGAGCGTGCCACTAGCTAACCATAGAGGTCTGGAGGTCTATACAGACTGACAGGAAGTGAGGTAGCTGGACAGAAAAAGGATATAAGCAGAAAGAAACAGGAAATCACTCTCTTGTCTGCTGAGATGCTAAAGAGATAAGGTGTGCTGTGGCTTGCTCCTTTTCTCTGATCTCTCAGAATTTCCCTCTATATCTGACTCTGGCTTTTTGTTATCTAGACCAATTAAGAACTCTACGTACAAGCAGGTGCCCTCCATTATCACTCTTTGTCATATTCCTTTGAATCTAGAACTCTTGCTTTCTGGCTAGGTAGGCAGCCAGCAAGCCCCAGTGATCTTCCCGTTTCCACTCACCCCTCTGCCCACAGTGCTGTGGTTACAGGCACACATAAGACCACACTTGACTTGTTACATG
The DNA here is from genome assembly GCF_003668045.3 of Cricetulus griseus. NCBI lineage: Eukaryota > Metazoa > Chordata > Mammalia > Rodentia > Cricetidae > Cricetulus > Cricetulus griseus. The sequence goes on from NW_023276806.1 coordinate 138,314,439, forward strand.
AGTGCTAGAATCTGAACTCAGTTGAAAATGGTTTACAGCAAACACTCATAACCACTGAGCCATCTCTCTAGCCTCTGACTTCCTTTCTTATCCTTTATTACCTGGAAGGAGTGAAAATCATTTAGGCATATGCAAAAAGCAATAATGAGTTCATAGCATACACAAAAAATAAATCTTTATTTTTTCATGTTAATTTCTGATGTTGGGCTGGCTTGGAAGTTTGGAAGGTTCGTGTCAGTGAGAGAAGCAGAAGGGGAATGTAGACAAGGCTAAAGGAAGCTGGGCTACTGTGAGGCCTGGTAGCCATGGCCACTCCTCTGTCCTTCATTCCTTAAAATAAGATTATTATAGATGGCACCAAGTAGATGGTTTACTATAATCCAGTTAATTTTTTGTTTGGTTGGTTAGTTTGGTTATTGTTTGTCTTGCTTTGTTTTCTTTTGTTTGAGACAGGTTCTCTCTATGTAGCAGTCTGGAATCAAGCTCAAAGCAATTCTCCTGCTTTGACCTCTGGGGAATTAAGATTACAGGTGTGTGCCACAACACCCAGCTAACTTGAACTTTGGATTTAACTGCTATAACCTCAAGGACTAAATGAAGCTCCATCTGGCCTGTTTTTGGTCATCTGTACCCTACAAAGGCTGGGTACAACAGAGCCCAGTGGCTGGCTTTAGCTGCAGCTGGGCATTTGCAGTAATAACCATGAGAGGGGGGGATATGCACTCTGCAAGGACAGCAAGACAATGCATAGAAACACCAGGAGTGTACCTAAAGATAGATGTCAGCTCACCACTCCCAGGCCCAGAGCAGCCAACAAGATGAAAGGTGGCACCTGACAGAAGCCCCTTGAGCTGGAGGCCAGCTGACTTCTAGGCAGTCTCTAGACTCATTCATGTTGGGGCTTAAAATACAGCTTGAACCACCTCGAGCACAGACATTCTAAAGACAAGGGCACTTGTCCTCAGAGACCCACTTCATAGCCACACTTCTAGCTTTCTTTGTTAAAGAGGCTTTGGGTAGCTCCTACAGTTTCTTTCTTCTTGAACACTCCCAGTCTTGTGAGGAGATGGGCACTTAACTACATAGCCTCCTGCTAAGAAAGAGAAGCTAAAGTGACAGTAAATGTTTTACAAGGGGATTATTTGAAGGATGGGGGTAAAAAACCATTAAATCCCATACCGTGGCCGGGCTTCTCTTGCTAAGTGACTCAGAAGGAGTGTGCAGGGAGAGGGTGGAGACAATTCAACACTAACATAATAAGCACTAACAGCTACAGGGAACCAGATCAGGGTGTCCTTGTGGCAGTGTAACTGATTTCCGTAGTTGCAGGGCAGGTCTCCATGAATTAGCTGAACACTACTTGATATAGCATGGGGAAATTCACTTCAAATACTCATTAGGTAATTAGCATGCCCCATGGCTCCAGATTAAGTGCCATATAAAAGACACATTATCTTTACTTGGCAAATAATCTCTCAAAGAGAACAAAGAATAATAGATTGCTTCTTCAAATTCAACTCATATACAAAATGTTTATTCTAGAAATAATCTAGAGATGTGGTAGTGCACATGTGTAATCCTAGCACTCAAGTTGATCAGGCAAGAGGATGGGAAGTAAATGCAAGGCCAGCTTGGGCTACATAGGGGGCCCTGTCTCAACAAACAAGCGAGCAAACAAGCATTAAGACGAAACTCAGTATAATATCCATCTGAATATCTGTAGAATAGGAGCTAGTACTCTTGACTTGATGTCACATGTCTTCAGTAACTTAGAACTAGGCACTTAGGGCAATCTCCTAAGAAATGAAGCACAGATCGAAAAACCTGGGTAGCAGTGAGATGGCAACATTAAGTTGGCGTGGCTTCTCCATGCAGGCATTAACATGGATGAGGAACAGTATGTTGAAGCAGCAAAGACTGAACTCCCATGCAAGGTAGAAAGAAGAACTGGGTAGGAGAAAACCATGGGACTGCAAGCCATGTGGTCCAGAACTGCAACTACGAGGATGAGGGAAGAATAACGTGGAGGATATATTGCCAGGAGGTGGGATTAGGGACATGTTCCTGGAAATGCCTAGTAGTGAAAGCATCAGCCAAGTGGTAAAGAAACCTAAAGATGGTTAGAGCAGGACTTAGTCACCTTACTGGCAGCCCTCAGGTCTGTCTGGAGGGAAAGGAGGACCCAGAGAAAGAGGTGGCCTATGTCATTGGTTTCCATGGAGATGACTAGACTGTCACCATCAGAGCATGATGGCTTCAGAACAGGAATGAGAGGATGACAGCAATCTCTACTAACATCAGCCTTCCAGTCCCTCCCAGGCTCCTGGTGTTTATGCATTCATACTCATAACTCTTAGGAAGTACGGAGTGTTGCTCATTTTATTTGAGATTTAGAAACCAAAATGGGACCGATCTAAAACAGACATTATGTCCCAAGGACTGTGTTTTGATCTGAAAGAATAAACTTGTAGGAGAATCTCCATGAACACCGTTAATTTGGTGATCATAATAAGATGAATATTTTGAGCAAATTCTTTTTGGAAAATGTATTATCATTCTCTATTGGGGCACTAGAGGGGGGGAACCCTTGCTTCTAACAAAGTGACTTCTGTTTCTCCTTTGCTTACAATGAAAGAAAAAAAGCAAAACACATTCCATTTTATCAGCAGCTCAGCACAGCTTTCCAAACTTTTTGCATCAAAAACTGTGAGTCTGCTCTCCCCCTGTGTTGTTTTCATCCCAAATGACACTCTTCAGGACTCCTTCTAGGCAACGTGTCACATTAGTGTCTTTCATGCCCCTCTTTCATTCATCTGTCCCATAACTCTCCTTCAAACACACCCTCACAGCCAGGGGGAGGACCTGTGACTGTCACAATACAGTCCACAGCAGGACACTAACAGCTGTGAATAAGTCTGAGGAGGTATTGGAATCTGACATGCTGGGCTCCCATCTTCCAGCAAGGTGACCCGGCACCAACTATTTCTCTAACCTTAATTTTCTCCATCTGTAAAATGAGATTATGTTAATATGGTGTTCTTATAGCTCATGTGAGGCTAAAACTAGGCAATACACAGCAAGCATTCAGCATGAATTCTTGTTATGACTGTGAAAATTGACAAGCCCCTCCCTCAGCTCACACCCCATTCCTTAGTTCCCATGCTGGATGGGAAACCTTCGATAGTAGCTAGGCAGTTCTCTGTTCCTGTCCTGAGGATAATGAGAAATAATATGCAGATGATTTGCTCATGCCCAGCATTGGTGAGGACCTCAGGGAGTAGCCGAGGCTCTACAGATTCAAGGCCAAAGTTTCCATGGGGGTTTCCTCAGTACAAGGCCATCAACCTTGGGCAAGGTTGTTCAGCTCAGACCCTCAGTTTCTGTTCGGTAAAATGTCATTGCAAACACCCACTTCACAGGGATCTGTGCTCGTTAAGATTGCCTTGAACAGGAGTACAGCGCACAGTATATGCTCAGTAAAGTAGCAGCTGAGCATGAACACGAACATGAATTAAACACCACCTGCCAGCCTCGCTTTCTTAATTTAATAACAACTTAATTATTGGTATATCCTATGAAGCCATGCATTAAAATCATGGGATAAAAGACTCTTTGTTGACATGAGAAAATGCTCCTGATCTTTTATGTAGTGCAAAGTATTTTACATCTGTGTTGCTCTGTTTTAAGCTATGCACATTCATAACTACAGGAAAAAGGTCTGCTGGGATTTTGGCAAAAGGTTAACCATGATTATCTGTCACTTTTGGCTGTGTGAGGAGGCGGGAGGGATGGAGAGAGACAGAGAGAGAGAGAGAGAGAGAGAGAGAGAGAGAGAGAGAGAGAGAGAGATTGTCTATTTCTATATTCTGCATGAAGCACGAATGTTTTTCTACTTAAGTTCAGAAAATAAGTCTAAAAATTTCTATGGTAATAAAAAGTACGGTCTGGTGAGCCCTAACTGAACAAAGCTGACAAAGGATGCAGAGCTCCAGGCACAGCAGGGAGTGCTCACAAAGTAAGGATCGGTGGGGGTGGGGGGATGAGGTCAGAGAGAGGGCAAGCTTCAAGTCAGAGGCGGGACTCCTTGGGAAGGAACCTGTCCTTTAGATCATGTGTTGCTGGGATTGAAGGACGCTGGGCCATGGCTGGGCCAGGCAGGCCACAGGCAATCAAAGTTCATGGGAGAGCAAATGGGTTTCTAAGCTCAGTAGGCATTGAACTACCCTGCCTTTCTGTCTCAGGTCCATACAACTGCTGATTTACGCACTAGCTTATGCAAAAGCTAAAGGACGACCAAGCAGCCCTCCCTCTCCCTTTCTCCCTCCCTCCCCCCCCTCCAATTTACCAGAGCTTGATTTATCTTCTTCCAGTGAGCAATAAAACAGAAGCTGTCACCACTAGGTGGCATGCCCTAAATACTATTTAACTTTGAAACTGGCAGAAGAGTTGGCTGGGGAACCTGCTGCCTGAGGCAACCTTCTCATGAAAAGCCTTGCGAGTGGAGGCCAAGTGAAGACTATTGAAGGTTTTCAGTGTCTTCCTGTTAAAGATAAAGGGTATCAAGGAAAGCCACAACATCGCCATCCTGCACCCTGCCCTGACAGCAAATGCTCCTCTCTAGAGAAAGATTCAGTGTGCTTCTCGGAGGAGGCACCATGGAGAGACCTTTTGATAGTATTCAGGCATCTGCACTGGCCTGTCCTTGGGATTCTGACAGGATACGTCCTCAGCTGCAGCCACTAAGGGCACCACCTGTGCACATTCACTATGTTCCTTTTAAAAGGGCCCTGTCCACCTCCCACCTTCCCCTTCCGCTTTCTCTGATTCTCTCTCTCCCCCCTTCTCTCTCCCTCCCACTGCTCTCTGCCTTTCTCTTCTCTTCTGCAGCTCCTGTACCCAGAGGTCAGTCTCCCTCTCCCCTCCCCCATTTCCCATTCACTTTTCCCCAATTTTAAAAAAAAAAAAAAACCCTCCACCCAAGCTCTGTCACATGACGTCTCTCTCTGGTGCACAGCTTTTTAAAATTGCAATACCTTTGTCTTTTCCTCTCAGTAACTATATCAACAATCTCTTTTGCTAAGCAAAATAAATGTTCCCTATAATATTCCCCAAGGCAAAAGTAGGTCTTTGGCATTGTCAAAGCATCCAGTCCTAGATGTAAGGCTGGTGTTAGCTGAACTATAACTCAAAGAGTTTCTATGGAGGGTCTAATATATTTAGAGGACAAGAATGGTACCCAGACAGAAAAATCTATTCTGACCTTGGAGTCTCTTCTAAACATCAGTGGTACTTTTAGAACCTCTGTATTAAGCTATTTGTGATTTGAGCTTTACATGGGTTTCTCTTTCTCTTTTTCTTTTTTCATTCTCTTAACCTACAGTTCCAAGGTTTGGGTCATGCCATAAAAATGGGTTTGGACCCAAGCATGGTGAGGGACACCTGTAACCTCAGCCCTTAGAGTCATGGTTCTCAACCTTCCTAAGGCTGTGATCCTTTAACACAGTTCCTCATGTCATATGACTCCCAACCATGAAATTATTTCATTGCTACTTCATAATTGTCATTTTGCTGCTGTTATGAGTCATAATGTTCGTATCTGACAGGATATCTGATAAGGGACCCCTGTGAAAGTGTTGTTCAATTCCAAAGGGGTCACAAAGCACAGGTGATGATACTATCTACCCAGCAATGATGCTATCCCATTAAATGAGGTGATGTATGTGAAGTATACATGGCGGTTCTGGTAGATAGTGGTAGTAATGTCAGTAATCATAGATTCGTAGCAGCCACAGTAATATGTGGTTTATGAGCTAAGAGAGACCACTTTAACAATAGGTAACCTCTCCAGAGTGCCAACTCTCATTAACTTACATGTGTCTTCTGGCATGTTTTATCTCCTTAGCTGCTTACAAACTAGCTCTTACTTAAGTTCAGGTGACATGTGTTTTCCAAAGAACTCCTCCAGGCTGTGCAGATATAAAACAGAGTTTCCTCATCCATGGTCTTAGTCATTGTACCAATACGTAAAACTAGTTCAGGTGCTCTACTCCCTAGACATGTCAAACTGTACGTCTTCTGTTAATCTACAGAAAAAAAAGTATGAGGCTAATGCAATCATTTTAAGACTAATAAAAAACAATTCTAATTAGTCAGGGACTAAAATAGATCTACTCAATTGATCCAATGACTGTTGACCAACAATTTGGAACGGCTAGGGTTGGGTTACCCTCCAGAGATACAGGAGTGATCCACATAGATACAACAGGTAGACAGTGTTGAGAATTTTAAAACAATTTTCAGCTTATGGATGCATTCATATATATGCACATGCACACACACACAAACATACACAGAGATACAAACATGTGCACACAGACAGGGGGAGGAAGGGCGAGGGAGAGGGAAGAGAGAGACAGAGACAGAGAGGCAGAGAGAAACAGGGATAGCGAGATGGAAAGAGGGAGGGAGAGAGAACAAACCTCTAGAAAATCATCTAAGATACAGGCAACCGCCATTGCCTCTGGAACACAACCACTACTTTACTCTTTTTGCACTGTTTGAGTTAACTACTGCAGGCACTGCCTCTTAAATAAGTAAACCAAAGTTAGAAAGCAAACATTTACTTAAGAAATTGCAAGGTTTGTTTCTATATTTTATAATAACTATGTGAAATCTTTACAGTTGCCTCTTCACTTAACAAGAAAATTAATCGTTCACTTCAACATAGGACTTTAACTGATCCCCAGCCATTAATTACTCCTAATTTCCCTCATACATACACAATAACAGCTGTACAATCAATCAAGCAACCCATGTGCCATGGTGATGGCCTGTTAAAACGCTTGGCTAAATGAACTTGATAGTGAACTTATCAGGATTTCACCATCTGGCTGCATAACTATTTCCAAGGCTGGTAAGCAGAACCTGGATCCAGGCAGCAGAGTGGTCCAGAATCCTCATCCATCAGTAGGGTGTCCCACTAAACAATGACCTTCCACTGTGAACATGGAGACGCATTTTCCTCTCTGAAGCTCATTGCTGTGTACACGACTCCAAGGGAGCAATATGCCCTTCAGCTTTAACCTTGCCAGGGAATCCATCAGTCTATCAGAAAGCATTTATTAATCATCTCCCACGTTCAAGGTACCATGATAAATTCTTTGGAGCATGCCAAGAAATAGAAGAGGTGGCTTCTAACCCATAAGAGTTTATTGTCTAGTTAGAGAGATGGAATACAGAACCACTGGAAAGGTAGACTCATACAAGGCAAGATATTGAAGGTGACGAATTCAGAAGTGGAGGTGGAAGGGAACTAACATTTATCAAGTGCCTGTACGTGGCACAGGACACCTCTCATGCATGCCTCACTCAATCATCCTGCCAGCCCCACTCTTAACTCCATTTTACAGACCCAGACATTAGGGAGGTCGCCTAGCATCACATGGACAGATACGCCAGAGCCATTATAACTCACATCGGTGTGACTTCAAGGCTCTGCTCTCCTGACTCTAAAGTGTGCACTTCCCGCTGAAAATTAATGCTGTAAGAGTGAGCCAAAAAGACTCACCACTGAGCAGTAATGTAAAACATCCATATATGGCATGTTGAATTTGAGGAACTCTTAGAAAAGGTTAAACACCAGAATGGGAAGAATGCTCTGCAGAGGAAGGAAGGATGAGAGAATGTTCCTTCCAAGTTCAATGAAATGTATAGAGATGGAAAAGCTCAAGGTGTACAGAGAGTGACTCATGCTGTTGTGTCCAATCCTGTTAAGGAACGAACCTCAGAGTAAAGAAATGTTTGGGGAACCAGCCAGCTATGAACCAGTGAGCCATTCTTGGGAAGCAGCCATCCCTAGCACAGGACTGGACTGGGCGTGAGTGTCCCAAAACCTTACATCATTCCTTAGCAAGTCTTGGTGTCTGTCAAATTCATCATCCAAGTCAGTTACAAACAATCTAGATGGATGGATGGATGGATGGAAGATGTATATATGTATGTATGTATGTATGTATGTATGCATGTATGCATGTATGTTGGATGGATGGATGGATGGATGAGTAGATGGATGGGTGGATAGATGGATAGACAGATGAATGGATAGATGGATGGATGGGTGGATGGACAGCCAGGCAGACTTTGGAGCAGAATCCAACATTAGTTTTAAAATATATACACAAGGCTTTCATTGCAATACCTTTCTTGTCATGGGAGGCACCATGAAATCTGACATAGCAGGACATTGTAAGCTGTTTTCCTTTGACTCTAGAGGTTGCTTGGGTTATGAATTGAGAAGGACCAGAGGAGTCACATATGTGGTAGACAAGGAGGCTGTGCTGTGCTGGTCCTCTAGGTAGGATATTGGTATTGGTAGCCATCTGTCTTCTCTGGTGTTTCTCATATTAACTAACAAATCTCCTGGTGACATCCACCCTGTGCTGCTTCATGTTGGTAAGTCATCCTCAACTCTGTTCTTTGTCCCACACCCTGCATCTGACCCTCTTGTCTCTACCTGGGAAATGTACCCAGAATCCAGTCATGTCACTGCTCCTACTGCAACAACCTGCCCAGTTTCAGCACTACTTCCCTGTGTCGATGCCATGACCTCTTCACTGGTATCAGCTTCTTCACTCACCTCCTAGAGCCTATTCTCAACAGTATTCAGAGCACTTGGGTTAAAGTACACACTAGACAATGATGTACTCTGCCCTCAACCCTCAGGGAAATCCTCTCCCACTCAGAGTCACCAAATGTCCCACAGAGCTTACAGTTTAATTTTAACTGTCCCATCATCTCTTCTGACCCCTTGCTCTCACCATTTTCCAGTCACAATCACTTCTTCCCCTCTTCTAAGTAGGGCACATCTAAAGGGACTCTAGCCAGCTCGAGCACGGCAGACATGGCTCTGGCAGGCCTTGCCCTCCTCTTCCGTTCTCTCTTCCTTGCTAAAAACCCTTAGATTGCATTCCTAAAGCTACCCACCAAGGTCTATTCCCTTATTTGGCCTCTTCTTCCTCCTGAGGCTGACTACCAAGGTCCAGCTATCAAATTATTGAAATCCAGCAGTCAGAAGCCTCCCTTGTCTCACTAGTTAATATGACCAGTTAAAATTAAACACCTCATCCTAACACAGGGTTTCCTCATTTACCTTTTAAGCCACCATTGTCCTATGTTCCACATCTGTCTGCTCTCTATACAGAGGCAGTCCTTTGTCACTCCATGACAAATATCCCTGTCCCCTTTCCCTGGTTCCTTTCCCCTTCTCCCTTGTCCTCTATCACCTGTCTCTTATTCTCTGCCCTCTGTCCCTCTAGGACAAATAAATCTCCTTTGTGCTAAGAAATTAGTATGGGGGGGGGGTTCCTGGGCCTATGCTTTTCCTTTCAACCTCCTCCTCCTTAGGGTAATTGGGCTTTCTCCTCCCTTTTCCTGGGGTTCCCACCCTCAGACAGTTATGAGATGCTACCCCTCTGCCCTTCCAGGTCTCAGCTCAAATGCTACTTTCTCAATGGAGCTGTTCCTATCCACCTTGTGATGTACCATTCTGCCCTGCCAGCTACGCTTACTGTGTGTTATACATGGCCATTGTCCACCTTCTTCCACTAAAATGTCCACTGCACAAGAACAGATACTGTTTTCCCTCACTCCAGCATCTCAAATGATGCCTGAGGCAAAGCTGATACCCAGGAGTGGGGTGGGGGGTAAATCTATCTGATACCTTTGGCTCAAAGAAGTTTCTTTTCTTTATTTTTTATTTTATTTTATTTTTTACTAGATTGTTTGGGTGGTTGGGGTTTTTGTTGTTTTGCTTGGTGGTGTTTTTTTATTTTGATTTAATTTTTGGTCTTTATTAAGGACAGAGGAAACAAAACTACACAGTAAGAGAAAAATAGTAAAACAAGCTGCAGAATTTCCAAAGTATTATCACTCCCATTTAAAAAATCATGTTCGGGTCAGAGAGATGGCTTAGCAAGTAAAAGGGGTTTCCCACAGACCTGATAGCTTAAGTTAGATCACAAGAACCCATATGGTAGAAGGAGAGACCTGACTCCTACAAGTTGTCCTCTGATCGCCCCACACGGACAGTGACACACAAACTCTCTTTCTACACAATAACTAATTAGTGTAAAAAAATTAAGTAAATCAAAGCAAAAGTATGTTTGAATTTATTGAGTACCATCTATGCTCTACAATTATAAATACTATAATTACCTAAAACACCTCTGTAATAGTTTATAATGTTCATAAATTATAATTACAAATATGTTTAATTGAATAATAAAATCTCTAGAAAATCTACACTGAATTATTAAAGGGAGGTAATGCTGTGAAGGAATAGGAGAAAACTAAATTTTCCCTCACATGGCTGAGCTCTCACTCCATAGGTAGAACAAATTTATAATGACAGTATAATATTTTATAATTTAAAAAGAGCCCCAGGTATAGTGGTGAAGTCCTTTAATCCTAGCAGAGAAGGCAGAGGAATTCAAGACCAACCTGAGTTCCAGAATAGTCAGAGCTATACCATAATACCCTGTCTCAAAACAACACCAGCAACCAACCAACAAACAAAACCTGTACAAAGGTGTGGTTTCTATTGAACTTCTTCCAATTTTGCTTCACTTCTCACAGAATGGTTTCCTCAGATTTGAAACCTGGATTGTCTGAGTGTCTTGTCTTCTCAAGAATCATTCTGGGTTCTCACAGAAACTGTCTCAGATGTCAATGCTGCCCTGATAACTCTGGGTTGCCTTTTTAAGGTCTCTTGTTCCAACCGATACAGTTATGAAGTAAGAAATCTTGCATAAAAGATGGTCACAGTCCCCATTTGGGGGCTTATCTTTGTGTTCCACACATCCTTAAGATTCCTATCTCCTTGGTATCTGGGATTTCCACATCACAGCAACAGGATGCAACTGCCCCTTGACAAGCTGCAGGCCAACAGCGATGCTGTGTCCTCCTGTAGTTTCACAACACAGTCTTTCCCCTCTGCTGGGCGGATGCCCAGCAAGAGGAGGATTCTCTGGAGCTGGAATGGCTCCACCCCATGAGGAAACGACACAGCAAGTGGGGCCTGCCGCCCCTGTGCCTCTGCCCATGTTTGTTGTTCAATTGGGCAATGTGGACAGTGGTTCACAAGGCAACACACCCTCCACCCCTAGCTTGTGAGTCACGTGGCTGCAGAGAGAGATGCTTGGTTTCTCAGTGAGCACACCCTTTCCTAGGCTGGGCAGTACAGGAAGTCGGTCGGTGGGGAGGAGAACCACACTGTGTGGGGTGAGCCATCTGCTCCACCCCTCACCCAAGAGACTGGCTGTGAACATATTTTCTTCTTCTGCACCAGCCCTCCACCTGAGCGACTGGTTTGACTGATGCTTACACTCTTGTTTTCATACTTATGGGAGGTCGAGTGTAGGAGTTAACTGTTGAGGGCCCACATTACACACAAGGAACCTGATGATACAGCATGCGCGGCTTTGGTTAATCAAGTCGTGCAAGTGGAAATAGACTAGAGAGCATCTCCCTCTCCCCCCGCCCCACAGGCACAATTTTTAATGGTGACAGTGATAACCAGAGTACATTGTTTCAATTAATGGTTGGTAGAGGCTACAGTCTTGCTAAAACTTTTTGGAAAGGCAATTTTAAAACCATTTATGAAAGCCGGGTGGTGTTGGCACACACCTTTAATCCCAGCACTTGAGAGGCAAACACAGGCAGATCTCTGTGAGTTCAAGGTCAGCCTGGTCTACAGAGCTAGTTCTAAGACATCCAGGACTGTTAACACAGAAAAACCCTGTCTCCAAAAACCAACATCGAAAATGTATCAAAAGCCTTAAAAGTTTTCTTGTCTATCAGTAACCCACTTCAAGAATTTAGCTTAAAGGAACACCAAGTACACCTAAAGAATGTTGTTCTCAAGCTCATATTAATAAGGATAGAATATTTGAGTGTCATTCAAAATGGTATCTCAGAAGGACATTAAAAAAAAAAGTCAGGCTTGAACCTGTAATCCTAGCTACTCAGAAAGACTGGGCTACAGCATATGAGTTCAAGACTTACGAGTTCAAGTACATAGTGAGACACCGCCTCAAAATAAAAACAGGGGACAACACATCACTAGTCTGCCATTTCAAGGCCCAAGCTTCAATTCCCAGTATACTGTGAAGATGTGTTTCTGCCAAGGCACCTTCTGATTGTTTGAATAAAGAACTGAAAGGCCAATAGCTAGGCAAGAAAATATAGGTGGGACTTCCGGAGAGAGAGGAACTCGGGGTCGTGGGAAGGCAGATCAGAAAGGCAGAGATTTTGTGAACAAGATACAGGGAAGTTGGACGGACATACAGTATGGAGAAGAGGTGATGAGCTACATGACAGAATGTAGATTAATAGAAATGGGTTAATTTAAGTTATAAAAGCTAGTTGGATTGGGAACAAGCCTAAGCAAAAGCCAAGCTTTCATAATTAATAAGCACTATCCCTGTCATTATTTGGTAGCTGGCTGACCAACGAAAGTCTGATTATACAGTACCCACCCCCAAAGCAGTGTTCCTGGTAAAATCCAATGAAAGCCCTATACATCATATTAAAAAATACATATTCTCATATCAAATATGCATGTGTGCATATGTAAAGTGTGTGTGTGTGTGTGTGTGTGTGTGTGTGTGTGTGTGTGTGCAAAAAGAGGGGGAAGCACTTCCTTTCTCTTGAAGACCCTCATCTCTTGTCTTTGCTTCCTGCACTGTCCCTCAATTTCACCCTAGCCCTTGGCTGCTTTTCTTCCCCTGGCTGTAAACTCCTCCTCACCCCAAACAGTCTCCATCCTTAAGGCTCCTCCCCATCTACCCTTGGCTCACTACACCTGGCTTATCTCTTTCACATCCTTGTTATACCGATGATGCTTAGGTTACAATCTCCCTAGCCATCCTCTTCCCTTGGGCCCCCAACATATGTCCATGTATCTACTAGAAATGCTCACTCAGGTATGAAACCTTTACTTACTCAGTCTCTCACATCCAAATTTAATTTACACCATCTCCCCACAAGCACAAACACCACAGCTACACGATCATAATAAATATACAGAGGACCTAGCTCATACTGGGTCTCTGTTTTTCACGTCAGTCTCTGTGAGCCCTTTTCAGCCCTGCTTAGTTGGTTCTGTGGTCCATATTCTCCAGGTTTTCTCAACCCTTCTGGCTCCTACATCCTTCTTCACCCTCTTCTGTGGAGTTCCCCGACTTTGCCTAGAATATACAGCTTTAAAGCCACTTCTGCCTCATCCCACGGAGCTGGAATGCAGCCTCAGACCCTTCTTGCCAGACGCAAAGCCACTATCATTTGGCTAGAATTAACACTTAAAAGGAAACATATTTGTCCTCTATACTAAGCATTTTATATAAGGGTTGCAAAGGTAAATGATTGCACTCTCTTTTAAATAAACATAATTGGCATTTTTATTCCCCTATTAATGAAACAAAGATCAAAGTCACACTATAGAGGGGCAGTCACCTCATTGCCACCACTCACTGTGATTCCTATAAAGGGGTGTAGGCTCTGAGAGAGGTTAGAACCACACACCACAGTGCAGGTGGAAATGAGGGGTGGGGTGCAGGAGGAGCAGGTTAGCCCAGAACCTGGACACAGAAGGCCACAGGTAATGAGGAATTTGTTACTGTTGACAAGTCTGAAAATAAATAATGCTGAAGTAGATGAAGCCCCCAAATTTCATAACAAAAGTCTTTGTGCTCTTCAGGGGCAGGGCTTCCAGAGGTCAAACATGTTTGCTGGTTACCATAACAACCATGAACATCATCATCTCTCTGACCTATTCTGAAGTAGCTTTTATTAGGGACTTTCAAGACTGTAAAGAACAGATCACTCAATTGGCTTCAGCATCTTTTTGAACTTTGTTTACTGTTGCTTCCTCTGAAGTCTCACGCAGGTTCAGTGTCCAGGAAAAAGGAAGTATTCACTTAACAGCCACAAAGAGAACACACATTCCCTCTGACACTCCATCTGTCTGAAGTAAGCTGCTTCTCCACAGGCTACTCAGCGGTTCTGGTGTTGTCTCAGGTTTTCTATTGCTGTGATGAAAACACCATGGTCAAAAGCAAGTTGGGGAAGAAAGGGTTTATTTGGCTTACACTTCACATCACTGTTTACCATTGAAGGAAGACAGGACAGGAACTCAAACAGGACAGGAACCTGGAGGCAGGAGCTGATGCAGAGGGCTTCGAGGAGTGCTGCTTACTGGCTTGCTGCCCATGACTTGCTCAGTCTGCTTTCTTATGAAATCCAGGACCACCAGCCCAGGGGTGACACCACCCACAATGGGCTGGGCCCTGTCACATCAGTGACCAATTAAGAAAATGCCTATAAGCCTATTTACAGCCTGGTCTTATGGAGGCATTTTCTTAATTGACATTCCCTCCTGTCAGGTGCCTTTAAATTGTATCAAGTTGACATAAAACTATCCAGCATACAAGACTGATCCAGACCCCTGAACATGGATGTCAATAAGGAGGCCTCTGCACTCCAGGGAGCCTCTGGTCGTGGATTAGTATTTTTCCCTGGTGCAAGAAGGGACTTTGAGAGCCCATCCCATATGAAGGGTTACACTCTGGCCCTGGACACATGGGGAAGGGCCCAGGACCAGCATAGGAAGACTTGGTGGACTTTGCAGAGCCCCAGTTGAGGGCCCTACCCTGCCTGGGGAGTGGTGGGTGGATGGGGTGGGGGGTAGACTGGGGGTGGGGGAGGAGGGTTGGGGGTGAGATGAGGGAGAGGGAGAAGGGACTTGAAATAAGCTTGTTCCCTAACTAGAACTAATAAAATAATAATAATAAAAAAGAATACTAAAGTTAAAATTATAATAAATACACAAAGGACCTGTAAGGTAAAAAAAGACAGAAGAAAAAACTGAAATAAAACAAAAGTACAAAAAAAAAAAACTATCCAGCATAGATGCCATCAAAAACAATGGGAAAACCAGTCCTTGGAAGTTTAATGGCAGTAATAAGTAGTGGCACCCCCATGTTCCCAGAAAAAAACAGGTATCACTTTAAAATGTAAGGTGACATCTGCCAGGGTTGATGGTTCTTTCTGTAACATACAGAGGAAGCCCCTCCTCCTCTTGCCTATGACATCACTACCCCAGCCTTAAGACCTCCAGTCCCTAGGTTCACAGTGCTCTGTTCCACTTTGCTTCATGAATACATAGCTAATCCTCCCCATTAGCAGAAGAGACTCTAAGACCTTCCATGTGCTCAGGGGGAGTAATTAAGGAACAGTGCCTATCATTCTTGAAAAAATGATGAGCTGAACACCAGAATGGGAACATGACCCTGAGCCTTCCCCTTATCAGTTACATGGATGGACTCTACCCATTTTCCTCTTCAGGATAACAGTCACTGTGCCTGTGAGACATAGAGACAGCTTTACTAGGGAGTGCCATTGGTCCCAACTGTAGATGCTGGAGAAGTAAATAAAGTGAGAGGAGAAAAACGAAGTGTCATTTAATTGAATCAAAGAAGTAGTATGTTAGTAAATCACTCATGGTGTCAGCAGAATTGCCATGTAACTCACTAACAATCTGGGTTCTATTAAACAAGTGCCAGACGAAGTTTGCTGTTGCTTTAACTCAATACTGGAAGCTATGGAAGACCAGGATCATGGGCTCAGAAAGAAGGGATCTATCCATTATCTTCCTGGATTGCTGCCTCCCATCTTCACTCTTGGTTTTGTCTTAATTTGGATTTCTGTCTCTGTGATAAAACACCGTGACCAAAATCCACTTGTAGAGGAAAGGGTTTACTTTAGCTTACACTTTCATATCACTGTTCATCATCCAGAGAAGTTAGGGCAGGGACCCAGAGGCAGGAGCTAGTGCTGAGACCAAGGAGGAGAGCTTATTTTCATGGTTTGTTCAGCCTGCTTTCTTATAGCACCCAGGACCACCAGCCCAGGGGTGACACCGCCCACGTAAGCTGTGGCCTTTCCCCATCAATCATCAATCAAAATGGGTCATTTTAGGATGGGGGTGTTCTCTCAGTTCAGGTTACTTCTTGCCAAGTGATCCTAGCTCATGTCAAGTGGACATAAAGGTAGCCAGCACTCCTGTGTTGCTCACACACCTTCCAGCTCTATGGATCCTGTGAATTTCCCAGTTTTCTCAGGGCCCATGATTGGGTGGAAGGAAATGGGCTCCTCCAGATCAGATGATAAGTTTCTGAAACCAAATTTACAAGGGTTAGCATCCTGGTGAGTAGGGAAGTCAAGGCCAATGGGAGGGTCCAGGCTGGGGAACAAGAAGGAAGCGGTCTGCCCTGAAACAGTCAGACCCCAGAAGAGGCAACTGTGGGATGAGAGGAAGCTGTGGTCACTTTCAGGGGCTG
Source organism: Cricetulus griseus (assembly GCF_003668045.3). Taxonomy (NCBI): domain Eukaryota; kingdom Metazoa; phylum Chordata; class Mammalia; order Rodentia; family Cricetidae; genus Cricetulus; species Cricetulus griseus. Next base: position 138,330,833 of record NW_023276806.1, read on the forward strand.
CTGACAAAGGGCACTGAAACTGACCGGCTCAGAATCCGGAAGGAAGGGAACTCCCAGAGCTGGCCTCTGAGTCCATCAGCCAGTGCCCCAGTGTCCCTTGTGAGGGTTCTCTGCTGCTCTCCAGAGGCTGAACCCCTAGTGGACCTCTCCCCTAGAGCTAAGAAAAATACCCAGGCTATACCAAATCCGTATCAGCAGGCCAAAGACAGAGCTCCGACAAATACTGACTTTATGTCTGAGGTTAAGATCCCAGTCTGCCAAGTCGAGTTGAAGCCATTGTGGTTCTGACACCGTGGCTCTGGCCCTCTTCAGTAATGAGTCCCCAAATGGCCAGCCAGACAAAGCTACGTATAAGGACGAGGGGAGCACACAGGGGTGTGCTGTGTGGCTCAATTGCTTTCTGCTCTTCAGCTTTCTGCCCCTTCTGCCACAGTGGTCCTTGACCTTAGTGGGGGCAGGGCACAGATGTGCCTTTTTGTGGCAGAGTACTCGGTTGACACATTCTCTATGTTTTGATCAGTTGTGAGCTTTATATTAACCTACAAGCAAACTTAGTTGATGAGGCCTAAGAAGTATACTAATTTAATGCCAAGGAGACATGAATTCAGAGGACAGTTTGAACCTATGCCCATTTAGTGGAATAATGGCAATAGGTTCACCCCTGGGCCCTGCGAGTTCCTCAACCATGGATTCTTAATGTTAGGCATGTGTTTCCTCCTATAGAATGGGCCTCAGATCCAATAAGATTGACAGGTGGTTACTCCCATAGCGTTTATGCCACTCTTGCACTCCTGGGCCTGTCTTGCCATGCTGATCATTACTGCAACTAACAGCTGGACGACACTGTTCATGGCTTTCTCCCTCAGCAGCCTTTGCAGCATCTTCCAGGACTATGAAAGCGAGCAGCAGGAAGGAAGCTTCCTGGGCAGCATCAAATCGGTTTCTCCATGACCTGGAACTAATGTGTGTGGTGTGTTCAACAGCAGGGTCTTACTGTCAAGCTCTGGTAGGCAACCAAGGGCAATGCCCCCTGATAAGTACAAGGTCCTAAAACAAACAGGCTTGGGAGGGGCTTGGTTCTTAAACACAAAGAGAGCATGGATCACAGGGTGCAGACAAATCAAGAACTCGGTGGGCAGCAAACTTGTCAGCCCACCCACCTCCACACAGATACTTTATCCATACTCTGCCAATGCAGGAAGCCACAACCCATGCCCAGTCAAGGCAAAGTTTCAGAGAGAAACAACAAAAACTTACTGTCGTTCATTATGAAATCCCAGCTTCTCCTGTGGCCTGGAAGACCAGGCAACCCTCACCCGGTGTCATTGTACTTGTTCATCTCACTTGTGTCCCTTTGGCTTCCTTTTGCTCATTCCCATACTCAGGAGATGCTGCACACATTTCCTCTGCATGGATCTCAGGCTCAGACTCTTTTCACTCTGTCTGCACAGTTTCACATATGTACCTCCCAAAACCTCCCCTTCATACATTCAGACAACAAACACTTCCTGAGAAATGAGACTTGCTGGAATTGTTGGGTCAGGCACAACAGAAGAAGCAAATCCCTGACCTGGTGGGGCTCACTTTGCAGTGTGGGAAGACAGACAAAAACCAAAGACACCAGGGAAAAGTATGTTTGTCTGTCAGGTGTGGGAGCTAATGGGGAAGGAGCAGTCACTCCATCCAAAGAGCTTCTCCTGGGGTGTCTTTTCTCCTTCTCTCTCTCTCTCTCTCTCTCTCTCTCTCTCTCTCTCTCTCTCTCTCTCTCAAATATCCATTATGGCACATGAATTTGTAACATCTGGATTTGCTTTTTGCTCAAATCTATCTTCCTGCTTGAATGTTAAGTCCACAAAAGCAGGATCTTGTCTATGTGTCATTTATCTCTAGGCTAGTAAGTGCTGGATAACTTTGTTGAATAAATGGTTCCATGGAAGAGGGGAAGCAAAGAAGAAATAGGAGGGAATGGGGAATCAAGGGAGGAAGAAAGGAAAAGAGGAAGGATAGGGAGGGAGGGAGGGAGGGAGGGAAGGAGGGAGGGAGGAAAGGAGGGAGGGAGGGAGGGAGGGAGGGAAGGAGGGAGGCATGTAAAGACTAAGGAACTAAAGGGAAGAGCAAAGGAATCATAGAGCCAGGAGACAGTCACAGTGAATGAGAAGATGGTGGCAGGGGATATTAGCCTCAAGGAGAGTGAGAGAGACAGACAGACAGACAGACAGAGAGAGAGAGAGAGAGAGAGAGAGAGAGAGAGAGAGAGAGCATGAGAGCGTAAGTGCACACATATACAAGTGCGCTTAGGCATGTTGATCTAAAACCGGGAGTCATGGGAGGAAGCCCCCAGACCACCTAAAGTACTTGAAATAGAATCAACACTGTCATCTCAGAGCTGCCTTGACCTCTCAAAGGAGGAAACAGTTGCTCTCAGTGATTAAACATCTCTGCTGAGGTTGTAAACCCTGGCAGGGTGAGATCCACAAACGGGAGCCAAGACACCACCCTCAGAGGGAGTGAGGATGAGGCAGAAAAACAATGGTTCACTCTAACATGATGGCCAAACACTTTGTAACATGAACCAAGGGACTGAATGCTGAAGATGAAGGGGTATCCTCTCCAGGAGCCGCTAAGATGCTCTATGACGAATCTCACAGTGGGAGAAATCTGTGGATTTTCAAGGCACCCAGGAGTACCTCCAAACTCAGGTCACATGGGGGAAAGAAAAGGGACAGTTTTTCAGGCAAAGAAGTATCTAGGGGAAATGGAGAGGTGGGTAGCAGTGATGGGGGTGGGAGGACTCGACACCGTGAAACAGAAAAAGCAGACCAAGACAGAGAGGGCTCTATCAAAGGAACATGAGAAGGTGCAGCCTGTGTGAAGAATCAAAGGAAATTCCATTTGGCACAGGAGAGATGGGATGCGGCTCAGAGAGACAGGAAACAGAAGAGACAAGCAGAGCCAACCCAGTTTGGACACTGGAGATAACAGGAACCCTTTGAAGCTTGGCACAGACCTGTGTTTGAGGAAGCGCTCTCCCAGCTCTGCCACTGGCAGGGAGGGTGGCAAGCTGGAAAGCTCATAACCCAGGAAAGAGTGCCAATTCTGGGTCTGGGTAATGGGCAGTTTGTCACCTTTATAGAATTCCTAGTTTCTTTAACAAGCCAGTGTTATTTTCATAATAGGACAAAGAATAACATGTATTAAGGAAGATGAACTTTACAGTACTCTGCCTGAAAATCGCTGGGGCCCTTTTGGGATTGCCTGCTAACCCTGCATATGAAAGAGAAATCACACCCACATGCTGACCCCCAAGGCCCCAAAGCCGCCCACAGCCTCTGCCTAAGATGCATTTTCCACAGGCCAATGACCCAAGGTGGAGAGCAACTGAGGAAGATGCCAGACATCGACCCCGGTCCCCGCCTCCCCCTGCACACGCTTATGTATATATATACTTGCACATGTACCCACAATGCACATATTCAAACACACACACACGAACCCGCACATTCACAAGACCATAACAAAACAAAAACAAATTCAAGTCCAGCTAACCCTGTTCCCCTGTTTAGTGAGGGGGAACTTCCAGCTGTTCTGCTATTTACTGGTGTGGGTGTTTAGAAAACATGGAGAAATGATTGCAAGTTTGTTCATCGCATGTGGACCAAATATGGTACTCAACCTCAGAATCCTGTGACTTCTCAGCATTAATTTCATGTGAATATATGCACATTTCCAAATGTAACTCAACCTTCACCAGGCCCCCAAACCACATGAGGAGACCCCAACAATCTTTTCTCCCACGCTTGGCAGCATCCAAAGGCATTTATTGTGTGCCTTAAGAACTTAAGAACTACTTAAATTCTTGCCCTTTTCCTCTCCCTACCTCCAGCCTCTGCAGCTGCAGATCCTCACTGCAGAACTGATAGATTCATCATGGTGGATGCCCCGAGAACACTACTTTCTTTTCTGGGGATAAGACACAAAGATCCCTAAACTGCGACAGTTGAGATAGCAAAGTCTTCTATGAAGAAAATGTCCCTCTACCAGTGGGCAGTTCTGAGCTGGGCTGATTCAGACAGAATATTCAGGAAGCTGTAGCAGGAGTTCTGGAAGTGATTAGTGGTGCCCGGGTTCACTCTGAGTATCCTTCCTCACCTGGGGCCCCAAACAGCATTGCTTTGAGATCTTTGTCTCTGAGAGTGTCTTGTTGCAGGAACAAAAAAACCACCCACATGACAACAAATCAAGACCTGCTTCTGTATGCTGACCACTCTCCGCTGAGCCCCAATCTAGGCTCCAGGGTAGGCTAGGAACAGCTTGCGGCCATGTGCCCTCCACACCCTCTCATCAGCCCCAAGCCTTGAAGTTTACGTCTCTGCTGGGACCAAGCACTTCAGGGGTCTGTGGGGTCATGGGACACAGGATGAGGAAAGTAGCACTTGCTGCTTTGCAGAGGACCTAGGTTCTGTTCCCAGCACCCACAGGGTGATTCACAACCACCTGTAACTCTGGTTCCAGGGAATCCAACACCCTCTTCTGACTTCCGTGAGTATCAGCCAGGCACATGGTGCACAAGACATACAAACAAGAAAATTCCACATAAAATAGTAATAACAACAACATAAAAGATGAGAAATGGAAAAATCCATCCCACACCACTGAGTGAGAAGAAACCCAGAGACAGGAGAGGAGTGGGGTCGGTACGCAATGTGGCGGTCATAGATGAGGAACACCTCCTCTCTCATTCTCTTGTTGCTAACTACATCTCCAACACACCCATCATTCAGCGGCAAGGCCTGGAGGACAGAAGAGATACGCTGCCAGGAACCCTTCAGGACAGGACCTTCTCAGCACTAAGTCAGTCCCACCAGGAACCTCTTTCAGAGCTTCTATCTCAGCATGCAGCCTCCCTAGCACTACTCTGTCTTCACATAGAGTTCTACAAGACTGTTGATGCCTGTCTTCACCCTGTTGTTCCGTGATGGGGCACCCATGGCTTGCACTGGAATATAAGCAATGCCACGGTTTATCTCAGTAGCCTGAGCAGTCCATTCTCACATTTTCCCTCCGCTAACAGACACTAAGGGGCAACAGCTGAGCCAAGCAGAGATGCAGAAATATTCTCCTCTCCTCTCTCTCTCTCTCTCTCTCTCTCTCTCTCTCTCTCTCTCTCTCTCTCACTCTCTCTCTCTCTCCCTCCCTCTCCCTCTCTCTCCCGTCACCCTTTCTCCCCCTCTTTCAGCATCACTGGGCATTAAACCCTTAGGGCCTGACTAATCCTAAAGCCGATGCTCTCTAGCTGAGCTATGCCCAGCCCTCTCTGTACGTTTTCCTTTGAAATTGTTGACCAGGCTGGCCTTGAACTTGTGACCCTCTTTGTCTCAACCTCCTGAATATCAAGATTATATAGGGTGTAGCACCCCAAGGCCCAGTTGGAAGGCTCCTTATATAAGTGAGAAATGGCTCCAGGTTTTCTGGCACAGTCTCTTCTGGGCCCGTGGTGGTATCATTTACAATTATTGTTGAGGCATTTCCTAGGAAGGGATGATGGTCCACCCAGGGCTGATACCCAGCAGGTCTCCATCTGCCTGACTGGTTGGAACCTTGCCCTGGTAATGGCTATACACTCTGAGGGTCTAGGCTCTTGGCCTCCCCTGGCATTTCCATGGCTGTTGCAAACTGCCCCCTTTTCCTCCACCAAATGGACCCACATTCCTGACTGGAAGGCCAGCTCAGTCCCCTTCTGTGTGGCATCCCTCTGGTCTCTCCTCACAGCAAGGTGAAGGCCCCAACACTCTGCTGTGCTCTTGTTCTATGCTGACTTGGGTATTATTATTATTATTATTATTATTATTATTATTATTATTATTATTATTATTTGTTGGTTTGTTTCCACCACCCCACCCCACCCCTGGCTTACAGTTCACTCAAATTAAACTATCTGGCAAAGCAGGTTACCTGACTGAAGCTGAGAGCTCAGCAAATATTTCCTGAGTGAATGAATGGGCAGGACCCTTGCAAATGTGATCTAAGGAAGAACGGAAGGAAATCCCCTGATGCACTCAAAATTAAAGTTCACCTTAATTCGTTATACACAGTTTCGTGTCTCGATTTTTAATTTAAAAATCAGAGCTCAGACGGAGCACCTGCTGAGGCTCACATGGCTAAGTTAAGTTCCAATATCACCATCTGATGCAGAGATCCTTGCCTGTTTTACAGCTGAACAGACAGAAACTGGAAAGGGTTGAGACACATGCCCCGACTCACACGTCTGGGAAGAAAGGATTAGTTTGCCTTGCAAACCTGCTCTTCCACAGCCTGGCTTTCCAGTGGATTACAGAAGGCCATTCACCTACACCATTAGCCTATCTTTCCCAAGCAACTGCAGTGCTTGCCATTCCAACTAACAGGAGCACTCCCCCAGAACACTGGAAGCATGTTAAAAATGTAAGCTCTCAGTTTTCTATCCAAGACACTACAAGTTAGCCTGAATCTTTTTTGATTCCGGTGTTCTTTGGGGGCTCTGCATGCAAGATCTTACTATGTAGCCCAGAATGGCCCCAACTCACGCTCCTGCATCAGCCTTCCAAGTGCTGGGATAATAGATATGTGCCACCACACCTGGCTGACATCGTCACAGGACGGTTTGTATTGTACATATTTAGTAAAGTTAGAGTGCACCAGTTTTGACCACAGGAGTCCACAGCCCACAGGGCAAATCCAATTCACCCCATATTTTTGAATGGCCTAAAAGATAAAAATGGTTTTTGAATTTTTAAATGACTAGACATTTCCAGTAAAACAATACTCTTTGATGACATGCAAAAATGACATGAAATTCACATTTCAAAGTGCATAAAGTATTATTCAAACACATTCATTGAGGTACCCATTCATTATCTGTGGTGTACATTTGCACTACAATGTCAGGCCCAAGTCAGAACAACAAACTGTACAACCCACAGAGGTGTTTAGTGTTTGCTACATCGGGGTGTCTTTACTTTTTCTATTTGTGACCTCTTTATTTCTGAGAAAGCTTTACACTACACATACATACATATCATATGTCAAATATTCACTGATAATAATCATAAAGACTTGTTTTTTAATATTTCAGTGTGTGTTTTTTTTTTTTGTGTGTGTGTGTGTACACATCTGGAGATATATGTGTGTGAGTGGGCCCACAGAGCACAGTGTTGGTGTTTGGCATTCAGAGGACAATTTTGTTGAGTTAGTTCTATCTACCTGTAGGTATGTTCTAGGGATTGAACTCAGGTCACCACAATTACAGGACAAGTGCCTTCACCTCCAGAGCTATCTTGATGGTCCAAGACACTGAGAATAATTCTTTGGTATACATATAATTTTACCATTTCCTAGGGTCAAAAGCAAATGTGCATGCTAATAAGATGGATGCGTTTCTTCATTTTTACATAAATAATTAAATACTGGCTGAATATTTGATAGTGCAGAATGCAGGGCCTTGACGATGTTTTTTTGGGTTGACTAATGTTTTTATTTTATAGGTCCTGAAAATGCTGCCACTTCACGTAAACATGGAGTGAAAAATGACAGGAATATATTCAGGGCTGTTTCAAAATTGTTGGTAATCTGTCCAAATTCCAAAGCCAAATTTTTCATTTAACATTTTTTAAATAAAATTCAGCAACAAACCATACAGCAATTTTTGAAATCAAACATTGTAATGCAAACAATCCAAAGACACACTAACTTACACACTAAGGGACAAAGGTAGAAAACACTAAGGTCTTTGTCTGCCATAATTAAACCAATATGCTTCTATAAGAGCAGAAAACTTTTTAGGTCCAGTAAGAACACTTCAATTCATAACACACAAGATAGTCTCGGATCTGAGCCGAGATGTTTCAGGCAGCACTTGGTGTTTCCAGTGTGACATCATGCACTACCGCACAAGTGAGTGCTGTGCATTCAAGGCCAAGGTTGCTCCCCAGTTAAGTTATTCGACTTGGATGAACGCTACCAAGGTAACTTGGATTCATTATGCGCTCAATAGTCAACCAGTTTTTAGTTGTTGCTTGTTCAGAAAACTTTTACTGTTGCCAAACTATTTTTTGAGTTCCACATTCAATTACCCACAGTTGAGATGCTGAGAAGCTTACAGTAAACATTTGCCGTTCCCATCTTTACTCTCTGTCCCTTGCCACCTGGGTCTGTGTGGTTTATAGTGGCACTGTGAAAAGTGAATAGGGGAAGCTGGCATTTGTGAGGACAACGGGGCGGGGGTGGGGGGCTTCCCAATGAGGGACAATGCTCAGCAGAGGCCTGGATTTACCAGAAACTTAGAAGATAGAGGGAACAGGTGTAAGAACTGGGGTCTGTGAAAGGAGCATGAAGCACAAATTGACATAAGAGGCATGGGAGAGTATAGCAGTGCACAGGTGTCATGCAGAGACCGTCCCTGTTTTGGAGAAGGCTTGTCACAGTTGAGGGTGAGGATGGGTAGCTCTTTCGGCCTTGGCTTTCTCACAGGAATCATACTTGCGTTCATTTTGAGATAACTGCAAGATGAAGGGTCCGGTGATGTTCAAGTAGCTAGAATGGATGAGTTTGGAAACCTTAGATTAAGGTTTAAGATTAAGAAACCTTTCTCTAAGGTTTCCAAACTCAGAGTGTGAAAAGGAATTTTCAGTCCTAAAGGGAAACCTGCAGCTCACATGTTATAGGAATAAAATTAGATGGCTCTCTGAACATCTGTATGTGCATTAGCTGAGAGAGATGGGGGGAGAAGAAAGAGGAAGAGAGAGAGAGAGAGAGAGAGAGAGAGAGAGAGAGAGAGAGCACATCAAGAAGGCTCAGACTAAGGGTAACGGCTATAATCCAAAGGATGCCCCCAAGTAAGATTCAGAGCCCCTGATGTCCTCTAATTACAAGAAGGTCTCAAATGATACTGGACAGATACGGAGGCTCAAGAATAGGGCCACCCTAGGCAGGTAGCACAAGGCCCATGTATCCATTGTTTCTGAACTTAGTTATATTTCATCCCTTCTTCCACCACCACTACAATCTTACATGACTGGCGTATATACTCCCCTCCCCAGGAGATGAAAGGGAGCTTGGTGATGAATCAAAGTATGGCACCAATTCTAAAGAATCTATGACATCGAGATGGAGATGCAGGACAGCTTATTCCCACAGGCTGCAAGGTAAAAATATCAGGTAGCGTTGGTACAAAGCATCCATAATTCAGTTTCCTTAAAAGAGATGGGTGGGTAGAAGGACTGGCTGAGAAATGTGTGCTTGTTTTTATCAGCTCTCAGGGCTGCTGTGGAAAGCAATTGTCTCTTCTGTTTCCCTGTGTTTCCTGCTCATTGAAGGAAATCGTGCTGGAAGCAACCTCATTTGAGGCCCAGCAAGGAACATCTGCCCTGCTTTGGCGTCTCAGTGAGCTATCAGCTCAGCTTTTGCATATGGCATCTTCCTGCTTAGCACAAAAAAAAAAAAAAAAAAAAGTATTCCCAGGCTCTTTAAATTTAAATTGCCGTGCCCTTACACAGATTTCCCAGCCCACCCAGGAATATAAGTGTGATCTTAAAGATGGTAAATCAACTCCCCGCCCAGCTATTTTTCAATCCCAAAGGCTTCAGAGTGTGATAGCATTTGTGTGACATCTCTTTGCCCTTCCTGCCCCTCCCCAGATCACCAGATGCTGACTTTACTCCACCCCAGTGTGGATTTGAGGATGTGGACGCTGAGTGAATAGACACCCTTAAATGCAGATGACCTTGAGGAAGCTGTCTCTTGGGAGTGACAGTTCTGTTCATTCTGAAAACTTCAGCACAATGGGAGAACAGCCCAAACTGTACTGCACAGCTGTTTTGTGAATTCCCACTACTAAGCAGCATTTGAAAGAATTGCTCATGTGTGCTGCAGATTCCATGGAAGGGTATCAATAATATTTCATCTAAAACAGACTTGCTAGCATGTCGGCTTATTGATAAATTTATTATTAAAAGCATATGCAGAGGCTTCAGATAAATTTTACCAGTAATGAGTGACCACCACCCCTTTAAAAAGTGAGAACTAACCCATGATATTTGGCTTCAAAGAATCTGGCCTATGGAACATGACATTAAATATTCATCTATTTAAAAAGCTGAAAATGTCAAGGAAAGAACAAAGCCATCAAATGCTAGGAGGGCTCTGCGAAGAAAACGTCTTCGAACCCCAAGGTGAATCAGAAGAAGCAGACTCCCAAGCTTTGCCTACTGGTAATAATTACGGTTTATTATTACTGAAATGCCATAGGGGCGAGAAAGAGAATGGTGTTCATGCATTCCTGCCTTGACTTTAATTTTATTTTATATTTGGACAGACCTCATCATGCTGCCCTGGCTAGCCTGGAACTCATTTCGTAGGCCAAGCTGGCTTTGAAATCAGAGATATGCTTGCCTCTGCCTCCCGAGTGCTGACATTAAGGATCACCATGTACTTGGCAGGGACTCGTGGCCTGGCCATGGCAAAAATGGCTCTGGCAGGTCTTGCCTTTCTCCCCTATTCCTTCTTCCTTGAGAAAAATATTAAATTGCATTCCTAAAGCTAGCCTGCAAGGTCTGCTCCCCTGTCTGGCCACTTCCTCCCCCTGAGACTGACTGCCAAGGTCCAGCTAAAAGAACTGAAGTCTAGCAATCAAAAGCCCCCTTGTGGTCACCCTAATTAACCTGTCTAATCAAAATTAGGCACCTCATCCTAACACAGGGTTTCCTCATTTACCTTTATAAACCACCGTTTTCCTGTGGGCCACATCTGTCTCCTCTCTATCCAGAGGCAATCCTTTGTCCTTCAGGACAAACACCCCTTCTCCATCTCCCCTGTTCCTTTCCCCTTCTCCCTTGTCCTCTATCTCTTGTCTCTGTCTCTTTTTCCCTGCCCTCTGTTCCTCTGGGGCAAGTAAATCTCCTTTGTGCTGAGAACTTGGCCTTGAAATGTCTTGTGCAAAACACTGTTCCCTTCAACAGGATAAGAGGGGCAAGATAAATAATCAACACACAGGACTCAAATGGACCAATGATGCTTTTTCTTTTCATCTCTGTTAACTGGTCCAGGTAGAGCTGCTTTGGAGCTATTTCTTTTCATCTCTGCTAACTGGTCCAGGTAGAGATGCTTCAGACTGCAAGCAACAAAAACATCCAATGAGCTGTGGCTTACCAGCTTGAAATAACATTTATTATGTTCATGGGCCTATAATGGGGGAAGGTCTTTGAGAAAGACTGCTTTTCTGTTTCCCTTTGCATCCATGAGGGTACCTTGAAGTCCAGGGATTGGCATTCTCTGCAGGCTAGCACACTCCAGTTTGACAGTTCTCACTAGGAAGCCTCAGAGGGATGGATACTGGTACAGCTGGTGCTCCTCTGCCACCTCTACCTCTCTGTGGCCCCACATGGTTTCTCCAACTTCCAATTTCCATGTAATCTAACTTCTAGCATGTCAGATCAAGGATCCCAGGACACATGTAAAAGAAAAGGATGAGGCAGAGACTGTCACCTGGGAAGACCCAGCGCTAGATTCATTCAGTGTTGTGTCCACTGGATTCTGTTTGCTGAATGAAAGCCGGAGGAGCTGGCCTGTGTTCCAGAGAAGAGACCAGAGTTATTATTTTTCAATGAAAGAAAACCAAATAATTTGTGGCAATGCAATGAAGGGGAAAGTGGTCCTGCAGAATGTGGGACTCCATGATATGGGAAGTATGGTCTTCTGTAACTATCTGTTGATTGGCTTGCAGGGTTTTGTTGTGTTTGATTTTAAGAAAAGCGTCTCATTATGTATCCCAGCTGGACCTGGAACTTGGGCTCCTCCTGCCTTGGTCTTTTAAGTATGGGGATTACAGGCATAAGCCACCACACATAGTTGGTGTGTGCTAGCATTTTTGGATGACTCTATTGTCTCAAAGTTGCAAGATGAGTACGGTAGCTGCAGATGGCATGGCTATGTCCAAGACTAAATGGAGTGGAGAGAACAGTGCCAACAGCTCCCAGCCCCTGGATCTGGAAATAAAAAAAAAAAAACCCTGCAAACACTCCAAAGCAGAACTTGGCATTTCTCTGTTGGCCAGAAAGCTGTTGTAAACTTATGCTTTGCTCTGGGAGAGGCTGGAACCCTAAAAGCTTAACTTCCTCATTTGGTATTGCAAATGTCAGCAAAGGGCCAGGAATGGCCAGTGGCTCACCTAAGTCACACAATTCCACCCCTCCAAAGCTCCACATGCTCCACGTATGAGCACATCAGAACCACACGCTCGCAGGGAAGCCGAACCTCAATAAGTCGCTTCTCCACAGCCAAGGTCAATGAGATGACCCAATATGGTCAGCCCACGAGATGTGCACCCACTAATGAGGAGAATGTCTTCCAAGCACATATTTGCAAGAGCTAGACTCAGACCTAGATGGCTCCTTTGCACAGTTTAAACAGAAAGTAGAATTGACTTGCCACACAGACATATGCCCACAAGGCAGGGAGGGCAAGAAGCCAGACCACTGCCTTTGGAGGAAACAGTAAAGCAGATCACCTTGGGTTCAGAGACCCAGGGCCTAAAAATACTCTGGACAGGAGGAGAAAAGGAAAGGTCACCTTGTAAACCTCACCCAGATTTCCTGCCTGATCCTAGAGTACCTCCCTCTTTGTGGCTTCTGTAATTTACTATTAAATAGAAACAGAAAAATACTGTGAGTTAGGGCACATTTTGTAACCCGTTTTCAGTGAGCATTCCAAGTTTGGCTTTAAGGTTTTATCATAGTGGGCTTTAAAAAAATGTTTTTCTTTTCCTCCCAAGAAGCACAGCATTGCCCATGTTTGTCATTCACAGTAGACTCTCAAGAATAAAGAGAACACTTCTGTGGGTGTTTTTTCTAAAGATGTGGTTCAAACAAGTGCTCATGGATTAGCCCAACAATAGCTAAATTGAAAAATGAGATAACTCTAGTGGGTTGCTGACTTGGGTGATGTCTGGAACTCTCTCTCCGAAGTATGTCATGAAAGCAAAGAAAGTTGAAGTGAGGAAAGAATGTGATCACAATGAGAATGTAAGGACAATCCCAAGCTATGTCTTTCGTAGATATGAGAGAATAAATAGCTCCTGAATTATGTGAGAGGAAAAATAGGAACTAGTTAAATTTTTACCCTTTAAGATGGAAGAGTTGTAACACAGGGGATTGAATAATTGATACCAAGTGACATCATTAAACAATCAAGCAAGCATCCAGACACCTGTAAGAATTCCATTGTTTAGTTTGGAATAGCAAGTTATATAGGTCTTTATTTTAAACAATGGATTATTTGATCTATTACAAAACAGACTCTTAAATTCCTTCAGTACATACCATGGAAGCTAGCATCTTTTTATCATTTATGAGCCAGTACTGTTTTCAGTGTTTTCTTTCATGTAAGAATTTCAATTAAGAACCAAAGAAAAGGCATACAGAGATCCTGACCCCACGATTCTCATTTATAATTCAAAAGTATAATCAGGCCATGATGACTTTTGTGATACCTTCACAGACCATAACAAAAACAATAAATTTGAACTTTTTAAAATTAAAAATACCAATTTAGAGACCTACTTGAAGACACTTCAATTATTCACAAGCCACCCAGCAATATTTTAAAGTACAGAAACTATCGTCAACTCATCTGTAACTCTGAAAATCGAGTTCTGTAGTCCCAGAAGCAGCACTATGCTCATACAGCATTTAAATGAACTGTTAGCATCACTTGCAAACCCATACCTCTTCATTTATGACAGTATCTCTGAGGCAGAAAATTTCTCACAGTTACTGCCAACAAGAAATTCCCACTGGGCTTTGAGTGAAAAGATAGGTGGAAAGACAGAGAGTTCCCATAGAACACCAGTCTGCTTCTATCCTGCAGAGGCTAACACAGATGGAGAGCCAGGGTTGCCCACCCCTGCAGCACATGTCAAAGAGAACAAGCATGCTGGTGGTAATATGGTAAATGAGCCGGCAATCCTCAGCACCTCCATTTCCTCAATGACCAGTCTTGCCAGAAGTAAAACTCAACAACAAATGATTCTCTTTGCTACAACATGCTCGAATTCCTCAATGCTAGAAGTTCTTGGAAATGCAGGGAACATCCACTGAGTTTAGATCCATGAGCACTTCAAAAGTGTCCATTACCAGATGCCATGCTGGTGTCAGATGGACAGGTGCAGCCTTAGGAGTGAGCTGTCTGAATTCATACCCCAGCTCACCCCCACTCACCACCTACTCATAAACATCCAACAGGTTCCTCGCCTCCCTCAGCCCTACCTGCTTCTTCTACAGTAGCTTAACAATCACCACTACCATCACTACCATCGCTACCACAACTACCAATGCCACAGCAGGGTTGCTTGTACTTCTTTCCCCAGGTAAAGTAGGGAGAAAAGAAACACATACAGATGACGGTCATTTTTGTGCTACTGTAGCTGGACTTCAGAAGACATGCATTTAGCTCCATGTAGGATTCTCGGTCCTTGAGCCCAGAGTAATGAGCCCAGCTAGCCAAAGAGAGAGAGGTATGACACAGGAAACAGCTTGAGCAGAATCATGGGGAGGGGCACACTGCACAAGGGAACAGGATGTGGCTTTCTGTTTTGAGACATGAAGTTCATGATGGGGAAAGGTCATTTGAGGCTTCTAAGGAAGGTGACTACTGGGTCATAGGAGGCCCGATAGGACACGGTGTGAGCAACCAATTCCTTTCTGTAGATCAAACTTCATAAACCAGGTCTTAGTACTTTCTAGAGATACGTCATACGATGCTCCTCAGCTTCCCTCAAAATAATAGCTTAACTACCATCTTAACTACCATCCCCTCTTAATGTTCTGCGTGCACACGTTGACATAACTGTAGGCTCTGTGAATTCCTGAAGTAACAGTACTGTGTATGTCAACTCAGCCTAAGACTCTAAAAATAGATTCAACTTCAGGACATCATTGCGATTGGAACGCTGGAGGAGAGCCAGCCAGGTCTTCACCTGAATAAGAGCTGGACAGTTCATCTTAGGAGACTCTTTCACTCCAGCTACAGAGGTAGGTTTTTCAAGAGCAGGCCAGAGAACATAGGTGAGATACTGATGACCCAGCGCAAAGGAGACAGAATAGATTCAAAAAGAGAAGCCACTAAGTGTTGTTGATAAAAAGTAAAGTGAAGGAGACAAAATTCTCTACAGTGGCACCTTGAGTTCTTGAATAAGTCAAAAGAATAGCAATGTCACTGTTACAAATAGAATCCAGAAAAACATGATTGGGAGAAGGAGATGGAGGAGGGAAAGATGAAGGACTTAGTTTGGAGCATGATAACATTGAGCATCCTTGGTACTCTCAAGTGAAATAAATAACAGGCAGAAATTAAGTCCAGGGAGGATGCTTCAGCCTTAATCTAAACCAGAGTCACATGACAAGCAATTTTCAGCTCTTTTTACTTAAAATATCAAAGTTAATTTAACATTCCATAATGCATTCCATTATTTTTTTTCTTTTGGACTAGAAGCTTCATGTATACATACAGGGGCTGCATCCATTTTATTCACTGCTCCATCCCCAGGCCTTGAACACTATTGGATCATTGGAGGTCCCTGGTAAATAGTGTTTTTAATAAACAGATAAACTTCTGAAGAGAACCGCTAGGCCTGGACACTCTTAGGAATCTGCCAAAGCTTATGGTTCTGAAACAATTCTTCTAAAATCTACAGAACACAAACAGAATTTTAGGTGTGGATAAAAGGCTTATACTAGCATAGTTAACTTAGAGCTTACCAAATATACTTATCCCATTGGTTACCCATTCTCATGGATAAGTGGGTTTTTTTTTTCTTGCACACCCTCTTTGGCCTCAATATAGGACCATGTCAAGGAATTGGACATTCAGTTCAGGCTGACACGTTTTTATACAGATAAGCCCTCGGGAGTTTTGAAGAAAGCCCCATATACTCACAGTTCAAAGATTCCACACAGGTTTGCCCATGGCAGGGCTAAGGAAAGGCTGTCCTGCAGGCTGTTCCCATGGCCAACCTAGAACATCAGGACCTCCCTCACCTCCCTCTGCAGAAACAGTCTACAAGAGCTGGTGATGAAGCAAAGAAAGCTCCCTGCTCAGTGTCGGAGCTCCCCAAGACATTCCCTGGGATCGCACAAATCAGGGTGGTCAGGACAAAAGAAGACAATGGGCAGATGCTAGGACACTTGTAGGACATATTGTCTTAGCAATATGTCAGGAAGCATCTCTCTCATCACCATTGTATTCATAGTAAGTGAATGGAGGAAAGAGAGAGAAGGAAGAAGGGAGACAAAGGAGAAGATGGAAGGGAGTACCTGTGTTTTAACACACTTCTGTGATCCCAGCCCTCAGGACGATGAGGCAGGAAGATCATGAATTTGAGGTCAAACTGGACTACATAGCAAGACCCTGCTGAGACAGAGCGGGGAAAGGGGCTTAAGAAGACTGTGTTCATCAACCTGGGCATTTTCCTCCATACAGATTTACTGGAGCATGCTCCTGATGAAGCATGAAGTCGCCAGTTTGACTAAACCTCAACAGGCCTTTATGGCTCTCTACCATGCCCTCATGTGACAAACCAGAAAGCATGTATACAGCACTTCTCCTGCATGCAGACTATTACAGTTGTTCCCAGGGAAATAATTGTGTTGTGATTTATGTCACAACACTGAAATGTTACTTGTGCTTTAAAGAAATCCTGTTCCAATTTATCATGCATCTGCTTAAAAATGAACAAAGTGAGTTTGTCACTACAAAAAAAAATGTGGACTCATGTTTATGAAACTACTTCTAGCTGGGGTTTGGATAGCAGACAGAATTACCCAAGAGGGCCACTAACATAGTAGGCCCTTTCCAAAACACCCCTGTGATGCCAGATTCCCTCCATATACTCCGACAAAGTCAACATGTCATGCCAGACCAACGCAAATGTGTCTGTAAAAACCTTGCAGCCTTCTCGGCCACACATTAAAGAGAACTTTAAAGCCATCAGAAAAGAGTGACAGGTATTTGTGACTCATGAAAGGGTCACAGTCACTGGCCTGGATTTAAGAAAAGATAATACTGATATAAAAATGTTCAGCTAGATTATGAAACTACACTGGTGTGGAGATTTGAATGATGAGAACTGAACTCAAAAGCAAGATAACTTTTTGGCATTAACATAATTCCCCATCTGTTTTTCCCTCTTGAGATGTGTTCTTCTCACTCTGGGAAAGCTTGAGATTGGAATCCCTGTCCCTTGTTTTCAGAAGACTAAAATAACAGTAGGCTCCAGTTCAACCTGAGGGAAGAACACCTCTTTTCTAAAATAAAACTCTGAATTGGTGGAGGAATCAGACTCCAAGATCTCATGTATTCTCTCATATCCCCAAGGACACAGCAGGACCTGATTGATGCTGGCTGCCGATGCACCATGGGGTGAAATGTTAGGAGCTGGAGAGAGGCCCCATTAGCAAAGTGTTCACACAAGAGTGAAGACCTGACTTCAGTCACCAGCAACCACATAAGCTGGCCATTTTGACACACAATGTGTATTCATCATCTCAGTAATGGGAGGCAAGGACAGGAGGACAGCTGGGGCTCTGCACCCCTCAGAATGACACACATAAGCACAGACCATCTTGAGAAGACCAGAGCAAGTGTCATTCAGAGATACGATAAGGGGGCCAACAAGAGAGACCTCCATACACCGCAAAGCTCCACTGGCAAGGGTACCACACTCAGTACATGACTGCAGTGAGGCTGCATCCTCAGAGAAACTAGGCGAGTTCAAAGAAGAACCTAAAGCAACGGCACAGGGATGAGATTAGCATTAATAATTCATATGTAATTATGTCACTTAGAAATCACAATATAATGTGGCATCTGGGTCATTTCTATCACAGTTAACAAGTCATCCATAGTTTACTTTTTAAACTTCTGGTGCCTACACAATAACCCTATATTCAACAGCTACTCTTATTTTCTTCATTTTGTCAATGAGGACTAAGTGAAAGGAAGATGAAGCAACTCATCCAAGTCATTAATGAGGGGCAGAGCTTCTCTTTACCATGGTACCTCCTAGGAGGGCAGCTGCATCAAGATGAAAGATGGGTATCTCCTTCCCAGCAACCTACTGTCAGAAACTCATTGGAGCAGACATGAAGGCAAACTTTGTACTTTCTATGAGAAGTGTGTTGTTATGGAATAGTTGTGTACACCATAAAATTGTGTCTCTGCCTGATGAACCTTCTGATTGGCTTAATAAAGATCTGAATGGCCAATAGCTGCGCAGGAGAGGATAGGCAGAGAAGGAATCTAGGTGTGCCAATTTTGCCAGCAGACTCAGAGCAAGTCAGACATTCCATACTGAGGAGAGGTAACCAAGCCATGTGGCAAAACATAGATTTTAAAATGTGGGTTAATTAAGTTATAAGAGGTGGTTGGAAACAAGCCTAAGCTAACGGCCAAGCTTTAACAATTAAGACTAAGTCTCCATGTCATTATTTGGGGGCTGGCGATTCAAAGACAGTCTAACAAGATAGCCTGCCACATTGCATGGCCATAGAAATAGCCGCTGATGGTGATGTTCTGAATGAAGAGTGGAAGACCAAGGAGACGTGCAAAGGGGATATGCAAGTCTGTTCATAGTTCCATTGCGGATGCTAATCCCAGCTTGCTTATTATGAGAGAGAGAGAGAGAGAGAGAGAGAGAGAGAGAGAGAGAGAGAGGATATTCCTGGGCTGACAGATACTACTACGCCTCAGTGGGTGGGACCCAAAAGAGCCAGCAGGATCAGAAACTCCAAGCAGTCAAAAAACCCTTAAAGTTTAACATTCTCAACCTTTAATACAGTTCCTCATGTTGTGGTGACCGTCAAACCATAAAATAAATTTTTGTTGCTTCTTCATAACTGTACTTTTGCTAATGTTATGAATCATAATATAAATATTTTATTTGTTTCCCCAAAGGTCTTAGGTAACCCCTGTGAAAGGGTTGGTCAGCCTTCAAAGGGGTCATGACCCACAGGTTAAAAACCAACTGCTGAAGGTAAGAAGCTAAAGACCAAAGCATCCAAGATTTAGTATTCCACGTGTCCTGCAATGCAAACACCAGCATGCTGCTCTGAACAAACAACACACTAAGAAAAATGAGGAGGCTGCAGAATATGCTAAACTTTTGGGCAATCAAATGAAGGAAACCAAAGGGAAAAAAAAAAAAAAACACCAGGAACAGATTGCCAAGACACATAGGCTATCTGTCCTCACTGCACACTTCTACAAGTCTGAGTTCAGACAAAAATAAGAGTCTTTAAGAGTAACAAATAAGCAATCAAACCTTGACAAAAAAGGGGGGGTGCTTCGATTAAAACCCAGATGGCATGGTGCCAGTGTCTATCAACAGCTTTCCAGGCTGGAATTAGGACAGCAGACTACTTAGGACGGCTAAGGCATTATCACCAGCTGGAGCCAGGGCTGATGCCGAATAGCTGTGAGCAAAGGTCTTTAACACCCTTTTTTTTTTTTTTCAGAGAACCAACTGACTGTGGAGGCTGGGGCTGGGGCTGGGGCTGGGGCTGGGGCTGGGGTTGTTGGTGACAATTAGATGATGGCCACATAGACACAAGCAGAATGGAAAGAGATCCCTCTTATCTTGTGCTTTTTTGTCTTCACTATTAGTTCTGTTGAGTAGTGTCTCAGTCTGCTAGAGCTGCTATAGCAACACACCGTAGACACACCGTAAATAACAGAGACAGATTTCTCATACAAGATGGAGGTACCAGCAGATGTAGTCTGGGATAAGGGCCCGCGTTCTCATACACAGCTGTCATCTCAGTCTACTTTCACCCAGAGGATGGGGTGAGGATTTCTCAGGGCTCTATTACAGAAGCATTAATCCTACTCATGAGGGCTCCATGTTTATGACCCACCATTGCCTTGGGAATAAATACTTCAACCAGTGGCTGTGAGAGGAACACAGACATTCAGACTATGGCAGACAGGTGATAAACCCTTTTTCAGATAAGAAGACTGAGATTCAAAGGGGTGACAAAATTTGGATAAAAACTCTAAACAGTAGAGGGGAGAATGGGCCTCACATTTTCTGGTTCCAAGATGGCAGCTGTAGAATTCACAGCAGGTGATTTGGGGAGTAACACAGCAGAGTGGTTAACAGTATGAGCTAGGCGACCAAAATTCAGGTGCTCTAATTTCCTTACATCTTTCAAGAGTAACTAACGTCCCTGGGGCTACCATCCTCCTGTACAAAATGGGCTTAGTAATAATAACCAATATCTAACTCCAGGAATTGCTTTGGGAAGTCAACAAAGCCATTCGTATGGAAACAATGGACAGAACACCCATGTACACAGTGGGGGCTCAGCAATCAGTAGCTGTTTCAGTAGGCATTCACGTCTATGTCCTGCTGAGCAAAGGCAAGGCTCAGAGTTCACCCAGATCCTTCTCCCAAACCATTTTATCTCTTCCTTCTGTAAGGGAACATCTGTGCTAAATGAAACATTGACATTTATTTAATCTAGAGCCTAGAATCCCAGCACTCAGGAGGCCGAGGTAGAAGGGAAGGTTGTGAGTTTTGGGGCTATGTCCTGAGACCCTGTCTTTATAACATAACTCTCTAACAAATGAGAGAGAAAGAGAAAGAGAGCACTAGCATATTATGTGAGTTGCCTACAGCTAATTTTTAGCTAGTTACAGGCAAATAATTTACTTGCAATCTATATTTAAAAAAAATGTTGACATGAGATAGAAAAATACAAAAGAAGTTAGGACACCACCAAGAAACCCTCCAAACTAAGGTGTGACTTGATGGGGAAGGCAGCTCATGCCGCACCCCTGTTGGCATGAGCAAGTGGAGTGAGGGGGCCCTCCCTGGGAAGCAGGAAAGGTTTGCTTTAGTCCCCTATCATCTCATCCCTACCCTGCGATATTGTCTGTAGTGAACAAAGGAAACCCAAGCCTAGGAGATACACAGAGAAGTTAACCAAAGGCTAGCCACTAGTATCTTGGAAAACATATGGTATATATAAGATTAGTTCCAGGGCAGGGTTGGAAGGGAAAGAAAACAAAGTCTTTGATAGCCTTTGACTGGGGTGCCCTCACTGGCTTGAAAACTAGCTCAGAGTTGAGTAAAATGAACAGTGGGCATTGGATGGGTACAGAAACTAGAGAAAGTGCGGGACTACAGAGGTTCAAAGCGTCAAGAATGAGGTTTAGGGGAGAACAAATGTAGGCAACACACATTTAGCCAAGAGTGTCTGGCTTTTGCCTCAGCCCTCTGTATTTAAGAGCTGCTCTCAAGGGCAAAATCAACTTGTGTCTACTATATTGAGAGGTGTGTGTGTGTGTGTGTGTGTGTGTGTGTGTGTGTGTGTGTGTGTGTGTGTGTGTGTGCGTGTGTTCCTCAGGCAGTGGGAAATGTGGTGGGTGGGACAGTGACAAGGCAAGGCAGTTGAGGACTAAGGAGCAGGAACTCCAAACTGAAGTGCAGGTCCACCTGCTACGAATTCATTACACCCAGTTGCTGTTAGCTCAGTGCCAAGGCTGCATCTTTTAAGAGAAAAACTGCATTTGGGAAATAGTTGCCAAAACTCACTCAAAAGAAAAAAGGAAAGAAAAGTTTAGAATTTTGTGTATTTCTTTGTTTGGTTTGGTTTTATATGTTTCTGTGGCTTTTTTAAATAATTTGTATGAGTGATTTGCCTGCATGTGTATCTCTACACCACATGTATGCCTAGTGTTCGGTGAGTCCAGAAGAGGATGCTGGGTCCCTTGGAACAGGAGTTACAGATGGTTGTGAACCCCCAACATGGGTGCTGTGAACTGAACCCAGGGCCTCTGTCTAAGCAGTTAAATGTTCTTAACTGCTAATCTATTTCTCCAGCCCCAGTTTTATGAAGCTTTGGGACATGGCCTCACTCTGTAGCCCAAGATGGCCTGGAACTTGATAGGTAGACCAGGCTGGCGTTTAATTTGCATTAATACTCCAGTATCAGTCTTCCGAGAGCTAGGTATTTCAATTATAAAATGTACATTACCACATCTGGCTGAATTTGTGGGGCACTTTCTGTTCTGTTTTTCATTGTTGCTGCTGCTCCTGATGGTGTGGAGGGTATGTGTGTGTGTGAGTGATATTGGAGTGGGAAGGGTGCGCTGTGGCACATCTGTAGATCAGAAGACACGCTGAAGGCTCAGATCTCTCCTTCCATCGGAGCTTCTGGGGATTGAACTCTGGTAGTCAGTCTTGCACTCCTACCCTCTGCACCAAAGCTTGTCCAAGGTTGTTTTTTAATCACTTATCTTATTAAAAGAAATCAGTTGAACTCATTTGATATAAATACATGCACTGAATAATTATCAAGCGAAGAAATCACTCCAAGATCTCACAGATTCTCGTTGATTAAAACCAGCATTCTAGCCCTGCCTTTCTATGGTTGTTAAGTACCCATGTCATGTTAAGTGGCTCACTGCTTGCAGGAATTTGCATTCTGCCTCAAAGCAGCACTTGGTTCAAACACTGTGTTAGTCAGCATCCCTTCGCTGTAACAAAGACCAAGATGATCAACTTACAAAGAGAGGAGGTTTGTTTTGGTTTATAGTTTTGGATGTCCTAGTCCATGACAGCTTAGCCCTATTGCTCCTTAGCCTATGGGGAAGCAGGCCATCACGGCAGGAGCATGTGGCAGAAGTCTGTTTTGATAAATCTTTCCGCCAACCACTTGAGTTCTGCCCACCATGTGGATGGCCAAAATAATACATTTATATTATATTAGGCACAAATGCTGCTTGGCCAATGACTAGGATTTCTCATCTGCTAGCTCAGTCTTAATTGTCATAAATCTATAAGACTTATCTTATCGGACACCTTCCGCTGGCGTCCTCATCCCCGGGATCACATGGTGTCTCAGAGCAGAGAGCAGGAGGAAGAGCAAAGGGGAAAGGGACCACTTCCTGCTTGTCCTTACTTAAATATGAGTCTCTCTGCTATGTCACTTCCTGTCTGGATCACCACTTTACTACATTTCCTAGAATTCTCCTTGACTCCTAGTCCCGTCTAACTTTCTGCCTCATTGGCCAAACAGTACTTTATTCAACAATCAATAAAATGAACATATACAGAAGTACATTCCCCATCAGAAGTCCCAGCCTGTAAGCTAACAGGAGGAAGAGAAAAGCTGAGCATGGTGCTTGCAGCACTGAGGAAACTGAGTCAGGAAGAACGAGAGTTCTAAGGCCAGCCTGAGCCACATAGCAAGATCCTCTGAGACAGACAAAAAGAAAGAGAGGGTGGGGTGCTGGATACCCAGAGTCCCCTTCAAGTACGTGCTCACATTGATGTGAAACACTCCCACCAGGCCTCATCTCTGAAAGGCTCTACCTTGTACCAAAACCACCAGGCTGGGAACTGAGCCTTTAATGCAAACCTTTGTAAGACACTTCAGAGCTAAACTATGGTCAATGTAAAGCAAACATGAGTTCATATTGATAACCAAAGCTTCAAATGGTCACCTATAATCCCAGCACTCAAGATGGTGAAGACAGTGAAGTAGGATTATGAGTACAGGGCCAACCTGGGCCATGTGGTGAGAGCTTGTTATTGCTATTCTTTGAAACAGGGTATGTGTCTGTGTGTGTGTGTGTGTGTGTGTGTGTATGTGTGTGTGTGTGTGTGTATGTGTATGTATGTATGTGTACAGACTACCCACTGATACCATCAGCTGCTAAGTGGTACACTAAAATCAACCTCAGAGATCATAAATCTTCCTGGATATTTTCCCAAAGAAAGGAACAAGTGTTATGGGGGAAAAGAAATTGCCCAAAGTTGTAGAAAAATGGTGAATTACAGACTGCCTTTCAGTCTGCATGCATACTTCCTCTCAACAATGATACACACCTGTCCACAAGTGACTCCCACATCAATGTTACAATCCGTTGCCTGCATGCTTGAGCCCCCAGTTCTTACACCCATCATGATGAGTTTGGTGGTCTGCTCAGCTGGCCACTTGCAGCCTTGTGAAGACATCTTTGTGAGGGCTTCCTGCTCTTGTCTATGTCCTCATACCTTCTGGGACTTGCCTCATGCTTGTCTGCCTTTACTGAACACAAAGAAACCCTTTATCAGCCTTTATCTCCCTCACATTTTTTCATGGTTACAATTTTAGGATGGAGAACAACTGCTAATGTTTGTCTGGGAACTGTTGGGTTTGCGGGGTTTTCCAGTTTATGTTTATTTTTGTTCGCTTATTATCTGGTTACAAATAGAGCTTTGGCCCATTGTGGTCATTTTGAAGAATTTGTATTTAGACATACACCCACAAGGATAGTCAAAGGGGCAATATTTTCACAATGAGTCTCATCAGCCTCTTCCATATTTTATAATCCTTAGCCACAACTGGTAAAATACATGAGAGTAATTGGAGTATAGCTTCAGTTCATTCTTGTTAGCCACCCTTGGCTAACAGCCATCTTTGTTATTCTATCAAGAAAAGCATGGCCAATGTCTCTTTCCACTTAAGTACACTAGGGAGGAAGCAGTAGCCAGACCCCCTACCTAGAAGACTGGGATTGGTACCCTTGTTAAAGAGATTATATCCCACCCTGTGGGATATAAGCAGAGAGAACCTCCATTGATATCAGGATCCCAGAGGTTGCAAGGTACAATAAAGGCCCATAGGGTGCAGCCATAGCTTGTGAGAAATGGAAGCTATTTCAACAGAGAAGACATGGGAATCCATCTGTATGTCTTACAAGAGACAGAAAAAAAAGGGGGGACCAAGAAGTGAGGGACAGCTGCCTCTTAGCCCTGTGAAGTCTGTCTTCTGCACAGGGACAAAAGGTTTATATTTCTCATGCTTGTATACTTCCCATACTGTATTGCTATTCTGTTCCTAGAACTGAAGCCAGGGGCTGGAAGGAGCAGTCTCCATATCCTCCTGAACAGGGATCTTTGCTTCAGGGAATAGCCAGCCAACTGACCCCCCCATCCAAGCAAGCAGGAAAAAACAGACCCACCATCTCTAGAAGCCAAAAGGCTTGGGAAACCAAGACTTCATGACCAACAACATCTACTAGGAAGATTCACGTGTAACACCTCTCATTGTTTCCTCTTGAAGCTTTGTCCTCCAGCAGTATATCCCAGTGTAATAAAGGGCAACTGTGTTGTTCTACTTGCTACTTACTGGTATCTGTACAGTCAACACAGAAACCATCACACATTCTTTCAGATCCTGAAGAAATATTTCCAAATTCCATGCACTCCTCTTTACTCCTGCTACTATGGCCCTTTCTGGTCATCCCTCAGATGGACTGCTGCAAGAAGACTCCCGATTCCCGTTGCTTCTGCTGGCCTGCACTCCTCCAATCCCCCTTTAAAGCAAAAGTTGAATCAGACCATGCTTTACAATCTCCTAAAGCCCTCACATCTCATTGGAAGTCAAATATCCAAATTGCTCACACTGATTTGCATCTACCCTGCCTCGTCCAGTACTGCCTCCATGACCAACTCTTGGACTAGTCTCCCTTGAGTCTTCATCCTTGGCCACAAATGCTCTTCTCCCAGGCAGCCACATTCATACTCCCTTTTTCTTTTAGGCTTCTGGTCAAATGCCATCTCAATCAAGTGCTTACTGACTATAGTAGGACTTCATCTCAGATGATCCCCAACAGCCCCTACCCTCCTGGATCTCACACCATCATGCAGTCCCCAACTCTCGTGTAGCAGATGTCAGGTTGCTTCTAGTAAATAAATGATGCAATAAATGATGGCGCTCTACTTTGCAAATTAGCTTTCTGTCTTAGGAACATTGTTTCATTTTCTTCCTTGCTTTCTGATTGTGAGGGATACCAACCATCCCTCATGTGACCAAATAGAGATCAGCATGGCTAGCCATGGTGGAAGGCACCCAGCCAACAGTCAACAAGGCACTGAGTTCTCTTTGCCCAACAGCCAGCCATCACCAGAAGCCTGATGACTCTTCCACGCCAAATGCAACTTCCTGAGAAAACCTCAAGCAGAAAGACCACATTGGCAACACAAAGAAACTATCCCTAATTAAATGACCATTGCTTTCTGCCTGGCACCATCTCCAAACTATAGCACGCTATGGTTGTTGGTTTAGTTCCATCCCCATCTGGCTTGGTTCCTTTCCTGTTGCTGTGAGAAAATACCCTGACAAAAGCAATGTAAGAGAAAAAAGGTTTATTTTGCCTCTGCAGTCCAAAGAACAGACCTTTATGGTGAGGGCACAGCAAAAGCTTGAAGAGGCTGGTTATGTTGCATCTACAGTCCGGGGGAAAGAACAGTGAGTGGACGCATGCTAGTGCTCTGCTTGCTTTTTCCACATCATACAGTCCAGGATACCCTGTCCTGGGAATGGTCGCACCTATAATGAACATGGGTCTTCCTACATCAATTATCCTGATAAGACAATCTCTCACAGAGATAACCAAAGGCCCATTTCCCAAGATGATTCTAGAGTCTGCCAAGATAACAACTAGCCAGCACACACACACACACACACACACACACACACACACACACACACACACACACACACACACTGCTGTATCTCAGCACTCAGAGCACACCTGGCACAGAGTAGTACCTTTGAAAATGGTTGATGGATCTGTATACGAGGAGAGAGAAGCACTTTGCAAAGTGATGAAAACCCAGCTTCACTTGGACGTCTCTGCTCGTGTTAAATGAACAAAGCAGACAGTTTGTCTGATCTTTAGCAGGTTCTTAACAAAGTGTGGTCTCCCCTCCCCCAGGAGAAACTTAGATCAAACAACATTGGTATAGAAGAGTGTGATGTTCAAATAGTTATTTTCACAATTCTTGGCAAGGTAAAAAGGTACAGCTTGTTTAAATTCAGATGCAAGCATCATTTCTGTGGCTGTTTTCATTTTGGGTCTCATAACACTCATCGCCTAAAACACACACCCCACTTAAGAAGCTACCCCACCTTTGGCTTTCTGAATTATTCTGTAACTCCATCTCTCTTTGGCATTAAAGATGTAGATTTTTATCACAGAAGTTCTTTCAGACCTTTATGGGCTCTGAATTACATGCTCACTTTAAGAGTCATTCAGAGAAAAATAAAAATTAGTTCATCTGCCACTCTTACTGAATGGCCTCTTAAAGCCCCACTGTCTCCATAGCTGTAGCCAGACAATAAGATAATCCCCAGAGCAATGGGCAATTATTGCCATTTCAGAGCCACTGTGTGGTTGCCGCTGAAATGAAATCATTGGGTAGATCATCTTCAGCTATTATGGACCCGTGCCATTCCCTGGCAGGAAGCTGTGTAAGCAGATCGTTTCAGTAGAACAATAATGTTTAAAGCTTTAATAGTGGCCAGGCAATAGGAGCAATTTTCCTAACAGGATTGAGCTGAGGATAAACGAGATGTCTGACAAGCTACTCCGCTGTATGGTTATTTCCTGAGCCCACCGGGGACTCTGCTTTATTTATTGTCTTATTCTACAAGGAGCATAGCTCCTGTTACATGGGAGGCTCTCTGTGGATGTGTGTGGATTAGAAGGGTGAATAGGCAAATGAAAGAGTGATTGATTACAAGCTCCTGGGTGAAGGCTTCCTTGTCTTATGAACCACTCCGTCCTGGGTGGCCACTACTTTACTGAATCATCTCACTGTCTTCCATATCCACTGCCTTGAGGATGAATGGATATGACTGTCAAATCCTGGCCAGTCACTTCTCCAATGCATGGCATGGGTCCAGCTGCTTAACCATTGTCCCAAACTTTTATAGGCTTATTAAAAGGATCGAATTAGATACCTTAAAGTACCAGTAACTAGCACACATGGACAATCAGTACAGGATTGCTTATGAAAGCTAAGCATGTCTGTTGTCATCAACAAGAAGCAACCATGTGACCTGTTCTCTCTTGGCCAGTCTTGTCTCATATACCCCAAGTTTACTGTGGAGAAACTCAATCTACTTGTACTCTTCTGTTGGCTAACCCCTTTTACTTAAAATTTATTTTCCATTCCAAAAGTGCTCTCAAAGACGTCATACCCTTGAGATTCATAAGACCCATAAGTGGATGGTAGCAGACTCAAGAACTATCTTACAGATAAGGAACTTGATACCTAGACAATTAAATTCCTGGGGCTGGGAAGACAGTATGGTGGTGAAATACCTGCCAATGTAAGCATGAGGATGAATATGAGTTCAGAAACCCAGCACCCACATAGAAAGCCAGGAATGGCTGCCTGGGTCTAGAAGTCTAGTGGTGGTGGAGGGAGCTGCAACAGAGGCAGGTGGATCCTCAGAGCTCCCCAGCCATCCAGCGTAGCCAATCAGTGTGCTCTGGCCTCAGGGAGAGACCTTGTCTCAAAAAGTAAGGTGGGAAGTCATAGAAGAAAATAGCAGATGTTGACCCCTGGCCTCCACATTCATGTACACACATGTACATCTGTGTGCACATGTTTGCTCACATGCATAAACACATGTATGTGCCATACACACATATTCACAGACACATATATGAGAATTAAATCATTTATGTAAGATCATAATGACAGCAACGTGAGGGCCCAGGCTCAAGGGCAAAACTTTTCATTGCATTCTAGCAAGGGAATGGAGGCAGCCAAGCCAGCAAGCTAGCCCTAAGGCATCTCTTGACACAAACATTGTGTGTGAAGCCACCTAGGAAACATGAGATCCTTTGCAGGCAACCCTTCTGGACTCCTGAACTTTGAGTGTTTAAAGAGTGGCTAGCCCACAGTGCTCGACGGCTAAGGAAGGGACTCTTTGTAAAGCTTCTTTCATCTGTTCTACTAGAAGCTGAGTGCTTCCTGGGCCATGAGCACCAACAATTGCTGTGGGTGAGAGGAAACTTGAATTTGAGAGGTGTCTTCTGTATTCACAACTCAATCCTGTTTTATTCACCCTGTAGAGACATAGCCTTGTGACACCTAGAGGAGAGATCTCTAGAGCCATAATACTGTGTAGCTCAGCTTCCAACAAGGAAGAACAAAGGAGCAATGATTGCTACCTGCTATGTGCCAGCATTGTGCAGAGCCCATTTGTAAGTTTTTTCTTTCCGTTTAATACTTCAAACAATCCCCTTGTCCCGGGGATAGGGTATGCTTTCCTGACATCCACATATACAGTCTGTAAAACCTGCCTTGATTTTGTGCTGAGGGAGGATAAATACCTTGGGTTAAAACTGCTCAGTATAAGCCCATTTTCTAGTCACAAAGGAAGCATTGATGACAAGATAAGGCCAATAATTTTTCTGGGGATAATGAAAGTAACTCTCCTTCACCCTCCTGGAAGGTGTAGCAAACCTGAAACTGCAGGCCATTTTTTCACCTTTAGGTTGATGCTAACTTACGAAGGGCAAAGCAAAGGGATAAGGAGGAACTGATTCTTTGAAGATGTCACTAAACATTGAATCAAGTGACCCTAGAGTTTCCCTCTTGATCCTTAAATTTTCTCTTACATGGGAGAAATTGATACTGTTTATCAATGATTGTGAGCTTGCTTGGCATATAGCAAGCCCATTTTCTGTTACTGTAACAGCCTATCTGAGGCTAGGCAGCTTATCAAGAATAAAGAACTATTTAGCTCATTGCTTGGGAAGGCCAACGGCATGCACAGTTCTAGCATTGGCTCAGCTCTGGTGAATCCTCATGAAGGACGGCATTACAATGTCATAAGCATGAGGCAGAGATCACAATGGGAAACTAAAGAAGCACTGGGAATCACATGAGAGCTATTCATCCCTTCCAAGGATACATGCTCCAGTGACCTAATAACCTCCCAGAAGTCTCCAGCTCTTACAGGTTCCTCTGCTTAGACATCACCACACTGAAGATGGTGCTCCCAGCACACAAACCCTGAGGGAGAAGATCACATCTAAATCTCAGTAATGTTTTATTATCCAAGCCCTCTGGTAAGGCTGGGAAGCCACAACATTGACACCCAACCATAATGACACAAGGTCAGACTTCATTCCTCCTTGGTGAAACTGAGGGTGGGTGGTCAGGTGTGAGAGGGTGTTCTGCCATCAGCCAGTGTTCAGGCATCAGCTGGTGTTCAGGTGCAGGTGGGTGGGTGATCAGGCCTGGGTGGGTGTTCAGATATGTTACTCTGTTCTTCATGTTTATTTAGACCCCTGCTTCTTCTCAGTGATCACTGTGTTAGCCCAGTGTTTGCTCTCATCTCCATGGTCACTTGTGTGCCCTACCTAACTCATAGCCAAAGGAAGGACCATGGAAGAGTCTCATGACCCAGAGCCAAATGTGACACACACAAGACTTCTGCTCACATTTGGCAACACACAGCAGCAAGAATGACTAGGAAATGTCAGTGGCCATGTGCCCTACTCCATATCTAGTTCCACAAGAGGAAACCAAGCCATATGTACTATTACAGAGCCCACCTTACAGGGAAGCTACACTGGGCAAACTTGCCCAAATCACATGCCCAGTAAGTTGCAGAGCAAAGATTTGAAGCCCTGCTGCTCCGTATAACGTGTCACCCTTTCTTACAATCCCAGCTCTTAAAATTACGTTGGACACCATGGTCAGCATGCATCTCATAGGTTCCTATAAATAGATAACAAGCTGCCTGCTGAGCTCTCAATCACAACCCTTTTCTGCTCCTGGGGATGAGGTGCTGGGTCAGGGATTAAAGAGCGAACACCTCCAACCTGACACATAGAAGAGATCTGGGGATCACATGAGGTTAGAAGGGTTGCTACTGCACACCTATAGAATTGTCAAGAAGGAAAACAAGGTTAAAAGTGGAAAACATGCAGCCTGAAGAAAGAGAAATACAGCCACTAAAGTCAACAATGAAACAGGCAGAAAAGGGAAAGTGAGGACATAGTGCAGATAGGATGAATTTGGATCTTTTCAGACAGAACGAGTCAGATAATTTCTATTATTTAAAAAAAAAAATGTTGACTGAATTGGATTGGCAATTCATCCCCTTGGGGCAGGGACACAGATTCCATTCTTGTATCCTAAGTCCAGATACCAAAGTCCTCTCCACCAAGATGCTAAATAGTATCACTCTCTTGGCCATTTTCCTTTAATAATCCACATATAGAAATAAATACATTCTTTTCTTTTGTTACCTCATCTTCTGCATCTTGTATTTTTTTAACCTAGTAAAATATCTTGGTTATATTTCGATATGTATACATAAAAAGTATTGCCATTTTTATGACTACATCAGATTTCATTGTATAGGGTGTGATAATTAATTAATTCCTTGTTGACAAATGTTTACATCGTTTCAAGTCTTATGCTTTCTGCAACACTGTGAGCACTTCAGTCTCCCTATATAAATAAGTCTATAGAATAAAGTCCTACCATTGACTTTCATAAGTTAAAACATTAAATTAAAGCATTGCAATTTTGAAGGTTATTCCCAAATTACTCTTCATGAAGTTATACAAATTTATTATCCCACTGGCAACATGTGAGAGGATCCATCTCTCACCTTTGTGCACTCTTGATTTCCTTATCACCCAACCACGATGGTTCTCAACACTCGGGTCATGAGCCCTCTGGGGCCACCTGACCCTTTTATAGAGATCACATATGAGACATTTACATTACAATTCATAACAGTAGCAAAATTGGTTACGAAGGAAGTAGCAATGAAAATAACTTTATGGCTGGGGGTCACCACAACATGAGGAGTTGTATTAAAGGGTCACAGCATCAGGAAGGGTGAGAACTGCTGCCCTACAACATTAAAATGGTATCCGCTCAATTCTTATCTGCAGTATTATAAAGCTAGCTATTTTTTAATATGCTTAACAAATACATCCTCTTTTCTACGAATTTTACTTTGCACATTTTTCATCAGGCTGGTGGTCTTTTTCTTACTGACCGATGAGAACATTCTATACAAAAAGAAGATGAGATCTTGTTCATTAAATAAATGGTGAATGTTTTCTGATTTTAAATTTATCTAATGACTTTGTAATGGCCTTTTTAAAGATGTACTGTGTGTGTGTGTGTGTGTGTGTGTGTGTGTGTGTGTGTGTGTGTGTGTGTGTTGTGCATAGGTGCGAGTGCCCACAGAGGCCAGAAGGGGGTGTCAGAACCCCTGCAATTGAAGTATTGTGTGGTTGTGAGCCCACTGATGTGGATGCTGAGAACCGAAATCGAATCCTCTGTCAGAACAGGAAACACCCTTAGCGGCCTGTCAAGTCATCTCTCCAGTCCGGGTTACTTTTTGCATGGCAGAAAAGCATCCCCTTTATTCACTTTCTGGAGCATCGCTCTGAATGGAGGTGCTGGTGAAACAAGTCGAACCTTATTAGACAAGGAGAAATGAAGCACCACCCCGGAGGAACTTCATTCTTGGAGGTTTCTCCCTTTATTTGACATCATCACTAGCTGCTCTCTGGTGCTGAGACTGCCACAGAGCTCAGCCGGCTGAACACATTAAAATCATTCCTCATGACCTCGGCAGTCAGAGTCCGAAGGAAGACAGGCTTCCTGCCGCTTGGCTTCCTGGCTGGAACAGAGAGAAATGAATGCTCTGAGGGCCCCCAGAGAATGCGGCTGCCACATCAGTTTTGCTTCTTTCTGAAGCTACCTCCTCCAGACAATCCAATTACAAGAGTCCGAAGAATCGGCCTACGGATGACTTGGTAAATGAACCAGGAAAGAAAAGAAAGACAGGGGTAAATGAGTAACAAAAGTGACATAGCAAGTGGGTCTTCCACACAGGACCCAGACTGATTCTGCCTCAGGCCGGCAAGGGTCCTTTCTCGAATGAGGAAGGAGGAGGAGCCCCTTTTCAGAGGATCAAGCAACAGGGGATTTCTGGACACCGGAGATTGGGGCATACAGATGTGGTGGTGGGAGGGGGTGATGCTTCTGTTGAAGGCTTAGGAAGAAAAGTACACAATTCTACAAAATAAATAAAAAATTTAAAAAAACGACACCGAGAAAACGGGCTAAGGCTGCTCCCTTCATTTCTCAGCATCATTCTCTACCTAATCTAGACCTCCGGGATGTACTATTGCCTCTCTCTGCACTTCCTCTTCCTTCCGTGAGCCCCTCTCTGTAACTTTCCTGCTGGGTCTCATAGACCCACAATCTTCTCGCTGCCTAGGCTTCTGCCTGGCTTCCTGACCTGCGTTCAGGCAGGCGGGCGCCAATTCCTGCTGGAGCACTTCCCTGAACTTCAGCCTCCTTGGCAAGGGCACCAGCAGCCCGGCTGGCTCTCAGCCACCATCCTGTTCCCTTGGGTGACAGGTCAGAGTCCTTTTCCAAACCGGAAAGTACTTCAGGCTCCCACACTGCCACTCTTCTCCTGGCCGCCAGTTGAATATTTCCATTTTCCAGTGTTCCGTTAGGTCCTTGTGCAGCACACACACACCCCACCACACCCCACCCCACCCCCGCGCTACGTGGGAACTCTCAGAGACCTAATAAACAAAGTCAAGTTCAGATTCACCACACAGAAACTCCACCCACTTTCAACGCTAAGTGGATTTATTAAAAGCAAGAAAACCAGAGGTACAAAGACTCCAGTTTTATTAAATCCGCAGCTTGCAGGTGTGAGGAGGGACCCCTGCTTTCCCTTTCTTGCTCTGCTACTCTGAGTTGCCTACTCTCCAGGGAGGGGGCGCAACAGCCCTAATGGATCCGCAGAGGACTGGGATTTCTCCACAGGATCCTAAGAACAACCCCTCAGCTCAGGAGTCTGGCCAGCCAGGTGTTCTTGGCCGTAGTGAGAGAGCAGAGGACACAGGAATGGAAATAGAGAGATACAGTCAGGGCTTTTATTTTGGGGAAGTGGGTTTACAGCAGGCTACTGTTGCCTGGCATCTTGGCATGGTAACATATAGAGACAGAAAAACATTTTATCAAACACATCTTTTATTTCATGTGCATGCATTGCTGTTTTGCCTGCATGTATGTCTGTGTGAGGGTGTCGAATCCTCTGGAACTGGAGTTGCAGACAGTTGTGAGCTGCCATGTGGGTGCTGGGAATCGAACCTAGGCCCCCTAGAAGAGCAGCCAGTGCTCTTAACCACTGAGACATCTCTCCAGCCTGAGAAGAGATTTTTCTGAAAACCTCACAGACTACCACATACTGGTGCCATCTTGGCCTGACTGTGTCCCAGTGCAATGTTTTAGTCAAAGACTGTCAAATGGATAGAAGGACAAGTTCTCTGAAGTATACGTGCACCTGATACTTGACTGTCACGTTCTCATAGCTAGGAGACAGGTGGAGACAGCCTTTCTGTTTCTGGATGTCCTGGAGTGTTCCTAAACTGATCAGGTTATGGCAGCTAAGCTCTCTGTAAGTAACCTCACCTTACGAATAAAAGACAACAGAAATGGCAAAAGGAGTCAGAGGTATGGAGAGAGAAAGGGGAAAATAATGTAATATAGTACTCATGTGAAAATTCTCCAAAAAAGTACAAATTAAAAACTTTCAAAAATCATCTGTATGAAAAAAATAAAGATTTTTTTCTTGCCTTTCAACAAATGATAAAGCATTTAAAAGGATTAAATGTTATCCAGGAAGAGAGTTAGCTTTAATTTTTTTCTTTTTTTGGTTTTGTTTTGTTTTTCAGGACAGGGTTTCTCTGTGTAGCTTTGGAGCCTATTCTGGCACTCACTCTGGAGACCAGGCTGGCCTTGAACTCACAGCAATCTGCCTTCTTCTGCTTCCCGAGTTCTGGGATTAAAGGCATGCGCCACCAATGCCCGGTGAGTTACTTTAATTTTTAAGTGCTCATATACTGTTTAAATTGAGCTAAATAAGTAGAAGTCTGGAGCTCATGAGGCGGCTGACTGTGAATTAATTTTTGTCCATCCAGGCTTAACCCGATTTTCTCTCCAGCCAGGATATTATCTGTGAGCTCAAACATACCTCGGGCTTTTTCTGGAGGCACTCCTCTGCAGGCTGAGCTGAGGTTGCAAAGTTAGCCGGGTACTGTGAAGTCCCAGACCTCATACCATCTGTCTACACTGGCTTGCTCACATGAAGGAAACTCAAGATGACTCTGGTCACTTCAAGATGGCATCTAAATCATCCTTGTCTGTATCCCATCTAGCTTTGCAGACCTTTCCCTTCCAGGAATGAAAACATGCCTTTTGCCCACATAATGCCTATGTTTGGCCCGAAGAGCTAAGCTTAAATATCAAAAACTAATGCATGCAAGTATTTATAGGCCATAAAAGATAATTCAGAGCCCAGGTGTTGGCCACTTTGAGCAATCCTCTCTCTGGGACAAAGAAAAACCACAGCCATTCAGGAAACAGGGGAATCATCCTTGGGCATGTTTGAAATTTCTTTTCTTTATTAATGTTTTCCATGATTTAATTTTGGTATAAGCATGTTCAAAAATACACAAAAGTTGAAAAGCTATCAGTTTCATTAAACTCCTGCTAAGTTTGCCACATTAGCTCTCTAACTATTTTGCTACTTGTTTTGATTTTATTCTATGTGTATGGGCTTTCCACCTACATGTACATCTGTTGGGTTTGGGGCTCAAAAAAGATGTTGGATCCCCTGAAACTGGAGTTACAGACAGTTTCAAGCTGCCATGTGGATGCTGGAAATCAAACTCCATCCCTCTGCAAGAGCAGCCAGGGCTCCAACTGCTGAGCCACCATCTCTCCAGACCCTTTGCTAGACATTTCAAAGGAAGGTATATTCACACTAGGATTTCAATGCCTTTGATATGTACCTCTTTAAAAGGGTCATTTGTGGGGCTGGAACGATGACCCTACAGTTGAACACCCTAGTTTTTCTTCCAGAGAACCCGGTTCAATCCCCAGCACCCACATGACAGCTCACACCTGTCTATAACTCCAGTTCCAGGGCTTCTGACACCCTCATGCAGTCAAAAACCAATGTGCATAAGATAGAAATAAAATATATTTTTAAAAGGGACATTTGCCTAACATCACAATGTTGATCAGATCTTTTTTAAAAATGTAACATAATCTAAAATCTACTCAACATAAAATTTTCCTAGCATTTCTCCCACCCACAATCAATATACATATATAGCCAATAATATTAATGTGTGTGTGTGTGTGTGTGTGTGTGTGTGTGTGTGTGTGTGTGTGTGTGTGTGTATTGGTTATTTTTCTGGCAGATGTAATAAAGTCCTTGCCAAAGGCAACATAAGAAAGAAGGGGTTTACTTTGGGACACAGTTTGAAGATACAGTCCATTGTGGGAAGAAGTCACAGTAGCAGGAGGCTGGGGTCACTGGTCACACTGTATCTTCCTCCTTTTGACTCAGTCAGGGACACCAGCCCTTGGGACAGAGTCATCCTTATTTGGGATGAGTCTTCCTCACTCTGTTAAACCTTTCTGGAAACACCTTCCTGTGTTCCTACAGTGACTCTAAATCCTGTATCCAGTCCTTATCCCCTTACTTTATTTTAATCTAGAAGAGTTTTCTTACTTTTTTAAAACAATGATGATCTTTGAAAACACTACACGGATAAAAATTTTAAAAGTTAGATAAATAAAAAATAAAAAGAATTTAAAAGTTCCAAATTCCTAACCATCTGACTTTTATCCAAGTCATTCTTTAATTTGTTTTTCTAGTTTGAGTGTCTAGTTAAAAAAAGACTG
Source organism: Cricetulus griseus (assembly GCF_003668045.3). Classification (NCBI taxonomy): domain Eukaryota; kingdom Metazoa; phylum Chordata; class Mammalia; order Rodentia; family Cricetidae; genus Cricetulus; species Cricetulus griseus. The sequence goes on from NW_023276806.1 coordinate 138,367,461, forward strand.
GCCTGATTAGATTCAGGTTGAATCTGTCAAGGTTCCTGAGTAGAAGCAGATCACACACTGGAAGAGTTTAATGGAAGGAAGTTAAATAAAAGGGCTGTTTCCGGATGTGTGGCAGGCAAAGGGGAAAACATGGCTGAAGGAGCCCTCGGGAGCATGTCCTGAAGTGATCAATAGCAGCACTATGGAGGCTGCAGTTTTGGAAGTTTGACCCCCAAGATGAATCCTAGATCTAAAAGGAACACGGCCATCACCAAGTGTGCTCCTGGGGGTGGGGTGGGGGAAGCAATGAAACTTGGATACCATCCCTCCATCCCATCCTCAGCATCTCCCTCACTTGAGTAACAGTCAACCGGAAGGCAAACTGCAAAGGTTGCTGCATGATCATAGTCTATAGGGCAAGTCTCCAGCACCCAGGACTGGAGGGAAACACACACCAAATGCACTGATAAAGGTAAATGGAGGATAACACACAGCTTAAACATTTTGGCCTAGGGTGCTTTGGAGAGAGAACATAAGAGGGTACAAACAACCGTGGAATGAAAATATTTGGGAAAAAAATTATACTGGCCATGATTGGACTTTTTTCCCTTGTTATCATTCCCCCAAACTATCACATAGCAACCATTTACACAGAATTTACAATGTGTTATGTATTATACTTAGCTGAGGGATGATTAAAACTATAGGAGAATGTGCACAGACTAGACAGAAACATCATTTTATATAAGGTAAGGGTCTTGTGCATGTGTCCATTTGGGGATGCGCAAAGGGTCCTGAAGTTAATCCTTACAAATACTAAAGGGCAGCTTCATTTCCAAGGTCTTAGCTCAGGAGATCACATACAAGAAACTTTCCATAAATATTCACTGTGTTATCAGGGCATGGTAGAGCACACCTTTAATCGAAGCATTCGGGAGGCAGAGGCCAGTGGGTCTCTCTGAGTTTAAGGCCAGCTTCATCTACAGAATGAGTTCCAGAACAGCCAGGGCTACACAGGGAAACCCTGTCTTGAAAAACAAAATTCTCTGTATTGAGTTCCACTGTGGAAGGAGCCCAAGCTGAACCTAGTTTCGCACTCTGGTGTGGAAACCCCTGTAACCACTCTCCCAGTTAAAGATAGCATTCCCATCACCCAACCCTCTCTCACACAATTTCCTTATTTCTGAAGCCTAGGACTTGCATTATTTCTAACTGTGAAAATACTCCCGGGGTCATATTTTACACCCTTCTCTTTCACCTCGCAATGTTTCAGCTTGCTTTTACAGTGGCTTCTGGTTTCCAAATAACAGTTTGAAATGCCTTTAAATAGAATACATTAGTTTTTAAACAGACATCTAAAATGCTCTATGTTTATAGGTAAAAGTGTCATTAGGGTGAAGTGTAAGTGATGCTCAGGGATTCACAGAGGAGGTGAATTTCCTTCTCTGTAGTCTGTAAAGACAGACAAGACACTGAAACTGTCTCAACTCCACCTGAGAGAGGCAGATGGATACGCTATTATAGGAAACCTGGAGGCCCCTTTCCGCTCAAAGATCTTAATTGAGCTGTGTAAATTTACCAGTCCCACCTGTCTTGTGACTAAGCTAAATTGGTTTGGATCTAAACCTCATTATCTGCTCATAGTAACTTTGGTATTGCTTGACGATATAGACATTTGTTAAACTCCATTTTCTTATCAATTAAGCCAAGAAAGTTGAATTGATTAATCTCTATGGTCAGCAAGCACTATCACTCTATAAATCTTTCGGGACTCTGTAATAGCTCAGATATATACTTCCCATGATATTGACTGAAAGTATCATAAGTATATATTATATAAAGTATCACATATATAGATATATATCCTAAATCTTCTGAATAGATTATAATATGTTTTCTAAGGAATACATTTAGCTTTATTGAATGCCTTTAGATTCCCAAAAGAAGCATTACAGTGGGGGGAAAACAGAAGGAACTAACAGTAACAGACATGTTGAAAAGCCACGGGACCTGGATTCAAACCCTAACTCTGCCAATTGCAAACAAAATGAACTTGGTCAGTTTACCAACCCTTAGCAGAATGTTTGTGATGTGAAAACTTCTGCATCAAAGACCACTCTCCAGTGTGTGGTGGGATTTGGAGCTGGGACCTCTGGAAGGTGATAAATTCATGAGACAGGGTCATCCTGAATGTGCTGGTATCTGATCAATGCAACCCTAGACAGCGGAAGATAGCTGTTCATGGTCGGAGTCTGGGGGAGCATCAGATCAGTCTCTGTAAATTCCTTGATCTTGGGACTTCTGGCCTCTAGAAGTATGAGGAATGAGTTTCTGTTGTTTGTAAGTTTCCTTAGCTGCCTGGACAGACTGAAACACCTGGTATTCCCACCCAAAATGAAACAGCTGTCTGTCCCTACCTTGTGTTGAAAGGAATAGCCCTCATAACAATTCCTGGCAATTTACTTGGCACCATGTGATGAACAAATGTTTACTATATGCTCCTTACTATAGTTTCGATGAGAAGAATTGATTGACATGCCTAGGCAAGACTGCCCATCAAGCCAATTAAGGTTTGCAATGGTTAATATGATCGATTTGAATAGATCTAGAATCACTGAGGCACAAGTCTCAGGAAATGTCTGTGAGAGATTATCTAGATCGGGGCAGCCACTGAGCTTGCCTGTGAAGTGTTTTTTCAACTGGGTTAATGGAAGCGAGAAGACCCTCCCCGAACGTAGGCAGCACGGATCCATGGCTGGGATCCCAGACTGCACAAAGCAGAGAAGAGTTGAGCTGGCATATTCAAGGCTCTCTGCAGCCTCGGGTTCCTTCCCCCACCACAATTGTGCTTCCCCCAGAGCGGTGAACCTAAATAAATCCTTCTTTCCCACAGCAACAGGAGAAGTAAATAAATACAAGGCTGCTGGCCGTCAAAGTTAGAAATATACTTTGACTAACTTGATAAAACAGAAATTTTCTAGAATGATATGGAAGTGCTCAGATCAGAGAAGGTTAGAGAATCAGGGCCAGGGGGGCACAGAAAAGTAAGACCCCCTTGAGGCCCATGTCACAGAAGTAGTGTAACAGTCTCTGTGCTATTACTACTGGAGTAAGTGAACTCTCTTTGGTCTCTGTGTCACCGAGTGGGAACAGGTTCCAAGGCAGCATCCATTTGGGTGAGTCCTATAGCTTGTCTGCAGAGTGGCGAGCAGGACATCTCCATTCATTAATAGTGCCACCAGAATGTAACCAATCAGAGACAAGCAGGTCCCCAAAAGGAAAATATTCCTGTCACTGCCAAAAGATACTGAGCAGATAGAGGACTGCCAAAAATCACAACAGAAGTTTCCACTAAACACCAGTACTTTTGTATTTTGGGAATCTAGGCAGTATTTGGGGGTTAGAAGTGTATGTGGAAAAGCTGAGTCTACTGTGCGTGCCTACAGTCCAGCACTTGGGAGGTAGAGGCAGGAGGATCACCACAAATCCAAATCCAGCCAGGTTAACAGAAAAAGGGAGAGAGGGAGGGGAGAGAGAGAGAGGTAGAGAGAGGGGGGAGTGAGTGAGTGTGTGAGAGAGGAGAGAGTGCTTAAATTGATTCCATCTCTTGTATCAGTAGTTTCATCAAAAAAAAAAAAAAAAGTTAGGTACAGCTACCCAGATACGGTGTGTACGGGGTGGGGGGTGGGGGCGAGGATTACTACTTTACTTGACTATAATAAAGTCATTCTCTACCAGCCGCCCTACTTCTTCATCCCTTATGGCCACACTGTATTGCCTCCCCTCCAAAACACATAGCAGGGCCGGTTTGCAGTGCTCTGCCAACCTGGAACTAAGGGGGAGTGACTTGCACTCTCACCTCCCTGCTTCCCCCATCTGACAGTCTCTGGGATGGCTCTGCAGCTGGCCCAGCTGCTGTCTTTTCACTGGCCACACCCGCTGCCCAAAGGGACCTACCTCCTAGGCTGCATGAATAACCTCCACTCCAGGGTAAATGATGCACATAGCATACTCTAGGCATCATTGCCCACGCACAACCGATGAGCCAAACTTAGTGTTTTCATCTTTCTCTGTCATTCGCTCATCCTTCTTCGTCTTTGGTGAACTGTTGTTACAGTTCAAAACCATCCAGAGTCTCACAAGCACCGAATCTGACCTTCTGTCCATTTTTTCACCTAGACCTTTGGGCTCCATGCAAATCTTGCCTTATTCACTCTTGAGTGGTTCAGATAGTCCCCTCAGTCTGCTCTTTTTTCTTCCTATCCTCTCTTTATGAACCTGACTTGTAAGCCATCTAGGTCATTCACATCCATCAGACTTTTCTTTTTCATAACGATCCCATCACCATCCTGCATCAGCTTCTTAACTCTCCCATGAACCTAGTTCAATCAGGCCTGGTTTACTGGGCCTCAGACACTTCTCCTTAAAGGCCCAATTTCCCGCACTAACACCAGTCCTCGCTCTATCATGTTCAAGTCCGTGATATTCATGGGGATCTCAGCCAGTGATAACCAAGCATCGTTAATGATACATGGGAGACAGTCCACAGGGGACTTGTGTCCCTCATATTTCCTGGGGTTGTGCAGCCTTTGTCCCAAGGATGGGTGAGTAGTCACATTCCTCCATTTCTCTCCTGCAGCACTCGGCCTCCTCCCACCCTTCCTGTGTCTCACAGCCTCATGAACGGGGGCTCTGAGGAACTCTCTCATTTATTGAAAAGTCCTTCCTAACTCAAGCAGCTCAGAGGCAGAAAATGCCCCAATTATCATAGTTTCCTGTACTGAGTCACAATTATATCTCCGGCCTGCGTGCTGAGTCATGGGATTTTTCTCTTCCTCTGTGATAAATGTCAGGCTTGTAGGCATTGTCTATCATTTCTGCCTCCCCCTCTTCCTCCTTGCTGTCTGATTCTTCTCATAGATTGCAAGTTTGGGGGTTCCAAGAAGGGCTTCTGGCACACACTTAGTTTGCATTCTCTTTCTCTCTTGAACCCTATCAGCTATAAGAAAAACCAAATGTGGGCCTCCATCTTATCCTCCCTTTTTGCTGTTTTTCCTGTCAGGTAGAAGGATAAGTCAAAGAATGGCATCCATCTGTCTTCTTCTTGTTATCATGGCTGTTTCTGACTCCATCCTATCCAATACTACTTCCAACAGATATAGTGTATTCTCCAGGCCATCCCCTGGGCACATGTCCACACTCAAACAGTAGAACACATTCATCAAGAAGACATGCCATGTCACACAGAGGAAGGAGGCCACCCCGGTATTACCACAAAGATGCCCACCCTCAGGTGACTCAGTCTTGCCCACATTGACTTATCGGCCACATCAGAGTGCACACAAATTGCCACTACAGCAGAGAAGCACACAATTCCATACCACACGGGGAAAGGCAGCCATACTGGATATGCCCCTGGGTGTGCTCTGCCCTCAGATGTATCAGCCTAATCTGAATGATTTATCACCCACCATAAGGGCTGTGCAACTACTCACTCTTGGTTCTGTTCCTCTTCAGGCACCAACTGTGTTGTGTGACTTTTCCTAGGGAAACATGAACAAACGTCTGTTTACTCCAGTATAACACCAATGACACACCAAGAAACTATCCCATCCAAGTCTAGTTTGGTGACTGGAATGGTTTGCAAGAAAATGGCCCCCAAAGGGAGTGGCACTATGAGGAAGTGTGGCCCTGTTGGAGTTGGTGTGATTTTGTTGCAGGAAGTGTGTCACAAGGGGTGGGCTTTGAAGTCTCCTATGCTCAAGATGCTGTCCAGAGTCACAGTTCACTTCCTGTTGCCTTCTGATCAAGTAGCCAGCACCATGTCTCATTTTGATGGGGAAATATTTATAGTGGATATGATCAGGTCAAATGCAGAATCCTAGTCCTTAAAAGAAACCAAGGCATCAAGAGGAAATGATCTGGGGCAAGAATGGCTGTCCTCACTATTTGGCAATTGTGAAAGCAGGAGAAAGAGTTACTTTCTTTTTAATGGTGGGTGGGGAGAGGTGGTGTAGGAGCAGGTGTGTGCAATACCCCCAGAGCCCAGAAGAGAGCATTAGATCCCCTGGAGCTGGAATGACAGGCAGTTGTAAGCTATCCAACATGGGTTTTTGGAACAGAATCCAGGACTTCTGAAAGAGCAGCAAACACCTTTAATGGCTGAGCCATCTCTCCAGCCCCTAAGAAGTATTTTCTTAATGAACTCAGATTTACAGGCTCATAGAAATATGGCCACCATTGAATAAATAATATACAGGGTAGGTTTGAGGTGTGCTTAAAGAAATAAATCTTCAAGATAGCTCATTGAAATTCTACATGGCCTAGGAAAGGGAGAATAGAAGACAGGAACAGAGGACTTAAGGGAACACTCATCTTTGTCACCACTACCCCCCCCAAAAAAAATAGATAGGCCTCTAAACTGTTGGGCAAAGAATTGTGTCTTAACTAACAGAAAACTCAGTCTCCTGGAAGGACTCAAGAGGAGCAATAAAATGAAGTGACTAAGTACAAGAAGAAGGGCGGAGGGGGGTTGGGGCAGACGTAATACACCCACCCAGCCCTACCCTGCCCTACCCTGTCTGGGAAAGGCAGCTACTATGCAGCCCCAACAGCTGCTGCCTTTCTCAACATGCTCAGTCCCCCATTCTGTCTTTCAAGAGTGGCTATAGGCTGAGGAGAGCTGTCTGGGACCTGAACACTCCGTACTGCCCCAAATGTGACAGCTGCTGCAGGCTTCAGGCTCGATTTGATTTTCACTCTTATACTTGTCTTCAAGTTCTAGAATTCTAATGGTGAGTGTGTCATTGCTTCTGCAATCAGAAAACAACACTAGTACTACGTGTTGAAAATATTAAAGTGTCCCCTATGATGAGACGGATGACTACTTTTTATGCCATCCTAGAGCCCTCATCCAGTGGCTGATGGAAGCAGAGGCAGGCACCCACAGATGTACACTGAGCTGAACTCTGGAACCTAGTTGCAGAGAGGGAGGAATGAAGATCAAAGAGGTAGGTACCAGGCTGGTGAAACCCACAGAAACAGCTGGCCTGTACAAGGGGGAGCACAAGGACCCCAGATTGCTGTCTGGGAGGCCAGCACAGGACTGATCCAGTCCCCTGAACATGAATGTCAATGAGGAGGCCTCTGCACTCTAGGGGGCCCCTGGTGGTGGATTAGTATTTTTCCCTGGTGTAAGAAAGGACTTTGAGAGCCCATCCCATGTCTCTGCCTGGACACATGGGGAACGGCCTAGGCCTAGCCCAGGATGATGTGGTGGACTTTTGGGAGGCCCTGTTGAGGGCCCTACCCAGCCTGGGGAATGGAGGGTAGATGGGGTGGGGGGCAGGTGGGAGGTTGAGGGGGAGGATTGGGGGAGGGGAGGGAGAGGGAGAAGGAATTGACTTGTGAAGCAAGGTGTTCCTAATATATATTATATATATATATATATATATATTATATATGTATATATATATATATATATAGTGAATTATAGACACACACACACACACACACACACACACACACACACACACACACACACACATATATATATATATATATATATATATATATATACAATAGGGATCAAACAGGAGATGTTCCATGAATTTTGTCTGGGCAGATGTTAACTTGTGACAAAACTTCCACATTTTCCAATTTGAGCTCTGCCTGCTAATTACAGCACATGCAAAGTCTCAGTTTACCCAACCAGGGTGGTGGTTACTGTCAAGATCTGGTTTTCACATCAGGACTGGTAACAGATTGCTCCAGAATGTTACTGTTTCTGTTTAATTAAGTGTTTAGGCCAGAGTTTATTGTTTAAATGACTAAGGAGCAAGAAGAGGAGCTATACAGATAGTTGAAATTTCTAAGCACTCTAGATGGGTGCTTGGCACAGAGTGTACACAAAGCAGGTGTGCTTTACTTGGGGTTTCTATTGCCTTGACAAGACACCAAGACCACGGCAACTCCTATAAATGTAAACATTTAATTAGGGCTGGCTTACAGTTCAGAGATTTAGTCCATTATCATCAGGTTGTGAAGCCTGGCGGTGTGTGGGCAGACATGGTGCTAGAGAGGTAGCTGAGAGTTCTACACATAGATCCACAGGCAGCAGGAAAAGAGAGTGAGCCAGTAGGCCTGGCTTGAGCTTCTGAAACCTCAGAACCCACACCTAGTGACACACTTCCTCAACAAGGCCACACCTCCAACAGTGCCACTCCCTATGAGTCTGTAGAGGCCATTTTCATTCAAACCACCACAGGGTGCTACCTAGCTGTCATTGTTTTGTTTTTCGGGTTTTGTTGCTTTTTGCTTTAATGTACATTGTTGTTTTGCCTGTATGTATGTCTGTGAGGATGTTGGATTTCCTGGAACTGAAGTTACAGACAGTTGTGAGCTGCCATGTGGGTGCTGGGAATTGAACCCAGGCCCTCTGGTCTGGAAGAGCAGTCAGTGCTCCTCTCTAGCCCCTTAGCTGTCATTGTTAATAGGACTGTTGTTAGCATTCTGGTTATTACTATTCATTCAGGAAACCGCACTGAAAAAAGATCATCTCTTGCTTAAGGAGGAAAGAGCATATAAGGAGTAGAGAAAAGAAATGGAAGGGGCTGGAGAGATGGCTCAGTGGTTAGAAGCATTTGTTGTTCTTCCAGAGGACCTGGGTTCAATTCCCAGCACCTTCATGGTGACTCACCAAGGTATCCAATGTTGTTTTCTGACTATACAGACACCAAGAATTCACATGGTGCAAAGACATAAGTGCAAACAAGACACCCATACACAGCAAATAAAAATAATTATAAAAAATATAAAGGGGGGAATCTGGAAGGAATTGGGAGAGGGGAAAACATGATCAAAATATATGAAAAAATTAAATAAAAAGAAACGGAGAAATGAAGAAATGTCCAAAAGGATATAATTTGAATTTGCTTTTAACTTGGTGGACAAAAGGGGGAACTGGGAGAATTGAGAATACAGCATATGTGTGGAGTCAGGATGGAAGGCCAAGGAGAAGAAAAGCCTGACAAATCCCATTACTTTTTGACAGTGACAACCCACTGACTGACATCGACAGTGTATGTCATCGGAGTATATGACATCCGCACCTCACCCCCCAACATACAGGGTTTCTCTGTATAACAGCCCTGGCTGTCCCGGAACTCACTCTGTAAATCAGCCTGCCTCTACTTCCAGAGTGCTGGAACTAAAGGCGTGCGCCACCACCGCTCAGCAGCACTTTTTCTAATGAAAGAGAATGGAATGTGACACAAATCCCAAGCTTTGAAGGCAAGTATTGTTTATTGAAAGTTTGTTTTCATTTTCTTTTGGTGTATGTGTAAGTGGCAGTTGCGGTGTCAAGGTTGTTTGAAAAGTATTTCACTCTATCAGGATGAAGTCCTGGCCTTTCCCTGAGTTGTCTCTGTATTCAGATAATCATCCTGAAGGAACTTCGGGTAAAGGTACTTTTTTAAAGGGATGGGGGAAGTCACTCAACTGGAATATTCTAGATTTGAGGTTGTTTATTCTCAGGGCAAACTCCTCAATACTAAGAACTAGAATGTACTGAGCCCTTACAGTGTGCCAGGCTCTGGGATAAATGGTCCATATTTGATCCTTCCAACAACTCCATGGGGTGAAGAAACATCAACAATACAACCAAACAAACATTATAGAGTCACCACCTGCAGAAAACACAGATGGCTCTTTCCCTCTCTCTTCTCCTCCCCCTTCTCCTTCTCCCTCCCCTCCCCTTTCCCTTTCTCCCTGACCTTCATTTCATACATCAGAAAAGAAAGAACAGTCAAGTAAAGTGAAGAAGGAAAAAGAAAGCCATGGAAACAGACGGGAACGAGAGGGAGAGGGAAGACGCTGACAAACAGGAAAGGCGGGAAGTACTGACCACAGTGGACATCTAAATTGCCTCTAGCACACTGCCATCCCCAGTGTGGAACTTTCAGGAAGCTTGCTTGAAGAAGTCTGTTTGGGGAACAGTTGAGAAAGGCAGATGGGTATGGTGTGCCAACACAAACTCAAGCTTCCTCCTTCTGTTCAAGGTCAGCCTTGGTGACTCAGGACACTGCTTGATCGTAGGACATGGGAGGCAGCTTGATATGAGCACCAGGGCAGGGCCAGCCAGGAGTCTCAGATTCTCGACCTCAAAGGAGCCCCTGGATCCAAGGTACAACCGAGATAGAAGCTGGAAGGTCTCACCCAACATCAGTAACCCTGAGTTTTTAATCCCTGTGAGATATGAACCCTTTTGGCCTCCAAGGATCGGTTGCATAAATGTAACTCCATCCCAGTAAAGTTTCTGCTGTGACAGAAAATATGGGAAGATCTTCAGCTGACCTCAGCCCGACACTGCTGCCCAACACAACTCTGAAGATTTGCCATTAGGGAATGTGATGAGAGATTCCATCTCCAGGGCTCTGGTCATGACACTTAATTGTCTAGAGAGAACACAATCCCATGTGCTATTATGCACACAAACTCTCTGCCAGAAAATCACCCCATCTGGCTGGAGTCACAGTGGCTAACCATGACTAGAGGGGATGTAAATATAACTACCATCTGGTATCCACCTCTCAGCAATTCCAAGGCAGAACACAGGTGATGAGTGTGATCTGTGGATCAGCATCTCAGTACACTTACATTTCAGTTATGTTTTGAAGAAGGCCTGCTCTCTTGACCTTCCTACCTACCTCCTTCCCTCCTTGAGCTAAGAAGCCACCACAGGAAGATGACAGCTTGTTATTTATTATGACACTGACAAAATCTGTGCCTCAGCAAGGAAAATCAGTTGCTATCGCTGTTACATGTTGGCCCAGAAACTCACATTTTAATGTTCCTGACCCCAAATAAATCACAGATGGCTCCCTTTTATCTCTTCTAAGGGCCCCAGAGTCTATCTGTATCAAGAACACTGAATATCGGACCTCTTGATGCCTCGGGCCATATGCAGAGAAGCAAAGAAAACGTCAGACTGAGATGCCAAACTTGGATTCCTGACTCAGCCTTGGGGAGTCAAGACATAAGAAAGGCAAGAGCAGAAGAAAACATTCTCAAATAAAATTTAATTTTAATTTCCTCTAATTAAATCCCTTTTAGCACTTTGTTGAGATAAATGAATTTCCTTGCTAAATGAAAAATCAGGTGACTCCCCAAATCCCTGTCACCAGCTTTGTGTGGTCCAGCTTTTAAGTTGCTGGGGAAAATGTGGCCTCCCTCCATGTCCCTTGATGCCCACCTCTCTCCTGACCCCTGTGTCCCTTGTCACTGTCCCCTCTTCCTGTCATCTATGCAGACTCAAGTTCAGCCTTGACATTTTCTGGCTCAGTCCCATGGCTCCCCTGCACATGAATAGAAAGACGACATGAAAATCTCCAGCCAGGGCCTTTCACCAGCCTTCCAGCCCCATGACCAGGAAGGCTGACTGCTCAACTGCCACCCTCTTCTGGGACAGCTGCCACATATTCCTATGGCTCCAGCTTCATAATGACTAGTGTCCACTCCCACTCTTGGGAAGTCTCAGATAGTTATCCTTTGCCCTAAATATTCTATTTCCTGGCCCTACTTTCTTCTCTGCACCACCAGCCTCCCTGGCATCTCCCTGGTCAGCAAGTGTCCTGTTCCTTAGAAGCCAGAGGTGTTGGCATCTTACTGACTCCTCCTCATCATATCTATGCAAAAGCTAAAGTCTGACAAACTAACCCAATTGACAGTCACCAAGCTCTGTGGCCTCCTCCACTTCATGTCTCTGTACCTCAGTGGCACAGTTTATAAAACCATGGGCATGTGACGAGGCTATTGCAAAAAGCAAATGAAGCAGCAAGGGAGACAGCACTGTGCTTGACACAGTAATTCTGATTATTAGAGTCATATATTTATCCAACACATGTATTGATCACTGGCTATACCAGGTACTACTTTAGGTCCTGAAGATACATCATGAGCAAAACAAGAGAGAATATCTGTGCTTCTAAGGCTTACAACCTAGTGGGAACATTAGACAATGAACAAATAGGTCATATGTTGAGTATTAATAAAGTCCATGGAGTAAAGGTCAGGTAGGGTAAGGGGAAGATGGAGAGTTAACATAGAGAGAGGCTGCTGGTTTTTTTTTAAATGTTTAAGGAAGAGCGGCATTAATAAGACAGCATTTGAACAAGAGCCAAAGGATATGAAGGAATTACCTGGACATATTTTTACAGGAGGAGTGGGCAAAAGGACATTCCAGGGGTTAAGTCTGATGTGTCTGAGATACAACCTTGTGAAATGCCAAGGACAGGTGGGTGTGTAGTTGGAAAGGAAGCCAGCTGGCTTTGGGTTCCAATTGTATAGGTCTTAGGGATCCAGCAAAGTGCAGCTTGGGCAGAGTAGGGTAAGAGCCGTCATCAGGCTGTGCCTGAATGAACCAAGGAGTGACCATGTTGAGATAAAGATGGCAGTAAAGCCAAGGAGAAATCAAGAGAAGATTGTCAAACCCAAGTATGGGTGATGTTGGCCTAGACGAGGGTTGACACCTTTCTTTGAAGGTTCTCACAGACTTCTCATACCATTCCCACAATAAAGCCATAGTCCTGTTCTTGGTTTCCATCACCTAACCCCTGTGTTATTACGATAGGTCCTTTCTTGTTAGGCCATGCTTGTCTCTTCCTCTCACATTCATCTGTCAATTCCTGGCAGTTGTTCCCTAGTCCTAGCTCCTCTCTATCACTGGAACCTTCCACGGAGTCCTGAATACTCATTATTCTTTCCTACCATAAACAAATCCCTTCCAGGTCTCCACAAATTCAGCAGCAACTGGCATTCTTAACAACCAAGAAACATCCCTTTCAGTGTGGCAATTCAAAATTAATAGTATGGCTTTTAGGTGGGTCTTACCACTAGATTTCCATGATAACAGTTAACATTGAGTACATGCTCAAAAAGTTGCAGATGCTGATCTAAAAGACTTTATTTTTAAAAATCCTTTTTAATCCTTACAACACTTTAACTCCAATTGCACAAATGCAGAAAGTGAGGCACAGAAAGGTTAAGTTGTCAATAGTACAAAGCTAGTAAGGCAAATGCGGGGAGCTAGTATTGGAATCCTGAAAATCTAACTCCAGAGCCAGCCCTCTCTTGCTTCCCATTCTCCACCATTCTGTCTCCCCATTTTCCATCATTCTGTCTCCCCATTCTCCTCCAACATTCTGTCTTCCCACTCTTCTCCATCATTCTGTCTCCCCATTCCACCGTTGTCTTCCTATTCTCCATCATTCTGTCTTCCCATTCTCCTCCATCATTCGGTATTCCCATGCCTTCCTGTGGACCACTAAATTGTAATCCATGAGCACTAAAAATTCTTTCTGCCTAAAGCCTTTGCTTCAGCCTTTCTCTCCTTCTTCTCCCCCTTCTTCTGCCTTACCAAGTCCCACTCAGCACTCAAAATGTCAATGAACTTCCTGTTCCTCCAGGAAGCTTCTCTAAATAAGACCTCACTGACCCTCTGTTCCTCAGCTATTTGAAACTTCCTGCAAAATACCATGTGCCTTGTGGTTTGTTTTTCATGAATTTTCTCAAGTGCACTACAAGCTGCTTATGTAGAACAACCATAATTTATATTGCTTTTTATATCCCCACAGTATTATAGTAATCGGGGCCATTCGGTTCAACATACATTTTCAGACAAAGCCTATGGTGAGCTAGATTCTGTGCTGGTCCTGGAAATACAGCTAAGATGACCCTCAGATTTATTTGTAGAATATGGTACAACCAGGGAATTACTTCTTGAAGTGGATCACCCATTAGAACTAATCCTTTTTATACAAACGCCATCAGTGGCACTGGCATATACAAATAAGTGGCTTTCATGTCAGTCCATAAAAATGGGTTGAGTTTTTTGTTCATGAATGCTGACCCAAGTGCTTGTTCAAAAAAAAAAAAAAAAAAACTAGACAAAATTCCCATCTGTCCCCAGTTTATGCCATCATGTGTGTCAGGGTGATGCTGGGAAGAGAGAAACTACTCCAGTGTGCAGAGGCAAAAGAGAATACAGAGCTCTGCTGTAGAGAGCAGCCCAGATGAAACACAAAACGATCAAATAAATCACTTTCTCCATCATTACCTAATGTCTGTTAGTCTCTCTCCCACGCTTGGAGTGCCTTCCTTAGCTCTGCTTTCATGTGATCCATCGTGGCTCCCACAAATCGGTACCCTCAATCTCTAAACATCCACTTCCTAGCCTCCCAGGTCCAGCACCACTGCATATGAACTACATTTTCCATATTCTAATACCAATTATCCAACAAGAGAATATAGCAAGTCTATCACATGGATTATATCTCAAATTCAATTAGCTATGTCTGGGGGCTATGGGAACAATGTTCCACATCAAATCAGAGTAGCAAAGGATGCAGGGAAGGGTAGCGTTAGGAGAATACAGTGGGATAAGTGGCCCAGTAGTGGCCCTAGAACACAGGCACGCCTCGGATTTTCATGGAATTTTAAAAATAATGGAATCTAGGAATCATTTGATACCATTCTCATGTTTTAGCCCCGTGAGACTAAAGTCCCTTAGCAGGTACACGTGGCACCAAAGGAGTTTCACACACTTTTGTCATGTGCAGCTTTACTCTTTTTACTCTTTGGCCTTTTTGAGGGGCCTGTCACCCAGCTCCCAAATAAATCACACACAGAGGTGTTACGATAAATCTTTCTGCCAAAAGCCGCCTGAGCCCCACAGCCCCGTGTGAGTTTTACGTCAGCCATCCGCCCGAGTTGGTGCCCAAATTATTGCACAGGGAGACTAGTATTAGGTTCAAAGCTGCTTGGCCAATGACTAGGACTCTCATCTGTTAGTTCAGTCTTAACTATCATAAACCTATATATTTTATAAGACTTATCCTATCGGACGCCTTATTGGCGTCCCTCCTTGCCAGTGGATCACATTGTGCCGCTGGAGCAGGTGCGGAGGGGAAAAGGAGGACACACTTCCTGTTTCTCCTTCTTTAAATATGCGTCTCCTTGCTATGTCACTTCCTGCCTGGATCACCACTTCTCTACTACATTTCCCAGAATCCTCTTTGACTCCTAGTCCTGTCTAACTTGCTGTCTCATTGGCCAAACAGTATTTTATTCAACAATTAATAAGATAAACATACATAGTACATTACCCATCATTTCCTCTTTTCTGTCTAAATAAAAAGAAGGGTAACTTATCTTTTATAATAACTGAAGAAAACTATAACCATAACTATCTGTCTTCAACTCTATCAAAGACCACAGAAGGATAATATATAAACTCTAGAATTGACAGAGACATCTAGATACCTAGACAGTCACCCAAAGTTCCTCTGTAACGTTGGGGCATCCATCTTCAGCCCATAGGCCACAGTGTGTCTGGCACACTTCTCCATTTCAACAGGAACCCTTCAGTACTGTCTTGTTTTATAAGTTCAGCAGTCATTTTCTTGTGGGTCCTGCATATCCAGTTTATACAGCAACAGTCGAGGCAAGAGCAGTTTCTTGCCCAAATGGCTAATCTTGCCATATTGAAAGCAAACTCCATAATGAGTTTCTTCGATGCCCATCCTCCTTTCTGATGTAATTGGTGTGCCAGGAGCAGTTGTGTCTCACTGCCAAGAAAAACCCTAAACCATTTAAATGCCATATTTCTGTAGGTCTTTGAAAGGTTTGAAGAATACCTAACCATCTCAAATACATCTCTGCAAATCTAGAAAACCTAACTAACCTAATTATAAGTTCTGACTATCATAGGTGATTATATTACCGTATTTAAACACAATACCTAAATAAGAAGAGACATATACATATCACAAAATTGACCTTAAAGTCATATCAATAAATGAAAATCTATACCAATGCAAAGTATTCATTCCTATATCCTATTCCCCTTTTTTCTTTAAAAAAAATTGACTATGCTCATTATCATTTATAACCAACCCCATTTAAATGAAAACAAACATTTATAAACAATATTTGGGAATATGGGCATCGTTCTTTCCAAACTGCTTCCTGCTGATTGGGGACGATGTTCATACCATTAGGATCATGATAAAACATAGAAATCTGACCAAGTCCTTGTTTTTGTAGTCTGTAAGGCTGTATCGTCTCAGCTTCAGGGGGTCTTGCTTGATCAAACCATATTAGTCTGGAAGGAATCCACAGCTTTTCATTTTCTGTGGAAATACAAGCAAAACCTTTATTTCTAAGTAGCCTGTCCTTAAATTTAAATTTTGAAGTCAAAGCATTTTTAAAATTTATAAGTTGGATTAATTTAGCAGCATTTATAATCAAATGTATTTTAGCAGCAGTAAGTCTTTCCTCGGCAATCAAACAATTTAAAGACAACAATATTGCATATAGTATCCAGATTCTCTGTGTATTTTCCATCTTTATGTGGCTTTTTTCTTAGTTTATTTTTAATTTCTTTTGTTTCTTTTTTTTTTGTTTTTGTTTTTGTTTTTGTTTTCGGAGACAGGGTTTCTCCGTGGAAATCCGCCTGCCTCTGCTTCCTTCAGCAAATCCTACCGGCATGCACCACCACAACCGGCTACTCTATTTCCTCCTGTTACTTTTTCTCTCACAAGCCTACATATATTTTTAAATGTAGCGTAAACCTTTAGAGGTTTTTCTTTATCTGGATCTGTCTTTATCATCTCGGCAGTGCCGAGTCCAACGCCCAAGAGCACCAAGACTGTGCGAGCATATGGAAGCTGCTCCGATGCCTCTCAGCGGCCTGACAGGGCAGGCTGTGGCGGCAGGTTTACCTCTTTCTCTGGGAACCTTGGGGCATGGGGTCATCCCACTTACTGACACCATTCTGTTATGATAAATCTTTCCACCAAAAGCCGCCTGAGCCCCACCGCCACACGGAGGCTTATTCTTAGTTATGAATGCCCGGCCTTAGCTTGGCTTGTTTCTTGCCAGCTTTTCTTAAATTAAATTATCCCCAACTACCATTTGCCTCTGGGCTTTTTCCTTTTCTTCTATATGTCTTACTTTCACTCTTACTCTGTCATTGGCTGGCTGGCTGGCTGGCTGCCTGGCTGCCTGGCCCCTGATCTCCTCCTCCACTTGTTTTCTGCTCCTCCTCGTCCCTCTTATAAGCCTTCTCCACCTGGCTCCTCCCTACAACTTCCTGTCAGCTAGTTGCTGACCCAGTCTCCTGACTGCAGGTGAATTTTATTTAATCAAACATATCTTTGCATCATTAAACTAATGTCCCAGAGCATAAACAAAAGTAACACACCTTAAAATAATATTCTACAACAGTCTTTGATTCCTAATTTATACCAATAATTACCAGCAGCTAAGATCCCTTTTGACCTGCAGGTACCCAAAGACAGTCCACACATACCCATATAACAAAGTGGGCTTATTTTCCCTTTTTAGCATTATTTCTAAGAACTTTTTACATGTATTATCTTGTTTATCCTCACTTGTTCGGTCATGATAAACTGACTCCTAAAGACTTACCCGTGCCTTATGTTAGTACTGGGCCGAGCCTGGAGTCCATCAGATTCCAAACACTTGCTCATCCTGCTATGCCATGCTTCTTCCACTCTCCAGGAAGTTAGATAAACGCCAATCTACACTGTTTGTGTTTTTAATTTTCTGTATACTGTGTTTTTAACACTTATTTACTTTGTATATGTGTGTGCATGTGGGTGTCTACATACCATGTGTATGGGTGTCCATGTGCCATGATATACATGTGTATGGGTGTCTGTGTGCCATGACATACATGTGTATGGGTGTCTGTGTGCCATGACATACATGTGTATGGGTGTCTGTGTGCCATGACATACATGTGTATGGGTATCCCTGTACTATGACATACAATATGCAGTTCAGACGCAACTTGCCCGTGTCAGTTCTCTCATTCCACCAAGTGGGTTCAAGGGATTGAATTCATGTAGTCAGGCTTGACAAAAGTGCCTTTACCCACTAAGCCATCTTACTGGCCATATTGTAGTATTTTGACATCTTGAGAATCTAGCTAAGAAGACATTGACCATCCTGGACCTAGTCAATTCTCAGGGGTGGCAAAAACTCAAGGACAAAAGGGACAAATGCAGAGCCATTCCTCCTCTGTGTGACCAGGGTTGAGTCACACAATCCCCTAGGCCACAATCATCTTAGCTCCCTCCCCTAGTCATTCCAAGAACAGTCATGGAAACAACACCTACAGCACAAAGCCTTCCAGAATTATGGAGACTAACCACTCCTGAATGGTTCACTCTGTCCTGTCTTACCTTTCCCAGGAAAACCTGCAAAGCACCTGCTCTATGCGTTCCCCTCATTCCTGCCCCACCCTGCCATCTAACCCATCTGGGGCTTCCCATGTACCCCTACATACCATATTACCCTACTTCTAGTACCTCTGAAGACAACAAGCCCTTTACCTGAACCTTTGTGTCGCCTCTGTGGGTCACACAGATCGACCCAACACGTAAGAGGTAGAACATAATGACAGGAAGGGGTTGAGAATGCAAACCAGGTCAGGGGGCCGGTGCAATGGAGGGAGTCAATCCCCCTCCAACCCTGAAAGCATGGCTAAGACTTCCAGCCCTCTGCATCTGTGTCTCTGGCACAGCAGAAGGAATGACAGGGCCATTTTTCAACGCCCCGATCAATTGGAGTGGAAAGCTGGTTCTCAGCTTGGAGACTATTGGGAGAGAGAAATTCATTCATTCTGGGAAAGGTTTTACTGCTTCTAATTTGTTTGGGTGTTGTGTCTGCCTGTCTGTGCACCACACACATGTAGTGCCTGTGAAGGCCAGAAGAGGGCATTGAACCCCCTAAAACTTGGCTTACAGCCAGTTGTGAGTGCTGGGAACTGAATCCTGGTCCTCTGGAAGATCAGCCAGTGCTCCTGACGAATAAGCCATCTCTGCAGCTGCCCACTGGTACAAAGATACCAACACTATCCTCATCAGCTATTTTGGACTGACTCTTGAAGTACAAGATGTGTTTAGAATTCTCATAGGATTCTTCATTGCTTCATTGGTCGCTGACTCGAATGCCTCTGAGCTTGACTCTGAGTTTCTTGAGGCAAAAAGAAGCAACTCACAAACATCTAAATCCTAAACTGCTTCTAAAAAATGCTACTTCTAAGAACTCTGCATAAAGCATTTCCTTAAAACACGAGCCCCTATTCACTGTTGTTTCTTGGCTTGTGGTTGCGATTCATTATCCTTGAAATAAGGACTCAAAATCAATTGCATGCCCTGGTTTCAAGAAATACTGATACAGTCTCTCAACATAAGAAGGGACAGGGTGACCAATGTACTCTACTTACCCAGGTCTGCAAAGGTCCCTGGGATATGGAAATTTCACCTTTAAAACTGGAAAGTCCCTAGCAAACTATGGCAAGGTAGTCATCCAAACCTAGGCACTTTTGGGGGGCTTAGGAAAATAGTGGTTTGTTTTTGTTTTTTACTAACAGGTATTAATTTTATATATGTAAGAACAGTATCCGGTGTGGTATTTCTACATATGCACACAGCGTGCACTGATCAAATCCATTTTTAAAAGCAAAGCTTTTCTTAACTTTTAAGAGGTGTCCTAGAACCAAACATTGCCACAATGCAAGATGCTAATTACCCTTTAATGTCTTTAAACAGCATATTTTTTGTAGCCTTGCAGAAAACCGAATGTATAAATCTGTGACAATGAATACAATAGATTAGTGATTCTTAGCACCTCCCAATGCAGATGAAATACATCAAACAAATGAAAAGCAAACCTGACACAGGCGACAATGATTCATTTCAATATGTAAAGCCCTAGTAGGGACTTCTACATAAAGGCAAGCCTTTAGCATCAGCCCAGGAGTCTTTATTCATTGCCAGGAAAAGCTGGGGCAGGAGACTTCACTATTCCAAGGATGGGGGTGGGGGTGGGGCTTCATCCCCATTTTCCTTATTCAAGCCCTTTCCTCTGGCTCTGCCCAGCAGTATTGAAATAAGCAACCCCAATAATGTGCACATTAATTAAACCTTCAATAGAGGTGGAAAGGAAAGAGCTTGGTGAGAGCCCAAATTGCTTTAATCCTTCCCAGGAAAGATGAAGAGTTAAGAACTTTACCAATCTTGGAAAGAAAGAAAGAAAGAAAGAAAGAAAGAAAGAAAGAAAGAAAGAAAGAAAGAAAGATCTAATCCTTCAAGACTCAAACTGCACAGTTCTAATTGATTGATGCCATTTATATGTAATCTAGCAGCACTAAATAATTTATTTTAAAATGACAGATGTTGAAAACATAGAGCTACACTAATCTATGTCAAGCAGAGAGTATATTTTCATGACTATCATGAATATCATGCCAAGATTGAGTTTTTGTTTTAAAGAAACGTTCAGGTGCCTTGTTTTAGTACTTAAAATAAGTTTAGGAAAAGGGTAGTTTTGAGCCAGTTGATGAGACTGGATTATAAATTTTCATCCCATGAGTTTAGGCCATCACACTAAGCACTGAGCAAGATGTAGGAAAAACAGTAGAGAATGGAGAAATGGGTGTGTCCTTCGCCCTAGGGATGTATCAGTCAGATTTCCATTATGTTGGTAAAATACCTGAAATCAATCAATCTATAAAGACAAAGGATTTACTGTGTTCATGGTTTGGACTAGCTGGCTCATGGCTCCAGGACCATAGTTTGACCAGTGGATCCCTGAGTCTAGTACCTATATCTACCAATATCTGCCCTGGAAAAAGCAGGATACCCAATAGTGCCTGTGTCCCATCCCACAGTTGGAACCTTTCTGTGCAAAGAGAGGCAAAGAGAGCTAAAGAAAGAGACCCAGTCATCTCTTCAGGGGCACACCACCAATTACATAACTTCCTCCCATCAGGCCTCCTCAAGGTCCACCAACAATAACCCTACCATCACTCCAGTAGCACTACCGGCTGGCAGCCAAGCCTTTAACATAAGCACCTCTGAGGAATATTTAAGATCCAAACTATAAGAAGTGGGGGAAAGTGACAATAAATACAAAATAAATAGAAGAAATAATTTCTATGATAAAGAGCAGTAGAAAATCTACTGTCGCTTTTCACATTATAGCTCCTTGAACCATTTAGCATCTATGAAATCTCAATTTCAGCTTCTATTGAAACAATAAGGTTGAGAGGTTTGCCTTAGTGTGGGCTTTGTTACCAATTCATTTCACAAATCCATCTGTCTTCATGAAGAGTGAATTAACATGATATTCTAATTTCCCCACCCAAAGAACCTGTATTACCTACCTTAGGCTATTAAAGTATTACATTTTTATTTGTTTTAGCAACATACTTAAAGTCCTATAAATAATTTATAACTTCAAAGACAAGGCTTTACAAATAGCCTGACATTCCCATCCTCGACACTAACACTTTTTCTCACTAGTAAGTTTAATATCTGTTCTTTCTAGTTCCTAGAACAAATAAGCCACAAGCCACACATAACATTTCTGTCAGTGTGGGACAGATTATAATGGAGCTAAACGCTTTCTGGTTTGTGGCACCATGGCCTTCATGATACCGTTGGTGATAAAGTTGGACTAGATAAACTCACTATACTGCCACTGGTTTGAAAATGAAGCACATAGAGTTTTGTACAGTCTGCTATACTTGATAATACCTGTAAAGGACTAAGTGGGCATAGTGCCACATGCCTGGCATCTGAGCACTCAGGAAGCAGAAGCAGGAAGATCGGGAGTTAGATGCCAACCTCAGCTACAGAGCAAGTTTGAGGCCAATCAGGCTACATGCTTATTCTTGACTGTAGTGTGTGTGTGTGTGTGTGTGTGTGTGTGTGTGTGTGTGTGTGTGTGTGTGTGTGCTTGATTTAATCTCGTGCTATTTTTCCTCATTGTGGCACTAAGAGTGATAGGTATTCTCTCTCTCTCTCTCTCTCTCTCTCTCTCTCTCTCTCTCTCTCTCTCTCCCTCTCTCCCTCTCTCTCTCTCTCTCTCTCTCTCTCTCTCTCTCTCTCTCTCTCTCACACACACACACACACACACACACTCAGAAGCACAGGTATGTAGTGGACATAAATCCACTTGTATGACGTACACTCTTGAATGCTCTCACAGACACAGGCTGCTTAATGATGCCTTTCACATAAATTACCCCCAATGTTCAATCATGGCTGTAGAAGGATAAGGGAGAAATCTCCATCATTGCAACCATTGCCGGCAAGCAGGAAAGAGGGTGACAACGACAAAACGATATTCAGGACACCACATGGTTCTGTCAACTTCCTCTGACAGGAGAGTTTTAGAATGGCTGCCCTTCTCATCCCTCTCCTCCCATCTCCACACATCCCTTTAACTCCCTGTAGAATGGCTATTGCTTCTTGGAGCTTCCTAGTGAACCGTCTCCTCCAGAAAAGCTAAATCTGCAATCAGGAACCAAAGTTTCCCATACAAAATGTGTCAGTGATTGATGACAGCAAAGGATATTACCATTTTAATAAGGTGGGTAAGAATTGAGATTCTAAGAATAGGTCTCCAGGCCTCGTGACTGACAGGAGGAGGATATATTTGACTGGCCTGAAGAGCTCCTGGCCGTTGATCTGCAGTCTTCTGGTCCCAGGAACCATGTAAAGCTGATCTTGCTATACACTATCATCACAAAACAATATAAAGTGGCACTGTTTTCAACACTGCTAAAGGGGACATTAGGTTCTCTTTGGGGTTCTTAGTCTCATTAATAAAAGACTTTAAAAACAGACTCAAAAGAGACCTCAGGGGCCATTTTATTAGCGCTTGAAAGAAAAACAGCAGAACTGGCAAGCTGTAAATCTTGGTAGTGGCTAGAAGGAGAGAAATAAAGAGACCGAACTTTTGAGTTAGGGGTCAAAAAAACCAGGATGTTCAGCAACAGAGACCAGAGGCACCATGGAAGGAGGGCTTCAGAGGACAAGTGCAAAAGCGTTAGGAAAGCAACATTAGGCTACTGGAAAGAGATAGAGAAACAGATGGGAAATTATGCCCTTTGAATTTAGAACTCAAAGATCCAGCAGATGCAGCAGGGAAGATCTACAAACTAGTACCCCAAGGGAGGGGTTTCCAGGAGGGTAGAAGTGCATGGTCTCATTAAGGGGTAATTATTCCTCCCAGCCCCTTAATACTTCTTCAGGTCTATCAGATTTCCCAAGAAGGGGGTCTCCTGGTCCTGTGACTCACAGACCCAGCTGTATTAACTCTTAAGGGAGGAGACAATGGTATGTGATGATCTAACCTTGCAGAATGGCCCATCTCCTCCATTCAGAGCCAAAGGTTTTGCTGTCGATGTATTTTGTTTTGTTTCATTCAGGAGGCTTAAGCGGTTGTGGGAGATGGCATCTTCGACGTTTTCCTTTTTAGTGTTACCAGGAAGGTGGGAGTTGAAGTCCAAAGTCTTCCATGAGGCAGAGGTCCATCCTCAATGGCTTCTAAGGCTACTAATCCCTAGCAATATGTTACAGAGCGACAGCAGGGCATCCACTCAATTAGATAACAATAATAACAGCTGTGCAGGCACAGTTCAGCTCGGATTATCTTGTCCGGTAGCTTTTGATTTATTGAAATGTCCTCCATTGATGGCATTGGGACTTAGATTTTTACAAACTGACATTTGTCTCTCCCTGCAAGTCAGAGATTTTCTTCTGAATCAACACATGGGAAACACTGACAGGTAGCCTCTTGACTATTAAGTATAAACCAATCTCTCCAGGAATTGGTTCAAATGTCATTTTGTTCTGAGTGCTTTTCATGTTATTATTAATAAAAACACTAAGAGCAATTATGTCTATTGGCCGCTTGCCACATGCCAGGTGTTCTTCATTTCATCTGCTTAGGCTCCCGGCAGCCTCTGGAGCAGTTATTATTGTCCTTTGTTCTGTATCAGTGAGAACAACCAAGGTCACACACAGAAGTTCTTCTGAATTTTCTTGCCTCTTTTCTGGAAGATTCTAAAGGGAATTTATGAAGGTTTTAGGACAATAAGGCAGGGAAGATGCTGTATGCACCAGCTACTTCCCAGGACACACAAAGGTACAAGGAAGAGGAGAGAGAGAGAGAGAGAGAGAGAGAGAGAGAGAGAGAGAGAGAGAGTGCAACTTTTGAAATGTCTGTGTTTTCTATGAGCTATTTATGTGTCTGGAGGTGAGTCAAGAATGACACAACCAGTTGCTGAATTCGAGACCTATAATCAACTCTACGGGGCTCAGCAGAAGCAGTTTAAACAAGAAATAGCTTAGATTTAGATTTGCTCTTTCCAAAGCAAGCAACAATAGAGCATCAGACTGACTGCCAACCACGGGTTGAAAGCGTGTGATGTCAGAACCAACCTCCCAAGCAGACGCAACCTTACCCCCAGACTAATTTCTAAGTACACATGTTTATTGGGTGGTATTCTTAGCTTGGCTTTCACAGGATAAACCAAGGTTTCAGTCAGAGGAGGGCTGGGGGCAGGTTAACTATGGTTCTCTGTTCCTCCCTCCCTCCTACTCTCTCTCTCCCTCACCCTGCCTGAAAACTGTCCTGATAATAGCCCTAACTACCATTTATAGACTTCACTGGGTCCACACAGTCTTTTGAATACCTCATCTGACTTTGTGGGCTAGGTTTTACTTCTGAGATGAAATCCTGTTAAATTACCCATACTTGCCTTGAACTCATGATCCTCCTGCCTCACCCCCTGAGGTTTACATGTGTGCTACCACACCTGGCTAGTAGCCACCTTAAACTAAACGATGGATCCAGCTAAGAGGGAGGGAAGGAGAGAGACAGAGAGAGACAGCGAGTCCGAATCACACCACCAAGGAGGATCAGAGCCATAACTGAGTCCAGGTTTTCTGGGTTTTCCAATTAAAGAGCCAAAAGGAAAACTCATCAAGGAGAAATCATTGTATGGTTATTCCTTGCTCTACACCATCTGTCTGTTTGACATTTGTATTAAAATTAATAATAATTTGGGGGCTAGGTATGGTTCTAGATAAGGAGCTGAGAGTTCTTACATCTTGACTCACAGGCAACATCTCACTGGGTATATAGCTCAAGCATAGGAGACCTCAAAGGCCACTACTCTCACAGTGACACACTTCCTCCAACAAGGCCACACCTACTCCAGCAAGGCTGCACCTCCCATTAGTGCTACTCCCTTTGGGGGCCATTTTTTTTCAAACCAATTTTTCACAGCAAGCTTTCTTATACATCCCAGGACCATCTGCCCATGGAATGGTGCCACCCACAGTGGTCTGGGCCCTCCTATATCAATTAACAGTCAAGATGACCCTCCTCTCCTAGTAGATATAATAACAGGCCAATCTGACCTAGGCAATTCCTAAATCAAGTCTCTGCTCTCAAATGATTCTAGGCTGTGTCAAGTTGAGTTGCTAACCAAGATACCCTGGCTCAAAAAATAAGGTGGACAGCAACTGAGGAAGACATCTGATATCCATTTCTGGCCTCTACATGCACATGCAAACATGTAAGTGTGCATTCAAGCATATGTGTGCACACACATACACACAAAAGTAGCAACAATTTATTGTATTCTAATGGTCTTCTACCATTAATTCCATCTACCACCAACAAAAACATTTCTCTCTGAAACAACTCTCCCGTTAGCTTTCATCTTACAGTTTATTCTTTAATTTAACATCACCATGTATATGATGGAGGGCGTGAACACATGCCACCATGCACATATTTAGGTTACAAGACAACTTTCTGAAGTCCATTTTCTCCTTCCACCTAATGTGAGTTCTGAGAAGGCTTGAACAGTGATTGCTTTGTGCACTGAGGCCCGGTTGCCAAACCTACAGTGTGATTACATTCCTGAGCATCCATTGAGGCATCGCTATCAATCAGGCCCCATCTTTCCCCCTGATATGCATAGAGCATTTGAAGTGCTAGACGCATATGTGAGAGATACACCTTCCCACGGGTCCTGTTTGTGTCTGGGACTGATTTTCCTGGTTATGAACTTCTGAGGGAAAAGGCTTTTGTAGAGCACGCAGTCTCTACTGAGATGGTCATTCTGTCAACATAGAAATTCATTTGAAACAAAGTGTGTTCACTTAAAGTAAAAAAGGAAAGAATGGTTTTAAATTACTGCCACCCCTATCTAAGTCAATGGTCAGCTACTCAAGAGCCAATTATCCACGTTAAGGATTCTTCCTGCTCCTGCACTTCCTCCCTCCCCCCCCCATATTGTCTACCTAACATTTGCATTCTTGGTTGTCATCTTCTACAGGGCTATTAGAGGAAAAGAAGGGAGGTAATATTCAAAAATAAAATTTCAATAAATGATAATCCAAGTACCTGCTTTGTGACAGAGTAAGTAACTAAGAGCCACAGAGAGTGCTTGTGGGGACAAGAGCCCTGCTAAACAAATACTGGACTGAGGATGTACATACACACATACACAGAGAGAGAGAGAGAGAGAGAGAGAGAGAGAGAGAGAGAGAGAGCAGAGAGAGAGGGAGGAAGGAGGTAAAGACACAAAACAGAAAGTACTTTTACACTTGTGCTTGAAGTCCAGGAAAAATCAGAGAAGAAGATAAAAAAGAAGATAAAACACACAGGGAACAGCAGGCGTGTGGGCAGCAGGGTGGGGAAGTATGTGTGCTCTGAGACTAGAGGATGGATAGCAAAAGACAGAGAGAAGGGATATAGGGCTGTTTCCTGAGGGTTCTGTGGGTGGTGACCTGACTTATTTCAGTCTGTTCCAACTTTTGATCAGTATGTCATCAATATCGTCACTATACCACCCTCTTCAATCTCAAAAGTATCTGGTTCTGGGATCGACAAGAAAGCTCTTGCTGTACAAAACTGATGACTTGCAGTGCTCATATTTACACACACACACACACACACACACACACACACACACACACACACACACACACGGGGCAGGGGTAAAATAAAAAGAATTCCAAGTATCTTATTCTGGATAGTCAATAACATGGCCATGAGCATCAGGCTGAGGCACCTGTATGTGGAAGCCATTACTAAATGATCATGTCATTTGCTAAGTTTAGGCTCACTGTGAGAACTGCTAAAATATCACCCCAGACAGCAACACAGATTGGAATTAGAAGCATACATATCTGAATACTACAGGCCAGAGAGGTTGTGAAATGACAGCTCATTGGCCAAAAATGGTAGACTCTTTATCTCATCTGGCCCATGTAGGATATTTTTTTTCAATCCTGAAACAACAGTTACTATCATAATATCTAGCTTAGAACTCTGTGCTTCTGCCTTTATTTTAGAAACGGTAAAATCTCAAACACGGGTCTTATATATCCCATCATGCTAACGGATGAATGGGCTCAATCATAGCTGGCAATATTTTGTATCATCCCTACCATAGGTGTAGCCTCCACCATAGTCACCTGGGACCCCAGAGTGCCCACATCCTGGTGTCATCCCCTCCAACACTGTATCAGGTATCTAGGTGTGTTCAACAGAATGAGAGTGCCACTCCCAAGCTGAGGTCCTAAGAGACACGATGGTTTTGGTTACTCTCACTCACTTGCCATATTGCTCTACACAGTACAGTTGTGGAGGGAGACCTATGTGGGGAGGGACTAAAACACCAGCCAACAGCCAAGTGAGTTTTAAGCAGTGAAGCATCTAGCTTCAGCCTCTTACTCAGAGGGCAGAAGCCCCACTAGCATCCTGAATGCCACTCTACAAAATCTCTGAGCCAGAATCATTCAGCCAAACTACCCCTTCATCCTTAGAAACACTGTAAAAAAAACAAGCATCATTGTTTTTAGCCATTAGTTAGAGAAGAGGCTATTTGTCCCACAGCAATAGCTAACTAATGGATGAACACAAATGATTTGTTATTTAAATTTTTTGAGATTTTAATATAGTTACTTCATTTTCCCCTTCTCTTCCCTCCCTCCAAGCCCTCCCATGCCTTCCACTTTCAAATGTATGGCCTCTTTTCCTGTAATCACTGGTGTGTGTGTGTGTGTGTGTGTGTGCCCTACAATCTAGCATGTCTAAGAGAGAAGGCTGCTTACTCTGGGTCAGACTATGGAAGGCCAAATTCCCAGAGCACCCTGAAATAGTTTAGAAATGTGACAACTTGTTTGCCGTTTCAGATCCCTTACCTGGAAAATGTGATATTTTTAGCTGGAAAGTCTCTGAATTTCCACCTCACAATGTCTTAAATAGTTTCTCTTTCTCCCATGACTGAAAAATGTGGCTTCTGGGACAGGTCAGATACTCCAAGACACCCTCTGGACCTCAGGTTTCTTCCACCTTTCAACTTTAACTTTCTAAATATGTTGGCTCATTACCTGGTTTCTACAGTTGCTACAGCTCCAGCCCTCACATTTGTATCTATAGGAACAGAAGGAAATGGAAACAGTTGAGAGGGGTTGTCTTGTTTTAAACTTTTTATTAATTTTTATATGTGCATATGTCTATGTGCATAGGTTCCTCTGGAACCTGGTCCAGGCAGTTATGAGCTGGGAGCTGGCTATCAAACTGAGGTTCCCTGCAAGAGCAATATACACTTTTAACCTCCGAGCCATCTCTCCAGTCCCCAGTTGAGAGTTTAAACTGCTTGACTCATTTTATCAAGAACAATTTAAAGTATTTGTTTGTGACAGAAGCCACATTAGCAGTAATAGAGGCTGGAAAAGTATTAATACCTTTGACGCCAAACAAAAGTTGAGTTCTGTAAGCAAAGCCAGGGGTGCAGAAACACTAAGTGTACACTTGCTTTGATTGTTTGAGGGAACAATTGAAACATTGTTTGGTCTGACAGAGCCTGGCATGCAGGGAGTGTCCATAGCTGTTGAAGTTACAATAATCCAGGCCCAAATGCTTCATCATGAACACTGCAGAGGAAAAACTGTAAGACCCAATTAAGTTGGCCTGAAAGACGAAACTATTGTCTTTAATAAAAAGTCAGGGTTTGGTGGTTTGATTTTCCTTACCTTTAAGATTTAGCCTTCTCAGGCTGGAGAGATGGCTCAGAGGTTAAGAACACTGAATGCTCTTCCAGAGGACCCGAGTTCAATTCCCAGCAACCACATGGTGGCTCACAACCATCTGTAATGAGATCTGGTGCCCTCTTCTGGTATGCAAGTGTGCATGCAGATAACTGTATATACAATAAATAAATAAATTTTAAAAAAAGATTTAGCCTTCTCACAATTACAAGAGCATTGCCCTCATTATCTATTTTAATTAGTTTTAAATAGTGCTCTTCATCATTTTATATTCTTACTGTGACAATATAACCCTGTTTTAAAATCTGCTTGATGAGAACAATACCCAGAACAAGTCTCCCAACCAGCGGCCTGCACAGTGCACAGTCACCTGAGGGGACCACTGACTTTACACTTCGACACACATTTGCTTTAGACACAGTTCAGAGGCATAAGAAAGAAATACTGCCTACAGATATAATAAAATGAATTGCAGCATGGTAGTCACGTGCCACTAGATGTTTCCATAACTCATGGGCAACACAAAACCCTAAAACTTTGATACATGCTGTTGAACAGTCTCAAGGCTGTAGATTAGATAACTAGATAATTGATGAGGCAGTCACACACTTCCCTAGCCAAACACAACAATCCAGGGGCCAGGATGCAAAAATGCTGACAGCTGTCTCATTACATGGTGTTAAAACCGGAGAGGCGAGTCATGGTAGGAAGAGGTTTTAAAAAATGGGGGGGGGGGGGGGTCCTAGGCACCTGTCCAAAAGAATTAAAAGCAGGAGAGATACTTCACTCCGGTGTTCACAGCAGTAGTGGTTGCAACAGGCAACAATTGTAACAGCTATCAAAGAGTGAATGACTCGGCAAATGCACTATAAGCACACAATCAAACAGACAGACATAAAAGGAAGGAAATGCTGACCCATGTTACAGCATTGATAAACCTTGAGGACATCAGGCTAAATGAAGCAGAAGAACAGCAAATAGACTTAAGAGTCCACTTAGGTGAGGTGAGGTGTCTAGAGTACTCAGGTGTGTAGAGACAGATCCATGCTGGGGGCTGCCAGGGCTGGGCATTAGTATTTGGTGGGAACAGAGTTTCCATGGGGAAGATGGAAAGTTCTGTTAAGAGGTGGTAATGATGGTTGACAGCTATGTAAATACACTCTCACCTTGGAGCTCTGTACTAAAACGTGTGCTCACGCGCACACACATGCACACAACTCCCACTACCACTATCCACTATGTCCTTCAAAGTTCAGTCACAGGGGGAAAGAAGGGAACAAAATGAAAGAGCCTTCTAGGCTCTTCCTAGAAACAGTTAACGTCTCCCGGCCGCTTCGTGGTGCTCTCCTGTTGTTTTGTCCTTTTGCTTTGTTTCTTTTCCTATAATAAATGTGCACTACATTTCTGATGAGTAGAAAGAGACATACTGTAAAATGGGCAGTCAAGGGTGAGTGGCCTGAGCTCCTCTCAAACCCCTACCGCCACCCCCACCGCCACCCCAACCCCACCCCCACCGCCAACCCCACCGCAGGTCAAGGCCAGGATCTCTAGAGGTTCGTTTCTGCTCAAAGGCCTGAGATACCACCACCCTTGTCTTTTCACGCCCAGCACTGATGGTAACTCTGGGTCAGCTGTTACATGCTGACCTGGAATGATTCGGCTCTGCTGCTGCTTCGGGCTCCTGGGGACTCGATGACAAAGTGGAGCAGTCACTCAGTCAGCAGCTTCTGGGGCACTGAGAAGCAGGGCTCTAGCTCTCTGTTGATCTTGATTGGCCCTTTTTACATTTCTGTTGCGGTTTCTTGGAGAAAACAGGGGTCTCTCACTGAAGCGTTTGGGAAACAACTGAATTTTAATGGAATCTAATTGGCCCCCATGGTTATCTCAAAGAAGCGGTGGTCATAAAAGTTAATTAAGTTAGATTCATTTGCATATTCAAGACCATTCCCCCCCCTTTTTTTTTTCCACTTTAAAAACAGAGAAAGAAAATGTCTCTCTGCCTGGTGGGAATTAGGATGTAACAGAGTCCAGGTGGCTTGGTTTGCACTCGGGGGAATTAGAGTAGCAGGCTATTATTTTAATCCTCTCGCCTCACCTTGTGTTCTCCGCTTCCTTTAGGTTGAATGTTGACACAGGAGGTAAACTGCTTTACATTGCTGTGTAGAACAAACCCTTTGCAGGAAAAGATTTGCCATGCTAAGCCACCAAAGCAGTTTTCTAGACAAAAGCATTCGGTAGCGACATTTACAGCCACGGGACTGGCCAGCAGCGAGCGCATTTGTCCGCATGCTTGACTGCTTATTGGCAACAGGAGTGCGACTTCATTTATTATGGGTCAGAGGAAGAGAACAATCGGACCCTAAGAGGATGCCTCGTCTGCCCTGCTGCCTGGGGTAAGCCTAAAATAACCGGCTGAAATGGAACTCTGGCCTCTTTTCGGTAGCCCCTGGGGAAGCTTTTCCACAACCATCCTCTATTACCCGGCCCATTTTTAACAAACCTTAATATCATACCAAAAGCATCCCCTATGTCAAACCTCTATCCCCAGTGCTGCTGACTGGCCATCTATTCTCACATGCAACCCGAGCGAATGTGTACAGTCAGCCCACCCCACCCCGCACTCCCCCACACCCACCTGCAGGTTTCATCCGAATACCTGCTAGTGCCTGGGTCAGCGGATGGAGACTGATGTCTGCCTACTTCCGCCAGCCACTCCCTCTTGTTACCACAAATAAAGACTTAGAATCTCCACTCTCACCTTGTGAGAAGGCGGCATTAAGGTATTCTTTTTAATGACGCCAAGTTCTTGAGGCATAGCAGAGGCGAGGACAGAGCAACCTGGCTCCCATGCACCCTAGCGAGCGCAGAGTTTACAAGTGACACCAAAAGTAAGACATAGCCAAAGTACAGGTTTCTAAGAAGCGCCCTAAGACAGACGAAGCTACCCAAGGCTGGGAGCACCAGAAACGATTTCTGAATATGACATTGAACGGGAAACCTCAAGAAATGACTAAGGATTATGAAAGTTGGGGAGGGGATGAAGACCACAGGGACAGCGCATGTGGGATCCCTAACACGAGGGCGAGTGTGGCCCTGTGGCCGGTTTGAGGGTTGGCAATGCAGTTCAGGTCACAGGCAGAAGTGGCAGTGATCAAGTTCTGGAGTCATCAGGCGACGGTCACTGACTGTACCTGCTCACCTGTGCCCAAAGCCTTCGTCCTTCCTGTGTGGATTTCGAACACTGAGCTCTGGGACTCTCACCTGGAGTCAGGATGGAAGAAAAGCCCCACCTCAGCATCCAAAGAGCCTGGACTGTTCCAGAAACTGAAGGGGTCAGTGTGGCATGGGCCAAAGCTGTCCTCTCTTTGGGTACCACCTGGCTAAGTGAGTCACACTTTCGGGATCTCCAAACCCTGGTCTGTCAGGTTAGGCACAGGTGTCTAACTTACTGTTTAGAATCAGTCAATTGCTCCCATGTAGCTCTTAAGTGGGTCATGTTATTACTGTGCTAGCCTACATTGGGGAGGCAGATGGCCTCTTTCCACTTGGATTTTCTTGACTGTGGTAAAGTACACACAGCCTAACACTCACCATTTGGACTCATCTAAGGTTCAATGACAACTCACAACCTGCACAACTGTCTATTGCTAAAATGTTCTCCCTTCCATTGCACTTCCAAATGAGTCTGGGCAAGTGCTGCAGATATTTACAAACCCAAGAACTTGACTATCTTCATGACTCTAAAAAAAAGTTAATGTACGCCAGGCGGTGGCAGCACACGCCTTTAATCCCAGCACTCGGGAGACAGAGGCAGGCAGATCTCTATGAGTTTGAGGCCAGCCTGGTCTACAAAGTGAGTTCCAGGACAGCCAGTGCTGTTACACAAAGAAACCCTGTCTCAAAAACAAACTTAAAGAAAAGTTAATATGCAATATTAATATTTTATTTTTTGGAATGTCACACATACATACAGTGAATTTTGATCATATTCACATCCCCCACTTTCCTACGCCAGCTTTTCCCAATCCCCCACATCTGCTTTCCAACTTTGTGTCCCTTTTTAAAAAAATTACCTTGTCCAATTATTGCTGCCTACACACACATAGATGTGGCCATCTTGACTTTTTTTGTGTACCTTGAAAGACCAGCTATGTCTCTTACAGCAACTGATACTTCTATCACAGTGTGAATGAAAATGAGGGGTACATGTATCCGGTAAGGGATAGCTACACCCTGTCCCTCTGCTTTTACAAGAAGTCACCTTGTTCATGATCACAAGGCCTAATATCCCAAATTTGCCCCACCCCATCTACTGAACCAAGCCAGCTGCTTCGTTCATCGTCTCACAGGTAGAAATGCCATCCTCATTTCACCCACAGATAAACAGTAGAACCCGACTCCCAACCCAAGTCAGCGTGGCTTTCAAATTTAGTTCCATCCCCATAACTAACTGCTTCCCCAAAACAACTAGCAGCAACCCACTGGTAGATCTTGAAAGGATGACAGCAAAGGAAGACACAGACTGAATTCAAGTTCAACTACTAGATTTCTGATTGCTTTTGTCTGTCTCATGCTTGCCTCTTCACTCTTCCACCACAGAACTGATGGCATCCATTGCCCCATTTTCTCAGGATGCCACGTAGTTCCATTACTTAATTAAGAACTAATTCGGAGAGCATCGGGAGCAGAGCAGCCAGGACGGGTTAATAGCCCGAGGAAGGGTTGCGCTCCCACACCTCAGGTGGTGACAGAAGGCCAGGAATAATGAGTCTGGGGAACCTCCTAGCAAGCAGAAGCCTTCTCTTCAGAGTCTTAATAAGACCAAAAATAAATGTTGAAGGCAGGAAACTGTCAGGCAAATTAATGTGAAGGGTGCAAGGTTTGTTTTCTCTCAACAGGTAAGAATTCAAAGCATATGGCAGGAGAATGGGTTAAAAAGAGAAGGGCAATAGCTAGCTGATGCTCACCCAATACAGGGGGCCTGGTACCCGGGAGGGCTACATGAAAAAGCTGGGAAGAAATAAGAGCAACCACAGACAATAAACCACGAATGCTGCAGGACCTTAAAAGGCTCAAAATGCAAACAAATTGGGACACTATAAATGGGTCCAAAGATTTTTAAAAATACAAAATATTTACCCCTTGGAGTAGTCAGGCATCCTTATCTTTACTTGCATAGCCCACATGGTTCCTCTCCCAAGCCCCATCCCCCCTACCGCCATCCAGAGCACCCCCACAGAACAGCTTGAATGTCTTTCACTTGCCAGGCTCTCTCCTTTACCTCCAGGTCCTTCTTTCTTTTGATCCCATCTCCCAGTCCCAACTTGTAACCACTCGGTGCCAACCTTATCCTCTTTGTCAGCATCATGTAACAATCTGCTTTCCTGTTACAAAATCTACTCTTTAAGGGCAGGCACCACATGGCCATGTATTGATGCTAGAATGCTGACGAACCAAGTTATAAACCAATGAATGTTATGAGCCTGAGTGACCATCTACCTTACAAACTGCCTAAGAAGATCATAAGTTCAAAGGTCATCTTTAGCTACAAAGTGAGTTAGAGGCAATGTGGAGATACAGGACACTTTATCTTTTAAAAATAACTAATTAATAAGAAATAATGGGAGGTGACCTTAACCAGTTGAAAATAGGGTCTATTTTTCTGTACTTCCTAAATGCCAGGATTCCAGGCATGCATCACCATACATGGCTTCTGTGGTGCTGGGGACTGAATCCAGCACTCTATTCATGTATTCTTCCAACTGAGCTACATCTCCAGCCAGAATACTAGCCTTTTTTGACTAACTTAAATTTAACTCATCAGGGACATTACAGCCCCCCAAATCCCTTCAATGCTGCACCTGAGGTTGAGTTTGATTAAATAATTAAGAGTTGCTAGGATCTCCCTGTAGACCACCCTGCCAGGAACTCACCCACACCCCAGCATCCTGGAGGATGCCCTTCAGCCTAGCCAAGTGGACACTTCATAAAGTCATCACAGGTCACCCCACAGTACAACTCTGTCCTTAACCCTTGTGTTAGTTATGGTTTTTAATGCTGTAAAGAGGCTCCATAGCCATGGCAACTCTTATAAAGGAGAACATTTAGTTGAGGTGGCTTACAGTTTCAGAGGTTCAGTCCATTATCACTATGGCCTGAACAGGGAGCATGGTGGCATGGAGGCAAGATGTGGTACTGGAGGAGTAGCTGAAAGTCCTACATCTTGCAGTCAACAGGAAATCGACTGAGACACTGAGTGGTGTCCTGAGCAAACGAAACCTCAAAGCCCATCCCCATACTTTCTCCAACAAGGCCATACCCACTCCAACAAAGCCACAGCTCCTTATAGTACCACTCCCTATGAGATTATGGGGACCAATTACATTCATACTACCATAGCCCCGAAGGAAAGAAGCTAAGAAAAGCTAGTGAGAAGGGCTGGTTTGCTGGCAGAAGTCCTGACCCTGCTAAGGTAAAGGAAATACGAGAATCTACATCACATAGGAAAGCAGAGTCAACATCCTTACCAGGGTAGGGCCCCAAGAGAAAAGGACTTGAAAGAGCTTGTGACAAATGGTAGGTGTTTGATAACTGTGTATTCCTATTAAGATGGTTAAGCTTCACTGCCATCTTGGCTGGATTTGGACCCTCCATGGAAACCAACCTCTGAGCGTGTATATAAATGTGGGCCACTCCTTACATGGGATGAACTAAACATCCTGAACTAACCAAAAAGAAGAAACAACACTCATCTCTATCTGTTTCCTGACTGTGGATACAATGTGGCCAGATGCCTCTACCATGAGAAACTTAACCCTCACATTGTGAGCCAAAATAAATCCTTTCTTACTTCGGTTGCTTTTGCCAGTTGCAACCAACAAGATCATCAAAGATGAAGAACTTCACTCTATGCCTTCCATAAATTGGAATGTTAGTGTTCATCAACAAACATTTATTAAATGAACCAATAAATAAGAGAGAAAGGGAATGGCGGCCACCCTCTAGCTCATTTGATAAGAAAAGCTCAAGGCATTATGGTCAATTCTGGGGTTAAAATGATGTCTTAGTCTGCTTAGGCTAAGTAATAGAAATTTATTGTTCAAGTTCTAGAGCTGCAGGGGCTAAGATCAGGGCAGTGTAATTCTAGTGTCTGATAAAGGTACATCCTCTGCTTCAAAGTCACACTGTGCTGTGTCCTCCCATGGTGGAAAAAAGGACAAGGCAACTCATTTCACCTGGAAATAATAAGCTTCAAGCCAAGGGTTCTCCTAAGTAGATTCCTTGACTGACAGTGAATTAATTGTCATCGGCCTATAGTAGATCCTAGATTCTTCCCTGCTGCTCTTTTCTGTATTGCTACACACACACACACACACACACACACACACACACACACACACACACACACACACGGGGCACACTCAGTTCTGTGCTGGCCAGAGATGACTGTCTGTGTGACAGTGACACTCTGATGATTATAGAAGCCTGAGCATGACATGCCTTAAATAATCAGTGATTGACTCGCGTGCCTTTAAGCTTAGCCTACACCAAATGCCTGGGGCTGGGGGGTTAAGGAGCAGCAGAGCCTCAGAATTTGCTCTCTGGCTTCCAGTGATTGAGTTATACTATGGGCTATGGTAAATTCTTGCAGTACTAAAAATAGATGAAGGACAGATCAGTCACCCTGGGGAATTTTATCTGCTTCATTCATGCATCCAAAAATGCCACTTGCATAAAGCCAAAATAAGCACAACCAAAAGGTCACTGAGAATGACACACAAAGGTGATGATTCAGATAGAAACCTGGAACACAGGCATGCACACAGTCAGTGGCAAAGGTCAGGATCAGTCTCTATTGCAAGGGCCTGAGCAGGAATGGGGTCCATGCAATTGATAAATAGCTTGAATTTTCTGACAGCTTCTAAGAGACAAATTTAGAATTCTCCTCTTAGAGAGAGCCACAGCCTCCAGCTGTTCCCTCTCTACACATTCTGGCACCAACCCTTGTCACAGCCTCTCCAGGATTTACACTTCACTCCAGCAGACCCCTCTCACCATCCCTCCTAGATTCTGGCTCCTCCTCAAAACACCAGGCAGAGCACCAGAAAAGCAATCCCAAACCACAGGAACTTGTGGCTCAAGCAACTCATGAGCAAAGAGACCCAAGAAGTTTCGGGAGCTCCCCCTGGCCAAGCTTACCACCAACTTATTTCGTTATGCGAGTGGTTTCAAAGCAAAACACTCAGCATGAGGTCACGAGAAGGTCAGTTCCGTGTCCTCAGCATCTATGAAGACTGAGGAAAATTGACTAGAGCTTGGTCTATGAGGCGGAAAATCCAGCCCCGGGTTAAGCATGTCATGTTTTAAAACACCAACAAACCAAATCGCACCATAGGCACAATTTGCAAGCTTCCCTGCAATGTCAGGTGGCCAAATGCAGAGCTGATTGCTTTGGCTTCCATACAACACCACTATGTTGCCGGGAAGTACTTTAAGTGGATGATGGGTAGTCTCCTCTCTCAATAACTATATTCAAATAACATCTTCTGTCTATAATATGCAAAGTCCCCAGACCAGGGCCTTAGGAACCCCTGGCCCTTGAAACCTTAATCTTCATAGATGACAATATCAGCTCTCTCCTCCAGTGAGGCTGAAGAAAGCAACTGGATAGTGAAGGGCGGATACACTTTCCAACGGCACATGGACAGAAACACCCAAACACGTAGTGCCCATGGGTTCTAAAATGCTCAGCTCTTACTCATCCTTGCATCCTAGTATGGCTGCCCAGATTTTTTTTTTTTTTTCTTAGAGCATCTCCTCTGAGACAGTTTTGGGGTGGAAAGTGGCCTTTTGTCTCATAAGCAAACACACAAGAAAGATAGTTATCTATGGGAAATGTGTTTTCTCTGTGTGTCTGTCTCTCTCTCGAGCACATTCGTGGCATGCGTGCACGCACGCACGCTCACAAACACACACACACACACACACACACACACACGGGAGGGGGAGCAGCGAAGAATATGAAAACTCATTCTGTAATAAATCCAAACATCTATATTCCTATATCCAGCCTCCATTACTCCAGCTCCATAGCTTCCAGTTGGGAGTAGAAACGCACTAATTGTGGAGTTGCTTGATTTATTGATACTTCTTTTCCTCCAAGGCACTTTATAGCCTTGCTGCTTACCATATGGCCCACAGACAGCAGCACGGGCACTATGAGTTGTCAGAAACACAAACCCTTACACCCTTTATTCCCTCCAGTCAGAAGTTACACTTTAACAAGATTCCCGAAAGATATGAGTACATTTTAAGGCTTGGATGGCACCCTTATTTTTATGCTGTTGCTATTGGTCTAGTAAACTCTGTAGCTCCTCAAAAAATCCTGTGTTGCTATGAGGGACACTTTTTGGAGATTTTATATGTGGTGTGTGTGTGTGTGTGTGTGTGTGTGTGTGTGTGTGTGTGTGTGAGTGTGTGTGTGTGTGTGTGTGTGTGTGTGTGTGTGTGTGAAGGTGGATAGGATGCATATGCACAGATGTGCATATCGAAGCCAAAGGACTACTGTAATGTCAGTTGCCATCCAATCCTTCTTTTCTTTCCTTTTTTTTTTTTTTTGTTTTGTTTTGTTTGTTTGTTTTGCTTTGCTTTAAAGCAGGGTCTCTCTTACTGACTAGAAACTCACCAAATGGGCTAAGTTGGCTAGCCAGGGAGACACAAAGACCCCATTTCCCCAGTAATGGGAATGTAAGTGCACCGCCTTGCCCACTTTTCTGTATTATTTTGGTTTGGTTTGGCTGTGGAGGGGCATGCCACAGCACATAGGCCATGGCACTCATGTAGAAATCACAGGACAACTTTGATGAGTCAGCTCTTTCTACCATGTGAGTTCTGGGATCAAACTCAGGTCAACAGGGTTACAAACAAGAACCTTTTCCCATTAAACCATCTCACAGGCTTCCTACATCCAACTTTTTGTAAGCAGGAGCTCTAGGGGTTTCTTCACTCTTGAAAGTACTTTACTGATGGAGCCATCTCCCCAGCTCTGTGGAGGATGCTTTCTGGGTGCTGATGAGAAAGACCTGACATTATTGAGCCTTTATTATGTGACAGGCATGTAGTTCTCAGGATAAGGACTGCAGCACTAGTAAAAGCTAGATCTGAAATGGAACCCAATCTGGCTTCTGGGTCCTCCTTTCCCATCAGTGGGGTGCTAATCCGAGACCTTCTTCTCATCTGGGGTCCAAATGACATTTGAGATCTGACAATTTTGCAAGACCAGTCCATCTGTGTCCTACATGGTGGCAGATGTTTCTGTTCATCACCTCCGGTATAGGAACAGCCCAGGAGCCCCTGCCCTACTTCCAGAACCTGTGAGGGCTCTCTGACCACACTAAGAACTGCAGCATCTTGTGGCGTTCACAGTCATTTTGAAAAATCCATCTCCTTGGTTTCTTTCTTCCAATGTTGAAAATACTTACAGAATCCTTTAAGGTGTTACATTATGTTTCTTTTCAACAGAAGGCTATAACTATTTAGGGCATGCTCTGTGGGGACTAGAAGACAAGGCTCTGCCTTCTAGCAAAAGACCATCTGGTTAGGGAATTGGGACTTAGTATATGCAGCTGTGAAGAAAAATTTGTGGCACTCCAGATACAATCCAGAGTGACCTGAAAGACCTAGATTCCTATTATGGCTTTGTGCCACTTGGTAACTGAGAAGACTGGGTTTCTCTAAACTTTTGCTCCACCGTCTGTAAAGTGGGGATGTTTTTCAATAGTGAACTTTCATACCAGGCGGGTTCCTTCAGTGTGGTGGGTGTCTCCCTTCAGCATGATGGCTGCTGAGTACCAGCCATCCCCCCTACCCACTCCCACCCCTGCTGCCTACTCTCAGTCAGTCAGGAAAGTGGATTAAACTGAGATGAGGAGATGTACATTTTGGGGTGGGGTAGGGAGATGGCATTCTGGGCAAGGGCACAGCCTAAGTAAGAGCTTGGTGTCAGGAGGGAATCTAGCTGTGGAGGAAACTGCAAAGGTGACACACCCTGGATAGAGCAAAGATTCGAGGCAGGATTTCTAGAGGGAATGCATGGAAGTAAAAATGAGTTTACGCTTATTATGTAGGCATGGAATCTCCTGGAGGTTTTAAGATCTTTATTCTGTTTCATGACTTCCAAATACATAAGAATTTCAAGTGTACTGGCCAGCTGAACAAAATGAGTGAAGCTTCCAGGCCAACTAGTAGGGATTTGTCTGCTACTGATGTCTTTGTGTGTTTGTCCCTGAGCAGCTGGTATGTATATGTGTATATACGGGTGTGGGCATGAGTGTGTCCAGGTACGTGTGTGTGTGTGTGTGTGTGTGTGTGTGTGTGTGTGTGTGTGTGTGTGTGTTGAGTCCAAGGGTCAATATTAAATATCTCCACTTCATTTTTTGAGGCATGACCTCCCACAGAACCTGGAGCTCCTCGATTAAGTTAAGCTGATTGACCAATGAGATTCAGGGGTCCCCATCTCCATCCCCTAATGCTGGGCTTACAACAACATGGCATGATGTGTGGTGTGTGTCTATGCCAGAGATTTAAATTTGGGTTATCATGATTTCATGGAAGGTACTTTGAGAACCAGGTCATCTCCTCGGTCCTCCATCACTGGCATCCTCGAGAAGTCCAAAGAAACACAGGTGCTACAGGGGTCTTGGGTTTTTCTTTTTATAAGATTTGTTTTTATTTTCACCTGTGTGTGTGTGTGTGTGTGTGTGTGTGTGTGTGTGTGTGTGTGTATGAGTGCAGGTGCCCTTGGAAGCCAGAACATGAGATACTCTAGATCTGGAGGTACAGGAGGTTGAGAGCTGACTGACAAAGGCTCTGGGAACCAAACCTGGGTCCCCTGTAGAGCAGGAAAATGCTCTTAACCAAGAAACCTTCTCTTGATTCCCCACCCCCACCCTTTCTTGCAGAAATATTTTGATTTTTTTTTAAACCCAGATGTCATCTAGTTTCTTGGCAATTCCATTAGATGTATTTAGTCCCGACTTGAGTGAAGTCACATTAATGGGTAAACAAAAGCATATTTAGTCCTCTTACTTCACACAAGTCCACAATTTCATCATCAAAGGGACCCAAAACACCTGAAAACGGCCAAGAGACCCTGGCCTACGACTGTGTTAAAGTTGTTCTCCGTGGTTCTTGTTTCTGCTGCTCATTAGGAAAAGTGCCTTCACACTCAGCAGAAAAGAATAATTAGCAAATCAACTAATTAAGTTCCTACCAACACTCATCTTGCCATCCTCCGTCACGTCTTTGTTACAAATAAGCCTTCTTGCCTACATTAATCTCATCAGCTCTCCATATGTAAATAATGACATCCTTGGATTTCAACTGATTAAATATCAGGGAAAAATTTCAGCCCACTCTGATCTAACCAGGATACTGCAAACAAAGAGCAATGTTGTCCTAACCAAGTACATTCAACACAACTGTACAGAGCGTCAGAATTCATTCACTTCCAGACTCACCTTCCCTCCTGAGGACATTAGGCAAAGATCTATTTTCGTGTAACACATACACAAAGAAATACTATAGTAATTAAAGAAACCACCCATTTCCTTCCCCTTAAGTTCCAGGAAGCCATGTTATTTCTGTAGACCAATTTCTATCTGCTCACAGTTCGCCTGAACTTTAACAGCCAAATAAAACATACTAGAAGCTGTCCTTCCAGTGACAGCCACAGAGTACATCTCCACATCTCGGTTCCCTCCACAGGAAAATGCACACCAGTGAAATATGTACCTCTGTATATTTAAGACACAGGCATTTAGGATCTCATTAGGTTCTGAAAGATTTAAAGGAAGTGTCTGAAGGAATTGCCTCTAAAGTTAGCTGGGTCCTTTGCCAAATTCACCTCTTATTTTGGCTCCTGTGATTATGCTCTTAAATTACTGCTGTTTATTTTTGTGCCTCTTGCCACACTCTTTGCAGAGAGTTTTAAAACAAACAAACAAATCGTGTATATTCAGACATCTCCTCTTCGTTTTAGCTTTTCAGTATGTGTCCCCCCAACACACACACTGTCCTTTTTGTCTTTTTTTCCCATGAGTCTGTTTTTGTTTGGTGGTTTTGATGATCATTTTTCTTCTCCAATCTGAAGCAGAAAGAACCATTGTAACTAGTCTAGAAGAAATGAAGTGTTTCTTCTTTTTTTTTTTTTTTTTTTTTTTGGGGTTTCTCTGTGGCTTTGGAGGCTGTTCTGGAACTAGCTCTTGTAGACCAGGCTGGTCTCGAACTCACAGAGATCCACCTGCCTCTGCCTCCCGAGTGCTGGGATTATAGGTGTGGGCCACCACGGCCCAGCAGAAATGAAATACTTCTAAAGCAGTGGTTCTCTACCTGTGGGTCTCACCCCTTTGGGAGTTGCATATCAGATATCCTGCATATATTTTCATTGCAATTCATAAGAGTAGCAAAATTACAGGTATGAAGTAACAATGAAATACTTTTATGGTTGGGGTCACCACAACGTGAGGGACTGCATTAAAGGGTCAGAGTATTAGGAAAGTTGACAACCATAGCTCTAAAGAGACACTTGTGTCTCTAGATCCATCAGACCTTTGAAAAAAGGGACCCTAAAGAAATGGAATTCCCTAGGAATCTTGATCTGGAAGAAGGAAACGGGGAACTTGTGTCCACACAGCTCTAACAACTTGTCAGCCCACCTTACAGGATAAGAGTGAAGCCCAGAAGATAGGTCAGTGGCAGGTGGGATCACACCTTTACCAGAACTGCTTAGATGTATGCATCCTTGGCCCTCTCTTAAACCTTGATCCTACTTCAGGACCCTGAATGAACATGGACTTTCAGGATCATTGGGTCATTTTGTTCCTCTTCCCAATAGGACCACACTGAATAAATCTCCATTTTCTGCTTTCCACTTTTAATTGGCTTATTGAAGATAGGTGGCTGGACCTGACTTGAGACATAAGGCATAACCCTCAAGTTTAGTAGCATTGTCAGTATCGTCAACAACTTCTTAACTGTTAACCTACTCCTCAGTGTTTGGCCCCATGAAAACATGGTTTATCTCAACCAGAAGTCACACAAAAGATCATTTCATCACAAAAGGCCCAGGAATGGGGGAAGGGAAGAAATGAGATATATTTATTTTCTTCTAATTTAGGTATTATCTTATGTCACTGAAAGGGGACTCCAGGCCAGGCGGAGCCACACAGCAATTCCCACGGCTCCATCTCTGTTCTCTCCATTTCTAACCCTGGAAAATTCTTTGCAACAGGCAAATCAGTCCAACAAAGCTACGGACAGGATGGAAGGTTAGTAACTGACACTCCTCCTG
The DNA here is from genome assembly GCF_003668045.3 of Cricetulus griseus. NCBI lineage: Eukaryota > Metazoa > Chordata > Mammalia > Rodentia > Cricetidae > Cricetulus > Cricetulus griseus. The sequence continues at coordinate 138,410,742 of NW_023276806.1, forward strand.
ACTCCCCTTCCTTCTCTTCAGGGGATGCCCATCGCTTCCTGTCCAGGCTTCTGGTGGCTGCTGCCCTCTAGCACCCCTCACCTGTGGCTCCCTTTTCTCCACCTCACCAAACACCACCTAATTTTATAAAAGCACCTTATACACAGACGCACTGGGGAGGTGGTGTCAGTCTGGACTCCCAACATCCATCCTGTCAGTTCCAGCCACTTTGGTTTGCTTAATAGAGGCATACCCACTGCCTGCTATGGGATGCTACATCTTCTAAAGGCCTGGAACCTCCCATCTAATTGGATACATTTTATATTTAAATTTATGTGGCTTGTCAGCCTGGAGTCATGCCTTTGGTTTATTTTTTAGGGCATCTTGGGTTTTTCATACTGAGGGAGACTGTGCAAGTGGCAGCTGTTCCTTCTGGCCCATGAGTTAAATCCAACTATTCTTTCTCATAATACTCAGAACCCACTGTGTTTGTGGCTAATGTATCATTTGTCTAATCATTAATTCAGAAAATTAACAGTCTTTCCCTCCCCAACCTATAAACTTGAGTAGCTTCCCTTCAAGCTCTACTCTCTACTTCTCTTCTTCCTTCATCACTGCTTTGTCACCAGCACAAAAATGGTGCCTGGCATGTACTAGTTGAACACGAAATTATGAACTGAGATAGGTATATCTTATATTTTTTAAAATTAGAGAAATAAGTAAATGCATTTGGAATGAATGAACACCTCCTATCTCCATAACTCACCCTCTTTTGATGCCATGCCCAATATTCACCCCCAGCTATGGTGGCAAAGTTGACCCTGGTAGGACCAGAGAAGCACATGTCCTGTCCCTGATTGGCTGTGTGACCAGCATCTTTGGATCCTTCCTGGAACAGAGCCTGAGGCATAGTGACAAGGTTGGGCTGTCCCTGCATTAGTGTATCTTCCTGTAATATTTTCCATTTAGAAACGGTCTCCCTTTATAAATGTTCTCTACATCTGCATGTTATAAAACTTGACATCTCTGGGCCTATGGGGATGGATTTTAATGTACATACAGGAAGTTCTTCAAACATGGATAGAAGCTGGCACAAGATTGCTTTTCTCTATCCCTTCAAAGAAGCCGCTAATGCAAAGTGGGCTGCGCGATATAAATTATTCAGATCATAAATCTAAAAACATTAGTTCATCATGATCAATAATCTCTAAGTGAGCCAGTCAGTGTGTGGGAATCTGGGAAATATAATTAGTTTGAAATATTCAAATTAAAGGAGACTAAAGCTTCATAAAGAGCCGAGAATCTGATCTGAAAGTGAGAGCACACTGCATTCCGGTCTTTATCTTAATAAATCCAAATTATCCTCTTGGCCACATAGATAAAACTTCTATAATTTTTTTATCAAATCATACTCTACTGGTAACACTAAAAATCCTTGATTGTTCAAAAAATATTCAGTGAATTATGGGAACTCAGCCAAAGCATTTGTTGTGGACAGTGTCATCATGTGAAAACAGTGTTGAAAACTGTCTCCTCATACCACAGGGAACTGTACCAAAACTGACGAATGTTCTTTCTACTTAAAACCTCCACTTAAAAACTTGCACTGTGTGTCCAACATAAGCTATGTTATTTCTAAAATTTGTGTTTGTGTCCTGTTCTTCCAAAGGTAATACATTATCTTCTTATTTTCAAAATTATTTGCCCAGAGAAGTGATTTTTTTTAAAACCTGGATCATTGAATTTATACTGGATTAATCCTTGTTTTAATACAATTATTCAACATCCATATTGGTGATACTTGGATCATCCAGTTCTCTAGTAGTGGCTGTCCTGGGCATGGCAAGAGGGCTAGCCACCTCCTTCTCTATTCTCTAGACCCTGATAACACTTCCCCAGTTGCCTTCCATCAGGGATGAGGGAAAGAATACCGTTGTTCCATTTAAGAACCACTGTAGTTGTATTTTCATGTTTATTTTATCTTATTTCATGTTCATTGGTGTTTTGACTATATGTATTGTCTGAGTGAGGTTCCCTGGAGCTGGAGTTACAGACAGTTTGTGAGCCACCATGTGGGTGCTAGGAATTGAGCCCAGGTCCTCTGGAAGAGCAGCTAATGCTCCTAACTGCTGAGCCATCTCTCCACCCTCTTCATGTGTTTATTTTAATAGGAGCTCAAGAAGTGGCCCAGGCTGGCTTTGAACCTGTGCTGCTTCTGATTTGACATCCTGAGCCACTAGAATCACAGATTTGTGTCACTAGGCCCAGGTGAGAACTATTGTTTTAATCCTTCCATATAAGAAGACATCATTACATCATTTTGTTTCTCCTTTTTTCCTTTATCCGGACTCCTAGAAATCATTCACTAAATACACACTACATATGGATGAAGCATTTCTCTCTTAGTAAAGATCTCCTTTACCAAAAAGCTGAGGGAAGTAAACATTTTATACACATTTTACAGAAGAGGAAACTGGGGATTGAAAAGGTCAATAATTTACTTAAAAAAAAAAATGGAAAGGCAATCCTGGGTCCAGTGGACACTAGAGTTTTTTTGTTTTTTTGTTTGTTTGTTTGTTTTGTTTTTTGTTTTTTGTTTTTTGTTTTGAGACAGGGCTTCTCTGTGTAGCTTTGGAGCCTATCCTGGCACTTGCTCTGGAGACCAGGCTGGCCTCAAACTCACCGAGATCTGCCTGCCTCTGCCTCTTGAGTGCTGGGATTAAAGGCGTGTGCCACCAACACCCGGCAGATACTAGTGCCTTTCTACAGCTCAGATTTACAGTAGGGACTCTCTAGCTCAGGTTCCGACAACACTAACTGCATCTTGGAAACATTATATGACTTTCTTTCCTGAGCCATAATTTCCTCATGTCTAAAGTGGTAACAGTCATAATTTATATCTCACAAGGTTGGGAATATTTAGTTAAATAGAATGTAAGTGTATGCAACTAAGAAACTACATAATACTGTTGTTATTATGCAAACAAAAGAATTTTAATTTCATTATACTGTTCTAAGGAATTGTTTTAAATTTGTGTATATATGTGTGTCTATATGTGGGCATGTGCACATGTAAGCACAGATGCCAGTAGAGGCCAAAACAGTATTGGATCCTCTAGGGCTGGAGACAAGTGGTTGTGAACAGCCCAGCAAGGGTGCTGGGACCCCAACTTGGGTCCTCTACAAGAGCAGCATCTGCTCTTAACTCTCATCTTTGAGTTGTGTTTATTTGTTTATGCTATGGAATATTACTTTAACTGTGTAAAGGTGTATTACTTTTTCATGCTGCTTTTGCTTAATGATGTAAGGGTGTATTTAATTATGTAAAGATGTGTTGTATCTGTTTCACCTTGCCTGCCTATGGGTGATTGACCTGATTGGTCTAATAAAGAGCTGAGTGGCCAATAAGTAGTTAGAGAAAGGATGGGCCGGGCTGTCAGACAGAGAGAATAAAGAATAGGAGGCATCAAGGCTCAAAAAGAGGAGTAATGAGAGAAGGAGGAAGAGAGAACGAGGCAGAAGCCAGGCAGATACCAGCCAGCAGGAAAGAGAAGAAGCAAGATATACAGAAGTAGGAAAAGTAAAAAGCTGCAAGGCAAAGGATAGATAAAGAGAAACAGGTTAATTTAAGCTAAAAGAGCCAGCCAGAAACGTGCCTAAGCTAGGCCAAGCATTCATAACTAATAATAAATTTTCATGTCATGACTTGGGAGCTGGTTGGTGACCCAAAAGAAAAAGCCTGATAAATATGCCCAGCTTAATTAATTTCCCGGTTTTGCCTTTCCCTCATATGGCCTACCTTCTTGGTGACAAAGTCCTTAGAGGTGCTTTTTTTGTCTCGGTATAATCTTCCCCTCTGTGGGTGGCTTTGAGACCAGAGCCTGTTCTCTGTCGTGGACACTCAGCCTAAAACTGACTTTCACTTTCATCTTAGCCATTGAGAACTGTAATCAAGAAAGAGCAGCACTTAGCAAGTCTAGCATTGCTTTGTATTTCCTCGAATATCCTTGGGTGTCAGGTCTGTCTGCGTCTCCAAATTCCATTTGGTAACTTTTATAATTGTAACTGATCACAGTGCAGACGTGGGGATCAAGGGTGCTCATCTGCCACCATCGTGCTACTAAATCCTTGGTTTTATGACACAAAAATAGTGGAAGATTTTTGTCCTGACACCAAACCTGAGGTATCTTTCCCAACAGTTCAATTCTACTAACTTCTGGAATCAACCTCAGACTGAACAGGTTAAAGATTCATTCCCCAAGACGGTACCCACTTCAGTAGTCAGTCACACTCAGAATGCCTACAAAATCAGGGGTTCGTGGTCCCCTCTTCTTTGGCTCAGTGACTTACTACAACAACCTAAAAAACCCAGGAAAGTACTTTACTCACAGTAGCAGCTTTTTATATAAAAAGCCACTGTTCAGAAACAGCCAGATGGGAGTAGGGAGGGCTCCCATGCCCCACTCCCGGCGCCATCCGGCACCTCCAAGCACTTAAATGTGTCCACTAACCCCAAAATGGAGACGTTTCTATGGTGCTTTCACCACTTGGGTGTGATCGTGACCGCTGGTGATTCACTCAGCCTCCAGTTCCCTTCCCTCCTGGGAGATTAGGGAGCAGATTGGAAAGTACCAAAGTTCTCATGGAGACATGCTACCAGTCCCATCCTGAAGCTGTCTATGGCCATGGCAAGAGTCATTCCATTAGAACAAAGATGTTCCCATCACCTTTACTGCTCAACAAATATTTTAAGGGTTTTAGGAATCCTGTACCAGGAACCGTGTTATTATTGTTGTTATCATCATCATATAAAAATCACTTAATAAATAAATGACTACATCTGTTGAGGATACATTTAGATGCAAATTAGAGCATCCCCAATACTGGCTTTAAAGAAAAGTTTGTTTCTTGTTTTGTTTTCTGCAAGCAGGAAGTTGGAAGTAGATTTTTGCTGATGTTGATTCTAAAGTTAAACCAAGGCAGAGCTCTGGAGCTCTTTATTCTCCTAGATGCAACTTTTCCTCACATGGTGAGAGTCCCAGCAACTCACATATCAGCCAGAAAATAAACTGCAGGTGAGAACAGGCAGTTTCACTTTCTTTCTTCCCCTTACAGAAGGAAGATATTCACAGAAGCTCCACTATCCTTTCGTTTATTAGTTGATTCTAACAAATACTTATTTCCTGGCTGATGCCTGCTACATAGTTTTCTAGGTGCATGAGGCAGATTAATGAACAAAACAAAGATCTCTGTTCTCATCAGGCCAACATTCTAACAGACATGCAAAGGTGACAAATACATAAGAATAATAAATAAGTTAATTACAAGCTGTGCTAAAAATTAACAAGTGCTATGCAACAGAGAAGAAAAAACATGCCTATGAGAACATGGGAGTAGGAAAAAAAAAAGATGGAAACAATGCAGGCACCAGGGAAGTTGCAAGAAAGGAATTTTTGAACCAAGTCTTAAAGGAGGTTGGGAATTATTAGAGGGAACTCATTCCAGACAGAATAGCCAGCACTAAGGGGAACAGCTCCCAGATGTTCCAAACCCCACTGGAAGCCAGGGAAGCTGAAAAGGTGGTAGAGACTAACTCTGATGAGCACCGGAGAGGGCTGACAGACATTAAAGGTTTGTGGTCACTGAGGGCCACATAGACAAGGACTCCCCTTTCGTTTCATTTCCCAGCCCATGAGCCCACCATGTGCTCAGCATCCTGCCTCTTGATGGCTGTACACAAGCAGGACCTGTTAACAAAGAAGGGGATGGAGCTGAAGGAAGCGAGGGGAGGGGAAATTGCAAGACAGTGACAGAGAGTGACACCAAAACCAAACAAGCAGATGAAACTCTCCCAACATCACCAAGGTAAGTAACTTCAGGGGTATCATCCTCACTGAAGCTGCTTTTCAAAACATCTTTCCCTCTTTTATTAAATTTTAATTAGCATAGAAAAGAATGGATTTCATTATCAGATTTTCATATTTATAGCAAAACTTTTTACTATATTATTTAAAACTTCACGAGAACAGCCCAGGTAGCCACCACCAAAAAAAAAAAAAAAGCAGAACTTGATTTTCCTCCCTTTTCCTGATTATCTAGTATCTGGGTATTTTTACCTCATGCCTTAATTGCTAATGCTCTGGTTCTTCAGTGGAGATGTGAGATTTGCTAGACCACAACACACACATCTATAAGCTAACCAATAACCTTAAACTACCTACTGTGATCATCTGTGCTCAGATCCAGCTGTCTGTGTGTGCATCCTGGCTTAACAATTCCATGCCTTCATTTCTTCATGTGGGCAAATATAAACAATAACAATCGTAGTACCTAATTCTAGAATGTGGTTGTGGTAATTAATATATCAAAACCTCTAAAGACAACAACACTCCCACCATGTATTTATTAATCAGCTATACTGAAGTAGGTTGCTGTGTTATCTAAAGATCCATCATGTTGCCTCAGCTTCCACAGCAAAAACATCCATCTAAGCATCCGTTCCCTGAACCCTGACTTGTGGGGAATCCTTGGGCTCCGCCTTACACTAGCACTCAATAGATGAGTTGTTCTGCAGCTCTCATAACTCTGGGGACATGCTCACCACATTTTTTAAGATGATGGGAACTGATTTTTATCTTTAATTTTTGCTTACAAATAATTCACCTGCTGTGAGGAAAAATAACAAGCTCCAAAGGGAAAATGTAGACATGGGTCTCTTCCCACTCTGCCTTGAGTCAAAGGATAAGAGTTATCTGGCACCAGTGAACTTAATGAGAAACAACCTTCTGGTCATAATTTCAAGTTAGACTCTTTTCTCAATAAATCACATTAATTGTTCCTATTAATAGGATCGTTGTGCTATTTCCATGTATGTGAACTGTGTACACTGATCGAATCCCTCCTCCTATTCTCTTCCCTCCCTGCCTTGTATATACTTTTCCAATCACTAATAATCACCCTTCAGGTCAACTTTCAGCTTCCTTATTTGAGAAAAAAAGATGTCCTGCTTGTCTTTCTCTGTCTGATTTGTTATGCTAAATATCATGTCCTTTCCAGTACTTTCCATTTTGCTATGAATGGAACAATTTCTCTCTTTTTTTTTTCTTTTTCCTTTCTTTTTTTATGACTAAATAAAACTCCATCGTGTGTATCTCCCACATGGTCATTATTCATTCATCTGTCAATAATCAGTTACCTCCACCGACTCCTGACCTCCACAGTTGAGAACGGCATCATAATAAACACGAAGCATATTTTTAGCGTTCTGACTTCAGTTCCTATGGATGTATACTTAGAAGTGTGTTGCTGGTGCAATGATTAATCTTGACTGGAGTTAAGACTCACCTAGAGGACACCACTCTCAACGTGTTATGTCTCTGTGATGGTATTTCCCGAGGCCCGAACTAAGGGAAGATCAACTCTGACTGGGTGGAATCAGCCAGTGGGCTGGGGCCTGAAGGACGGAAAGAAAAGGAAATGAGAGTAAAGCATCATTCGCAGTGTGCCCGCCTCCCTCCTGTGTTACTGCAAGATGTCCAGCCTTCTCCTGCTCCCGGCACCACGTCTTCCCACCATGATGGACTGAACCCTCAAATCATGAGCCAAAATAAACCCGTTCCTTAAGCTGCCTTTGTCTGGTCTCTGGTCACAGCAATGGGAAAGGTAGATAAAACGGTGGCTCCATTTTCACTTCTTTGAATAACCTCCCATGTTGATCTCCATAGTGGCTGTACTAATTGACATGCACGGGAGTGGTGTGTAAGAGTTTTCTTTCCCTCCATATCCTCTCCACCATTCGGAGGCATGTAAGAGACAGGGTGTTGGCTCTCTACAGCCCAAGCTTGCCTAGAGCCAATTTCTGGCAGTCAATTTGCAACGCCTCAGCCTCTCTTAAAGTGCCAAGGTACAGGTGTGTACACTATTTTGATTTAAAATAATAGTCCTTCTAGCTGGTATGAGATGGTATCTCTCTCATTTTGATTTTGAGTTCTGATTAAAATATGCTCAATATCATTGGCCATCATCTCTCCCTGGGGTTCTCTCTCCGCTCCCTGTAGTGTTCGTCTTCAGGTCTAAGGTCAGCATAGCTTCTTATGTAGTAGTTTTTCAGATAGAAGTGACAGAAACTCTACTAAAACTGATAAAAATACAAACAAACAAACAGTAACAAAAGGCAAAGGGGTATGTGTGGTGGGGAAAGGACGTTGTTGGCTCTTTCAGTTGAAGTTTGGGGCATCCGGCTTTAGATACAGCTGACCTGGCTCGTTATGTCATTAATTCCCTCTGCAAATTGCTTCCTTCTCTTACACTAGCTTCGTTTGAGAATAACAAGGAAAAATATGTTGAGAAGTTCAAAGTAAATGATACTGTCATATCATGTGTGATTGCTGATAAACAAATGACATAGAAACTGATTCCTGTCTTTAAGAAATTGCATTACTTAGAGCCTAGAAAAATTGCCACCACTACCACAGAGCCCTCTCTGATGACATCAGCCCCTGTTGATCACTACCAAACACTGAAGTACTTGCTTTCTGCATGCTCATCTTTGCAAAATGGCATGTGTAGCTTCACAGCTTTTAACTTTATATGTATGGGGGTGTCTTAGTTAGGGTTTCCTATTGCTGTGAAGAAACACCATGGCCATGGCAACTGTTATAAAGTAAAACATTTAATTGAGGCTGGCTCACTTACAGCTTCAGAGGTTCCGTCCATTATGATCATGAAGGGGAGCACGGCATTGTGCGGGTAGACATGGTGCTGGAGATGAGAGTGCTACATCTTGACTCAGAGGCAACAGGAAGTTGACTGACTGTCACACTGAGTGAAACTTGAGCAAAAGAGACCTCAAAGGCTGCCCGCACAGTGACACACTTCCTCCAACAAGGCCAAACCTCCTAATAGTGCCACTCCCTTTGGTGCCATTTTCTTTAAAATTACCACAGGAAATGTGGGCACGAGGTGGATAGAGTAGTGCTCACCTACTGTCCCAGCTACTAGGGAAGCCACTGGGAAAGCTAAAGCCAGTATAGCACCCTTGCCTGTGAGTTCAAGATCAGCCTGGGAAACACAGGAAACATAGAAAATGATCCAAACCATAAAAATATGAACAGGTACATTTTATATCCCCAAATCAATTGTTTTCAGATCAAATTTTTTAAATGAATGAGAAGCATATGTAGATTCTATGTGATCACTCATCACTGTAGCTTTCCCGAAATCTCCATTGCCTGTTGCACAAATGATACTGAAAGGAATTTTACTTCAGGCAACGTGCACAAGACCAAAAAGAAAAAGCAGCAAATTACTAGAAGGTAGAGACAGTCAGTAGGAATGGCTTAACAAAGCTGAAAAACAGCTTTGAAAAATTCCAGACATTGGATGACCTGGGTCATGGATTCCCCAGAATGACTCACCAGTAAGAAAGACACCTGGACACTTCTGTGGGTGAGGGGACAGGGGTTCCAACAGCAGAAGGCTTCAGTGAGTGTCCAGGAAAAAGCAGTTTTTCCCTTGGAGAAAACTTAGTACAGAGGAAGCAAAGCAGCTCAAACCAGCAGAAAACCAGCCCCCCACACACCTCCCCTCCACTGCCCCCCAGGGAAAATCCCCAGACATCAAGGTCAAAGTAAGCCAACATGGGGTCAAGGACATATTGTTCACATCAAGGACACCAGGCCCAGATGGCATTGGGGAGAGTTCAGTATGTTCTGGTCAATCCAACTTTAATGACAATTAACTGACAACCCTTAGTTATCAGCACTATTAGGCTCTAGCCCTGGACTAGGCATTTTGCACAGTTATCTAATCCTCAAATAACTCCAATGAGGTTAGAACTTTTTGTTTTGTCACCAAAAAAAGGCAAAAATAATTAAAATTTACAGGGTTAAGTAAGTGGTTAAATTGCCAGATACCAGTAAGTGTGAACCTGAGCCATTGTATTATACCTTTTTCACTAATCTTAGTTGTCACAGCCTACGTGGCTTAGGACTTGATCTAACTGGGGTGTATGAAGTAACAACATTAGACACATACAAGGAAAAGCTGAGGTCACTCCAATGTACACTTGGAGACAGACCAGCAGTGGCCTGGAAACTCAGCATCTTCCTTCCTTCCTTCCTTTCTTTCTTTCTTTCTTTCTTCTTTCTTTCTTTCTTTCTTTTGCAGATTTTTTTATTTGAATTAGAAACAAGATTGTTTTACATGACAAATCCAGTTCCCTTTTCCTTCCTGTCCTCCCCTACCACCCCCCCCAACTAAAACCCTACCTATCACATATCCTTTCTGCTCCCCCTGGATGGTGAGGCCTTCCATAGGGTGTCTTCAGAGTCTATGGTATCCTTTGGGATAGGGCCTAGGCCCACCCCCGTGTGTCTTGGCTCAGGGAGTATTCCTCTACAGCATGTTTCTTGTACACAGCACAAGCCAGGAGGAGGCGGTCTCCATAGGGAAATAATCTCAGCTTGCGGCCATATTGAGGCAACCATCTTGGGGGGGGGGGTAATACTTTTTGCACACACTGTCAACATCCTTCCTGGAACCAGGATGTGGGGGAGGAGGGGCTTTGCCATTCCTATAGGTCTGAGGCATTGGAATCCTTGACATGGCTGTGCTCTCAGAATTACACATTCACTCGGGACTTCATCGGCTCCCCACACTTAATTTGTTCACTTAATCACCCAACAAACATTTACTATAAATCAAATACTGACTGCCTCATTAAAGATTGTGCTGGCAAGTTTTCTGTCAAGTTGACACAGAAAGTCATATGAGAAAAGAGATCCTCAACTGAGAAAATGCCTTCATAAGATTAGGCTGTAGGAAAGCCTGTTGGGTATTTTCTTTTTCTTAATTAGTGATTAATGTGGGAGTACCTAGCCCACATTAGTGGGTGGTGCCATTCCTAGGTACTTAAGAAAGCAGGCTGAGCAAGTTACAAGAAGCAAACCTGTAAGCAGCATTCCTCCATGGCCTCTGCATCAGCTTCTACCTCCAGGTCTCTACCCTGACTTCCCTGCATGATGAACTACAAACTGCAAACTGAAATAAACCCTTCCCTCCCCAAGCTGCTTTTGGTCATGGCATTTTAATACAGTAATAGAAACCCTAACTAAGACGAAGAGGACTATAATCTATGACCTATGCTCTCAAGGAGTTCTCAGGAAGAAGCAGTAAATTAATAAACAGATTCCAATGTTTTGTTGAACAAAGATTGAATCTTTTCCCCAGTGTTGGTTACTAAATCCAGGGCCTCACACACAGGCAAGCACACTCTACCACCTACAAACTTGGCCTTGAAAAAGCAGTTGCTTAACCCGAGACCTACTCTTCTCAGGGACTAATCCAATCCCATTTTGTGGGACTATGTGAAGAGTGAATGAAATCCAAAGCTTTGCACAAATTCCCTTGATTTTCTCATGAATATTCTTAGAGCAAAAGCCAGCATGGGATCAGACTGATTTTCAGCTCCATGGAACACTATAAATGTCAAAGCCCATGCTCCTCGGGTCCCCATTTGAGGCCACCTCAGTGTAAACAGAGGCAGTGGTGGAGTAAAGGAATAAGGTTGGCCATCTCTCTCACACCTCCCTGCCTCATGTCTTTCCTACACTGTCTGGGTTCTCCAGACCTGGGAGCCAGGAAATACAGTCAGGTTTCCTGCCTGCCAGTCCCTTTGTGGGGATCTGGGAGGTGACTGTACCCGTGGGGGTGCTGGAGAAGCATCCTCAGAGGCACCCTACTGGATAGCCTCTTTGCAATGGCCCTCCTGTGGCTTCTAATTCTCCCCTTCACCAAACCATGTCTTGACGCCTTCAAACCAGAACTCAGCTCCCGTCTCCTAGGCTTGAGCAGGGTTCAAAAATGGTTCCAGGCACTCAGCCCTAAGTGGGAAGTCTTTATCAAACCCCTGCCCTCGGGGCTCAGCGATTCTTGTAAAAGAGAAGATGAAAAGATGGTAATGGCCAGAGGCGGTAAATGACACCAAGGAAACAGCATCTTCCGGCCCAAGACAGCAGGGCTGATGCTCATGCTTTCTCTCAGACACTGACAGCACACACAAGACCTGCCCAGCCCCACACCAGACAAAATCCAGAACTGAGAAGGGAAAGTGGACATAAGATCCCTCTCTTAACCAGGAAGCTATTTGTAATTCATACCTGCTGGAAAGAGGGAAAAATCAGGTTTCTTCAATGAAGTGTCACTGGGTGTATGTATCAGTCCAGGGCAGGCCCCATGCCCAGGAGTAGCTGGCCAAGACAAAATAGAATCCATGGTTTTCCTAGGTGCTTTTTGATTTGTTGTGTTGTGGTGTGCTTTTTGACTTTTCATTTTATGGGTTTTAGTTTGGTTTCTGTTTTAATTTTTGAAAGAGAAACAGAGAAAGAGAGAGACAGGGAGAGAGAGACAGAGGCAGAGAGAAAACATAAAGTTAGGGAGTGTGGAGGTAGGGAGGATCTAGCGGGAATATGGGTAGGGGAAAGAATATGATCAAAATGTAGAAGTTTTTTCATAAAAAGACCTACAGTTGTCTTTAAAAGGCTCTGGGTTACTTTGTTGCATTGATTCTCATAACTGATGGATTCATAACTCTTGCAAGTTGTTGTGAAACTAAATACAGTTCATTTCCGGAAAGGAGGGGTTGTCCTCTACTCAGCCAGAGGACAGGTAGATGGCCCAGCTCTGGCCTTTTGCCTTCAGGCTTCTCAAGAGCAAAACCATTGGTTATCAATCCAGGTGGGGTTTCTGGTTTTATCCCTCTTGAAGGTCCCTTCCTTTACTTGAGAACAAAGGAAGGTTTCTCCTCCCATTCTGTCCTTGTGGGCAGGCAGCAGAGGAGAAATGTACAGCACAGAGTGTCAGAGAAACATCCTCTCTTTCTGGTTCTTCCATCTTTTTCTATCCTGAAGTAAATCACGAGCTCACAAAACCAGACCAGCACCTTTCCTTTCAACCCCAAGCACTTGGTGTGTAGCCCTTGAAATGGGGATGTACTTGGTACCTGGTTTTCACTCTAAGACATTGGACTCTTAGCATCAACTGATATGTGCAATGAATGCCTTCTGTTTCAACAAATAATGATGAGGGATCTTGAGAAGACTTCCACTTCCTTGGAAGAATTTCTAATGGTGACATTTGAACTACTTCCCAGGCAAAGGTCTCCTTTGCTCAGAAGGGTGGAGTTATATGCTTAACACACTTTGTGAAGTACAGTGTGTCACAAGACTGCATGGTGTGAGCTGGCTAATGCTGGGAGATGAGGCCTGAAAGCCACAATTTATTATAGGAACCTCAAGTGCCATGCCAAAGAGTTCACCCTGGGGCTGGGGCTGGGGCTGGGACTGTGGCTGGGGCTGGGGCTGGGGCTGGGGCTGGGGGGACTGGGACTGGGACTGGGCTGGGACTGGACTGGGACTGGGACTGGGACTGGGACTGGGACTGGGGCTGGGGCCGGACATGCAGCCCAGTGGGTAAAGCCCATGCCCAGCATACACTAAACCCTGGGTTCTATTTCCAGCATCACAAAATAAGACAAGTTTAGCTTCTACTGAGCTCCATGGGGAGCCACAGAGGAAGGAGGTCTAGCAAAAGAGAAGTCTGTGAAAGCGAACCTCATGACTAGAGGGAAGGGCAGCAGTAAGGCAAAAGTCACTGCAGCACAGGCATCGTGCTTCTGCATCCTTCTGATTGTCTGGAAACACATCAGCTTCTGGAGCACCATGGGTACAGAGACAACTCACATGCTTGCTGAATTTTTCACTAAGATCATTTCTTATTTTTTAGAAATTTATTTTTAGCAACAGACCACACACATACATGCTCAGACTGAAAGCGCGAGTACGCGCGCGCGCGCGCGCACACACACACACACACACACACACACACACACACACAAAAGCACACACACACAAGCTCAGACTAATAATTTCAACACAGGATTTCATCATCTCAGATAAAGCTTTGGGATCTTGTTTCTCACTGTACTCACACTTATCAAAGTGTTACATGGGAATCACAGTCTAAATCAGAACAGGTGGACAAGGACAAGTTGGCTCCACAGCAACAACTTTCCAAATTTCATGTAATTGTTAACATCTGAATTGAGCCCACTAATTCTTTGCTTGTACATTTGGGGTTTTTTTTTCGGGGTTTTGTTTTTGTTTTTGTTTTTGTTTTTTTGAGCAATTATTTGGACATCCCTGAAGCTAGGTGTTCCCCCACAAAACTACTATGCATGCAAATCCACACTATTTTCATGGAAATATGTTAATTGTCATCTCCTGGTAGGAAAAAAAAAGACCATCTTAAAAGCTCTGAGAGACAACAGTAGTTAAACCATATAAATCTGAGTGGGCATATTCAATCTGGTTCCTCTTTGAAAGATCTTCCAATATGATCCACCCTTGGAGACCATTATTGTCCCAGCCTGGTATTTCTTTACTTGGATTCCCTAATATATATGATTCTATCTTTACCCAACATCTTATCACATTCACATTTTCAACGGGATTATGAGATTCTTCTTAATTAAACATGACGTAACTTCCAATGTTTAGATTTCAGTAGAAAACACATAGATATCTTGTGTAACCACCTCCAAATGTCCTTCCTTTCCCCCAGGTCAGTATTGATCACAAAGCCATTCACCACATGACCAAAGGCACCTAAAAGGAGGACGTAAAGACTGCTACCAAACTAAAGAAAATGCACATGACTAGTCTTGGGCACTGTCTCCTTGACACCCACACCTCACAGCACTCCCTAAAGGGCCAAGTCAGGCACTTTCTCGGTGTCTCCTGAGCTCCATGTCTGGCCCACCAGCACGCAGTAGGCCTTTAACAAAGTTCATTATCTTATTGACTTTCATGCAACCATAGTCAAGACCTGTTAGAAAGCCTGGCACAGATACTCTGAAAATAGTAATAGTAGTCGTAGTAGTAGTAGTAGTAGTAGTAGTAGTAGTAGTAGTAGTAGTAGTTTTCTTCTAGTTGGCAATTGCCTTATTACTCCCACAATAAAAATAATCTCAAGGAAGATCCGTTGCCAGGAAGAATGGAGCAGATGCACGGCTTTTCAGAGGAGGTTTGTGGCTCGGTCTTCCCAACTGGATTGACAGATATATCTAGACATTATGAAGGTCTGTGGGGGTATTTCTAGAGAAGATTTGCATATGGGACAATAACTGTGGGGAAAACAAGACTCAATGGGATGGTGGGAGAGCTGGATGAAATATGCTTCAGAAGAAAGCCAGACAGTAGATATGTCTATTGTTGGTGCCACTGCCCATGGACTCTGGACTTTATCTTCCTCACCCTCCCTCATGGACTCACAGACCTCGAGGCATCATACTGGGACTACTGTGCCTTTCTGATTTTGGCACTAACCAACTACTGAGTCTGTGCCCCTCCAGCATATACATGGCTATTATCAAACTCCCCAAGCCTCTGATCACATTACTAATTCAATCCAACACACAGACTCCCAGTTCCATTCCTCTAGAGAACAGTAATGCCAGATTTTTCTTAAACAACAGATAGGGAACCTTTCTTGAGCCTACTAATTTGGATGCAATCAGGGATCAACAGGATTACTTACTAAGCCTCTGCTCTGGGGAGAACAGCCTATGCAGTGCAAGGCAATCACCTCCAACTCGATTAGTTAAAGGGCCCAGATAATCCTCCAATAACCTATTAGTACTTTACAGACAGAATACACTACTGTTCATTAAAAGGCTGAAAACACTCGTCTTAATATATGTATTTGGTTTGGGGGATACCCACAGCATTGGGTATAATTTTATAGCATTCCGGGTCCTTGAATATAACTGGGGTGTGTTTATGGCTATTTTATATAGAACTTGGTACCAGTTTTCGGCGGTTTGTGTGTGTGTGTGTGTGTGTGTGTGTGTGCTTTAGAGGATTATAGTTGAAGCTCTCACAAGTTATTGATCAAGACTATACTTTATTTGATACTAAGTTCCTGGTCAGCCTTTCATTTTAATGGCACCATTGTCACAAAGTACAAAATGTTTCATTTTTACGAAAGACATGATTTCTAAGGACTCAGTGTGCCCAGTGAAGGGAGAACTATAAAATCCAAGAATGCACATGTACAGCTGCGGTCCCAGTGCTAACAGGAAATGTCTTAGGGAGGGAACTGACTAACAGATTGTGAGATGGATAACCAGCAGAAGCTTTCTGGAGAAAATAGACTTCAATCTGTCATTTGACAGGAAAGAAATAGAGTAAAGATATGAAGATGCTATAGGTGGGAACAGTTATTGTCATTTAGTTTCTGCTGGACAGATGGGGGTCTCTAGCCTAGGGCAGTTCACTCTGCTCTACTTAATCCAGTAACTCACAGGTAATGAAATATTTCGTGTACAAAAGTGAATGCTGCTATCATCCTTTATGATATAACAAATAATTATTATTGCCATGATCCAGGCACCATCCAGAGGTGACATCTACAGACAATTATAACTAGGTGTTTGTTCTCAAAAGGCTCACAGTCCAGTGAGGACACAGAAAAGCAGATGGTGTGGCATACAATGAATTCTTAGAAAATGATACACTAAGAGAACATAAAAAAAAAATCAACATGTATAGGCACAAGAAAGGGACTCATACAAGTTTGAAAATGTGAAAGAAAGCCCTGTTGCCTCTCTCAAGCAAGGGCAGCCTCCGGTCATCCTACAAGGTCTCACATAGCCTGGGCTAGTCTCAAACTCACTGTACAGCAGAGAATGACCTTGAATTCCTGGTTCTCAAGGTTCCCCCTTAATTGGTGGGATTATAGGCATGTACCACCACACCCAGATATCTCTTCAAGTTTAAGTGGTACGATGGAATGCTCCTGGGTTCCGTCCTGTGATCCCTTATTAGTCCTAATTTATCTATCTAGGTGATCTCATTTAACACTAGGACATCTAGACTTTGAATGTCTTCAGTGTGTGTAAACTCATATGAACCCTAACACTACCCTCTTCCCCAGACACATTATACTCAGATGACACATCTAAACATTTGGTTAATCTGAATAGAGGCCCTAGTTTCCCATCACCATATGTGAAATGTATGTTCATAGTTCATGCACATGTCACATGCACACACACAAACACCCCTGTGACAATATTTCCTTAACTCAGTAATAGGCAACTCCATCCATCCAATACTTCCAGTTTCCCAAGCTAAACACCTTGGTTTTAAATGTACTTCTCTTTATTTTCTGTCCTGTGCTATCTACAACCAAGATCCAATCCCATTTTGCCCCCATCTCTGGCATTACCCAGATCCACACCTCTACTGCCCCTTTCTGTGCATCTGCTAACTGGCCTCCCTGCCCCCACCAAATCCTCCACAGAGTGAGCTGTGAAGCCCATGACACTCTGATGGTTCCCTGTTTCTCAGTGAATAAAACCCACAGTCAGAACTATGATTTTAAAAGACCGTATATGATCTACCTGTTCTAGATCCTGTTTGGTTATTTTTGTTTTTTGTTGTTTGTAGTACTAAGGATGAAGCCAGAGCCTTGTGTTAACTGGGCAAGCACATTACCATTGATCTGTGTTCCCACCCTGGCACTTTGTCCTCAACGTCTTCCCACATCTGTCCAAAATCCCCTCACTCTTGATTTGCCACTGTACCTATGCAGACATACTTCAGACAGGGCAGGTACCTTCCCCAAACCTTTGCTTTGCTGTTCTAGATGCCTAGAATGGTGGTTCTCAATCTGTGGGTCAAGATCCCTTTCCCAGGGGGCGCCTAAGACCATTGGAAAACACAGATATTCACATCACAATTCATGACAGTAGCAACATTTCAGCTATGAAGTAGCAATGAAAATAATTTTATGGTTGGGGGTCAGCACAACATGAAGAACTGTGTTAAAGGATCGGGGCATCAGGAAGGTTGAGAACCACTGATCTAGATTATTCTTCCCTGAATACTGGTTTCCTTCGTGTTCAAACGTTACCTTCTCAGGAATGTCCTTGGCCACCTGTATAGAATGGTATGTCCTCATCTTAGTCTTTGTTTTTCCTGTTTACCAAGCTTGCTTTTTCTGCATATCGCTTACTGCCTGAGCTAGAATCCATTTGTGTATGTATCAACCATCCACCTAGCGTACTCCACACAGCTGGGGACTTGGATCCTTTGTTCCATGTTCTCCACAGGAACCAAAATAGACATTGGCACAGTATTTTAAAATACTTGTTGAATAAACAAATGCATGCACTTAAGAGAGTTCAAGACACTGTGTTCCCTGAAGGCTGTGACCACATGGCCACTGACTGTAGCTGGAGATTGGATTATTCAACTGGAAATGCCCTACTTCAGCCAAAGAGCTAATGACAACCAGACGTCCTACTGAGAACTGGCAATATATCTGGAACCATTATCCTGCCCTGGTA
Organism: Cricetulus griseus; assembly: GCF_003668045.3. Classification (NCBI taxonomy): domain Eukaryota; kingdom Metazoa; phylum Chordata; class Mammalia; order Rodentia; family Cricetidae; genus Cricetulus; species Cricetulus griseus. The sequence goes on from NW_023276806.1 coordinate 138,429,130, forward strand.
TCCCAAAACTGAGCACCTGCTGTCCCTGGATTATTACATGCAGATCAACCTGTTATTCCTAAGAAATGCCCCAGTTAAAATGGGCTTAAAGCAGGCCAGGTGTGGTGGTACACACCTGTAATCCTAGCTCAGGAGATTGCTGGAGGACTGACACAAAGGGAGTTCCAGAAGACCTAGGGCTACATTTTTGTTGTTGTTGTTTTAAATGGCAAGACTTCAGGAAATGAAGAGCCAGTTGGGAAAATGGAACCAATCGGTTGAGTCTCAAGTAACTGAATCCACAAAATCAAAACGTTGCGATCAAGGTTAAGGTGAATTTGTATGTCCAATCCAAAATTCAACAGTGGTCTGGGGTGGGGGCTAGCCGCTGAGTGGTATTATGGTGGATTAGGAATTCAGGTGCCATGAGATAGCCACACCCGGTGTTAGACCTATGCTCTACCTGCTGGTCTTTGAGCTATATGCAAACCACTGTGAACTACTCCCTGGACTTACAAAGGGCTGGGCATGGTGGTGGCGCTCACCTTTAATCTTAACCTTTAATCTCAGCAATTGGGAAGCACAAGCAGGAGACCTTGTCTAGTGGGGTGGGGGTGGGGGTTAGAGAGAGAGTAAGTGTATGCATGTATGCATGTGTGTCAGATGTCAAGGCAGGAACCTGTGGAGCAGACCACAAAGGAATGCCAATTACTGACTTGTGCAGCTTTTGTTTTCTTACACAACCCAGAACCTCCTGCCCAGGGATGGCACCGCCCAGAGTGGGCTGGACTCTCCCATGTCAATCAAGACCAATCTTATGGAGGCAGCTCCGCAGTTGAGTTTCCCTCTCTGCAGGTGTGTCAAGCTGACAACCAAGATTAGTCATCACACATGGGCTTAGTTTTTTAAACCATGTTTTGAGTAGATGTAGAAGCTACAGAGGTGAGTATAATATTGCAATAGTTTTTTACTTGTATTCCAACTCCTGTATTTTCTACCGTATCTGTGTAATTTAAGGCCTTCCTCGGTGAGTTCACTGTACTTCTGGGTTTTCTTTTCTTTTCTTTTTAGAAGTATTTTTTTTATTAATTTATTTTTTACATTCCAATCCCAGTTCCCTCTCCCTCCTCTCTTTCCACTCCCCTCACTCCCCCTCCTCCTATCTGCTCCACGGAGAGGGTAAGGCCTCCCCTACGAAGTCTACTAAGTCTGTCCCATCATCTTGTTGAGGCAGGACCAAGGCACCTCTCCATCCCCACACCCCTGTTCCCTGGGTTTTCTATGGGTCCTGTTTTCAAGATATGGTTTATTTGAAAAATCATTTGTTATAGGGGCTAGACAGATGACTCAGCAGTTAGGAGCTCTGACTGTTCTTCCAGAGGACCAGGTTAGATTCCCAGAACCCACATGGCGGCTCACAACCACAACCATCTGTAGCTCCAGTATGGGGACAGGGAAAGCGGTGGTGCCTAACACTCTCCCAGCCTCCTTAGGCACTGCATGCAAGCAGTGCAAGTAAAAACACCCATACACTTAAAATAAAATAAAAACAAAAAAATAACTTGCTATAAAATTTGTTGGCAAGTTAAACTGCACAAGCATCCAACACCTCAAATGGCCGTAATTTGTGTGGTAATTTAGTGTGCCCAGAGCCCTGCTCATCAATGAAAATCTCTGGGATGATAATTAAATTCATTACTATGCATCCTGAGTATCTGGCCCATTGGTTATGTGTTAACATTTTCTTTGTACTTTTAGCCTCAGGTGTCCTTAAATTCAGTTACTGGCTCCCTGGCTTTCATCCTTAGTACAGCCACAGAGAACAAACTTGAGAAGTTTGAGTAAGCATATGTTGAAAAGAAAGTTGAACTTTTTCCATTGAAAAATCTTATGTATTCAGTTTCTACCCTCTGGGTATGTGTGCTGGCTTTGTTTTGTTTTGTTTTGTTTTGGAGCTTTATACAAGTTTGGGTGATCTCTGTGAGTTCAAGGCCAGCCTGATCTACAGAGCAAGTTCCAGGACAGCCAGTGACATGAGAGGACCTCTTGAGGAGTGTGGGGTAAGCAAATGACTCATGTAATAACCCCAGTAAATACTGATACAAATTGAGGGTCAGCATGTTCTAACAGGGGATATAAATATGACTGACATTTCCTAATGGCCTAGACTATTTGCTGTAAAGAACAAAGTGTTGTGACAACTATGTATTCCCACTTGGTTGTCTGGGATGGCTTCATTCTATTAAAATTCAGTCATGACTCAAGCACCTATTAACATACCCTAGTTGCCACTTCTTTGCTGCCATAAGCCCAATATCTTTCCTAAGTGATTCATCTATTTATTTTAATGCTGCATTTAATTTTCATCTCTCCTCTCAGGGGCAGGAGGGAGACAAGAGAGTGGGAGGAAAAGTGAACAGGATACACTCTGTACACATCGGAAATTGTCAAAGAACAAGTTGAATCGATATAAGAAGAAATAAAGAGAAATGTAATGAGAACATTCTTCTAGACGAGGAACCTGAAAATGGGCATGACTACAAGTTCGGTGATGTCCCTACAGCTCCTCAGGGGCTCTTAGACTTTAAAGTACGTCTCAGAAAACCTTAATCATTTAGGAGAAATTGATGGATGGAAGTGATGATGTCTAAGGAGTCAGGAACCACAGACGCCTTCTCAGCATACCTCTTAGGCTGCTGTGCAAATATTCAATGGGAGGATATCTGGTTCTGAGTCTCTGGAGCAAATCACCCCATCTGCTGCTTGCTGTCCTTAACTGGGCATGCAGGCCGCCCAGCAGAGGCGTGCCCTGTGGAGATTTTCTTCCTGCCTCTGGTTTTGGAGGGCACATTGCTCTGCATTCCCAAAGGGGGGTGGGGGAGGCAGACTTGGGAAGCCTGGGTCTTCAATCACAGCCTACCCAGTGACCAGAAACAGCTAAATCAAATTTACAGCATACGTCTCTACAGCTTCAAATAACCAGTGGTCCCATGACCTTGTGTCTTTAAACAAATACCAAACAAGGAGATTCGATTATTCATTCGGTCTAATAAGGAATAAGTTTAGGCTGAAACTCTGTGCTTAGTTTATGTAATTTTTATACTATGGGCCCAGTGAAAGCTTCACACAAGCTAGTAGCTGCAGTCAAGAAAGATTCCCAACCCTTCTTCATAATTAAATTGGCATCTGGGTAAAATCATGACTAAAAAAAAGTCTCATGGGTGGGGGCAATCACAACCTCAAGGGAGAGAAGGCCAATAACTTCCGAGAAACTGTTCATCCACTCAGTATCTCTGCCCTCCTCTGAGGTTGTCGGTACCACACAAGGCAGTAGGGGTAGAAAATGGAATGGTACTTGGTCTCTGGAGTTGAGTTTTGTGTTCACACAGACACTGAGCATGCAACACAATGTGATAAATACTATGATGGAAAGAATTGCAAGCAACAGGGTGACTCTAAGCTGTCAAAATCTAGAGCGTTGCTAGTAGATAGCATTCCAGGATTTGGGGCCCAATTTGTCTGAGTCTTTTTTGGTAGACTGGACTTGGAAACACGCAAGTCCCCAGGAAACTAAGATGGTTGGTCACGATATTTGCAATGCAAATGGCCCCTCTAAAATAAAGTTACATTGCTCTCTTTGCCAAAAGGAACAAAAAGAGCCAAGTTCCTTCCAATAAGCTCCTGCATACAGAATATTTGAATGAGGACTCAGTAGTGAATGAAAACAAACATGTCTTTTGAGTTCTGCCAAACATAAATAAGGAGTCAAACTCATGTCTTGGAAGTCATGCATGGCTTCCCTAGCCCTCCACTAGTCTTGGACCAACTACTTAACCTGTGCAGGTGTTTGTTTATCAATTCACTGGTATACTAGTGTATTATGACAATATAAGTCCCGCTGTTACATCTTACCGGTTTATAAGAACCAAAGTGTATTTGCACTGAAAGTCAGCTGGGACTGTGCTGGCCACCTCACTCTGAGATGCTGTCATGCCAAACATTGGCCCTTCATAAGAAGAGAAAGAACATTTGTCCTGCCTGTGGTAATAGTTTTGTCACTATCCATCAGCAATTCTTAAGTCAAGGACAGGGGCTTACATTTTTGCTGTCACAGCAGCATAACCTGGCCTATGCTGACTGATGGGGAAACCTCATGATACAGAAGTAGAACTTGGAGGAAATGAATGACAGGTGAAGAGTGCTTGCTACTCCCATAGAGAGTGGCATTAATATATAAAACCACCCCTGGACACCCATCTCTCTCCTCAGATTGCTTAATAAAACCACCTAGTTAAAAATCAAAGTCATAAAGGTGGTTAAGGTTAAGGTCCAGGTACTTCTAAGAAGTCAATGGTCCTAGCTCAACCTTTGTACAAACAAGGAAGATTTTTACACAGAGAAACACTTTCTGTATGCAGACGAAAAGCTCTAGTCCCACCCAGATCCTTCTATCAGGGACAGAAAATGAAGTTGGCATGCAATGGCCTCCCTGCTACTGAGAAAACAAGCCTATATTGCAACATTCATGGTTTTCCAGGACACTTTTTAAAGCCACTGGATCATTTGGAAGATATTTCCCTTGAGTTTTATAACGTTTTGACTCAATTCCCTCATCCATTTCATCATAGGCTTCCTGTTCGTGCTAAAGATAGTCATAAACAAATTCTGTGGTTGGTATCTCAAAAAGGAAACATATGCAAAGTCGGACGACTGTCACTTCTTTTCCTGAGAGTAGAACTCCATTTCCTATAGTGAACTGTCCAATTACAAAGCAACCTTTGATAGTTGAAGATGGTACATTTGAAGAACAAATTTGAGAAATCACTCCAAAGAATTGGGGGGATTGATAAGAAACCTGACTGTAAAGTGGTATGACAAGGTGGGTTTCTACTAGGGATCATTGAGCAAGAGTTTCAATATGGCTGATTTTTTTTTATGACTAAAGTTGTGATCATTGAACTGTGGTGAGCATGTGCATAACATATTTCTTGTGTAAATGCAACATCAAAAAGTTCTGACCATTTAACTAAGCAAAATAAAATGTGTCTTTTAGTCTGACTTTCGAAAAAGTCCATAAAAGTTAAATTAGGAGACTGTCACCATGGCCCTGCTTAAAGATGAGTGTCATACACGGTTTTACAGTGAGTGAGCCCTTCCTCTCATCAACACAGCAGGGCTCCTGGATGGGAAATTGCCCAGTGATGAAATTGCAGGAAGAGGACAAAGGAGCCGATGGCACCTAAGTTCTGCGGGATGGTGGGGGCTGGAAATAAGTGTGGATGGGAAGCCTCCTTGGATGCTGGGAGAGTCTCCAGGATAGCTCTATGCTCAGGAAATAATTGCCTTAGAGGTTTATTAACACACTCTTCTGTTGGCAGGCAGAGGTCTTGACAGACTCCAGTAGTCATTGTGGAGAATTTTATAGCCGGTGTTCCCAGTGGTAGCAAAAGTGCCGGGACTACACCGCCCACCCATGGCATCGGAAGTGAGGAAGTGCAGAGGACTACAGAGCCCACTGATAAAGAAGTGAAGGGACTACAAAGTCTACCTCAGCGGAAGTGGGGGTGGGGCTTACAGGGCACACTGCAGCGGAAGTGTGGAGGACTACAGGGAAGTACAGAGGACTGTAGAGCACACTGCCTGCACTTTGCAAGCCTGTGTGGTCACCAAAGCAACTGGGAAGGAACTCGTATTTCCCACTCCAGGAGCCGCAGGTTCCTATGGTTTTATAGAAGGGCTTGAAGGAACCAGATACTATGCTCAAACTTTTAAAAGCTGAACCATTGGTTGCTTTGATGACTGTTTGGCCAAAGGCACATGAGGTGCATGGTTCTGGCAGCCGACTATCCATGACTAAACAGAGTTCAACATCTCAAATCATATGACTAATTTCAGAATTAATTATGGCAGATACTGTGAAAGAACAATATAACAGTAGGAAATCATCTACCAGGGTTCCTGACCTGGTCTTCCAAACTGACTATAAATTCAGTGAAATTTCAATGTTCAGCACGTCCCTTAGCCTTTGCCTGTGCCCAGTGCTAAGGATCAAATGCAGAGCCTATCTACCACTGAACTACACCCTCATATTCCTGGACTCCTTTCACTTCACAGCTTTGGGGTTTTAGACAGCTTCTCACTCTATAGTCCTGACTGGTCTGGAACTCACTATGTAAATCAGGTTGGCCTTGAACTTGTACCAAATCTCCCTCCTTTGTTTCCCAGTGGCTGATATTATAGATGTGAACCACCATGCTAATCAATGTCAGCATCATTTTGAATAGAGAAATTTATAAGCCAATTCTGAAATTACACAAGAGAGCTGGGAAGATAGCTCCATTGAGGACCTGCCTGGATCCTCATCACCCATATAAAAAACCAGGCATTATACCATGCACCCATAATCCCAGAGATGGTGGGATAGAGCCAGAAGGATCCCTGAAACTCTCTGGCCAACTCATCTTGTCAAATCAGTGATCTCAGGCTCAGTAAGAAACCCTGTCTGAAAAAATAAGGGGAAAGACACTAGATATTGGCCTCTGGCCTACACCCACACATACATACATACATACATACATACATACATACATACATACATACCCACACAAACACACACACATACAAAACACACACACACACACACACACACACACACACACACACACACGAGCACACATCTGAATAAACGCAAGAACAAATACACATATGCACACACAATTAATTAATATTAATTCATTTATTAAGCTCTGTAAGAAAGAAAAAGTCCAAATTTAGTCAAAACACTCTTCAAGACCAAGGTGAGGAATTTTCTCCCATCAGATTTCAAGGAAGAGTGGCATCAACATAAGGACAGTATATTAACCAAACAGGTATTATGTATGAAAGCCATAATGAAAAGGACTACAGGATTAACACTTTAGTAATCTATTGTATTTATATTTCCAAGTTTAAAAAAAACAGAAAAAAATGGACTAGCAGATGAAGAATTGGCTCATTAATTTATTAATTAGGGTTTCTGTTAGGTTTCACAATGTTAAGACTGCATTATGTGTAAATTACATCTTCACTAAATTCATACATCAACACCTTAATCCCCACACGAGAACGTGGCTCAAAGTCTCTTAAATCAACTGAAAACCACCACTCATAAAAGGGGGGAAATGTAATGGATTTTATTTCATTAAACTTAGAATTTCTGTACATCAAACGACATCATGGAAAAGCAAGAGCTGGTCATGACACACATCTTTAAGCCCAGCACTTGGCAGGCAGAAGGAGGCAGATCTCGGAGTTTGAGGTCAGCCTAGTCTACATAGTGAGTTCTAGGAAGGAAGAGAGGAGAGAGAAAAGAAAGGAAGAAGGAGAGAGAAGAAACATGAAAAGGCACACTGGGAGAAGAACTTTTAATTCACACACAAACAATCAATCATATCCAGAAAAAAATTCCTGCAAATGAAAGAGATAGATAAAGCTTAGAAATGAACCTCTTGCAATGATCCAAATGGTCAAAGGCATTTGGGAAAACATTTTGTGTCAACTGAAAAAGGCAAAATAAATCCATAATGAAATAAAACTAACCACCCAACAGAATTGCCAAAATTAACAAGAGCAACACCGTTTTACACACAAACATACACACAATGATTAATTTTTAAAACATAAAGTCAGAAGCACACAACAAAAATCCAAAAACTGGCAAAAAGTAGTCTACAGCATTAAAGTACAATTGCCGTGGAGAAAACAGGAGAGGTTGGTTATAGGTGGGACAAGAGGAGCTTTCAGGGTATTGGCAACAACTAGGACAGAGGTAAAATCATTGTGGAGTCATCTGTGCACAACCAAAAGGTAACAGATGAAAGAAGGTCGTAAGTACCCACACACAGCAAAACACTAAATAAAACCAAAACACATCTGATGGGCAACACCCACAACTCAGATCATAAGCAAAACTCGGTATTATGTGTCTGACACTGGGCTGAGTGTGCCAAACACATCATTGTATATCATATTTGCTACATAGATCACCTAATAGTTCTAGCTGCACTTTGCAAACAAAGAAGGTATGTTACAACTTCCCTGAGAGAACACAGAGAAACTTGGTAGAGATAATAATGCATCTTCAAGCCCACAAGCCTTGGGCTCACAATATCCCAAATTAAACCCTTTATACAGAAACATTGAGTGTGTTTTCATGGATTTGGGTGTTCTTCCCTCGACTTTCAGTCATGTTTCAGAAAGTTTTATAATGGTGGCTTGCACATTTTCAAGCTTGTTTCTGGCATTCTATCATTTTTGTTGCTCTTACCAGTAAGAGTTTGGCCTGCCACTCCATTTTCTAACTGGTTACTGTGGGTGATTAGGAGATCCACTCAGTGATGTGTCTATGTCTTGGCACTGACTACTGAGCTGTCTCATTAGCTTGATTCCCTTGGTTGCTTCAGGCAATCAAGGTGAGGTACGTAAATACTGACAGCTTCTATCCTCTGTCCCTGATTCCTTTCTTCGCCAGTACTAGTGTATTTTGTGGCATGGGGGAAGGTCTACAATGTGGGTAGGGTGTGTGTGGGGGGGGGTCCTCAATCCATTGTGAACAATCTGTGTTGTGAGCACAAGGCTGTGTAACATCTTGACAGATCCCAGAATCAGAAGCTGTCTGACACTGCTGTAAAAGTAGAGCACAAATGAGGGGATCGAAAGATGGTGACATGAAAGGGAAGATGGGCCCTAAAGAATGACAGGCCATTAAGAGACTTCAAGCAGGATGTGCTTATAAAATTTCCATATCAGATAAAACACAAGTGTGTCAGCTTGGGAAGGACTGTTGGAGGGACATAAATAACAAAGGAAAAGAAAATGTTGGGGGCTTCCTAAGCCTTCTATGGAATAAGAAAAAAGGACAGGAATCTACTAAGGAGGAATTCCCATCCCCATCCCACCCCCCGATCCCTTCAGCTTCCTTCTGGTTTTTGGGCCAGTCACTGGTCTCCCTGACTTTCCAGTCCTCTCATCTGCAACATTAGAATAAAACTACCAACTGGCACAGCGGTGAGGCTTAGTGAGTGAATGTGTGTACAGCACATGCAAAAGAAAAACCAGTCACTCTTGGACTGGAAACGTAGCTCAGTGGTAAAGTGCATGCCTAGTGTGCACGAGGCCTTTGGATTCCATCCCCAGCTCTGGGACAGGACAAGTAGTTCTCCTTTATGAGCTTGACACTGGCAGTAAACTTGAACAGGAAGTTGAGCCCATGGATTCTGGGAATGCATAGACATTGAACTTCTCTGAATGACAAGAGAAGACAAATATTGATGTTTCACACTTTCAAGGCATTCTCCAAGTTCCCTGAGCCTCTGTTTTCTACTTTTTCTTCTCCCTGCCCACCCCTCACCAATATATTCACCCCTAAGATGGGTATGGATATTCAATATGTAACACAGCATAATTCAACTACATGCTCTAAACAGTTTTATAACAACTCAACAAGGAGAAGGAAAAAAAAAAAAAAAAAAAAAAAAAAGCTCAATTCTAAAAGTGGCCTAAGGACTTGAGCAGTTAAGCCTCCAAAGGTGATATAGAAGTGATCAACAAGCCCATCTTTGGCTCTAAAAAAAATACAAGTTGAAGTACAACAGGGTACCACTTCATGCTCACTAGGGTGACTGCATTAAAGATAGAAAATAAAAAGCCCTGGCAAGGATGTGTAGACCCCTACACTATGGGTGAAAGTGTCAAGTTCTTGTTCACAATAGAAAATAGTTTGATATTCCTCAAAAAGCTATATGTATTATATATTACTAAGGCATATTGCTTATGAATTAGCAATTTTGGGTTTACCCTAAGAGGAGTTTAAAAAATGTATGTGCACACATGTTAAAAAGCACATAGCTAAAAAGGTTGAAATGGCTCAAACGTCCACCAGGATGACTACATCAACCAAATGTACTGCACAGTATAGAAAGAATGAAGTTCCAATTTGGGAACAGCATGAATGATCCTCACAAGCGTCACACTAAGTCCAAGAAACCAGGTACAGTGGGCTATAGAGTGTAATTCCATTTACATTCAATATCCTTCATAACTAATTCCACAAAAACAGAACAGTTTGTCCTTACAAGAGGCCAAGGGAAGGGGGATTAAGAAACAATTTGGTGAGTATTCAGCTTCCTTTTGGGGTAAAGGACATGCCAATCCAATTATCTAATTAGTGATCATTGCACACATTATGAATGTGCTCAATACAACTGAAATGTTGGTCTTTTAAATAACAAGTTTCATGCTACTTCAATTAATCAAAATAAGCCTCTTCCCAGAAAGTAGATGTGATTGACTGCCAGAGTTCACAGACACCTGCTTCAAGTCACCAATGAATAAAAAAAAAAAAAAAAATGGCTGGCATAAAACCACTATCTATAATTATGGTTAGAACTTTTAATACCAACTCAACAGTGGTCCCAACAAAGAGTGTGCAGTATGTTACCCCTGGACATCAGTGATAACCTTAACTAGGTAATTTATACTCCAGTCAGGTTTCCTTCATATCTTGTCTTTCCACAGTCCCATACACTCCCAGCCCTGTGCATGTTTCAGAAGACTTCTGGAAGCAATTTTCTTCTTCTGAGTGGCACCATTTCCTTAGGCTGTGGTAGCTCTTTAAAAGTCGTCCCAAGGGCTAGCAAGATGGCTCCGTGGCTACAGGCAGTTGACGCCAAGTCTAACAACCTAATTTCAATCCATCCCCAGGACCCACACAGTGGAAAGAGTGAACTGGGTGCTGTAAGATGTCCTCTGACCTCCACTTATGAGCCACGGCACACATGTACACACAGAGATACATAAATAACAAAACTAATGTTTTTAAGTCTTGGGGCTGGAGAGAGATGGCTCAGAGGTTAAAAGCACTAGCTGTTCTTCCAGAGGTCCTGAGTTCAATTCCCAGCAACCACATGGTGGCTCACAACCCCCTATAGTGGGATCTGATGCCCTCTTCTGACGTGCAGGCATATATGCAGACAGAGCACTCATATATATATAAGTAAACAAACAAATAAAAATTTAAAAAAAAAAGAAGTTAAGCCAGGCGTTGGTGGCGCACGCCTTTAATCCCAGGGCTCGGGAGGCAGAGGCAGTCGGATCTCTGTGAGTTTGAGGCCAGCCTGGTCTCCAGAGCGAGTGCCAGGATAGGCTCCAAAGCTACACAGAGAAACCCTGTGTCAAAAAAAAAAAAAAAAAAAAAAAAAGTTTAGTCTTCCCAGATAGTCCCATGAAAAATATCATCCTTCTATGTCTTAGGCTATAAACTCCTCAGGTCCAGAATTATGCCTCTTTTGTTCACCCCTGCACTAGGCACATCGTATGGTAAAGAAACTCAGGACTTCAGCTGCCAGCAAACCTATTTCTTCTGTTTTGACTACTAATAAATACAGCAGCACTTGCACAAAATGTCAGGTAGGTAAATTATCTTTATTTTAACTGTGTAATTATCCTGTGAGTGAAGAAGACTGCCTGGGAACTAGGCAGGAACTTTTGTCCTCCCCAGACAAAACATCTCTAGACTCCTATATCCAGAGAACAGAGCATGCTTCTCAAGCTCTCTCACCTGCCGCTCCTTCCGTGACTGCCTGGATGGGAAAATTCTAGAAAAATGCAATCATGCACCATAGCTTGAAAGGCAAAATAACGTTTTCGTTTGTTTCTTTCTACTCAGAATCCAGATTGCTTAGTTACATTAAGAGAAGGCAAAAGTCCAAATCCTGCCCTGAGAGCTATTGTTCAGCTGTGGATAAGACACACAGTTCTTTAGAACTCTCTGCTAACTAGTTTTGTACCAACTTGGCCAGTCCAGAGTCACTGGAGAGGAGGCCGGCTGGTGGGGCGTTTTCTTAATTAGTGATTGATGGGGTCAGCTCATTGCGGGTGGGGCCACCCCGGGCTGGTGGTCCTGGGATCTATAAGAAAACATACTGAGCAAGCCAGGGAAAGGAAGCCAGTAAGCAGCATCCGACTCTGCATCAGCTCCTGCCTCCAGGTTCCAGCCCTGCTTGAGTTTCTGTCTTGGCTTCCTTCAGTGATGGACTATGGTGTGGAAGCATAATCTAAACAAACCCTTTCCTCCTGAACCTGCTGGGGTCATAGTGTTTCAGCACAGTAATAGTAACCCTGACTAATTATTGATTAGATTTGAACTCATACGACAGTAAGCCCACATGACAGCAGCTGATATGCATGGAGATTTGTACCCTGACATTACAAAAGTGTGCAGGCTCATGACTAGGACTTGTACGGCACAGTCAGGAAGCCACTGACCTCCTCTCTACTTTCCTCCATCATCCTTAGGGTACGTCCTGTCTTCATAGTCCAAGATGGCTCTGGAAGCTCCACTCATTTTACTCAGATCCCAGGTACTAAGCCAATGGAAAAGCCAGGGACATTGCTTTCTGTCCCCTTCTGGTGGCAAACAACATGCACAAAATACCACCCTCTCTGTTGTGGCTTTCTGGTTTTGCTTTTGCTCATTAAGCAGAACTGACCTCTTATCCCAGGGTTAAGTCTGGATGTGAAAATCTCCTGGCTTTTACTTCATCTTTTCTATGAAATCGCTACACTGGACAGGGGGAGGTGGAGTCTTTCTTTCTCTTCCCTGCATTTGGTCAAAGGATAAATAAATCCAACATTAAGAAAAGGGAGGGAGAGAGAGGTAGAGAGAAGAAAGGGGGAAGGGAGAGAGAAAGGAGTATTAACCACTCTAGCTTCAGTTTTTCCTTTCAGTCAAAGTAATTCAATGTCACCCAGCCTAACTTCCAGGAAATGTTGCCAGTACTAGGAACTGAAATGGGATCGTTTTTTATTGTTCTACGTAAGCAACACCCTAATCTAGCCTTAAGACTCAGGAAAGTTTCTACAGGTAATAATTACAGACAAGAGAGATCCTGAAAGGAAAAGACATTTAGACACCAAGACACACCATGTGTAGGCGCCTGTTCAGTGTCAAAGTCAGTTGGGGAGAGAACACTAATTTGCCACTAACTGTGTGAACTTCTGCAAGGTTTGTGGCATCTCTGAACATCAATGTATTAATCTTAATTTTTAATAAATTATTGATTTACTTTTTGTGCATGGGGGGGCACACACGTACCCTGGCACAGGCATCAGAGGGCAACTTGTCGGAGTTGGTTCTCTCCTTCTACAGTGTGGGTACCAGGCATCTAACTCCAGGTTCTCAGTTGGCAGCAGGCACCTTTACATATAGAGACATCTCATTGGCCCAGTTGGTTTGTTTGAGACAGAGCTTCTCTGTGTAACAGCCCTGACTGTCCTGGAACTCACTCTGTAGACCAGGCTGGCCTGGAACTCAGAGACTCCCTGCCTCTGCTTCCTCGGTGCTGGGATTAAAGGTGTGTACCACATGTCCACCATAGTTCATTATTCTTAGAAGACAGAAAAGACAATTATATCAAAGGACTATGGAGTACATTAAATTGCTGATGGATATTTAAAAACTGCCTGTGGCTCACACTTGTAATCCCAGTGCTTGAAAGACTGAAGCATAGGATCAAGCACTTGAGGCCAGCCCGGACTATGTGGTGAGACTGGGGAGGGAAGCAGAGAATGATCCTACTTTTCTTGCTTACTTAATGACAAAACGGTCTCAAGAACAAAACCAAGCCATGTAATATATATAATAACCCTCCAAACATTTTTTTAAAACTCTGGATTATTGTATTAAACAAAATTAATTTGACCCATATTTGACAATGTCACCAATTTTTTGCTGCCATTTTCCTTATCTATACTTTCTTACCACAAACACGCCCCATGTTTCAATAACATACATGGGTCCCCCATGGAAAACTAAACCAGCTGAACTGATAAATACCAAGGAATATGTTTTCCAAGTACTGTCTGAGTCCTATGAGGCCTAGGAATCATTTTCACAGCAAAATAAATTTTAATACATTTGATAAATTTTCAGAGAAGGCCTACTATGTGGAAGACAATGGGAAGATTGGAAGACAAACAGGCTATATTCTGATCTCAAACCAGGCCAGCACAGCCAGTCCCTTCCCCACCCACCAGGCCTATTCTGTGGGTCTTAAAGAAATAGATCAGATGAAATACTATGGGAAAAGTACAAGTTGTTTTCTAAATTCCGTAGACAAATTGCTTTCTCTAAAAGATAACAAAACAAAACAAAGATTTTTCTGCATTTCCTCCTGTGGCTGTCTGTTGTTTGAATTCAGCAGGAAATGAATCAATTACCCCTTTCTAAACAGATGCCATAATTACTTACATAGGAGACCATGGCAGAGAGGCTCTGGCAAGACTGTTTACGAAATGAGGTACTTCATATTTTATACCAAGCAAGATGACATTTAAGCAACTCAAGGGAAATACATTTTTGCACTGTACTAGATATGCTGCGTTAAGAATTTTTACATAGTGCACTAGGTAAATTCCATGCAAAATTATTTTCCCTGAAAAACTGAATGTTCACAGTGCCCTTGTGTGCTGTTTTATTTTTCATCTCAAAAGGCTAATCTAAAATGTGACCTTATAAACAATACCAGCATACAATGAGCCAAACACTTGCAAGTGAGTGCTACTCTCTGATATCCTAAGTCCCCAGGGAAGAAGGAAGCCACATCATTTCCCTTTCACCTCCAGGGAGCTATTTATAGCCCAGCATGCTAATGAAAACCCCAGTGACCTGGGAAAGCTAATGCACCTTTCCAAGGGAATAGTAATTCAGATCAAAGGCAAGATTCACTTGCGTGTTCTCAGACACACTCAGCTGGAGACTGTCTCATTCCATATGAAAGAATTCTACATTCTGTATTATTTTGGTTTTCACATTACCCAGTAAATAACTGACAACTCTGCCAAATCCTGATCTTCTAAGAATACCTTAAGGGAAATTCCACACCAAATGTAGGTAACCACAGTCTAAAAGAAAAAGAAAAAAAAAGAAAAAAAGAGAGAAAGAAAGGCACAGCATTCATCTTAAAAACTTAAAGAGATTTCTTATTTTTTATATAAGAAAGTGAAACCAATAAAATGGGGGGGTCTGAAATCAGTTTAAATATCAGCTATTCGTACCTGATTAAAATGATGTAGGAGAAACCTTGTCTCCGAAAGAAAAAAGACAAATGGATGCAGCCAGAATTGTGAAGTCAGGCAAAGCTGATCATGGTTATACAGACATGGAACTGAGTTCAGAGAAACTGAAAAGCCATGTCTGTAGTTCACAGGGAAGAAGTCACTCGGTGGACTTTCTCTGCTTTGCGGTTGATCAACTAATATTAAGGAGAGTTGAGCAATTACAACTCCAGGCAATAAACGAAGAGTCCAAGAGTAATTGTGATGAGGTGTGAGACACACCCTGTGAGACACAAATGCTGCTGGTGACTTACTCAGGTTTTTGTTTGTTTGGGGTTTTTGAGACAGGGTTTCTCTGTATAACATCCCTGGCTGTCCTGGAACTCACTTTGTAAACCAGGCTGGTCTCAAACTCACTGAGATCCTCCTGCCTCTGCCTCCCAAGTGCTTCAATTACAGGCCTGACCTCCTCATTTAAAGAGGTGGAGAATTAAGAAAACGTTCAAGGCACAGTGGATGGTGCACACCTGCAGTCCCAACACTCCAATTGCTGAGGCAGGAGAATGGTAGGTTTCAGGTCACCCCTGGGGCTACATGGCAAGTTCCAGAACAGCCTGATTTATATAGCAGGACCCTTTGTCTAAACCAACAAAAGAAAAAACAATGAATAAATAATTTGCATATACCTGAGGTCACAAAACTAAAGAGAGTCAGCCTCTGTAACCTGATTGTCTTGACCCCTGAGTCTACTTGCTTAACCATTGAACTGCCTAACTCAAGTGTCTTCCCCACCCATCAGGCTGACCTCTTTCCCTAGCCAGGCATTTAAGAAGGGATGGGAAGGTACTCCAGGAAAAGGGCTGCCCCTCAGTGTTATCCCCATAGGTAACAGAGTCTCCCTTTGTTCCTAACTGTACTGACTAGTTCTTCTCCATCTGTCCCAAACTGGATTTATTTGGGAAGAAGGAACCTCAGTTGAGGAATTGCCTCCATCAGATTGGCATGTGGGCAAGTCTATGGGGGCATTTTCTCCACTAATGACTGTTGTAGAAGACTCCAGCAACTGTGTGGGCAGTGCCATCTTAGGGCAGGTGGACCTAGGTCATATAAGAAAGCAAACTGAACAAGCCATAAGGAGGAAGCCATAAGTAGCCTCTGCTTCGGTTCCTGTTTTGGGATTCTTCCCTTGAGCTCCTGCCCTGAGGTCATGGATGATGAAAAGTCAGGTGTAAACCAAATAAACCCTTTCCTCCCCAGGACGATCTGGGTCATTGTGTTTATCACAGCAACAGGAAAGCAAACTGGAACGCTAACACATACAGGAGAGAAGTATTTAGAACCCCTGGCTGGAATTCAGGTTCATTTACTAGATGACTCTGTCCCCAGTTCTGAACTTCCAAAAAGCCCTGTTTTCCCCATTTTACAAAAGGAACTGACAGGATCTGACATAAGGAGGTGGCCCCTGAGGCAAAATCTATGAGATGGAAACTTCCAAACACAAATCAAACCCTGCCTTCTCCTTCCCTCTGACTTTCAGCTCTAAATATAGTATAAATCAACACACACTAAACAGAAAAAAAAAAAATACTTGCTGGTTCACTGCAAAATGTTGACCTTCTTCTTCTCCTTCTCCTTCTCCTCCTCCTCCTCCTCCTCCTTCTTCTCCTTCTCCTTCTTCTCTTCCTTCATTTGTTTACTCATCTTGTTTTTGTAGCCCAGGCTGGCCACAAACTCAAGTGGTAGCTCATACCTATTATCCCAGTACTCTCAAAAAGGTAGAAGCAAGAAGATCATGAGTTCAAGGCTACCTTGGTCTTCAAAGCAAGATGAGAGAGAGGGAGACAGAGGGGGGATTTAAAGATGACAGCATCCCAAAAATTCTAGTTTCAGTTCTATAGCTGGGTGACAACATTTCTTTGAATATCTTTTCTGTGGATGTGTACAAATGTGCAAATATATCCCCCTTTTCAAGCAGGGTACCAAATGATGATGGGTATGCTGCCCAATTCCATGACCTCTAAGTTCTGCTCAGATGGCCATTGAGACCCGCAAGGAGTTCATAGTTTACCGGCTATATCAGGCTTTTCTTTGGGGCCACGAATCAGCTCCCAAATCATGACATAGAGACTTAGTTTTAAACATTCAGCCTAACTCTTTTAACTTAACCTGTTTATTTACCTTTCACCTCAGGGCTTCTTACCTTTTTTTACTTCCTACTGTCTCTATGTCTGGCTGGCTGGCGCTGCCTGGCTTCTCACTCTGGGCAGGTCCCTGGTTCTCTCCTTTTTTCTTCTCCCATTCCTTTCTAGCCTAGCTATCTCCTATTTATTCTCTCTGCCCACCAGCCCTGCCTATCCTTTCTCTGCCTATCAATTAGCTGTTCAGATCTTTATTAGGCCAATCAGGTGCCTTAGGCAGGCAAGGCAAAACAGCTGAAGCACATCTTTAATTAAACACACATCTTTACATCATCCAACAAATGCAGCATAAACAAAAGCAACACACCTTTACACCGTTAAAGTACTATTCTGCAGCATATTCAAATACAACACATCTTTGCCTAGTTAATACTCCACAACAACTGGGAATAACTAAGACACGGTGAGATAGTGTACTGATCTATCAATCTTCTTTGAGGTGTTAGGAACTAGTTCACAGAGGCAGTGACATTTGACTTTAGCCACAAAGGATGAGTTAGTTTCTTCAAGAACTGACGAGCATTCCAACATCAGGGTCAAACTACAAGGAGAACAGCATGTTACATCTATGACCATAAGAACGTCACATCAGAGAAACCTCTCTCCTTTGCTTTGCTCCAGGTTATTAAAGACGTAATAGCCTTGATCACTTTCAGGGTTACTCCGCTAAAGGCAGTCAGGGATGGTTTTACAAAGTAAATGTGTGGTGTTTAACTATCCCAAAGCCGCCATTGGGTAGCACTTAGGATTCTGAACAATCCAAGAGTCTCCTTTGTGGGCTCATATATAATGAATGAGTGTTACATTAGAGATTACTGAAGAGTGTGAGCCTTCTTTGCATGTATAAGGTATATAGCTTTTAAAATATTGATGCATCTGTGAAAGTCATTGGCTTGAATTGTACAGTGAACTCGGGAAAGAAAATGTCAAAGTTGAACAAATGTTAAATGAACTCTCTTTAAAAAGAAATATTTTTTTAACAGATAACACTAAAGATGAACTAATCTGCAGATTCATCCTGAATTTCAACATGCATAGAGCTGAGAGGAATGGAACAAAATCACAGGGAAGACTTGAGGAAAAATCCCAAGAGTTAACTATTTAGTACTTGTTCTGTGTGTGACCTGTGTATTGCTACCAACCACTTTCTCCAAAGAGGCAGCACCTCACATGGCACCTGTTCTTTTCTCTCATGTGGCATCTGTCCTTTGTTGTCCACTAGCATCTCCACCACAGCTGATGCTATGGAGCGCTTAGAGACCAGGGCTTCCCCGTACTGTCCTGAACAGTCAGGCAAACTGGCTGAGTGGCCTTCTTTCTCGGCTCACCTCCTCCTAGAGAAAGAGGAAGAGGCAGAGGCCCTCGGGCCCTTCGGATAGACAACGGGGTCACTGTCGGTGCAAATTGTAGCTCACCGCCTCCACATCCCACAGAACTCACGTCAGTTCTTGAGACAGAGAGATCTAGAGAGTCACAAGTCCCTCCTATACCAAAGACTTGCTCCTGGGGCCACCTTCCTGCCTTCTTGCTGCTTCACATCTCTGTGCAAGAACTCATCCAAGAAGCCTTGGGTTTGTCACACAGGGATCACTTGGCATGCTGTTTCTCTAGGTAAGGCTACATTAGTCTAGACTTCAGAAACACACCTGGGTCTGACGACCAGCTTCTCTCATGCCACAGTACACACAGAAGTCAGAGGACAAAGCGCAGGAGTCTGTTCTCTCCTTCCACCAGGTGGATTCTGAGGCTCGAACTCAAGTCATTAGGCTTGATAGCAAGCGCCTTTACAAGATGAGCAATCTTCACCCAAATTGAAAGGTTCTTGATTTCATTCCTATTTGGGGTGTGTGTGTGTGTGTGTGTGTGTGTGTGTGTGTGTGTGTGTGTGTGTGACAAAAAACAGTGATGAATTCTAAAGTCCAATTATTATTTGTAAAAATGAAAGTTCTGATAGCCCATCTCAGGTGGCACTATGCCCAGTTCCATCTTTTTATTTCAAGTATTCTATTTTCCCCTAGAATAGTAATAGCTAGCATCACATCATGTTTTTACAAGGCCTTTCTATGTATGTTCCTTTGTTTTGTTTTCAAATGTACTGTAAAATAGCTACTACTGTGATATCCATTTTCCAGAAGATAAAATTAATTCCTCCCACCCACCCTCACCCCATGGCTTTCCCTACTAAATGTTACTAATTCTTCAGGTGACACTCAAATCCTCATCTGCTTCAGGAAGATTTACTTGGCACCACTGATCTGGACAGCCAGGTCCTATTCTTGGTTCTAATGCAGTCCAGATCATCCATCCCCCTCCCTGCACACCAGAAGGAGGCTATCAGGAGCCTCCCTGGACCCTCCCCTCAAGCCTTGAGTAATCCCATCCACTCTCCTAGATGCTGCAAATGAGATATGTAATTGTCCATGTGCACACAGATGTGAAAAAGTCAAAGAAATGCCACCCTGGAGGAATGGCTAAGTGCATGGGCTCCAAGGTCACCAGTCAGCTGTGGGGCCTCTGGCATCGCAAACCTCATTCAGATAGGTTACTCATGTGGTTTTCACAACAGTGCAAGGTAAGTTACTCTGAATCCTGTTATCAGAGGGGAGATGGCACAGATCACAAGTGGCCTTGTTTGATCTTCACATCAACAGTTTCAGAGCCATCAGTCATCTAAACCAGAGCCCATACTTGTCACTATGGCACTGCATACCAGAGCTTTTCCCATTTTTTTTTGAGGGTTCAATGTGATGCTGTAGATCAAATTGTATATATATATATTTATATATATATATATATAAATTGTATATATAAAACATATATATATATATGTTTTTAATATATATGTGTTTAATCACCGTTGTGGACCCCTGCAGTGGTACCAGTCCAGGAAACTGGATATACCACTCACCATCCTACCCCCAGCATATAAAGGAACTCACATGCCTGCATCAACAGAACCAGAGAAAGAGAGTTGGGGAATCCCATGTTGTTGTAATCCTGGGGTAAGGAAATCATCTACACAGCTGCCTCTCCTCAATGGTGGATTCCACAATTGGATATTCCAATGCACTGTCTGGCCAGAATGTGTTTAGAATTAGGTACCACATCTCACATGGCATGGTGAGCCAAGAGGCATTTGTAATCAAAGTATCCAGCTTGCTGCCACTGCAGGGACACTAGAGAAAATGTCTATCCTTGCAGGGGTCTTCAGGGCTTAAGGAATCTGCCCTGGCATGAGTGCCTCACTAAACTGGCATGTTGGGACCTATTCTTACCTATGAAATGCTAGGATAAGGATGCTCCAATAGAGGGACTGTCACGCCAATTAAATGAGATAACCTGAAAAGTGAGTCCACTGTTAGTGTTGCCTCCCTGGCCACAATTGCTACTCAGTGCTTAAGCTTGGGTAAATATCTTGTAGGAGGACAAAGGTAGCATTTCATAATGTCAGCCTCAACCTGGAAGGAAAAGCCTGTGTTTGCAGAGCTCTGCACCCCCTCCACCCCGGATTCCATAGCAAACCTGAAATTTATTAACCTTTTTAGCTGGCTTTTAGTACCAGTGTATGAACACTGGTTTTGCATAATGAAGAAACCTCCTCCCGGCAGCCAAATAAAAGGAAGCCAGGTGTTCAGGATTAAATATGCATTATCCCACTGCTGGCTTTCTGGAGATGTCATCAGGTTATTTGCTCTTTCATAAAGCATTCCATGTCTAGAAAAGAGAAGGCAGAGAGAGAAAGGAGCAGAGATGATAAAGGAACTTCAGGAAAACAAGAAGCTACTGGGAACTACGGATGATGAATGTGGCAGAGGAAGAATAAAGACCAGTCCTATCTATGACCAGTTTCTGGGCTTCTTTTTCCCTTTCCTTAAAAATAGTCCTTCTTCCTGACCACAATGAATCCGATAGACCATATCTGAGGTCCCACAGCAACATTCGTGAGTCTATTTAGAGGCACTAATTTATTTGTCTCTGTGGCAAAGCTGGCCTTTAATCATGAGATACACAGCCACCAAATTCTCCAGAACTATCTTTAAAAAAAATTTTTTTAAAAAGCCCCATCCACAATATCAGGTTTTTTTTTTATTAGCATGGTTAGATGAATATGTAATTTACAATGCATGTATAACAAATAAAGAAAGTTGTTTCCTATAGTAAAACAATCATTTCTGTTAACAATACTAATTGGTTATATTTCAACTGGTGCGCTGGCTGCTGGGACCCGGCTAAGCTATCAACATTCACAGGACCCTGAGTACAACGAGCTAATGAGGCTTAGGAGACTGAATAAGCATACTGGGGACCACACACCTGATGTTAAAATTAGGAATCAAACCCAAGTCTATCTCCAAACCCTGAACTCCTCACCTCTGCCCTATCATCAACTGTGAAAACATGTCACTTTGTGGCCCAGGCTGAACTCTTACACTGAGTACAGGAAGAAAAACAGCCCATGGGAAAGGCCAGAGCACCCAGTGTTACACAAAGGAGACTCAGGTTGCAAACAAGCCCTTCAAACTCTGGATACAGCCATCTAGTCTCAGGGTGCCCCAGGAAGCCATTCTCAGACTCCGAGTATTGCTGTGGAGAGCCTGCTGTAATTTCAGACTCTAATAATATGAAATTGGACCTAGAATCCTGAAACAAATCCATTTCAGAACTACAATAACCCTGGAAATGAGCACTTCCATTAGAACTGAGACCATTACATAGCCGTTCCTGTGTGGGGGAAATAGATGCTTTTACATTGGGACAAATACAAAATACCTGGATGTTTTCATCCAATATAGTCTCCTAAACTCCTTTTATCCAATTTCCCAATTTTGTCAGATATCTGAAACTGAAATAAAGTTTCCCTTAGCCCAATTTCTCATTTATCTTAACTCTGCAACAAAATTATTCTTAGCCTTTATCACCGACCTATTTCTTAGGCAGGATTTCAACAAGAAGCCAAAAAAAAATACAGAGAAATGCTCCAGAAACAAAAAGACTTTTGTCTTTTTTTCTTCATCTGCCATTTTTGCACAAAATGCATATTGTAAGGGAAATAATTTAAAAGTTACAAGTTTACAGAGACTAGCAGGTGATACTCAGCAACTATTTGTAACAGCTGAAAACACAGGCGGCAAAAACATGTCAATAGTGACTGCATATACCACAACTGGAAAAGTTTCATGGTGTTTGACACAAGGAAACGTTCTATCCTTGGGCCAGTATTAACACAGTTTCAGTTAAAAATATTTATTGTATACTCATGCATTTTCTCTTTACAGACATTCTCTAAGATGCCATTGGGATCTGAGATAACTAAGCAATACAGAGATCTCTGCCTACAAGAATCCTTTGTCTGCTCTGAATACTGCTCTATTCTTTTTGTTTTCTTGTCTCACTGAAAGTAAAAAAGTTAGTTCAGACAGCTCCAGGCCCCCCAGTGATGGTTAACCTTCATTACTAACTTGTGAAGATCTGGGCATGCCTGGCCACCTGGGAGGGTAGTTCCTGATAGGTTTAACAATGAGGGAACACCCACCCCAAATGTGGCTGCACCATCCCATGGGCTGGGGTCCCAGGCAGAGTAAAAAGGTGAAAAGGGACTGAACACTGGCATCCACCAATCTGTATCCTGACTAAGGATACAATGTGGCCAACCACCTGGGCTACTGCCTCCACACCCCCCCCTGCCATGAGGGACCTTTTTTACTTTCAGCTATGAGCCAAAATGAACTGTTTTTTCCTCAAACTGCTTTGGTGGGGTATTTATCAGGACAGCAAGAAAAGCAACAAACACACCCCTTGATAAATAGCCTTGTCATCCCAATTCATCACTACACCAAAAAATAAATAAATACAGATAAAAAAAATTAAAATGGCTAACTCTTCACTAGCAAGGGAGATGTCCTTCCTCCATATTAGACTAGACTCTTCAATTAGCTCTTCCATGCCTTTGGGTTCTAATTTGTGTGAAAGCTCACGTGTGCACACATGTGTCTGTTTGTGTGTATTTGTGTGTGTGTTTATACACATGTATGTGTGAGCAAGAGTATATATGACCACTTTCTATAAGCAAGCTAAGACACAAATGGCAAATAATAACAATAATAATGTCCCAAAATCTTAGAGCAGTGGTTTTCAACCTTCCTAACACACTGTGACCCTTTAACAGTTCCTCACATTGTGCTGACCCCCAGTCATAAAATTATTTTTGTTGCTTCTTCATAACTGTAATTTTGCTACTGTTAGAAATCGTAATGTAAATATCTGTGTTTTCTGATGGTCTTAGGTAATCTTTGTAAAAGGGGTCACTTGACCCCCAAAGGGGCCATGACTCACAGGTTGAGAACTTCTGTCTTTACGGGTTGCCAAGGTTTCAGTAATGTCATATTTTCAGAGCAAGAATGAAGACTAAGAAAAGATCCCAGTGTCGTTCGAAGTTTTACTCTTTTTACTCTTTGGCCTTTTTGAGAGGCCTGCCACCCAGCTCCCAAATAAATCACACATGGAGGCTTATTCTTAGTTATGAATGCCTGGCCTTAGCTTGGCTTGTTTCTTGTCAGCTTTATCTTAAATTATCACAACTACCTTTTGCCTCTGGACTTTTTCCTTTTCTTCTATATATCTTACTTTCACTCTTACTCAATGCGTGGCTGGGTGGCTGGGTGGCACAAGCTGGAACTAGTGATTACCCTAGCATCCTCCTCCTCTTTTTCTCTCCTTGCTTCTCTTCTTTGTTTCTCCTATTTTTCCTCTCTGCATACCAGCCCCGCCTACCCTTGCTCCTGCCCCATATTGGTCGTTCAGCTCTTTATTAGGATCATCAGGCAAAGAATCACAGCTTCACAGAGTTAAACAAATGTGGCATAAACAAAAGTCACACACCTTCAAACAATATTTTACCACATCCCAGAGCCTGCTGAGGAGACTCTGAATTTTGAAGCTAGGTTCTGGAAAACCATGGCAGAGGGAAATGAAGAGTAGAAGGAGATTGGGGGAGATAAAGACCACTTCTACCAGAAGTTTAGTCATCAGGGGAGAAGGGGGCGGGGGAGGGGAGAATCACAGTGTTCTAAGAGAGCAACAGGTTTGAGGAGAAAAGCATTAATTTTTATTTCTTGGTCTTGAAAATATCTGAGCACACTGTGGACAGAGCAAAGAGGTCAATGGGAAAGGAGCAGAGGGTGGCTCAAGACTGCTGAGGTAGCAAGAACAGAGGACTCCGGAGGAGACAGGGCCCTTGGCTTCTCACCACCTAGTCTGCCCCCTGAAACCCAGCTGAAGTATGGGCTCTGGGAGACAACTGATGGCCCGACTGAGATGATGTAATCACTGCTACAAGGCCCTAAATAATGGATAAACCTTGTTTCTTTTGTGCCTTTTTTAATAGCCCTGTATAAAAGGACCTTTGGAAAAAGACCAATGTATCTCTCCAAGGTTTATTTTTTAAATGCATAATTAATACAGAAATGTTTCACTGTACGGTAAAAAACCAACACATCTCATTCTCCTACCAAAGTATGACCTGCAAACAAAAAGAGGTAAAGTGTTATTGTTTGGGATTTTAAGGCTTTTTTTTTTTTCCATTTATATTTGAGGTTTTGTTTGGTTGGTTTTGGAGACATTATCCCACACAGTCCAGGCTGGCCTGACACCATGTAGCCTGAGTGTGGCCACCAACTCGGGACCTCTTTGTTGCTTCCACTGCCCAAGGGCACTGGGTTTCAGCTGTCCTAAGGCTCAAACTCAAGGCTTCCTGCAAGCTGTTCAAGTGCTCTACCAATTGAGCTACATCCCTAGCCAAGGAAAAATGTTGTTATCAATATATAAGTAAATAGGGGCTGGAGAGATGGGTCTGTGGATAAACTGATTGCTTCATAAGGGTGAGTGCTAACTAACCCTCATAAAAGCCCGGCATGCCTGAGGGACGCTTGGAATCCAGCACTTGGGAGGTAGAGACGGAGGATCCCTAAGCTGCACAAGCTGGAACTAGTGAGTTCTAGATTCAGTGACAGACCTTGCTTCAACAAATGAAGTAGAGAGCGATCAAGGAAAAACATCTGATATCAGCTTTGCATTCTCACAGGTGTCTGCACACCCATACACACATACAAGAGAACACACATTCCATATATACAGGCAATAAACAAACAAATAAATAAAGTAAAGAACTTATGTATGGTGGCGCGTGCCTGTAATCCTAGAATTGATAGGCTGAGGTAAGAGGGTCAAAAGTTCAAGGCCTTATGGGGCCAAATAAGACCCTGTCTTAAAAAGTGAATAAATAAATAATTAAAGGGGGTTTATATTGGGCCCCCAAATCACTATGAAATTACCTAGACCTATATTAGAGAAAGTTTAAACAGAATATTAATAGCTAAGATTTAATAAGAATTTACTATGTTAGTCTTTGTTAAGCACTTCTAATATATATATATATATATATATATATATATTATATATATATATATATATACCTAAAATCATGTTGAATCCCTGAAATACCCTCTGCAATAGATGTCATTAATTTCATCTCATGGGAAGGATGCTGCTGAGGCTAGAGGAAGTTATCACCTCCAAGATCATTCAAATTCTACAGAAATTCTCAGTATCCAACACTTATGAATATACTCTGAGGTTGACACCACTCCAGGAAGAAGTAGGCATCTCCTTGTCTCATTTTATTACTCTTATGGCATATTCAAATATACAGGAAATTGGTCATGACATTCTAGCAGTGGTTCTCAACCTTCCTAATGCTGTGACCCTTTAATACAGCTCCCCATGTCGTGGTGCCCCCAACCATAAAATTATTTCATTGCTATTTCATACCTGCAAGTTGGCTACTGCTATGAATCATAGTGAGGATATCTGACATGCAAGGTATCTGATATGCAACCTCTGAGAAAAGGTCCTTCTACCCCCAAAGGGATCGTGACCCATAGGTTAAGAACCATTGTGCTAGAGTTTTCCAACCCATATGCTCAGGTGCCTGCAAAGATCTTTTGAAAGTAAAGTCAAGGGAAGGCTCTTTAATTTAAAAATGGCTTATAGGATCATGTGGCATATCCAGCAACTGTGAGCTAAATCCCCAATTCCCTGGAAGGAATAAAGTATAGTATAAATTTCCAAGGAGGAACACATTGCCTCTGGCACATGAGCTTGGTATATGAAGCTACAAATCCTCTGAGTTGAAACTGAATGCTATTTATGAGATGTTAAAGTAGGATATGTTTAGTGACTTCCCCTTTTTAAAAAGAGGCATAGTTGATGCTCTGAAGTACGGAATGTGTCTGCTCCGTGGCGTAATTCGCTACCAGCTTCCACAAGCACACTGATGTAGACCTTTAAACAGCCCAGCTCCTGGGTTTTCTACAGCCACAGGCTGTAGAAACAACTAGAATAACAGGATATGGCAAAACAGTAGCATTGCTCTGCTTAGTAGAGAGGAGAAACATCACAGAAAACTCTCTGGAGGCTAGAGATGCAGCTGGGAGATACAGAGCCACAAACAAGGGCTTGACTTCCATCCCCCAGTACCACACACAGACACACACTCCATTCTGTGGTACACTGATGTGGTGTGGATCTAAGTGCTGGTACTTAACTGTATGATTTGTGCTGTGTGTTTCTTTTCCTTTTTTAAACATTTAACTTTTTGTTAATTTGTGTGTGTGTGTGTGTGTGTGTGTGTGTGTGTGTGTGTGTGTGTATTTATGTGCATCATGTGTGCTGGTGCCCTTTGAAGGCCTTGGAGCCCATTTGGAACTGGAGTTACAGATGGTTGTGAGTCGCCTGATGTGGGTGCTGGGAACTGAACTCAGGTCTTCTGCAAGAGCAGTAAGCACTGTTACCATCTCTCCAGAACCCCTCCTATTCTTTATGTCACCGATTTGGCCTGGCGCTTGCTATACAATGTAGGCTAGCCTCAAACTTAAGATTCCCTTACCTCAGGCTCCCAGGTGCTAGAATTACAAGTGTGTGCTACCATACCCAGTTGTGCTTTCTGTGTTTGGTACCCTCAACTATAGGACAGGACTGTAGTGATTTAAAGAAGAATGGACACGCTCAGTGGCACTATGTAAATGCTGGCCATTATCTGTCACACATTGGTTGTTGTTGGTGTTCTCAGCTCTTGCCTGGCTACATAAATAGGAACCCTAACATTTCCCAAGCATGTTGTTTGTACTGAAAACAGTCTTCTTCATCTTTGTGAAATTACTTCACAGTTATCACTCTAAACTCAAATCTTGAAATCCCTATGTTGAGACAAGGTCCTGTGTCTGTGAACTCCTGATGCATTCTCTCAAGAGAAAACTTTTTCCCAGACTAGAAAGTGCCTGCCACTTCTTAGTTATGGCATACAAGCAGTTGTTTCCCTCCAGTCAAGAGCGTGAAGCCTATCCCAACAAGGCCCTTTTTCATTCTTCTCATCTGTGTCACTGAGAAAACTGAATTGTTTTACATCACTACATGCACGTACATACACATGTGTGGAGGAATGGGCAGAGCTCGACCTTGAGTGCCAGTCTCAGGACCTTGCCCACTTCCTTTGATACAAGGTCCTTCATTGGCATGAAGATCACCAGTTAGGCCAGGCTAGCTGGCCAGAGAGCCCTAGGGATCCTTCTGTCTCTGCCTTCCTAGCACTGAGATC
Source organism: Cricetulus griseus (assembly GCF_003668045.3). Classification (NCBI taxonomy): domain Eukaryota; kingdom Metazoa; phylum Chordata; class Mammalia; order Rodentia; family Cricetidae; genus Cricetulus; species Cricetulus griseus. Next base: position 138,457,051 of record NW_023276806.1, read on the forward strand.
ACAGGTGTGCAACACCACACCGAACATTTTTGCTTGGGTTCTGGAGATTAAATTCAAATCTTTATGCTTGCAAAGCAAGTTCTTTGCCAAATACACCCACTCCAGCCTTCAAATGAATGGTTTTTGCATGTGTGCAATATACTTGTGTTCATGTATGTAGGGGTGCATTGTGTGGGTGATGCATATGCCAGTGGAGGCCAAAGACACATCCGGTGTCATTTTCTTTCTTTTATTTTTTGTTTTGTTTTGCTTTTTTTCAAGACAGCGTTTCTCTGTAGCTTCGGAGCCTGTCCTGGAACTAGCTCTTGTAGACCAGGCTGGTCTCAAACTAATAGAGATCCTCCTGCCTCTGCCTCCTGAGTACTGGGACTAAAGGTGTGCATTACCACCACCTGGCCAAGTGTCTCTTTCTATTGCTTTCCACCTTGTGAGTTGAGGTGCAGTTTCTTCAACTCAGAGCTCACCAGTTCCACTAGTCTAGCTAACTAACCTGCTCCAGGGACACTCCCCATTTCTATCTCACCTGCACTGGGACTACAGATGGGCTACCATGCCCACCCAGCATTTATGTAGGTTCGGGATCTGAATTGCAACCCTCATATTTGGCACAGCGAGAACTTTGCCCAGTTGAACTATCTCTCAAGACCCCAAGTGAATTTATTGGCATACATTTTCCTTTGTAGTATCTCTAGATTTGAGTGCTAGATGATTTGAAACCATTAAACATTGTTTTTGTAACATTAGGTTGATGATTTTCATATCTATTTAACATTAAGAGAAATGCTGAAGCATCCTTTCTTTTTTCTTTTTTTTTTTTGAAGCATCCTTTCTTAATGAACAGCCTTGCCTTTGATTTTGAAATATCAAATGAATATATTACTCATAAGTGTATCTTTTTTCAAAAATACACAACTCTCAATGTAGATTTCACCCATATGCTATGGGACTGCAGCAAGAGGAAAATCTACAACAGTCTCATGCGTTCACTTAGTCCTCTTAAACCCTCTTTGTGTTGATGAGCTGGAATACTGTGTATTTAACTTAGTTGTTCCTGTTTATTGTAACCTAGACACTTCTCTTTGAAGCTCATTCCTACAGTTCTATTGACTCCTGCACCTAACTGTCAGGGATCGTTGCAGAAGAGGGGCAGGAAGAGTGTAAGAGCCAAGGGATCAAGGAGTTTGCTATGAGATGACACAATAAAGTCTTACCAATGTGAGCTACACAAGGATGACACCAATAGACAATTTAATAGGAAAGGCAAAAAGTTCAGGAAGCCTCAACTCCATGAGGAATAGCAGGCTGTAGAACTGTGGCACAGTCCATTCTGAGAGCAGGAGAAACAGTCTTCCCAAGGAACGAGCCCACCAGTACCAAATGTTCAGCCCTGAAAACATGTATACATAGAACATTATACAGACTGAAGCAGGATGCATTTATGTATTTAAAATACATATACACACATACATATCAATGTGTATATATAATAATAGCTAAAGAAAAAGAGGCCATGAATTTGAAAGAGAGCAAGGAGGACTATATGGGAGGACTTGGAGGGAGGAAACAGAAGTGGAAAATGATGTATTATCTCAAAAATTAAAAAATTTAGTTTTAAAACAAACTAACAAACACTCAGAATATTTTTTAGAATGATATAACCTACCTAAAATAATAGGCAAGTGAGAATTTGTCACCTATGCCAAAGGGCACAAGGGTGTTGTTTGTGTCATATTCTGTAACTACCACACCCTATTTCTGAAACCCAAAACTCATCTTAGAATCCTTCCTTCCACTCACCCCTTAGTCACTTAATAATCACCAAGTCCCCAAAACAGCATTTCAGTCAACTGCAATGACATTGTTATGCTTCCTATCCACACCACCCGATACTTAGATAACACAATAAAAATGAATGGCTAGAAAAGTGAGATGGAAAGCAAGGACTTCCAAACTCAGGTCCATTTCTTCCATTATTATATTTGACAACTATAAAATCACTACTTGAACTTGTTACAAAGGTTTTTAACACCTTACAAATGTTGCGTTTATCCGACAAAGAGGCTGCTAACCACACTTTGAGAAACATGGCTGATAAAGCCACTGTCAATTGAAAATAGCAAAAGTTAAAAGTGTGTTGATAGCCCTAGCCTACCAAGTGTAGAAGCTCAGCCACACACGGCACTGTAGCTGTGTCTGTCATCCCTTGTGATCACATGACCGACCTACTGGGAGCTGGCACCCCCAACTCCATATGACACCATTGTACAACATTACTAGCCTGGGAAAGATCTGCCTCCAAAATTGTCCTGTCTGGATATTATTTTCCTATCATTGTAAAGTTTTTAAAAAATAATCATTAGTCATCATAATCCAGGGACTGTTTGTACGTTTAACATCTCTAGAACACCCCAGTTCTTTCTTTGGTTCAAGTCCTGTAGGCCTTCATCAATTCTCCCATAAACAACAACCTCCAAAATGGCCTTCCTGCCTTCCCAGTCCTACACTCCTCCAGGCTACGTCTGCTTTAGAGCCAACTACATCTTTCGATCTCAAACTGAATGACGTTACTCAACATCTGAAACCTATCCATTATTGTCTATGGCTTTTAGGAAAGAACCTAGAACTGTGCAGTCTGGTGCTTGCCTCTTTCTTCACACCACCACATCCAGACCTCATGCACTGCCCTGCACCCCTACCACATGGCCCCTCCACACACACACACACACACACACACACTCACACACACACACCACACACAGAGTGTTGGTGGTGCCACCCCTGGGCAGATGGTCCTGGATGGTATAAGAAAGGAGGCTGAGCAAACCAATCAAGTTCTTCAGGATCACTGCTGTAATTCCTGCGTCCAGGTTCCTGCCTCTAGTTCCTACCCTGGCTTCCCTCAAGACAGACCATAGCTGTAAGCTGAAATAAACCTTTCATCTCCAAGTTGCTTTTGGTCATATTTTTTATCAAGCAACAGGAAAGCAAACCAGGACTACAGCAAACCAGACAGCAGGATTAAGAACAACTTTCAAAAGCCTGTTTCCCGGTACCACTTTCCACTTTCCCAAAATACAACCAGATGGAAACAAGCATTCAGAACATGAGCCTAGGGGACCGGAGAGGTGGCTCAGTGGTTAGGAGCACTGGCTGCTCTTCCAGAGGTCCCAGGACTGATTCTTAGCACCCACATGGTGGCTCACAGTCATCTATAACTCCAGTTCCAGGGGCCCTAACACCCTCTTCTGGCCTCTGGCCTCCAAGAGCACTTTTACACACATAGCGCATGCAGGCAAAACACCTATACACATAAAAAAATAAATAAATCTCATATAAGAGCCTGTGAGAAATACTGAAGGTTCATAGCATATCGCACAGGGCTTTGCACACCAAATGGCACACCCATGCACACTCTCCCTGTGATAAAGCTGCACACTTTTGCTCACATTGAGCTCTCTACCTGAAACATCTCTCTCCACCTTTTCCCTAAAAACAGGGAGGCTGGTAGAAAAGGAGGAGGAAGAAAAGGAAAAAAAAAAAATGACGTACATCCTTTTCAGGGCTCAGTTCAAGGGTCATGCTCTCTGTGAATTTTATCTGACTCCATCTCTCCACCCAACCCCTGCCAGAGAAAACCTGATATTTACTCCTTTGTTTAGCAACTGTACCCTGCACATATGTGAATAACTGTAGTGTTCACTGTGCCAATGTCTGTGTATGTCTGCGTCTCTCGACACATCTTCAAGTTTTTCTTGTACAGATACAATGTATGACTTATGCCGGACCTCTAGTTACCCACATGCTGTAAGCACTTACAAACAGAAGGGAGGAAAGAAGGTGGAAGGAAGGAAGGGATGTAGAAGCGAATGAGGAAAAAAACATAAAGTTGAAAATGCACAAACATCAGGTCAAAGAGTGGCAGTGTGCATACCCTGCAGAGGAGTTTGGATTTTATTCTCGCTGTAATCAATCTTTTAAATGGTGTCATAACAAAACCCCTAATGAGGTTCTGGGAGATGGGCCCGACAAGAATATAAAAAGTCGTTTTTAAAATCCTTCATCTACACAAACAAGAAGATACTAAGAAGTGATTGACTGTAAAGATACTTCAGGGGTGAATTAGCAAACCTGTCTTGATCAATAAAAATGTGGATGGCTTTAATGTGCCTGTCTTATTGACCTTAGTAGACACAAATACTTACTTGATATATAAAAACTGCTATAAAACAGTGCAGTAGTTGGATCTTGGGAGAAATAAGATCTCTGGGTCTCAGCTTCCTTGACAGAAAGTAAATGACACTTATAGGAAGTGATCAGAATTCAGTCAGATCATGCATGAGAAGTGCTTAGCATGATAACATGGTAAGTCCTTGCTAGCATTCACTACTATTATTCTATCTAAAATTTCTTAGCTGGCTGTTGATGACAGGAATGAGAATATGGGACCGAGTTTGGAGGGAGAATGGCACCAGAGGGCCTTGCTGTCTGCTCCGTGTCTATCTCAGAGCTTTACATGGGCTTGGGGAAGCTCAGCTCAGAGAAGACAGCAGTGGGACAGAGATTTCATCACCTCCTCATCTCCACTCCCCAGCCTGTCTGCTTCTCCTGCCTCAGGCCCTAATGGGCAGAGCACTCTTCTTGGGTCTCCCCACATCTGGTCTCCAATTCCTCAGGTCCCAAAGAAAGCCTCTTTGAAAAGAGGCTTCTGCTTCCTCTATCCCAAATGTCCCTCATCTTAAGAACTGTAGCACAAAAAATAAAAGACCCAGAGACAGACATTAGGGTTCAGGCTTTGAGTTGAAGATCAGAGAAGCAAAGCAACCAGCCAACTAGCTCTTACCTCTACCTCTGCTCCTATCAAATGGGGCAATCCTCAGACTGCTCCCGACGTCACAGCGCCTCAGATTCACTCAGACTGCTATGTTTTCCTCAACATGGCTGGAAACTCCTGAGACTAACTACTGAAGACTCTGCTCCTATTTTTTATATCTTTCTCGTGCTGGCATTAAAGTTGTGAGCTCTGTTACTCTTTTAGACTCATTCAGTCTCATGTAGCCCTGGGTGGTCTTGTACTCAGAGAGATCCAACTGCCTTTGTCTCCTGAGTCCTGGCATTAAAGGTATGTGCCTGGCTTCTGTGGCTAACCAGTATGGCTGCTTTGCTATTTTGGTCCCCAGTGGCTTTAATAAATCATAATATATCACCACAAAGAACCATCTGCCTGTTGATTGCTCTTGCTTTTCTAGAACAGACAGGTTTCTTTTAAAAAAAAAATTACAGGTGGCCATTGGTGGCGCACGCCTTTAATCCCAGCACTCAGGAGGCAGAGGCAGGTGGATCTCTGTAAGTTTGAGGCCAGCCTGGTCTCCAGAGCAAGTGCCAGGATAGGTTCCAAAGCAGAGAAACCCTGTCTCGAAAAACCAAAAAAAAAAAAAAAAAAATCAGAAATAGTTCTTGCTGATATATTGGTACATATGTATTATATTGATGGACTGGGGAAATGGCTCAGTGGTTAAGGGCATGTGCTGCTGTTTCAGAGGACCAGAGTTTGAGCCCCAGTGCCCACATCTGCCCCAGCAGCCACATCTGGAAGTTCATAACTACCTGGAACCCCAGTTCTTTTGGAGTCCTGGAGCACTTGCATGCACATGGTACACATGCAGACAAGCAGATATGCACATAAATAAGATAAATAAGTCTTTTAAATAGATAAATAAATAAAACATATGCATACTATACTGAGCCAAGTATGGTGGCTCACACCTGTAATCCCAGCAGTCAGTAGTCTTGCCAAAAGTTTGAGGCCAGCCTGGGCAGTGTGAGTTCTAGGCAAGCCTGAGTTGCACAATGAGACTGAGGGGGAAAAAAATACATAAACACACTGTAAACTTAAAGTCATATTTGCAGATAATCATTGTTAACAGAATGAAAAATTTATGATCAGAAATAGTTCTTGCTGATGTATTGGTAAATACTCTTTCTAATAATCTTTCTCTGTGTCTACCCATGTACATAAGTGTCTATTTTACAAAAGCCTTTTCGATTCAAATTCTATCCTGAATATTTTTGCCATGTTATATTTTGAATATCTTTAACACAATTGTTAAAAGAAGTATAAACAGCCTATTATCTAGATGATTCACCATTCAAATTATTGAGTCATCCCTTACTACTGGATCACTTTGCCATGGTTTTGTCAAGATAAACACCATGGAGGAAAAGTGCCCCTCCTTCCATTTTAGATTGTGTGCTTAGGGAAGTCGCTGGAAGTGGGACTCCTGCATCAAGGAGGGCCTGCAGCTTTGAACCCCGTAATGCACCCTGCCAGGCGGCTCGAGAATGCATTCCCACTCACCATCGTTGCAGTTCTGTTGTCATTTTACCAAAAGGAATTTTTTTATCTAGTAATCAAACATGGTATTTCATTGTTTTGTTCTACATTTCTATAATTAAAAGGAAAGTTGGGAAGGACAGAGCTGTGGCTCAGAGTCAGAGTACTTGCCTGGCATGTGTGAGGCTCCATGTTACATCCCCAGAAGCATGGTGGGGAGGTGGGATTACACATACACACACACACACACACACACACACACACACACACACACACACACACACTTCTGCTTTTCTTGGTGATGCATTCATTTGTGTTCTTTGTCCATTTAGTCATTAAACAGCTTACGTTTTTCCCACTGATTTTTATGAGTTCTTTTGTATGTGCAAGGTATTAGGTCTCTTGCAGTAAAGTTAATTGGAAATATTTTCCCTGCTTGGTTTGTTGCTTGTTTCTAAGCTTCAGTGTTTGTGGAGGTTCTGGGCACAGAGGCATTTTTCTTATTTTCACTTGCTTAAATGGTTGAGTAATCTCCTCTGGGATTTCTTCCATGACTATTAGACTCAGAATACCCTTCTCCATCTATAGTGCCAGTTTTGTCCTCAAGATCTTGCTAGATAGCAGAAATTAAAAGTCTCTTTCTAGTAGGGAAGTGGTGGCACACACCTTCAGTCCCAGCACTCCACAGTGGTGGCACACACCTTCAGTTCCAGCACTCCAGAAGCAAAGACAGAGTTCTAAGTGAGTTTGAGGCCAGCATGGTCTACAGAGCAAGTTCCAGGACAGCCAGAGCTACAATAGAAACCCTGCCTCAAAACAAACAAACAAAAAGATAAAACAACACACACACACACACACACACACACACACACACACACACACACACACACACTCGCTTTCTCTCTCTCTCTCTTTCTCCAGAACTCTGTCAACCAGGAAGTAATACAGACATACACAGAGATAAACAGCTAAAAGGATGACTGTTTGACCTAGCTAAGAGAAGGATAAGATGAGGTCAGGGGCCACATTTAAATCGGACAGCTCATTGCTAGGTTTAATCATCATTTTTTAAAATGTGAGCCAATTAAAACATGCACAGAATTGTGCTGTTTCTAGAAACACTTGAAATAGGAATGTGATGGCTCAACCTAGCATGATGGCTCAGCCTAGCTCATCTGTTCCTTCCTCCCGACTCTGAAAGTTATAAAACAGCTACTAGTGAATTGTTCCTGAAGCAAGCATCCATTCAGTCTTCTCACAAGTCAGTCCCATGCTGTCTCAATTTCATCTAAGAAATTCTCAGACCAGTGAAACAGCTCAGTGGGTAAAGGCTCCTGTGGTCAAGCCCTAGAACTTGAGTTCAATTCCCAGAACCACATGGTGGAAGAAGAGCGCACTGACTCCTACAAGCTGACGTCACACACACACACCATACACAACATACACACCATTTATACCATACACACACAAATGCGCACACAACCAATGAATCAAGTGATTTGAAAAAAAAAATGTTTAAGGAAATTCTCTTCAGTTTTGGTGTTGTTGCCATGTTTACCAGACTTTAGAAAACACCTCACAAAGAAATAAGTGAATTGTCGGGCGTTGGTGGTGCACGCCTTTAATCCCAACACTCAAGAGGCAGAGGCAGGCAGATCTCTGTGATTTCAAGTCCAGCCTGGTCTACAAAGCTACACAGAGAAACTCTGTCTCGAAAAACCAAAAAAGGAAGGAAGGAAGGAAGGAAGGAAGGAAGGAAGGAAGGAAGGGAAGAAGGAAGGGAGGGAGGGAGGGAGGGAGGAAGGAAGGAAAGTAGAAAGGAAGGAGTGAATTGTAAGAAGAGAACAAGAGATAGACAAACTGGATACAACAGCAACATCTAAATTAGTGACAGTGACCAGAGGTTCCCAACATCAATCAGCTCAGTTGACATGGCCATCGATGTTTCAGAAACCTCCACGACAGCGGTTCTCAACTTGTGGGTCTCGACCCCACAAAGGGCCGAATATCAGATATATTTACATTATGATTCATAATAATAGGAAGACTGTGAAAATAATTTTATGGTTGGGGGTCACCACAACATGAGGAACTGTATTAAAGGATCACAGTGGTAGAAAGGTTGAGAACCACTGCTCCACAGAAATGCTTTCTTTTGAGGGAGCTGGAAATTCTGGGGACAGACAGACACTCTAAGCCAAGCCTGAGGACTTGAATTTCATCTCTAGGACACATGTGCTAGAAAGGAAGAACCTACTCTATGTTCCGACCTCAACGCCAAGAGCCATGACATGCACACACAGACACACACACACACACACACACACACACACACACACACACACACATGCTACACACATATACACACGTGCAAGATATAAAATTGGCAGAGCCTCTTCATAAGAATACTTTTTCAGTGTGCTAGGGAGTTTTAAAGATGTCTAGACTTTTTGATAGGTTAATTCCATTTCTAAAACTCTATATTAAAGGAATCATTAGATATGTGTGCACAGATAATCCACTGCAATGACATTTATTACACTGAACATTCAAACAACCTTAAAAACAAGAACATTAGCACGTGAATTATTGGCAGAATCTATAATTATATCTACATACCAGAATATTAGATACCCATTAAAATCATGCTTAAAACTATTCTCATGTCTAATGGTTAAGAATATGCTTCCTACATTGAGCCTGGTAATACAAACCTATGCTATCCCAGCCCTCAGGAGGCTAAGCGTCGGGGTGGGAGAATCCTGAGTTCTAGCTTAGCCTAGACTATGCAGTGACATCCTGCTACAAAACCAAAACTGGGCTGGAGAGATGGCTCAATGGTTAGAAATTCTTACTCTGGATCATGAGGACCCAGTTTGAACTCCTGGCACTCATGTAAAAAAGCTGAATGTTGCTATGGCATGCCTGTAACCCCAGAATTGGGGGCAGGGAGAGGTAGAGGGCAGCAGGAGATAGTTTCTGAAAGCAGCCTGGACAGCCAGCCTAACCAAAACATTGAAATTTCATCAAGTTTCCACATCATCGTGAAGAGGGCGGGTTACTCTCACACAAATTATGCTACCTTAGAATATAATGGCTCCCATATTTGCTCCATATAAAATTGCAAGCTTTTGTTATTTTGCTTTATATGTTATGTTTACTTATTGCTATATTCTTACACATTTTCCTTCAATTTACTCATTCAGTTTACTAAATCAATGAATTAGAATAGTCCCTGGTGTTGAGCTTCCTCATTGGTTAGAAGGTTTGAATTATATGATTTTTCTGAGGTATATCAAGCATATAACTGTATATTTCCAGGTTATACTTCAAATGTGTGTACATATTTAATATACTATAAATTAGACACTCAGGTGTTCACCACTGATTTCCCTCAAATATTAAAGCTTAGGATTGGAGTGGTGGCTCAGCAGTTCAAAGAATGTGTTGCTCTTCAGGGGACTCCAGTTTGATTCCCAGCACCCACATGGTGGTTTACAACAATTTGTAACTCCAGTTCCAGGAGACTCAGTGCCCTCCTCTGGCTCTGTCAGGTCCTAGACACACATGGTGAACATACATGCAGGCAAAATACTCATAAACATAAAATAAAGCTTAAAATTTTAACATTTTACTATATTTACATAATTGAAGAATATAAGGAAATATATTGATACAGACACAGTCCTTTATATGTCTTTCTCTTTTTAAAGTTATTTTTAGTAATAAAATAAAATATTACAAGATAAAGCAAAAGCTATCACATTGAAATTGAACAAAACAAACAAAGGGAAGAAAAAGAGCCCAAGAGAAGACACAAGAAAGAGAGACCCATGTTTCAAATGCTTAGGGAGTCCATAAAAACACAAAACTGGAAGTCATAACATATGCAAGGGACCTTGTACAGTCCCATGCAGGCCTCTGTGTGCTGCCTTAGCCTCTGTGAGTTCATAGGATACTCCTTTCTTAAAAAGATAGATAATGGAACTAGAGAGATGGCTCAACTTTTAACGCACTGGGTGCTCTTCCAGAGGACCAGGGTTCAATTCCCAGTACCCACATGGCAGCTCACACCTGTCTGTAACTCAAGATCTGACACCCTCAGACAGACATACATCCAAGCAAAACACCAAATCACATAAAATAAAAAGTAAGGTAATTTGGGGGTGGGCAGGTTTTGAGACAGAGTTGCTCTGTGGCTTTGGAGGCTGTCCTGGAACTAGCTCTTGTAGACCAGGCTGGTCTCGAACTCACAGAGATCTGCCTGCCTCTGCCTCCTGAGTACTTGAGAGATGGCTCAGCCATTAAAGGCTAGGCTCACAACCAAAAATAAGTTAATTTTAAAAAATGATAACCTTTTTAAGTTAAAAAGCCTGGAAGATGGACTAATAAGGCAAAATATGTCTAATTAAAGTTTCAGGAAAGAAAACAATGAGAAATGCAAATATTAAAACCTACTAGCTGAATGCTTTCAAATGATGAGAGGCACTGGTCACAAAATGCAGTCTGAAGCAGAAGTTCTCAACATGTGAATCTTGACCCCTTTAAGGTCAAAAGACCATCACGGGGGCCCCTAAGACCATAAGAAATATCAGATATTTACATTATGATTCATAACAGTAGCAAAATTTCAGCTGCAAAGTGGCAACAAAATAATTTTACAGGTGGGGGTCACCACAACATGAAAAACTGTATTAAAGAGTCGAAGTACTAGGAAGGTTGAGAACCACTGGTCTAAAGAATCTCAAGCAAGGTGAATTTTAAACTTCATTTTGTTATAACCGAAGTAGTTTTTTTTTCTTTTTTTATGACCAAATTAAAAAAAAATAAATTCCAAAAACAGACCAAGAATGGTGTCTACTGTGTAGGTTGCTTTAATTATATTTACTTTTATAAGTTAACTTGTGCTCCCAAAGCCTGATGCAAAATGACCTCATTTTACTTAGTAATTCTATACGTGAAAAATGCTAATCCAAGTCTCCTCGAAAATGTAGGTAAAGGTTACAAAAATCGAAGGTTATGAAATAGTCTCATGTATAAAAGGTAAGGAAGCAATGAGAGTGTAACTGAGGCCCTGACTTCAGTCTCCAGAACTCAAAGAAATAAATTCTTGTCCTAGTAGCAGCACTGGCAAAGACACTGGCAGCTGAGACTTCTTTTTACCAACCACAGACACATGACTTGAAGCAGGAACCTGAAATGCAGTAAATCTTGAGTCAAGAATTGAATTCAAAATGAACTACGCTAATCTACAGAAACACAGGAGGAACTAAATCCAACTATGGTAATAACTTTTCACACAGCCAAAATTTCCCAGAAAATCATTGGCTTGTGTGTCTGTGTTTTGTCTTTATGATAAATCATATTTTTCCAATACTTCAAGAAACTTTTATTCAACAAGATACCATGTCCCTAAAAAGAGCAAGTTGGATCACAAAATAGCCATTCAACAATCCTTTCCAGAAACTCATCCACTCGACTGAGCCACAAACTGAAATCGGGATTCTGAGAACCAGTCATTAAGGGGAAATTCCAGAGAAGCTAAGAAAGCACCAGGAGAATGTAAGAACGGGCAGCTAGCCCCAGCCTATTCCAGGGAAGCAATGCCCAGAAATTACAGGGGAAAGAAAAAATTAACCCCTTCTCTTGGTCTTTTGTCAGTAGTGGTGGGTAGGTTTTTTGTTGTTGTTTGCTTGGTTTTGTTGTTGTTGTTGTTGCTTGCTTGGTTTTGTTGTTGCTTTGTTCTAACTTTCCCCCATCATCTCAGGGTCATTTTTCCCTCTATTCTCTCTTGTGTTAGGACCACCTTCCTACATTTTTCGTGCCTATTGTCTGCATTTCTTATCTGTATTTTCTGTTATCTATTATACCTCCCATTTGAGCTTTTTGTTTTGTTTTGTTTTGTTTTATATCATTTTGTGTTGGTTGGTTGGTTGGTTACTGTAGTGATTGCTTGATTTTTGAGACAGAATGTCTTGTAGCCCAGGATAACCCAGAACTCCCTTCATGACCTTGAACTGATCCTCCAGTCTTCATCACCCAAGGGCTGGGATTACATGTGTCCCCACCACCACACCAGGATGCTCCCTTCTTGCATATCCTGTATTCTATTTTCTTTCTTTAGCTCCTGGCTGGCTGATCAGTTGCTCAGTTTGGGGTTTTGTTGTAGTTGTTCCTTTTTAAAATATTTCGCTTTTCTCTATCTTTTCATTTTCCACCCAAAGCAGATGTTTATAATCTTATGAAACAAGTGTGCTAATTACTTATTAGCATTATCCAGTGCCATAATGAGCATAATTTCTCATAGTCAGGGGACATGGTGTTCACACAGGGCATTACCTTTCCATCACAAGAGACCTGAGAAAGTCAACTTAAAGGTACAGTGATTTATTTCAGCTTACAATTTCAGAGATTTTTTTTAATTCACGGTGACTTAACTTTATTATTTCTGGGACTGTGGTAAAAGGGGGGGGGTATCATGATGAGAAACATGTGATAGAGTAAAATTGCTCATCTTATGGTGTAGAAGAAGCACACAGGAAAAGAGAGATCCTAATGTACCCTTCCAGGGCATTACATGCCACCAGCTGGAGATTGACCAAGCCTTAAACATTTGAGTTCAAACCACAACACAGTCATCAAGCTCTTTTTTAAAATTTTGAAAGGTTAGTTTTTCCCACCATGATCACCCTATAGTTTTTAAAATATTTTAGTGAACATTGCTAATCAATTCAAAATTCATTATCAGTGACTTTTTTGTTCTATTTATTTTTTAACAAAACAAAACATAATATAATTAGATAAAACAAAAGTCATCACAACGAGGCTGGACAAGTCCACCCAACCGAAGGAGTCCTAACAGCCATTAGTAATTAACTTCCCAGCATGGTTCTCGGTCGTGTCCTCGGGTAGCCCCTTCCCACACCCCGCCAGGAATGGCCTGTGTGGCCAGAAGACATGGCAGAAGTGATGAGATACTCCTTTCAATGTTAGATCATAAGACAAATTGCAACTTCCCTACTACTTACCTGGCTACTTGCTCAAGTAGGGGTCATTATGAGGAACCAAGGCTTCCTGCCCACAACCTGACTGACTGACTGTGAGACATATGCCAATATGGCGGTGTGCAGTGTTGAAGGTAGGTCCTCCCACTAATAAAGCTTGATAGTGATTTCAGCCCTGGACAATGTCTTTCCTCCAGCTCATAAAGTCTTGATTCTGGTCTTCTAGCACATCCCCAACACAACAGACCAGCTAAGCTCCCCAATTCCTCACAGAGGCTGTGAGGGATTGAAGGGACCAGACCCTCACCCAGGCCCCTGCTTTGGCAGCCATGATGGACTGCAGAGAAGACCCAGCAAGACACAGGCCTTTGACTCAGCAACATGTGCTGAGCTCCCAATCTTGCCCTAATTACTGGAATAAACCACCCCCCCCCATGTGTCAAGGAACCAATCAGAAGTTAGGTAGCGGGCTCTGAAATGCAAAGCATAGCAACAGCCCTGGGAGGGCCTCTAGGCATAACAACCTTGGGGCAACTACAGCTGACCAATCAAATCAGGACAGGTTGCCCAAGCCGGGAAATGCACCAATCTTGAGACTGTTTCAGACCCCAGACACCACCCCTCCTTGCTCTACCCCAATATATTCCCTGTCCCATTGCTGGTCGAGTTCCCCTGTCTGGTCCCAACTGCTTCACTCGCTGTGTCAGATGGATGATGGATGGGGGAACTGAGTTAACTGTAAAATTAAAGACTCTTTGCTTTTGCATTGGATTGAGTCTCTTGGTGATTTTGGGGTTCAGAGTTTGGACACAACAGGATAAGACTAAAGTTTCTAATAATTTGTTATGTGGAGACAGACAACTAATACACTTGCCTCTTTTGTATTAAAAAAAACAATTTATGTATACCAACCATAAAGCATATCTTTCTAAACTCCATTAATGATAAAATATGCACACACCAGGTCCAAAAAAGGAAATCTCTTTTATTTCTGGAACTTTCTTTTTAATTTGCCAGTGTTTCTGTTTCTTTCCCATCTAATACACAGAGTCTAAAATTAAAAATATGTAAAAAAAAAAAAAAGTACAATTGTATAAAGGCTCCTACTAGGCATGGTAGTTCATATCTATAATCCTTGGAAGGCAGAGACAGGAGCAAAAGGAGTTAGAGGTCATCCCAGGCTACACAAAATATTTGAGGCTAATCTGAGATAGGTATCAAAGATAGTTAATTAGTTAAATCGAGGCATTTATGACAAAGTATAAAATCATTCAAATAGCACCATCGAAAAAAGCACTAAGATAGGAAATAGAAAATAAACCGCACTGCACCAAAACAATGCATTTGCATTCATCCTAAAATACCTTCTTCTAATTATCCAAAAGCTGGCCCTAAAGAACATTTGTTCTTGTTATAAATACATTTATCCATACATTCCCCGCTCATAATTATTTTCAAATAACTGAAATTTTGCTAAATCATATCGATAGGTATTACTACATAACTGAATTTTCTTCTCAAATTGAGATGTGAAGTCATCCTTTTAATAATCCATTAATACAACCTAACAATGCTATTAACCTAAAACAAACATTGAACATCAAAGCATCCCTCCATATTAGAACTGAACTCTTGTGCAATATCATTTAATTGAATCTCTAGATTCACTCTGAGTTCAGATAAGCCATAACTATGAATCTTTTCTTGCAAAGCATCCTGACAGATATAGTGTGATCATCATTTACATGATCCAAGATTAGGCTGATAATAAAAAAGAATTAGATCAAAATACCAGCCTGGAATCTGCAGTTTGTGTTTCCTTTATAAAAGCAACACACTAGGTTCCCGATGGCCTGTGAGGATTTTGGTAATCTCTACGGATCAGATGTGGAATGAAATTCATTAACTGATTCAACAAATATTTGTTGAACTCTGATTACGTGCCAGGTGGTATCGCAGAGCTAGGCAAGCGGCAGTGAGCAATGACTTGCCACTTCTCTGGCCTCATACAGCAATGGCTGGCAGGCAGTGTACAAACCAGCTGTTTGTTTGTTTGTGTTTTTAACCCTGATCTCCTCATCATTTCAAGTGGTAAAGAAAAATCAAAAGGGGATGGACAGGGAGGAGTTTATAACTAATGGTAATGAAAGGCTTGCAGGAGAGGCAGAAGCTAAAACTTTTGGGTTGAAGAATTCCAGCATACATCGAGTCTTTCTGGCAGATGATATCTTCTTCTTCTTCTTCTCCTTCTTCTTCTCCTTCTTCTTCTCCTTCTTCTTCTCCTTCTCCTTCTCCTTCTCCTTCTCCTTCTCCTTCTCCTTCTCCTTCTCCTTCTCCTTCTCCTTCTCCTTCTCCTTCTCCTTCTCCTTCTCCTTCTCCTTCTTCTTCTTCTTCTTCTTCTTCTTCTTCTTTTTTAAAATGCCCTAAATCTGAGACACAGTGAATGCACGATCTGATATATCTTTATCCTTCATTGACAAACCGGATTTGGCCCTAGCACCGATATGAAAACCTTTTCACAAAGTCTACTATGCGGATCCAACCTCTCTTTCGCCCTAACTTCCCAGATGGCCAAGTATCCTTTGGGAAATATGAGGCGTCCTTTGGGGTCGGAAGTTATATCACATCCTCAAGGATTTTCAATGTGTCACTGGGTGTTTGCGAGATGTAAATTTAGAACCTTAAAGCTCCTTCGTTATCGCACTAAAGATTCGTCTTCAACCAACCCACCCTCTTACATTAAAATACTGGAGTCTGACCAATTCAAAGATTGCAAAAGCAGCTATGACGCCTACTGTTTATGGAGTCCTGTTTCCACGTCCCTGACAGTAAAGCAACATGTGACTCTATGCCAGGAAGCTTCCCACCCACACACACAGCAGAGATTCCATCCTGAACCGGGATGGTTTAACCAGAAACCTATCCGGATCTATCCAGCCCCATCGGTTTCAGGAAAACCCTGGTGTTCGGATCTAGGAGCCCACGCTGTCTGAACTCAAAGCTGACTTCTAACCTGGGGGTCGTTTCCTACGTGTAGTCAGGTCCACCCATCTCACCCCGGATTCACTCAGCTGATGGAGACACAGGCCCTGCCCTAGACTCTCTAACAACAGCAACACAAATGACTCGCACCAAATATTTTGGGAGTTGGGTCACTTGAGGGTGGAGAAGGAGAGTGGGGGGCTGTGTGCCGGCCCGCCCTCCCATTGGCTCAGCCCTCTCCTCCTCCCCTGCCTCCTCGCGCTTGAAGTTTCTGCCAAATCAAGGCCTTTGTCTCAGAAACATTCCACCCACACCCCAACCCCTCAGGAGCTCTCTTCTCCTCTCCAAGCTCTCGGGTGTTTTTCAAAGTAAATACATTTCCCTTTCTGAGAGGAATCCTGGTGCCAACTTTAATAAAAAATAACATTCCTCGGCCTTATCGCATATGATGCATCAATTCTATTACGATGATTTTTTTTTTTTTTTAATGCTAAAGCAGCTTCCAGCGTTCGAATAGACAGCAGGAGGTTTGCATGTATTTTGGAGCTGGGAAAGCCTAACTTTTACCCAAAATAAAATCGTTTACAAAGTGGAACCCCAGGAGAAGTGCCTGGGGGAGGGGTGGGTCGGGCGGAACCACGAGTTTCCAAGTTGACTCCTAAAGGGGGCTTTAGAGAGGAGTGGCTTGTCATGGGGCTTCCAAAGGCAAGTTACATAAAACAGAACACTCCCTTTCACTTTCTAGACGCCCATTGTGTTGGCGGCAAACTGCGATGTGCTTTGAACACACACACACACACACACACACACACACACACACACACACACACACACACACACCCTTCGTTTGTGCAGGATCACCATGGGCTGTGTCCCATCCTCTCTTCATTGAGGGATTGGCACACGCGAGATGACATCACGAATTCCTTAAGTTTCATTAGAAACAGCCACTGCTCAGTCACCCCAGGCTGATCTGTGGGATGTGCTTTTTATTTATTTTTCCTGAAGGAAACACATTTATCGAGAAGCTACAAAATTGCTTCTAAATATAGGTTAGTTTACGGAACCAGTAGGAGCCAGTGCCTCTGAGATATTTTATTTCTGTGATATAACGAAATGTGATTCCTTTGGATTTCACAGATAAATGTGAGTAAAGGAAAGTTGACTGTCTTTTTTTTCCCCCTAGAAGTGTTTTGTGGAGATATCAGGTTCCCCACCATTACATGTTCCTTGGCTCAGTTGGTAATGGGTATATAAACTGTTTTATGCAATTGAAAGGGGTATAATTTTCACATAATGTGGGGAGTGTGGTTATTATTCAAATATTTTTGCATAATTATTACAGCTACCCTTAGAATGAGTTCATCTGCTCTGTGTGTTCATAGCCAAGCCTCCCTGTCATTCTTAACTACACTCTTAATTTCTTTTGATTCATTGTTGTTTTATCATCACAGTGTTTTCTTGATAACATGGTCAGGTCTGCTCTCTCCACAGAAGGGATGATCTGTCAACCCTAAATAACTTCTACAGTCATTACCAGCTTGTTCCCATTGAAGACAATGCATCGTGTTGTTTTCCAGTGGTACAGCTCAAATGCAGGTTGCTTGTTTGTTTTGCTGTTTGTTGAAATAGGGTTTCTCTGTGTAGCCCTGGTTCTTCTGGAACTCACTTTGTGGACCAGGCTGGCCTCAACTCAGAGATCCACCTGCCTCTGCCTCCCCAGTGGGGATTAAAGGCAAGTATCACCATGTCCAGCTGAACTCAAGAGTCTTACACCCGCAATGTATATATCTACCATACCACTGACTCACAGTCCTTAGTTTCCTATCTTTAAAGCAATTTGACTTAGCAAATACCCAGTTCATAGGCTTTTCTAGGCTAATAATAGAAATGAGTGGCTATGCAATCCTTTCTGTGCCTCTCTTTGACCACTGCATTGAAAAGCAGTTACAAGAATTCGATACAGAAGGACCCAGAATGATGGTTCTAACCAGGCCTGTTCTGACAGCTTCACAGCTGTGAATCTCCTCAGGCATCTAGGTCTCCAGCCAGCTTCATAAAACTCCAGCTCCCAGGGAAGATCTAGGAACAGTGTGATCCAATCTAGCTAGTGCCACGATCAAAAGAAAAAAGAAAAAAAAAAGTGGCATTTGGGTGGGTAGGACACACACACTTCTGAAAACTACACCGAGAATTTATTTTTAGGGTAGTGGAGCATTCAAACCACCTACCTGACCCTTGACAATGCCTTCAAAGAGAGCATGCTGAGTTCCCAGCTTTTCAGGAATAGGTGATTTGAAATGCCCTGAGAACTGTTTGAATCTGAATTCTATTCAGCAAAACACTTATTAAGTCCCTACTTTATCATCAGGACCACAAGATTAATAAAATAACCCTCTCCCTCGGGAAACCTATGTCCTCATGGAAGATGAAGATGATGACTAAAATAAAAATAACTCTGACTAATAATTCCTGTTCTCTTCACATACATTATCTTACATACTCTTCATGGCATCGACAGTAAGAAAGGACAATTACTAATTACTAATTCTTGCTTGCAAATGAGAAGAGTGAGTCAGAAAAGTTAATAATCTTCCCAGGCCAGAAGACAGATAAAGTAGTGAAGCCAAGATTAGAATTCTAAGAGTGAGTCCCATGCCAGAGTTCCCACTCATGACTGCTATACTACACCCAGACAGATGATGCCAAAACAGAACTATGGATAGGGCTTGACCAGTCAAGGAGAACAGAGTCGTGGAGAGACCTGGGAAAGTTTCTTTCATGAAGCTTAGACTGCTGTAATAATACAAAAGGAAATCTTGGAAGATGCTTATTGTCTTCACACACTCCTTTTCAACCATCTAGTTTATATGCCGTTCCTGCTTTTCTTCAAGCTCCCTGTGTTTTCCATTACCCTTCTTAGCTCCTGGGTCTCAGTGTTTTGCTGAGAGACAACAAGCAATCAGAAAAGAACTGCAAAACACTCCCAAGGCAACATCCACCAACCACATCCCTCAGCCGCCTCCATCTCCTCTCCACACACTGGTGTGTAGTTGGATGAACTCCACATGCTCTCACCCAGGTTAGCTCCTTCACTATATAATGGGTTTTAGGCTATCTCATTCTGTATTCCAGCCTGGTCTGGAACTCAGCATATTAGGCTAGTCTGGCCTCTAATTCAAGGCAATCCTTCTGCCTCAGTTTCCTAAATGCTGGGGTTATGGGTAATATACCACCACTATGCCATTTGATTATTTCCTTTTTAGTAGTCCCATGTCTAACCATTGGAGGGTCAAAGTTTGCCCTTCTCTGCCTGTTCTTACTCCCTTCATGATCTCATCCAAGCATGTGGCTTTCAGTATCACTCATATGCAACCAACTCTAAAATTTGTATCTCAAATAGAGATGTGTTCTAAATTCTCAAAACATACATCCAATTGCTTCTCTACAGAGTGAGCCCTACTACATAGCCATCTAAAGGGCATCTGAAAGAAGACAGTTTTAAAATGGTGATTGATTCCTTCACTTCAAACCGCTCATTCTGGCTATCTTCTCCCTCCCTATCAACAGTAATGTCACTCCTCCAGTTGCTCAGGTCAAAACAATCGAAGTAATTTTTACTCCTCTCCTCACTTGGCAAATTCTGTGAGTCCTACAAGGTACATTAAGAAGCTGACCTTTTCCTACACCTTGATCACTTCCAGTTTTGTCTTCCAAAAACATTGTCATGTCACATCATCATCATTTCTCCTAGGACATTCCTGTGCGGCCCTTGCCCTGTGGACCACTAAACAGCCAATAACGATCCTTCTGTAATCTAAATCAGAGCATGGCACTCCCTGTTGTCATCTCAAAACAGCTTAATCTCATGCAGAGCAACATGCAAAACCCTAAGACTGGACTACAAGGGGCTGCCTCTTCTGCTGCCACCCACCCCACCCCCACCCCCACCCCCATCCCTCTTGAGCTCTTTGCTATTGCTATCCATTTCCCTCACATGCTCCAGCCACACTGGCCCCATCCCCCACCCCCCACCCCTGGTCTGTGAACACAAGCACACTCTCCTTCCATAGATTCTGCCTTCACACTTTTCTTGGCTTTCAAAAGCTCTCCCCATATCACCTCAACTTGTCAAATTTCATGTGTGAAAGGACACCATCCACTCAAATCTCATTCCCCCATGAGCCATACTTTCATTACTTTCTGGTACCTTGCCTTGTTTTGGGTTCTTAGAACTTACCACGGGCGGACACTGATTGATGATTTGTCGTTCGATGTAGACCCCAACAAATACTTGTTGAATTAGTGAAAAGGAACTCACTGAGAGTTGGAGAGTAAGGTGAGCACCAATGAATAGTGTTCTGTGAATACACCATAGCAAGAGCCATCAACTGGATTCCAGAGGAAAAGAAGCCAGAATCAGAGACAAGTTGAAAGGTGTCTGCAACTTGGAGCAGCAAGATCAAGGTAATTGCAGTGATAGTAGAGGAGGAATCCAGCATCCTTTTCCGTGACCTGCTTGGGTCTCTTCCTCCCCATATGTACTAGAGAGTATCATACTGTACTGGCTACTGGGTCCCTGGCACCTGGATGGAGACTTCCTGTTTGAACGCCATTGGAACTTTCTCCTACATCTTCTTTACCCTCCCCGCAACACAACTGTACAGCATTCAACCCATCTTTCAAGCAAGGTCTACTGAACCAACCCTCCTCTTCTGAGGACTTCTCTGCCTATGTCTTCCTGCCTTTGAACTTGTTATGTTTGTGCCTTCTACCTCACAGCTTAACATGACCCACACCATGCTGGTCAGTTGTTATGTTCTGTATCCTCCTATTTTTTTGTTTGTTTCTTTGGTTGGTTTTTTGTTTTTTCTCTTGTAGAACCGGCGATGGCACCCTCAACGTTTGACCCATGTTAGGCATGTAAGTGGTATATCACTGAGCTACACTCAATGTGTGTTACTTTTTCCAACTTTTAAAAATTAAACTTATTTTTAAGTTTCATATATGTGTACTGCATTTAAATCATTTCTACCTCCCTCTAACCTCTCTCATGCCATCCCCCACCTCAATCACTCTCAAATTCATGGCCCCTTTTTCTCTAATTGCTATTGTTACAAATATACGCACACAATGTGTATGTCTAATATATGAATTTATTATATGGAGTATATGACTATATACATATATGATATGTGAATATATGTGTGTGACATGTGAATATACATATTCATATATATCCTGCTAGGTCCATGTAGTGTTGCTCATATGTATATTTTTTAGGGCTGGCCATTTGGAACTAGATAGCCAATTAAAGGGTTCATCCCTGAGGAAGACTAATTCTCCCTCTCTCAACAGTTGTTAACTGCTGGAACTCTTATCTAGGAGAGGAGAATGGCAGTGTGGATGGGAAGAACCTTATTAACTGTCTACCGAAACAGTTCTAAGTCTTCTGCTAAAACTACAGTGCCTGTACTGCACTCTGTCTTACCACTTCACAGCATTTCTCATGACATAATCAAATACTGTAAGTGCTTTTGCAAAGATTTCAATTCCTCACTAATTACAAGCTAATTAAGAGCACAAGCATCCTTGCTCAAACCCCAGAGCTTGCAATGGCATATAACACATACAGATAATGATAATAATGAATAAGAAACTGAAGTTCCTAACACAGAGGATTATATATGATACAAAGGCCATAGGACTTTGCACTCAAATCCGACTTATCTGTGCCATTCATTTTCTTTGTATTTTATTTCTAATTGTGATAGCAAATCTTGTATGAGTTTTGGTCAAAGGTATTTTTCTCATCCATTTGTTTTTATTCAATTAACACATATTCATTAAGCACCTACACCATGCTGAGCTCTATGGAATAAGAAGGCAGGTAAAGCAGAATGTCTGTCCTCAAAACACAGGCAAGATAAAACACACACACACAAGTGTTTTTAAGTAGGTAAGTCACTGTGAAAACTCAGGAGAGAGAAAAATTCTTTATGGCTACTGTGAATACAGAAAGTTCCAAAAGATCCAAGTGGGACCTTTTAAAGATAAGCCTACTCGTGACCTGCATAAAACAACAGCTCAAGAAGCACACAAAGCCGGAGCATACCCACCCAATGATTCAGTTATCCTAGCATTTTAAATTTGAAGACAATTGAAAATTGAAAATTGCCTGAACGTCCCCTTGGTCCTCACCTCTACTACTCCCCCCCCACACACACATGTGTGTGAGTTCATCCCCAGAGAGAGAGAGAGAGAGAGAGAGAGAGAGAGAGAGAGAGAGAATTGACTTGAACTGAAAAACTGAAAGCACTATTCAAGTATGAAAAGAAAATTGAGCCAGGTGTGGTGTGACATTCTTGGGCTCTCATCATTTTTTTTTTTTTAACTTTTAAAGTTAGGAAGGTGTTTTTGCTTAGAAATTGTGGTCTTGCTAGGTAACCCAGGGCAGCCCCAGAGGTACTATACAGCCAGGCTAGGCTTAACACAACAATTTTCTCGACTCAGTCTCCCAAGTGCTAAGATTATAGACATGTTCCATCAAGTCTAGATCATCATGTTTTTTTTTATCCCTGAGATTTCAGCTGTTTCATATAAAATTTTTAAGATAGGACTTTAAAAAAATAAAAGCAATGGTTCCCTTTTTATGGGCAGTGTTCTCAATATAGTGAAGGTAGAACAGTTGAAGTCTTTTACTAAATTTAATACTGAAATAAATGGGTTTTGAAAGTTGATTTAAACCCTCATTAGATCAACACTGGTAATGGAGAAAAATCGCAGAGCTCTTTCCATTGATTTAAGTCTCCGATTTGTTACTCCTCAAGTCATTTATAATTTTCAGATTGATTCAGATGGAGACACATAGATAATTAGTTCATGCAAATAAACATACTGGCTCATGACTTAAAGAGAAACAAGATAAAGGAAGAAATGAGGCGTGGCAACAGAAAATTATACAACTCAACGAACTAAAGGCAGTGTCCGTGTAGCTCAAGCTCAACAATTTCCAGTTTTGATACAAACACGTTTTCTTCAATAACAAAGTCAATGCCATTGCTGTATCCTAAGGTCCTCCTTCCTTCCCTGCTTTGTCCCCTGGAAAGCAGCCCAAAGCTGTCTCCAGTCACCACCAGCATTCGAGGCACCCTGTTTGTTTCAGGGTTAGACCTTTTGCTGAGAGCTACTGGAAGACAGAAGCAGGTGTTAAATTAGCCTTGTTTTCACTCGGCAGCACCACTTCCATGTAGGGTCAGGAGCAGATCCAGCGAAGTCAGCGTTTTTTGGCTCACTTTCTGTGTGGCCTTGGGTACAAACAACGAAACTAACTCTTCATGGAGACAAATGCAAATAAAACAATAGAGAACACTCACTACATAGCACTGTCATTGGGATGAAACCAACTTTCTTTAAAAGCCAGTGTCAATGAGAGTTGCATCCAAGAACCAATAGCAACCTGATGGTTCCAGAAGCCTCCATTCCTGGGTCTTGTTCTCTTAAGAATATCCATTATTTGCTGTGATGGAGAACAATATTAGTGAGTCTTTCTTCTTTGGGTCATCGTGTGTGTGAGAGTGTGTGTGTGTGTATGAGTATGGGTGGGAGTGAGTGTGGGTGTGAGAATGAGTGTATATATGAGAGTGGGCAGATGAGGGTGTGTGGGTAGGCATCAGAGTGAATGTGTGTGTATAAGAGTATGTGGGTGAGTATGAGAGTGAGTGTGTGTGTGTGCATGGATGAGAGTGTGTGGGTAAGTGTGTCGGTGAGTGTGTGTGTGAGTGTGAGAATGTTGCGAGAGAGTGAGTGTGTAGGTGTGAGCATGTGCTTGTACTCCCGTAGGAACACACTTGTGTAGAGGCTTTACCCGCATCTATGTGCAGAGGTTGGAGGTCAACCATGGGTGTCTGCTTTCAAGAGAAACTCACCTTATTTTTTGATACATGTCCATATGCTTGTCACAAAATCCTGACCACTTGAGTTCCTCACAGCCCACGTAAAAGCTCATGCTATAGCAATGCCTCTGTCATCCCAGCTCTGCTCCAAAGATGAGAGGTGGAGACAGGAGATTCCACAGAGGCTCTTTGGCCAGCTAGCCTGGCCTATGCAATAGTGAAGAGGTTTTGCCAAGGTTGCATTACAGAGTTGGGCTGTGACACTCTAACAGGCCCCGGGAACTTAGCACGGCTGATGCCATGATGGAAGCACCATTTGGGCTATGCCACCTGCTAGTGTAACCTGCACATAAGCAACACCACCTGCCAAAATGAGAACAAAATCCATCAAAGTCCACAGTTCTGGGAAAGTCCCTAAGTGTACTAACCCTGCTTTTGGCTTCTGTGGCTCCAATTCTGGCTAACCGTTCTTGCTAACTGAGGTGTATCAATCCAGGATGTGGCTTCTGTACTTAAAAGCTCACCCTGAGAAAGGCTCAGGGCTACAGTGGGATCCCAAACAGCCAGTGTAGTCACTGACTAGCTAATAAAGTCTTTCTATTGGCTTGAACCAAGGTCCAAGTGGCCTTCTCTGGTGGATACCCTACAACACAGCAGTTCTCCTGCCCTGGGATCCCTTGGCTTTCTCCACCATCACAGTTCATTCAGCAACAGTGTTTCATGTGCCAGTGTTGCATCAGGCCATGTTCTCAATCTATGGATAAACATAAAACAAAGAAGACAATACCTTTGGCTGGAGGAGGTTGGGGTAGATCAGTGATGGAGCACTTTCCTAAGTAATGGGTTCCATTCACAACACTGAAAAAATATAACATATGTGTGTCCTCAGACACTGCCTATTGTATAACATATAATGCCAGAGAGTTTTAAGAGCTCTGAAAAAAACTAACACAATAGGGCAAGGGGATAAATAGGAAACGGATAAATAGGATAAATTGTAGGCAAAAGAAGGGCTTTTTTAAATAGTGTGATCAGAGAAGATCTCTCTTATGAACACTCTGAAAATTGAGGGAGTAAGTCAGGTGACTATCCTCGGAGAGAAGATTCTATCTGGGTAGGGGGCCACAGAGGGAAAAAGCCCTAAGGGACAGATGTCAGTTCAGGGAACAGTATGACCATTAAGCATTAGCTCTTTGGTTGGTTGAGCTGGCTTTTTAAGACTTTATCATCATTATTATTATTAATTATGTGAGTGTGTATGGATGTGTGTGCATGACATGTGTGTGCATACAGTTGTACATGAGCTTTTAAACTTTATTACTACATGAGTGCGTATGAGTGCGTGTGCATGATGTGCCTGACACACAGGTGCACATGAGCAGCTGAGAACCCATGAAGGTTGGAGGACTTTTCACCAGGCTGAATCTCAGATTGCCAGAATTGTGCTGCAAGCGCTTAACCTGTGAGCTCTCCCTGCCGCCTTCTTTTTGAGACCTGTAACTGGGGCTGTGCTCCAGCTCAATGTGTAGCAGAAGATGCTGTTGACCTTTGCAACCTCCTGTCTTGACTTCTGAACTACTAGGATTAGTGGTGTACACCGCCAAGCCTGGCAAAACTTAAATGTATCTACTAACTTCCTTTTGTTACATGTTTTAGCTTTGCTGCTGCTGGGGATCAAACTCAGGGCTTTGAACACACTGGGCCATGTTTTCCCACTGATCCACGACTCTGGTCCCATTAGGCATTAGTTTTATTGCTTAACGATTGTTGACTTGGCAGAGACTTTGGGTAAAGCACAGCTTCTCAAAGCCAGTGCTCTCGCATCAGTTGTCCTCTGCCAATCTTGTAGAAGGAGCAAGAATCCAGAGATACATAATATTATTCAACCATGGAAACCTTTCCTTAGAAAGCATCTCAAGGGATTAGCAATGCACAGAACACTCTGGAAAATGCTGCGCATTCTCTGCAAGGAGGAAACTGGGCTAGGAGCTAGAACACCAGGCTCTTCGTGAACCCAATGGAAGGCACTCTCAAAGCCCCTATTGGACAGCAAGGGACAAGCTCTGTTTGCCCACAGAGGCGATGTTCCACCAACCTTGTCTTCTGACAATGATCTCAAAACATCCTTGGCAGTCTCCCAGATGCAGTTCCAGTGTTTATCTACGATTTTACCCTGGTTTGCTGGCTGCAAGCTCTGCTGACCCCATGACCTTCCCTGGTGCTCTCATCTGCGTACATGCGAACTGGATGGAGTAGGAAGGCATAAGAATCTGCTTAGAAGATCCTTGCTTCCTTCCGTCTCTGGTGGGGATCTGGAGGCATGAGGGTTGTGTTGCCGGAATAGCTTGGAGTTGGTGGTCTCTCCTTCCCCCTTGCAGTTCAGGTTTTGTGTCACCCTCCCTGAGTCCCAGCTGATCTGGACAAGTCTGAGGAAAGCACCTGTGGATAGGTGGGGGTCTCTGGAATACCCATAAAGAATTCTGTGCCTAGGCTGCCTTGGGAAGGACTCTGATACTTACAGAAAAAGATTGCGAAGCAGCTGGAATGGGCCTGGCTGGGCTGAGGGCCCAGAAGCAACCTAGAGGGGACCCGCAGTGGGCTGACCAAGAGATAAGCAGAGGTCAGCTGGGCCTGTTAGACTAGAGAAGAGGGTGAGAGTTGAGCAGCTAGTCATAAGGTGTCACTCCACAGGCCTGAGAGAAGTACCAAAGCGTTGGTTGTCTTGTGGCTTCCTTAAAAAAAAAAAAATCAGTTATATGCATAAAAGTTAATTCCAGATGTATATGACTCAAAATTTGTATATGTATATGCATATGTATATATATATATATATGTATTATATATGTATATGACATAAAATTTATTCGATCAGGCTGAGGGTCATGGGTAGAGATAGATCGTTTGCCTAACATGATCAGAGCAGGTTCAATCAGCACTATAGGAAAAGGAAGGTAGGAAGGAAGGAAGGAAGGACGAACTATTTTAAGCTTAGTACTGGGAGTTTGCTGGATACCATTTCTTACAATGGTTATCGTCAGTCAGCATTGTTATTCCTATTTCACAGAAGGCAAAACGGAGATTCAGAAGGTTGGAATGATCTGTACAACCCCAGCAGTCTAGTTAAATATCAACAGGGGATGTAGAACGAAGTCTCTCTGATTTGAAAGTCAAATTGTTTTTCCCTGTTACTCATTATTATCACATAGATTGCACCTTGGCGTAATTAGAGTTGAGTTGCTGAAGTACTAAAAGACTGTTAAATTCCTTCCCACCACACCCATTCTCACCACTAATGAATTATTATAGTCATTCCATAGAACTGCATGGAACTAATTCCAGGGCCACATGGATACAAAATCCACAAATTTTATTTTTTATAAGAGAAATTTATATGATATAGGAACTTTTTTATTATTGTGTGATTGAGTTGTTTTGGTTCATGTTTGATTTTGATTTGAGATGGTTAGATTTAGTGTGGGGTTGGGTTGGGTTGGTTTGGGTTGGATTGGGTTGGGTTGGTTTGGATTTTGAGCCTGGGCCTTAACCAAGCCTGGCTGACCTTGAACTCCTGATCCCCTTGCCTCAGCTCTTATGTACTATAATTCGTTACAGGCATGAACTACCGCACCCAGCTATGAAGTATTTCTGTTTATACCATATACATATGCTACTTTGCACTTTAAATTAACTTTCCATTATTTGAACTACCTAATTTAACATAAAAAATTGTAATGCTCCATCATTTGGAGGATAATGGCAAGAAAAAAAGTCTACACATCCCCAACTGTCCAATACAAATATATTTCTTTCAAGTCTTTTTCCAGTCACAGTCCACTGAATTCATGGATGTGAGATTTGTGAACATGGGACTAAGTATTTATTTTGTTTCTTTTAACTCTCCTTTATCAGATGTTGGTAAATCAATATTGATGTTGATTGACCAATAAACATCTATATGGTACTTACCAGAACTAGAAGGCAAATGGTGGATTGTTTTTTTAAGAATAATTATTTCATGGCATAAATCTTGTCTAGCCCAGCGCCTCTGAAGTTGCCCAAGTGCTTAGCAGCCCTGGGTGCTTATGGGAAGCAGCTGGGCCAGAGCTTCCTACACAATGTTAAGACAAGCACAGAGTGCTGAGTGCCTCCCAGCCTTCCTGGCGTTCACATTCTTCCCTGTCTTCACACTGCTCTTCCATTCCAGAAGCATGACAGTGCAGTCAGGTGACTATCAAACTGCACATTGCAGGTCAGTATGTAGTCCTAGTCAGTCCTCATTCACTTAACCACTTAGGCCATCCTTTCTCCTGACCCTTCTAATGCATCATCCCAGATATTGAACTGAAGAAGAACAAGACCTTTTTCTAGATTGCCCAGATCATCTAAATTTTATTAATAAAATTCATCTCTGAGGGCGCTAGGGCTATAACTGAGTGGTAGAACTGTTTGCCTGGCCTTTTTCAGGGTCCTAGATTCAATCCCCAGTACTGCTAAAATTGTATCTTTGACCCAGGCATATTGGCTCATGTCTATAAGCTCAGCAATCAAGAGACAGACGACTAGGAGTTCAAGGCCAGCCTCTGCTACTTAAGAAGCTCAAGGCCAGACTGGGCTACACAGATCCTGTCTCAAAAACAAAAACAAAACAAAAAATAATCCCAGCACTCAAGAGGTAGAGCCAGGAGGATCTGGATTTGAAAGTCATCATCGGCTGCATGATAAGTTTGAGGCCAGCCTGGACCACAAAGGACCCTGTCCTGAGAAGAAAGAGAGATGAGGACAGGGAGGGAGAGAAACCTATGTGGAAAACACCAAAGAGGAAACGTGTTGTTTGGTCCTAGTTACACTGGTATAAAATGTATGGTACTAATGGTTAGATTATACAAAGAATATTGTTGAAAAGAAAAGAAAAAAACCAACTCTCCAGTAGTTTCTATTAATAGTCCCAATATCATGACTATAAGTTGAAAATATCTGCAATTAGTTTTTTTAAAGAATATATCTACAACTGAAAGACAAATTGAGAGACAAAGTACTTCATTTACATTGAATCCAAGAAAGTTAAAAAGTATGCCTTTTGTAATTTAAAGCAATTTCAATTCAACATTAAAGCTACTGCACTAAAAATCCCTTTGTAGTCAGATGACTTTTCTAGCCACCCTTCTAATCAATCAAGCTCAAATGCAAAAAGCAAAGAAGCTTGCCCCACCTGCACTAAAGTCACACATTTCCTTCCTGCCTCTTTTCTACCCCCCAGATGACTGTCCTACTGCGTAAGAATAAGACCACTACCACAATTTTCGAGACAAACTTGAAGCAAGCTAAATTAAATATTGGCCAGGATGATGGACACTGGCCAGGTCCATACCAAGGGTTCCCAGAGAACGGCTATGAATTACATTAGTCTGGTGCTCATACAGGCAAAACCCCCACCACTACATACTTCCCACCTGCGTCCTGACGTACTTCCTGCCTAAGTACCGCCCACCTGGATGTGTGATCAAGCACATCCTGTGCAGCTGGGGCAACCAACCTTGTTTACACATGGCTTGTCATCTTCCAACAGCCCCCAACATTCCAGGAAGTTATCTGTCCCTGAGCAAGTGGAGCTTACAGGTAAGAGGCATTTTTGTTTTGTAGATCTCTTAAGCACAGTCATTTAAACCTAAAGCATACCTTTTAGCCCTCACACCTGGAACCCAGTCTTAGCCTTTCCCCAGCGTGGGTCTGTGTTAACCACTGACTCTGAGATTAGATCTGTTGCATCTAAAAAGTTTGGAGTTTCTGACTGGTTTTTCCCTATTAGGCATTCACCTCAAACCTTCACATGACTTCTGCAATTTCAAATTATTTATTTTAGCTTGTGAACCCAAAGACACATAAATTTTATACAGAGGTAGAGGTACTTAATGGTCATCTGAGAGACACTAGAAAAATTTCCCTTTGTCACTAAAGTCCGAGGACTCCTCACAAACCACAAGTTGAGAACCACCGTTTTAAAGGCAGATTTGGATGTTGCATTCACAGATAATTGCAGACTTCATTACAAAACGGCAATTCATGATGATTCACTCACAAGGAGATGCACATTTCAGAAAGCATGCTACCGCTGACACTTCACGAGGCTACAGTTGGAAGTGGGCGCACACATCTAAAGCGTGCGGTGCATCTAAAATCCAAATTCTATGTCATTTTGTGCATATGATTACTCCCACCCAGATCATGACCTCTGTCACTAACCAAAAGGTAGATTTCTATTTTGAATTTCCTTTCTGGCCATCCAAATCTGCCTTTAAAACAGTGGTTCTCAACCTGTGGGTTGTGACCCCTTTAAATCAAACAGACTCTTTTGCAGGGGTCTCCTAGACCACCAGAAAACACAGGTATTTACATTATGATTTATAACTGTAGCAAAATTATAGTTATGAAGTAGCAATGAAAATCATTTTATGGTTGGGGGTCACCACAGCATGAGGAACTGTAGTAAAAGGTCAAAGCATTAGGAAGGTTGAGAATCACTTTTCTAGAAGAAGGAGAAGGAAGAAGAAGAAAGAAGGAAAAGGAAGAAGGAGGAAGAGGAGGAGGAGGAGGAGGAGGAGGAGGAGAAGAAGAAGAAAAAGAAGAAGAAGAAGAAGAAGAAGAAGAAGAAGAAGAAGAAGAAGAAGAAGAAGAAGAAGAAGAGAATTAAGTCTGCCATGCCAGCTACATCAGTAGTAGAAGCAGAGACATAGTCACATCTCCTTCGGATCATAAACAATTTAGATGGCTGTTCACCCAATGTTACAGCAGTGGGAACACAGAAATGTCCTGACCTAAGTGATCATCCTTCTTAAACTGTTTTTAGAGTACAAGGGTGGCTTAGCATTAACTATCCACAATACGCATTTCCAATATGGAAAAACTGTCACGTTTTATGGTTCCGGATGATTTCTCATCCTAGCTATCACATTACCAGAGTTAACCTATCTCCATGCTGCTTGTATGTTTACAAAAGGCTTGGTTCATTTTTCTTCAACCTTTCAGTGTTGCTATAGTGCTAGGCAACAGGAAAGGAGAAGCCCATAGTGCACCAGCTTCTGAGGCCCCTCTTAGCAGCGACCACAGTTGCTGCCACCAGCCTCCGTTTTTATGGCACTGATAAAGGAAGGTAACCTGTGTAAAGCAGTTAGTTAAATGATCCAAAATGTCATTGCAAAACACTGCAAATGCATTAATTTGTACTCCTGTAACTGGGACACAGGATATTAAGCCTTTAGAAGTTGGTTGGCCATCTGGTCAACCAAATAGCAAACCATTATGGAAGCAAAAAGAAATGTTACACTTCTCTTTCCTAAGTGTGCTGTGGGGATTATTTTGCAAATATTTTTCTCTTTCCTCCTTCCCCTATCCACTGGTTCATTTGCAGCTTTTCTTTCCTTTCACTTCTAGCTAAGGCATGTTTTGTGATTACTGAGTCCTCATAAAAATTGTCTGTGTTGAGCCTGAGGTAAAGGTAAATACGCAGATTTCATAATTGAAAAAAAAAAAAGAATGGGATAAACAAAATAAATGTTTTCTGAAATATGTTTGATGGTTCAAATAAAAATCAAGAAACTTTTTAAAAAAATTGTCTGTGTTGTAGTTTGTTTGTTTTGGCATTAAGAAGTAATGTCTATGCATACTTAGAAGGTAACACAGTTAGTGAGGTTGCAGATAGCTCAGAAATACAGTAAAATGCAAGGGGATTCTATGTGTGTTGTCCCCATGACTCTATTGGACATTCTGTGATCGCTATTGCAAATAGTTTCACAAACCATCCTAAACACAGAACACTAAATATGTCAGGGGAATCAGCATCTATATTTAGGGATTTAGGTAAAGAATATTTTTTTTGAAAAATTACAAAAATGATATTGAACTATGACTTAAGGAAAGTACTAAAAGTGAGACATTTTTCTGCATCATAATCATCATAACCACAAAAATACTGTAAGGACAGAACTAACTCCAATTTACCTGCTGACCACACACACCCAACGGCACGTGTGGACCCTCAAATGCATATAAAAAATAAATCAGTAAGTATAATTTCTTAAAGTAAGTGTAACTTAACAGGGTGGTGGTGGTGCTCACCTTTAATCCCAGCACTTAGGAGGTAGAGGCAGGTGGATCTGAGTTCCAGGCCAGCCTGATCTACAGAGTGAGTCCCAGGACAGCCAAGGCTACACAGAGAAACCCTGTCTCAAAAAAAAAAAAAAAAAAAACAAAAAAAACAAAAAACAAAAACATAAAGGTGGAGGGTAAGTGTAACTTTCCATTTTCTTAAAGAACATATATGTAAGATCTAAAACAGTGTTCAATATTAATACATAGAAAACCATATGATTAAGTTCTCTCAAAGAGTTTTAAAAGCATCCTAAAAACAGTAATAATGAAAATTGAGTCATTCTTCTCTCCAGGGAAAAACAGAAGAGGTGCTATTGTTTTGTAATGCTGGAGATGGAGTTAAAACTTAATTTTGCTAGACAAGTACTCCATCCACTAAGCCACACCTCAGGCCAAGAAGCAGGATCCAGAAAGTCTTCCTTCACAGGCCCATTGTCCCATGGTCCTCCTCCCCCTGTTACTTTTTCCATTAACCCTAACGATCAGTCTTTAGGAGAGCCGGTGGCATTCTGCCATCGATTGACTGTCTTTATCTATTTCCACAGTGTACCAACCAGGATGAGGTCCTGGTTCCATTGCTAAATGAAGTTCTGCCTTATCAGGCTGGGAGTCTGTCCTTCTTAGAATCTGGCCTTGACAACAACCGGTCTATCTTAACTCTCATACATTGCCCTCCATTTTCTTAAAAAATTTAAGAACTGTGACCCCTTTTCTGTGACTCTAATTTGTGCTTACTGCCCCCCCTCCTTGTGCATTATATTTTATTTGCCAAACTATTCAAGTGGAAAGATGAATTCTGGGAACTCTCCTAATCGATAAAATGTCATTAAATCATCTCTGCTCATGTTGAACTTTAATTATTGTGCCTTCATCACAATGTGTAAACACATTAAAATGAGCAAGTTATTCTGGCCCCAATCAATGGAAGCAAACAGAAATTTATATAGATGAGCAAATAATATCCTTAATGAAATAGCCGAAGGCCTAACCTGACCTGCTATTGAATGTACTAACATATGTGAGCATGACCATCCTCTTTGTTTTCCAGCTCTTTTTCAGTCAATCCATATTTCAGTTAAATGGATGTCCTCTACCCTGATGATTTTATGTCATGTTGGAATCATTTCATTCCTGAGATCCATTGCCATTGTTCTTGAACTTCAAAGAGTACTTTCCATTTCTTAGGTACACTTCAGAATCCTTCTGGTAGATACTGTGGATTGACCTACACAGCAGCTATTCCAACACATTTCTGGCAGAGATTAAGACAAAAGCAACATTTCTTTTTAGACTGTCTTGAAACTAGGGCTCTGAATGAATCGAGGTTCCAACTCTCAGATGCAGTCATGTGGGACTTGGTTTGGGAGTAAAGTTAAATATGTAAGAAAGGATGACAGAGCTCTGCTTGTTGGTGTAGAGAGACCTGGACCCGGCTGCTGAAGAGTGGTTCTGGAGCCCAGCCCCCAATCAACATTCCCGCCTGAACATGTGACTTCCTGATTGTGTAGCAGCTTTGGGAGTTAACCTGCTATATTAGTTGCTTTTCCTGTTGCTATCTTTAAGTAGTATTGCAAAGGCAAGTTAAGGGAGAAAGGGTTTATATTGGCTGTCAGTTCAAGGATGGAGTCCGTGATGATGGAGAAATCATGTCAACAGGAACCTGAGGCAGCTGGTTGTGTTGCAGCACCAAGTCAGAAAACAGACAGTGGTAAATACTTGCACTTAGCCCATTTTCCTTTCTATTCAGTTCAGGATATCAGGATGGTCCTTTTTCTCGCCTTATTTATCCTAATCAAGACAATTCCTCACAGGTATTCCTGGATGCCTGATTCCCAGTTGATTCTAGACCCTGTCAAGTGGACAATATTAACGATCACACCTGGGGAAGTTCTTCAGCATTCTGTCCTCAATGATTCTATAAGCCATTGTAAATTCTATAGGACCACCTTTTCTGTTTCTAGTGCCTACTGCCAATTCTGTCCTCTCAGTGGTGAGCGAGTCTTCCACTTGGGACATTGGCCATCAGGTATGATACAGCATTGGCTGGTTTGAACTGTCAACTTGACACAACCTAGAACACCCAGGAAGAGTCTGGAGAGATTATCTAGATCAGCCCAAGGGAATATCATAGGGACTTTCTGATAAGTATTGGATCCCGGTTATTGGGTTCCTCTGTCAATGCAATAAGCCAAATCCAACAGAATTAATAACAAATTTAGTAAACAGAGCAAAGCAAAGCAAAGCACTCCAGGGCGACTCTCGAAAAGGCAGGAGAGGAATCACGTGGCAGGTTTGGCAGCTAGGTCTTAAATTCCCTGTGAGTATGGTCTTGATCAGATCTGGGGGAGGAGCTGACCTTTGGTGGGCTTTTTGAGGGACAGGGTCTGGAATGGGAGGAGTGAGACTAGGGCAGAGTTTCCCAACACTTTCTTTTTTGTTAATTGAAGACCCAGCCCATCATGGGTGGCATCATTCCCTAAGCAGGGGAGTCCTGAACATTTTGAGAGAGGGGAAATTTAGCTGTGAGCAAAGCAAGCAAAGATGCATGTGTCCGCTCTTCACTGTGGATGTGACGTGACTAGCTGCTTGAGTTCCTTCTCCCTTACTTCCCTGAAGTGATGGGCTGCATCTTGGAATTGTAAGCCCCTTACTTCTCTATGTTGCTTTTTTGTCGTGGTGTGTTATCACAGAAACAGAAAGGAAACATGAACAGATTCTACATTTACTATAGCTTTCTTTACCATAACACAATTTTAGGGCACATAGCTGGCATCATTTAACGGTCTGGTGACATAATTTAACTTCCATCTAAGCTTAGGAAATACTTTACCCAAAGCTGATAAGTCAGTATGGAGCTGGCGGTTGTTTCTGGCTTAAGGTTTTGGGTATTCCAATTTCCTGGGGGAGCGACTGAACAGATTGTTGTCTGATGACTACATCTGCATTGCAGGGCAGCAAAATGGCCTTGTAATTATTGAAAGCAGTTAGAGTCCTAAAAGTCCTTTCACATGCATAGCCACCAGCATGATTCACAACTGAAGAGCAGAAAGCGAAAGAACCATCCACATTAAAAATGAAAGAACTAAAACTTCAAAGACACTAAGTAATTTGTTCATTGTGCCATAGATAAAAGGCAGAGGCAAGTCTAGGACCTAGGGCACCTGTAGCTTCCCCAGCTCTCTCCCTCGAGAATGCCTTCGAAGCACACACACACACACACACACACACACACACACACACACACACACACACTTTATTGAAAATCCCCCTGCCTACTACACAGGATGCTAAGTGGCCTCCTAAGATTCCCTTCTCTCCTTTAAAAGTAGATCCTCAGTTTCTTCGGCAATACACCCAATTATGAGACAGTATTTCACATCTCTCTTAAGGACAGGTAGGGCTGTATTCCCGTCAAGGATGTATAGGCTAAAGTGTCAAAATGGGACCTGCAGAGAAGGTGCCAGAAAGAAAATAGTTCAGCTGGAAGAAAACTTATTTTAACCTTCTGTGGTTCTTCCTTTATGCTGCTCAGAATGCAGAAGCCATGTCAGAAGCTCAGTTTAGCCATACTAAAGCATGAGGCAACCTGAGACTTAGCATCACATCCTAAAGATACAGTGGCAAACAAACAAATAAAAGGGATTTGGTTCAGTGACATTATGGAGATAGAATGCTATTCCTGGGATTTTTGCCTTCAGACCTTTTTACTTTCCAAGTGAGGAAATAAATAATCTATTGTGTTTATACACTGTGAGTTGGTGTTTCCCATTATACTCAGCAAATTTTAATCCAGTGAATGTACATGTGTTCCCCAAATTATGTCTATTTTAATGTTTTGCTTTTAAAAGTACATATTAGCCAGGTGGTAGTGACAGACGCCTTTGATCCCAGCACTCGGGAGGCAGAAACAGGTGGATATCTGTGAGTTTAAGGCCAACCTGGTCTACAGAGTGAAATCCAGGACTGGCTCCATAGCTACTGAGAAACCCTGTCATGAAAAAAACAAAACAACAACATAGTAAATACTAGCATTAAGGAATAATCAAAGAATGGAATGATGATCCCAAGACAGCAGTCTCTAGTCACAGTCAACTTCTAAACACTGTCAGATCCACATTGATTTTTGAAGGCTGAAACTTGATTGATGCTCCTATCCTTATAAAAGAGGACTTAGTTGAGTCTGCGTTTCTGATGTTTCCTGTCCTCTCAAACTGAGTACAAAAGTGCTTGGCGGCTTAGGCAGCCTTGTGCAACAACCATCCATCTGGGCTCAATGTCTGACACAACACAGATAGAAGCCCCATTTTTTGGTGGCCCCTGGGATCTGATCACATCCCTGGCTATGGGCTGGCTTGGTTTCTTAGTGTTCTAAGATTTATGATTCAGAACTGTTAGACCAAAGATGAAACATCTTTTCTGAAACCCGTAAGAGGCAATAAGCGTCTCTCACACGATGCTCTGGACATCCCACTATATTGGTCCAGAGGTTCCTCTGCCCACACATCTTTCTACAAACTCTTGGGATTTTGTAACTTATTCTGTGCCGTGCACTCCTTCAGCAGTCTGGTGGTCCCATCTCAGAAAAAAGTGCACATATCTTTTTATCTGCAAAAACAAAACACTTGAGATTGCAAAGTGATTATATTGAAATACAGCTTTCAAAATATCTTGGAATATATTATAATATGTGCTTTCTTATTAAGGCACTCAATTTCAGGATGTCATGGTAGGTCTGATAATCACCGTGATTTTAAAGTAGAAATGGGGATAAATGATATTTTGAGGCATGTGATAACTGTCATGTAAAAGGAAAATGCCTGTGATTTCTACTAAAGATAGAACCAGAGATAAAGTTAATTCAACTGTGGTTTGCAGTCAACATTTTTAATGAAGGGAAATGCTAAATCTCAAGCAGGGATTATGAAAATAAATCTGTGATTTTTTTCTTCTCATTGGTCTTCCAGAGCTCTTAACTATAAGTACAAATTTGACAGGTTCCCAAGACCCCTACTTAAATCACCAAAGAATCCCTGAGATTCCTGCATTCCATCAGAGACCTCATAGGAATTCTGTCCAGGATATAATTAGATGCCAAGCAGGATTGGACCTCAATTTAGCACCTTTCAGAGTGTAGGGATCTGGCAAAAGCTATGATGTGCTGGATATCTGATTCCCACCATTGTCATCCAGAAATGCCGGTGCTGTGATACATGATGGGGATGTCCTTCTGTATGCTGTGAATATGTTTTTCTTATTGTTTTCTGTAGAACATGAAAAGTAGCACAAGAATGCAGATATAGGCCAGAGTACAATTTAAAGAAAAACTGAACACTAGGTGTGGTGGCTTATGCCTGTAACTCCAGTGCTCATCAAGCTGAGGCAGAGGGGTTGCCATGAGTTTGAGGCCAACCTGCACTACAATGTGAGATCCTGTTTCAGAATGAATAGAAGAATAGAATAGAGTAAGGCAGAAAGGAACTTTGACTGTGAATGTCTTAGAAGAATGAGACCCAGGGGAACTTCCATGTATTGACTCTGTACATATTAGATTTTGACCAGTCTGGAGATAAAAGGCTTTAGTCTCAAAGACCTATATTGAATATCTCTTGAACACTAAAATCCAATATGAAATTAAAAAATAATAAAACCCAAATTCCTTTGAAATTTCCCCATAAACATTAAACTCTAAGCTCTCCCCCAAATCCAATTTAGTGAAAGACATTTGTACAATAAAACAGTGGTTGATAAGAGCAATTTAAGGAACTAGGTCTGGTGTCATTGTCTACTATTTAAGAGACATGCACAAAAAAATCAGATTAAGAATATTTCACATAGAACGTGTTTTGAATTGTTTTTCAAAGATGTTTTTCAAATTCATAACAATGGGCTGTAAACCAGCCTTGTAGCCATTTTGTGAGGGCTATCTTCAAATCATATCAGTGAAATTAAGAAAAAGTAAAATAATCCTGAATTTAAAAATACACTTTCAAGTTAAATTTGAGGATAAGATTATGTTTCCATAGAAAGATACATTCTAAGCCCAAACATGAGACCCTGACATAAAGCAAAAAGAAAAATGCATTCTATTGAGACAGTTTACTATCAGAATTTTCGCCAACAGATTAGAAACCATATGGAAGGTTTATAACTGCAATTCTGAATACATAAGACACCATAGTTGGGGTGGGAGGGTGGGGGCGCTAGTTTAAACCTTTGCTCTGCACATATTCAACTGTGTGAGGCTGGGCTAGTTACTTAGCCTCTCTGATCTTCATCCATGGGGATTGCACCTATATCAATTCTCTTATTGTAAGAATTTAAGGTGGCCAGGCAGTGGTGATGCATGCCTTTAATCCTAGCATGGGGGAGGCAGAGGCTGGTGGATCTCTGTGAGTTGGAGAAGGGGAAGCGGAAGAAGAAGAGGAAGAGGAGGAGGAGGAGGAGGAAGAGGAGAAGGAAGAGGAGGAGGAGGAGGAGGAAGAGGAGGAAGAAGAAGAAGAAGAAGAGGAGGAAGAAGAAGAAGAAGAAGAAGAAGAAGAAGAAGAAGAAGAAGAAGAAGAAGAAGAAGAAGAAGAAGAAGAACTATTTAAGGGACTGACTATACAATGCCTGATATACACTAAATACTTCATCTTTTGTCATCATAGAATTCTTATAAGGACTAGACATGATGTGACCTACAGAGTTCTTGGCACTGTGCCTGGTATATACTTAATAAATGGTAGCATCAGAAACAGCAACATCAATACTGACTGATGTCTAATAATATTGGAAGTCGTGCTGATGATAGCACTAACATCATGTTGGTTTTAGTACATGAGTATTGGGTTTCAGAACTGGTTTCACTACAATTTGGCTTTACAAATGCCAGATGAAGAGCCTGAACTGGGCAGGTGGTGGTACATGCCTTTAATCCCAGCACTCAGGAGGCAGAGGCAGGTGAATCTCTGTGAGTTAGAGATCACACTGGTCTACAGAGCGAGTTCCAGGACAGCCAAGGTTACACAAAGAAACCCTGTCTCAAAAAGCCAAACAAACAAACAACAAAACAAACACACAAGCAGATGAAGAGCCTGTCTTAAAAAACGCTATTGCTTTGAGAAACTTCTTCCCTGCTTTACTGTTAAGAAGGTAAGAGCTGTGGTATTTAGCTCAGGGGTAGAGCATGCCCTTAGCAAGCCTCACCACTACCAGGAAGAGGAAGAGGACAAGAAGGAAGTAATGAGGCCTGGGAGCCAAAATATTTCCTTGAGCACATGATGGTCCTGAAAGTGGAATATGAGTCAGCATTTGCAATGCTCTGTGGTCACAGCCACAGATCTGGTACCATTCCTCAACATTCATGGCCTTGCCTACTGGAAATTCGAAATCTTACCTGACAGTCACACTGCCTTCCTTTGGTCTTTGCCACCAGACTGAATTCCTGTAATAAGAGAAAGGGAAGATGGGTACTTCTATACCTATGTTAGTTAGGGTCACTAGAAAAGGGGAGCTAGAGAGATGGCTTAGCAGTTAAGGGCACTTTTCTGTTCTTCCAAGAAGACTCAACTCTTGTTCCCAGGACCCACAGCAGGTAGCTCATAACCACTTGTAACTTCAGCTCCAGGAGATTTGAGGCCCTATTCTAAGCACCCTCCCACAGGTGGCACACACACACACACAAATAAAATAACATTTTTTTTAAAAAAAAAAAAGAACATCCAAAGTTTCAGTGATTTGTAATAAAGGAAAAAAAACATTTTCCATAAAATCCATTATATAGGATGTCAGGGATAAGATCTCCAACTTGCTATATCCCTGGAAATGGAGAGTACCCCAGAAGCTACTCATAAACCATCAGTCAATTATAAGAAGATCATAGGAAGTGCTCTAGTTTCCACACCCACTCTAGTTTCTGAGCTAGCTATCTCATGATGGCCGAAAGCATCATGGCTGTATAAACAATGAACTCAATCACCATTAACTAAATGCTTGGCACGCA
Source organism: Cricetulus griseus (assembly GCF_003668045.3). Lineage (NCBI taxonomy): Eukaryota > Metazoa > Chordata > Mammalia > Rodentia > Cricetidae > Cricetulus > Cricetulus griseus. Next base: position 138,497,389 of record NW_023276806.1, read on the forward strand.
CCAGGTATCTTTCACAAAATATCACTGTCTTATAACAACTATGTGAAGATGGCATTGTGATCTCCAACTTGTAAGTAAACAAACACCAAATTTTAAGTAAACTCACCCTAAGTCAACAGGTGACTTCGTAGGAAAGCTAGGAATCAAGGTCAAGTCCTCTCCGCTCCAAAATGCTTTTCCAACCCCTCACTTCAACTATGACTCCAGACACTTGTGTTTAACATGTGTGGACAACTGGGTTTGATTCCTAGTACACACACACACACACACACACACACACACACACACACACACACACACACACGCCAATTAGTCATGGACAATAGAGCTGGTGGTGGCAATAAAAAGAGGGATAAAATAAGAACAATACAAGATGACCACCCAAACAACAGAAGAATCTGAATAGCTGAGAGAGTCTGAGAGTAAGGACAGCTGTGGGAAAGCTATGCAGACTAGGAGTGTGGGCCAGAACAAATGCCAATTCCCCATTCACCAACTCCCACTTAGGTACACACACTAACTAGTGACCTGGATAAAGAAGACAGATCTATCAGTGAACAGAAAAGCCAATTAGACCCAAGCATCAGCACACGGAGTATGCGTCACTGGTGGCTGGGCACCAACTTGACTGTTCCAGGCACAGGCAGTATCCATGCACGCTTTATGAAGTGTACCCTCTGCCCCAAGATAATTGGGAATGTCCCTGCAAAGACAGCTGCATATATCATCCACACATGAGCAATCTGTGCAATCTCCTCTCCTGCAAAGAGGCATGCCTATGACTTGAGCACATTTAAACACCAACTTTTACTGAGATGAGAGAAAGAAGAGACAGAAAGGTGGAGGTCCAAGAAAGACTCGGGGCACCCATGAGGTTTCTCATTAGAATCTTACCTCCTCTTAGGGCTAACAATGGAGCTCATTTGCTAGACAGCTTGCCTAGCATGCTCAAAGACGTAGGTTCAATTTCCAACACCATGTGAACCTAGTACGGTGGCACATACCCATAATCCAAACTCTCAAGGGATGGAGGTAAGAAAATCAGAAGTCCAAAGTCATTATCAGCCACACAGTGAACACAAGACACTAGGTCTCAGAAAAGAGAGAAAAAGAGAAAGAGAGAGACTAACTTACCCCCTCTTGTTTTGCCTCATCTTCTCATGGCCCATTTTATCTCTCTCCTCCTGCCAACCTGAGTTCTGCAACAGGAATCCAATAAGAGGGATCTTAGAACTCACACTACTCATGGCACACCTCTTTACACTTCTCTCCCTCTCTACATTTCCTCCTCAGAGCCTTTCCCTCTTGGCATAAATAAATAAATAAATAAATAAATAAATAAATAAATAAATAAATAAATAAATAAATAAATAAATCTAGCTAATCTAACCTATACCAATTTTTGGGAACCCAGCAGATGAAAATCCCATAAGAACCGTGTGTTGTAAGAAAATATTTCTGAGCCAGCATCTCCCTCCATCACACATTTGAGCTGCCCCTGAAGAAGTCTCAATAAATAAGTAAATAAATAAATAAATAAATAGAAAAGAGCTCCTAGTCACTTTTGCTAGGAGCAAAAGAAGGCGGAACCAGAAACCTAGGATTTTCTCCAAAGACAAAAAAAAGCCATTATGTGTAGCCCATCTCTGCACCTGCCTAGAGTGAAGAAGGGTACCGTGAACCAGCTATTCTTTGCCCTCCCATACCAAGCCAATGGCCACAAAGTATTAGAAATCAGAACACAGTGACAGTGGAAAACAGGGGTCAGTTCTGCTAAAAAAGCAAAGCTATTCTCACTCCACTCTGGGTGTTGCCTCTGGCATCATCTGCTGAGGACTGGATTCTACTTGCTGATATTGCTTGGTCCAGGCAAGAATTTGGTGGAGAAAGAAAACACCACCTGATTCCTCCCTTCGAAGAGGAGGGGGGTGAGCAGTAACCACCTTTCCCCACCAAAACCACTTCTCAACCTTTTATTTCTTGCAGAAAAACACAGTTCCCCAGTATACACACACACACACACACACACACACACACACACACACACACACACACCACTGTATAGCAGCTTCAAAAGCCTTAAAATAAGCCTCCAGAGACATCTCCTGCTCTTCAATTTATTTTTCCCGTTCTTGACTTTGTCATAAAAAATAATTACAATGACACTGAATTGTACCACTGAACGGCTTGTGGGGCATATTCTTTAATCTGCAGCACAATGAGGATAGAGACCATCAAATATAATGTCTAGTTTTATAAGGCATGACATTTGACTGGGCCCTGAACTCTGTCCACACATGCTCACACTTCATCCTTCATTGTTGAAGTGGCCTAGTCATGTGCAACTTTTTAAAAATTAGGATAAATCGGTAGCTGGCTGACTTCTAGTCCAAACTCTTAGTGTAATTAGCTGTGTGAGTTTGGCCAATCCCCTCAGCCTCTTTGCATCTGTTTCCTCAAAACTAAGATGAAGTTATTGAACTAGTAAGCTCTCTGTTTTCTCCTCCATCTCTAAAATTCCACAATGTTATGATGATGCTGAGGGTTCTTCAGCATTATTTAAAAGACCCTTGAAAACTTACAGAACCGCAAAAACTTGTTACCCAAGCTAGTTATGCTAGTCTCTCTTACACCTGACTCCACACTCATCCTAAGCATTTCACAATCCTGGTATGGTTTCATTTCTCAACAAGGGAAGCATAGCTAAAATAGATAATGCTATCCTAGTATTATACAAAAGGAAACTGAGGCTCACCGTTCCCACTCAGCAGAGCTGGGATTCAAATAGCTAGACCCTGTTCAATTCCACTGTTTGTGTTCTCTTACTTTAAAATATATATTTACTTTGATTATTCTTAGCTATGTGTGTATATGTGTATGAGAGAGAGAGAGGGAGGAGAGAGAGAGGATATGTATATGTGTGTGTGTGTATGAGTGTATGAGGATGTCTGTGTGTGAGAGGGTGTGTCTTGCACATGTATGAGTGTGTGTGTGTGTGTGTTCTGTATGAGGACATGTGTATAAGTGTGTGTCTGTATGAGTGTGTGTGTGTGTGTGTGTGTGTGTGTATCTGTGTGAGGGCATGTGCATAAGGGTATGTCTGTTTGTGTATGAGTGGATATGTGTGTGTCCATATGAGGGAGTGTGAATGTGTGTCTAAGGGTGTGTATGGTATGTGTGTATACGAGGGTGTGTGTGTGTAAGGGTATGTGTGTGTATATGAGGATGTGGGATGTGTATATGTGTGTGTGTATAAGGGTATGTGTATGAGGGTGTGGGGGTGGGGGGGTGTGGGTATGTGTAAGTGTATAAGGGTGTGTGGGGGGTGTGAGTGTATGAGGATGTGTGAGTGTGTGTGTGGGTGTGTGGGTGTTTGTAAGTGGATGAGGGTGTGTGTGTGAGGGGGTGTGTGTGTGTGTAAGTGTATGAGGTGTGGATGTGTGGGTGTGTGAGTGTGTGTAAGTGTATGAGGGTATTTGTGTGTTGTGTGTGTGTGTGTAAGTGTATGAGGATATTTGTGTGTCTGTGTGTGTTTCATCTTCACAATCCTCTCCATTTTTCTCCTACTTCTCTTCCTTATCAATTGATTTTTTAAATAATCTCTTTCTCATGAAATAAAAATACAAATGACTACCAATATTTCTATTACTAAAATTGATTGGCCATTTTAATACCTGATAAATTGAAGTTTTCTGATTTATTCAGAAAGTCAAAGATCTTATAGAAATACTCTGGAATAATTTATCATCTGCATACAGAGGCGTCGGTATAGTGTGCTGTGTGGGCTTTGGATCTGAGCAGATGGTGTCACGCCTCAGCTGCTGCTGCAGACATGGTGACCTGGGGCTCAGTTAGCAAACTTCACCATTACTGCGTTGGCGTGCACCATAGCACCTGGCTTTTTATGTGAGTTTGGGAGAAGCTGCTGGGTCCTTAGTCTTGCATGCCAAACACTTCACCAGCTGAGCCATATTTACCAGCCGGAAGACGGTTAATCTTCATCACAGCCTTGAGTCAGTTTAGAATCACCATGGAAACACATCTCTGGGCGTATCTAGAGGGGTGTAATTGAGGAAGAAAGACCCACCCTAAATATGGACAGCACTATATTCCATGGACTGGAGTCCTGAACAGAAGAAAAAGGAGAAAGTGAGCTCCACTTCTCTCTGCTTCCTGGCTGCAGGTCACGGTGGCAGCTGCCTCAAGCTCCTGTGACCACACCTTTCTCACCACAAATCACTGTGTCCCTGCTTTAATTGTGAACCAAACTGGCCTCTGCTTCCTTATGCTTGCCCAGTGTTTGCTCAGGGGAAAGTAACTCTCCAGTTTAACAGAGGCAGCAGCGGCTGGTAGACTATAAAGGACCTAAGGCACATACAGAGATCTAGAAGAGTAATGGTGACATTTATAAAAAGCCAATTCAGAATCGGGGAGTACACTGAATACTTCTTCCATTATCTGACTAACTGCATAGGACCTAAGTCCTGGCATCATTCCCATTTTACAGATGATAGAACTAGATAGAGCAAGATTTAGCGACTGGCCGGGTCCTCAGGTCGCAACTGGCTGTGCAGTCTAGCTTCCGGGAGTAGTCTCTGTCGTCTCAAAGGAATGCTCCCAGTACAGAAGCCAAACTCCAGAAGGATATATTTCCTTTTTCACCTCTATCAATGTTTTAAGAGATTTGTGATGAGATAATGGTCAACACCATTGCTTGCTGAGGTGAATTTAATTTCCAACTTTGGAAGTCATAAATTTTGTACAGAGCACTGTATCCGAGCGCTGGGAAGTGAACAATGACCCACTTCGCACTGAGAAGCTTTAAATAAGGTCTGTTTTAAATAGCATGCCCTAGAGTCTTTGCCACAAAAATCGCCAACCATTCGTCAAGTGAGCTATGAGTTCGGAGAAGGGGCATCTCAACGACCGGTTTGTTCTTTTGACATCTGGTAAAATAGGCTGTTGCTGATGCCTTGATATTCAATGTCAAATCATTTTCTGGAAACTTGACCGTGTAGCTTTCAAGTACTCTGAATCCAGATTAGTCATATTTTTCGGAGGAAGCGTTTAGGCATTGGAGACCCTAACTGAGTTTCTTTGTCATTTGATATTTATCAGAAGATGTTAATCTCATAGATGAAAGAAAGGGAAAGGTATGAAGAGAAGAGGGGAAAGGATATAGGAAGAGGAGGGGAAAGGTTACAGGGTGAGCGAAGAGATGTAATAATCAAGAGAGGGGAAGGAGGAAAAAAAAAAACTTCAAGCTAAAGCAAAGGGTTAGAGTCACTAATCTCAAGTTTCTAAGAGACCGCTAATTAAAAACATTAATTGCCTCATGTGCCCATAATCCCAGCACTTAGGAGGCTGAAAGAGAAAGATCTCAAGTTCAAGACCAGCTGGAGCTCCAAGAGCAAGACTCTTCCTACAAGGTGGTGGGGGGTTAAGAAGAACTGAAACGCCGGGGCGTTGGTGGCACACGCTTTTAATCCCAGCACTCGGGAGCAGAGGCAGGCGGATCTCTGTGAGTTCGAGACCAACCTGGTCTACAAGAGCTAGCTCCAGGACAGCCTCCAAAGCCACAGAGAAACCCAGTCTCAAAAAACCAAAAAAAAAAAAAAAAAAAGAACTGAAACACCTAATTGCAAAAGAACAGGCTGTTCACACATTTGCTGTAAGCATTGGATCTCATGGGTATACTCTGCAGTATCTCTCAGGATGAAAGAATAAGCCAATCTAGTTCTGCAAATGGCAGTGGGAAGTGAGTGGCTTCACTGGAAATAAAGTTGTGTCACTTAAGCAGGAAATAGGGAGGGGGAGCCTCAAGTTTGTGGGGGCGGAAAACCAGATAAGCAGCGGTGGTGTAACGGCGTATGTGGCGAGACAGGGCTGTCCCTTGTAGGTAGGAATTGTCGGTTCTGGGCTTAGTTTCAGCCTGCTCCTTCAATTACTATGTGGTTTAAGACAAATTAAGTAAACTCTGCTGTTTGGTGAGCTATCCTCAAGAAGGTTCACTCCCACTTTCCATTCTCCAGGACAAATGAAATCACCCAGCTCCAGGGCAAGTCTCGCCTGGGGAGGGGACAGATGCTGCAAATCTCCCTGCTGGAGGAGAATATTGAGCAAAAGACTATAAAGAAAGCAATGCGCTGGACAGACTCGGTAATGACGTCATTGCTGCCAGAGAAGAGCGGCCCATAAGCCAACGACTGTTCACACCCCCTCCCCCCCCCCCGCCTGCCGAATGCTGTTTCTTAGGTTTTGTGTCAGCTCTTTTCCTTCAACTAGATTGTCTCAAAATGAAGACAGGCTGGAGATGTAGCTCAGTTGGTAGATTAATGTGGGCCTGTAATCCCAGCATTCATAGGTGGAGGCAGGAGCATCAACCATTCGAAGTCATCTTTAACTACATAGCATGTTCAAGGCCAGCCTGTGTTACATGAAAATTCGTCTAAAAAAAAAAAAAGACAGTTTCCATGAAGTTAAAAAAATTAATAATGCAATAGACATGATGATACATCCACAAGAGTCTACGTTGTATGTTTAAATTTTGTTTTGCTTTGTTTTCATTTTATTTGTTGAAGCACAGTCTTGCTATAAAAATCTAGGCTGGCCTTGAACTTGATCTATAACCCAAACTGGTTTCAAACTACAATCCTGCTGGGCGGTGGTGTTGAATGCCTTTAATCCCAGCACTCGGGGATGCAGAGGCAGGCAGATTTCTGTGAGTTCAAGGCCAGCCTGGTCAACAGAGTGAGCTCCAAAAGCTACAATCCTGCTACCAAACCCAACTTACATGCTTAAAGTTTCAATTTTTGAAGAAATTTGAATGAAATAGCAGTGATGTTTCTATTTAGTTTGCTATCAGTATATTTAAGATAAGTTGACTTAACATGCATCTCAGCTATAGTAGTTGTGTCAATGTTTAAGGGAAATAATAGATATAGGCAGAGATTTCTTTGCTCATTGGTGTCTTCTCTTACAGCAATTCTTCATATTCTAGTACAGTGATTCTCAACCTGTGGGCTCAAGACCCCTTGGGGGGGGGAAGGTCAAATGACCCTTTCACAGGGGTCACATATCAAATGTCCTGCATATCAGATGCTTACATGGCAATTCATAATAGTAGCAAAATTACAGTTACGAAGTAGCAACAAAAATAATTTTATAATTAGGGGTCACCACAGCATGAGGAACTGTATTAAAGGGTTCCAGCATTAGGAAGGTCAAGAACTACCCTTCTAGAAAATTCTGTAAATTTGCATGTATTAGGAAAGAATAAACTAGATAACAGCAAAACTGAGCAATAGAGCACTTGCCTAGCACATGTGAGGCCTGGATTCTGTTCCTAATGCCTTCTATTTTATTCCTGCTGACAAAATGCAGCAGGAATAAAATAGAAGTTCTGCTGAGGTGCACAGCCTCTTTAATTAGCTCCTGGAGATTATATTGTTGTTGTACAGCTTAGGATTCTCAACTCACCATCCTCCTGCCTCAGCCTACTAAGTGAGATTATAGGCATGTTTGCTTGGCTGAAGCTAGGTATTAAAAGATAAAAACACTGCCAGGCATGCTGACTCATGCCTGTGTTGTCAGCACTTGGGAGGCAGAGACAGGAAGTTGGAGAGCAACTTGGGCTACATAGAAACTTCCAGGCCAGCCTGGCCTATCCTGTCTCAAAACTCAATCAATTAATTAAAATGCTAATTACAGTGAGATTCAACCTTAGAACAGAGGAGGAAGCAACCAAACCTCATCTCCACAATTGCATTTTCATTTAAATCAGTTTGTTGTTGGCTCAACAAGGGAAGCTTTCGAGAAGAGAACTGTGGATAATCCAAAAACCCCTTGTCCTTTTAGAACTACTACGGTATATTTTTCAGCTTGTCATTCCAATGCTTCCCACAATTCCAAGTCAAAAGAGGAGGGAAGGTTTTCCAAAGGTTAAAGTAGTACCCCGGTGTCTCAGTTCTGAGGAACAGCTTGACTTGCCACCACACACTTGTGTCTCACTCTACACCATCCCTGCCTCTAGAGCCCTTGACTGCTAAGCAGAGAGCCTCCATTTGTTCACCCGTGTGATGGAGCTCTTTATAATTTTAAAACTTAGACCACAGCCTTATACATTTATGTATTTCAAACGATTTACCAGCTCACTGTTTCGGTGTGGAAGATCAAACCAGAGACCCTGAGCAGGCTAGGAAGTCCTCAACCGCTGGGCCCTACCCCAGTCACACTGGTTTCTTCTCCATGAATGGGGTAGTAAAATTCCTGGGTCAGCTTCTCATTTCTCCATTAACAAAAATGAAAATTATCTGTTCCAGCCTTCACCAAACATCTTTCCAATCAGAGTGAGTGAAAGACCTGGTAGGTTCAGGATTAATCCTCCAATAGGTTTCCCTTGAAAGGCAACTGCTTGTCTGCCTTGTATAGTTCTTCTTCAACTTGATCCAATTCTCCATTGTTAAATTGGCAACATTGTGTTCATTCCATCTTTGATTCTTCCCAGGATCAACTTTCAATATCTTACACACAGTGTATGCGCAATGAACTTCACTGTTTGATTTGTTTCATTGTTTTCTCCCATCCTAGGATTCAAACCCAGGGTACCTCTAATGCTAGGCCAGGGCTGTCACTAAGCCACACCCCCAATAGCCTGGTTTTCTTTTCCTCTTTTTTTTTCTTTCTTTTTTTTTTTTTTGTTTTTTGTTTTTTGTTGTTTTGTTTTTTTTTCGAGACAGGGTTTCTCTGTGGCTTTGGAGGCTGTCCTGGAACTAGCTCTTGTAGACCAGGCTGGTCTTGAACTCACAGAGATCCGCCTGCCTCTGCCTCCCGAGTGCTGGGATTAAAGGCGTGCGCCACCAACGCCCGGCACTTCTTTTTCCTCTTTAAGTGCGTGTGTGCCTACATGCTTGCATGAGTGCCTGGGGGGGGGGGCATTCACTGGACTGTGCAGGTGCATATAGAGGCCAGAAGTGAAGGCCAGGAGTCTTCTTCCATCCTTCTCCCCCTCATTTTCTCAATCAGCATCTCTCCATGAACCTGGAGCTTGCTTTTTGGGTTGGTTAACCAGCTAACTGGCCAACAGGCTCCTGGACCCCATCTCTGTGCCCCCTAGTGCAGGGTTACAAATACTTACTGCCGTGCCCCGCTCTTATGCAGTCAGTTATTGCAAATCTGGACTCAGGCTTCATGCTTGTCCAGCAATCATTTTATCCACTGAGCCATTTTCTGCTCAATTTTTTTTTTTAAATAATTGCCCTCATAGCCAAATTCCTGGAATCAGCTTTGCTGTCCCTCAGTGGAAGAGTAGGACTGACTATGTTCAATCATTTTTGGTTGCTCCCCAAAACTAGCCTCTGTCGTCTTACATACAGTGTAAATTCAGTGGGTCTGTACCATTTTTCTTTTCTTTTCTTGTCTGATGGTGGTGGTGACCATCATCTCACAATGCTAGTGACTGAACACAGGCCTCATTCTTGTAGTACAAGTACTGTACCACTGAGCCACACTCCCCAAATCTTGTTTTCCTTTTTTGTCCTTTTTTCTTTTCTTTAAGAATTATTCTCCACGGGCGTTGGTGGTGCACAACTTTAATCCCAGCACTCGGGAGGCAGAGGCAGTTGGATCTATGTGAGTTGGAGGCCAGCCTGGTCTACAAAGCTACACAGAGAAACCCTGTCTTGAAAAATTCAAAAAAGACAAAAAAAAAAAAAAAAAAAGAGTCCTAGTTTGTTTCCCAGCACCCATCAGGTGGCTGAAGAACCCGGGCAACTCCTGTTCCAGGGAACCCCAGAGTACCTGCTCCCCTCTGAGTGAAATGCACAGTGCAGGAACAAAAACACACAAATAAAATCTTAAAAAATAAATAAATAAAATAAACTGTCACAGCGAAACTCATTATTTTGTCTACAGTCGTACCATCCTGAATGCAACTGATCTTCCTGAAACCTGCTATTTTCTACAAGTTATATATATACATATATATACATTTTTAAATATATACTATATATATTTTTTTAAAGTACACCACCTTACAAACAAGGCAATAGAAAAATAACAAGATATGCCACAAATCACCTAGTAAATGAAAAGAATAGCAATCCAAAAGGTTGCCAAGTTATGGTCTTTGTCCTTCTATCAAATGGGCCAATGAAAAGCAGCCACTATTAAGTTGCCTTAGCCAAGAACTTGCAGTGGAAGGACCCAGATTTGCCTGACTGAGCATGTGGCTTCAGGATATTGGATGTAAAAACCACAAACCTCACAGCCTCTGGGGCTACTCAAAGTTTCATTTCCATTTTCCTTAGACATGATGGGGCCATGGTTTTTGGACACTACTTGGGGTCTCCACAAGCAAGATATTGCCAGTTGTGTCAAGGAGGGTGGGGCTGGGTTTTCCTAACTAATATTTAGTGAAAGACTTCCAGAAAAGTCCAGGTAATGCAGGAAGTGGTAGGTGATTGACTCACTGTTAGTAGCCCCTATTCTGAGTCATTCTCCACCAAACCCTTCAGGATTGGAATAAGAAAGTATCTGAGAAGAAGCATCATGACCTCAGGGAATTGTGAAACAAGTCATGACTGGCCTTTTCCTCCAGTTCTCATTTCCTCAGGGCCTGGCCATGCCTCCTCAGCTTCAAGGCCTAGTAAAAACCATTATTCTTATCTTTAACTAACTCTCTTCTGATTCTCAAGAGTGAAGCATTAAAATAAATAATAAGCAGAGTGTGGTGGCTCACCCCTTTTATTTCAGCATCCAGGAGTCAGAGGAAGGTAAATCTCTGAGTTCAAGGCCAGCCTGATCCACAGAGCAAGTCCCAGGACAGCCTGGGTTACACAGAGAAAGGCTGTCTCAAGAACCCAAAATAAATAAGTAAAAATTAGAAAGGAGCTCTTGCTATTGGCTAACTCAGTGTCTCTCTTTTCAGGTATAATGTTTTCCTTTTACCATAGTCCTCAAGGTCATGATCTGCCACTTAGTTCCCTAATCTAATGATACAGAAGGGGAGTCTGTCTTGTGTTCATTCCAACTGATGGGTCATGGGGCCTGAACTACAGAGCAGGTGAAGGTCTTGAGGCCTCCCCTGGGCTCCAGGCATGGGTGTGGCTACCAGGTATTTGTCATCCCTCACCTTACAGGAAAATACTTAAGCAGTAAGAGTTTCCAATCTGACTGAAGGAAAAGAACAACTCGCTTTAGCACACTCTAATACATGTATCTGACTTCATTGAATTATGTGGTTATCATGTTAACTGTGTTACAAGGCTCTTTGGACTCCATTGAAAGCACACCAAAGATGCCAGGCATCCTGGGGCATTTTAACTCTGGGTAGCTGAGATACTGTAGCATTTTGTTCAACAGTAAAGGTTTGGAGCTATATCTTTTGGTCCTAATTAGAAATTGACTAACTGTTCACTCTTTCCTCTGTAGAGTCTCCAACTACACACATTATTTTTCATTTGTTTTTCTGAAAACAATGTTATTTAATGTCGTTGACTACCTACCATGTACTACCAGGCTGATACACTGCAAGAGTTGAAAAGCAATCTTGATTTACTATGTAATCACAGAAACATGAAATATTTAAGAAATGATTCTTGTTTCTTTGGGGAAATTTATGCTACAAAAGCGTTCAACATCCAAGAAATTGATGTGCTTCTAAGTAAATGGAGAACGCTCTTTTCCAGAAAAACTCTTGTCACTTGCTGTTAACTCCTATTTAATCTGCCGAGGCAATGGAGGCCTGCCAGGGTTCAGCCTGTATCAGTCCCACACTACAGAAGCCATCTATTCTGGATTGATGTCTTTGGGGCTGCAATCAGAGCCAGAGAACAGCCCCTGGTCCATCCCTGAGTGGGAGAGTGTGGACCAGGAAACTCCTAGCTACCCAACGGTGATAAAGACAAGACAGAGGCATCTTGTCATCTCAGGAGGGCTCTCAGTCCATGCTGGAGACTGGAGTTCATGGTTTATTCAAGCATCCTCTTAAATAGCTTTCCAACAGTGGGAGTGATATCAGAAGACATCTATTATCATGTATAACACTGATATCAAATATTTCCTTTAATCCTTGAGGCACCCCTAAAACTGCACATCTTCACCAGCTTCTCACCAATCCCTAGGTATACAAGCCCTCAGAATAGGTGTGGGCTCACCCAGGGCCTAGGTCTGTTGTTACGCAAACTAGGATACATTCTCCATCAAGGCCAAGCCATCAATCCAGTGGTAACCAGCCGCCATCTAAAAGACAATATGAGATTTGGGGTCCTGAGGTTTGCACCCAAAAATATTATAATCCATCTTTTTGGGGTCCCAACAGAGGCCCCACTGGCAATGGCAGAGGAACTGCTGCCACCACCAAAGTTTTTGTGGTCTCTGCTGAGACTTTTACACTTGTCATGAAAGGGGGTATTAAGCTCCATTGAATCCATCTACAACACAGCTCCTGGCCCTAAGGCTCAGGAACATTTTGGAAGAGGGATGGGGAACATTTTAAGAGACATAGGACCAGGGAATCTGCTGTGAGGTTTTGTCCCCTAGACATGACAGGGTGGCTTGACACATGATACACAAACAATATGCCTGCCTAAACAAAACCTGAAGGCCTACAGCACCAACAGACAAACTAACAGGGAAGGCGGGGAAAAAAAAAATCTCACTGGTTGCCAACCATAGACAAAGAACCACAGACAACTAAGGAATACTGAGCGTGGGAGACATAGTCTTCCCCAGGGATGAGCATAGTAATTAGTTATCCAGTACCACGTGGTCAGCCCTGAAATCAAATCCATATAAGCAACACTGAACAGACCAGGCAGGTTGTATTTATATATCTGTGTGTGTGTGTGTGTGTGTGTGTGTGTGTGTGTGTGTGTGTGCGCGCGCGCGCGCGCGGCGCATGCGCAAGAGCCCACAGACTAGAGGTTTCAGATCCCCCAGAGCTGGAATTACAGATTAGTGTAAACTGCTAGACATGGGTACTAGAAAGGAAAGTCCAGTCTTCTATAAAAGGAATAGGTACTCTTAACAGCTGAGCTATCTCTCCAGCCCCTGTCGCTGCTTCTTAAATACCTAGACTAGTGTGTGGTAGAGAGGAGGTTCTCAGGAACACTCTGTTGAATGTGTAGAATGACGGACACATGGATAGATATGAAAATGACCAAGTGTTGCTCCTTCCAGCCGCCTTCTATTAATACGTGAGTATATATAACAAACAAACAACCCCCCAAGTGGCTTCAGTTTCGGAATGTTTGATAGTTTTGACACAGGAAGTCAAAACCAAGTGAGGACGTTTTGAAGCGGTATTCAACCTGAAAGTTGTTTTCTTCCTGTCAGGGTAAGGACTGCATGACTCCCTAAAAGCAAAGAAAAGAAATTCCGGGGTATTGGCAGTCAGCCACAGCAATCAATTCTGGTGAGATGTCCTTAAAAAGTAGCTTTCCCTCTTCCATTAAGGTGAGATCTGCACTGTATCAAACAGGGATAGGAATAGGTAAGCTAGCAGTTACAGCTCAAGAAGACTTTACCTCTGTGTAGATATTAGGACTCTGCAGCTCAGGATTCAGACCAAGGATAGAGTGTGTGCTGTATAGCAAGTGCAAGGTCCTAAGTTTGATCTCTTGTACTAGAGGGATGGGGTTATTATCTAGGGTGAGTTAGCAAGAGAAATGGGAGTGAAATCTGAGTTTAGGCATAAGATAATAAAAGCTGTGTGTGGTGAAGAATACCTGTAATTCCAGCACTTAAGGCTAAGGCAAGAGGCTTCAGAGTTTGAGGTTAACCTTGGCTACCTAGAGAGATCCTGTCTCAGAAAGAGAAAGAATCCATGAAACCCTGCCCAAAAATTGTTTCACAGTGTTGAAGTAAGGTTTTTTCCTTCTCAAGTATTTCTGGTTATGGTAAATAAATCAAAGTAATTGACATAGGATAAAAGTTATATTGAAATACAATATATATACCATATGTTTCAGATATTAAGTGCATATTTCAATGGGTTAAGTAGAGCTTTGCAAACATTGCTGCACTTCAGGATTTTTTTTGTTTGTAGGTTTTGTTTTTATTTTTTTGCTTTTTTGTTTGGTTTTGTTGGGTCGGGATTTTTTGTTTGTTTGTTTGTTTTGCTTGATTGGTTGGTTTTGTTTTGTATTTGTTGTTTGGTTTTGCTTGTTTGTTTGTTTGAGATGGGATCTCATGGAACCCAGGCTGACCTCAAAACTAAATAAGCCAAGTTGGCCTTACCTCCACTTGCCAATGCTGAGATAACAGGCATGTTGCACAGTACCTAGCCAGTTTACAGTACACAATCCCATTTTCAAACATTCTGTCAACCCCTTCCCCATTGTTCTTGTTACACTTTGCAGCCCCAGCTTGACTCTACTGCTTTCTCTTTCTCTAGATTTCCCTTTCCCAGGGTCATGAAAGACAGTCTTTTGTGCCTATCTTTTCTTTTGTGGGCTATTTTTGAGGTTCGCCTATCTGTGTGTGTGTGTGTGTGTGTGTGTGAGAGAGAGAGAGAGAGAGAGAGAGAGAGAGAGAGAGAGAGAGGAGAGAGAGAGAGAGAGAGAGAGAGAGAGATCTATTTCCCAATATCGCTGAATAATATGCCATTATGCAGCATCACACTGAGTTTAACTAATCAACAAGCATCTAAATATGTCCCCATTTTAGCCATTATAGAAATGACTTTTATAAGCATTTTATACAAGTCTTTGCATCAGCATATGCTTTCATGTTTCTGGGGGGGGGTGTCTAGTAATGAATTCCTGGGTCATTCTATTCTATTTAGCATTCTATGCTAAATTTATCTTTAACCTTTTTTTAAGTAATGGACTCACAGAAGCAAGTGCTCCACTACAGAGGTACAACAGCAGCCTTTGGTGTTTTGTTTGATTGGGTTTGGTTTGGCTTTTTTGTTTGTTTATGTTCTTTAGACAAGATTTTGCTATGTAGTTTAGGTTAATTTGGTACTCTATGTATCCCAGCCTAGCGCCAAATTCTAAATACTACCTTAGCTTCCTGAGTACCAGGATTATAGGCATGAGCCCCTGGTTACAGTGGTTCTCAGCCTGTCAGTTTTGACCCCTTTGGGAGTCAAAAGGACCCTTTCACAGGGGTCACATATCCTGCATGTCATGTATTTACATGACAATTCATAACAGTAGTAAAATTACAGCTATGAAGTAGCAATGAAAATTTTACGGTTGGGGGGTCACCAGAGCACTGGGGACTGTATTAAAGGGTCACTGCATTAGGAAGGTTGAGAACCATTGCTCTAGACCCAGTTTATAATGAATTTTTAATGATCTTGACATCTAGGAAGGAGCCAACAACTGTTGTTTTGCTGCAATGAACATGTTGTGGGCACAAGAGCACGCGCGCGCGCACACACACACACACACACACACACACACACACACACACACCTCTCCAAGGCTCAGGAAACATCAGGGAAGAGGAGAAGGAAAGAATGCAGGAGCCAGAGGATGGGGATAGTGCTGGGAAATGCTGTCTTCTAGACACGACATGGCTGTTGCCCTCAAAAACTCAGCAGCTGTAGTGACCTGCAGAAAACCTGTAGAAGATCAAGCCAGTCGACATTCCTATACAAACAGGATTTGAGCTCATAAGGCCCCGCCTCTGGCTGAGGAGTTGTTAGCAATGGATGGCAGTTGGGGAAAGGGTGTGGCTGCTGGAGGCTACCCAAGCTCTAATGGATGGCCACACACCTATGTCCTTAAAGGCAGCTTCAATTGGACTGGGTGGGTTATGACAGAGGAGGAGGTGAAGGAGAAGGGGAATGTGGAAGGTGGGTGATTGATAGAAGTGTTAGCAGACCCTGCGGAAGGTGAGAAGGGACTTGGGTTAGATTTGATTAAGATACATTGTATATATGAAATTGTCAATGGATAAGTACAAAATATTCTAACAAGTCAATAAGTGCTTCAACAAACTACTAGCTGGCCAGTGCAAAGGGGCTATACCATTTTGCATTCTCCCCACAAATATGTGTACATTCCCTATGCTTATAGGATGGGGGTCGCAGCCATTCTACTGAGAGTTTAGTGAATGAATGATAACTCCTTATGAGTTTTAATTTACATTTCCTATATCATGTGTCCATTAGTAATGCATATAGCTTCTTTGGTAGATGTCTTTCAAATAAATCTTCCATACATTTTTTTCTTGTCTTGTCATATTTATGGTACTAGGACTCAACCTAGGACCATATATATACATGGTAAACAAGTACTCTACCACTGAGCCACATCACCAGCTCTGTGTTGGTGTGTGCGCTCATGTGTGTATACCCGTGTGTGTGTGTGTGTGTGTGTGTGTGTGTGTGTGTGTGTGTGTGTGTGTGCTCATGTGTGTGTATGTGTGTGCATGTATGTTTGCCTATTTTTTCCTTAGTATTATTGAGTTGTGGTGGGTTTTCTTTTCTTCCCTTTTTTTCTGGATATGTCTTTAATCATACATGAGATTTATAAATACCTTCTTTTTTATATTTTTGTTACATTTCTTTATTTACTGTGTATGATACACAAGTGTCTCCAAGCTCATATACACAGGTCAGAGGACAATTTACAAAAACTGATTCTCTCCTTCCATCATTGGTGGCAAGTGCCTTTACTCACTGAGCCATTTCACAAGCCTAGCAAATGCCTTCTTCTAATCCATAGCATGTATTTTTTTCCCTTTAATTGTACCTTTTGAAGAGCAAATGCTTTAAAATTTGAGGCAGTCATATTTATCAACCTTTTCATTTATGGGCTGTTCTTTTTGGGTTATATTTCTTTTTCCTCCTGTCCTTTGCTTTTGCTTCTTAATAAACCTTCATATACCTTTTAAAATGTATCACATCAGTATTTATGCTCGTTAACTAAACAAACATCTATTGCAAAATGTTTATGTGATAGCCTCTTCCTTTTTGTAAGACTCCATGTTATAAAGGCCCTGATGGTGTGTGTGTGTGTGTGTGTGTGTGTGTGTGTGTGTGTGTTTAAGTGAACCCATCTGACAAGATCTGCAAATAGTCTGATGCACCAAAAGCAGACTATAACAGTTATTGATCAGTGGCTTCCTATTGGCAGGCACTGCTTTACATTCTTTCCTGGTATTAACTCCTGTCATATGAAGGGTCTCATGTGGCAGGTGCTGTTATTATCACCACCACCACCACCACAGAGATAAGCAAACAAGCCCACAGAATACTTACATTGCCTGAGGAGAGTGGCAGAGCTGGGATTTGAGCTCAGGCAGTCTAGCTCAAAAACAAGCATACAGAGTCACTGAAGCCACTGTCTGAATAAAGGGAGGTTCCGGTTTCTGTTCCATCAACTTCCCCTGGACTTCTCCTCCTCACACAGCCACTCCCGAGGAAGTTCACAGCACATTAGAAACTGGACACATCATATCCTTTTACTGTCACGTGAGTTCTGAAACAGTCAGTCAGATCACTTCATGGCCACAGGCTGGAACCTCCATGAACTATGGCCACAGTTCTGGGGCTTGCCTTGGCTCCTTCCTTCCTGAGGTCTGGCTATTCAATAATTCCATGGTTCCCTGGCTTGTCTCTGTAACCCCCCTAGCACATTCCTGTCTTGCTTAAGATACCTCTGATGACCTGTCACTTGCCACAAACCATCATTGCTACAGAAAGTATGGCTGAAGCTTACTTAGACCCCACAGAGCCTTCCTGTCAAGCCCTGGTGGCACTTGCTCAAGCGTCTCTCTAGGCCTTCCCTGGGACAATTACCTTATCTGACACACTAACCTTTGCTAAAGAGAGAGCTGAATGGAACTCAGTCCACCCTCTCGTGCTCAGGGCATACTATGCTAGGGCATACTATGACAAGGGTTTTCTGGTAACAAAGGCATTTTGTTTTCCTAACCGGGAATGGTCTCAACAGTGCCATTCCAGGTCAGCTAAGATAGAGGAAGGAATTTTCTGGCAATGGGGGCCTTGAGCTACTGTGATTCACTTCCTCTGGGCAGCAGCTTCTTTCCCTTAGCGGGGAGCAAAGAGCCACCCCTAGATCAGTCAGTGACAGCAGTAATTCCAAAGGGTGACTTCAGAACATCCAGCAACTGTGAAAGCAATGCCAGCCCCAGTGCCAGAAACAAACACGGTAAGGAGTTCTGGCTTGGGGTACATGGTCTGAGAGATGAGGCTCAGGCTTTGGAGCCATGTCACCTCTCTGGGTTCTGGCTCATGGCACATAGATAATCTCTAGCCTATCCATTCTTAGGACTGGACCCACTGATCACAGCAACCTTGGGGTGGGAGGTTCTTTTGTAAGATGACTAGCACACTGATTCACCCACATTTAGCTGCCTTAGCCTTTTCAAGAGGCAGCGGCTCTACAGTTGTTCCTAGCATTTTCTCTCTCACACACAAATGATTGTCAAGTGGATCGTACTTCCGAGTACTCAACTGAGATGTTTCTCAGTTATTGTTCTGAAAGTACTTGAGTCAGCAGATTCGCACTGACCACCTGCTTTCTACTAAAAACCATGGCAAAAACTAGAGAAAATTCTCCCACACTGAGACTTAGATTACACAGCAAGTAGTATCAAGCAACTAAAAAGCTGCCTGAACATTCAGAGTACTCAGAAATCAACACTCTTTGTCTTTTATTTCTCTTTGCACAGTTCATTTCCCAAGTAAAGCAGGGTACTTCTCTAATTATTCTAATACCATTATTGTTTCCATCAAGCTACAACAACTCAACAGAATGTCATATTCATCAGTAATATTGGAATGTGACACCTTGGTAGCTGTGATGGATTCAGAAATCACTCTCGGGAGCCACATCATTAAGAAATCTAAATGTGGGACCCAAAGACCTGTTCTTACAGAGGCCCAGAATTTGGTTCCCAGCACCCACATCAGCCAGCTCACGACCACTGCAATTCCAGATCTGGGGACCCAACCCCCTCTACTGGCCTTCAAAGCTACCTGCACTCACATGCACAAACACACATACACATACACATCATTAAAAGTAATAAAAATCAACCTTTAAAAAAAAAAGAAGGAAGGAATCTAAATATGAACTGAATTAAAAAAAAAAAACACCAGGCATTGGTGGCTCATGCCTTTAATCCCAGCACTCAGGAGGCGAGGCAGGCAGATCTCTGTGAGTTTGAAGCCAGCCTGGTCTACAAAGCTAGTTCCAGGACAACCTCCAAAGCAATATAGAGAACCCCTGTCTTAAAAAACCAAAAAAATAAAAAATAAAAATAAAATAAAAAATTTTTAAAAAAAACTCACAGAAGTAAATGATAGCAAAATCTTAGTGGCAAAGATTCACTGAGTATGACTATGGGCAAAGCAGTATGCAAATAATTATAAATTAACTTTTATTTGATATTCATAAGCTCATCCAATGGGTTCTATCCTTGTTCTCCTTCCAGCCCTACTCCTCTGCCTTTATTTATTTTTCCTTTTTGGATAAGATCTCATTATGCAGCACTGGCTACCCTAGAACTCACAGGTCACAGAGGTCAGCCTGCCTCTGCCTCTTAAATATCAGGTATTTTTTTTATTGATGGAACATAAGTTTGTTTGTTTGTTTTTTAAGGTCAAGAAAGCTTTACACATCCTTTGATAACATGAAAGTCTCATGCT
Organism: Cricetulus griseus; assembly: GCF_003668045.3. Lineage (NCBI taxonomy): Eukaryota > Metazoa > Chordata > Mammalia > Rodentia > Cricetidae > Cricetulus > Cricetulus griseus. The sequence continues at coordinate 138,517,019 of NW_023276806.1, forward strand.
TAGAATTAAGCCATGAGTCTCTCATAAAGCTGTTTATTACAAGTGTTAAAAATGGTAGTGACATTTTACCCTTTTTGTTTAAAAACACATGACAGAATTCAGATAATAACACAGATTCTACATGATTTGAGTATTTTGTCTCACTCAGTAAAGGTTTAAGTTAACGTGAAGATAAGTCCCTCTAGATGTGCTGTCCTCAAGTCCTTTATTGCCACCATCCATCAGTTCACACAGTGTGATAGCTGGCTGCAGTGGCATTTCCACAGTGGTTGTTCCTGTCCTAAGGGTTATTTTAAGGTAGCCTTCTGTACCCTGTTCCTGACTCCAGATGCTCTTGACAAGTCAGCATTTATTGGTATCTGAATCTGACCCTCCAAACCCAAGCTACCAGAATACCACGATTGAGATTCTTGCTGCTTCTATCCATGTATTTGTTACTTTTCTGTTGCTGTGACCAGGGTTTAAAACAAAGGGTTTAATTTGGGTTACAGTTTCAGAGGGTTAGAGTCCATCATGTCATAGCAAAGGCATAGCTGATGCAACAGCTAAGAGCTCATATCTCAACCTGCAAGCAGGAGGCGGAGAGGTCCCAAAGCCTGGTCCCAACAAGACACCTCTTCCACGAAGACAAAATCTCCTAATCCTTCCCAAACAGTCTTAGCAAGTGGGGACCAAGTATTCAAACGTACAGACATACGGGGCCATTCACATCCAAACCGTCAGTCTCATTCATAGCAAATGACTGACTTGTAGAGCTGGAAGGATGCAATGGCTGGTAGCATCAGTTCCAACAGAGATGAGCTCCACAGTCGCCACCTTCATGAAGGGCCTCCCATGCTGAGCAATGTCCATAAATGTGGTGTGTTAGCCATAACAGACTTAACTCGGACTTACAGGGCTGCATCCTTTGCTTCAAAAGGATGGGAGACCTCTGAACTCCGGTTTCTGTTATATTTATTGTAATGGTAAGCATAATCCACCCGGCCACCATCGAAGGCTCGACTGCCTTGAACCCACAAGGGCTAGTAAAGCCCACAAGAATAGTCTGTTCACTCATTGGGACCACGTTGCCAGTCTTCCGAACCATCTGCAATTCTACGGCTCCAGTTGCTCTAAAAGTCCTACAAGACCCACACTGGCCTTCCTTACAGGAAGCCCGTCTCTCTCCAAATCACAGAGTTGAGGATCTGGCACAGCACATTCTTTCCTTATGCTTCGCTGACAGCCGTGCATCACCTGCCTGAGTCTTGACTGATCATGTCGCCAAAGGCATCTATGGCAAGATGAAGCTCTGCTTCTCCTCGCTGTAGTCTCCATTGTGTAGTTGGATCATTTTCTTAGTCTTCTACGGTGCTGCTATTCAGTCTTCCTCACTCATGTCACATGGTCAGTCTCCTGTGTGTGCGCTTCTGCCGCCACGGTGCCTCTAATGTTTGATCAAGCAAAGGGCAGGCGGGAAGAGATAAAGATTCTCGACTCAAAAGCCTAGGGCAGCCGCAACAGCACACGGGCACTGCACAGACTTGGCACCAGAAGTTGCCAAGGTTCAACAATCTCACTCTTGCCTTTTTTAGTGATGTGTTCTTTTCTTACTTTGTTTGTTAAGACACCTTTCCCATGTGGCCCAAGCAAAATACTGGGATTGTGACTGAGTGCCACCACACTCGGCTTTGCACCCCTCCCCTTAGGCAAAGAAAGTCTAAGTTAAGGTAGTGTGGGCTCTCACAGCTACATTATGGAGTGCCGCATCTGAGCCTAGGTTTCTGGAATATGCGTGTGTGTGTGTGTGTGTGTGTGTGTGTGTGTGTGTGTGTGTGTTTGTAAATCTTTATTATATAATATATATCATTTATAAATATTTGTTTATATATGATACATTTATATGTTTTATTTCCAAATTTTAAAAAATATTTTATTTTTTATGTATAATTTTATATATCATAAATTTATATATATATATACATATATATATATATACACACACACACACACATATATATGGGGGTGTGGAGGTCAGAGGACAACAGAAGTTAGTTCTCTCCTCCCACCCACCATGTGGAAACTGGAGATTCAACGTCCTAACCTCGACCTGGTTTTTTAATCTGAGTAAGACACGCATAACCACAATAGCTAATTTGGCACTTTTAAGTGTACAGATTGTTAGTATTCAGGCATTTGTTCTGGCCTGTCCTTGGGGTTCTGACAGGATACGCCCTCAGCTACAGCCACTAAGAGCACCACCTGTGCACATTCACTGTTTCCTTTTAAAAGGGTCCTGCCCACCTCCCATCCTTCTCTCTTTCTCTCTCTCTCTCCCCCTCTCACCTCTCTCCTGCTGTTCCTGTCTCTGGAAGCCAGTCTCCCCTCTTCCCTTTCCCTTTGCTTGAACCCTGCGGCATGGTGTCTTTCTCTCGAGCACCGATCTTAAATAACAACACAGATAGGTATGGCATTAGGAATATACATATTGCTCTACAAAGATTCCCACCCTCCATCCCCAAATTTGATGTCCCATTCATGAAGCGATGTGACTGTGCAAATATCTGGGGGGTGTCTTTTTTTTTTCTTCAAGATGGAGTTCCTCTGTGTAGTCTTGGTTGTCCTGGAACTTACTCTGTAGACTAGGCTGGCCTCCAACTAACAGAGATCCACCTGCCTCTGCCTCCTGAGTTCTGAGATTAAAGGCACACACACAGCTGCTGCCACTACCACCACCACCAGACTTGGGGGGATTCTTATCAGTAATCTCAGACTAGCTACCTGGAGAGCAGCAGGAAGCAGGGGTGGCTCACAGCTCGGATAATCTAGCTGTTTGCAGTCAAGCTCCTCAAACAGAATTTTGCTGGCCAAATATATTTTAAATGTGATTTCCTTCTTTTGGGCACCATAATCTTGACATTGACATTTTTTTCCGTTTTTAGGCATTAAGGATGTAACAACCACTGAAGAATTTAGATAAAGTCAGTTACAAGAGAAAAAGGATCCTAGAAAAAAAAAAAAGTTGTGGTTCTGAGGTCTGCTGCAAAGCAGGAAGGAAATGGATAGACACTTTAGTGATGTTCCTGTCAGTCAAAAAAAAAAAAAAAAAAAGGCAAAAGGATGTAATTTTTAAAACAACAACAAAAAAAGGAGGTAGCATCAGCTAGGGCAGGATACTGGGTGAAATGTATCCTTAGATGGCTATGTTTTTGCCATTGCTAAAATTGTTAAAACTTTTATCAGAGCCCTACTGAGTAACTGGTTTTTTAAAACACATTGTCTTAAGCCAAAATAGCCTACTCCCCACAGCACATGTGGGCAGGACTCTTTTTGAACCTGGTAAAGCGCCTCCCAGAATTATCCTTTAGTCATTTTTTTCTTTTCTCCCTACTTAAACTGGCCTTCATCAGTCACTATATTATTCATTTCCGAAGCATCGTTGCCAGATGGAAAGAGCATGAATCTCCCAGAAAGAGCTTCTCCAACTTCTGCCTCATACTTCCAACTTGGCTTCCCTCGACTTATTTCCTAATCTGAAAACAGGAGTATAAATTCCCCACTCAAAGAACTTTTGGAAGGGTCACTTGAGATGATTTTATGGTAACAATGGTTAATAACTAGCTATGTCTTGTCTGGAATGGGAGAAGAGTTTTCTATTGTTGTATTTTCTCTGCATAAGATAACATCCACATAGGATGTGTGTATATATGGCATTGGGGGAGGGAGTAGTTGTTAGATCATTTTCTTACTATTGACATCATTGAAATATGCAGCATAAAAGCTACCAGTTTTTTAATCACAGAATGCTCTTGAAGGTAGTTGGCCTGACATGCTACCATTTGTATAAAACCTGGAAATATGGAAAGACGAGTATCACACACACACACACACACACACACACACACACACACACACACCACTCACAAGCCAACAGCTAACAACTACTCAACAGGGAGAGTAGAGAGATTAAAAAAATATTTAAGAGTCACAACAACTTTCTTATATCATGAGTTAAGAAATCAAAGTTACCTTTACAGCAATCAGGAAATTTTATATTTTTGGTTGTGAGCCTAGCCTTTAACGGCTGAGCCATCTCTCCAGCCCAGGAAATTTTAAATATAAATTAGGTATTAAACTGTGTTCAAAAATCATTTTTAACTTTGTTAAGATGTGATGGCAGCGTTCTGGTGTATGTATTTGTTTCAAGGTGCTGTTGCTGTCCCGATGTATTGCAGAGGCTGTCCTCAAACTCACAAGGCTCCCATATCAGCCTCCCAAGGAGCACAGATTTTAGGCATGGACCACTATGCCCAGCTTCTGCTTCTATTTCTTAATTGTTCTTATCTGTGAGAGATGAATGCTGGGTTACTTACAAGTGAGATGCAATAATGCCTTGTGTGTTCTTTACTCTGAGATTAACAAAATGAAATTAAATGTCTAACTGGGCTGATGACAACAAACAGGTTCATCAGTCTTTTCTATTCATGTATGTCTGCAGATTTCTACAATAAAAGTTATTTTTAGAATTATGGCTAGGGGAGTCTAGAGATGTGACTCGGTGGATCAAGTACTTGCCTGAGACCTGACTTCAGATCGCCAGCAGTAAAGTAAAAAGCATAGTGTGGCCATGCATACTGTAACTCTGGAGTTTAGGTAGGGTGGAGACAGGAGGATTATTGTCACCTAGTCTACCCAATCACTGAACTCCAGCTTCAGTGAGGAGCTCTTGCCTCAAAAAGAACCGAAGATGGAGAGTAACAGAGAGGATACCTAATGCTGACCTCTGAACTCCACACACATGCACCCATGCATGTATACACACATAAACATATGTACATGCATGCACCGTGTACAGACAAATACAAGAAAATAATTACAACCCGAGAGTGGATGGAAAGAAAGGGTGACAAACGTGGAATCACATCAATAGACTAAGTCAGCATGGGAAGGGAACCCAGGGGTCAGATCCGAGTGAGCTCAGAGGGAGAATCAATAGGACTTGGACGAATTTGATGTGGGGACTAGTGTAGAAGTGTCATATTTCTGTTTAGGGAGCTGATACCATTTAGTGGTAGGAAGATTCCTGGAGGGAGAGGTGAGCCAATGTTAGCTTTCTAGGAGGCAACTGGTGCTTCATGTGGAGGTGAGTCACTGCACTGAGGTGGCAAAGAAAGGCAGGGTAGAATTACAAAATTGCCGGGGGTGGGGGGGAGCACTACTCAAGAAAAGGGCCCAGGAACAAGCTTTGATGGAGGTATTTAAACCAAAGTGAGACTGAGACAGAGTAGCCAACGGAAGGAGGAATGCCCGAGAAGGACGCACTGTGAAAACCAATGGATCAATAGTACAGTGCTGATGAGTATTTATGGATTGAGATAGGTCTCATTTTTGAGCGACCTTGAATGGTTGTGGTGCATGCCTTTGATCCTAGCACTACGGAGCCAGAGAGAAAGGTGGGATCTCTATGAGTTCAAGGCCAGCCAAGCCACTTAGTGAGAACCTCTCTCCAGCAAAGTCACATTAGTGAACACATGCTATAAATATCAAGGTACGGGGCAGGGGAGGAGGGGAGGGAGAATGAACTGGAATTGACATGTAAAAGAAACTTGTTTCTAATTTAAGTTCATCTAATTACAATTATAAAAATAAATAAATATCAAGTTACTATTTCCAATGAATATATAATTCCAAGTCACAGACCACTGACAAGAAGAAACCACAGAAACCATTGGTGGTGGTGTGTGCCTCTCATCTCAGCACCTAGGCACAAGTATCTCTAGGTCCAAGCCAGCTGAGTCTACACTCCCAGCACCCACACAAAAGCTGGGTGCAGCAGTGTGCCTGTGATCCTAGCACGTGGAAGCAGAGACAAAAGGATCCAGGAGCTGGCTAGCCAGCCAATCAGTGAGCTTCAAGTTCACTGAGAGATCCAGTCTCCAAATTAAGATCAAGAGAGCCAATGTTGACCTGTGACCTACACACACACACACACACACACACACACACACACACACACACACACGTGGTTGTGCATCCACACTCACACGTGCATGTACACACAACATACACACAAAATAAACTGCAGGATATAAGCAATCCTTAATTGAACATTGTCAAAAACAAGTGAAGGGAAATGTTTAGCAAGCATTTGTTGGACTCCTACAGTTTACACAAAGTGAATATTGTGTCAGAGGAGGCGGCGGCGGGAAGCCACCGTTACTGAGGTCTTTCACATGATGGGAGCTAACAGCACCCCTTCTGCAGAGGGCACACACTTCTTTGCGTTGTTTAATCACATACCACCCGAGAACACAGCTTCTATTGTTATTTCTATTAGGAACAAAGAACTCCAAGTAAATTGCTCAAGATGAGAGGAGTAATATGCCAACACTTACAATATTACTGCAAAGTCAGCCCACCCAGCCACTACTCTATACTACTTCCTTCCTTTGTCTAATTTATTTATTCACATACTTATTGCAGTGCTGGAGCAATCCCAGGGCCTCACAAATGGCCTGTCCTCTGCTTAGGGACTATACCATACTCCCATTTTTTACTTGACCCACTATTTTAAATACCACTTTAAAGCCCTATATTTTAAAGCTTAGTAATTAAAAAAAAAAAAGTTAAATAACTGCCATAGGTCGCAGGCCCACCATGACTACTTTAGGGAGCCTATAACCAGGATTGGCAACTCTTATAAAATGGCATTGACTTCTTATTTATGGCCCCAGAAATATGCCACATCCATAAGCATGAGATTTGGTTTCAGTTCTCAAGAAACTCAGTACGGAGGGGACACAGAATCAACTCAGGGCGGTCAAATGAATAGTGAGCCCCAAATGAGTAGTGTAGTAATGATTAAAGCAACTCTGAGACCACTGTGCCTTGAAGAAGGAGTAAGATTTAGAAAAGCAGATGACTATCAAATAGACATGAGAGATCTTTTCCCCCTCTAGCTGAAAAACGGTATTCATAAAGGAACACACAGGGCTGCCAGATGCCAGGAGGCAGCAGATAAACTAGAGTACAGATTTCAACTCTGCCACATATTTCTATATGGCTTTGGATGATTAAGTTTTGGTTTCTTGTCTGTGTGATGGGCCATTAAAACCTATCTACAGGACTTGGAGAAAATGGGGACTAGGAAGTAATTACTATCCTGATGATAAAGTTCCAGGACGTGTCTGACTTTTAAGCACCTTTTTTGTGTTAATTGTTTGAGTCAGGGACAGCTTCGATTCTGCTAGGGCTTACATATGGCTTTTGAAGGTTCTCTTCATTTAAACTGCCCCCCCACCCCCACCCCATCCCCTGCCGCCCTGGTGTTCCGAGGCTGAAACACCGGGCCTCACACATGGGATGCAAACAGTTTTCCTTGGAGCTACATGCCCAGCTCTTTAAATTGCTTACGAAATTTTCATGACAGAGTGTATTTCATGAAGTTGGTTTCTGCAGTGGTTTTCTGATGGCTCTCAGAATGTCATTTTCATTTTTATGGCTTTTCTCAGCTAAGGCTTGAGCAGAGGAAATTTTAGGTGTAATCGGTGCTTTATATCATAGACATTAGCAATGACAAGATTATAGAACTGTTAGATTTATTTAATGTGGTATAGTCAGGTTTGTTGGTCAAACCCACAACTGCTGCAGTGGAGTTCAGGCACAATTTGAAATATAACTGGGGACAAATAAGCAGTTATTATAGTTGTTACACAGAGTAGAATGTGCCAAGCTTCATTTTTCTTTCCTATAAGTACATGGCTTCCCCCCAAACAGAAATCTTAGAGGTACACAAAGTACCCTAGGAGACTGCAAGTTCTGAGATGTTTGCCCACAGTAGCAGAGCCTCGTATGCCCTTACCTGGTCTCCTGGGTAATTACTTGATGACAGAATGGATAAAATAACCACATAGGCTTTGGAATGCAAGCTTTGACCAAGAACACAGTGTGAAACTGACTGAGGACTTAAGACACGATTTTTTTTTTCATTTTTGCACCCAATAAGCCATCTTCTTATCCTTCTCAACCTCCAATTCCATGGAGGGTGGTTGCAAAGGTACAGAACCAAGTGTATCTCTATGTGTGTGTGTATATATACACAAATATATATATACATATATATACATATATACATATATATACATATATGTATATATATATTCATATTCATGTGCAGAACTGTGTGTGTATACACACACACACACACATATATACTCATGTTCACATAGACACATACATACATATACATATGCACACACACATATACTCATATTCACATACACACCCCAAGAGAACAGCCAACAACACACTGTCCTGAAAGCCTCACTTTTCAGTACTTTTATTTCTGAATGAAATAACATGATGAGGCCTAAGGTCCATACATCTAATGCTCCTGACAAGCTTGGTTGGAGGCTAAATAGTCTGAGCCCTGTTTAGACTGATAATCATTAACTGTTAAGAAAAACAATACATTAGGGTTTTCATGTTCTTTTCCTTTTTCTGAGTCAGGACATTGCTATATAGCTCTGGCTAGCCTGGAACTCAATATCTTCTGCCTCAGCCTGGAGCCCTGGTATGACCACATTTAGCTGAAAGATCTTGTTTTTAAATCTATTTATTTGAGCCAGGTGCAGTGACACAGGTCTGTCATGGGAGGCTAAAGCCAGCTTGAGCTACATAACAAGACCTTGTCTCAAAAAAGTAATAATAATAATAACAATAATAATAATAATAATCCATTCTCTTATACTTTTCTGTGTTTTGAGATGAAGCTAAAGTAAGTATGGATGTAAAGTAAAATTTTAAGGAAGCAAAACATAAAAGATCAGGTTAAACATAGCAACTCTGATAATTTACTTTTCCTAAAAGAGTAAACACTAGCTTTAAGCTCTTGTACTGGGGGCTGAGGCCTTGCTACTTTGTACCCATTATTTCTGTAAGGCAGATGCTATCCTCTGTCACCAAGGTAGAAGAAAAGAAACACCTGTGGTTACAGAATTTACAGGTCCACTCTGCTCAGACAGGGTGAGGCTGAACTGTCTCTCCAATCTTCTACCATTCCATGCTACTTTAGAAACAGAATGTACCAGCAACTGTATCCTGAAAACCTGTTATGTGATTAGCATCATGCCAGGTGCCAACAGTGACAAAATAAGAACTAGGTATCCTGATCTAGATGTTATATTTGAATGTCCGAAGCAGGATCAGCTACATAACTTTTGAGTCAGTACAAAATAAAAAAGCATGTCTCGGTAAAATGAATAAATGAATAAAAACTTTAAAATCTCACCATTGTAGCATTATAATGTTAAACCAGCCATTGCCCCCCCCCTTTTTTGTGTTTCAAGACAGGGTTTCTCTGTGTAGCTTTGGAGCCTATCCTGGCACTCGATCTGTAGACCAGGCTGGCCTTGAACTCACAGAGATCTGCCTGCCTCTGGGATTAAAGGTGTATGCCACCACCACCTGGTGCCGTGGGACCCTTTTAAGTACAAGGGTTGCTATGTGAGTTTTATGTCCATGAAACTGGCTCAGCCCGGAGCTCAGCAGTGGTGAAAAGAGAATATACCAGACCAGCAGAGGTGGCGTGTACCTTTAATCTCAGCACTCGGGAGGCAAAGGCAGACAGATCTCTGAGTTTGAGGCCAGCCTGGTCTACAAATCTAGTTCTAGGACACAGAGTGATACAGGGAAACTCTGTTGTGGAAAACAGGGGGGAAAAACACAAAAATAAAAGACATTACTCTGTGATAGATAAAAACTATTTGAAAGTCACATCCTAAGGTCAGTGAGTTAAGTTTTGGGTTTTGTTTTGTTTTGTTTTATTTTAGCTTATGTGTATGAATGGTTTGCCTGAATGTATGTATTCTTGCCTGATGTCCATGGAAGTGAGAAGAGGCTTCTGATCTGGAACTGGAGTTGTGAGCCACCATGTGGGTGCTGGGAATTGAACCTGGGTCCACTACAAGAGCAAAAAGCTCTTTTAAAGATTGAGCCATCTATCTCTCCAGCACCCACCCATGGGTAAAGTTTTATTGAACTACAATTACATGAATTCTTTGTAATTTTTTACATTAACTTATTGTGTGTGTGTGTGTGTGTGTGTGTGTGTGTGTGTGCAGTAAGTGTGGAGATGAAGGGTAAATTGTGGTAGTCAGTTCTCTCCTTCCACCATGTGGGGCCTAGGTTATCACGTTTGGCCACAAGTACTTCTTAATAAGTAGTGAGTCATCTTGCTGGCCCTCTTTGTATTGCTTATGGCCGCTTTTGTGTTATTGTTGCAGAATTGAATAAGCCGCTCACTTCAGCAGCTGCAACACAGACCCTCTGTTTCAAACACTTAAATAGTTACTACCTGACCCTTGTCAGAAAAAAGTTTGCAAACCCCTGTTCAGAGGGAAAGCCACAGCTGACAAAAGAAAAGCAATACTGCATTGTGGGACTCAAAAGAGAAAGAAACACATTGAGGTTGACATCCCAGGGGAAAACCCACTATTTCTTAGAGAAAATAGATGGGCCTTGAGTAACGAGATGGGATGGGCAGGGGCATTCCAAACACAGGAAATCACCTAGACCCAACAAAGGGGTGGAGAAGTCCATTCTGACCAAGTCAGTTTTAAGAGAAAAGGGAAAGTATGACATAACTTTGGGGTTTTTTGTTTTGTTTTGTTTTGTTTTCTTGCAGAAAGTAATTGAAGGCTTCTTCAAGAAGGGAGTGACTTACTGAGTTTGCTTTAAGATAATTTATCTAGCAACAATGTGTAAAATGGGTCACAGTAGGCGGCTGGAAGCTAATAGGCTGCAAGCCTCCAGGAGCCAAGTTGTGTAAACATACCCGATGGTGGTCTTAGTTGACATGGACCAGAGGAGCCTGGAAGACCTTGTCCAACTGCTGCTAATAGATGCACCAGTTGATTCAAGGGAAGGCAAAGAAGGGTGAAGGGCTTGAAGACTGGATAATTTAAAAGATAGTGACACAATTAGCAAAGGAAAAGGAGATAAAACTGGTTTGGTGACAATGGTAATGAGTTTGTTTTGCAGACAAGTTAGAGTGAAATTGCCAGGAAGACATCCTGGTCTGTCAGGAAAATAGGACAAGGGGTTCAAATTCAAAAGTGAATCCAGGGCTACAAGATAGAGTGTTGCTGTTCTCTATATACTAATCACAATTTAATACAAGTTGCATTGGTTATCAGCCTAATGAGATGATGAAAGTACTTCAACTTAAAACAAGCAGTTCTACAAACTCTGGCTCCACCCTCTTTCTGAATAAAGAGGAAAAAAGCAATTGCCCAAATGTCAAAGAGTTTAAAAACAAGGAAGAAAAAAATAAACCAGTTTATTCAGTACTCTTGCTCAAAATTTCAGGCTTTCAGACGTGTCAAATTTTCATTCAATAATTGATAAGATGGTAAAATCGAATTTGCAGTTTATTCATTCATAATTGATAACAATTCCAATAGACTGCTCTGACATTTGCCTTTGAAACTTCCATTTAAAAAATGTTATGGCAGGACGTTGGTGGCGCACGCCTTTTGTCCCAGCACTCGAAAGGCAGAGGCAGGAGGATCTCTTGCGAGTTCCAGGTTAGCCTGGTCTACAGAGTGAGTTCCAGGAAAGAGACCTGTCGAAAAAACAAAAACAAATAAGCAAAAAATTATTGAAATAGGTCATGTTTACTTAAGTAATATAAACTGTAAAACATCTAGAAAACACTGCTACCAAAAACTGTCTTGGGGGTTGAAGGATGGCTCAGTGGGTAAAGTGCTTATCACACAGGCATGAGAACCTCAGGTCCGTCCCCAGAAGTCACAGAAGAACCCAAGTGTTGCTCATGCCTGTAATCCCAGCATTGGGAGGAAGGGGACAGGAAATCCTTGGAGCTTCTTGGCCAGTCACTCAAGTCTAATTGGTGAGGTTCACTGAAAAACCCTGTTTCAAAATAAATAAATAAATAAATAAATAAAAATAAAGTGGGAAGCAAAGCTTATGTTGACCTCTGGTTTCTCTGTACCCACACTCAAGTGCACAAGCACACACATGAGTGTTGATTATAATGCTTTCTCCTTTTCATTATACTAAAGGGGTGACTACCACACTCGAACACTTGTTAAAAAAGAACTGGGCCATTGAGCTATATCCCTACCTTTTTTTATTATTTTATTTTGAGAAGCTCACAAAACTGTCTAGGTTAGCTTTAATTTAGTCTGTGGCCGCGGCCAGCCTAGGATTTGCGATGAGCCACCTCCTGCTCAACCTGCAGAAAAGGTCATCTCTTACAGACCTGTGTCCTGAGGCTCAGCTACCATTCATTCCTATCCACTCACTTAACCCAGGTTACCTTAGTTGTTACTTCTTTAAAAAGAGTGAAATGACACTCTTCATTTCTCTTCCAGAGTTCATAAACTTCCAGACTAATTTGTGCAGCACCCAGCTAAATTGCTTATATTCCTCCGAGCTTTCCTCTCTTAAGTCTTTTTTTCCCACCAAAACCTTTTCAATAGTTGGCCTTAGTGGTTCACGCCTTTAATCCCAGCACTCCAGAGGTAGAGGCAGGCTTATCTCCTTGAGTTCAAAGGCAATCTGGTCTGCATAGCAAGTTCAGGGCCAGCCAGAACTATATGATGAGGTGAGACCCTGTTTCAAGAACAAAGAACAAGAAACAAACTCTTCAAAACAATGCTCTGATGGGGCTGTTCTCATATTAGAGGTGGTGGTGTGACAATATTCTAATGATCTAAGTGTACGTAAGTTCTTGTGCTCTTTCCGGAATCACATCACAGACTTACACCTATGAGTAATCTATAAAGTCACGAAGGCGCCCCAGGCGTGCACTTCAATGAACCACTTACTTTAATCCTATAAACAGTGTTAATTTAGGCACAGGGTCTAAGCATGCCTGGGAATCATCCATTTGTGAACTGCATCTGGTAGGGCAATTTGGACAGCTCGCCCTGGGCTCAAATACTTGTCAAATCCAAAGAAAGGCCAATTGAAAAATGAAAAAGCTGCTCTGGCCCGGCTCTTTCACTGCGCTCTGGGAGTGGGGACTGCGGCTTTCTCTCGGTTACTTCCCCAGCTACTTTCCCCAGCACAAAGGACCACGCAAACACCGATGACGGTCTGGGGGCGTTGGCGACAGAATTCCAGTGTGCACTCGGAAGCCCGGAGAAAGCTTCAGAGGGTTTCTAAGCCCTGAGCTCCCCGTTATCCGCTGGGGTCGAGAGGGATGCTCTCTGTTGAGGCTGACTCCAGATTCCGTCGGACAGCCAGCAGGCGGAGGCGAAGCTGATCGGAGCACCCGGGGGGCGCAGGCAGGGAGGGAAGGGGGACCAAGGGTAGAGCCAGCCGGCAAGAGGCCGGGCGAGGCCCAAGGCGAGGACCAGCCCGCTGAGGGCCCGCCCCCTCAGCCAAGGCCCCGCCCCTTCCCCGCCCCTTCCCGGGCTGTGCTCCTGCGCGCCCCGCCCGCGGGCGGAAGCTAGAACGAGGCTGAACGCCTGACGTCAAGGCGACACCGCCAAACCTCGCCCAGAGTCAGGCGTGGAAAGCAGCCTGAGCGGCGGCGGCGGCGGCGGCGGCGCGGCGGGCGGGCGGCGGCGGCAAAGACCGCCGTGGCGCCGGGAGCAGCGAGCCGAAGGGAACGCGAGCGACGGCGACGGCGGGACCCGTGACAGCGCGAGAGGTTGGCGGAGTGCGTGCGTGGCTGCGAGGCTGGAGGCGGGGGAGGGGGCCGGGCGAGTGAGCGAGCGAGCGAGCGCCGGCTGGAGGGGAGCGGTGGGGTGCGGCGCCGGGCCGGGCGGGGCAGCCGTAGAGAGCTGGGGGGAGCTCCCGCGGTGGCGATGGTGGCCCGGGCGCGCGGCAGGTGGCCGCGGGGGACGCCCGGCGTCCCCTCGGTTCCCCGGACGAGCTGCCTCGGAGCGGCCGGGGAGGAAGCTCAGCCGCGGCGGGGAGCAGCGCGCTTTGCGGAAGGGGTCAAATGTCTGAAATATGGCGGAGGAAGTGAGCGCCCGAGGAACCCCCACCCGCCGCCCGCGGCCGCTCCGCAGCCTTCCCCCGCCGCGCCCCGCTCCCCGCTCTCCCCGCCGCGGGGTGGGTGGAAGTTAGAGCGGAAACCAGAAAGTTGTCCTTTGCGGACACCCGGGGTTCTTCCCAGCTCCGGCCGGGCGGAGTAGCTTGAGGGGGGGGTGGACCACTCCCCGGCGCCCCGCGGGCTCGAGCCTGACAGCGAAAAAGTTTGCCCGGATCCGGGCTGGCTTGCTTCATTTGTTGCGGGAAGTGGCAGGAGGAAGGCAACGGAGCGAGCCCCACCTAGTCTGGCAGCCGCCACCGTGCAGCGAGAGAGAGAGGAAAAAAAATGTTAAAGGGGCCTTTCCCTTCGTCAGCAAGAGGAAATCTCCTTTTTCTCTTGCAGAGAGAAAAATCCAGGAAGTTTGCCCTCTTCTCCTTATTTCGCCATCTCGATATGTCTGATTCTGAAACTGACTTACCAGCGCCATGAATTCTCTTTGAAACTGCTCCCAGGGAACTGGGCCCTCCGGATTTTCCTTGGGGTGGAGGGGGAAGATGCCTTTCAGGAGAAAGATCTTCCCTTCAGAGTTTGAGCGGATGGGCTTGCTTTCCTTTCGCTTGCCCCCTCCCACCCCTCCAGTACTTTAGAAAGATATTTTGGCCCCGCGACTCCTGACTGGTGTGAATACAAGCACTTCTTTATTACAGTAATAGGAAAAATCACATTTTTACTGAGTTGAAAGTTGACATTACAGTGAAGGCTGAACTTTTAATATTTTAAAATTAATTGAGCCTCGTTGAATGTTTGCTTTGCTGGCAGTGGGTATTAACATATACCGAGTGTTTCTAACTTGTAAATTCTTTTTTTTTTTTTTTTCAGTTTTCTTTTGTATAATTAGAACGTTGTTGAGACTTGCCTAAAAGGAACTTATCTTAACAAGAAGTAAATTTATTTGAACGGAGAAATTCTTTTTATTTAAAGCTAACTTGGATTCTATGTATTAAGTCCTAATAGAGTCATGGGACTTTTAAAGGGCCCGAAAGGCTATTTAAATCATCTGGTCCCACCCTGTCATTTTATGGAGGAGAAAAGTGAGGCCTAGAATAAATAAGATAACCAGTTACCTGAGTCCTCTGACTTGTAAGGCAGTGATCTATCCCGAAGAGACAATCCACAGGAAGAAATGTGACATTTCAATGGTGAATTACTTCTTGCAAAAGATATCAGTCCTATTATTCTCTCCAAGACAGAGTGTCTTAGTTAGCTAAACAATGTGGAATAATCATTTCGGTAGTGTCATCCCCGGATTTTGGCTAGAGGAAGTTAATACTCTGGGGAGGAAATCATTCTAAAGACACAGAATCCCTAATGACTGACTTGTCTGAGCTTATCCATACTTTTAATCTCTGTGGTACATTATAGGCCCTTGTACTTTCTTGTTGACATTCACAGTAGTTTAATAACCTTATCTGTGGAAGCCACAAAGTAAATGGCTGAAGGACATATAGATAGCTATTTGGGTTTTAATGTGCCTGGTATCAGAACAACAGCTGAAGGGCCCAATGCTAAGCCGGCTAATTTTTTAGTGTGTGGTCTGGAGCACGGAAATGATGGCCAAGTTCTTTCCCCTTTTTCTGCCTAACTTATCTCTCTTCCTTTCAGTGGCTTGTATCACTTCCTGACTTGTGTTACAGTTGTGTATTTTTATCTAGTCTACTAAATTGTATGGTCCAAGGCCAAGATCTATTTCTTTTGTATGCCTCTGATGGCTAGTATGTTGCTGATCCACAGATCCTTGATGGAAGTTAAGTGCAGTTAAATGAAAACAGGAGGGTTGGAATTCTGTTGTATTCTTAGTTACTAGTACTTCACCTGGGCACTAGTGATATTTGGGACTTAAGTGTAGAGATGAATGGAAAATTCAGAGAAACTAAAGAAAACTGTAACTTTTTAAAAAGAATTACACATTTTCTTTGGGCTCACTCACTTTACAAATTGATCATTTTATCATTGGTTATTTTATAATGATTCCAGTATTTTCTTCGAACTATACAGAGAAAGTGAGTCTTCCCACCAGAGATCCTGTAGAGGCTATCAAGTTGAAATACAAAATCAAAATCTTTTTTTTTTTTTTTTTTTTTTTTAAGTGATGCTGGGCATGGTATTTTGCAACTGTAATCCCAGCAGTTAAGAGATCGAGGCAGGAAGATTTCGGGCTAGCCTGAACTAATGAAATGCTGTCTCTAAGTAAATACATAAATAACTTGAACTATGTTTATGAAGATCTTTTAAAGACTGAATGCCTATGTACAAATTGATAGCATGTAACTGACTACATACTGTTTTAAAGTGTAAAGCCTCTGATTGGGATAGACAGCCCATGTTCTGCTTTCTTTGCTTTTTGTTTAGGTACTTGATAAATACTTACTGAATGAAATTAACCTGTGAATGAGCACTTAGAGAACTTAGCTGATTTTACCTCCTCTCTCCCCCAAGGTATAGTTTACATTTGGCATTTTATTATTGAATGTCAAGAAGATCTTATTCATTTAAGATCATACCCAGGAAATAGATTTTAAGGGGTAGATGTTGATCTATGGTGTTCAGATTTGAACTACTACTAGGTTAGTTTACTGTTTATACTCTAAATAGTCAAAGGCTATTATGTCTTGTCATCACTCTATAGAGTTCATAAAAATTCATCTTTCTGGCTGGGGATATGGCTCAATGATGAGTATTTGACTCTCTTGTACAAGTTGCTGGGTCCAATCCCTCATTGAAAAACAACTACTCTTCAATTGTCTGAGGCTCTTTAAAGTTGTAACTAAATACGCTTTGTGTTTTTTGGTTTGATTTAGTTCATATGTGAAGGGTGTGTGTGTTATGTTTCTATATTTGTTTTCCTTTTTTCTCATTTTTGTGGACCCTGTAGTCACATAGATGAAGTTTGTACTGTTGTCTTTTCAAACTGTACTTCTTTTGAACAAGAACAATGTCTTAAGTAATGGCTTGATGCATTGTAATACTAGACAAAATTTCTGCTCAGCAGCTAATCTTTTCAGTACTTGTAGATGTTCTGCAGTAGTGTTAGAAGGTCCTGATAACCAGTTGAGGACTGAAGTCTTGAGATTAGTTCTTTAGAAATCTCAAGGATACAATGGAAGTAGTAAGTACAAAGACTAGAGTGAAGGGCTGGAGATGGCTCCTGTTAAGAGATGGCTCCTGCTTGCTGCTTTTACAAAACACCTGAACTCAATTCCCAAGCACCTGTATCAGCTGCCTCACAACCACCTTTATTTAAGTCTAGCTCCAGGGGCTCTAACAGCCTCCCTTCTGGCCTCCTCAGATGCCCACAGCAGGTGCACATAAATAAGAAAAAGAGAGTAGAAAGAACTTACCCATTTATAGTAAAAGTTTGACTTGCTTTATAATCTGTTGTCCTATGTTTGAACCTGCTTGACTGGATTCTGAGATCAATCCCTTTAGCAATAGAGTTTCTATTATGTAAAAAGTTAATCAGGAATTTTTTGCCACCTTAAAATAGCACATAAAATTCTCGAAGAAAAAGAATTTTACTTATTTCCCACACTTCATAAGCGCTGCTGTGCTTACTCCTAATGTTCAAATTGAGGGTACTCAGCAGTAGATTGAATTTCCAGAGAGCCCTAAAACTTACAAGGAAAAAAAAATGAAAATTTAGGGGTATAAGGCTTTAAAATTACATTTAAATTCTCTAACAATATTTGGAACAGGAATTACAAAATTTCCATCTTGTTTTTATTATACAAAGGGATACTGTTCTGGAATATCAGTGTGCTTAAAATTGGTTGCATTCGAGGTGCTTAAATAGTAGAAACACTCATTTCTAGGTTACCAGTATCATTCTCTGACTACAGACTGGGTTTGAGTTTTTAACATATTGAACTGGTTCCTAAGGCTTCTGGGTGTTAGCTACTGTTTCATATCTTTATAGTTGTGCTACTTTATAGCAGTGAGACTATTCCATCTAAACTAGGTTGGGACTTGAGGATAAACTGTTGCAGGGGTTGGGGATTGCAGATAGCTAGCCAATTGGAGTTGTTAGAGAAAGACGGCACCTGTTACAAGCATCACAGAGGTTTGAAGTACAAGATCTAACTATATATAAGATTTTTTCCCCTGGCTGTGTGTGGTGATCTGTACCTGTAAATCCTAGCATTTGAGAGGGCACGGGGAGGGCAATCCTTCTGTCAGCCTATGCTGCACAGCAAGTTCCAGGCCACCCTGGCTATGTGAGACTGTGTCTCTGCCTGTTTTCTTTTACTTAAACCATAACTGTTTTGGAAATAAAAAAGGGAATTGATTGCCTCACTGGTGGGCTATCTCTACTTCCTGTGGTTTTCCTCTTTGCCTGTGTGATAGAAAAAAAGAAGAAAGCAATGTTCTGTCCACTCATAGACTTGGGGCAGACGGACATGGGAAGTATTAGCTACAGTTGGGCTCTAATTGCTTGTCTTCTGAAGTTTATGCTCACATTAGAATATATATTTCATAGTCATCATCATCATTTGAATGTGGAGGACTCGAACCTAGGGCTTTGCACGTGTTGGACAAAGTACTACAGAGCTACAGCCCCAGCCCTTCAGAATCACTTTTTTGTAAATTAAGGAATTTTCTTAAGTTCTAAGTCAATGAAACGAAAGGTTTCAGTACAAAAGATAACGTTATAAGTACGAACTGCTTTTATTCACTTAGTAATTTTAGACAGCAAATAGTCTGTATATTCCACACAATTCATCACCCTGTGTTTTTAAGTAACAGTGGACATGGGGTGCTAGTATATTAATGCATTAATTACAGATACAACGTCTGTGATTTTTCTCAGTAATAAACTCTGGCATCTCTGAAACCTTAAATTTTTTACAGGTTAAAAAGGTGATCAGGGCAAAGGATATGTGTACCTATCATTAGTTTTCACTGCTCTTAGAGTTTCTCTGGTTTGGAGATATTCCACATTTGTATTGTTAAGATTGGCTGAGTTTTCAAATGTTCAGCGTTACAATTTTTGGTTAAAATATTTCCAATACAGAGGGTAAGAAGAACACCATGGAGTATCTAATCTCTCTGCTGCTCTGGGGGACCATGGCCTTTCCTCTCAGGCTTTCCCTTAGCAAGATGACATGTAGGTGCCGGACTTGAGGGTTAAGTCAAGTCTCATTTATAAATGCTTTACAAATCGTAGGACATACTCCTGTAGTTCTTTAGAGCATCTCTTCTCTAGCATTATCGAAGATTCTCAGGAAGGAAGGAAGGAAGGACGGACCAACAGCGGCTGTGAGTTGGAGCCGTTTTGTTTTTGAGTGAAGGTCTTAACTCTATTGCCCACTCTGGCTTCAAACCTGCCATCCTCCTGCTTCTACTTAAGAAGGACTGAGATGACATGTGCATCTCCATACTTGAGCTTTAAATATCGTTTTTTGCTCGGTGGTTTATTTCAGAGTATGATCCAAGGGAGTCTGCAGATCCTGTAGATGTGTTTGGGGAGTCTGCAAGAACAAAGCTGTTTGTTATATTAATAATGCAAGGACATCCTTTGCCCTTTCTACTATATTGACATTTGTTTCTGTGGTGCAGGCACGGCTTGTGACACCTTGGAGGGAATCAGTTTAAAGCTCTGGTGTATTCTTCACTGCCCTGACTCTGTTTAAAAGAAAGAAAAGTTCCAAATAAATGTTCTTGAAGTTTTAGAAGTGAATTAAGTCTCTCCCTGTGTACAGGTCTTTTTAATATGACAAATAGGAGAATGTTTGAAACATACGACTTCCCACTGAAGAATAGTGATTTTCTGTAAGAAAAGTCTCAGGTCTTGTGAGCCAAACCAGTCCCTTGTTTTTAGATTTAGTTTTATTTTGTGGGTGTTTTGCTTGCATGTTTGTGTGTTCGATGCCCTCAGAGGTCAGGAGAGGGGATTGAATCTTCTGTAACTGCAGTTGTAGCAGATTGGTTGTAAGCCACCACCTGGGTGTTGGGAATTGAACCTGGGTCCTTCAAGGAACAATAAGTGTTTTTAACTGCTAAGCCATCTCTTCTATTCCCTGAACCACCCACTCACTTTTTAAAGGAAAAGTTTGGCTAGAAAGAATACCTATAACCTGGGCATTGGTGACACATGCCTTTAATCCCAGCGGTCAGGTGGATCTCTTGAGTTCTAGGCTAGCCTGGTCTATAGAGTGAGCTCCAGGGCAGCTAGGGCTGTTACACAGAGAAAAAAACCTGTCTTGAAAAAAGAAAAGAAAAGAAAAGATGTTATAAATACTCAAATTCAGAGTATTAAGATTTTTTTTTTTTTAAGATTTTACTTTATAGCCAGGTGGTGATGGCACACGCCTTTAATCCCAGCACTCGAGAGGCAGAGTTAGGTGGATCTCTGTGAGTACGAGGCCAGCCTGTTCTACAGATTGAGTTCTAGGACAGCCTCCAAAACCACAGAGAAACCCTGTCTCGAACCCCCCCCCCAAAAAAAAATTTTGTTTTATATGTATGAGTGTCTGAATGTCTGTTCACCACATGAGTGCAGTGCCCATGGAGGCCAGAAGAGGGCATCGGATCCTCTGGGACTGAAGTTTCAAACCAGTTGTAAGTTGCCATCTGAGTGCTGGGAATTGAACCCAACTCATCTGGAAGGGGAGCAGTGCTCTTAACTGCGGAGCCATTACTCCAGCCCCCTAACATACTGTCTAAAGCAGCAAGCCTGCTTGTTGTCTTAAGGAAACTTGTAACAGAATCTCTGGATGGTTATAAATAGCTCTTAAGTAAAAATGAGGATTTTGGAAAGCTTTTCTGGGCACTGGGCCCTTGATACTTGATAGCCTCTTAGTACTGAGGGGAACATCTTTCTGTGAAACTAAGGAACATTTGAAAGACATGCGTAATGGAATGAGCCATTTACTTGGAGATTTGTGTAACTATAAGCCAGTATTTTTAAAGTGACCAGCACAAGATACTGTAAGAAATCTTAAGTTCTATGGCTTCATTTCCGAATCCTTACTAATACGGAACTGGGTTAGATGTAGTTTCTTTGCAGTCCATGACCTTTGATCACATAAATTTATATACTTATTTGGCATGTCTACATTACCTTTTGAGAAAATGTTGTTTCTTTCCCCTGTTTATTTAGGCACAATTGTAGCAATCTTGTTAAACAGTGAACAAGTTTTAGAAGGTTTTCAGAATAACCTATACCTAGCTCTATTAACTAGTTTCAGACTGTGAAAGGTGAATGGGTAGGTTGTGAGTACACTGTGCTCTAGTCTGCTCAGCTTAGGTTTTAATGCTGGGGTCAAACCAAGGATCTACAGTGAGGACCCCAAGATTTCCAGGTTCTTCAACTCTCATCATAGAGTGGAAGGAGAGAGGATGTCCCTGATTAGTAGCCATCCCACTACTAACTAGCAAGGTGGGTTAGCCTGGGAAAGTTACAGATAGAAAAAGACCCTGACCAACTTAAACTGCAAAGGAACAGACTGGCCCTTTGTACAGTACTTCCATTGAAACTGGTATCTTATTTTTTTCCACATGAGTAGCCTTGCCAAGACAAGACCTCAGAGAAATTGGCTAATAGGAGCCAGCAAGATGGCCCAGCAGGTTAAAGGCACCTTCCACCAAGCCTGATGAGACCCTGTGGTAGGAGGAGAGAGCTAACTCCAGTAAGTTGTAAAGGGTGCTCAGCTGATAAGATCGGATATTGTTCTTGCTGAGGACCTGTGTGGGTTCAGTTCCTAGCTGCTGTCTGTGATTCTAGCTTCAGAGGCCTGGTGATTGGCCTCTCCCTTGGGCACAAGCACTCATGTGCAATGCTTACCCACCACAGATGCAGAATGAAAAATAAAAAATAAATTGATTAAAAAGCCATCCTTGTTCCTTCCCGCTGAAGCAGTCAGTAAAAGCCAGATTTACAGGATCTGAAGAGAAGCCAGGCTATTGAACAGCACTCTCTCTTAAAGAACACGGCTAACACCAGAAACAGGATTGGGGGCTGATTTAGAGGAGATGTGCAGTGCCCACTTCAGGGATTAAGTTGTGAAGGACTTCTGCCTGCAAGAACTAATCCCAGCTGGGGAGGAAGATTAAATCGGAGCTTTGGTGCTTCTTAAATTTAGTAATTAACTGCTCAGCTGTTGTTTAACGGTTGTTCTGCTTTAGGGGACATACGGAGATCATAGTTTGTGTCCAGCACATCCAAATCCATCGCTGGCTGCCACTAAATACTGTTTATGCACTAACTAAAACGGATTGCAGTTTCTTCCATTTCAGTTAGCTTTCATACATTTGTGCTTTTTTCCCACCAAATGAGCTGTATCACTTGAATCATAGGCTTTACTGGCTTTTTTGCTGGTTTTGGGGGTGTGGTGTTTGCTTTGTTTTTGAGTTTTGGGGGTGTCCCTGTGTAGCAGAGGCTGACATTAAACTGAAAATCCTCCTGCCTCAGCTTCCTGATGGGATTACAGGTGTGTACCACCGTGGCAGGCCCTTTGCAAGCTTTTAGTGACAAGAAAGAATTCATAACCTTTCTCTAGAATGGGAAATGTTACTGTTGATTGGTTGGTTTGAGATGGTGGTTTGGAGCCTTTACTGACCTTGAACTTGTGAGCGTCCTGCCTCAGCCTCCTGAGTGCTGAGATTACAGGTATGTGCCACCAGGATCCTCCTACTTCTGTCATTGAGAAGAAAGTGATGGCGTTGTTGATAACAGCCGTGAAGGTGCAGAAGAGCAGGAAGTGGAATGGTAGGACATGGTGCTGAAGAAGTTCTGCTTTGAGTGAACAGGGCCACCACTGCCATTCTTCACTGCTGTGGTTCAACAAATGGTAGAGCCCTTTGTGAAACTTGTGATTTTCCACTGAGCCCTGTACACAGAATAAAGTCTGGGGCTAAAGTTTTGTCACTGCACAGTGGAGTTGGTAGTGCTATTGCCCCCAACAGAAGCTCCTGGACATTAAACCCCCAGGTGTCCACAGTAGACATTCACTTCACAGTCCTTTGTGTTTTAGCTGACTCCTTGGAGTTTAAAGATAAATCAGAGAAATTACATACTAAAGACCAGGTCTCACTGTGGGGCCAAAGCCCAGGCTGATCTCCAACCTGTCATCCTCCTACCTCTGAGTCCCCAAGTCTTGGCATTACAGAAGTGCTGTGTGTTTTAGGTAATCTGCCAATCTTTGGTTCTGTCTTTTGTTTGTTTTTATTGTTACAGTTTTGGGTTTGGGTTTGAGATAGGGCCTTGTTCTATAGCCCAGACTGGTCTAGAATGCACTTCAACTTGAGGCAGTTTTCCTGCTATGCACAGTCCTATAGACTTGGTTACTTAGTGGTGTTGACATTGAGTCATAGGTTTCAGTTCTTTCTCTGGCATCATCTATGAACATGGTTAACTCTTCTTCAGGAGCTTGTCTTCCTAGGAGAAAAGTGTGACTGAATAGCTGAGGCCTTTTGGGGCTCTCAAAGGGTTCTATAATGCCCTTCTAGCCGGTTCTATAATGCTGTGTGTGTGTTGTTGTTTCTGAAATAGGATCTCATTCTGTAGTCTTGGTTGGTCTGGAGTTCACTATGAAGACCAGGCTGGCCTTGAACTTATGGAGCTCCTCCTTCCTCAGATTCAGTATTTTGTCTTAATATTTATTTAAATGTGTGTGCCTGGGTGTGTATGTGTGAACCATGTGTGTGCAGGTGTACCGGAGGATGTGTGAGCCACCCGATGTGGGTGCTGGAACTTGGGTCCTCTTCTAGAGTAATACATGGCTTTTAACTGCTGAGCCACCTCTTAATTGGGAGAATCCTGTATATAAAGCATTTAATTGTTTGTCTTGGTTAGGGACCATCATAAGCTGCCTCTTGCACTCCTTCCGTGCGTGCGTGCGTGCGTGCGTGCGTGCGTGCGTGCGTGCGTGCGTTGTTTCTGAAACGGGATCTCATTCTGTAGTGGTTGGTCTGTAGTTCACTATGAAGACCAGCCTGGCCTTGAACTCATAGAGCTCCTCCTTTCTCAGTTTCCTCAGAGTGCTAGGATTAAAAGTGTGCACTGCCACACCCAACTTCAATGCTTTGTTTTTATATTGGGTGTGTCTCTTGAGAACTGGTACATCTGGCTATGTTATTCGGAGTTAATTGTTCATAGTTTTTGCATGTTAGGATTGAATTAAATAATTTTGCACAAAAGGTTTTAGCAAAAATAGGCTAGTCACAAAAATGTAAATAAATACTCAGTAATAAGTTTATAGAGCCAGAATTGACAGCTTAGCTGTTAACAGTTAGAGAAGATGGGGTTTGTTCAAATTATTCTAAGGTGGTGGGTAAGTTTTGGATTAATAGTGAGCCATGGTGAGCAACAATACACAGTTCCTCAGACAGGCTGTATGCTAGTGGGTGTATGTGAAATGGATTGTAGGGTCCAACAAGACAACCTGACTCCCTCCACACACAGACACAGTAATTCAAAACAAACCAAGTGGGTAGATGCTGCCCTGCTCTAATTGACGCCTGTGAAATGGATTGTAGGACAATAACCTGTAACCCTTGTTGGTAAGTTTCTTCACATTGGAACTCGGGAGCCAAATTTTTTCTAGTTCAATGAGGATGGTAAAATACTGTTGATATGAAACATGAGCAGTCACACTGAATAGAATGAATAGATCATGGAAAGACTCACATCAGTGTTCAGGTAAAGTGTGGGCAATTCATAACAAACCAGGGTTTCCACCAAATCAGATTCCAGACTCAGTATTAATTCATTGGGTTGTTGAGAAACTTAGAGGGTTTTGTTAGCAATGTCTTCTCTGACGAAGGCATTGGAGTATGGAAAAGTTACTTTCAAGCAACTTAAGTCAGTACTAGGAACTGACAGGCTGGCAAGAGGTCAGCGTTGGGTGTCTTCCTCGGTGAAGCTGGAGCTCACCCATTCTTCTATCCCACCTGCCAGAAAGCCACAGGGGTGGGTGCTCCTGTCTAGGAAGGACCCGTGTGGAAGGAAAGAGCCAACTCCCTAAAGTTGCTCTCCAGCCTCCACATGCAGATCCTGCTGCACGTGCTCTTGAGGTACATATATGCATGTATGCGTGCATGCATGCATACACACACACACACACACTGAATGTAATAAAAGAATTTTTCTGGAGAAATGACTTGGCAGTTAAGAGCAGTTGTTCTTGTTAGAGGACCCAAATTCAACTCCTAGCACCCACATGGTAGTTCACAATCAGTTCCAGGCATCTGATACCCTTTTCTGATACCCTTGGGCACCAGACTTACAGGTGGTACAGTACATTATAAAGGCAAACACCCATGACCATAAAATAAGTAAGTCTGAAGAGGATTTTATTTTTAAGTCCTTGATGGAACCACCTGGTATAGTGACAGGAAGAAGTAAATAACTGATGTGGATACTTTGAAACTCGGCATTGTTAACAGGAAGTATCTGCCCACTTTTCCTGTTTCTCACTGTGTTCTGGTGACTGAACAGACTAATTAACATCCAGACTTTTCACTTAGTAAATATGCTAATGTTAAAAATATGCTAGCATGTATGCATGTGATTTGGGGGAATAATACTCTTGCTGAGATTTAGCAGGAAATGAACTTTTAAAGATACCTTTTAAAAGATACATCTCTTTGTATTTTTTTGTGTACATGTTTGCTGGCCTGTATGTATGTGCACAATGTAACGTGCCTGGTGCCCTCAGAGGCCAGAAAGGGAAGCAGATCTCTGGAAAGGGAATTATAGATGGCTGTGAGTCACCATGTGGGTGCTGGGAGCTGAGCCTGGTCTTCTGCAAGTATGGCAAGGGCCGGCATGTGCTCTTCTCCACTGACCTGGCTGTCCATCCCCAACTACATTTTGTTAACCTAGTAATAGGAAGGTAAGTAAGCAGGTATTGTGTGTGACCGTGGAAGGGACACATTCTTCATTGCTCCCAGTGACATATGACACCCCCTTTATTTTTCTAAATGGCCTTTACTGGATTTCAAAGGCATCTTTGAATAAACTGAGAAATATAAACATGGACACTAAATGGCCAGCATAAGCTGCTGGTTAGATTGAAATACTAAAACTAGTACAAAGTTGTGGAAAGTGCTTGTGCTTGCTCTGCTTTTTGTTCCACAGTTAGTTTTCTGCGCTTTTGGCAGATTTCCTAGGGAATTTCCGTTAGGAATACCTTGGTCTTGAAGTTTCTTGTGTGATATATAATTGTGCAGATTATGGTAAGCATGGAAAATGAATTTTTTATTAATATTATTTTTTTATTTAAATTAAAAACAAGCGTGTTTTACATGTCAATCCCAGTTCCCTCTCCCTCCCCTCCTCCCTGAAATTTTTTTTAAAGTTTGCCTATCCTTGTGTGAAGTAAAAACTAGGTGTTTCTATTAAGAAATGTATGTGTGTGGTGTTTTACATTCACAAAAATGAGTGTGATTTGTTCAACAACCCCTACTCCCTACTCTTAACTAACCAGTACTGATAGCCTGACTTCTGATTTCTTACACCTTTGCCCCCCAGCATCTCCAAACTGGATTTAGTACTTGCTTAAGATATGTGAGTGTACATCTTTTCACCCAGGTTCCCGGGGATGTCTTTATGGTGGATGAGTAAGTAGTTCCTTCAATTCTGCAATACCAGGATTGAATGGTAGCGTTGAATTATGTACATCAAGGGCTATCTATAATGGGTTTTCTTCTTCGCCCCTCACCCCCAGCAAATGTTATTCCTTTTGGCTTATGTAAGCTTAAATATGAGTAGTTATTTAAATTACTGAAGAATTGACGGGTGGAGGTCTGAGGAATTAGGACTATCTCTTTGCAAAGCAAAAAGATAGTCCATATCGTCTGTTGGACACATTTTCATCTTTCTTTGCAGAAGTTTCCACCTTCTTGTTCCTTTGCCTAAACTGCAGTAGACATTGCTAAGTAAGAGCATACTCTTCCCTGGAGTCCCTTGAATCTGGATTGTTCTCACACTTGTTCTTATTACTACACTCAGTACATATAGACAGGTAGCTAATATTTTCAGTTGATGTTTGAACTTAACACCAATTTGCCACCACTAAAGTGTTAGACAGAATCTTCCCTCATCTCTTTCAGGGTCTCAAGCCCTTTGGAGGGTCGCATATCAAATATTTACATTACATTCATCAAAATTACAGCTATGAAGTAGAAACAAAAGTAACTATGGCTGGGGGTCAGCACAACATGAGGATCTTTATTAAAAGGGTTGCTGCATTAGGTAGGTAGGTTGAGAACCACTGCTATAGGGCCTATGTCAGGTAAGCCTCTGTAATGGACAGGATAATAATTTAGGCTTTGACCTGGACAGTGGTGGCACATGCCTCTGAGTTCGAGGCCAGCCTGATCTACAAAGGTACACAAGAAACCCTGTCTTGAAAAATCAAAAAAGTAATAATGATAATTAAGGATTTGTTTATGGACTGTCCTTATCAGGGCCATTATAGCCTGGTGACAACGTTAGATGATACACTGAGTAAGCATGACTGTGTTCCAAGTAAGTTGTTTTCAGACACAGTCAGCAGCTACTAGAAACACAGTTCAGTGGCAGAGTGCTTGCCTAGGATGCACCAGGTCCTGGGCTCAATCCCTGAGTGTCCTTTCTGTTCCAGCCTGCCACTGCATGTGAGACCTTAGGCAGATATGTTAGGCACTGTGTTTTGTAGCAGTATAACTAACTGCAGCCTCAGTGTGCCTTGGTCATCAGATGCTGTAATAGCAGGAAAATAGCCTACAAATGTGTATCTGGTTTCATGCTCATTGTACACAGTAGGCACTTAATAGCCAAGTAATACTGTTGAATAAAGTTGAAACACCGGTTTTCTTAACTGCCCTTAGGTCGGTTATGTGGTATATTGTTTGTGGCCCTCCTGTTTTGGTTTTCATCATTATAAAATGGGTTTTTGTTTCAAGCCAGGACTCATGTGTTTTAAAAATAGGCCAATATTAATCTTAATAAGAACGTGTAATGCTCTAGATGTGTTGTTCCATTCATTGACTACTAATAGCTACTACTATTATTAGAATTCTGTTGATTTTTAAGTGTCTTCCATTTTCTCAATGTGACGTCCACCCTTCGGGTTGTCTAGTGCGTTGCTTACTGAGTCAGAGCCCCTGAGGACTTTTCACAGTGGAGCTTTCCTGTCTTCCTGTAAATACATTCTGCTGTTTCTTTCCTCTTCCTGAGATGAGGGTCAGCCTGTGCTCTCTGAGGAGTTTTGAATTCCATGTTAGACTTCCTTTGGTACCTTTGTTCTGATCTTGGTCCAGATATTTTTTTTTTCCTAATTGAAACACTATAGGTTTTCTTGACGCTACCTTCTCTATAAAGCAGTTTCTGATTCCCTTTTGAACTCTCGTCACATTTTGTGTTTCTCATAATATATGTTCCTCCCTCTTTGGTGGCACTACAGTTTTGAACCAAAACCCTAATGTTAGGTTACAATCAAGCAGTGAGCCATATCCCTAGCCTGTTTTCTGTTTCTTGTCTTTTCCTTTAAAGCTTCTTGGCAACAAATATGTCGTTTCCCTTTATAATTAAGAAATGTAAGGTGAAACAAATGCCTATCTTCATTTTCTGCTGTAGCCTTCTTTTCCACGTGTCATTGTTGTACAATACCAAGTAAGAAGTAGTTTGGGGCACTAGGGCACTCTGGTGTTTAAATTTCTAATGTAATATTTTAGATTCCTAAATGTTCAGATGAAGTGCACTTGACTAGTTTATTTTCCCACTTAGTGGTCTATTTAAATGTGATACATTCTAGTGGCTTTTCTATAAAGTGTTGTTACTCACAATTCTTAGTTGGAAGCTGTATGGTCTGATGATACTTGGGTAAGTATGAAGCAGCCTGAGAGATGCCCTTCTTTCTTTTCATGGCTTACTCATTGGCCACGGGTTAATAGAGACTGTGAGCAGGTGCACAAGAGGATCTGTGCCTACTCATTCCTTTGCCTGACTTGGCTTTTGTTTGTGTTTCTATTGTATAAATCATAGAATGCCAAAGTTAATTTCCATCCTGAATAGCTGATGTATTAGTTAGGAAAAAAAAATGGCTACTAAAACCTTTGCCGATTGTACCAGCAGATAGGACAAAGTTGGGGCTAGAGAGAGAACTCAATGGTTAAAGCACTGAGTTCTTGCAAAGGACCTAAGTCTAGTTCCTAGCACCCACATGAATGCTCACATTGTCTGTAATTCTTGTTCCAGGAAACCATGTGATGTACATATACTCACACAAGCAAGCATTCATACACATAAAAAAATGTTTTTTTTAAGACCAAGTAGGACATAACTGTTGTTCAACATGTACTTAGACCTGATAACATGGTCAGAAACAGAATTGGCACTTAAATACACTGACCCAAGTGTCATGGCTTATACCTGTAGTCTCAGAACTCCAGAAACAATAATGAGGATTGGGATTTAAGGCTAGGATAGGCTTGAGGCCCTGTAAAAAAGGAGGGAAGGTCTGGGTGGTGGTGTCAATCATCTTTTATCCCAGCACTCAAGAGGCAGAGACAGGCATACCTCCTAGTTCTGAGGCCAGCCAGGGCTACACAGAGAAACGCTGTCTCGAAAAACAAAGCTGAACAGAAAAAAAAAAAAAAAAAAAGGAAGGAAAAATAAAATAAAAAATGTGCATGATGGTGCATGCTTGTCATTCTAGTACTCCAGAGGCTAAGGCAGGAGGATAGAGTGTTCTAGGCCGACTTGTCTCACACAAAAATAGTTAATACCCTCCTTTGGTCATGGAAATTCAAGTGTATGACAGACTTGTATATTTATTTCATCTTTTCTCTGTTGCTCTTTGTGTGGAAAATGAGAAGTGTCTGCAAGATTGTGCAGTGGAGAACATGGAAGATGCTGAGCTAGAATGAGTCAGACTCGATAATGGGAAAATGGGGGGGGGTCAGTGATAATTACCTCCTTATAGACTCTTTCCTTTAGAATTAAATATGCGTTTTGTTTTGTTTCTTGAGATATAGTCTAGTCCATACTGGCCTTGGTATCCTCCTATCTCTGCCTCCTAAGTAGTGGAATTACTGGCATTTCACCACATCTGTCATAGCAGAATAGTTTATTTTTAAAATCCACGTATGTGGTGGGTATTTATGTGTGTGAGTGCAGGCAGGAGTGTGCACTCCTTGACACATGGAGGTTGGAGAGCAGCTTCAGGTGCTAGTATTCATCTTCCATCTTGTTTGAGAGAAAGCTTTGTTGTTGTTTGCCACTGCCTGCTTGCTCTAGGCTAGCTGACCTGCAGTCCTTTGCCTTCCTCCATCCTGCCCTGGAAGCACTGAGGTTACAGATGGTGGTAGCTACAGCTCCCAGCCTGCACCAGGATTCCAAGAATTAAGCTCATGTGTACACCTAGTTGGCAAGTGCTTTTACCCATGAGCCATCTCCCCAGTACTGCTTTTAGAGTTCCTTAGGTGTTTCCAAGTTTCAAGCACTATAAACAGCCATCTATAGATATGATTTCTAAAACCAGCAAGTTAATATTTACTAACTACTTATTTAACGTCTTGTTCGTTCGAGTCACATTTTGTGCAGCGCAAGTTATTTCATTTGGATCTTAAAAAGGAAAGAGGAGATTCTGTTATCCCCATTTTGAGATAAGGAAATGACACACACACACAGAGGTCAAGTAACATGGCAAAGATCATGTCTTAACTGTTGCTGCATTTTTCCAGTTTATCGTAAGTTAACTAAGAACTTTCTTGTCATATTGTAATATCTATGGCAGATAGTAAACTAATGTTTATATTACAGTTACCAAAATTATACCCCACAGATAGCTTGTTTTGAGTGAGTATGCTTGCCTGTAGGATTTACAGCTGAGTCTAACGAGAAAAAAAAAGGGTTTTTGTTTGTTTGGTTTGGTTTGGATTTTGGTCTCTACCTTGTTTATCTGTTTACTTGGCTGAGAAGTCTGTTAAGAAATTGGTGTTTTTGTATTTGTCAGCTTGCTGATAATTGCTGTACTCTAGTGATGTATTCTCTTACGATCAAGTACAGATCTAAAAGGTGACTACTGTAATAAAACTGAAAAACATGATCTGAAGTTGCAGGTCAGATTTTGTTATTAATATGTCAGTGAGAGATTTGGCAGGATAGATTGGGAAAAGCTATTTACTGGAACTATTAATACCCTTCAAAATGTCAGAGAAAAACTTTTCCCTGTTTGAAGTATTAAATATGGCCAGAATAGACAGAATGCTGTAAACAGCTTCATACTGGTGTGTCCTTTTGTTTGTTATGTTCTATGTTGTGAGACAGCCTCACACTGTGGCCCAAGGCAGCTGAAAACTCAAGCCAGTCCTCCTACCTCAGCGTCCCAAGAGCTGAGGTTTCATGTAAGTCACTACACCTGGCTAGGAGTTTTTTTTTAATGGGAATTGGGGCCTCTTTTTTTTTTTTCTTTCTTTTGAAAGATAATTTTAAAGTCTGCTCAGTTCTGAGTTTTTACTATGCCCAGCAGGGTAGGATTAGGGTTGTGTCCTACTGTTGAATTCATTAAAGTCTTTGGAAGTGAGAAGAGAACTTGGTGATCATCTGTAACTGATGAGACACCACTTTGGGAGTTGGAGGCGGAAAGAAGTCAAGCTCTTCACTTGCAGACCGTGTTCGGTGGGAGAGGTAGTGTCACTTTACTTCAGGAACTGGTAGTTAAGGGTTTTACATAGCCCTTATAATTTAAGATCACAGAGTTTCAATTGAGGGAGGAGAGTTAGAACTGAACAGCTTGAGGATAAGAAAACTGCTCGTTACCAACATTCTAAGGGAGAAAAAGTTTGTCTATAGTTAGTTGTAGACTCTTTGACATAGTATTTTACTGGAAAATTATCAGGCCTCTAAAATGCTGCTTTTCAGGACTGGAGAAATGGCTCAGTAGTTAGGAACACTTGCAGAGGACCTGCTCGAAGCTGCCTGCCAACTCCAGCTTCAGGACCTCTGGCATCCTCTGGCCTCATAAGTAAACATACACATGTTTCCATAGACAATAATAAATAAAGTAATGTTGCTTTTCAATTTTCAGGCTCAATTCTTATCCTCACCCAGTTGGAGCATTCATTATTACGATTTAAAGAGTGAATTTGAGCCAGGTGTTGGTGGCACATGCCTTTAATCCCAGCACTCAGGAGGCAAAGGCAAGCTGATCTCTGTGAGTTCGAGGCCAGCCTGGTCTCCAGAGCGAGTGCCAGGATAGGCTCCACAGAGAAACCCCGTCTCGAAAAACAACAACAACAAAAAAAAAAAAAAAAAAAAAAAAAAGAGTGAATTTGAATCTAAAGGAACATGTACCTCCGGAACATAAAAGCTGTTGGTTTCAACACTTTTCCTGTTGTAGGGCATCTCATTTCCTACTAGACTAATTCCCAGAGGTCAAATGGAAAACCTTTGTATTTAACACCAAGATTTGTGAGATTCATTTTCTGTTGGGATTCATGGTGTCTGTTAGTACTAGCTCTGAGCTAAATGGGAATTTAGCTACTGTAAAGGTAAATAATTGGTTGACTTTTCAAAACCTAAATGAAATCCATTTGTTGGAATTGTTTTGATTAGGTTGGATTTTTGGTTGGTTGGTTCTTTTGTTTTATGTTGTTTTGAGACATGCTCTCACTGTGTGGCTAGCCTGAAACTCTGCTGTGTAGCCCAAGCTGCCTCGCTGAGTTGGTGTTTTGACACAGGAGCTAGCTCTGTAACCCAGACAAGCTTTGGATTCACTATACCCCTGTTCTACCCGACCTGTAGAGTGGAGTTAGTGGTGTACTGCAGCACACAGTGTTTCTCAGTGCTGGGGCTTGGACATGGGGTCTTGCACATGATAGGCAAGCACTGTACTACTGAACGATATACTCCCAGCCTTTAGCAAATCCTTCATTCATTAAACAATTTTAGACCACACACAAACACCAAAATGATCCAGATTTCATGTTCCTTCTGATAACTGTTGAAGGCCTTTAACAGGAATGGGGTTCTTGTTTAAAATCTATCCATTAACCCTGTGAAATTGGTTATGGTCTGTTCCCCAAATTAAAGTACCAGCACAGAAATAAGTGACTTCCCTCTGGTAAATTACATTGGAGCCGGTTCTATGCCTCCTGATTTCCAAATGGTATTTAATGTATATAAGAAAAAGCTAAAATCTTCCAAGCAGCCAAATGACTTATTGATTAGCCTCAGTTAAGGAAGTACCACCAAAAAAAAAAAAAAAAAAAAAAAAAAAAAAAAAAAAAAATCACTGGGGTTGTTTGTTTCCCTCTTAAAATACAGGATTGCTTTATGTTAGTTAAACATGTGTCA
Organism: Cricetulus griseus; assembly: GCF_003668045.3. Classification (NCBI taxonomy): domain Eukaryota; kingdom Metazoa; phylum Chordata; class Mammalia; order Rodentia; family Cricetidae; genus Cricetulus; species Cricetulus griseus. The sequence goes on from NW_023276806.1 coordinate 138,550,345, forward strand.
TCTTTTTTTTTTTTAAGATGAAACAATTTATTTACTTTCCAAGATAATTTTAGATTCATTTTTCTGATTCCTTTTCTCTGCATTCTATCCTGCACAGAATTAAAGCAATCTTTTTTTAAAGTGTGTGTACAGATTCCCATAGAGGCCAGAAGGCGTTCAGTCCTTTGGAACTGGAGCTGTAGGTGGATGTGAGCTGCCCAGTGCGGGTGCTGGGAACTGAGCTGGTCCTTTACAAGAGCTGTGTGTACTCTTGACCACGTCTCTCCAGCCCCAAGTCTTCTTAAAAAATAGTATTCTCATCTTTTAAAACAATATAATCTTGTAACTTGATTACCTAGTCCACTTTTCCCCCATATTTGGTATGTAGACTTTTCCTTTACTTTTTTCTTTTTCTTTTTTGTTTTTTTTGTTTTGCTTTGTTTTGAGTCAAGGTCTCACATGATCAAGGCTGGCCTTGAACTAACTACATAGGGTGAGCATGAACTTGTGGTCCTCCTGATTTTACCATCAGGGTGCCGGGAGTAAAAGCCTGGACCACCACACCCACTTTTCTGGCTTTTGTACTTCCCAAGCTTAATCCTCATAAGTGTTTTTGTGCATATATATCCTTTTATGCAGCCCATCTGCTTCTCTTCTGAGTGCTTGGATAGAAGGTGTGCACCACTACACCCAGCCCATAGACCTTTAAATAAAGAGAGAATGAACAGAGTATTGATAGATGCAACAGTGTGGGTAAACTTATCTTAATATACTAACAAGCATTGATGACTAAATAATTGAAATGTGGTAGGCTTGTGCCAATCATTCAGCTGAGGCAGTATACCCATGAGTTCAAAGCTAGCCTGCCCTACGTAGCAAGCTCATTATTGTTTACAGTTTTGATTTGTAACCACTATATCCCTAAGGAAGATTTCTTAGTAGGTTTCAGTTTGGGAGCTATGTTGAGTTATTTACATCTCATCATGTATCTCACCTATCTTGATGCTCTTAATGGCTTCCCTATATGAGGCACTAGGTAAGTTATTAGTGTTTTAGGATGTTCTCAACAGATTCCTAATGTCTGCAGCCCATTTCTGAGGCAGAAGGAAATGTAGCTTTGGTGGTGTGCTCATGACATGAAAATACTACTACATTCAAAAAGAAGTGTCTTGTAATAAATTAAATGCTATGTATCGGGGGTATGGGTTACATGGATGTTGGCATGCATGTAGCAAGGTTATCTAATAATACTCAAGATCTACATGTTTAGCTGGATATAGTATATTTCCATAAATTAAAACATGTTGGATGCTTTAAAAATAAATATTCTCCAGCCGGGCGTTGGTGGCGCATGCCTTTAATCCCAGCACTAGGGAGGCTGAGGCAGGTGGATCTCTGTGAGTTCGAGACCAACCTGATCTACAAGAGCTAGTTCCAGGACAGCCTCCAAAGCCACAGAGAAACCCTGCCTCGAAAAACCATAAATAAATAAATAAATAAATAAATAAATAAATAAATAAATAAATAAATGTTTGTTTTCCTTGAGCTAGGCATGGTGACTCACATCTGTAATTCACCCAGCATTGAGGAAGCTGAGAATCACTTTGACTTCAAGACCATCCTGGGCTGCAATGAGACCTTACTGCTAACAACCAAAAGGGAAAAAATGTTTCCTAACAGATTGTGAGATTCCTTGACAAAGCAGATGTTAGGAGAGAAATTGATTACAAATTGATAAAACAGTTGTCATCGTTTTGTAAGTGAGCCAGGTGGAGTTTGAGCATAACCCCTCACATTTACCTGAATTGATTATTGGTTTTAGTCATCATCACTCCTCAGTAGGTCAGCTTGAGTAGCACTAAAGGTTCTGGGCCCTCTGTCTCTATCCATTCTCTGTAGAGTAGCCAGTGAAAGCAAGACAATCCAGGCCAAAACAACATGAGACAAAACACTTCATAAATAGATGAACAGAAGTTAAAGTCAGTAGCTAAAGAGTCAGGCTAATGACAGACTACTAACCGAATGGTACAATTCAAAGTGATCATCAAGAAGCCAGTTGCCATCTACAAAGGCCTGTTTGGTTCCATGTCCTAAGGTCCAGCAAGAGGAGCTCAGGGAGGCAGATGGAAGCCTCCAACAGTGTTGCCACAAAATTGCAGGAAGTTGGACCTGAGGACCTTTGTGCAGTGATGTCATGAGAGTCTTCAGCATGGGAGGGCAGGAGACGTCTGAAACAAAAAACATAAGCATGTAATGATTGGTTACTTAAGCACAAAACTGACCATGTTAGAAAACTGCCTCCCCCAGGCAGAGCAGATGCTGATTTTATGATTTGAGGGGAATGATGAGACATAAAGATTGACAGCCGAGCAAAGGTAGGAGTAAGTTAGTGTGGACTGAAGAAGCACTTAAGTGGAATGGTTGTGGGTTGGTTAGCATTCAGATGTTTGCTGTGAAGAGCCTCCTGTGCAGACTTAATTTACAGTTAACTATTCGCCTGTCTTTATGATTGACAAGATGGGAAATATTTACCTGTTTACTTAACTCCTCTGCTGTGGCCTAAAATAACCAGGATGGCACACAAATGAAGCTGTTCTGAGTCCTGAGATTGCAGGAACGTACTGCAGTACTTGGCTGATGGGTTCTCAATCCCCGTCTGACCCCGTTCATTCTTAAAACAGGGATTTCTCTCTCTTGTTCACTGAAAATGGGGAAGAGAGGAGTAGATATGTCATGTTATCTTGTAAATGGTAGAGAGCTTCAGTGCTGTTTCTCAGCTCTCCTCCTCTTTTCTCTGGATATGCCTAGTTGAAATTACTATTGGTTGGTAATTCTTAATGATTCTTGGGTCTTAATGAATTGAAGACATGCACACAGATTGCAGAGTAGCAAAGGATTCTTCAAAAAAAAAAAAAAAAAAAAGCAAAGCAGCCGTACCGGTCAGATGTGCTACTGCAGACATGAGTAGACTAAGCTAAGAGGGCTCGGGGCTCCAGGCAATTGTCTCTGGCCTTGCTTTATGGTGGGGTCTTGGAGGAAGAGAAGGGGTTTGATCCCAAAGGGGAATACCATGGGTGGTTTCTGTTTTGCTTGGCAGGCTTAACCTGTGTGAGTAATCTAAGTCCTTGCTCAGTGTCTATGCCGGTTCCCATGATGTATCGGGTTTTACATATGCAACGCCCTGTTATGGGTAGGCATAAGATAGTATTTTAGGAATTCTCTAGAAGTTCACTGAGCACAGTGAGCTTTACCACACATGTACCAGAACTAGTTCAGGCCAGTCCTGCCCTCTCATTCCCATTCCGGGATATGTCTAGCAATAGAAACTATCCAGGAAACCCGACTTCTTCTGGATAGTTGTTAGGGGAGATTTAGAAACAAATTCCATTGTTTGTTGTGGGGTATGCATGTAGCTGTATCAAGCTGGGTCCTAGGATGCTTATCAAGGGAGGAATCTGTGTGCCTAGTTCCTGCTGTGAGGGTCAAAAGGGGCATATTTATTGCCCAAACAACGTGGTGTCACAGGTTGATAAGCTATTTGCTGTGCTTCTCTGCCTCATTAGGATAGAGCTAAGAATACTATCTGTAATTCCTTGTATTCATTACTATTTGTGTGTGACATGCATGTCTGGGCACATGGACCATGTGTGACACATAAATGTCAGAGGGCAACTTTGTGGTGGTGACTGTTACCTTCCTCCTTCACATGGATTCGGAGACTCAAGCTCAGGTTGCCAGGCATGCATAGCAAGTACCATTCTGAGCTGTCACACTTACCCTTAACTTTAATTCTGTAGTCGGTTCATATGGTGCTCCCATGGTAGGCTAGTCTGGTAATGACTTTGTGTAAATCTGCTATTCTGGCTGTCTTTTTAAAAGCATGTAAATAGCAGGACTTACCGTTTGTTTTGTTTTGTTTTTCCTCTTTAACAAGGTACTAAGTGTAACAAGTTTGCATCATGCGTGAATATAAGCTAGTCGTTCTTGGCTCCGGGGGTGTTGGAAAGTCGGCTCTGGTAAGTCATTCTTTCTCAGTATAAGATGTTCTTTTTCTACTGAGGTGTGTAGCCAGTGGAAACCTTGACTTTGAATTCCTAACTCCTGCCTCCACCTCCAAGAAAGTTGAGGTTATAGCTTTCCAAGACCACATGCCATTTTATGTAGTGATAGGGTAGAACTCAGGGCTCCATGCAGGTGACAAGGCTCTCCACCAACAGAACTACAGCTCAGCTTTTGTTTTTAATGTCTTTTGTTTCCTGAGACAGTTTTCACCAGGTAGACTAGGCTGACCCTGAACTTGTGACTGTCTTCACTGGTGCTGGAATTATAGGTGTGGACTACCTACCACACCTGGCTCTTCTAAAATATGCTTGTAGTTATTTATGTTTATCTGATTAAGTTATCCCATAACTTTACAAGCAATATAAACTTTTTCTTGTTATTTTAGACAATTGTTAGTTGTATCTATATGGATAGTGTTTAAGTTATTGAGAATGTAATTAAGAGCTGTATCTGGATGAGTAATGTTTTAAGTTAATGAGAATGTACCTTAGGCTTTCCAGGGTAACAGCCTATATCTGTGTGATTGCATTTTAGTACCATACAGGAATTAACTATTTTTAAAATTTATAAATAGGTATGTCCTGTATTTTTGTAATTAGTCCTTTTCAAAAATCTTTGACTATCTAGTTTTGTGTTAGTTTAATAGACGGATTAGTTTTAGCAAGAAAGAAGAAACAGGTTAATATAATGAGGGTTGGGAAATGGAGAAGGACAGAGAGGATCACCTTAAATAGTTTGGAATTTAGCAGAGCACCTAAAGATCATAGATGAAGATGAGAGTGATAGTGCCTACCTGCAGTCCCAGAACTCGAGGTTGAAGTCAAATCAGAGTTATAGGCCAGCCTGGGCTACATATGACCTTGTTTCAGAACAAACATAGATCGACTTTCTCTTTATCCCCAATAAGAGAAACCATCTTAGCCAGGCGGTGGTGACACACGCCTTTAATCCCAGCACTCAGGAGGCAGAGGCAGGCCAATCTCTGAGAGTTCGAAGCCAGCCTAGTCTAACAAAGCTACACAGAGAAATCCTGTCTCTGAAAAATAAAAAAATTTTTAAAAAGGAAAGCCAACTTTATATAAGTGCTATTTGAGTAGCTGTTGTACTGTGTACTGTAGTGAATAGTTGCTATACTGTATCATTAACAATGACAAAATATGTTTATGCTCAGTACACACACAATCTGATTTGTCCTTACCCCAAATATTTTAAATCCGAGGTTATGAAACCCACAGGTACAAATAGTTAATAGTTTAAAACTACTGGGTAGAGGGGTACAGTCCTGTAATTTGGTACTTGGGTGGGAGAAGCTAGAGGGTCACTGCAAATTCAAGGCCAGCCTGATCTACATATTGAGTTCCAGACTAGCCAGGGATAATATAGACTGTCTCAGAAAAATAAAAATAAATAAAATTCACATATTTAGGTTAGTTTTTTTTTCTTTAGAAATACAACATTATGTTAATTTTTTTCCAGACTGTACAGTTTGTTCAAGGAATTTTTGTTGAAAAATATGATCCTACAATAGAAGACTCATATAGAAAGGTATGTTACTTTTTAAAAAACCTTTGACTTCAATACAAATGTACATACTTATTTTGCTTTGCAGTTATCAAATGTCTTATATAAAATAAGATGAAAAGATACTCGTTAGAAAATTTATCTGCTGGCTGTTGGCATCACTTGTCTACTACTCTCAAAGACTCGAGCATTTACACACACGTTTGTAGAACTTTAGCTTAATCTGACCCCAGAATTGTAATTTAACTGTCACATCAAGTGGCAGCACTGTATTCCCAGGCCTTCCTCACTGGAAAGACTGGCCCAGCTATCTCCTCTCCTCTCCTCTTCCTCCCCCAGCCTCCAGTGCACATCCCATCCTTGCTACTTAAAGCCTCTTGAGACTACCACAGCAGAGAGCAAACACAGGGCATGTTGATAAAACAGTGTACAGACATCTTGAGTATAATCATGTGAGAGTTGTCTCTACTTTTCTGTAGCATCTGGCCCTCTGATTGTGAAGTTACTGTGTTTCCGTCCTCCCATCTGCCTATCACAAAACTGGAAACTGCTTCCTGCACCCAGCAGTGAATCAGAAGTACTGCTTTCCTTTCCAGATCTAATTCTAAATAAATTCCATTCCTAGGAAATAGCAGAAGGAATTACAGGGACATACGCTTTATTTCCTAATTATGACACTGCTTCCTTGCCACTAGAAATTGTGTCCACTGTGATGAGAAAAAGTGTCTAGGGAAACAAAGACATACCCAAAGTATTATAGGAAAGCTGATAGGCAAAATCATGCTGACATTGTTGGAACTGTTGCTTTTCTGCTCAAACTATTTTGAAGGCATTTATTTCTAATCCAAAATTTAAGTGTTGAGTGTGTCACTCTGGCTGAATCTTAGTGACTTATCAGTGCATGCAGTTTGTACCTGACTAGAACTAGGGGGGCTTTGATACTCGATGAATGTACTCATTACTTTTCAGTTGCTGTGATAAACACTATGAACAAGGCAAGTTGTAGAAGGAAGAATATATTTAGTAGAGTTCATGGCAGCAGGTGGCAGTCATAGCAGCAGGGGCAGAGAGCAACTGGCAACGGCACATGGCTTTGAAACTTCAAAGCTGGTCCTCAGTATTGTCCTTCCCACTCCAACCCCCCCCCCCCAACAGCAACACCAAGTGGGAAACAACTGCTTGTATGCTATAACCTACGGGGCTATTCTTATTAAAATCACCACAGTGACTTAACTAGTTTTAAGTATTGTTCGATATTACCTTGTAAAGTTGCCATAACTTGTATCAGTTCTAATCTTAACTGTTGTGGATATTTTATGGTAATATTACATATGTAAAAAAATTAAAGGAATATTTTAACTTTTTCTTCAGCAAGTTGAAGTAGATGCGCAGCAGTGTATGCTTGAAATCTTGGATACTGCAGGAACGGTATGTAAATTATAATTATCTAAGGATATGCAGTGTATACCAGGTTTTTAAATGTACTTTCTAAATGCAATGGATTGGTTATTGAAGAAATTTTTAAAATGCCAGAGTGGAAAGTTTCATTGTCAATGGTTGTACTAGTCCCTTAAGACAGTATATTATATATTTCAGATAATCTTGACAATATTTGGATATACATTTATTCTTTGATGGCTGTGTGAAATATTTTGATTGGTAGTTGTCCTTCTTGAAGGTACTTTTAAGTAGCTGTACCAACTCCGTTACTATAATGAAATGCCTAAGGCCAGCTAACTTTACAAATGGAAATTTGTTTTGGTTTGTTCTGGAGGTGCAAGGTCTAGTTGCTGAATCTGGTGATGGCTTGTTCCTGACAGAGCCTGAGGCAGTGCTTATCAAGAGGCAAAACAAAGAAACATGCATGTCTGTGTCTCTCTCCCACCTGTAAGAAGCCTCCATATTCAGTCCTAACTGCTTCCCAAAGGCCTTACCTCTTCAGTGAACAGAATTACGTTTCTGCCCTCTGGATACATCAGAATGGGGGTTAAATTTTAGCACATGAATCCTTTGGGACTACCCAGTCTATATCCAGGCCATAACAGCCAATTATGTTTGTATGTATCCAAAAATAAAAGAAAGATTCTGGCTGTGCAGTAGACATCAGCCAATGTTTGAAAAACCAAAATATGCCAGACACTATTCTTCCCCACAGGTACCCACACCCTAGTGAAGAAGTGTAGAAAAATGGTAAGATACAGGTGTGAATGCACACTTCCCCACAGAATGTCTGCTTTATGGTCTACTGTACCTTGAGAATAAGACTAGTGCTCAACACTTTATGATAGGTTAAAAAGTTGCTTTTAATGCTGGACTGTGGTTGCACACACCTTTAATCCCAACACTTGGGAGGTAGAGGCACCCTGGTCTACAAAGCAGGACAGACAAGACTGTACAGAGAAACCTTGTCTCAAAAAAACAAAAATAGAAAAAGTTGCCTTTAGAAACATAGTGTCCAGGGGGCTGGAGAGATAGCTCAGCAGTTAAGAGTACTGACTGTTCTTCCAGAGGTCCTGAGTTCAATTCTCAGCAACCACGTGGTGGCTCACAACCACCTTGAATGAGATCTGGTGCCTTTTGCTGGCATGCAGGCAGAAGGCTGTGTGCATAATAAATAAATGAATAAAATCTTTAAAGAAAAAAGAAACATAGTGTCTGTTCCAATTGAGCATGTGTTGTATATAAAGCTGTGGCGTCATTTTTAAAGAACTTTCTTACAATGTAATTTTCAGACGGTATCTTACTATAATCTTATCATTTGAAGAACTGTTATATAATACTACAGTATTCTTTAAGCTGTTAAGTGTGGGTTTTAAAAATGGTCTGCTTTTGTATCAAAACACATTCTTGTTTTTTAATCTTTCTACTGTAGGAACAATTTACAGCAATGAGAGATTTGTACATGAAGAATGGGCAGGGCTTTGCTTTGGTTTACTCCATCACAGCACAGTCTACATTTAATGATTTACAAGATCTGAGAGAGCAGATTCTTCGGGTTAAAGACACTGATGATGTAAGCATCATTTTCTACAATTCTGTAGATGAGAATTTGTGAGGGTCTGGTTTTCTATCCATTGTGTTAAAGTATTTATAAAAGATTTTTAAATTTCTTTTAAAAGCCTAGATTCTTGTTTTCCTTGTTTGGATTTTTTTCCACCTCCCAAAAGTACTTTAGAAGCTGATTTTTAAATGGCCCTTGGTGGTTTGGTAAAATAAGCGTTACTTTCCGTGGGCTGCTTTTTTAAAATTACAAACATGGGATATATCTAAACGTGATGCCGTTAATAAATTTTACGAAGTTGCTGTATTTCATCATGTCATACAGAAAGTGAGCGGTTCAAGCTGAGACCGTGAGAAGCTGAAGTTTCTGCTTTTGGGGCCTCCTTAATTTCTCCTTTTTGTATTTGCAATTCATTAAATGTCTCAGAAACCAGGAAAAAAAAAAAAAAAAAACAACAACAAAAAAAAAAACGTGAAGTTGATTCACACCCTTGAACATTTTAAAGTGTTGAAATCTGCTGGCTTTTCATGGCAACACCCTTTGTACTTCCTTTTTAAAAGGTTGTTTTGATCACTGTGATTAAGTCCTTTGTGGTATAATTTTTCCCTCTTTTGTAAGTGGTTTATAGCTTGATCTTTATTGTTTGTAACTGTTTGTTTTTACCCTCACCAATGTCTTTGCAGGTTCCAATGATTCTGGTTGGTAATAAATGTGACTTGGAAGATGAAAGAGTTGTAGGGAAGGAACAAGGTCAAAACCTAGCAAGACAATGGAACAACTGTGCATTCTTAGAGTCCTCTGCAAAATCAAAAATAAATGTTAATGAGGTATGTTCACATGTATTGAGAAGCTTTTTATATTGAATATAACATTTTAAATTAATGGGAAGCAGCTGGAGAGGTGGCTAAGCCTTTGAGAGATCTTACTGTTAGAGAACCCTGGTGCAGTTCCCAGCCCCTACCTGGCAACTATAACCATCTGGAACTCTTGTTTTGTTTTTCAAGACAGGGTTTCTCTGTGGCTTTGGAGGCTATCCTGGAACTCTGTAGACCAGGCTGGCCTCGAACTCAGAGATCTGCTTGCCTCTGCCTCCCGAGTGTTGGTATTAAAGGCGTACGCCACCACCGCCCAGCTAACCATCTTGTTCCTAAGACTCCAACACCCTCTTGTGACTTCTCTGGAACTCTGCATGCCTAATGAATTCATGAGGACACACACATAAAAATAATAAAAATCCTAAAGACTGTTCAATTAATGGGAAAGTACTGTACTAGAATGCCTAGTTAATAGGTGCTCTTATAGGCAGAAAACAATCTTACTGTGTGTATGCATGTAAATAAGTAACAATATTTCATCTTCTTTGTGGTGCTTATACAGTGAAATTACTGTTAAAGGAAAGTTGGGCAGAGGAGGGCCAGCGTGGGAAAACATTCATTTCATTGAGTATTTGAGGGAAAAAGCTCAAACTCAGAAAAACATGCACGGTTCTTGAAGGGGGTGAAGCCATGTAGAGTGAAGGCATACAGAAAGATCTCAAACAGTAAAGGGGCTCTCTCTCTCTTTCCTCCCCCCCCTCTCTGTAGGACAGGAGAGATCTAACTGAATTGAATAAAATTCTGCAGCTCCTTCTAACTAATAATTTATTTGCAGATCTTTTATGACCTAGTGCGGCAAATTAACAGAAAAACTCCAGTGCCTGGGAAGGCCCGCAAAAAGTCATCATGTCAGCTGCTTTAATGTCCTGGGTGCATTGTAGCTCTGAGCCAGGTATGTGACATTCCTCTTATGCCTACTTTATTCCAAAGACTGCCGTAAAAGCAAGCAAATGATGTCATGCCTTGTTGTGATAATCCTGGAAAGTAAAACTATAGATTTCATTTAGCTCTCATCAGAAGCAAGATAAATTGAGATATAACGGAAGAGAGACAGTTTTAAAACCTGTGTGTCATGGCAACTTACACTAGTGGTCCCTCTGCTCACCCCAGCAGGGCAGACACTCCAAAACAAGCCTTTGAGGAAGACATGACAGATGAGGAGCCTGGGCACAAAACAGGCACTCTGTATTTAACTCCAGAATTATGAGCAATTCCAAGCCAGAATTTCAGTAGATTGTCTAGCTTCTGAGTCCATGGTTTCTGCCGTGCTGTTATGGCACATGATCGGGGCCCCAAAGTGGTATGTTAACTGAGAGTTTAGGAAAAGTCTGCCCGAATCGGAAGCATTGAGGTGAGAGGTACAAGGAATGGAACCAGGGTCCTCTGGAAGAGCAGCCAGGGCTCAGCTCGTTATCATTAAGCTGCCTCTTCAACCTCCAATTTCTTTTTATTTTTAAAATTTGGAAAGTAATTATATCTTAGCTGTCATTAATGCAATGATTAGAACAAGAGACTTTGGCTGTTTCCTTATGTTATTTGTTGTACCATTTCAGTGTTTATTTCTTTCCCTTCCACAGGTCTGAAGAACTGTTGCCCTATTCAACAGTGCCAGCATTCCAACTTTGTTAAACCTACCAACATCTTAAACGGACTTTCCTGTGGTGGTTCCCTTAAGAGGCGGATGAAAGCTACTCTATCAGTTTGCACATTCTGATTACTGTCCAGTGTCACGAGAGATTTTTACTTATATAATAGTTCTAGAGAATGCAGCTGGTCAGACCAGAGGCTACATCCAGTATTACTGCTAAGAGACATTCTTCATCCACCAATGTTGTACATGTATGAAAACGGTGTACTGTATACTTTAACACACCCCATACTTTGTATTGGAGAGTACAGTAATGTAAATCCTAAAAGCACCACTATTTTAGCATAATAAAAGAAAGTCCAAAGAGCTCCTATATAGACTACTCCAGATAACTTCGCTTCTTTGATACTTATTGTAGCTTATTGTAATTTTTTTTTTAAATTCAAGGTCATTATCATTGTATTATACAAAATAAGCGCTTTGATTAACACAGCTATATAGTTTTTTTAATTTTTCAAAAACCTGTGGAGACAGTGATCTTGTCTTTAAAATATGATAGCCCTTTCAGTATAATGTCTTAGATTAAAGACGTTGCCTTTAATATCTGTTGGGAAGGAAATGTCCAGACTTTTCAAATCTCCTTATTATATGTTTCCTTTTTTGTTTACATAGGGAACAATGTTTATAGTTGTGTGTACAGTGGGGGTCTACAACAAGAAGTGTATATTTTCAAACAATTTTTTAATGATTTAACAAGTTTTGTAAATCATTTTCAGGCTTCTGCAGCTGTAGATTCTCACTGTGACCCCCTTGCTTGCTCATGCATATGTGTGTCTGCAATACCAAATATACAGGTTTAGTACCTTTGCCTGTTAGTGATTGTTTCCCATGTGTAACGTTTTGGTTGAGATGTTAAATGGTGGACGAGTACTGTGGATGTGAATGTGGGAAGTAATTTTAATCATGTGTAATTGGTCACAAGGCCTAATTGCAGTAACTATTGCTGTTTTATTTAACAATGCCTTGTTGCTTTGTATGCATTAACGTTTGGGTGTAAAGATTGTGTGTCCATCCAACAGGGAGCCACAGTATTTAAATTGACCAACCTGATGTTACAACGACTTTGAGGTGGCCAAATGTAAACTAAAAGCCTTAATTAAAGTGGTGCAATTTTGTATAACTTAGCATCCGTAGTTCAATAAATTTGGATTGCCGTGCAAGGGCTTGCATTATAATTACTTGCCACTTGAATGTGTTTTGTGTAATGTTTTAACAGTGCTAGTAAATAAATATGGGTTTACCTTTTTAAATGTAATAGGTGTTACTTTACACAGTGTGATTTCATAATTTACAACATACAGGTAAATCAGACTCTTTAACCCAATAATGCTGAATGAAAGATGTCAGGATTTGGTTTGGTTTGTGTTTCTTTAATTTTTTTTTTCTTTTCTCTTTTAGAATTTTTTACTATCCACATAAAACTACCCTTTAACTTTTCCTTGAGAAAGAATGTTGTAAATCAAGCAGTATTACTTATAAACAAAGGCCTTTGGCTAATGTTCGGTAGCTCTTTGGGGTGGGAAGAGGAGGAAGGACTCAGATGCTTTGGGAACTGCACTATTGGATGTTTTTATGCAGAATGCAAATCTTTGGGGAACTGATACACAGAAGTTTACACCAATTATGCTTAAAATATTAATAAGGTTATAAAACTTTTTGATGTAAACTCATGCTACTTTTCTTTTAGATAATAGTGTTTGTCTTATGTGTGCTACAATTGAATTCTGTGTGTGACATTTGTAAAGAAGCTCTTACACTTTTTCATACTAATTTACCAGCTGCTGGAGCAATTACTTAGTGGTACCTTCTAATTTGCAGGTGTGTGCCAATCCTCAACACATGCTGTTTGAAATGGGACATTAAAGGCTTTCATTTTAAACAGTCTTACTCGTTATGTATTTAACTCACAAAGCTCCATGCAGTGGGAGACCTAACGTAAATGTCCATGTAGACTCTCTTTTCATCCTTGAGAGACATGTTATGGTAAAACTTCTTTGTTTGTTTGTTTGTTTTTATATATATATAATCATCTGGGGACGCCTCCAAAACTGGAACACTAAAATCATTCCAGTTTACTGTGTTCTGCAGATCCATTGAAGGTACCACTGTTCATTATTACCAGTAAGTACCCATTCCGCATATAAAACCTAAGTGTTAAAACCTGTTGTGGGGGTTTGCCAGGATTATAAATATAGCAGCAACCAGGATCAGCTGCTGCCCTATTAGAGTCCATATCTATAAGATTTCTCAACCCTGACTGTTAACATTTTGTGGTAGGTAATGTATTGTGCGGATCGCTTTAGGTATCAGAATTTTAAACTAATATCCCTGGGTTGCTGCCCATTAGATGTGATAATACCTCCCACTCCCAGGTACAGTCGGGTGACTCCAGACGTCAGAAGTGCTTCAGTTGTGCTGGCCTGGAAATCACTGTAGTTTAGAAATGATCTGATGGAGAAAAATCTTAGTTGCAGACAAGCATTAGGCGTACAGCATGATCACTTTAAAATAGAAAATAGGAATATGGAATTAAGAATCAGAACTGGGTTTTCTGGGTTTCTAGTCCTACCACTCTCATTCCCTCCCCTATGACCATGGTTAGGTGCCTTTTTTTCTCTTGTAACTCAAGGCTTCATGCAAGCACTACACTATTGAAGCTACACCCCCAGCCCTCCATCCCTCTGGTGTAAATGAAGGTGCTAGCAGCATTCACAGGAGTCCTGTAGGGTGGTTTTATCCAGCTGCTGAATTCTAGTAGGCTGTATAAAGCTCCATTACTCTTGTACAGAAGTAGATGCTGAGTGTAAGGCAGGAAAATTAACAGGCAGGTGGACTGCCTGATAGTTGAATAATAGGAAGATAGAAAAGGGACAGAGTCCCTATTCATGTTCCAAAGAATAATTGGGGAAACTGGATTCTAAGAAAAACCTTTTTTTTTTTTTTCATGTACTTTTGTAAGAAAGTTAAAAACTTGTGGGTTTTGCTTTTTTGTTTGTTTGTTTTGTTTTTTTGTTTTTTGTGGGTTTTTTTGTTTGTTTTTTTTTGCATGTGTGTGTTATGTGCAATGCATGTTTGCCTGGTATATTCCATGTGTCTAAAATCACTCCCCACCTTATGTATCAAGCCAATATCTCTCCATTGAAACCAAAGTTTACAGGTTCTGCTAGTCTAGCTGGCTACACTGTCTGGATCCTGTCTCTCCCTCCCTCCTGTGCACTGAGACTACAGTCAGCCACTACAGATGTATGGAAGTGCTTGCTACACCTCCTACTGAGCTCTCTTCAGTCCCTAAGCAGCTGTTTGGTTTTTACCTTAGTTCAGTTTTTTTTTTTTCTTCAATATGTAAACATAGACTTTACCATAGGTTGACACTAAAAATTCCATTGTGGGGGCTGGAGAGATGACTCAGAGGTTAACAGCACTGACTGCTCTTCCAGAAGTCTTGAGTTCAATTCCCAGCACCAACATGGTGGCTCACAACCATCCATAATGAGATCTGGTGCCCTCTTCTGGCCTGGAGGCATTCATGCAGACAGAATACTGTATACATAATAAATCTTTTTTAAAAAATTCTATGTGAGATTAAGTTTTGCTTTCTTCTTTTAATCCCCTCATCTTAGATGTGGATGGCAAACATGTCATCACTACAAGTGTCCTTTTTAGCTACTATGTGTCTTCATTGAGTGTAAACCCCAAGGCCAGAGGTGTGGCTCAGTGTGCCTAACTAGTATGTACAATGTATTTTACAATTAATATTCTCACTACCTTTAAAATAATCTTCTGTAGGTTTGTCTCTTAAACTGTCAGTGTGCCTTAACTTTGTGGTTTGTAGGGCAAGTATATTTTAAAATCAGTTACAATGTTACCATGTTACAATGTTATTATGATAGACCTGGATTAGCCTTGTCTTCCTCACTGTTGTTGGTCAATGAGGTCATTGTTTAGTCGCAGCCTTTGGCTCTGCAGCATCTAAAGCATTTGACTTCTCTGGGAACTACCCGCCGATCTTCAAGGATTTCTGTATGAGTAATGTGTCTAGTTAAGTTAAAAGGTTACGACAGTTTTTAAATAGGCAGAGAACAAAAGACCTTTCATAGTTTTGTCATCTGCCTGTTAACCATTTGGATTTCTATTTATAGTATAGTAGTATGTGTCCCCTGTGAGTACTAATTTCAAAAGAAGAGACTATTACTGTCAAACTTGTACTGCGCTGTAAGTTTGGGGAAGAAACGATAAGGTAAATCTGGTGTCTGGTCTCGGATTCCCAGGGCTGCACACTCACTAGAGCCACCAAAAGAGAGCACATTCTTGGGCATTTAAAGATATCTGTGATGGCATCCAGAGTTCATCCAGATAATCCAAGGTAATATGCCAAACCTGTAGTTGCACCTGCAGGTGCCCTTTTTTTTCAGTTGAAGGTAATGTCAAAGGTTTGTGATTTGGGTTGCCAGCATATGCTTTGAGGGCCACTGTCAACAGACCTCCCTAAAGGTCAGAAGCACCTCAGGCAGCAATCCTGGATTTAAACCTCTCTGCAGGTATCGTGAGCAGTCCCAGGATTAGGTTAGACATCCATGAGTCACCACCCATCAGACATTGGATCCACAGAAGAGCTTCAGAGCCTGAGTGGTGGTGTTTATTTGCAGGATCTTAACTCTACCCTGGCCTGCTGCCTGGGTAGGGGGCTTTCAATCTTAAGAAATGAGATAAACTGGATATGATAACGAGTGCCTAAAATCTTAGTGCTAAGGACAGGGAGACACCATCATTGACTACATCAAAACCTGTCCCAAAGGAGAAAGGGAGTTATAGGTGGGGCTCCATGGTAAAGCTTTTGCCCATAGGATTTGTAAATACTCTAAAAGAGGGGCATGGTAAGGGAGGAGTGAAAGATTAAATGATCTCAGCTTTGGGCTCTTCCCACGGTTTATAGCACACTTTGATCCTTAGGAGTTTTTTGTTGTTGTTTTTGGTGTGTGTGTGTGTGTGTGTGTGTGTGTGTGTGTGTGTGTGTGTGTGTCTTTCACATCATGCATCTCCATCCCATTCATTTCCACATCCCTTCATATCCACTCTCTGCAAGCTACCCCCCCCAATAAATAAAATTTAAGAGAAAAGAAAAATCAATCTCATAGAAGCCGTAGTGTGCCAGAGTGAGTCACACAGTATACTGTTTTGTCCATATGTCTTTACTTGCAAATGTTAACTGCAAAGAGTCATTGGTGTGGTTCAAGGTCTCTGGTTTCTGCTACACTATCAGTGCTGGGCCCTCACTGGAACTCCTCTCACTTATCCTGCTGTTGCCCTGTGTTGTGGAGATCCTGCATCTTTGGGTTTGTAGGACCAGTTCCTTCAAGTGCTCCAGGAGATCATAGATGGGGTGGATGTTGGGGTGAGCCAACATAACCCTGATTCTGGGCCTGGGTAGTTGTGTCGGTCAGCCCACCAGCTCACCCTTGTCCTCATCACCAGAGTGAGCTCTCCTGCATTGACCTGGTGAGTTTTACTCCCTTGCAGTGATGAGCAAGGGATAGTTCCAGGTTCTCCTGCTACTCCTACACTTTTCGGTCCAGCTCTCCCACCTGCCTCAGTGGTTGGGGTGGGATGGGGGCATTCTTTATTAATCTCTCTATTCCATGCCTGACTTAAAAGGTTAACTTTTCCTCCATCTCTCCTGGCAAGTGCCAGGATTTTCACCTACCCTGCACTATAATTTTCTCTTAAACTAATAAAATTGTCCTTGAGCTGGGGGGAAAAAATAATGAAATTACCTCATCTTGTGGGTTATGTGTAGTTAATAAAGCACTTTCCTAGCATGTGTGAGCCCTTGGTTTTGATCCCTGGCACCATGAATATTTGCACAAGTTCTGATTAATTCAACCCATTGATGGGGGAGCATGTACATCCAACATTAGAGCTGGGGTTTCTGCTTTTATACTCATATTTGGAATGATCCTCCAGGTAGTGGTATGTATCCCCAAAAGTTTGGTTCAGACATTACCGGCTATCATAGAAAACCTTGTTGCTTTGCTGAATATGTAGGTTTCAGGAAAGCCTGGCTTGGATCTAATGAAGTTGGGACTGGAGTCAGATGTGTTGGGCACACCTTTAATCCCAGCACTGCAGGGGCAGGCTACTCTCTTTAGAGGTTGGAGGCCAGCCTGGACTGCAGAGTGAGACCATGTCTGGAAAGAAAAAGAAAAAAAAAAACAACTAGAGACTTCAATACTGTTAGCTACTCACATGCCACTAATCATATTACTCCAATATTTAAAGGACTTCCTCGGAGGAAGGGGCATCCACCCACCATGCATTTCCCCACTTTGAACCAGTATAGGATAGTCTAACCAGGGCACCCAGACAGGATGTGGCTAATGACAGGTGTAGACTTATGGGCTCCGTTGCCCTAGGCCCTTGTAAAGAGAAAAAAAAGCATTTATCTTAGGATGTCATTCAAACAGCAGATACAATACAGCAAGCATGTATGTCAGCCTTGTAAAGTTGACATATTTTCAGGGCCACCCTCTCCACCTGTGTAGTTTAATGTTTTACTCTTTAGTCTTTTTGAGGGGCCCACCACCCAACTCCAAATAAATCACACATGGAGGCTTATTCTTAGTTATGAATGCCTGGCCTTAGCTTGGCTTGTTTCTTGCCAGCTTTTCTTATTTTAAATTATCCTATCTACCTTTTTCCTCTGGGCTTTTATCTTTCTTACTTTTGTACATATTTCCTTCTTACTCTGTGGCTGGCTGGGTGGCTTGTCCCTGAAGTCCTCTTTTCCTTGTTCTCTTGCTGCGTCTCATTTCTCCTGTTTATCCTCTCTGCCTGCCAGCCCCACCCATCCTTGCTCCTGCCTCGCTATTGGCCGTTCAGGTCTTTACTAGGACCATCAGGTGTTTTAGACAGGCAAAAAAAATCACA
Organism: Cricetulus griseus; assembly: GCF_003668045.3. Lineage (NCBI taxonomy): Eukaryota > Metazoa > Chordata > Mammalia > Rodentia > Cricetidae > Cricetulus > Cricetulus griseus. The sequence goes on from NW_023276806.1 coordinate 138,568,355, forward strand.
GCTTCACAGAGTTAAACAAATGCAGCATAAACAAAAGTCACACACCTAAAAGTAATATCCTACCACACACATGTGCATGCACACCACACATAAAAATAAATCTCTTTTGAAGGAATCAATCATATCACTTATTCAGGCAATAATGAGTGTTTGCTCTTCCCTTGCACCTCACTCCCAGCCCATCTCACCCAGCCAGTGCCTCTGAGGTCCAGTTGTAGCTCTCCATTGAAATCCATTGAGTTGAGTCTCCTAGGATGAGAAACCTTTCTCACAAGTGGGGTGTTTTACGATGCCCTCACCACGTTGCTACAGCTAACCTTGAACTTGTAACCATCCTACCTCAGCTTCCTGAGTGCTGAGATAACAAGCCTGAGCCACTACTTTGGCTTCATCTGTGGGGTTTTGTTATTGTTGTTTTAGTTTTTTGTTTCCTTTCATGTATTTGTCTTGAGGTGGGATCTCATACCCCTGGCTAGCCTGGAACTTTCTGTGTAGTATAGGTTGACTTTAAACTCACAGAGATCCTCTTGTGTCTTGAACACTGGCATTAGAGGTGTCTGTTACCATGCCCAGATTCACCTGTATTCTTAAGAGCACAGTTGAGGATCCCTAGATTCTGCTATAAGTACCAGAGGAGAGACACTGCTGGGACACTCCCGTACCCATCAAACCAGGCAGAATGAAGGTGTAACACTGGAGATAAGAACAAAAAATGTGACCTCTCATGCCAGCAGCCTTCACAGAATACAATCTAGAATAAAGGCTGTTCTAATTAAAGAAAAAGCCAAACTGTTTTCTAATAAATCACCCAAAGAAATGTGGACGTGTGTTGGGTTTACAGGATGTCTGTGTCTGCAAAGAAGTAGGTGAAGACAAGAACACGGATGCCGAGCTTGCAGTAATGGTTTGTGGTTTAGCCAGAGCATGTCCTGTGTAAACTGGGAGTAACGATTTTAGTTCTCAGTTGCTTCTAAGAGCATTTCCACTATTGATGATGGCTGCAGTGTCTTTAGAGAGGAGTCATGGCAGATGATTTGCTTGTCTGGTGAAGCTTCGAACTGCCTTGAAAATGTCACCCTAAATACACCAATACACCGAGCTTAAGGCACTAGAGGTACAAACACAGTGAAAAGGTACAGTTAGGACAGAGAAACTCCATATCAAAAAAATGAATAAATAAAAAGACGGGAGAGGGAAAGAATGGAACACTACTGCTAGGGTCCAAAGCCACTATGACAGTCATCTACCCTGACCTTGGACTCTATAAGATCTGGGAGATCCAAGAGGACAGAGCTTCAATGTGGTCAGTAGGACAGGGAGTAAATGACTGATGACTTGCCCATTGGTAGAAATGCTTCTGCTGGAGGCCCTGGGGCATCGGAAGCATAGGCCTCACCGGAGATAAACTGGTCACAAACCATCACACAACAGGGGACCAGTTTCACAAAGTAGGCCTATGGGGAGTGCATCAGAGGCTGCAACAAATGCACTCCAGGCAAACTAGAAATAAAGAAGCCAAAAAAAAAAATTGTGTGTGTGTGTGTGTGTGTGTGTGAGAGAGAGAGAGAGAGAGAGAGAGAGAGAGAGAGAGAGAGGTTGTGTGTGAGAGAGAGAAAGGTGTGTGTGTGTGAGAGAGAGAGGTGTGTGTGTGTGAGAGAGAGGTGTGTGAGAGAGAGATTTTGTGTGTGTGTGTGTGTGTGTGTGTGTGTGTGTGAAAGAGAGAGAGAGAGAGAGAGAGAGAGAGAGGTGTGTGTATGTGGTGTGTATGTATTGTGGTGTGGCAGTGTGTGTGTGTGTGTGTGTGTGTGTGTGTGTGTGTGTGTGTGTGTGTAAACATGACTCAAGGTGGCACAGCTCTGGCTGGCCTATAAATTGCTAAATAGCCAGGCAGACTGGTCTCAAACTCTAGGAAGTCCTTGATTATGTGCATGTTGCCACCAAACCCAGCTCTAATTGTGATATTCTGTCAATACTGATGTTATGTAGGCTTATTGTGACCAGTTGAACGTTTTGTTTTAGAAATGGCTAAGAACTAAATTTCAATATGAATATTAAAGATCTAATTGACTCTTATCAGAGATGCATGAATTGGGTGCATCCCACACACAAAATGGATTGAGGCTCAAAGCCCTACAAGAGGGGTTGGCTTTATAAACAGAAAGGGGCTGAATAGGGCAGAAATAGAAAAGTAGATTGACTATTTCAGAGTTACTTTTGTTGCAGAATTAAAACAGAGAGGACTACCTTGTCCTTCTTGCTTGGGTAGCCTGGGTAACTTCGGACTGTCACCATAAATCGCCTGGCCTGCTTTGATTTTTTTTGAGGATTTTTGCTTTTATTTGTGTGTGTTTGTGTCTCTGTACTATCCATAGGTGTCTTCAAGACCAGAAGAGGATGTGAAATCTCCTGAGGTTACAGGCAGTTATGAGCTCCCTGGCATGTGTGATGGGAACTGAACGTGGGTCCTCTGAAAGAGCAGCAAGTGCTCTAACCACTGAGCTAGCTCTCCAGCCTCTGGTCTGTTGTTTTGTTTGTTTGTTTGTTGTTCTTCAAGACAGGGTTTCTCTGTGTAAGAGCTCTGGCTGTCCTGGAACTCACTTTGTAGACAAGGTTCGCCTCGAACTCACAGAGATCTGCCTGCCTCTGCCTCTCGAGTGCTGGGATAAAAGTTGTGCAGCAGCATCACCTGGCATTTGGCCAGTTTTAAATGCAGTGTGATATTGTAGCCACTGCATGAATGACTTCTTTCTGGTTTGAACCAGTCTGTTGCAGTTTAGTGTAATCACTTACCCCCACACAGCGCATCCCATCTATTGTATTTAACATGTGACATTCACTAAAGTATTTAGGAGTGAGGTATCCTTGTATTTGATTTCTGAGACTGTTGAAGATAAAGTAAGGGGAATGTAAGTCAGAAAAGTTCTGGTTCTGTCTGGGGCTGGCTGCTTCCTGGTTTTTGCTTCCAGAGGAGCTGTGTTTCCCCAAACCTTTTCTATGGTTTTTTGTTTGTTTGTTTGCTTTTTGTTTGTTTGCTTTTTAACTATTCCATGAGCTCTTGATACCCTTCCAGTACTTTTTTTTTTTTTTGCTTAAGTTAGACATTTCTGTCATGGTGGCCAAGCACCCTAAACAAAAAGCTAGTATGTATACAATATACACCCATACAGGAGTTTATTTCACAGAAATTTAAAGTAATCAAATGTGTATCATTTAAATATTTTAGGGTGCATTTTGATGTTGATGTCTGTAAGTTAAAGGGGTCAGATATGGTCCAGTGGGCAAGAACAGTAAAGAAAGTAAACATGACCATTCCATTAGGGGTAACATTTTGTTATGGGTAAGGAAGAGAAATGATCCAGAGGCAAAACTGGAAGAGTCCAGAGCAGAGAGAAAGAGAAACAGACTATGGACAGGCCTAGGGAAGATGGGGTAGTCAAGATAGCCAAAGATAGAGTTTAATGACAGGACAGCAAAGAATAGAAATTATTTGGGGGTGGGGGTTGGAAGGAGGACAAATAGCTATCAAGGAGGACCCCATTTGAGGATGGAAAACCTCAAGTTCCAGAGGGATGCTGGCTTTTATCTAACAGCCAGAAATCCTATGGTTCAGGTTGAGCTCATGTGGAGGGCCTGAGACCTAACACTCTGAGATGCTGGAACAGGTTAAGTCTCTCCATGCTTAAAACTTTTGAAAAATATTATATATATATATATATATATATATATATATATATATATTTGGTTAGGATCTTATTCTTAGTCCAGCCTGGCTTCAAACTCATGGTGATCCTCCTGCCTCAGCCTCCCAAATGTTGGTATTACAGGAGTGAGCCCATGTGGCATTTATGCACTGCTTTTAATTTTTAAAAAGACGGCTGAATCTGTAAAGGGAAAATAAATAACAATGATAGAAAACAACTAACCCGCCCACTGAGGCTACACCACAAGCGCCCGAGACAGGCCCGTGTCTGTGGAGTGTTGCGGGATGCCAAGGAGGAACGCCAAGGCGGACTCCATCGGAACCCCAGTTTAGCCACTTCTGGCTTCTCAGCAGGACGCCCCACCCAGACCACGCCCACAAAGGCCGCTCGGGGCTCCGCGCCAAGCCCCGCCCCTTCCCGCCCCCTCCCAGCCTAGCTGGCACCGCCCAGTCACGCAGGCACGCCCTGGCACACTTTGGCGCCTGCGCCTACTCGGTCGACGATAACTGCGCATGCGCCAAGTAGGAACACTTTCTCCGTTCCCAGTACTTTTCGCAGGGGCTGGCTGAATCAGGGGCATGCTTCCGGGTCGAAGGGTTTACTTCCGGAGAGCGGGAAGGCTGAAACGCGGTGGCGGCATTGCGGGCAGATTTGCGAGGTTCTAGCTGGCGGAGGCCGCAGCCATGGACAGGTGAGTCCTGGGGACGGCTGGGCCAAGACTTGTGGCTCTCGCCGGTTGGCGGGACGACGTGGTGAAAGCGGAGGAGGAGCCGAGGGTTGTACGTTCACTCCTTCCTTCTCCCTACCTGGGATTTGTTGGAGGAAAGGCCACTTGGTATGGGGGCAGCCAGGATGCAGAGGATGCAGATCCCCGCGTTCCACGCCCCGGCTCCGGGGTCTGTTGGGCGCTCTCTCGCCGCCGTTCGCCCCGAAGTGGGCGGGGTAGGTAGGTAGTGGCGGCCCGGCATTCGAAATGCTAAAGTGAGCAGGCAGTCCGAGGTCACTGCCGGTGAGCAATACTTGACATCTCAGTACTTTGCAAAGTGGCTTTATCGTGGCTATTAATACATTTCAGTTGTACGTTAGTACACTGTGATCAGCTTAACTTGAAGAGCCAGCACCAGGTAGCTGATTTTTCTCATGTAATCTGGTGATTATGCTCGCCTGGGACAAGGATGGGTTGGTTATTCCAGTCGCTTGGCATCGAGGAACCGATTGTGTAGTGAAGAGAGCCAAGCAGGGTAATACTGTGTTATACTGTTCTGCGGGAAAATAAACAGAGGGGACGTTAAATTCCCCGTCACAGGTGTGTCAGGGAAACCTGTCAAAGGTAACTTGCTAGCTGGTACTCCTGGTAGAAAGGTTTAAGGTTTGGCTGTTGGAGTGACCTGTCCTTTGACTGACTCAGGGTCCTTTGCTCTAACTGCAGTGATAAAGTTGTTTTCGTAAATGCTGCCCAAAAGCTTAATTACACTATTTTAGGAGTGGCTTTGTGGAGATGCCATCCCCTGTGATCCGGGAGGCAGAAGTGACAAGGACTGCAAGGAAGCAAAGTGCTCAAAAAAGAGTTTTAAGTATCCTTTGTGTTTTAAGAATTACACAAATTGCAGAATGCTTTGAATCAATGTTGCAGGATTTTCTTTGAGTCATTAGACATTAACTGTGGTAAAAATTGGCTTATTACCTCCATGGGTATTTTACTTGGATACACACTCTGGATGAACTTCAGTGAGGTTAAGATTTCTGTTTCTCTGGTTCCCTACTAGTATGTCATGGTGCTAACTAGTAGTCAGTACATATTATCTAACTCTGATCTGAGAGTTTAATTGACCGAAGGAATTAACTACTATGTACACAGGAAACGTGGTAGCTGTAAAATGCTTTGTTCTTGACAAAAATGTATTCATGCATCTTGTGTAGTAAATCTATTGTTATCGTTAGTAATTTTTTTTTCTCAACATGGAAAGCTTTCCTTAATTCTTCCCAAAGTTCAGGCCAACCAAGATGAAAATTTTGGTAATACTACACCAAGAAGCCAAATTATTCTTCGAACTCCGAGCTCATTTCGACAGCCTTGTAAGATTTTTGTTTCTGCTTTTAAAGTATTTAATAGAGTAGTAGTCATAATATCAGCTAACATTTATATAATTTGCATAATGAAATATGTGGCAACAGTATCAGGAACTAAGCATAGATAATAATGGTTATAGTTATCTGAACTCTTATGAATAAGGACTGTACTTTATATTAATACATAGTAATGGTGACATACTGTTAGTTCTCCAAACTAGAAGGTGGACTTGGAGGAGCCAGTGGGAGTGAGTGGGTGCTGTTATTTAGACATTGAAAACAGAGTTCAAATAACAGTCTGGTTTGCTTTAAAGTCCAGGCCCACTACACTCACTGTATGCCTCATTGTGCTCTCTGAAATCAGACAATGAAGGATCTGCTGACTGGTGCCACCTTGGTTGTTTTAATTTTAAGTCTGTGCAGTTAACATTTATATTGAAAGTATCTTTTATAGTAAAAAAAATTTAGTAGTAGTATGATAAGCTCAACTTTAGAAAAATAAGCTAATTCTTCCATAACATAAACATTTTAAAGTGTTTGATCTGAATCTAAATAATTGAAAATTGAGAAATTGTTCTTTCATATGTAAGTGTGGGTGTTTCATGTTCATGTGTATGTAGATGCATGAATATATACATGTTCCTGATGAGTGTCTGGAGGAGTGTGCGTGTGCCTGTGTGTGTGTACATGCACATATGTGTGCACACGTGTCTCCAGGTGAACCTTGGGTGTTAGTCCTTGGGAGCCTTTAAGACAGTTTCCCATTAGGACCTAGGGCTTTCTGATTAGTCTAGACTCTCAGGGTCTCCTGTGTCCTCTCCCTGGCACTAGGATTACAAGTGTGCACCTCTGTTCCAGAGTGTCTTACTAGATGCTAGGGATCAAACTCAGGTCCTCACACTTGTACCACAAGCACTGTACTGGTGGAGTCATCTCCCCCATACCCGGGAAAATATATTTGTTGCTGGTCTACTTGCTCTGTGTTTACAGTTCCTGGCCTTTCACTTGTTACCCCACCAAGCCGAAGCTTACTAAGACACCCAGATATTTCCTGCATTCTCGGAACGGAAGGGAAGTCTCCCCGGCACACACAGTCTTCTGGGTTCTTGGGAAATCTATCCATGGTATGTAGAAATAAATAATGCACTTAAGTATTTGGCTTAAAAGCCTTTTAATGCGCCGGGCGTTGGTGGCGCACGCCTTTAATCCCAGCTCCCAGCACTCGGGAGGCAGAGACAGGTGAATCTCTGTGAGTTCAAGGCCAGCCTGGTCTCCAGAGTGAGTGCCAGGATAGGCTCCAAAGCTACACAGAGAAACCCTGTCTCAAAAAAAAAAAAAAAAAAAAAAAAAAAGCCTTAATGAAAGTTGAAGTTACGGAGAGATATTTGAACAAAAATCTAATATTGGAGCATGTCATGTCACAGAAGGAAAAATGACAGCAGCAAAAGCAACAGTTAGATATAGGTAAAATACCTGAATCTGGCTGTTTGCTAACCAAATGAAATGTATTATGAAACTGGTGATGGCTGTTAAAGCCAAGCCCTGTTTTGTTGGTTGTTTGGTTTTGGTTCTGGATTTCTTTCTTTCTTTCTTTCTTTCTTTCTTTCTTTCTTTCTTTTTTTTTTTTTTTTTTGAGACAGGGTTTCTCTGTGGCTTTGCAGGCTGTCCTGGAACTAGCTCTTGTAGACCAGGCTGGCCTCAAACTCACAGAGATCCTCCTGCCTCTGCCTCCCAAGTGCTGGGACTAAAGCCATACACCATCACACCTGGCCATTTTTAATTACAAAGAAATTAATGGCTCATGTTCATTAGTGGCTCAGTGGGTATACTGCTTGCCTCATAAGCATAAGACCTGAGTTCAGATTCCATGCACTAATGTGGAAGCCGTGTGTGGCAACACTGTTACCCTAAAGCTGGGGGCTCCTATGGGGGCATGGGAAAAGACAGGCAGAACCTGGAATTCACTGGTCAGCCAGTCTAGCCAAAACTGAGCTCCACATTCAGTGAGAGGTCCCGTCTTAAAACTGAGGTGAAGGGTCAGATAGCAGAGGCCCTTAATCCCAGCACTCAGGAGGCCCAGATCTACAGAGGGAGTTCCCTGTTTTAAAGAAAACAAAACAAAAACAAGAAAGTGACTAGTCAAAGATGAGAGACATGGTAAGGAAGAAGACTGTCCACCTGTGGGATCTGACAGTAAGCAGTATCCAAATTGAACTGAATTAGAGGACCCCTACCCATGTCTGCCTCTGAATTGATTCCTCTTGCCCACATTGGTGACAGTAGTGCTCTGTGCTATGAAAATGCAGAAGAAGCCAAGCTGGGCTTTTCTATCCATGATGGAAGAGAATATTTAGGGGAAGGATGAGACAGTCTTCAGGAGTCACTATGGAACAGTACTGAAAGCAGCAGAAGAAATGTTATATACTATGATGTGCAGTGGCTTCACTTGGTTGTTAAATATACGAACTAGGAAAAAAAATACATTGTGTTGAAGAAGGAAACAAAAACTGCTATATTAGTAGACTTTCAAGGCATATTGATTCCAAAATCAAAATGGTTCTGTCTTTGGCATTGTGGTTTATTAACAGGCATGGAGATTTTTATGCACATATGACGTTATCTGGACTAGGTATTTCCTGAAGGGTAGTTTTGCCTTTTAACTTTGCTTTGTCAGAGCTTAAACCCATCTCCTTTTTTTTTTCCTCCATTTTGGGCATCAGAGCCTGGGGCTCAATGGTAGTATATGCCTGATGTCCCAGCACTCAGAAGACAGGCAGGAGGATCTGAGGTTCAAGATCATCCTCAGCCACATAGTGCATTGGAGGTGGGCTTGGGCTATATAAGACTTGTTGTAGAACAAAACAAAACAAGATTTAAGATTTATTTTTTATGTATGTAGTGTTCTGCCAGCATGTATGCCTGCAGGCCAGAAGAGGGCACCAGATCTTATCACAGGTGGTTGTGAGCCACCATGTAGTTGCTGGGAAGTGAACTCAAGGCCTCTGGAAGAGCAGCCAGTGCTTTTAACCTCTGAGCCATCTCTCCAGCCCCGTAAAACAAAAGATTATTTTAAAGCTAAAAGAATAATCCTCAGATATTGGTTAAGAGCATTGACTGCTTCTCTAGAAGGCTCAGGTTTTGAGTCCCAGCACCCACATCTCCACACACTACCTCTATCTCCAGCCCAGGGGATCCAGTGTTCTCTTCTGGTTTCTGTGAACACCATACACAAAAGTGGTGCATAGACACACATTCAGGCAACATGTCCAAACACATAAAATAAAAAGTAAAGAAAACTTGTAGCATCTGTAACAAGATCACAGTCTTTTAAAATGAAAAACATGTAGGATGGAAAAAATTGACACTCATTATTTGCTTATTTATGATGATTGCTCCATTGCTTTCCTGTGTTTATTTTTTAAGGTGACAAACCTGGATGACAGTAACTGGGCAGCTGCATTCTCATCACAGCGTTTGGGCTTCTGCACAAACGTGGAGCCCCACAGTGTAACTGAGGACGTAAACCTGAGTGCTGTTATGTTACGTGAAGATGACCCTGGAGAGGCTGGTAATGGCTTTGAGATTTAAGTAGCTTGTTACTTCCACATCAAGGAAGCCTTTTCCTGGACTTAATCAAAATATGTTTTGTTGTTGTTGTGGTTTTTTGCTGGGCAGAGTAGTACAGTCCTATAATCCGGCACTTAGGAGGCAAAGGCAGGTGGATCTTTGTGTATTTGAGACTAGCCTAGTCTGAGTAGCAATTTCCTGCCAGCCAGCCTGGGCTACATAGCGGGACTCTGTCTAAACAGCAGGTGTGTGGGGGTGGGGTGGGGGCGAATATATCAAACTTAGGAAGTAACAACTGCTAGTAAAAATGGAGAAATCTAAACATTCTGAGGACCTTGGGCACAATAGCATAGTCCTGTAATCCCAGCACTCCAGGGGTAGAGGCAGGAGGATTCTTTTTGTTTGTTTGTTTTTTGGGTTTCTTTTTTGTTTGTTTGTTTGTTTTTGTTTTTGTTATATTTTGTTGTTGTTGTTTTCCAAGACAGGGTTTCTCTGGAGGCAGGAGGATTCTTATGTGTAGAGTGGTGGTTACCAGGGGGTGAGGGAAATATGGACTGGATTAATTAGTTACTGATTAATTAGTTACAGAGTTAAATTTTACAACATAAAGAGTTCTGTGGCTAGGTGTTGGTACAGTTAACACCACAATATGGATGTACCTAAGGCCACTGAACAGCACACTTAAAAATTGTTAAAAATTTGTAGAATCTTTTGTTGTTTGTTTTGTTTTTGAGACACAATTATCTCTGTGTAGCCCTGACTATCCTGGAATTCAATAGACCAGGCCTTGAACCCAGACATCTGCCTGCCTCTGCCTCCCAAGTGCTGGGACTAAAGACAGGCCCCACCATCGCCCTTCAGCAAGTCACTAGTTAGTAGAAATACAGTTGGGTTGGAGGGAGGGAAAGGACTTGTAGCTATTTTTGTGTGTGTGTGTGTGTGTGTGTGTGTGTGTGTGTGTGTGTGTGTGTGTTTTTGGGGGGGCGTTGGGTTTTCTAGACAGGGTTTCTCTGTGTAGCTTTGGAGCCTATCCTGGCACTCACTCAGTAGACCAGGCTAGCCTCGAACTCACAGAGATCTGCCTGCCTCTGCCTCCGGAGTGCTGGGATTAAAGGTGTAGGCTACCAATGCCCGGCTATTTTTGTGTTTTTAAAGCATTAGAATTTCTTTAAGTATGTGGCTTATCCTTTGTCCCTTTTTGTCTCCTGTGTTTTAGCATCCATGAGTATGTTCTCTGATTTCCTGCAGTCTTTCTTGAAGCACTCTTCGACCACAGTTTTTGATCTTGTTGAAGAGTATGAAAATATCTGTGGTAGTCAGGTAATTAATTCCCTCCATGGTCAGTAATTTCAGTGCTGTGTGTTCATCTGCTAATTCCCATTCTGTGCTGAGGTTGCAGGGGAACTGGTTAGAGGACCTCTGCTTTTTACATATTCCGAGGCTGTAGGAGCCTTATTTGGAGGAAAAGAGGAATCCACTCTTTAAAAAGGAAAGTCTGAGACTAGAGAGAGAGGACAGCTCAATGAGAAAAAGGCTGACCGTAGTCATGGATGCCTGAGCTCAAATCCCCACCACTTGGTGGCACATAGTTGTGGAGAGATCCAGGAAGCTTGCTGATGAGCAAGTGTAGCCAAAAGAGCAGCTCCAGGCTCAGTGAAAGACTGTTCTCACTAAATAAGATCGAGACCAATAAAGGGACCTGATAACACAACAACCTTAGGCCTCTACTCTCTCTCTCTCTCTCTCTCTATCTCTCTCTCTCTCTCTCTCTTTCTCTCACTCTCTCACTCAGCACTCAGCACTCACATACAAGCACAGCTGCATATATACAGGTGAGTTCAATGTAGACCTGCACACACAGCAAAAGATAAAGTCCACAATGTACAAAGAACTCTTCAGATTCAACCATAGGAAACAAAACAACTAGATTAATAATGGTCAAAAGATGGAGATAGGCAGCTAAGCAAAGAAGATCCATAGACACCAGAAAGGGCTCAGATCACCAAATGAGAGAAAGGAGGAACTTTGAAGTTTTGTTTAGAAACAACACCTTTTGGTACCAATCATTAAAAAAACCCTTTTTTGGGGGGCAGGGGGGGGGGTCTTGAGACAGGGTTTCTCTGTTTTGGAGCCTGTCCTGGAGCTCGCTGGGTAGACCAGGCTGGCCTCGAACTCACAGTGATCCGCCTGTCTCTGCCTCCCAAGTATTGGGATTAAAGGCGTGCACCACCAACACCCAAATCTTTTTTCTTGCTTTGTTATATGTCATAAATTTTTCAGGTTTAATTTTAAGGTAGTCATTGTTACTGGTTTATATACTTTTGTAAAGTATAAATTTAACTTATCCTCTGGGTAGATATGTGGAGAGAAAAAAATAGATACCTGTGGTTACTATTGTTGAATCTGAAATTTAAAGACTATTTAGCTGGGTAGTGGTGGCACATGCCTTTAATCCCAGCTCTTGGGAAGCAGAAGTAAGCAGATCTCAGTGAGTTCGAAGCCAGTCTGATCTACAAAAGTGAGTTCCAGGACAGCTAGGGCTTTTACACAGAGAAACCTTGTCTCAAGGGAAGGGGGATGGAGGGAGGGAGGGATATTAAGCTCATATATGTGTGTGTGTGTGTGTGTGTGTGTGTGTGTGTATGTATATATATATTTATATATATTCACATAAACATACCTTCCTCAAATTATCGTGAGAATGTACATTGCATTCTATTAAAAAACCTAATAGGTGGGCTGGAAAGATGGCTCAGAGGTTAAGAGCACCGACTGCTCTTCCAGAGGTCCTGAGTTCAATTCCCAGCAACCACATGATGGCTCCCAACCATCCATAATGAGATCTGGTGCCCTGTTCTGGCCTGCAGGGACACATGCAGACAGAACACTGTATACATAATAAATAAATTTTTAAAAAACAAGAAAGAAAGAAAAAAGTAGTTTAAAAAACAAACCTAATAGGTAGGCAAGAAACAATATGTGTTTGTATATATACTACACAAGATTCCTGCTAGTACTCTATTATTGAACACAAAGATACTAGTACCTGGGAATTATAGAAAAACAGCCTCTTTACATCTGTGTTTTTAATTTAGGTGAATATGCTGAGTAAAATAGTGAGCCGAGCGACGCCTGGACTGCAGAAGTTTTCAAAGACAGCCAGTATGCTCTGGCTTCTTCAACAGGAGATGGTCACATGGAGGTTGCTTGCCTCTTTGTATAGGTAAAGTTGTGTAGAACTCATGAGTGAGATAAACATGAGGTAATAAGCCAGTTAGGCAAATTAACTTACACTTTAGTGAGAGGTTTAGAATAGGTTTTGCTAATCTTGAGATTTATGATTTTTGTGTCAAGAGTGGTTATGAGAAGAGGAACCTATCATGTCATAAAGCAGGTAGCTACAAATAAATAGTCTAATAAACACCTGTAATCCCAGGAGGCTAAAGTAGAAGGGTTGGAAGCTTGAGGCTTGGTGGTTTGGTTTTTATTATGAAATACTGAAAGAAAGCCATGATTAATTTTGTCATATGTCCTTACCAGGTGCCATTAAAGGATACAATGATAACTACAGTTCTGTTCAGGTGTCAAGATTAGACTAATCACATATTTACTAGTATATCTTACATTAAATTAAGTTAGAATGCAGAACAGCTTAAAAGGTGATTTCATATATTTTTGTGAAATAAAGCTTTTTCATTTTGTATTATTTTCCAGAGACAGAATACAGTCTTCCTTAGAAGAAGAAAATATGTTTGCAGTTGCTGTGAGTTTTCTGTTAATTTTTTTCCATTACAAGTGCTTATGGTTGGGTGATTGTTTTTCAACCATCCATTTGCATTTTCCCATTTAAAAAAATTTACAAGTCCATAAAGACACTTAAAGTAATCAACTATTTATGTTTGTGGGTAAAGGTAAAAGTTCTTTATTTAACAAAATAACTTGGTTTGTGTCCTATCACATGTTTTTTGTGCATCTTTATACATACACACATAATCAAACTACTCATGTATAGTTTGTTTTTTGTTTGTTTGTTTGTTTATTTGCTTTGGTTTTTCGAGACAGGGTTTCTCTGTGTAGCTTTGGAGCCTATCCTGGCACTCGCTCTGTAGACCAGGCTGACCTCAAACTCACAGAGATCTGCCTGCCTCTGCCTCCCGAGTTGGTTTGGTTTTTTGTTTTGCTTTTTTGAGACAGGGTGTGGTTTTATAGTCCAGATGGCCTCAAATGTTAGATTATGGGTGTGTACCAGGACACCATATAGCTTTGCATTGTTTTAATTTTGGTTAGTTCTTTATTATTGATTTTTTTGAGGTGGTCTTCTGAAGTATAAACTGGCATAGAACTGTGTGTGGGGCCTTTAACCATCTTTCTGTCTGTGGCTCCAGAACTGCTGGGATTATAAAGGAGCAGTGTAGCACCATCCAGACCCAGAGCCTTACATATGCTAGGCAAGGCTGCATCCCAGCCCACAGGTTTTTTGTTTTGCTTTTTAAAAATTCATTAATAGTCAATTTGTATGTCAGTTAAAACTTCATATGAGATTATCTTTTTTTCTGTCCCCCAACCTCTTATTTTTATTTGTATGTGAAGATATAAATGTATCATTACTGTTTTAGATTATTTTGCTTCTCTATTTTAGAGGAAAATACCTCGTTTTAATATCTAAGTTTTTGGTCATTTGTAAGAGGGAAGTTTTTTTGTTTACTGCTAGTTGGAATGGGGACTAGATACAGTCAGGGGTTTGCTAATAGTGGGAAGGGGACTGGATATAGTCACTGTTTTTAGTGGGCGATTAGTGTCTATAACAACTTTAATTTGTGGCAGAATATTATTTTAAGGTGTGTTAACTTTTGTTTATGCTGTGGAACATTTATTTAATGATGTAAAGATGTGTGACTTCTGTTTATGCTGCATTTGTTTAACTCTGTGAAGCTGTGATTCTTTGTCTATCTAAAACATCTGGTGGTCCTAATAGAGAACTGAATGGGCAATAGAGAGGCCAGAGCAAGGATAGGAGGGGCTGGCAGGCAGAGAGGATAAATTAGAGAACCGAGGAGGAGGAGCAAGGAAAGCAAGAGAAGGAGAGGAGGAAGTCAGGTGCCAGCCACCCAGCCTGCCATGGAGTAAGAAGGAAAGTAAGATATAAAGAAGTAAGAAAGACAAAAGCCCAGAGGGAAAAGGTAGATGGAATAATTTAAGATAAGAAATGCTGACTAGAAACAAGCCAAGCAAAGGCATGGCATTCATAACTAAGAATATGACTCCATGTGTGATTTACTTGGGAGCTCAGTGGTGGTCCCTCAAAGAGTAAAAAGAGTAAAACATCCCACTACATTAATTTATTGTCATATGGGTTGTAATGAGATAGGGTCAGTTACTGTAGCCCAGGCTACAGATTTTAAAAATTATTTTATCATTTTAATGTGCTTTTGCCTTCCTGTGCACTACATGTGTGCCTGGATTCTAAATCTTAAAGCAAGTATTCTGCTCATGAGGCAGAGTATCGCTAGTTTAACCAAGTAGTCTATTACATTGGTGTCATCATTTTCTTTTATTAAAATGTTATTATGTATTTGCCTGCGTGTCTGTGTACCACATGTGTGTCTGGGGTGCCTGCTGAGGTCTGAAGAGGGTGTTGGATCCCCTGGAACTGGAGTTAGAATTGCTTGTGGGTGCTGGGAATTGAACCCCAGTCCTCTGTAAGAGCAGCCAGTGCTCTCACTGCTGAAGCATCTCTCCAGCCTCTGATTTTATTCAAGCAGGCATTACTTGTAGCCTAGGCTTCATACGCTGATCCTCCTGCCTCAGCATCCTAAATATTGGGGCTACAGGTGTGTATCCCTGACCTGGCTGTAAAGTCAGTTTCAATAACCTTGGGTAGCATTTAGGTTTTATTACTGTCTTAAACGAAAATACTTTAAAGTTCTGAAATACTCATTTTCTGGTATGGTGACATTGCTACAACCAGCTCTCTATATAACTCAGGGAGGGGCTGTTTTGTTTCAGAACAGGTCTTTCTTGTAAGCCTGGATGGCCTTGAATTCTTGTGATGCCTCCTGCTTTTGCCTCCTGGCTGCTGAGGTCGTAGGTGTACAGCAAAATGACTGGCAACCTTTTTCTTTCCATATATGTGTAGCTAGGGCTGCTACACAGAGAAACCCTGTTTCGAAAAACCAATAAACAAACAAAATAATTTTAAAGATTCATACAAAGTCAGGTGTTAATCCCAGCACTCCTGAGACAGAGACAGTTGGGACTCTGTGAGTTTGAGTCCAGCCTGGTCTACACAGTTTCAGGACAACCAGGGCTACACAGAGAGACCCTGCCTAATAAAAGAAAAAGAAAGCCCAGTAAATGCAGGTTGCTAAATGCACTTATTTGTAACTGCTTTTTGTTTTGAAGTCTTTCAAACTCTCTTTTCTCCCCTCCCTTTCATTGTTTTCTGTCTCAGGCTATTAACGCCAGTGAGAAGACGGTTGTGGAAGCTCTATTTCAGAGAGACTCACTGGTTCGACAGAGTCAGGTATGGCTGGAGTTCAGTTCTTTCTTTAAAGAAACATGGAAGAAAGGCAAATGACATACAAAGTCCTGCAGTTTTTTTGTTTTGTTTTGTTTTGTTTTGTTTTGTTGCGGTGTGGGGAGACATGTTTTGTTTTTCGAGACAGGGTTTCTCTGTAGCTTTGGAACCTGTCCTGGAACTCGCTCTGTAGACCAGGCTGGTCTCTCACAGAGATCCGCTTGCCTCTGCCTCCAAAGTTCTGGGACCAAAGACATGCACCATCACCACCTGGCAATAGTTTTGTTTAACTTACCTCTTTTCTTATTTTCTTTCTACTTGATTTTTTTATGTAATTAAAAGAATTAAGGGATGATGTTCTTCAACTTTTAAGTAACAACCTTTGTGTTCCCAAGACAGACTATTAAAAATAGCATTATTCCTATAGGAGATGCTGTTGTTGTATGCTGTGCTTGTTTATCCTAAAATGTAAAAATAGTGGTTGGGGGAAAGTTGTTATTTAATATCAGAAACTTAGGTTAAGGGTGGAAGCACTATTAAAAATAAAATAGATTTTAGAATTAAAATGATCTTTATCTGTTTCTTTCCTAGCTGGTGGTAGATTGGTTAGAAAGTATTGCCAAAGATGAAATTGGAGATTTTTCTGATAATATTGAGTTTTATGCAAAATCAGTATATTGGTAAGTAACAAAGCTTTTATTTTTAAGAATGTTCTTTAAGCCAGATGTGGTGACACATGCCTTTAAACCCTAGGGAGGCAGAAGTGGGTGGATTGCTGAGTTCAAGTCAAGCCTGGTCTATAGGGGGGAGTTCCAGGACAGCCAGAGGAATACACAGAAACCCTGTCTCAAAAAAAAAAAAAAAACTTTATTTTTTGACAATTTCATTCATGCATTGTGAATTGGAGGAAATAAGACCTTTGGGAAAATTATGAATTAAGCTTAATGAATAACCCAGGCATAATGGCACATTAATCCCAGCACTTGGGAAGAAAAGGCAGGTGAATTCTCTGAGATTGAGGCCAGCCTGCTGTATAGAGCGAGTTCCAGGACAGCCAGGACTACATAATGAGACCCTGTCTTGGGGAAATTAATGCATACAAGATGATAATGAATCCATCTTTGGGCAGACCAGGCCTCTAAGAAGGTAATAAGCAGCAGGAGACTTAAGAAATAGAAGAAACCTGGTCTGGTGTTGTCACTTGTAATCCTAGCTACTTGGGAGGCTCAAACAAAGGCGTCACCTGAGCCCCAGAGTTCAAGGCCAACCTGACCAGCCTAGCAGATGCTTGTCCAGAAGGAGGAGGGAAACAGCACAAAAGAAGGAAAGAGATCAGGGGACCACAGCAGGAAAAAGTCTGACTACACGGTTCTGAGTAAGAACAGAGCACAACACTCCTGAGAAAGTATTGAAGTGTTTGCACGAGGAGAAGGCAGGTGTGGATTAAGACTTGATTTGAGCCTGTAGTAGCAGCATTGCAGGAGGTTGAAGCAGAGGACACCGAGTTCAGGACAGACTGGGCTACAAGTGAAATCCTCAGAAACAGAAACAAAGAAGAAATAGTTGAGTAGTTGGTTTTTCTGAAAGAGAAATTGAGGGAGGGTGAATTCCCTGATAAAGACTTGTACAACTTTTCCCATGAGCTGTTCTCCATTTCTTAAACTGGGGAACTGGATTGTGGGAAACTACAGAAAAACATATGTTCAAAAAGGTTAACCTTCTTACATTATACCAACCATAAATTTAACATAGATTATAGTTCTGAGTTTTGAAGTAATCCAGAATGTGTTAGATGGATAACTGAAAGCTGTTACTCTAATTTGGGATTTAGCAAATGTTTCAAGAAAAAATTGACTTCATCAAAATTGAAAACATCATTTAAAGACACAATAGATGTGGTAGTGTACACCTTTCATTCCAGTATTTGGGAGGCAGTGGCAGAGTCAGGCAGATTTTCTGAGTTCAAGGCTGGCTCCAGGCCAGTCAAGGCTACATAAAAGACCCTGTCTCAAAAGGGGGGTGGGGCACTATAAAGAAAAATAAGTGGGGATGTGGAGAGATAGCTCGGTGATTAAGAACAAGAGCACATGTGCTCTTTCAGAACACCTGAGTTCTGTTATCAGTACCCATGTTGGATGATGTCTTAGAGTTTCTGCTACTGTGAAGAGACACCATGACCACAGAAAGGCTTAGAAAAGAAAGCATTTAATTAAGGTAGCAGCTTATAGTTTTAGAGGTTTAGTTCATTATCAGTATGGCAGCTGGGAGTGTGGCGGTGTGCAGGCAGACATGGTGCTGAAGTAGCTGAGAATTGTACCTCTTAATCTGAAGGTAACAGGAAGTGGTCTGATATATTGTGATGGGAGATGGCATTCTGTAAATGTTTCTCTTATTGGTTGATGAATAAAGCACTGTTGGCCAATAGGGAAGCAAGATAGGTGGGTTTAGGAGGTGACGAGGATTCTGGGAATTGTAGGCCCAGTGAGACTTGATGTAGACTGCAATGGAGTCAGAGGCCCAGACCTTTCTCTGGTAAGATAAAACCATGTTGAAATACTTAGATTTATAGAAATGGGTAAGTGATCAGGACATAGCTAGCCAATAAGAAGCCATGCCAACAGCCAACTGTTTCATAATTAATATAAGTCTTGTGTGTTTATTTGGGGGCTCTGAGGAGGCTGGGGACCTGGGCAGGAACTCTCACAATACTGAGTGTGGCTTGAGCATGTATGAGACCCTAAAGTCCTCCTCCACAATGCCATACCCACTCCAACAAGCCACACCTACTGATAGTGCCACTCCCTTTTGGGGGTCATTTTCTTTCAAATCACCATAGATGACTCACAATCACCTGCATTCCAGCTCCAAGGGGCTCTGATACATATGTATAAAATAAAAAGTGAGAACCTGTAGGCATGGTGGCAAATACCTTAAGTCCCAGCAACCGGGGGCAAGTAAGTCCCAGTTCTAGGCCAGCTCATCTAATAATGAGTTCCAGGACTACATAGATAGCACAGTAAAAGGCAAAAAACTTAAACATATGCCTCATAAGAGCAGACTTATGATTGGCCAGCAAGGCATGAAAACAAGTTCATCTTTTCTGTGTTAAGGACTTTGTACATTTTTCTATATTTGTTGTCTTTCTTTTTCCTTGTTTTGGATACATCGGTGTACTTGTGGGAGGCAGGGGAGTGGGGTTAGTTGTTGTTACTTACAAAAAAAAAAGCATTGAGATTGTCCCCTTCAGGAGCCTGCTATTTCTTCTTTCAGGGAAAATACCCTCCATACCTTAAAACAGCGGCAGCTGCTGCCTTACATAGGAAGTGTCCGGCCTCTTGTCACAGAATTGGTAAGTTCCTGGTTAGGGTGACTAGTGTTGCCACAAACACCATGACCAAAGCAACTCTGGGAGAATGGGTTTATTTGATCCATGACATTGTTCATCACCATAAGAAGTCAGGACAGGAACTCAAGCAGGGCAGGAACCTGGAGGCAGGAGCTGGTACAGAAGCCATGGAGGTTGCTGTTACTGGCTTTCTCATCATGGCTTTGCTCAGCCTGCTTTCTTATAGAACCCAGGATCACCAGCCCAGGGATGGCACCACCCACCATATGAAACTTATCATGATTGTTTGTGTTACTTGCTGCTAAAGACTGAATGTTCAATATTAATGCTAAATGTTCAAAAACATGCAAATGTGGTAAGAATCATAAGTTTAGAAGTTTATGGCATTTTTTTATTTTTAAAGATTTATTTTTAATTATTCATATAAGTGTCCGAGTGGGGATACTTGTTAGTGCAGGTGCCTGCAGAGACCAGAAGGACATTGGGTCTCTTGGAGTTACAGGCAGTTAAGAGCTACCTAGCCTAGGTGCTGGGAACCAAACTTAGGTCTCTTGCAAGAACAGAACTCCTGAATCAACTGGCTAGCCATCTCTCTGGCTCAATTTTTTGGTTTTTTTTTTTGTTTTTCCCTTGAGACAGGATCCTTGTGTGGCTCAGGCCAGCTTTGAATTTGAAGATCCCACTGCACCCCCCTGAGTGCCCTTGTTTATTAGTAACTAGTATGTAGTTGGGTTTGCTGTTTTATTTTTTGAAGGGGTGGGTATTGTATTTGTTTCACTGTGTTTTGTTTTACACTGGGGATTGAACCCACGTATATACTGGGTATCTGCTCTACCACTGAGCTATGCCTCTATCTCCATCTGTGCTATCTGTACTCCATCTGGGAGTAATCACAGGGAGGACTTGGTCATCACAGGGAGGACTTAGTAAGTTCTCTTGCCCTGTGTTCTCAGAAATTTCATGCTTTCTAGTCAGACTAGAGTCCTTCCATCCTTCATGTTTGTCCATGCTCTAGGTCTCTTTTAAGTACAGCAACAAAATAAGCTCAGAGAGGGTAGCGTTAACTGGCTGGGCTAGGATAGTGGTATTCCATGCTCGGCTCACTAGGCATGCACCATGTTGGACCAACAATATCTGTTCAGGGTGTGGTGGGACAGCACACAAATAGGCCAACCCTTACGACACTTCCTTCTCTTTATTAACTAGATTTTAAAGGAATTTGTTTTTGTATGTAAATACCATATATGTCATGATGGTTTTTAAAATATGTAGGTTATATAGTGCCAGGGCTTTGTAGCTTATATACTCAGCAGTAAAGCCCTGAGTTTGACCCCTAGCACTGTATGCATGACTGACTGAGGTATAAACAAATGGATAAACAAAATTTTAAGTGTATGTAGGTTCCAAATATCAACAGTTAATGGTGCATTTTTTTTTTTTTTTTATAGGATCCTGATGCTCCTATTAGACAGAAAATGCCACTTGATGACCTGGATAGAGAAGATGAAGTTAGATTACTCAAGTATCTTTTCACTCTCATTCGAGCTGGAATGACAGAAGAGGTAAGTGATGTGATACCCTGCTTGTTCAGGTTCCATGTACCATAGACCCAAAGTTGGAAGAATCTTTATGACCCCAGCTATGCTTCTCCTGTGCTGTGATCCCATCCAGTGTGCTGTGTCTGTTGCCTTGGGGCATTTACGATAAAGCACATTATCCGTGAACCCTCAAAGAGAAGTTCACTCTGGTTTCCAGAACTCTTAGCTGATTCTTCAGCAAGCCAAGCTTTGCTGTTCCATTGCACTGTAGACTCTAGTTATAGCCTCCTTATTTCTTCTCATTTTTAAGCATGACACTGGGTAATGCTCCTCACCTACTTAAGGCTACATTGACTCTGCCATTTTTTATGGGCTGTGTTGAATTTAAGGAAATGCCAGTGAACTAAATGAGTGATCGCACTATTCTCATTTTATTTATTTATTTATTTATTTATTTTTGATTTTTCTAGGTAGGTTTCTCTGTATAGCCCTGGCTATTGTGGAATTCACTCTGTAGATCAAGCTGGCCTGAACTCAGAGATCCCCTGCCTCTGCCTCCTAAGTGCTTGGATTAAAGATGTACACCACTACTGCCCATCTTATAGGTTCTTTATAATTTTTTATTCCACAAATCCAGGGTCATCAAATCCTTTTATTTTTAGTAAAAATCTATGTTAATGAGATAGTGGCATGGTACCCTAGTAGCAATCCTAAAATGAAGAAAGAAAGGAATAATTAGAAAGATAAGGGGCTTGGTATATAGCACAGTTGGTAAAGTGCTTGCCTCACAAGCATGAAGTCCTGGGTTTGATCCCTAGCCCTGCCAAAACAAAAAAGGAACAGCTCTAGACAGATACAGGTTTGTGGGTAAAGTGGAATGCCATTACCAGTTGCCTTCATCCTCTGTGACATTGGTGCCACTTAGTAGCTAATACTGGGTTTGCTTTGCTACTTAGTATGGTACTTTTCGGTTCTGCGCCAATGATGTCACTGCCCCTTTTTGTTTCCTAAGGCACAACGGCTCTGCAAACGTTGTGGGCAAGCATGGCGAGCTGCGACACTGGAAGGCTGGAAACTCTATCATGACCCTAATGTTAATGGAGGTATGTTGGGCTTCATTCTGAGTGGGGTGTTGGAGGTATTTAGCTCTGTGTGCCAGTCTTAGTGAATGGTAGCCTTTCTTTGGAGAAGTGATTGAAGTATTTCATTTTAAATTGTAAATTTCCTTTACTATTTCATAGGTACAGAGCTAGAGCCTGTTGAAGGGAATCCATACAGACGGATTTGGAAGATTAGTTGCTGGAGAATGGCTGAAGATGTAAGATAATGAAACACTCATTGAGACCCCTTTCACCCAGTCCACTGAGGAGCTATGAAGCATTCAGTGTAACACATGACTAAAGTCCTCGTATTGAGAAGCAATAGACCTGGTGATGTAGCAAACTTTTCAGACACCAGGTACTAAAAATTAACATTTCTGTGATGCAGAAGCATACGGGACCAACCACATGAGCTTAGAGAAGCCTGGGCTAAGCTCAAAGCTGTCTTCTCAGAGGACATCCCTGTTTAACTCTTTAGAACTTAATAGATGTGGGCTGTTGGGAGTGGAAACTCAAGGAAGGAATTGAAGGTAAATCCATAGGTTGGGAAGCTAAAGGATGGGAGGTCTGTGAAGTTAGACAGGAAGCTCATAAAGGAAGTACCAGTTCTGTTATGACATGATGAACACATTCCTAAAGTCACTACAGAGCTCAGGAAATTGCAGTTATGGGAGAGTAGTGGGGTTACAAGGAAATATTTTAAAATGTCATCAGTGGTGTATGAAATGTGAGTAAGAGTGAGAGCCGAATGGCTCAGCAGATAAGTGTAGGGAGTCACCCTCACCCGCCCAATAGTCCTGGGGCAGGTACCAGGTGGACCTGGGGACTCGCCCATAAGGGCGGGGTGAAGGAAAGCTGGAATGACGTAAAGGGGCTTCTTAAGGGACTGCACGTGGGGACGGGGGCCCTCTCTTTGTTCTGGCCGCGCTGGCTGGGTTCTTAACCTAGCTCTGGCCTGTGTTTCACCCGGCTGTGCTTTGAAATAAAGAGACCTTAATCCAATAGATAAGGGCATGTGTTGCATAGGCCCAACGGTCTGTATGGTGCCTGGAACCCACCTAGAAGGAGGAGAGGACTGACAGTCTCCTCTGACCTCCACCCACACATGCACTGTGGCATGTGCACCTACACACACACACACACACACACACTTTCCCCCTCCCCCACTTCCCCTCCCCCTCTCTCCTCCTCTCCCTCTCCACACAGTAATGAAAACTAGTTTTTTTAGAGGCAGTGCAAGTGGTAACAGAGTTTTGGAAAAAGACCTGGAATTTGCTTGTTGAATTGGGTGTCAGAAAGCTCAGAGCAAGAGTGTTTAAAGAGTAGCATGGCCATGCAGACTAAACTTGATAGAACTGAAGTCACAGGAAGTAATGTCAGCACAGCACAGTTATCACTAAGGGCCTGCCTGTGATGGCAGTGATTGGAGTAGAAAGGGGAGTCTCCTAAGTGTCCTGTTTGATGACAAGACATCTTGAAAGGGCACTGACCAAGCCCTTGAAATAAAATAGAATAAAGTGCTTAGGAATCGCTGTAAAGTGACACCAGGCCTTGGTCTTGTCCCCAGGCCAGCATCAGGAGTGTTGATGCTGAGAAACTGTAGCGCAAATACCTTACCTAGGTTCTGTGTAGATCAACATTTTATAAATAATCCAAATACACATGGGTCTTGGCCTTGCTTTCAGTTGAGATTTAAATGTTTGATTTTTTTTTTTCTCCTTCCTAAAGATTTTGGCGTTATTTTCTTAAAGTCCTTCCTTCCTGCTCCCCTTCATATGTCACTGAAGCTTAGTGACCAGGTGACCAGGTTCATTCTGGAAGAATCATGAAGAAAACTAACACGAAAGGAAAAGTAACAATCTCAAATCCTTTCATTCATCATTTAGGAACTTTTCAATAAATATGAACGAGCGATTTACGCAGCACTGAGTGGGAACCTCAAGCAGGTAAGTAGTGCTCACCCTTCCCTACGAGTAAAGCCAAGTACTGAAACATTCTCTTAGTTCTGTGTGGCTTGGAGTGCTTTCTGAAAGCAGCCATGCTGGAGATCATGGCTGGAGGTCAAAAAGCAGGGCAGTGCCGAAGGTGACAACCTGCTTGTTTTCGCACTTCCCACCTACGCATGGTTTTTAAATGTTTGTTTCTGTTTGGATTTTTTGATGCTTTGCTCATTTTTATGTTACTTTGCTTGATACATAACTTAGTCTGGCCTCACACTTGCTTTTTTGCTGTTTGGTTTTGTTTGGGTTTTTGAGACTAGGGTCTTGCTTTCTAGACCAGGCCAACCTTGAATTTATGCTCCTTCTGCCTCAGCTCCTCAGTGCTGGGGTTATATAGGCTTGCCTCTGGCTCTTCCATGATGATTACATAAATGAAGTCAGACTTTATTCCTAAAGAAGAATTGCAGCACCCATTTACTGATGGTTCCTATTGTTATTCTTTTGTTTAAAAAGAAGAAAAGAGAAATGCTGAGACATGAGACATATTGACTATAAGTTTATTATAAGTCCCGGCAGAATGAGGAGACAAAGAAGAGGAACAGGGGTAAATGGTTGACCGCCATGACCGGTAGCCATAGAGAGACAGAGCGAGCGCATAGGTGGGAGAGAGTAGAAAGGAAGCTGAGAGGAAACAGCGGAGAAACAGAGAGGTAAATGGGCAGGGACCTGTCTTTTAAAGGGGTCCTCTGCACCTGCGTGCAGACTTAGTTCCCATGGAACCTTGGGCTGACCAGGGTACTGCCTGTTCCACCAGGTAACAGGGACAGGCCAGCATAATGCCTGAACCTTTCACCTATACCTAGCGATCCATCTAGAAATGTACTGCTGAGGCACAGTGCCTGCTTGGACGTAGCCCATCAATGTGTCTCTCGCATTTCAACAGCTGTTCCAAGGGATGCTATAATAATTTGAAATACCCTTTGATATTAGCATGCAATGTCAATTGTGACTATGAATTTAGTATGGAAAAAGTCTTAATCATACAGACTTGTTAAAAATTCTAGTTGGCAGCTGGAAAGATGGCTCAGCAGTTAAGAGCACTGACTGCTTTTCCAGAGGTCCTGAGTTCAATTCCTAGCAATCACATGGTGGCTCACAACCATCCATAATGAGATCTAGTGCCCTCTTCTGGCGTGCAGACATAAATACAGGCAGAACACTGTGTACATAATAAGTAAATCTTCTTTTAAAAAATCTAGTTTGGGAGAGAGATTGTTATTTGGTGTAATATTTTTAACCCCACAGTGTTTCTGTCATTATAAAAGATGGTTTTGCCAGGTGGTGGTGGCTCATGCCTCTAATCCTAGCAATTGAGAGGCAGAGGCAGGCCAGTCTCTGAGTTCGAGACCAGCCTAGTCTACAAGAGTGAGTTCCAGGACAGCCTCCAAAGCTACAGAGAAACCCTGTCTCGAAACCTCCCTCCCCCCCCAAAAAAAGTCTTTATCGGTGAATATTATTGGTTTCCTTTTCTTTTTTTGTTGACTGTATCTGTGTTTCTGTTTTGGAATGGATGAAAAGCTTCTTCCTGTCTGTGACACTTGGGAAGACACAGTGTGGGCCTACTTCCGGGTGATGGTGGACAGCCTGGTAGAACAGGAGATTCGGACGTCAGTAATGACCCTGGATGAAACGGAAGAACTCCCTAGAGAGTACATGGAAGCGAAGTGAGTGTGGCAGCTTGGGGTACGTCGGGTGGTTACACTGGCACTTGGGCTCTGTTGTGCAGCACTCCTCATGTTACCATTTCTGCCCCCTTTTGTTTCTTCTCTTTTGAAGTTGGACCTTAGAAAAGGTTTTTGAAGAACTTCAAGCCACTGATAAAAAGGTAAATGTTAAAATAACCCTGTTACATATAGCAAATGAAATTAATGTTATGTAGTTATGCACTATAGCTAAAAGGGGGAAAATGTGGAATTCTCATCTCTTCTTCATATTTTCTTATCAAAATAAGAGACCTTTAAAATAATGTTTTTTGGATAGGGCCTGGTGGTCCATGTTGTTACCCTAGCACTCAGAAGACTGAGACAGGATACCATAAGTTCGAGGAATGGCTGAGCTACATACTGAAACTTCCTTAGGGTTTTTTTTCCCCTAGTAACTAAAGCATATGTATTTTCAATAATAAAACAATCCTAAAATGTGCCAGCAATACCTATGTAACTAATGCCTTCCAACCCTGTTGTCCTTATTTCCTCAGATAGTAAACCATACCAACACTTATATCCTGTATCTTTCTCCATGGCCTTTCTAATAAGTGTACGTGATGTAGATACTGCAGTACAGTGTCAGGGGCTTTTCAGATCGCATCACTCCATAGTTTGTCTTTCCAGTTAGTGGTAATCTTTCCAAGTTAATTGCTATATTTTAGCCAACTTTTTAATTTTTATTTTTTGTTTTGTTTGTTTTTAAGAGAGATAAGGTCTTACTGAATAGCTCTAACTGCCTGGCACTTAGAATTAAGCCCAGACTGGCCTCAGACTCCTGATAATCCTCCTGTCTCACACTTCCAGGTGCTGGAATTTCAGGTGTGTGCCATCATACCTGATTTTAATGTTCTCTTTATTTTAAAAAAAAATATGCTTTTTCTTTAGGTTAGCATTCAAGGTAGTGGATTTATCGTAGTACCTTCATATACATGTCATTATACTTTGTTCTTAGTTGTTCTTCCACTGTTCTTTTTGATAGCTGCATAACATTTTGTAGAGTTAGGTGTAGAGATTTTTTTATTTTGTTTCCCACTAGAAGATACTCAGGTTGGTTCTGGTGCTGTAGATTGTCTTATGGAGGATAGTGTTCAGTTTTGGGTTCGTGTGCCATGGATATATTCTAAAGGCAGCATCCTTCTCATGTTCATTTTTAGCTTCATATATCATTTTCAGTGTAGCAATGAATACATACATCCTTCAAAATGAACACAGAAGACTTATGACAATGTAAAACTTTTTCAGAGAGTTCTGGAAGAGAATCAAGAACATTACCATGTAGTTCAGAAATTCCTTATCCTGGGAGACCTGGATGGTAAGATGCAGCTTTATTTTACTTTGCATGAGTTCTTCCTTTCTGGGTGGTCCTTTTTGTAACTGTCGTGGAAACAGTACACATAACTCACTCTATCTTTTAGTCATCCACCGCTTCAAGTGTAACCATATTTATTTGTCACTATAAGGCAAAATCTGAGCCAAACCGGGTCTATCAAGTTGGAGAGTGTCCCATGGTGGGTGTTGGCAATGAGACACCAAGACACCATGGTTGTCCTTGGGATGCTTGTTTTTCTCTGATTGTGTTCTCACTGTCAAACTTTTGTTTGACGGTTTATAGGTTTGATGGATGAATTTAGCAAGTGGCTTTCCAAGAGCAGAAGCAATCTACCCGGACACCTCCTCCGCTTCATGACTCACCTTGTTTTGTTTTTCCGCTCCCTGGGATTGCAGACCAAAGTAAGTAAACATGTACAGGGTTTCCTGCCCTCCATGCTTTCGGTTAGCCATCTGTCATCAGGACCATCTCAGGTGGTCTCCTACCGAGAACTCATTGTCAGTGACTTGTTAGGTTCTATGGTCACAGAATGCTGATGCTTGCCTGATTTTGAAGAATTTGGTCCTCATTGCCAACTAGCTAAGCTAATAGAACCAAAATTAATTCTGTGAGAATTAAAATCCTTTCTGTTTTTCATTTTTCTAACTGACAACATTTTGGAGGGAGTATATTCAACACCATAGTAACAGAACAATTGACAAGC
The DNA here is from genome assembly GCF_003668045.3 of Cricetulus griseus. Lineage (NCBI taxonomy): Eukaryota > Metazoa > Chordata > Mammalia > Rodentia > Cricetidae > Cricetulus > Cricetulus griseus. The sequence goes on from NW_023276806.1 coordinate 138,595,933, forward strand.
TTGGGCTTTGGAGTTAAGAGTCTTGAATTCAGATCCTTACTCAGTAACTTCTACCTCTGTGATAGAACTCCTTCCTTCCTCTGTAAAGTGAGGACAGTATCTACCCTGGGTATCTAAGAACTCCTTTCTTCCCTATAAAATGTGGATAATATCTACCCTAGGTGCCTAAGAACTTCTTCCTTCCTCTGTAAAGAGAGGACAGTATCTACCCTGGGTATATAAGATCTCCTTCTTTACTCTGTAAAACATGGTCAGTATCTACCCTAAGTATGTAAGAATTTCCTTACTCTATAAAATGTGGGCAGTGTCTACCCACAAAGAGTTATGGTGGGGTGGGGGGGCAGTGACCTGTCTCAATAGATAAAAGCATTTGCCACTAAGTTATGTGACTTGAGTTCAAATGGAGCAAGAGAATTGACCCCCTACAAGTTGTATATAAACATACACAATAAATGTTTAAAAAGAGGGTTTTTGGTTTGGTTTGGGTTTTTTTTGTGGTGGGGAGAGGTTGGTTTTTTGAGTCAGGGTTTCTCTGTGTAGCCCTGACTGACCTCGAACTCAGAGATCCACCTGCCTCTGTCTCCCACCCCCCAAGTGCTGGGATTAAAGGCAAGTGCCACCACTGCCCAGCAGTTGCTTTGTTTTGTTTAGGTGAAAAGAGTTGTGTGAAATGAAGCAATACATGAGCTTTGGTAAGCATTTAGCTAGGGTAGTTACCACTTAGTGTAAATATTAAATTCCTTTAACAATTTCAAAATAGAATTTTTATTAGAAATCATATTATTGTACCTATAAGTAGTTGTGTTAATAACTGAATTGTTTTTTCCTATGAAGGAAGAAGTTTCCATTGAAGTTTTAAAGACATATATACAGGTAAGCTTTTCAAATCTACAATTTGATTTTTTTTTTATTTTAATGAAAACAAAAATAAAATGGTATTGTTTCAATTTGTGTATAAGTGTTTTTGCCTGCATGTTTGTATGTGCGCAATAGAGATCAGAAGAGGGCACTGGAGTAATGGATGGATGTGTCCTACCATTTAAGTGCTGGGAACCAAACCTGGGTCCTCTACAAGAGCAATAAGTGGTCTTAACTGCAGAGCCATCTCACCAGCCCCCAAATGATACAACTATAATACCATATGGTCTGGAAGCCATCAGACTCCATAGAAATCTTTGAATTCTTGTAGATACATTTCTAGAATTTCTAAGTGTTAACAGCCAGAAGTACATATCTATGAGTCTTTCCTAAATATATTTGAAATTTTGAAGCCAACTATTTTCAAAGCACTGCTAACTTTGATTTTGTGTGTGTGTGTCTGTGTTTCTTAGCTTTTAATAAGTGAGAAGCACACAAACCTCATCGCATTTTATACTTGTCATTTGCCTCAAGACCTTGCTGTCACCCAGTATGCACTGTTTTTGGAAGGTGTTACAGAATTTGAGCAACGGCAACAGTGCCTGGAGCTGGCTAAGGAAGCAGGTAAAAAGTAGTTAAGAATTTCATCTATTGCCAGGCAGTGAGTGGTGGCTCAGGCCTTTAATCCCAGAACTTGGAGAGGCAGAGGCAGGAGGATCTCTCTGAATTCAAGGCCAGCCCGTTCTACAGACTGAGTACTAGGACATGCTCAGAAGCTACAGAGAGAATCCTTATTTTGAGGAAGGAAGGAAGGAAGGAAGGAAGGAAGGAAGGAAGGAAGGAAGGAAGGAAGGAAGGAAGGAAGGAAGGAAGGAAAGAAGGAAGGAAGGAAAAGAATTTCATCTGCTACTTCTTTTTAGGTATATATTGTATAAAATAATGAGGTTTTTTCTTTATATATTTTTTTCTGCAGATTTTTTTTATTTGAATTAGAAACAAGATTGTTTTACATGACAATCCCAGTTCCCTTTCCCCCTCCTCCCCTGCCACCACCACCCCCCCCAAACTAAAGCCAGCTGTCAGTCTGGGGAGCAAGAGTTCCCTGATGTTCAGGTTAGTTGTTTCTGTGGGTTTCACCATCCTGGTCTGGACTCCTTTTCAGGACCCCTTTCACTCTTCCTTCTCTGAATCTGGGTTCCAGTTCAGTTCGGTGATTAGTTGTGGGTATCTGCTTAAAATAATGAGTTTTGTTATGACATTTTTCAAATGATACTTGCAAGTATTTTGATCATTTTTATCCCTATGTCTATTCACATTAAAAAAAATGTGTTTGTGTATAAAGAACAAGAAGTAGGGGATTTGCACATGCTAGGATATGAACATGCCACAGCACATGTGTGAGGTCAGAGAACCACCTTAGGCATTGGTTCCTCATCTCCACCCTGTTTTGAGACAGGGTCTGTAGTTTTCCTGCTGCATAAGCCAGGCTAGCTGGCACCAGGGCTTCTGGGATACTCTGCGGCAGCCTCCCTCCTTCCCGTAGAAACACTGAATCTACTGCATCCCTCTTTTTACCAGGCTGAGTCTGGCCGTCTTAACTTGGGTTCTCGTTCTTTATTGTGCAATATCCATTCCGCTCCCTGATAGGCCTTCGGGCTCACTTTCGTTTGGCTTTTGTCTTAATATTCTTCTTTTGAGGAATAAAAGCAGTAGAAATCTCAGTGAAATTCTTTTGGAAAATGAAAACAACTTGTGTAAAAATTTTGGTTTTGGTTTTTAGCGAAAAATTCTCACTGTGTAGCCCAAGTTGGCCTGGAACTTGCCCCAGGCTAGCCTCAGATTCAATGATCCTCCTGACTCATCTACCAAGTGCTGGCATTACAGACATAAGTCACCACAGCCAGTCTAAAATATTTTCAAATGATATTTTCTGTAGTGTTTTCCCAAGTGTATGTATTTAAAATGAATTTTTGGCAGTGCATACAAGTTCAGGTTACATGATGGTCATGTGGAGAGCAGAAGCCAGCCTGCAGTTGCTTTCTTTCTACCATGTGGGCCCTGGGATTTGAACTGGGCTCAATAGACTTGGTGGCAAGCACCTTTATATGCTGAACCGTCTCACTAGCCCTATCTATGTATTACATCTTTAAGAAGTTGTTCTAGGGTTTGGCGATGTAACTTAGTGGCAGAATGCTTATCTAACATCTGTAAAGCCATCCATTCAATCCTCAATGCCAAAAATATGAAAAAGAATTATTCCAGATTTACCAAGTTGTTGTAACTATTTAGAGAATATTCACATTAATAATTACTCTTTGGTTTTTGTTTTTTCATTTTCAAACATTCCTTAGATTTGGATGTTGCAACAATAACAAAAACTGTAGTTGAGAATATTCGAAAGAAAGATAATGGTGAATTTAGTCACCATGACCTGGCTCCATCCCTAGATACTGGCACGACTGAGGTAATTTGGGTGAGGGGGGTTGAGTTTCATGTAACTTATAAACTATCTTATTCCTTGCTGAACTCCTTCTTTAAAATACACTGAGTTTTGTTTGTTTGAGTGGGGGGGGGGGTTCTTGGAACTCGTGAACTCACAGAAATCTGCCTGCCTCTGCCTCCTGACTGCTGGAATTAAAGGCATGCCCTTCTTTTTAAAAAACTGTATGTCACTATAAAGGGCTTAAAATTTTTTCATATATTTATTTTCTTTTTTTAATATATTTTATGTGCATGGGTGTTTTGCATGCGTGCATGCATGCATGCATGTATATCTGGTGTTCAAGGAGGCCAGAAGAAGGTGCTGAATCCTTTGGAACTAGAGTTGCAGACAGTTGTGAGTCAATATGTAAATTCTGAGAATTGAACCCATGACCACTGGAAGAGTAGTCAGTGCCCTTAGCCACTGAGCTATCTTTCTGGCCACCAAGGTCTTTTAAATGGCAAAAGTTGGCAGCAATTTTAAGGTTTTATTAAAACAATAAATTATGGTCAAGAAGGAGTCTCTTATTGAGCAGACCTGTGTTGGCTTTTTGCTCGTCAGGTTCTGGCAGATGCTTTAAAAGCTGCTGACTTCTGTCTTTAGGAAGAAAGGTGAAATCTCAGAAGGGCAACAGCCTGGGGCTGTGGCTGTGGCTCAGTGCTTGCCTAGCATTTGTGAGCCCCAGAGTTATTTCCTGCGTCCCATATCCAATGAGTTAGGTTGGTGAGACATACAGTGAATAATTCCACATAGTCTAGTGAGTTCTTTCAATAATTGAGTGGAGAGCTGTTAAGTAGAACAGAGGAACATTGGCTTCTTTCATAATTTTATATCATGAGGGGAAAATGTTTCCATTTAGAGTGTGTTGTAACTTCCACTCATTTGCAAGATAGCTTTGAAATAAATGGGTTTTCTCTGCTTCCGATGACCAGGAGGACCGTGTAAAGGTGGATGTGATTGACTGGCTGGTATTCGACCCAGCACAGAGGGCAGAAGCACTGAAGCAGGGCAACGCCATCATGAGAAAGTTCTTAGGTGGGTTGTCCTCTCACATTTTATCAGATCCATATGTTCTTTTCTTTTAACTTTTGTTTTTGCAGAACATTTCATATATTTCATAAATAAATGAGAAGGAGGGACACTTGAGATAGCTTACATTAGTACCAGGGAGCAGGGTGCTCTTGGGCAATCAGTTGCCTCCACCTGTGTACCCTCAGTGATCCAGTGATCCATTGGAAAGCCATCTGAATTGACTACAGCATTAAGTAGTCATCTGTTCGTTCAGTAACTGTTTATTGGGGCTGAAGAGCTGGCTCATAGTTGAGAGCACTTGCTACTCTTGAAGAGGAACCAAGTTCAGTTCCCACCACCCACATGGCAGCTCACAACCATCCATAGTTCAGGTCCAGGGGATCTTCTGGCTCCTGTGAGTACCAGGTCCACACATGATGCACATAATTCATGTAGGCAGAACACTCATATGTGTAAACACTGAGTAACCTGATAATGACAGGCCTATGCTAATTATCTCTAACATACTCAGTCTTTAATACTAAAGTCACAGTTTTGACCTTTGCCCATTATCAGTGACAGGTGCTTGTTGTTACTACATCTATTTAGTATTTGTTTTTGAGTGGGGAGTATGTGTGTACCATGGTGCATGTGTGGAGGTCAGAGGACAGTTTACTCTTCTTACAACTTCTCTCATTCCACCATGTTGGGCTTCTCAATGAGCATCTTTACCTGCTGAGACGTCCCCTCAGCTAGGCCCTCACTCTTACAAAGCACAAGTTGCATGGTCTCCTGGGTCAGTAGTTTGTTTGTTTGTTTGTTTACGATTTATGTTTATGGGTATTTTGCCTGCATGCATATATGTGTTCCATGGATCTTCTAGAACTGGAGTTACAGACAGTTGTGAGCTGCCATGTGGGTGCTGGGAATTGAACCTGGGTCATCTAGAGAGCAGTTGGTGCTCCCAACTGAGCCACTTCCACAGCCCCAAGTCAGTAAGTAGTTCTTTAGCAGAAGCTGTGAAATATATCTCCAAACAGGAACACTTGACCAAGGACCACACTTCACGTGCATGTAAAAGGCTGAGAATTCCCACAAAGAGGTGCATAGCATCGATCCCCATGTAGCAGGCCATATGCTAGCGTAAACAGCTGAGCAAAGCTGTGCAGGAATCCCATCCAGGTACTCATTATAAAGGTTTCCTCATGTTGTTCAGTCTCAGAGTAAATTGACTTTACGAACCATTAGGGAATCCATTATTTAGTAATGTCCTAAAATAAAACTACGTCTTACAAACAAAACTGTATTAATAAACCACAATACCAAATTTGTGACAGCCTAGAAACAGGAACTAAGAAAAGAAAAACTAATGCTTCAGAGATTAAGAAGCAGTTACGTAGTTCACCATTCCTGAGGCAGAACTTCTAGGACTGTACTGCAGTAGAGAACTTGAGCTGAGTGCAAGCAACCAAGAGAGTATGCATGCATCCATTTCTCTGCACCCCTGACTGTGGGTGTGACACATGCATCCATTTCTCTGCACCCCTGACTGTGGGTGAGACACATGCATCCATTTCTCTGCACCCCTAACTATGGGTGTGATGTGATGCATTGGTTTGGATATGAGATGACCAGCTGTTATGAGGTTTTGCTGCCTTGACTTTTCTGCTGTTTTGTGTATTATAACTTGGAACTGTGAGCTAAAGTAGACCTTTCTCCCCTGTGTTGCCTTCTCTTGGACTATTTTATCATAGCAGCAGAAAAGAAATTAGGACACTTTCCAACATGGTTTGCAACCTGAAAATCACAGGCACTTGCTTACAGTCATCCTAAAAATGGTACCGTCAGCCAAGAAAGCCTTCCTTGCTGGAGAGATGGCTCAGAGGTGAAGAGCACTGACTGCTCTTCCAGAGGTCCTGAGTTCAATTCCCAGCAATCACATGGTGACTCACAACCATCTATAATGAGATCACGTATGCCTTCTGGCCTGCAGGCATACGTGCTGGCAGAACATATAATAAATAAATCTTAAAAAAAAAAAAAAAGAAAAAGAAAAACAAAAAACCCACCAAACAAAAAAAGTTCTAGATGGAACTCTGGCTTTGCTGTGTTACTAGTTAAACCTTGAAGAACTGGCTTCCCCAATACTGGGAGGGCTTATGTAGCAGGCGTGTATCTGGGGGAAGATGCAGCCCACAATTTCTAGTCCCACCAAAGGGGAGAAAACCAACTATTCTGTCAGGCTTTGTATCATGAAACCAAATCCATTTAATAGTAAATTCTTGCTGTAGTAATCAGCTTTGTATATAGTGTCATAGCCTCAGACTTTGGGAAATGTCACTTCTCTAAGACATAGATGTATGTGAAAGTAACTGTCTGTGTTACCTTACACTGGGAAAGAGCCAGCCCACTAGAGATATCTCCAAGACCTTTGGAGAGGTATGAGAACTGAAATATAAACATGTAATCAGTGATTTGATACTGTAAGAGGCCAGTACACAGACAATCTAGATATGGTATCACTCATCTTTAATCCCAGCACTTAGGAGGCAGAGGCACAGGCAGGCCTCTGTGAGTTCAAGGCCAGCTTGATCTATATGGTGAATTCCAGGACAACAGTATATAGAAGTCCATATATTTTGAGGTTTTTTGTTTTTTGTTTTTTTTCTTTTTCACAGCATCAAAGAAACATGAAGCTGCAAAAGAAGTGTTTGTAAAAATCCCTCAAGATTCCATTGCAGAAATCTATAATCAGTGGGAGGAGCAAGGCATGGAGAGCCCACTTCCTGCTGAAGATGACAATGCTATCCGAGAGCATTTGTGTATCAGAGCCTATCTGGTGAGACTGAACAGAGAATTAGTCTTTGTGATTTTCCCGATTCACTCTTGGAACTTGACTACGTGTATAATTTTTCATTTTTAATTGTGTGTAGGTGTGTGCTAGTGGGGATGTGCATGTGAGTGCAGGGGCCTGTGGAGGCCAGGGGCATCCGAATCCCTGGAGCTGGAGTCACAGATACTTGTGAGCTGCCATGTGGGTGCTCTTAACCCCTGCTGAACCATCTTTCCAGCACTTGAACTTTTTCCAAAAGTGATGATGATTCATCTAAGTTCCCCTGTGATGCAGGGCTGACTAACTTACAGGATTGATGCCATGACCTTGTCGTTGACATGTGTCTGTCCATTGCTGATTAGGCAGGAATAGACGTGTGTGGTGCCTGGAACTTTTTCTTTCCTTTCTTTTTTATTTTTAAAGATTTATTTATTTATGTATATAGTGTTCTGCCTGCATGTATACTACACACCAAAAGAGGGGGCACCAGATCTCATTACAGAGAATTGTGAGACGCCATGTGTTTGCTGGGAATTGAACTCATGACCTCTCAGTGCTCTTAACCTCTGAGCCATCTCTCCAGCCACCCTGGAACTTTAAGATTGTGTGTGTGTGTGTGTGTGTATCAACTTTAGTGCTTCTGCTCTTGGCAACGACTTAAAAAAAAAAAAAAAGACTAAATGTTCCATATGTATTAGAGTAAATTAACATCATACTCAGTCAGGGTTTATTCAGCAAATAAGTGATTGCTGTGGACATGTAGTAGGGCTAAGTTTGAGGATAGAATTTTGTCTTTGACTATAAAAGCCAAGAGACTAATCAAGAAGAGAAGTAGACACGCCTGCCTCATAGTGACTGGTGGCAAGATGCACACACATGAGCACAGTGCTGGGAAACAACACAAAACACCTGGTCAGTATCGGTTGCTTCATAGAACATTCCCTTACTTGGATTTTTTTTTTTTTTTTTTTTTTTTAAGATTTATTTATTATGTATACAGTGTTCTGTCTGCATGTGTCCCTACAGGCCAAAAGGGGGCACCAGATCTCATTAGGGATGGTTGTGAGCCATCATGTGGTTGCTGGGAATTGAACTCAGGACCTCTGGAAGAGCAGTCGGTGGTGCTCTTCACCGCTGAGCCATCTCTCCAGCCCCTGGAATTTTTGAGTAAGAATTATTTCTAAGAACTAGCACTTTTAAATACCTCTTGAGCAATAAAAGTATGAAAACTTTCTATATTCTCAACAATACTTGGGAAGCTGAGCCAGGAGGATTGTCATGACTATGAGGCCAGTCTGGGCTTCATGTGAGTTCCACACTGACCTGGTTTTAAAGAAGACCCTGTCTCAAAAACAAAATGTAAAATCACGCGTTTCGTTTTGTTTAACTTGGTGTTTAGGAAGCCCATGAGACCTTCAATGAGTGGTTTAAGCATATGAATTCAGCTCCACAAAAACCTGCATTGATATCTCAACCAACTTTTACAGAGAAAGTGGCTTTTGAACACAAAGAAAAGAAATATGAAGTAAGTTAATGTGAGTCTGAGATGAGCCTCTTTAATCTTAAAAAATTGAATGTATTTTGAGGGGTCATTTTTTTTTTAAGCATTTATGTTCTGGTTGGAATGGGATTTTCCTGTTACATATTCTGCTTTGAACCGTGTTCATTTTTCTGTAGGTAATCTTGAGAAATGGCTGCTTGGGCATGGTGGCACATGCCTTTAATCCCAGGACTTGGGAGTCAGAGCCAGAGCTATACATAGTGAGATCCTTTCTCAGAAAAACAAAATAAGAAGGAAGGAAGAAATGCCTTTAGATATTAGTATTCATTTACTAAACTAATATTTTATTATTTCATCTATCTGCTATTCATTAATAGTTTTTCTTTATATACATGTCTTGCTAAATTATCAACTCTTATGGCTGATGATCTTGTTGCTGGGCAGCGGTGGTGCACACCTTTAATCCCAGCACTCGGGAGGCAGAGGCAGGTGGATCTCTGAGTTCAAGGCAGCCTGATGTACAGAGCAAGTTCCAGGACATCCAGGGCTACACAGAGAAACCCTGTGTCAAAAGGACAAAATAAGAGGACTTTTATTGGGTCCATCACAGCTGCTTGTGTTTGTTCTGCAGATGGACTACAGTATTTGGAAAGGACATTTAGATGCCCTCACTGCTGACGTAAAGGAGAAAATGTACAACGTCCTGTTGTTTGTTGATGGAGGATGGATGGTAGATGTCAGAGAGGTAAGTTATGTGTTTTGTTTATAGGTTTAAAAATAAGATTAACAAACTGGTGAGGTGGCTCAGCCAGTAAAGGCACTGCTACCAAGCCTGGTGGCATAGTTCAATCCTCAGGGTTCAAATGGTGGAGAGAAACAACTTCTGCCAGTTGTCCTTTGACCTCCACATGCAGACAGACCCACATGTGGGTACCCTTACACATACATGTAAACACACACAAGTAAATTAATTTGATGAATATCTTATTTAATGTGTATGAGTGTTTTGCCTGCATGTATGTCTGTGCACCATGTGTGTGTGCCTGGTGCCCATGGAAGCTAGAAAAGGGCATCTAATCCCCTGAAACTAGAGTTAGAGAATGGATATGAGTAGCCGCCTGGGGCTGGGAGTCCACCTCAGGACCTCTGGAAAAGCAGCATGTACTCTTAACCACTGAGCCATCTCTCCAGCCCCTTTCTTAGAAAATTTTTTAAAAAGCCAACAACAGTAACAAGAACCATATACACTGTATCTTCTAATGTTCCTTCTTAAATAAGAACATCTAAGGTTTTATGTAAAGTTAGTAGTTATAATTTCCCTGCCACCCCCCACTCCCATGTTTTAAGCTTAACTGAAAATGCTACCTTGGATTAGGAGTGTTTCATTCTTTTTTGGGTAGGGGGAAGGTTCCAGGCAGGGTTTGTTTCTCTGTGGCTTTGGAGGCTATCCTGGAAGTAGCTCTTGTAGACCCCCTGACTGCTGGTTTAAAGATAAATTCTATCAAACCTGAGTCCAAGCTTTGATGTGTGTAACTTAACTTAGAAATAGGTGAGTCTAGTACTATGAGACATAAAGCAGTGGCATCCCTGTGAGCTACCCACTTAGATGACTCAGCATGTTCTTCCTTAAATACTACAGAGTAAGAATGAGCTGCAAAAGCCAAGGTGGCTTATGCCTGCTACCCCAACATTTGGGGGGCTGAAGCAAGAGGATTATGGGTCAAGGGCACTCTAAACTGTTCCTCCCCACAAGAGAAGTAAGTGCAGAAGGAAAGCACAGCAGATTTTGTTGTGAGTCCAGATGAAGAGATCACTCTGGCTGTGGGTAGCACTGTGCTGGAGCACTTGCTTGGCATGATAGAGCCCTGACTGGACCCACAGCACATCAGTACAGGAAAACAAGGTTGGCATGGTGGAGCCCTGGTCTGGACCCACAGCACATCAGTTAAGGTCAGTTAAGGAGAAACAAGGTTGCTTTTACCTGGAAGGGGTCTGGACAGGATGCTTAAGGGAGTGTTGAACAAGTAGTGGAAGTGCTATGAGATGAGGAAGACACAGATAAGGCAGTGTTAAGAAGGGAGAGGTAATGAGGCCGGCATTAGTTACTTTTCTTGGTAGTATTTCTGGTGTCTTTTCTTCTGCCATCCTTCATAACCTCTTGTGTTTATAGTTTCCTTATTTTTTTAATTATGTAAGAAAATGATCCATTTCCTCTCCTTGCTCACCCTTCCTGCCACCTGATTCTTGTTGCTAGCTGTGTCTTCATTGTCAGGTTGGTATGCTGTATTAGACCACAGGACCACCTGCAGATAATGTACATGCCCACCTAATGGTATTTACTCTCGTTCCTTTAGTGTGGTGCCAAATGCCTACTAAGAACCAGCTTAGGAGAGGATGGTTTGTTTGGGTTTGGGCTGTGAGGGTTACAGTCTTTGGCAGCAGGAGTGAGAGGCAGCTGGTATGTCTGCAGTTAGGAAGGAAGGAATGTGGTCAGGCTATGAAACCTCAAGCTCTCTCACTCACCCTATTACCCACTCTAAGCCTCCCCCTCCCTAAAGCTTCCAGAACATTCCTAAACAGCTCCACCCTCTGGGGACCCAGTACTCAAACACTTGAAACCTATGAGCGACATTTCACACTTAAACCACAGCAAGGCCTGACCCTGACCATGATGGAATGCTAACTCCTGCGTCTTGGATAATTGGGATGTCATTTTGAACATTACTTGGTTCTGCAAGTCATATGCACTGGGGTCTTTTCCTCCTCCACCCTTCATATCACATTTATTGCTTTTTCTGTAATTAGTTGCTACATTTCCCCACTTCTCTAGCTTCTTTTCTTACAAGAGTGAATATTAACAGGGACAGGGCTAGGATAGGGCCTCTGATTGATGCTTTTACAGATAATGGGATTTTCAGGGTCACTCCTGAGTTGTTTGCTTATTCATGGTATTGGGATTGAGGCCAGGCCTCGCATATGCTAGGCAAGCGTGGTACCGCTGAACCCTCAGTGTACTTTTTGTTTGTTTTGTTTTCTAGACAGGGTTTCTCTGTGGCTTTGGAGGCCTTCCTGGAGCTAGCTCTTGTAGACCAGGCTGGTCTCGAACTCACAGAGATCCACCTGCCTCTGCCTTCCGAGTGCTGGAATTAAAGGCGTGCGCCACCAACGCCTGGCCTCAGTGTACGTCTTAATCCTAAAGTTCGTAATAAAACTCCCCAGCATAATTTTAAGTGTTCAGTAGGTTTCTTAGGCCAAACCTTTCTTTTCTGATTCAGGCTTGTGTTGAAGTAAGATCCGAATATGGTAAAATACCAAAACTTGAGGATTATATTGATATATCAATATCTTTTTAATTTTGATTATTGGTTAATTTTAGATTAGATAATAAAAGCTATAAAATAGTCTGGAATCTCTTGAGAGATGGAAAGTAATAAATGATTATTTTACAAATGCTGAGAGGTGGGTCAGCAGTTAAGGGCATTGCCCTTCCTTCCAGAAGACCAAGCCCCTGGTCTGTAAGTTTTCTTCAGATCACCTATGCCCACTTTAAAGCTATCTAAACAGTTGTTATACAGTATCGCTTAGCAAATAATGATAAAGTATTCGTGCTTAGTACTCTCCATTTGTTGTTGGCTAAATCTATTGGTTCCTAATGTGACTGACTTTTTGGTTTTGGTGGTGGTGGGTGGTTTATATTTTTGAGACAGGGTCTCAGTAGCAGCCTAGCACACTGTATAGATCAGGCTTGCTCTGAATTTGAACTTACCCCCTCCCCTCCTGAGTGCTGGGGTTTGGGGTGTCAGGTGTGACCACTGGACCTTGCTGTAGTTGACTTTTCTGTTTGTAAGGGTATGTCACTTACAGTTGTTCAAATGATGACTTGATGCCTGTCTGTAGGATGCTGAGGAAGACCCTGAAAGAACACATCAGATGGTTTTACTAAGAAAGCTCTGTCTGCCCATGCTGTGTTTCCTGCTTCATACTATATTGCATAGCACAGAGCAGTACCAGGAGTGCCTGCAGTTGGCTGACATGGTGTCCTCTGAGCGCCACAAACTGTACCTGGTGAGTTCTGAACCATTTGCAGTTTTAAGTTTTAACATTGGATAATATTTGTGAATACTTGTTTACATTTTTTTAGTTCTTCCATTTTCTGAAAATAATGTTACAATTTTAGTGTACTTTTGAAAAAACTTGTCTCTGTGAGTGAATGGAAGTATATAGTCTGCCCTGAAAATCAGCACGTCTCTGAGGCACATAGATCTTAAGATTACTTTTTAAAAAGTTGATCGTCTAACTTTTTTTTTTTTTTTTTTTTTAATGTCAGGTATTTTCTAAGGAAGAACTAAGGAAACTGCTGCAGAAGTTAAGGGAATCCTCTCTGATGCTTCTAGACCAGGGGCTTGACCCGCTCGGATATGACGTTCAGTCATAACTCATCACCTCTGATGCCCCGGACACGGGGTTGTTTGGTTTTGACCAAATATACATATTTGTAATTACTGATTTTTTTTTTCCTTTGGCATTTTTTGGGGAAACTGTAAAATTTAAGCTTTTGAATTTTGTATTATATCAGTATTTCTTTAAGTATTTTTTAATGAAATTATACAAAATAAATTTTTTGTTGTATAAATGCTAGTTTTCTCTTATGTAATAGAATAAACAAATTAAATGTTATATTATTCTTTTTGCTGTAAGTTTCTGACATTAAAATTTAAAGAGAATAGAGAATAAAAATAGATTCATTTTCCTTTTGGTTTTTCGAGACAGGGTTTATCTGTATTGCTTTGGAGACTGCCCTGGAACTCGCTCTGTAGACCAGGCTGGCCTCAAACTCACAGAGATCGCCTGTCCCTGCCTCCCAAGTACTGGGATTAAAGGTATTCGCCACCACCGCCCTGCAAGAATAGATTCATTTTCAAGACAGGTACGTAATTTCTCATTTCTCATAAAATTTAATATTTTTCTGAATAGTAAAGATGAATCTAGCAAGAGTATTTTCAAATGGAGCTGGAGAGATGGCTCAGCAGTTAAGAGCACTGGCTGTTCATCCAGAGGACCAAGATTCATTTCCCAGTATACATACGGTGGCTCACAAACCATCTGTAATTCCAGTTCCAGAAGATCTAATGCCCTCTTTTGGCCTCTGTGAGCGTCAGGCACAATGATAAACAACCACATAGAAATAAAAATGAGCCAAGTACCCACATGGACCAAGAACAGTCACATATAACTCCATCTTCAGATGATCTGACCCACTTATTTGCACAAACCCACACAAAATACACATGATTAATTTTTTTTTTTTTTTTTAAGATTTTACTTATTATGTATGCTGTCTTTGGCCTACACACCAGCAGAGGGCACCAGATCACACTCAAGGTGGTTGTGAGCCACCATGTGGTTGCTGGAATTAAACTCAGGACCTCTGGAAGAACAGTCAGTGCTCTTAACCCCTGAGCTATCTTTCCCCGCCCCCCTTTTTTTTTTAATTGTAGAACGAGGTTATATAGCAGTATTGTTGAACCAATACTAGTTTTCCTATGTGTGGTCATTGGAGTTGTGACAATGTAGGGAAGTGCTCTCCCTCATCCTTAGGAGGTGCACACTGAAATATTTATGGTTGAAAGTCATAAAATCTGGGCTGGAGAGATGGCTCAGAGGTTAAGAGCACTGACTGCTCTTCCAGAGGTCCTGAGTTCAATTCCCAGCAACCACATGGTGGCTCACAACCATCCATTATGAGATCTGGTGCCCTCTTCTGGTGTGCAGATATACATGGAAGCAGAACGTTGTATACATAATAAATAAATAAAATCTTTAAAAAAAAGTCATAAAATCTGTGCTTTATGTTGAAATAGTTTAGCTTTAAAATTAAAGTCTACACAGTTAAAGCAACGGAGTAAAATAGGAACTGTCTAAAGGGCCGAGGAGTGTTTATCATACTAATCTTTCAACTTCCCTTTACATTTAATTTTTTTTCAAGATAAAAAGGTTTTTACATAAGCCGGGCGTTGGTAGTGCATGCCTTTAATCCCAGCACTCTGGAGGTAGAGGCAGGTGGATCTCTGTGAGTTCGAGATCAGCCTGGCCTACAAGAGCTAGTTCCAGGACAGCCTCCAAAGCCACAGAGAAACCCTGTCTCGAAGGAAAAAAAAAAAAAAGGTTTTACATGGTGTTCAAAAATCCATAGCAGAACTGAGTATGCATGTGGATAATAAAAGAACTTTCTGACTTTATCCCAGACAACAGGGATTGTAGTGCATGATGTGAAATCCACAAAGAATCAGTAAAAGCTGAGAAAAAGAAAAAAAACTGAGTATCGTAATTTTAAAAAGTGGTACGCCGACAGAGCTTGGGTAGAGGGGTGTTTTATTGGGGGAAAGTGAATGGGAAAGGGGTAGGGGATGCCGGCCTCTGGGGACAAGAGGCGGGAAGGGAGAGGCCGAGAAAAAGAAAAATGGGAGGTGGGCAGGGCCCTTTTAAAAGGGAACGTAGTTGCAAGGCAGTGATGGCTCATGCCTTCAATCCCAGCACTCGAAAGCAGAGGCAGGTGGATCTCAGTGAGTTTGAAGACAGCCAGACCTACACAGAGAAACCCTCTCTAGAAAAATTAAAGGAAAAAAAAAAAAAGGAACTTAGTGAAAGTGCACAGGAGGTGCTCTTAGTGGCTGCAGCTGACGACGTATCCTGTCAGAGCCTCAAGGACGCCAGTGCAGGTGCCCGAATACTAACAAATACAAATTTTCATTTCCAAATAATAATCCTCTCCACCTCCAAAATTTTGAAGTTGAGCTTCATATTTGCTACTATAATGAGCCTCTTAGGAGTGCAAATATCTTGGCCATACAGAAAAATGTACTTGCTTCTTAGGTTTACACAGAATTTGTGGGTGAAAGATGTATCTGTGGTTTGAAGTTTTTCGGGTCAAGCAAGCCAAAATGTTTTCAAATCTGAGTATACGACAGCTATACTGTCTTCTCCACTCTTCCATATATTTAGACCTTTAAAGCTATTTAAAAATACACTTTCACTAAGTAATGCCGGTCTGCAGAGGATAAAACTGTTCAGCACCCGTGGAGTGTAAAATTGGCGAGGAGTCTGCGCCGCAGGAGACGTTGACAGGGAAGTCGGGTGACCTGCCACAGATAATAATCGCCCCCTGCAACCAGCGAGAGGCCAAGGGCTCCTAGCAGTTGGGCAACCCGATGGGCTGCGGTAGGCGCCCAGCGCGCCTGCGCGGCGGAAGTGCGAGCAGGGTCACGTGGCCCTAGGGGGCGGGACCCAGAGGAGCAGCCGGGTACCCGCTCCGAGGGCGGCGGCCTATCCAGCCCAGCCTCCGAGCGCTCGCGGCGGCCCGGGACCTGGCTGGCGCATGCCTGTCTTCGGCCGGACCCTGAGGCGGGCGGCTGCGGCACGCGGTGCTGGAGGGCCCGGGCAGCCGGAGAGCGGCCGGGCGCCCCGCGGGGAGGCTGGACAGCCCGGGCTTGGCTGAGAGTGCTGCTCCGTCGCCGGCGGGCATCATGGCATCGCTGGCAGACCGGGTCCGGGGCAACGGGCGCATCGCCGCCGGGCTCCTGTTCAACTTGCTGGTGTCCATCTGCATCGTGTTCCTTAACAAATGGATCTATGTACACCACGGCTTCCCCAATATGAGCCTGACCCTGGTGCACTTCGTGGTCACCTGGCTGGGCTTATACATCTGCCAGAAAATGGACATCTTTGCCCCCAAAAGTCTGCCGCTCTCCAAGATCCTCCTCCTGGCCCTCAGCTTCTGTGGCTTTGTGGTCTTCACCAACCTTTCTCTACAGAACAACACCATAGGCACCTATCAGCTGGCCAAGGCCATGACTACGCCGGTGATCATAGCCATCCAGACCTTCTGGTACCAGAAGAGCTTCTCCATCCGAATACAGCTCACGCTGGTGAGTAGCTGGACGAGCGAGCGCGTCCCTGGCCACCCACCGGATTGTCTTGGTTATCATACGTGCTTCTATTCCCCGGGAAAATTGAATGCACCTTGCTTATAGCCTGGCATGCTGGCGGCTAATTACCATCTTCTTGATTCCACACACGAGTCTATAAGAGAGTCACCGTCCGGCTTATTTTGGAGAGGGGTGGAAAAAGCCATTTTGGCACTCAGCTGGCTCTTAATAAAAGGGTGTGTTGCTGTGGTTTTTAGAACTGCTATATGATGGAAATTAAATGCTGTGATTGGTGACGGGCGGGGCGGGGGAGGGGGGAAGCCGACTTAGATGGTACTGTTGAAAGTGTCAGAGTACCTGCGAAAGCTTAACCTGGAAAGGAAAAAAATTCCTACCCCGGGGGAATAGAACCACGTATGATAACCATGAAATGGTTTAGCATAAAATATCTCAGGATATGCATTCATCGGCATACTGTTGGGAGTGCTTGTGTCTAAATAAAAGAGTCATTAAAACAACGTTAGCAGTTGTGTTTAGTGTTTATTAGTATTTATTTCTTACATATTTATGTTCATATGTTAAGTACTAGTTTGGCGATCCATTTACTTACCTGGAAATGCGCATAGTATTTCCTTAAAAAGCCCGATGCTCTGGGCGTTGGTGGCGCACGCCTTTAATCCCAGCACTCCAGAGGCAGAGGCAGGTGGGTCTCTGTGAGTTGGAGGCCAGCCTGGTCTCCAGAGCGAGTGCCAGGATAGGCTCCAAAGCTACACAGAGTAACCCTGTCTTGAAAAACCAAAAAAAAAAAAAAAAAAAAAAAAAAAAAAAAAAAAAAAGCCCGATGCATGGATTCATTATTTTCTCCCAGATACAGAGTTGTATGTCTGCAGAGGATTACACTATTTTATATGGTATTAGCAGTTTTCCCAAACGAAGAAAAAATACAGTTCAGTGTTCTCCAGAGATGTGTTTCATTAGTTTTGTAAGAAACTGTTCTTGAATTTAATCTCAACAGCATTTGCTCTTTTTCTTTACAGATCCCTATAACTGTAGGTGTAATCCTAAATTCTTATTACGATGTGAAGTTTCATTCTCTTGGAATGGTGTTTGCTGCCCTTGGTGTGTTAGTTACATCCCTTTATCAAGTGGTTGGTAATTTTTTTTTCTTTATGTGTCTTTTTAGCAGATTTCGTAAATTTTGAAGCTGTAACCCAAGGTTTAGAAAATACAGTATAGAGACAATAAACTGTTGGGAAGAAAGCCTAATTGATAAGTTGTGTAACTCCTGGTGAAGAGGAGACAGAAAAACTTGGGGGTGTGATGCTCACCAAATGCCTGTTTGTAAGTGCACGATACCCATACTTAACAGAGTTTGGGGCAAGTTTGCTTTTTGGGTTTTTTTGCTTTGTTTTGTTTTATGGGAAGTCTTTACAAAATGAGCAATAAGGCTTTGCTTCATAAGTTTGTTGATTATATTTTATTTTATATTTTATATAATCAACAGAGTAAATGACAAGTTGCTCTTAAGAAGTGCATACATTTCCAGACGTTTGAACAAGAAAAAAAAAAATCAGATGTAAAAACTTTAAAACTCAGAAGAAGTGTTGGTGTTACAACTCTGGCTTTTGTAATTTGTTGAGGTAAATAAAGTGGTTTCTAGGTTTTTAACCTTTTGTACAAACAGTGCCTTGCCTGTAGCCAGGATACAGTTAAACTTTTTTCATGGAGTCACTTCATTACCATAAATTCCCAACAAGCTGCTTCTTGGGTCCTGTATAGTGGTGAGAAATAAATAACAGTAAACAGTGAAACAGTATTCTCTCTATACTGAAAATCTTGGTCTGGAAATTCTGGGTGTGCCTGCATGGGGAATCAAAGCCAAATATAGCAAATGTTACAACAACTCTGTCACAAGTATCCACAGGTTATAAAGGTAGGCATTCTAGTTAGAATGTTTGTTCAGTACTACACCCTACCACCTTACTCTTTGCTGGTAATGATTTCCCAGAAACATCTACTATTCCTGGGGGTGGGGTGCTGAGGATTGGACCCACAGCCTTGTTGAATTCTAAGCAAACTTAAATACTGTGCTACAACTGACCCAGTCAGCTAACAACTTCAGCAACTACCAAAACTTCTAGGATGTTGTCCTGGGGGAAGAACCCAAGACCTTTCACACACTAGGCAAATAATCCACCACTCAGCTACAACCCCAGCTCTCCTACCTTTTACTTTTTTTTTTAATTTTATGTATTTGTTATGTATACATTGGTTCTGCCTGAACACCAGAAGAAGACACCAGATCTCATTATAGATGGTTGTGAGCCACCATGTGGGTACTGGGACTTGAACTCAGGACCTCTGGAAGAGCAGCCAATGCTTTTAACCTCTGAGCCATCTCTCCAGCCCACCTTTTGCTTTTTATACTTATTTTGTTTATATGCACTAGTACATGTGTGCATGCACATACCAGTCACCATGTGCAGATAGAGGTCAGAGGGCAACGTTCAGAGGCCAGAGTCTATTCTCTCCCAGCATGTGGGTCCCTAGGATTGAACTTCGACAGTCAGGTTTGGCAGCAGAGACCTTTACCCATTGATCCTCTTTTTTTACTTTTTGTTGTGTTTTGTTTTTTGTTTTGAGACAGGACTATGTTACTCTGGCTTGCCTGAAACTCATGGAGATCTGCCTGCCTTCCAAGTGCTGGGATTAAAGGATGTGTTACCACACCTGGTCTACTTGTTAAATATTAGAGGTTTTTTTTTACTCCCTATACATAATTCCAGCTCACAACAATTACTTTTTTTTTTTTTTTGCCATTTTTGTTCCAGAAGGTTTCAAACTCACTGTAGATTAGAATCAAAAGGTTCTGTATCCCTGATGTTTACAAGGCTGATCAAGAAATGACTGCAGACCAATGGGCAAAGGTTCTGTCACAATAAACAGTAAAGGTACTAGGACAGAATAGGTAGACACCCCCACCCAATACACACACACACACACACACACACACACACACACACACACACACACACACACAGATGCCTTTTAGGAGATAGCATGATCACGAAGGTGGTTTTCCCAGGATGAGGCTTATACATTGCACTCCAGATGTGCTAACCCCTGCGATTTCCCTAAATTCTGGAAACCTGACTGCATAATTTTTGGTAGTGGGGGGACTGTGTTTGAGCTCTCCCATTTAAAGAGAGAGAGAGAGAGAGAGAGAGAGAGAGAGAGAGAGAGAGAGAGAGAGAGAGAGAGAGAGAGGAGTTCTTTTGAACAGTATTATATTTGCCTCTCATATCCTATTTGGTTTCTAAGTTTGTTCGGGTACAGCTGGGAACATTAAGAGAAGGTGAAAGAAGTATCTTCAGCTCTTAGCTGGAGAAATGGTGGGTTTGTTTGTTTGACAGACATCTTTATGCTCCCATGATAAGGAAAAGCAACTGTAACCCTAACCTTCAATACATGCATTCAGACTTGGCAGTCCATAGCCAGCCTCGGTAGTATCCCTCCATGCCAAGGAAGGTCTTGAGGAGCACCGAGGCAGAAATGGCAGTTTTGCACTCAGAATGGCTAGGCTAGACCAGAGGGAGAGTTCGTTTCAGTTGGAGGCACAGATGTTTGCTCGGCTGTGAAGTATTGAGGCTTATCCTTTAATATGTGTGAAAGCACAGAGCATTTGGGGAGAGCATTTGATGTGTTTAGTGAGGCTAGACTATAGGTGTGTTGTGGGAGCATGATGCTAAGTGGCTAGAACTGGATGGTAAAGTCTTGCTGCCAATCAGGAAATGCCTTTACTCTGCAGACACCAGCAAAAAATTGGGAAAAGGCTTTGCCAAACCTTATATTTAAGAGCAATGGCTCCAGTGGCAGTGGAGGGTACAAAAGGGAAAAAGAAAAGTGTGAAGAGTATGGCAGACAGGGTGGGAAGGTGAGCCTGCACTATCGGCAGCCTTCCTGTTTTTGCTCACCGTGCCACTCGTATAAGCAGGCGGGGGAAGAATCCCTTCTTTGTCCTTTATATTCTCAGAGGACTCCAGTGAAGGCTGGCAGAAGTGTGGTTCAGATTTCCTGTTTCTCCATTTGGGTCTTACTGGATTCCTATAGACTTACTTCATGTAACAGATACCTAGACTCAGGAAATGGGTCTGCAGAGGTGGTTCAAAAGCCAGGCTGTTTCTGCCAGATCTGCTTCAAACTGTCGGCTCTTCATATCTGTGAAGTATTTTGAGGACACGGGATATGAGATTTTGAGGTTTTCACTGAATGAGACAGTGTTTAGGGTTTCTGTTTACTCTGTTATGCCCAGTTATGTTGGTGGCATGTGGAAAACCTGACCCACAGAAGAGTTCTCTGGAGAGGAAAAATGTCTTCTGCCATTGATTGGGTTTTAAGTGGCTCCGAAGTCCACGTACCTTTAAAGCCACAAGTGGGAGTCCACTTAGAACATGTCACATACCAGGCTCACAGAGCTCCTGTATCTGAGGTGCTCATGGTCACTCATGTCTCCCCACTGTTGAAAACCTTTAGGGTAATGAGGTGTGTCATCTTCCCCTAGCCTGATGCTGTATGGCTTTGACTGAATGATGCTTCTCTCTGTCCCTAACTTATCTTGTCTCCTGATTTTCAGTGGGTGGGAGCCAAGCAGCATGAACTACAAGTGAATTCCATGCAGCTGCTGTACTACCAGGCTCCCATGTCCTCTGCCATGCTGCTGGTGGCTGTGCCCTTCTTTGAGCCAGTGTTTGGAGAGGGAGGAATATTTGGCCCCTGGTCAGTTTCTGCTTTGGTAAGTCCTGATTGTTTTGGTGCCTAAGAAACTGCAGTAGGCACATTTCTTTCCTTAGGCGGTTTTTGGGTTTTAGAGCACAATGTCAATTCTGTTCTCCCATCTAACCCCTTGTTTGCTCTGTAAGGAAGCCGAGTAAGCATTATCTTCAGATGAGGAAACAGGCACAGGAAGATGAAGGGACTGGCCTAGCTTGGAACAGCTGGACAGCGGCAAACCAGGTTACAGTTCATACTTTCCAGTGCCCGGTTACCATTCAGTCCCTGCCAAACTAGAGTCCACACATAATTTGGGCATTGTATTTTAAATTTTTTTTCCTTTTTTTTTTTTCCTTTTGGTTTTTCGAGACAGGTTTTCTCTGTGTAGCTTTGGAGCCTATCCTGGCACTCGCTCTGGAGACCAGGCTGGCCTCGAACTCACAGAGATCCGCCTGCCTCTGCCTCCCGAATGCTGGGATTAAAGGTGTGTGCCACCAACGCCCAGCTTCATTGTATTTTAATTTTATATTTGTACAATGTATTATAAAACAATGGCCTCATGTCATATAAATACTACGTACTTATTGGATAGAAACCTAAGAATGTCGAATTACCAGTTTTTGGTGCTGATCTCTTGCCTTGAGAGTAGAACCTATTGTCTGGTTGCCCACCAATGATGTAGCTCTCAGGAACCATTGCCTGAGCTGTAAACTTCCTGTCTAATGGAGAAGTAGCCAAGCAGAGTAGGTGAGGAGCACAAAGCAGGTCTAAATACTAGTACTGTTCTTTACCAGCTGTGTGGTCCTGGCCATCCATTCATTCGCTCTACCCTCCTGTGCTCTCAGCTGTAAGAAAGGGGTGCTGTTTATCCACCTGCCTTGAGCTCGTTGATGAGAATTAATGT
The DNA here is from genome assembly GCF_003668045.3 of Cricetulus griseus. Lineage (NCBI taxonomy): Eukaryota > Metazoa > Chordata > Mammalia > Rodentia > Cricetidae > Cricetulus > Cricetulus griseus. Next base: position 138,618,217 of record NW_023276806.1, read on the forward strand.
GTGAGCACATAAAACATACCGTAAGTTTTGGTTATCCTGATTTGTGTATGTATGGGTGTGGGATATATACATCTGCACACGGAGGCCAGAAATTGACACTGGTATCTTCATCAGTTATTCTCCCCCTTTGTTTTACAGCGGGGTCTCTCTCCAGCCCCAGGGATCCTCCTGTCTCCACTTCCCCAGCATTGAGATTACAGACACACAGCCACTCCGAGCTCTTGCCTGAGTTCTGGGTATCTAAACTCAGGCCTCATGCTTTGCCCCCCTGAGCCATCTCCCCATCACAATGCTTGTTATCTTCAAGTAGTTTCTTTGTTTGTTTTGTTTTTCAAGACAGGGTATCTCTGTGGCTTTGGAGCCTGTCCTGGAACTTGCTCTGTTGACCAGGCTGGCCTTGAACTCACAGAGATTTACCTGTCTCTGCCTCCTGGGGATGGGATTAAAGGCATTTGCCAGGATTGCCTAACTCCAAAACTATTTTCTTTTTTTTTTTTTATTATGTGTATTGTATTATTTGTTCGGCACCAAATCTCATTACAGATGGTTGTGAGCCACCATGTGGTTATGGGAATTGAACTCAGGACCTTTAGAAGAGCAGGCAGTGCTCTTAACCACTGAGCCATCTCTCCAGGCCCCAAAATGATTTTCTTTTTCTTTTCCTTTTTTTTTTTTTTTTTTTTTTTTTTTGGTTTTTCAAGACAGGGTTCCTCTGTATTGTTTTGGAGGCTGTCCTGGAACTCACTCTGTAGACCAAGATGGCCTCGAATTCACAGAGATCCGCCTAAATCAATTTTCTAAACTCTGTTTTTTTGGAGGGTGTGTGTTCATTTGTCCTATGTGCTTGTTTTGAGACATGCTCTAACTCTGCAGCTCCAACTGGCCTGGAACTCCTTAAGCCACTGGCCTCAAATTTACAGTGATCCCCCTGCATCTACCTTAATACATATAGATGGGGTTACCAGCGTGTGACATCTTGTTAAATGGATGAAGTTTTCATTTTTGCATTCCTAACGAGACATTCCTGGTTCCAATGATTCTCTTGGCTCATTTGTAGCTTATGGTACTGCTGTCTGGAGTCATCGCTTTCATGGTGAACTTATCAATTTATTGGATCATTGGGAACACCTCACCAGTCACGTATCCTTCCTGTGTACTTCAAATGTGTATAAGCTTTGTTTCCCATTTGCGGCCTTGAGTTTACCATTATTATATCGCCTTTTTTAAGTAGACTGGGTTATTTTCACTCTTTTATGTCATATTTCATTATTATGGGTGTTTTTCTGCATGTATGTCTGTGCACACTGCATGCCTAATGCCTTTGGAGGCCAGAGAAGCCACCGATTCCCTAGAACTAGGATTACAGATGGCTGTGAACCTCCAAGTGGGTTCCGGCAACCTAACCCAGGTCCTCTGGAAGAGCAGCAAGTGGTCTTAACTGCTGAGACATCACTCTAACCCCTTAATTTTTTTAAGACTGTCTTTCCACACTAGTGTCTATGGAATTTATTAACTAAGGAAATGAGTTTGCTTTCTTGTAAAGGAATACGTTTGAATTTTCTTAAGTAGTGGTAACCTTTTCTCTTATAAAAACTGACTTAGCACTATGACTTGCTAGTAGTGAGTCTAAGTGATATTTATTGAATGAGTAATGGAGTGGTTGCTTAGGTTTGAGTTAGCTTTCAGATATCTACAGTGATAAAGTAGAGGTGTGGTCAGTTTATGTAACAAAGGGTAATTTCATACCCTGATTTTGGGGTATGTCTGTATTTATTTGGAAATGGATATTATTGCTTCCAAATAAATACATGTTCTTAATATTCCAAATTTTAAAAAAATGAAGTTATATGATGAAGGTCAAATTCCACTGTCAGTTTTCACCATCCTGCCTGCTATTCTCTTGGTCATTGCATTTCACTTTGCCCTACTTGTAAGCAAATGTGAAGAATGAATTCCTCATATAAAACAGGTAGTTTAGTAATGTTTTAAAGAGTATACTGACTTTTTAAAGCTGGGTGTGATGTGGTTCATGCCTGTATTCCCAGGACTTGTAAGGCTGAGGCAAGCTATGTGTTTGAAGTCAGCCTGGGCTGTGTAGACTGAGATCTCAGATGAGGGGCCTGAGGAGAAGGGCACCTGTGCTGTCGAAGCAGGGTGAACACAGAATGCAGGGGAATGGATGATCACATGGAGCTTCCAGGGAAGACCTATGACTGCATGACATGAGAAGCCACTGTAGCTTGGAGCAGAGATGTGCCATGGTCCCACATCCTCATGGAAGCACTGTGGATACCTGTGGTGCTGAGCAGGGTTTCTCACCTCAGGCTGTCCACCTTGAGACCAAGACTTCTTGGGGGGGGTGGGTGGCTATGCTGGCCTTGAAAGATGGACAGCAGCAGGCCATGTCTCTGCCACTAGATGCCAGGAGCACCCCAAGCCCTACCCCAACTGTCAAAAATGTCTGCAAACATTTTTGGTTGAAGAAAATTGGACTAGGAAAGGTGAGAAGGAGGGAGACCATCAGGGAGCCACTGCAGTTTCTAATTCATAAGTACTAGCTTGTAGGGCTGCAGAGGTGGTCCAGCAGCTCACAATTTTAAGTTCAGCTCTAGGGGATATGATGTCCTCTTCTGGCCTATGCGCGCGCGCACACACACACACACACACACACACACACACGACTCTTAAGTGACAAAGGGAATGGTGAGAAGTCCTGAGCTTCCCAACACATTCCCACATAGCACCAACAGGTTTCCTGAACAGTTGGATGTGGAGAATGCAAAGCAGTAAGGTGGGCCCCATATATATTGCAGTGGCTGTCTAGGGAAGAGGTCTGAGGTGCAGGCAGCACATTCCATTTGCAAGGTTCAGACACCAGGCCTCAGCTACAGTGGTCCTGAGTCATTGTAAAGATGGATGGTGACTGAGATTGCCCAGCAAACAAGTCACAGAAAAGAGGAAAAGACCGGATCCTGGGCACTTTACCTTCAGAGTTCACAGATGGGAGAGGGGTTAAGCAGAGGAGCTGAAGAGGAGCCCCAGAGGGGAAGAGAGAGGAGATTGATGGTGACTCCACCTGAGAAGGAGGGGTAGGGAACTCTGTGTCAGGAGGAAGATTGGCAGTTGGTCCTAGACCCAGCGAAGCAAGGTCACTGACAGTTTTGACCAGAGTTGGGGGTGAGGCAAAGCCTGAGTGGAGCAGAAGGCAGAACTGGAGCTTGTACTCTTTGTCTTAGTTCCTAAAAAGATCTCTGAAGGGTGTCATTAAATTTGCCTTCCCTTTTCCTAAATGACTTTGACAGGCCAGAGCTGCCTAGCAAGGCTGGGAGTACTAAAAAACTAAAGTGTTAGAAGCATTTCCTTTGAAGATAGCACACAATTGAGATAAGGTGTATCTCACTGTGGCATTGTGATAGCTGTCCTAGCCACATCCCCTGGATCTCAGCGATCAACTACACACACACACACACACACACACACACACACACACACACACCCCAAAACAAAACAAAACAGAAGCAGGTATCCTGGGAGATGCCCATGCTCTCCTGAAGGCCGCCGCTGAGTGGGCTACTTTTTGGTTGGTACTTTTGTGTACATGGAAGAGTCGCATATTGCCCAGGCTGGCCTCAGATTTACTATGGAGCTGAGGATGACCTTGGCCTCCAGTCCTGCTTCAGCCTCCTGAGAGCTGGGATTACAAGCCTGCATCACCATGTCCAGCCCCATGGCTTTTGAAACCAAGCAGAGAGCCTGAGCGTAGAGGTCAGACAGAGGCAGACCTCTGCCCGGGTCTACCACTTCCTGTGATCTAAGTGTGTTGTGGGAGCTCGTGTGGTTCCACTGAGGTCACTTACAAACTGAGGGACGTGGGGTGGCTCAGTCAGCTCATTGTCCCCATCACTGCAGAGAGATTGGGGTGCAAAGGAAACAGCAGAGAAATAAGGGGCAGTGGTGTCTACAGTGCTGGGCAGTCCTGTCAAGCACAGGCAGTTATTATACTTACTCTTAATAACTTAGCAGGATGGAATTTACTATGTACTATAAGTTTAGTAGGGATTAATTATTTGATAATTAATAAGACACAAGATCATCTTACCATTTAATAGGCAGGGAAACTGAGGCAAAGTGGTTCTAGGAAGAACACATACATTCATAGGATACATCTGAAGGGCAACACAACATTAGTTTAGATAGAAAAATAATTATGTGTAAAATATGTCAGAATAATGTCTGAGGGTTGTATGTATGTGTGGTTTGACTTTTTTTTAAAGATGAACAATGACTTGGGGAAAAAACTTTAGCCCAGTAATGAATTGCTGGCAGTATATTAGATTATAGCCTGAACTTTGGAGTTAAATAAGTCCACCTTTGTTTAGACTCCCAACACTTGAACTGTGCCCCTTGGTTAATTACAGTTGGTCTGGTGAAATGACTCAACACATGGACCTTCCACCAAGCCTGATGACCTACAGAGTCACATCCTCTGACCTCCATACATGTGCCTGGTATGCACTCACACACACACACACACACACACACACACACACACACACACACACACACACACACACACACACACACGCGCGCGCGCGCGCGTACTTAAATGATAAATGTACTATTTTCAAAGTCACTAGACTCTGGGCCTCCAGTTGTGAAGTGGGGAAGGTGAGAAGCAGTGGCGGTTCTGATATGCTTATGAAAAGCTCCTAACAGAGCAGCTGGTTCTGTTCTCACTCCCTCTCGGCTCCTCTCTCCCTTGTCCCCCTCTTCTTAGGCATCCTGGACGTTTTCATTTCGTAAGCTTCCTGGCGTCTGGCACATCTCAGCCCATTGCCAGTGACAGTTTGTTAGGAATGCCATTCCATAGCATAACCATGAACTGCTGTGCAGATGTCTCTCTCTACTTCACTCTGCGTGTCCTTCCTCCCCAGGGTCGCCTCTTTGGAGAGGTCATGAGGGATACTTGAGGCAGTCTCTTGTCACTTTGGAGTGTGTGTCTATGTAGTTTACATCCAACCCAGAAGAATAAATGGTGGTGGGGCTAGAGAAACAGCTCAGCAGTTAAGAGCACACCCTGCTCTTGCAAAGACCTGAGTTTGGTTCCTAACACATTGAGTGACTACAACTGCCTGTAACTCCCAGTCCTGGGAATCCAACATCCTCTTCTGACCTCCACAGGCATCATATTCACACGCACAAACTCACACAGACACACATGTATGCACACAGACCCACACACAGAGACACATGCACTCATACACAGTCACACACACACACTCACAGAAACATGTACACACACAGACACACACAAAACATACACTCATGCACACAGTCATGGGGGCACACACTTACACTCACACACAGAGACAGACACACAATTTTTAATGCAGTGTCACAATTTTCAAATCTGTCTGTAAATTGCTAAAAAGAAGAAAGTCTGAATGGCCAAGCATGTCACAAAGTGTCTGTTCTTTTTGGGGGGTGGGGGAGATGTTTCAAGACAGGGTCTCTCACTCTCTCTCTTTTTTGGTTTTTTGAGACAGGGTTTCTATGTGTAGCTTTGGAGGTTGTCCTGGAACTCTCTCTGTAGACCAGGCTGGCCTCGAACTCACATAGATCCACCTGCCTCTGCCTCCCGAGTGCTGGGATTAAAGGCGTGTGCCACCACCACCCAGTCAAAGTGTCTGTTCTTTAAATGCCTAGTGACTGTTGAGTCCTTGTTTCATGACGTTGTTTCCAGCCACAGGTAGCCTTTGCAGTATCTACACTATTGGTGTGGGCCTGTGTAACCCTCACATCTGTCTCGTTGCTCCGTTGCCTCCTTACCTGAACACTCAGCTACAACATGTTCGGACATTTCAAGTTCTGCATCACCCTGTGCGGAGGATACATTCTGTTTAAGGATCCACTGTCAGTTAACCAGGGGCTTGGCATCTTATGCACACTGTTCGGCATCCTCACCTATACCCACTTTAAACTCAGCGAACAGGAGGGAAGCAAGAGTAAGCTGGTCCAACGGCCCTGAGCTCTACCAGAGAAAGAAAGCTTCACCAAAACGATGAGAGACGTCAAATGTCTACGTCCATGGAAAAGCTATCATGCAAAGTTCACTGGATGACTTACCAGAAGTATTTTCTTCACAAAGATGACTGCTTTTAATACCTTTCATCGATTTGATTTTCTAAAACCAAAATGGTCCACGCTTCCTTTTAAAGTCTTTATGAAGCGGCAGCTGTCACTCATTGATAGAGTGTTTGCCTAGCATGCACTAGCATATCAGACCCTGGGCTCAGACCCCAGCACTTTCAAAGAAATGATATGAACTGCATATAAGATGGTTTCATTCTACCAACTAAAATATAGGAAAGTTCGGTTCCATAGGAATGACGAAGGGTGGGCACTCCAATGCTGCAGGTGTGCCCTGGCTTGGCGGTGGTCACACTCTCCCCAGGAAGGGCACATAGGACTTCTGCCTACTCATCCATGGTTTCCTACTGTGAGGTTTATTATATGTTAGTCAGTCTGTGTGGTGCAGGAGCTAACAGAGTCTTGCACATGCTAGACAAACACTACCATTGAGCTACACCCATAGACCTGGAGTCAGAATTTAAACTAAAAAGTGGTTATTTTAGCTTCTTTATCATTTGGGCAGTGATAGTTATTTTGGATCTCACTTTGTAGCCCTGGCTTGTCTGGAATTCTCTACAGAGACCAAGCTGGCTTTGAACTCAAAGAGATAAACTTGCCCCTGCCACCACACATTGTAGAATTGAAATACTTATAGAAAGCAAACTATCATAGACATGATCACAAAATAAGCCACAGTTATGAAAGTATTGCTCTTTTAGTAGAAAACAAATACAAGAAAATTTTCTCTGTTAAACAGGGCAGGGCTTGTGTGCCTCTAATCCTTGATGTTTGGAAAATCATCAGCCCAATTCAACAGCCCAGACTCTGTGCCAGAGTGAGTGTCTGCGCTTATAGGTAACTGGTGTTGGTAGGAATGACAGGCTCATTGGTCTTCTCGTGGCTTTGAGTTTTCAGTGAGCTCCAGCCTGTTTATGGAGCTAAAAAGCAAAACAAAACCCTTCGATTAAATGGCTCAAAGGAAAGTCTATAGGGCCATCAGGGATCACCCAAAAGTGGAGTACCTGCCTAGCATACATAGGCCTTGGTTACAATCCTAGCAGCAACAAAAGCAGACTGTACATGGAATAGGCAGGTCTCTTTACCTTGGTAACTGCTCTTCCAGCTTGCCCAATCATCTTACTGATTTCTACTATGGTCTCCCTGTCAGCACTCCCTGCCTTCCACGTATGAAGCAGTGTGGGGGAGCACTAGATGTCATTGGAAACTGGATTGAACTATGCCTTTCATTTTCATGCGCAAAGTCAGAGCAAAAGCTGTTCAAATTCCAGGACGAAACTTGGTGACAAATAGGAAAAATGTGAGAGAAGTAAAAAACTAGCTAACATTTAGCTAGTTGTGTGAGGTTTCAGAGGAATAAAGAAATATTTTTAACCGAGATTCAGGCAAAATACATGGTCTCTAGCAAATAGGGTCCTGTGTGTTTGATTACAAAAGTGTGTGTCTGCCATTAACCTGACATTTCACCATTAAAAGCAGCCCTTGATGACCTCATGAGAGTAGGATCTCTCCTCTTGAAATAACCTTTTTTTTTGGAGGGGGGTGAGACAGGATTTCTCTGTAGGTTTTGGAGACTGTCCTGGAACTCTCTTTAAAGACCAGGCTGGCCTCGAACTCACAGAGATCCGCCTGCCTCTGCATCCTGAGTGCTGGGGACTAAAGGTGTGCACCACCACTGCCCGGCAAAATAACCTTTTCTATACACACACTTTCTGTGAGAAAATGGCTTACAACAAAGAGCCACGTGTTACATTGTGGTAACAAATTTCATCTTTGATTTTTTTTCCACAGAGAAAGGTAACTTTTAATATCTCTTAGTTTTTTTGGTGACGATTTTTAGGGTTTTTATTTTATTTTTGTTGTTGTGGTTGTGGTTTTGGTTTCCCAAGGCAGGGCTTCTCTATGTAGGCCTGGCTGTACTGGAACTCTCTGTAGACCAGGCTGGCCTTGAACTCATAAAGATTTGCCTATCTCTGCCTCCCGGGTACTAGGATTAAAGGTGGGTGCTACCTGCTACCACCACCTGGTGATTTTTAGGGGTTTTTTTGTTTTTGTTTTTGTTTTTTTGGTTTTTCGAGACAGGGTTTCCCTGTGGCTTTGGAGCCTATCCTGGCACTAGCTCTTGTAGACCAGGCTGGTCTCAACTCACAGAGATCCTCTGCCTCTGCCTCCCGAGTGCTGGGATTAAAGGCGTGTGCCACCAACACCCAGCTGTTTTTTGGTTTTTTTTTAGTTTTTTAACCAAATAAAAAAGCATGGGTTCTATCCCGAGCACTGCCAAAACAAAACAAAACTTTCAAGTAATCAGGAAACAGGCTGAACGTAACTTGGCCATGTAGACCACATGGTCTTCCAGGGCAGCCTGAATTAAATACTGAGATCCTGTTAACAGGAGAGGAAATGTGCCTGTTTTAGGATTTTTTTTCCTGGCCTGTTTAAAATACATAAATTAAACATGTATTTTGGGAGATTTCATTGTGTCGGTCTGTTGTATATCAGTGTATTGCTTTCCTGTTGTTATTGTTGTCTGTTTACAGAGCTGTTGTGCTAACATGCTACCATGTGGATCTTTGGTCTTATGTTTAAGAAGCATTTTCTATGAATATTTAAATTAGTACGTAACATTTCCCAAAATCGGGCGGAAGGAAAATGTTCTAGCACAGAGATCATCTGACCACTGAGCTGATCACGAGTTGATTTGTGCCACGAACAAACTGTAATTAAAACCTGGAGGCCGAGGGTGATAAAACAGGAAGGTGTGTGGGGTTATAATAAATGGCTGGTGTCCCTAGGAATGAGTAACAAAGTTGGAGAAAGATGAGTAAAGTTATGTTTATATAAGTGAATAAACTGTACTGTTAGAATTACAGGCTGATAAGCATTTTTTCACCCTGCAGATGATCATCAAATTGGAAAGAAAATTTGTAAGGAAAATGTATCAGTGCCCTGGCAAGCACAGCGGCAGACTAGACAGACAGTCTATTTGTTGCTGATGGAACTGGGTTTAGTTTTTATCCTATGTCAAATGACTAAACTTCAAGTCTTGCTAAACAAGGACCTCTTGTTTTCATTTATATCTTCCGTATTAGAGCTCGTGAAGAATACAGGTATCTCTGTGTGTGGATGTGCTGGGCTGTTCTGCTTGCAGACCCACAGCCCTAATACAGTAAAATTCCAAGTCCCTTTTCAGGTGTGTGTGTGTGTGTGTGTGTGTGTGTGTGTGTATTGCTGTCTCAATAGCATCGATAAACTGAGAAATCCTCTGAAATGCAGCCTTTATTTGCTGTGTTCTTTAAAAATACTTTCCAAGACTGGCTGTTTTAAAATCAACAGTGTCTTAAAATTTATTTCTCAGCAACATTAGTCACTTACACCATAGTAAGTTCGCTTGTTTTGAGACGGGGGGGGGGGGGGGGGGGGTTCTCGCATCACCAGGCTGGCCTTGATATGTAAGTAACTGAGGATGCCAAAGTCTTCTTGCTTTTGCCTCCAGAGTGCTGGGGTCACAGGAGCAAGCCGCCACACCACCTGGCCAAATGTTTCAAGTTTTAAGGTTCTCCTTTCAAACCAAATCATTTGCACCAAGCATGTGTCTACATTTTCCTCTTCCTGTGTCTGACTCTCCTCTAAGTCAGTTTCCTCTTTCTGCACTTCCTCTTTGCTCAGTTAGAAGTCAGGCCTACATTTGGTGCAGGAGAGGTGTGCACAGGTTTTATCAGGTCGGTCTGGAAGGCACAGAAGCAGTCTGTGAGATACACTGCCAGCACAGCGAGGACCCCCATGACAATGACTGGGCTGTCTGTCTCTGGCTGGAACTGAGCAAGGCCACCCTCACAACCTGTACATCTTAGGGAATTGTGGAGCCTCCTTGACCACACTTGGAGGAATGAATACAAAGGTAATATGCATAGAGTTGGGCTTGCACAGATGTCTGCACCACAAGCCTGGCTGGTTCTCGCAGAGGCCAGAAGAGTTAACAAGTTTGTGAGCCACCATGTGGATACTAGGGAAGAACGGAGTCCTCTTTGAGAGCAGCAAGGGCTCTTAACCACTTAGCCATCCATCTCCAGCCCTCCAAATATTATTTATTATTAACAAAAATGTGGAAGGAAGGGAAAAAAAGACAAAAAGGTAAAATGATTGATTTTTTTTATCTAAAGCATCCGTATTTGCTAACATCCACTTTGAAGGCTTAAGTGATTCTCTCTATCCATGTGGCTTTGTAGTCAGGATGGTCCTGTACTGTCTCACCAGTGGAACACAAGAGCAGATTTGAAGATTTCTGGCGAATCTTTTGTTGTTCTGATCTGAGGGACAGATGTGGCTGCTTGTTCCAGTTCTTTCATGTCCCAGGCCAGCTGATGTCTGGAATCACTCAAAGCCATGAAGAGACTCTGGACAGGGGCATAGCTGCCACAGCAGCATCATCTCCAGGCTACAGGCCGCCCCTTCCAAGTTGGGAAGGAAAGCCCTATTTACTGAGGGTGCCTTTTGTTATTACTTGCAGCTTTGGGCATAGCTGAACACCTGGATGTTGTATTTGTTTTGTTTTGAGTAGTGTTTTAAGATAGAAAGGTCACACTCAAGTCTTGGAATCCAAGGAGCTAGAGCGTATGTTCTCAACCTGTGGGTCATGAGCCCTTTGAGATCACATGACCCTTTCACAGGGGTCACCTAAGACCAGTTATGAAATAGCAATGAAAATAATTTTATGGTTGGGGGTCACCACGACATTAGGAGCTGTATTAAAGGGTCACAGCTTTAGGAAAGTTGAGAACCACTGACTGCTCTAGAGAAAACCTACACTAATAGAGCTCCACATATCTCTAACACCATAGGAGATCAAAGCTGAATGAGGAGGCTGGGTTCCAGTTTGACCTGAACAAAGCCATCTTGAGTCAACAGCTACCATCGACTGTCACCAAGTGTCCTGGTCCACCTCTCCCACTCCACATTCATAGGCTCCTAGCATACTGTGCACGACAGCCATCAAAGTGGGGTGCTGGTCTTCATAAGCAGACCCTAGTGCCATCCGAGACAGGAATGTGCCTGTGGTCTTTGATGTCACCTCCACATAAGCTGTGTATACACTGGCTGGGATAAAAACCACTTTTGTCCTGACTAACACAGAAAGCCCTTTCTTCCAACTCATCCATATACCCATCCTCCCCTTACATCCCATGGTGCCTTGTACCAGTTATCACATGCAAGGCCCAGTTTCTTTAGAATTCACAAACCGGGTTCAGACGCTCAGGGCCTCACACACTCGGAGCTCACACACTCAGGAACTCACTCAAGGCTTCATACACTCGGGGTTCACACACCCAGTCTCAGGATTCACACTGTACTCAGGACCTCACCTCTGTTCCTGCACTGAAACTGGCCAAGGAATCTATGAGCCACAGCTCTGCTCCTCCCTACACTGCACTGCATGGCCTGGAGAACTCTGACAGGGCCTGCCACCCTGAGGTTCCTCAATGTCATCACACTTACTTCGTCCCCTCCCAGCACTGGCCTCCCCAGGTGGAGATGTGTTCAGCAGTCTGAGTCTCCAGAACTTACAGTGATTTTCCTACCCAAGGAGCTGGTGAATCAAACCAAGTTCCTGATTTTGTATTTTACAAAAGGTTTTTTTTTTTTTTTTTAATTTTTCAGAGGATGGCAAGGAGGGAGACTGCCAGTGCTTTGCCACTAAGCCATGCCCTAGTCCCTCCTTTTCTTACTTGTTTTGAAACAGGG